>NC_140483.1:14665000-16120000 GCF_964271855.1 Acomys minous | reverse complement strand
ACCTCAGGTTCATTACTTGTATAGTTTTCAAATTAATTTTTAGTCGTTTCATGTTCAGAAATGCTTCGCTGTTGCCAAATTGCTCACAATGTCCACGTTCAGTTTGCAATGCAGGGGTGGCCCACAGTGTGAGCATCCCTAGGTCAGATACAACTTGTGCTACCATATTCCATGAGCAAAGAGTATGCATTATTTCCTGGCTTGACTTTTCCAAGTCAGATAAACTTGGTTAAATTCCCAATGGGCAGATCCCTAACTTATGGGTAAATAGACCTGTTTGCATAGCAAAGTTTGAGAAGCCAAGTGATCTCCACTTACAGATTATCTATTTCCACTTAGGAGTAATGCAGGGGTCAGGCCATGCAGCGGCAATGCGCTTAGGAAATCCCGTTCTTGTTGGATATAGCGTAGCAGCACGCATCGCCTTGTCTGGGCTAAGGGTCGGTGTGCAATAAACTCAGGCCCTGTTTCGTTTGCTTGTGGTCTCCAGCTGGTGGATCTGAAGGCCCACGGGAGCTAAAGCCTTAGAGACACAAATTTGCAGAGGAAATGAGCCGGAAGACGCCAGGGTCACTCACAGGGGGAAGTGTTTCTTTCTGGGTTCAGCTAAAGCCTGCATACACTTTATTTTGTTTTTCTACCCCGGAGACTTCAGATGCGCACCTTGGAGGCTGGTGACATGGCTCAATGGGTAAAGACACCTACTTCCAAAACTGATGAACTTTATGCTTGATAGAAGGAAAGAATCAACTCTTGCAACCTCGCCTCTAATCCCTACACACAACCTTTAGTGAGCACACCTCCCTACATATACACACACACATGCCATGTGTGCACACAGAAAGGAAGAAAGGAAGGAAGGAGGAAAGAAAGAAAGAGAGACAGAGAGACAGAGAGAGAGGGAGAGAGAGAGGGAGAGGGAGAGAGAGAGGGAGGGAGAAAGGAAAGAGCCTCTTGTTTGTGAGACTGAGTGGTTATTGACATCAACTGAAATACAGACAGCTCCAACTCTTGCTGGGAACGGCAAGAGTTTCCAGCGTCCCAGACATCCACCCATTCCTGGGTATGTGGAGCAGGCGAGGGTATTCCTACCAGTTTGAAATTCTTGAGGCTGAAAGTTGCTGGCTTCTCCGTGGAGAACTACACAAGAAGAGCATCTTGCTAGGGCACTGACCTTGTTCCTGTAACCTTGATTGGCAGAGCCGTGGGAATGACACCTGTCCCGCTCTGCAGCTGTAGAAAATTCTGCTTTGATTGGAAGCTGTCAGTTTGGCCATTTAGCCCATATCCTGATTCCAAGGCTCCTTTGCAGGACTGGGTTCTTCGACATGCATTCTATGATTCCCCAGTTTAAAAAAAAAAAATTCTATGGCTCTTTGTAAAGCAGAAAACCCGTGACACCAAATACTCAAACTGATAGGCCGAAAACTGAGCTTGTTGTAAGTAACATACAAATAGCACCTGGTGTAATATGTGTTAACACGCTCAGAGCCTAGAGCAAATTGGCAAGTACAGCATCAACTCTTGCCAATAACTTGTCAAACACCAACACAGGGTTCCTTCCAAACTCTCAGAAGAAGGTCCAAGACACGGCATCTCGTGTAGTCCTCAGACTCTACCAGGGCAAAAGCTGGATCCCAGCCAGTGTGAAACATAACCTCCCATTTAGAAGAGGAATTTGGTAGTGCTGGGCAGGGGCTTTGGATATCAAGATGCTGAATATGAATGTGATGCATCCCGTGTCGTGTCATACTAAAGAGTCAGAGTGAGGGTAAAGGTGATATTTACTTCCTTCGGGAGTTCTGTTCCCTTGTAAATGAACATGCTTAAGCTTTATAAAAATGCAGCCCCATCCATGATAAACAAAGAGGCGCCTTTCTATCCAACCTAGGGATTCAGTAATCCAAATGCCAGAGAGCAGAAAGGCAGGCTGGCCACGCAAAGCAATGTGCAGCTCTTCCTGGAGGGTATGTAGATTACTCTCATGGAAGCAGAATGCTGGGGAGGGATAGTTGTAACACAGTCAAGACGTTACTAGGCACTGTGATGCTGCAGGCACCATCAGATGCTTTTTCCAGGCATCCTGACAACTTTATGAGACTGGTACCACCACTTTCCCATTTCATAGACAAAGACAGATTCCATGGTTTGCATGAGACAGTCTGGGATGATTCACAGTCTGGTGCAATTTTTGGGACCCTGGGACTACTAAGTCTTGGCTTTGCCACTTATGTGACCTGGAGGAGAGCTCTTAATATCTTTTCATCCCTATTTACTTATAAGGAAAAAAATGTTATATACATCATGATGCTGTAACGCAGATGAAATAAATGGGTCTAAATGCAGCCCCTGGAGCCAGGCCCACATCACGTAAGAACTATTTATATTCTTGTTGGGATTATTTGTTTTCAGTCAAGTAAGAGCTTTGAACTGAGTTTAGCCTGATGCTGGGTGGGAGTTCCTTGTCATATGACTCCCTAGAAGCAGTTGGGTTAAATTTCTTTACATTTTTTGATTGCATGTAAAAGGAAATCAGAAGCCTGCTTTAGCAGGGGATCATGGGAGTGCAGATATCCTGGAAATAATTTTGATCCACGGAGCATCTTTTAAATGGAAGATACTTGCTATTCAGGCTGGTAGTGAGAATTCACATAAAAATGAGACGGTGTGACCTGAAGTATAAACAATTGCTTTTTTTTTTTTTTTGCTAAGACTAGCCACATATTTAGAGGCATTTGGCAGTCAGAAGTAATTCTCGTCCTTTATCAACACGCAGACGGAGGGTTGTTGGGCCTTTTGCTAAATCTGGCTCTGAGACACTTCTGTCTTTAGATCCAGGCAATTGCCTCATCATGCACCCGTGCTGTTCTGATATTTTTGTACTGAGAACACTGCTGTCCATTCATAGGATGCCGGCTGCACGTCTGTAGCGTCCTCTAAGAACTTGGCCATGGACCATATAAAGTTATCATATAAGCCAACTAGGATGGCACGCATGTTAGAGGAAACAAGCACCAGACCCATCGTACAGGTGGGCAGACAAGATCCTTTTGATGAGGGAGAAACTCCACTTATGCTGATATGACTACATGACCAACATGGTCAGCTTAGCATGGTTCCATCAAGTCTTCCAACTGGAGATTTAAAACTTATTACAGCTATAATTATAGATATTAATTGGATATGATGATGTCTCTAGATAAATAAAGAAAAGCAACACAGAGAAGGGTCAAAGGGCATCAGTGAGTACTAGCTCCCTCTTGCCTTGAGAGATCATCACGAAAAACTATCTACACTAATGAAAAGAAGCTGATGGAATCTTCTTTTAAAACCACTTTCCAATGTGTCCTTTGGAGATTACATATAGTTGTTTGTGTGTCAGGTCTTCTCATGAACACATTTGACATACAGGCTTTGCACATACTTGTGCATGAAGAGTAGGAATGAAGCTCTTCTAGTTATTTGAAGGTCCAAGGTCTTGCCACTCCCTGTGTAGAGCCAAGCCTCCATGCATAGTGAATGAGTTCCTAAGATATTAGCATGTCCCCAATTTAGCATTTATGTTCTTGAAAGCACTTCCTTTCCCCATAAAGATCTAACTAAACATTAGAAGTTTTGACCTTTAAGTGTTTTTAAGAAGTGTTTGATGGTCTGATTATTTTCAACAAAAGAGGTCTGTTCTCTAATGTGCTGTAGGGGGAGAATTCTTCAGTTCTTTTGAGAGAGATGAAAACCCTCTCTTAAGTCTGCCAGAGTGGAGATCAAGGGCATCCCAGCCTGGCTCTGAAGGGTGATTCCTGTCCGTGGAAGGAAGCAGGATGGTGGTGGGCATGTTGAAAGCCAGCGGGCTTGGCTCTAGAAGTTGACATTTTATTCATGGCTGACTGCAGGGTGGCTGTCTTGTCTTATGACCGTTGGAATATGTGTCCCCTATGAGAGTCTGTTGACTCTCCCAAGGCCAACTAGGCTCTCCTGTGGGATTTTATATCATACAGCCCATTTCCCTGGCAGGCCTGTTCCCTCACCCCAGCTATTCTTCTAAGCCTGTGTGGATCTTTGTTGGCAGCATTGCCCAGGGCATTGTCTGTAGAAGATTGTGTTCCGTGCCCAGGGGTCAAGCCAGGGGCTTTTCCCAAAGAAAAGAAATCCACTCTGCTCTGGCCATGTTCTCAGATCCTTAGGGGCTACTTAATAAACATCAGTGCCCCAGAGATCAGAACTGTTGCATCTTCTCAGCAATTAGGCCAAGTGAGGGCAAGGATAGGAAGTCAGGGCTGCAGCCAGGGGAATGGGTAGGGCCCTGGGCTGTGTTTGAACGGGCGTCACACCCATCCATGTGCCTTCTAGGCACAGATTGCTTCATTCTGCACTTCTTCCTTCCTTTTATTCCAACCTCCTCTCCTTCTTTCCCCCTTTTCTCTTTTCAGTTAAACTTGTAGTGGTATTCAGGCCTAGGGCCATTTCATAATGAGGTTTAGAAAATGGGGCACAGAGACAACAATAGAAACTGTCAAATTTAAAGTGAACAAACCTTGATTTTTTTTTTCTGAAAGATAAACTACAAAGTGCCTGAACTCTGGAAAGGTAATTATTTCACAATAATATGCAATATAGTAGAAGGAAGGAAATAAGGAAGGAAGAAGGGAGGAAGGAGGAAGGAAGGAAGGAGGAAGAAAAGCCTGTAGTAAGTATCCATAATGCCTGCCTATTGTATCTAGTGACTGGGGTACAGTTTCCCATTAACCAACTTCACATCTATATTAATGAACAATAAAAGTTTTGAAGAAAGATCCAGCAGGATCTTGGACACTATATCCACTGCACTTAGCTCCTTGAGGTCCTGGTGCCCAAAAGAGAGTGAAGAGTCGGGGTGGCATCTGATGGGGGCCAGTCAATACTTCTGGAGACAGAAGGTTGAGATTCCCAGTGCCATGCTACTGAGATGCTGGCGGCTTGCTCCGCATTTTAACAAGTAGAACAATGTGCTTCCAGATGGAATTCTAACAGCATCATCCAGCTTCTTCCGTTTCACCAAGTTTAATAGCCATCTTCATATTTAAGGTCTAAATTTGGTACAGTAGACAATGTAGCAGATTGTTTGAGGACAGCTGGGCTCCAGATCCTGTCGCTGACTATGGAACCAGGAACACAACCCATCAGTTGTACTTGGGAGTACTTGGTACCAAGTAGAATGCTTTAGAAACTATACAATGGAGCCGGGCGTGGTGGCACATGCCTTTAATCCCAGCACTTGGGACGCAGAGGCAGGCAGATCGCTGTGAGTTTGAGGCCAACCTGATCTACAGAACCCAGGACAGCCAGAGCTGTTAGACAGAGAAACCCTGTCTCAAAAAACAAAAACAAACAGACAAAAGAAACCGTACAGTGGTGTTTAAAGTCCCTTTCTTTCCACCAGTCCATATAGTCATCTGCTGAGTTATTGCATTAGTGTGTTTTTAATATGTGACTTCTCTCATCTCTTTAAACCAAGCGAATGGGAGCTTTTGTTTTTCTGCTGATTATTTTGACAGGCCTTCTCCAGAGACTTATTTCAAGTCTCCTTCCACTTCAAGCAGAGTTAGGTCATTGCTTTGCCTTCGCAGGCTCTTGCCCTGCCCCCCAAACACCAGTCCATCAAAAAAGCACCTCGACTGTACTGATTTTCTGCCAACTTCATCTCATTGTGATATTTTCTTTTCTTTTTTTTTTTAAATTTTATTAACCTCCTACATAGATGGAACTCTTTGCGACTTTTACTTTTCATTTTCCACTAAGTCATAACCTTCCAAATCCCATACATTGAGATTTACTTAAAATGTTTTCTTTACTATCAAAGGCATCATGCATGCAAAATAAGACATGAAATGTTGACAGATGCCCAGTTTAAAGATGCATAACGGAGGCAGCATCCGTGTGCCAACTGCTCAAGTTAAGATATTATCTTATGTTTTGCTTTTCAAATTAATATGGAGCGTCTACTTGTCTCCGGAACTTGAGCCATATATTGATGACTGACCAATCATCTGGCCTGCATAAGTAGTTCACTGTCACTGACTAGGCATGAAATCTACAAGCCAGTAACTGCAGTGCAAAAAGTCATTTGCAGTGGGAAATACAAACAGGAAGAGATTAAAATAGTTACCTAGGGAGCGCTGGGAAGGTTTCCAGAGGGTACAATTTAAGAAGGGGCAATTGGCTTGGGGAACAAGAATATTCCAGGCAGTGTGCTAGTTTTTCATCACTGAAACAAATGCCTGGAATCAATTAACTTAAAAAGAGGAAGTGTTTGGCTGACGTGATGGTGCATGCCTTTGACCCCAGCACTCGGGAGGCGGAGACAGGCGGATCTCTGTGAGTTTGAGGCTAGCCTGGTCTACAAAGTGAGTGTAGGACAGCCTAGCCAAGGCTACACAGAGAAACCCTGTCTTGGAAAAAAAAAAAGGAAATGTTTACATTGGTCATTAGCTTTGGAGGGGGCAAGCTCTGACCAGATGGCTCCATGGCCTATGGCATTAGAATACATCATGGTGGGAGACCATGATGGAGGAGGCCTGTTTGCCTCATGGCCCAGTGGGAAAGAGTAGGAGTAGAAGACCAGAGCCCCACGATTCCTCTTGAGGGTACAGCCTCAATGATTAAAACCTCCTACTAGATCGAACCTGAAGCTTCTACCAGCTCCCAGTAAAACCAAGCTGAGGAGCAAGCCCTGAGTGTGTGCGCCTTTGAGGGTGCTCACAGTCCATGCTGTAGTACAGATGGGACAACGTGCCATCTCAGCGTGGTGGTCAGAGTGTCATACCACAGCGCTGCTGCCACGCCGTCTGCTTCCCATGTTGTCCTTCTCCTGGCTCTCTCTCATGACTCTTGGCCAGTCCTGCTCAGGTTTGGTGCCTGCACTTTTCTAAATGTCTACATTCCCATGAGAGTCCCATTAGATGTCTTCACCACGGAACGTTTCATTCACCTATTCACTGAACACCGGGAAGACTCTACCAACCCTAGCCTGCGTGCAGATCACTCCTGGAGCTTGTTAACACCCAAATTATAATCACCAAAAGCTCTTCAAAATGTGAGGGACAGGGTCCAGGGACTCAGAGTTCTAACCCATTGCCACTAGGAGCTCCTAAGGCAGGTACTGTGGGGACACCTGGGAACACAAGGGAATATCTTGTAATCCAAGAGAGAGTTGTAAAGACCCTTGAGAAGTTAATCTGCTGTGATCCCTGTGCTGGACTACCATTAACACCAGCCCCCCACCCACCCACCTACCTTGTGCCAGCTGCTCTCTCCCTCCTACTCCTGTGTCTGAGGCAAGGCATGTACGTGCACACACACACACACACATACACACACACACACACACACACACACACACACACATACACATATACCTTCTCAGGGGCAGTCTCTCCTGTGGGCATCCTTAGAGCCTTGCTGATGGGTGGGACACCCTGAGTAGCCACACCCACTCAGTGATGAGTGGCGGCATGGAAAGTTGAGCATCTCACTGTAGCCTTTGCTTAGCCTCTGTGCTCTCTTTCTTTCGGAAACTACTTACTCCCAAACCCAGCTTGGGGAAAGCAGAGTCCAAGACAATGTCTGCGGGGGGGGGGGGGGGGGCAGGGGGGCTGCTCTTCCCTGTAAGCACTTCCATTACCAACAGCATTTGAGTGATTTCAGGACAGGTAAACTGTGAGCCTGGACACCTCTACTCAGCTAATGAAATCTGCCTGTAGCCCTCCCTTCCCTGGGGACCTACATCCATGTCTACAAATGTTCTCATCGCGTCTCACACCCATGCATAGCACCTTGGTCCTGCTGGCTTTGTCTGCACACACATGACTCAACCTGTACATGGATATGTAATTAAAGATTTGAGACACTTGGTTTTGATGGTCTGTTTTCCAGCTGCCTTGTTCAGAAAATTCCTGACTTACTGTGGGTTAATGAGAGTTGCAGCAAGTGTTTTTCTGCTGGTCTTTCATTAAAGCTTGCGCTCTCTCTCTCTCTCTCTCTCTCTCTCTCTCTCTCTCTCTCTCTCTCTCTGCCCCTCCCTGCCTGCCTGCCTCTGCCCCTCCCTCGCTGGCTCTCTGAGATAGCAGCAGACAGAGAGGCTGGTGCTCTGGGGGAAAGAGTGAGCTTGCTTGCAGTGACTGGCAGCATTTCAGCCAGCTCCCCTTGCATCCCATCCATGCAGTGTTCTTGGAGGGCAATGCCATGTGGGAGCAGGGACTGACCTGCACCGAAAGGGTGACTGGGGGCTCACCCAGGCCGGGAGCTTGCCTTAGCCTGAAGCTGGAATCACAGGAATGCTGCAGCAGGGTTTGCTGTGAAAGTTCCCAGACCCCCATGGATTTTAGAATTTCCCAGCCTCTTCTTCACTTCAACACACTCTCACTTCCTCCCGAGATGGCCCCAGATCTGCAGGAGGCACTTGAGAGGAGCTATTTATTAGCAGACGTGAAGAGATGGATCCTGTGCTTGGTTCTTTAGCCATGATTTATCCGTGATGATGGATTGGAAGGCAGTGTGAGTAACGCAGTTATGCATATTCCTCGAGTTGCATGCTCTCTGTTTTGTGTGCCTTTTCTTCTTTTTAACATTAACTTTCTCAGTGAATTTCCTCTGAGAAAGAGGAAAACCCAAATGTGCAAAGTATGGCTAAAAGTTAGGAGGGCCCAGATAACGTGTGCTTTCTTCTTACGTAATCGATGTTCTGAATACATACAGCCCTAGAGCAGACTAACAAACTATTGGCAGGAAATCTGCAAACATTTTCCTGGGGCTGAGAATAAAATGGGAAGTAAGCGAATCCGGATTTTGAATTGGTAGCCATCGCTATAAGGAGACTTATTCAGAGTTGTGAAAATATTTGACATTGACACCTTTTAGATTCAAAGATGGAATTGAAATGTGTTCTCTTCACAGAATCGTGAAAATGAAGTTAGCCTGCAGTTTTCAGATCAGATTCTTTCTGGCTACATAGATGTGAGATTGATTTTTTTTTTTAAACTAAGGTTTGGATTTGTCCCAGACAGACCCCTCCCTGTTGTAGCACACTGGGTCTGGGCTGCAGGACACTGATGAGGTGAGAGCTGGCCGTGTAGCGAGAAGTCTTCCATCTTTCTGCATGTGCTAGAATTTGATTCAAGGACCTCAGTCACCAAGGAGCATTAACACCCAAATCAGTTTCCTGTCACAAGAAAAAAGAACGGCCATGTAAAAGATCAGGAACTAACCGTTAAAACTATGGTTTGTCTTTTCTTTCACATCTGAAGCAAGGTTAATTCTGTAGCGGAAGAGCCATTGACGCTTTTCCAGATTGACAAATAGTATTTTACTGGAGACTTTCACCATCAGAGGCAGGGGTGCTTTGCCTGGAGGATTTGTTTTGTTATACAGACCATTGTAACTTTCCCCCTTTAAAGTTCCTGCAGTAGCACTGCTATTCCTCCTGGCCACCTGAAGCTGCCTTTCTGGATACAGTATCTCAGCCCCAGCCAGAGCTGTAGCTCCTCCCACCTGCCTGCCCTTCCTGGCTGTCTCCCAGCTCCACACTTCCCTCTGAATCTTGGAACAGCCCGAAAGCCCCCCTCTCTAGATGCCCAGTGAACACACCCAGGCCAGCCCTGGACAGAGGGAGTGCTGTAAAGCTCTGCCAAGTGAGAACTGAATATTAAATCAGTTCTGTGAGCAGCAGGATGAGATCAGACCCAACCCAAAATGGTGCTAACTTTATTAATTGGCACTTAAAGCTATCAAAAATCTCCAAGCCCCTGAGGTTTCAGCTTAAAGCTAAACTAAATCTCCAAACTGGTCTGTATTCTTGCCAGGCAAATATACCTAGGACCACACCTTCTAAAATATGTCCTTTGTTATCAAGGGGAATCTGAGACAGAAAACACATGTTGGCAGCGTCACGTGAGTGCCTCGGCACATGAAGTGGTTATACCACAAGGGGAAAGGCTTTGAGCGCTGGAGCTGTTTTGTTTGGGTTTCTGGTTTATATGAACTCTGGTAGACTTACGCATCTGGAAGAGGTTTTGGGGGGGAGGGGAGGAACCTGGAGCAAGGCATGCAGGGAAACATCATTAAACATTAAAAAAAAAAAAAGAGAGAGAGAGAGTCAGACTTGAAAGAATTTTCTTACCCACGCTCTAGTTGCTGCGTTTGGTTTCGGTTCCCCGTTAAGACAGGTATCAGTTGCAATCTTCCTGACAAGTGGAGAGGGATTGTTTTCTAACACTTTTGGATTTGGGGCAAAGGAGGGCAGTTTCTCCAGAAATAGAAAAGACAGTAAGGAGCGACCTTCCGCGCCTGCTATTTTTAACAGAGCACGCATCCCTGTCTGTCTGCATCTCCACCCTTGCTCCATGCCTCTGGTGCCTTGGAAATTGTTCACGGTGAAAAAGGCCTCAAGTCCCTCTGGACCCTCTCTGTCCTATTAAGAGAGAAAGATAAGCCAAGGACAAGGTTTTTAATGGAGTAGCTTTAGCGGTGGATGAGGAAAAAGGCCAGATATGCTGATTCCTGCAAACAGTCTTTAAGAGGCAGGAGATTGGCATCAGGAAAACTGCTGAGCAATTAAAAACAAACAAACAAACAACAAAAACAGAATCAAGGTGAGAGAGAAAGACACTGGCTGTTTGTTCTTCAGGAGCTTTGTGTAAGTTTTGTGAGGAGCCAAGAAGGTCTACACTGGTCATACCAGATGGCTAGAAATCTTACATGTCTCAGAACCTCACGAGTGGGACAAAGCTCACTTTGGGGTCCAGAGTTCTGCAGGGAAAGCTTTGCTTGAGAAGGACTGCCCGCTTTCCCTCTGTTGTGTGAGCATGGTTGTCTGCCCAGCCATCCTCCTTGGCAACAGTTTCCACTCTGTGAAGCTGGGTTCTCAGAAAGTGTGGCCTGAGAGTTTCCGGGTCACCGTGGAGACCTCCTTGTTTCTCTATACATATGATCTGGGTTTTAATTCCTGTCCACTGTCTCACCTGGTCCCCTCATTGTTACAGTCCACTCCTGTAGACTGTTTCTCTTTCATACAACCCCCACTGCAGAGAACCCCAAGTTCCTGGTGTGTCTGGCTACACAGCGAATCCAGACAGAGAATAAAGACATCTATTCTCAACCTCACCTTCCTACCTAGTCCCTCAGAGAGACTGCAGGCAGGAAACACATCTTTGATAGATTTGGACAGTAATTACATTTAATAGCAACATACCATGTTCCTTAAAATTGCTAAGAGTAGATTTGAAATGTGATCACCATAAAAAGATATGAGGTAAGGCCATGCTTATCAGCTCAATTTAGACATTCCTCATTGTGAACACATCTTAAATAATGCTCTACTATATATATATATTTGCATTTGTAATCTTTAAAAGTCTTATTATTTAGACTTGTAGCAAGAGGAAAATGGTTATAGAAGTTTTCCTGATCACAGGGAAAAGTTACATCTTTCGCTGGATAAATTTTCTTCCTTTTAGACATGCCCAACCTTTTGACATTGCAACACAACATTGTTATCCAAAAGGACCACACTCAAGAAATGCACAGTATAGTTACAAAAATAGATTGCAAGACGTAATGTTTTAAGCATGTTCATGATTTTGCGGTCACAGCTCTCCTTGGCCACATGCAGCCTGCAGTCACAGGTCGGGCATTCCCACTGTAAGTCAGTGGAAGCGCTGCTGTTGGAGGACAACTGAATTGTACAGTGGATCCTCGTCACCTCCACGTGAGCCACTAATCTGTAAATCGCTTAGCACCTCTAAGCTCCTGATTTTCCCATCGATGGAATGTGTGTGAGGCCTATCACATGTGCTAGCTTTCCAGGACTGTAACAAACACCAGAGACAATCAAGTTACAAAGAGACAAGGTTCCCTGTGACTCAACGGTCTAGGATCCAGAAGCCTCATTACTTTGGGATTAAAGCAAAGGGTGGCATCATGGCGAGGAACATTTACCTCATGGCCTGAAAGTGAAGAAGAAAAAAAAAAGAGAGGTCAGTGTCCTACATTCCCTTCAAGGTCCTGTCCTCATGGCTCTAAAAGCGAGCTGTTCTCTCAACTGTGCCATGCTGGTATGTGGAACGAGCCTGTGACACGTCGGTCTTTGAGGCACATTCTAGACCTAAAGGCCAGTATTTCACTAGGGTTTGGAAAAATTAAATGAGAAAACAGGTGGGGCTTAGCTCTGCGCGTCTTTCTGCCAGTGTTCTTGTCAGTGATGGCCCAGCTGTCTGACACTTTCAATAAAGACCCAGATCTTAAGTGACTGGAGCCTGGGAGTCAGTGTGTGACAATAAGAGTATTGGAGTAGTGGTCAGGTCTGGGCATTTAGTCTCCGCTCTGTTAGTAATCACCTGTGTGATGGTTTAAAAAACAAAACAAAACAAACAAACAAACAAATGATGGCCCCTGAGTGCACTATTGACGTTCTGAAATGCTTCTTCCTAACGGACTCATGTTATCTTCTTCCCTCGACCCCAACTCCCTCTGCACGGCATTCTCACTTTCCCCTAGCTAACTCCTTTCTACTTTTCTCCCATGAGCCTCCGTCAGCCCCCTAAGCCTGGCTCAGGGCAGTCCATTTGCAGTGCTTGGCACACGTGTCTCTCACGTTGCTATGCAGATGTTGTCATCTCCTCTACTGTGCATGTATATAGTACCTCAGAGTGCTGTCACCTCTGGGAATAATGCTTTCCCTTGAACTTTGCATTCTGCATCTGGATTAGGGCCCTTGCTTGCTGACTGGCTGTGCGGAGGAAAGGAGAGATGGCCGAGGACGACTCGCTTTGCCTCCATGGTAGGGCTTGAGTGATCAGACAAAGAAGCAGTGTATACGAAAACCCAGATACGTAGGAGACGAGTTGCTTTTGGGCATGAATTAGTGGGAAGATAAGATCCTTTTAGCACCAATATTTTGCTTTCTATCTCCAATCGAAGACTAAAGCCATGCCACTGAACAGCATGGCGTTCTTCTTGCTACCACTCTTACTGGATTTCCAGTTCTCCATTATCGATGAAGACTGGATTCTGTGGGCCAGAGGTTCTGATGTTTGTGTCTCTGGCAGCAAACCGACTTTCATTCCACTGTGACAGATAAAACTTGAAAGCAGTACCCCTGGGAGGAGCCTTCTGTCACTCCATCTTACACAGGTATAGGAGAACAGTTCCAGATTCTGCCTTGAGAGGATAAAGAAGTGAAATTGGTTCCTAGATTAAAAAGAGAGACGGTGGATGAAGAGATGGCTCAGTGGTTAAGAGCACTGGATCAGGGTTCGGTTCCCGGCACCCACATGGAGGCTCAGAAGCGTCTGTAATTGCAGTTCCGAGGAATACCGTGCCCTCTTCTGACTTCTGCAATAGCAGGCATATATCACATACACGGGCATACCTGCAGGGAAAACACCCATATATGCACATAAAATTAAGTTAAGCCAAAAATCAAAATTTAGAACGAGAGAAAGAAAGCAAAGGGCCCAGGGAACCGTACGTGTTCACTGAATCCTCATCACCGAGCAAAGAAGTCTGACAAGCACGGGTCTGGATTCTGACCTCACTGAGTCTTTGCTACAGTCAGGCGCTCCCTTGCTTCTCCTGCTGGTGGTTCTTTCTGTGTGGGACTGTCCACCACGAAGGAGAGTGACACCTGATTGTCCATCCTCTTTGATCCCAGCCTTGGGGCCCAAAAGCAGGAGCTACTCATCTCCTGCAGAGTGGCCCGTTTTTCCATAACACTGTGTGAGCTCAGGTTTATGGTGAGACGGACCCCTTCCTCATCGTAAAAATTGATTTCTGCGCAGGAAATTTTCTCTTAAGACAAAACAAAATTTAAAATCCAAAAACGTGATTGACAGGAACGGATGGTTCCAGTGGCCAGTCCTGATGCACAGCCACAAGATGGTTCACGGGTGCCACAGAGCCCTGTGTGTATAGCATACATACATGCGCATTATTACTAGGTGACTCAGTAAGGATGCAGATGTTCATGTCAGTTTACAGGTGGGCCCGTGGCAGCTGCCTTTGACAATAGGGTGAGGGCACCATGGATCAGGCTCAGACCAACAGGCTATAAAGCCTCCTCCGTCACTTTCTTTTCATCCTGGATATCTCCACAAATGATCCACATGCCGTATCTGGGTGCTGGGGGTAAAGGTGTGGGGTGTAGCCACAAGCCTGCAAGGCCTTTTTCTGCACATTGGTACTCCAAAGGGACAGGGAGGAATCCCACGAAGCCACACATCCAGGATGTCAGCTCATAAATATGTAGGGTCTCTGCTTAGGTAATAAGCTCAGTAGCTGACTGTCATTTGCACATTCTCTTCAGGTGAACACAAAAGTTGCCTGCCAGATAGTCCCTGGGAACTGAGAAAGGATGCTGAGAGGGTGGGGGTTGGGGAGGGAGCCAGGCTGATGGCTCTGGCTACTCTCCATGCCGCAGCCTTTATCCTACCTGGTGTTTGTGTAAGCTCCTCTCTCAGTATTGTATTAGTGTGAGAATTAACTGTGTGGCGCTTGGGAAAGGGTTGGAGGTAAATCTGGATGGAGAGGCAGGAAAAACCGTGGCCAGCATTTAGCTTTTGGCAGCAGCAATGAAATTTGTAGAAACTTCCATTTCTGTTGCATCGTGATTAAAACTCTCAGGATTTTAATATAAATCCAGTCAATCATTTGATATTAAAACCCGGGTCTCTGGATCCAGTGCAGGCTGGGAAGCAGATGTGGAGTGTAAGGACACTAGCTGAGCACCTAACCCATTACAGGCATTTTGTAAGGACCCTGGGATTGGAGAGTGATTCTGCCACGGCAGTAAGCCACGGATGCAGATGTGCACATCTGGTTACAGGCGGGCCTTCAGCCTATGCGTCTTCCTGTCTAGGTATACTTTTAGCAGAACACCCCCCAGGACATACAGAAGTAGAGAATGAATTGTCTTTGAATAGAGGGTCTGGAGGATGAGGCAGGGGATCAGCTGGAATGGAATGTCATTTTAGAGTAGAATTACCTTGAGTTTCTGTTTGCCCTCACTAGCATGAAAACGGATGGTATTGTGCAATTATATTCACAGCTCATAGTGATTAGAACTAAATATTTTTCAGATTCTCGGGCTAGGCAGTGATTAGTGACAGATCACATTAAGCAGAATATCGTAGTAATGACAAATAGCAATGGTGCCACAGCAGCTGTCTGCCACTGTGCCAAAAAACTCCTGTAAAAATAATAAGAAGAGAGACTTATTTTGATTCATGGTCTCAGAGGCTCAGTCCATGTCACTTTAGGCCTGTGACAAAACACAACATCACCACAGGGAGTACAAGACAGAAAAAAAGACCTACTTCATGGTGGCTACAAAGCCAAGAGAGGGAGACAAGGGTGCAGAATTCTGAGCACACCCCCAATGATCTCACTTTCTGTCTCTACACCCTTTCTTCTAAAGGTTATGTCACCTTGCCCAAGGCTTTCACACATGGCCTTTGGGAAATATGGAAGATCCGAATTATCACGTATAAAAAAATGAAACTCAAAATCACATCATATCCTTAGATTGCAAACAGTGGGTTGGTAAAGAGGGAGATATATAGAATTGACTCAGCCCTGCGTTTAGAACCTTAGCTTTATGACTGAGGGGGGACAGTCATTTTCAATGATGATAACTGATTATACTAATATATCTGAAGGTAGCACAGCCATTTCTAAAAACCCTTTCTTGGAAATAAGGGGGATGGAGGAGGAAGCTGTATATGAGAGAGAACAGAAAAATGAGTCTAGCCATCCTGTTAGCACTTGAAAAGCCTCCGGTTGTATCCAGGACACTGTAGTAAGAGCCCAGGATTTCACAGCACTCTGCAGACCGGCCTGTCTTTTCACAGTTGTTGTAAACTCTTGCGCTCTCTCTCTCTCTCTCTCTCTCTCTCTCTCTCTCTCTCTCTCTCTCTCTCTCTCTCTCTCTCTCTCTCTCTCCTGTATTCTGCTAGCTGGTTATGTATTAATCTGCACTTGAAAAGCTCCTAGTTGGAGGGAGAGGTCCTAGTGAGCCTTCTAAGCATGTGGCGTGTGGGATGCTGACTGGGATACAGCTTCATAGGAAGCTGAGCATCACAGTGGCTGCAGCCCGGGGAGAACCTCCAGAGCTCCTGTGTGGCTTGGTTTTCAACTCCGAAGAGCAGAATTCTAGGGAAGGGAACTAGAGCAAAAGGACACACTCTGTACAGTGCTGAGTCCCTTCATACATCCATTCATCTCCTCTGTCTCTGTCTCTGTCTCTGTCCTGTCTGTCTGTCTATCTCTCTCACTCTCCATGTGTGTGTGTGTGTGTGTGTGTGTGTGTGTGTGTGTGTGTGTGTGTGTGTGTGTAGGTTAATATGTGTGTGGACACGCACATGGAAGTTAAGTACAACCTTAGTGTCCTTCCCTCATGTGTCTCCCACCTTTTGTTTAAGAAAAGGTTTCTCTGACTGGGATGTTATAACTAAACTAGACTAGCTGGCCAGCAAGCTTCTAACAACCCACCTCCCTGTGCCCCCATCTCATTGCTGAGACGAGGAGTTTGTGCCACCACACTCAGTTTTTTTCTGTCAGCTCTGGGATTTGAACCCAGGTCCTCGTGCTTATGAGGCAAGCACTTTATTGACTGACATCTCTCCAGGCCTTCTGCATTCGTTCTTTCATTTAAAAATGGCCATAAAACTCTTGGCACACATAGGAGAAGTACTTGAATAAAGATATTGGCTTTACTCTCCAGGAGCTTAAAGGATGCATGTATAAATGGTCTTTTAAAGGAATAAGACAGGAAGCTTTTAAAAAGAATCAGGAAGTTGCCTAACCATGCGATGGAAGAGCGCTCTTAACATTCAACCCTCAGAAAGTTATTTCCAAGTGAAACTGGCAATGCTGTCTTGTGCTAGAAAACGTATTGTATCAACTCAGAACATTCATACTGGTTTTATTTTAGAAGTTTTAAGCATCCAGTGGAGAAGGATGGTAAAAAAAATAAGTATTTGGCTTAGTCCTCATCTTCATTCTCGGGATGTGCAGAACAGGACTGGAAGCGAGTTGTTGAAAAGTTGTCATTACTTCACAGTCTGATAAGAACATGCTCAAGAGAAAGAATATCATGGTTTTAATAGGATGATAATGCATGCCTGTAATCCCACTGCAGTGCTGCATGCCTGTAATCCCACTGCAGTGCTGCATGCCTGTAATCCCAGCACTGTGCTGCATGCCTGTAATCCCAGTGCAGTGCTGCATGCCTGTAATCCCAGTGCAGTGCTGCATGCCTGTAATCCCAGTGCAGTGCTGCATGCCTGTAATCCCAGCACAGTGCTGCATGCCTGTAATCCCAGCACAGTGCTGCATGCCTATAATCCCAGTGCAGTGCTGCATGCCTGTAATCCCAATGCAGTGATGCATGCCTGTAATCCCAGTGCAGTGATGCATGCATGCAATCCCATAACTCAGGAGAGAGGGGATAGAGGATGGAGTATACTAGGCGAGGCTGTACAGAGTAAAACCCCGTCTTAATAACATATATAGAAAGAAAATACAGTTTTGTACAAGAAAGTCTATGTTTTCATGAAATAAAGCGCACATAAGTTAGTTACATGCAAATCTGAGGGATTATTTGGGCCACCATTCTGCTCTGAAAACCATCCCAGGAAGAAGCTAAGGAAGCATGTACTTGAGGTGCCCTGGAGAAAAGAGAGAATGCCTTTTTTTGTTTTGTTTTTCAAGATAGGGTTTTTCTGTGTGGCCTTGACTATCCTGGACTCCCTTTTGTAGACTAGGCTGGCCTTGAACTCACAGCGATCACCTGCCTCTGCCTCTCAAGTGCTGAGATTAAAGGCATGCACCACCACCTCCTGGCTAAATTATTTTCTTTCTATGGGTCAGAAATGGAAAACACAATCATCTCATCAAATTGATTTTTAGAATTAACTTTACAAAGCACAAATTCACGGCCTCTGGTTTACAGAGAGCCCAGCAGCATATTTGTGTCAACAGATGACTTAAAAAGAAATCTCACTCCCAAAGGCCTGACAAACACATGTTGAACACAGATTAATAATGATGCAGAAAATTAATTATAATGAACATAATTGTTACATTCATTCTATGAATGTGATAGCCTAGAAAACAGTGTATTACAAAACAGTTTATGTATCATCATGATTATGCTTATATTTAGCCAGCAAACATTAAAAACAAATGAAAAGCCCATTCATTTATTTATTCTTTAAATGTTTGTTTAATATCTCCTAGGTACCAGGCATCATTCTTTTAAAAAACATATTCATTAAATCTTTGAGAATTTCATACAATGTATTTTGATTGTTTTTACCCCTAATTCCTCTCAGTTACACTCTCACCTTTTTATCCCCCAATTTTGTGTTCTCTTCTGTTTTTGGTTTTTAATAACCCATCAACTCAAATCTAACTTGCCTATATTTACTTTTATAAACGCAGTCCACTGTGGTTGACCTACCAGGAGCCACACCCTGAAAGAACATGGACTCTGCTTCCCCCAGATGCCATCGGTTGTCATAGCTATTCAGATATGGGTAGGGACTAGTGTACTCCTTGCCCCCTGTTCTAAAATGTTGACTGCTTTGAACTTGTGCAGGCAACCACAGCCACTGTGAACTCACAGGTATAGCTGTCCTGTCACATCCGGAAGGCACATGCCTTCAGTCCCACCCTCCTCAATCATCTCTGGTTTTTACAGTCTTTCCACTTCCTCTACTTGGGTTCCCGAGCCCCAGGGAGGAAGTATTGTACAGGCGTCCAGAGTGTGGTTGAGCGCTCTAGCTCTGACGCATTGTGAGTGCTCTGGTAACTGCCATCAGCTCACGGATAAACTTCTCTGATGAGGTTGGAGAGCTCTAGTGATCTGTGGGCAGAGAGAAATGACCCTAGAGGGCAGTTTGATGCTATGTCTGTTTAGAAGAACAACTGTAGTTGGTCCATGCTCGTAGGTACCACAAAGTCCTTACTCATTGGTGCCCATTGGTAACCATTGGAACAGGCCACACTCAGCTTCTTCCTTCGGAGTACCACAGCATCCTGTGACATATGGATAGAGGGACAGAAAAACAAAGATCCTGGGCAATCTGAAAAGTCTCAGGTTTAGATAGCCACGTTAAAAACAAAGAAATGGAATCATACCTCTCTCCAATACAAATAGCCATACTCATTGTGTACAGCAAAGTTTCTGTTCATGCATCCTGACAGGCTTGTTTTGAATCATATACAAATGCATCCCAAAGCATCCTTGGATAAAAGCCACTCCAGCTGGACCAGTGTTTCTCAACTCTGTTATGGATGAGGACCATCTAAGGACCCTAAGGTTGATCCTATCAAGAAGAACTGCAGCCAGAGTCATGTTTTCTGAAATGCCAATGACATAAACCAGCTTTGTTTATCCTCCCAACTGTTCACGCATCCATCCACGCACCCAGCCACACACGTGTCCATCCATCCAGTCACAAACGTGTAGCGTGCATTGTGGACTTGGCAAGTTGGGGAATACAATGGTAGAAATGAGAGCTGGCTTGTGACCTTGTAGAGCTTCCGGTCCTGTGAGGATGGTACAAGTAACTGCAGCCAATCATAGGAGATGATGATATGTGCATTCCTCTTGTGTCTTCTTTCTCATAGAGTTTACCAGCCTTCGCGATAAGTGTGAACAACTTATCTCTAGTACATTATGGAAAGCGATACTGGCTACGCTCAAAGTCGGTGTGTGTGGGGGTGGGGTGGGGGTGGGGAGACACTGTGTCAGCTTACTTAACACAAAACTTTGGTTTTGTGAATGCATTGATTTGCATGATTCTAAGTGCTCCCAAGACACAGCTCACATGAGGTTGTAGTTGACAATCAGTTTTCTTTTCCCTGGCCATTTTTGTCTGAGGATATATTGTCAGAGAAGAAACTAGAGTAAGCAGACTCCTCCGGGATCCAAGACTAAGGGACACATCATTGATTTCCTGAGCTGGTTTTCATAGTAAAACAATGGTGTCATAGAAGTCGACCTGGCAACTAGTTTAAGCTATAGATGGCTGTAGTCTACCAGTTCAAATTTAAAAAGCCCTCTTTTCTGACCATCCCAGCCATCAGGGTAACTAAAACCCCAATTCAAGATCAGGAATGCAGATTGGTATGCACCAATGTCACAGCCCATTTGATTGCTCATCAACACAACTAAGAGCTGACACAAAGACAGAGGGGTTGTGCTGGATAACTTTACGTCAGCTTGACACAGGCTAGAGTCATCTGAGAGGAGGAAACCTCAGCTGAGAAGATGCTTCCATAACATTGGGCTGTAGGCAAGCCTTAGATAATTTTCTTAATTAGTGATTGATGGGGAGGGCTCCACCCATTGTGGGCGGTGCCGTCCTTAGTCTGGTGGTCCTGGGTTCTGTAAGAAAGCAGCCTGAGCAAGCCATGAGGAGCAAGCCAGTAGGCAGCACCCCTCCATTCCCTCTGCATCTGATCCTGCCTCCAAGGTTCCAACCCTGTTTGGGTTCCTGCCCCGACTTTCTTTGAAGTGTAAGCCAAATGAGCCCTTTCTTCCCTGACTTGCTTTGGTCATGGTGTTTCATCACAGCAACAGAGACCCTGACTAAGACAGGGATTAAATCTAAGGTGCCTGTTCCCACACTCTCATTACAACTCATGTATTTAGAAACGTCTGTGGAAGAGTCTCCTAAAACACATTTAGGATATAGCCTCCATATTGACATTTTGTTTTAACATGGCAATGACGGATATTTGCCGGGTGTTTCTAAGTGCCAGGAACTGCTCAGAGACTATGCCATTTGTTAACATCTGCCATCTTTACATAGGAACAGGCTACAATCTATGCCTAGATCATCCATTTGGACAGCAATATAATTTTTCCTCACAGTAATGTCAGGCCTGGTGATTTATTCCTAGTCAATCACTCACTGTCAGAAAATTATAGGAATAATTAACATAGTGGTAACGCTGAAATACTACTTCAAAATATATATGGCTACTTAAAAGAGAATACTTAGGGTTGGGGTATGGTTCCGTTGGTAAAGTGCCTGCCATGCACACATGAGGAAATGAATTTGACCCCAAGAACCCACATAAAAAGCCAGGCAGGGGCTGTGGCATGTGCTTATAATCCCAGTACTTGTGGAGCGGACAGAGACAGACACGATGGATCCCTGATGCTCACTGGCTGGTCAGCCCTATCCCAGTGACCCTGTTTCAAGAGACAAAGGTGGAGAAAAGTCTAGCAAAAATACCCACTGCTGACCTTGAGACTTCATAGGCATGTGTGTGTACACCTGCACACACAGACTTACGAACACAAATCTATGCACACCTGTACACACAGACCTATGCACACCTACACACACAGACATATACACACCTGCACACATAGACCTATGCACACCCCCACACACAGACCTATGCACACCTGCACACACAGACATATACATACCTGCATACAAGGACATGCACAACTACACACACAGACATATGCACACCTGCACACACAGATATATGCATTCCTGCACACAGACAGATGCACGCCTACACAGACATGTGCATACCTACACACACACACACACACACACACACACACACACACAAATACAAATAAAGTAGCATAATAATTGTGCTCCAAATTCTGTAGACTACAAAGGAACTGTTTAACCACAGAGTCTAATAACTAAGAATGTCCACAAAAGTAATTAGCAGCATTTTGCACACTTCCCCTGCGGACACAGAATATGTCTACTAAGATAACAGCTATGCAGTATGCAGTCTAAGCTGATCTGGCCACTTTCTAGAATTCACTAAGGATTTTTAAATATATCTTCTTTTTGTTTTTATCGATTTCTCTATTTTTCACTATTTGTTTCCAAATGATTTCTGTTCTTTATAGCCTTATCTAATCATTTGATAATCTTTTTCAAAATACTTATTAAGTAAGTAGCTATTTTATATGGCAAACAAGTAATAAGACCTAACATGAAAAAGCAGTTGAGAGCAGTGAAACGGACACAGGCGAGGACTCCACTGCTTTGTCTTCTGTTTAAATTCTTCATTTCTTGTCCTGCCCTCCCTCTCACTGTCCGTGTCCCACATGCACATGTGCAGGCCTGTGCTGGAGCATGACCCCGAAGACATGAGATACAGCAGTAGAGGCTGAGTGGGAGAGACTTGCTTCATGCTCAGACCACTTCCCGCCTGAGGAGACGGGCACCCAGACCTCCACCCTGTCACCTCTTCAAGCTGCTTTATCACCTAAGTGCCCTGCCCCATAGAAATCATCAAATAAGCAAGTGTGTGTGGAAAAGCAAAGTATAGGCCTTTGTAGTAGCTCTGACTCGGGCTTGCAGAAGGCAGTACACAATAGTCTGGACGGACCGAGATGATTGCAGACTCTTCACCCTTTTACAGCCAGTTTTGTTCTACGGTGTCTCTCCTGCGCCACCCACTCCATGGAGGCTGCTTCTGCCCTTTAGTAAAAACAAAGAGGATGGCTTCTTTGCCTTTGCCCCAGTGCGTCTGACACGCGCACCTTATTGCGCAATGTATCTGCCATAGTTTTCAGCCATCTGTGTGAACTCCATCCCATCCTGCCTTGTGGTAGATAGACTGAGAGATGCAGTGTGGTAGATTTCTGGCTGAGTTCTTTGGGGACCATATTTTATAACCTAACCATAACAAAGCTGATGTAAATTTCAACCTCTTAGACTCCAGTGGGGGTGCCGAAGTACCAGCCATCCATAACAGCTGCCAGGAATCTAGGGCAGTCCAGCCTTGCAGCGGAGACCAGGCTGGGAGCCTGGCCCACTTCTAGCTCAGTTCCATCCACTCAGATTGTTTTCATTTGAAATACCTTAGTTAACGATTTCTTCATATTGCAACTGGAATAAATAATTTCACAAATAAAAATATTTCAGGAAAGAAAATTGCTTCTTTTAGCAAAGGAAACTTATATTCAAATTTAATTAACCAAGAAACCCTCAAAGCAGACAGCATGTCACCTAGCATTGACAATTAATTAGTTTTGCTCTGGAAAAAAAAAAACACCAAAAAACTACAGGCATTGAGCAAAGAGTTATAGATTAGGCTTTGTTTTCTCTGCCAGTGCTGCCCATTCCTAGTTCTCACGCCTTGACAGCAGTTTGCAGCTTCAGGCAACACATTATATCTGAAGTGTGTAACTCCGTGTCAGCTTTAAATTTCACATAATCAAAATACAGAGGAATAGCAACAACACGCTATTGCTTTCATAATGAAGACTTGAGAAGTGAGCAACGTAACTATGTTCCAAGATAGTTTTATGCCAAACAGAAAAGGAAGATGAATCTTAAGGAAAATTCTGAGGAAGGAAAGGCTGCCCTTGGCTTTCAGACGCATGGTCTGTTTCTGGTGGATCGTGGGGCATCTTCCTTTTAACTCTGCCTTAGCATATGGATGAGTGATTTAGCCCAATGTAATGAGAAGATCATTAAATTCATTAGAACTTTGAAATCAGGTTATCTGGAATATGCTCATTCCTTGAAGGAATTTTAATTGTGGCTGGGGAGTCCTCATGCTGTGATAGATTATATATGCATCTTACATGCATCTCAGCAGAAAAGGCAGACACTGCGTTCTCCGAGGAGCAGCTATAGTTCACCTATGACTGTCTTTTGTTGTTCCCTGCTTGTAATTTATAGACAATCTGAATAATGGTATTATAGAGACATTGTGTCTTAGTGAATGTTCTGTTGCTGTGAAAAGACACTATGACCATGACAACTCTTATAAAAGGAAGTGTTTAATCGAGGCTGGCTCACAGTTTCAGAGACTTAGTCCATTCTCCTCCCGGCAGGGAAGCATGGCAGCACCCAGGCAGACATAGGAGCTGAGAGTTCTATATCTGGATCCCCAGGCAGCAGCAAGAGAGAGACACTGGGACTGGCCTGAGCTTTTGGAACTCCAAGGCCCACCCCCAGGTGACACACTTCCTCCAATAAGGCCACACCTATCTCAACAAAGCCACACCTCTTAATCTCCCTCAAGTTGTGCCACTCCCTAATGACCAACCATTCAAATATATGAGCCTATGGAGGGGTGGGGGGGAGCATTCCTATTCAAAACACCACACATGGTTTTATTAATTCCATTCAGTATGACTGGCCAACTTTCTAATACTTGTTTTTAGAGAAGATAGCAGTAATGTTTATTAACTAAAACCAATCCTATCTGGCATTAGGTGGGATCTGTAACTTGCACTTCCAAATACTTAGGTCTGGTATTTACGACTCTCATTTGTGTGTTGAGCCAGGTTTGCACAGGTGTGAGACAGGAAGGATTAAGAGGACATCCAGTTTTCTCAGTACTAAGCACGTTTGGGTCTGGACCGATAGGGACAGAAAGATCTTCAGCCAGGGGGCTTCTGGGAAGAAAGGATTTTTATTAATGTCAGTTTATATTGCCATTGTAAAATATTCTGACAATTGCTATTTAAGTATTAATCCCAGGCATGACAACTACTACTCTCAGAACCAGGGATTAAATCAGGTAAATTAACACTTCCTTTTTTTAAAATAAAACTTGTAATTTTCAATACAAATACCTTCTCTGCTTGGCTCTGGGTTAGAGTCAGGTCAGGATGGATGTGGTGACATAAAGATAATGCTTTAGAAAGCCATAAAACCTTTTGTTTTAAGTGCTTCTTAGAACTCCAGGCTACTTAACCTTGAGACCTTCATGTCCAAAGGATGCATTGTTAAGAACAGCGTGGGGGCTGGAGACGAGGCTCGGTGGTTAAGAACACTTACTGGTCTTCTTGAGAACTAGAGTTCGGTTCCCAGTACCAGTGTTGGATGGGTCACGATCACCTGCAACTCCAGCTTCCGGGATTCCAACCCCCTCTTCTTCCACTCTGTAGGCATCACCACACACACACACACACACACACACACACACACACACACACACTGAAAAAAACATAAAGAAGTCCTCTGTGGCTCTACGCTATCCCTTCAGCAAGGTGCAAAGCTATCTGGAGGCCGCAGAACATGAACAACCCTCAGCCAGCCCACAGCGCAGGGAGGGCGATGACACAGAAGCGGAAGGCCACACCACAAACCATGATCGTTCTTTTTTTTTTTTTTTTTTTTTTAAGACTCATTGCTTTAAAATCACTGGAAATAAGGGTGCATAAGGCTGAAGAGGTGGGTGGGGACGATTTGTAAGAGAAGAATAAACGCACAGCCATTCTCGCCATGGGCTAACATTGAGTATTCACTTGCGAAACTCAGTCCGTTTTCAAGTTACAACAGGTTTTCCTGCGATGTTTTAATGTGATATGGTTAGAGGGTAGTGGTCAGCCTTCCAGCAGTGAATGTTTTATCTGAAGTCACGTCATGAGTTATCTTCCTGCACTTATGAAAGGGATCGTTTGCATGAAAATCAGAATGACTCCAAGACAGACATGTTTTTGTTTTGTTTTGTTTTGTTAGTCTCTGGCGACATAGACATGCTCTTCCTGACAGCCAGTCAGGAAATGGAAAGGTGATGGGCTGTGGGAGGGCGCTCTCATTCCCGATTGTGGAAACTCCAGAGCGACTATGGAATATTTCACAGCCCGGCCAGAACGCTTTGAAACAGGTGCTATTTCCAGATGAGGCATCCTCGGTGTTTGTTACACGTGGGTGGGTATCTTAACTGTTTCCAGACGGTCTGCCTTGAACCACAACTTCTTGCCACCTTCTCTCGCTGTTTACAATCTGTTTTGTTATCTTCTCCCACTGTGTCATTGACCCTGTGGATTTCTTGAGAACTCTTGTGATCTGTCATGTCACTGTTCATTATTAGAGCATTGAAATATTTCCATAGTGGCACATAAGCCGGGCTGGCACCAGCCATGTTCACACGAAATTGCAGCGTGGGTTGCCCTTCACAAGCTGATGGAGGAGACTGGGCTGCTATGGTCCCACTCTTAGGTCAGGCCCCTGTGTGGGCAGCAGGTGTGGCTGTGTGAGGGCCTTGTGACTTTTCAGTTGATCCCCTACCCATGCGTTGTCTGAGTTGGGTTGAGTAGATCTTAAATGACCTCTTAATTTGTATAAACACTTTTCCTACCTTTCTGAACCTTCCTACTGCACAGACAAGATGAGAGATTCTCAGGGCGTGCTTAGCAAAATATTCCAGACAAAAATCATAAAAGGATAAAGGTCCTTAAAAACGGAGACTGCCAGGGAGGTTATGGGAGGGAGATACAGGTATCTTCTAAAGGATATGTTGTTTGAAAAATGCCATAATGGCATATGGCATCTTGCATGCTAAACTGAAAAATAAAAATTAATTAATTAAATAACAAAGAAAAGTTTCTAAATTTAAAAAAATGTGACTCTATTGAATGATTTGTCTGACCAGTCTGTAAGGGAAGTTCTACTGTTTGCGAAACATTAATTCTTCAAAAATGATAAAGTCTATAGTGTAGTGATCATTGGACATTAAAGATAGTAGACGCCAGTTTAACTATCTTGGCATACACGGGGGATTTCCATGTAATTGCACCACACTGCTAAAAATCCAGCATTGCCATCTAATAAACAGTCTATCATATAAATGTAATAAATGAGGGAAAAAATCCTTCCTAATTTTCTGCTTTGACTGACAGCTTGGGTCTAAAATATCCCCTTTATTTAAACCAGTTAAAGCTGCCCTGTAAGTATCGACACCATTTTTCAGCCTTTAGCTCTGAATGGACCTGGCTAATGAGCGTAGGAAACCATTCCATGAAGGTCACATCATTTCTAAGCTGATTTCTAAATCCACGTTGATGTGGTAGGGGAGTAAAGAGGTGGCAAGGAAGGACGGAGAGCCCGAGGGAGGAATCATGCCCAGTGCGCATGCGTCCTTTTCCTCACCATGCCGGTGTTTAGCATGGTGCCACTTCCTCGACACGGGTTCAGTAAATATTAATTTCACCCTGCTAGGGAGGCAATCTTTTCCCTTGAAATAAGCACTGGGAGGTGCACGAAGCTAATGGATAGTTAAAGAGGTGTGCTGAGATGGGGAGCTTCAGGAAATGCGTCATGCTGTCTTTCATAGGAACGAGACAGGTAAATATGGCCTTTTAGCTTAATTTGCTATTTGAAAATTTGAATATACATACATACATACATACATACATACATACATACATACATACCGTCTTCTGTGGTGGGTAGGGTAAATGTGTGGGGGTAAAGTATCACTTAAACCCAGATTTAAAGGAGTTGAGGGAGTGGTCCATGTGCTTGTATCCCTGGGGCAGGGCTAGGAATGGGAGGTGGAAGTGCACTGGGGGACTGGTGTGGCTGGCCTAATTTTAATGTTTGTTGCCTAATAATCAAAAAGGGCAGTGTGTGGTGGCTGAGATAGGAAACGTGGGAGTCTGAGGCACTGAAAGGGTCTCGGGTCTAGTTTCAACTATTATGGGGCCAAGTTTGTGGTGGATTAGATGCATGTGTGAGATGAGGTCTGGGTGCATGAAGCCTGGGGCTCTTTCACTCTGAGACAGGGAGGGGTGAAGACGTAAGAGCTGTGCAGAAGGAGATAAGCCCTTTAGTCTTAAGGACAATGAATTAGAGATGGTTAGTGAATACTCAAGTGGGATGGCTGAAGAGGCGTTTAGGTAAAAAAGTAGGGAACTCGGAGGGTAAGCTGGACAGAACCTGCTGGGAGGCAGGCTGGGGGTGTGAGCCCTAAAGCCGACACCAGGGACTGCAGGCAGAAGCAGGAGTTGAGCCCTGCATCCCCTGTGAGCAGGGCACTGGAAGAAAACGGGGTGTCCTGGAAGCGTGGGGAGCAAGGAGGAAGGATGCGTTCTTGGCTCTGGCAGGTCCAGATTGAGGCTGAGACCATGACAGCTGTCGCAGTTATTGATAACCTATCGGGGCAGTTTCAGAGGGTTGGGGAGAGATGCCTAACTGAAATGAGAATGGAAGGAGAGGGCTTGGATGAGAGGGTGACAGGTGGCACTTGCTGAGAGTTTGGACCAAATGAGTGAGGATAGCACTGCAGCTAACAGGAGAAGTGTCACGTGGCCTCTGTCTTTCTAAGATAGGAAGAACTGAGTGCTTGTGCATTGTGTGGATGGATCTAATAGAGAATGTCAGCAGGATGCCATGGGGTGGGGATACCTCTGAGTATCATCCTGTGTGGACTTTAGACACAAGGAAGCCTGTTTCCCTAATCCATGGCTTACTATGAGACATGGGCATAGGTGGCAGAGGCACATCTTCCAAGCTCTTCCTTGGCACCAGCCCTGCCCCAGGTACTGGTGACCAGGGGTTGGCCATAGCCATGGCCAGTCTTTGTTCCACTTGGCAAAGAATCCTTAATATAAGCAAATAAACACCAACTTGGATGCCCACACATAGACCCAGACAGACAGACAGACAGACAGACAGACAGACAGACACACACACACACACAAACACACATACACACACACATACATACACACACACACACACACACACACACACACACACACAGCCTAGCTCCCTGAGAAGGAAACAGCCTGGCTCTGGAGCAGCGAGGGCAGATGAGGTGAGGCCGCACTGTGGCTCATGTCACTATCTCCACACACCTCCCCCGAGCTGCAGGTCACTCAGGAAGTGAATATCAGGGACCAGTAAGAGAAACATTGCACTAGTGTAAGACCGATCCCTCTACCCTCCACTTTAGATGGAAACCATTAGGAAGAAGGGTCATGGAACTGTGCAAAAAAAAAAAAAAAAAAAAAAAAAAAAAAAAAAAGAATGGTGGTAGGTGTGATAGGCCAATTTTTTTCCCCTTTTACTGATTGGGAGAAAAGGCATCACAAAAAAGCCCTCCAATGTCCTCCGTTTCCCACTGTCCCACAGTAGAGCGACTTCAGTGTTCCCTAAGTTTGGCACCTGAAGCTCTCTTTCCATTTAATTCTTACTCCTGGTGTACCCTTTCCCTTGACATTTCACTATCCTTAGAATTGAGCCTCAGTTTTGCAGCTGGGAAGAGGTAAGCTTTTGAAGTGACAAAGCTTCCTGCTATGTTTTTATATAGTTGTGCATAGTTCTGTAGAGCTAGGGATTCATCAAAAACAATCCCAAAATTAATTAAGACCAACTTTCCAGACCATGAAGTGAGACTGGGCCAGGAAGACATAGAGACGGTGCTGATCTCCTCCTGTCTTCCCATCCCCTCCCTTGCTGACCCATTACACCATTAATAAGAAGGTCGGATGAACTGTAAAGCTTTGACGTGGGGAATAAAGCACGGTGGCCCTTTTGTTTTAAGGCGACAGTTCTCATGACCCTTTAAGACAGTTCCTCATGCTGTGACTCCCGACTATAAACTTGTTTCATTGCTACTGTTATGAATTGTAATGCAAATATTTTTTGGAGACAGAGGTTTGCCAAGAGGATCACAACCCACAGATTGAGAATCAGTGTTTTGAGGAGAAACTCAAGTGTTTAAATCATTTTATAAAGAAAGTAAAATTCTTAGGAGAGTCTGGTGTGAGCCGACTACGGAGGTGTATGCCTGTTATCCCAGCACTTAGGAAACTGAGGCAGGAGGATCAAGAATTTGCTCTCAGGGACTGGGGAGATGGATCAGCGGTTAAAATCCCTGTAGTACAAGTCTGAGAACCAAAGTCAAGATTCCAAGAACCTGTGTAAATGTCAGATGTAGTGAGCCACCTGTCATTCTAGCCAGGGAAGAGAGAAATGGCCCCCTCCCCTGGAGCTAGCCATACTTATGGGCTGTAGGTCTGATCGAGTTTGATCAATGAAAAAAGTAGAAGGTCTATGGAGGGTGATTCCTGATATCAATCTTTAGCCTCCACACACGTGTGTTCACACACATGCAAAACCTACATACACACACACGCACAACACACACACACACACACACACAATTAAAGACCAGCCAGGCTATATAGTAAGACTGTCTTCTCATCCCTCCTTCATCAAAAATAAATACCATATTTTCCAGTGTATAAGATGACCTCCAATTTTAACTTTTTTTCCCAGTTAAAATATAGAGTTTGCAGCCGGAGTCTGCTGCGTAGGGTGTGTGTTAGGAGAAGGGTAGTCTTATATGGCGAGTATATTCCAAACTCTATATATACATTTATATAGAAAGATAAGATAAGGTGTAATACGCCAAGGATCAATTAAGAAATAAGTCTAATAGGATGTGTGAAGTGCCTTCGTCTCACACCACTCTTTGCTTTATGTCTTTTCTATAGCAGGATTACCATGCCCTAAGTGTTACGGTGCACTTGATTGATGGACGATGTGGTGTGAACAGCCAGTATTATGGATGGTGCTGGCGACTGCACCCTACCATTTGTCTCCATCTGTGCCCTCTGTGCTGCTTTGTTACCTTGACCCCCCTCCTTCCTTGTACTTGCCCATAAATAGCATTTTATACTTGAAGACTGCCCTACACCAAAACGTGTTATCCACCAGAAGAGACAGCAGTCACATGTACTGTACCTCATTGTAAGGGATATTCTTACTGGCTGTATATTTCTCACACTAGTGTACTTTATGCCTCTCCACACCGAGATTTGTGTTTTGCTTCCACAGCCAGGGAATTCACCCAATTGGTCACCACCAGGCTCTTCATCAGGCTGGCTTGGGTTTTACAAGGTGTCAAAGTTTTTAAATGAGCTCATATGGTTCTTCACAGTTGGGCTTATGCCAGAGCAATTGAGGGTGATTGACGGCCTGGGTACTATGTATCTCCAAAGATGACTGGCTTCATTCACACTCAGTCTTGAGTGTTGTGGAGAACAAACAAGTCTTTGTAACTTGTGATCTCAGGGCCATGTGATTTTATAGCTCCTTTCTCCTGTCCCAATGATTACATAGCTTTTTAATTGAGTTCCTTGTGCTGTAGCAGAGGGCTACAGGGTACTGAGAATGAAGGCAGAGGGATAATTAAAGGGGGGGTGGATCTTGAAGGGAAAGGGGAAAGTGGAGAGCCAGTGCATCTGATTGTACCACCATCTCCTCCTTATTCTCACTGTGCAGAGCTGCCCAGAAGTTAAATCTGTCATCAAAGAAGAAGAAGCACCGGCCGGCGACTCCATCTGTTGCAGAGGCTCCCCTCTTCGCTACCAGCTTCAGTGGGATCCTGCAGACCTCACCACCCCCTGCCCCACCCTGTCTCCTGAGGGCTGTCAACAAGGTGAAGGACACTCCTGGCATGGGCAAGGTAGGCACCAGCTGCTGCCTCTGCTGTGGGCTCTCATTTGCTAAGCGGGCGGGAGCGAGGGGGAGAGACACAAGTGAAGTTGGTTTGGAGGTAGAAGCGTCCCCACTTTCTGTGATTTTATTCATCCAGGGTCAACCTCTGACGGAAAACAGTCATAGAAAAACCCAGAAATAAACAACAAAGAGGCTCAGAATAACTTTGACTGCGGTACATTGCTGTAGTTAGATATTATCTGTGTTCTTCTCCTACTGTGCTTGATGCTTTAGTGGAGCTTTATGTGGAAACGTGACCCAGAACGGCAAGGTCTGTTCATTTCTGCTGTTCATAAACTGTCTTGTGAACTAGACACTGTAAAGTCTCCATGGTCACATAAGTTGAATAGAGCATTAAGTCTGGGGTCTGCTTTGATTTGGGTGGGGAGGGGGAAACGGCTCTGTTTTGTTGAACAGAACCACAGCCATCTCAAAAACAGAGAGTCGGAAAAGCTGGAAGCAGAGGCAGGGGGCCCAGGGAGAGAAAGATGGAGGTACTCTGTAATTTCCCGGTGACTCTTCTGAATCTTTGTCCCCTTCAGCAAAGGGGTGACTTCTGAATCTGAACCAGACCACTAGTATGAATTCTAGGGAACATTTCAAGCCAAGAAATGCAATTTGGAGTTGCCAGGAGGACTTAGAAAGACGCAAGGGAAGTCTGTCACAGATATCGCTGGGCCCCACACGTGATAACTTCATTTCTAAATGTCAACCCTTAACTCTTTCCCTTCCAAGATAAACATCTGGGTAAAGTAATTGACACGTTCATCTTCAGTGGGGGAAACAAGCTGGGGCTTATAAAAACACGTAGCTGGGGCGATAAGGTGATTCTGTTCATTGTGTTTGTCCGAGTACTGATATACACAGAACGTGAAACTTGACTTTGGCCTTGGGCTTTGTGGCAGAAAGCAGCTGGCTGTGCTGAAGAAAGCAGAGCCAAGTGCGGAGATGGTGATTTTACTAGTTCTTGTCCTTTTGACACCAAAACTTGGTTGCGCCCCAGTCTATGCTATGTCCAGATGACAATGGCCTCTCCAGACCCTGCATCGTGTGCCCGATGCCCTTTGCTCTCCTCTTCCCATTCTGCACTCCCGGTGCCGCCATCCTACTGCAAAGCCCCTACTCCATGATGCATTTCCCCAAAGCGAATTGCTTTTAAAGTGAGGTTAGATAGAGCATCCAGTTCTGGAATGTTCCATGGCGTTTCTTGGCGAATGAGTGTCAACTGAGAAAATGTCCAGGTCCAGGGGCAAAGACAGGCCTTAGGCAATGGTCTGTGGGGGCTGATCCATCCTCACAGCATGTGGAAGCCAGTAGAGAAAGCAGAATGCTCCAGGATGTCTCCCCTGGAAAGGGAGGTTGAGGGTGCAAACCACCGAGAAAGGGCCATGCTGTCTATACTGAAGACATGGTGGCCAAGAAATGAACCACTAAGGGTTGTGGGTCCAAGTGAGTGTAAGGCTTTCCTTCTTTAGTTGTGGGAAACACACATATGCTGTACGGTGTCCCATCACAGGCATGTTTAGATGTGCAAGGACATTTATTTTGTTTACATGTTGGGACTCAAATGTTAGAGGTTTGCCAAGTGGGCAAGGCGACAGCCTGCTGCTACCCCTCTCTTTGCTCTTGCATCTAATTAACATCTTACCCTTCCTTGCCTATAAATGCTTACATGGCATCTCTTAGGAAAACATGCCAGAAGCTTGGCCATCCCAATGTACTCATCTATTCCGCTGTGGCCCCATCTAGGACACATACAGCAGAACATACCAGAAATGCTGCCTTCATCTCTCAGCCTGGCTGACACGGTCTATGTGGATGTTTCTTGAGGTGGGCCTAGGTCTAAGCCTTCTGTCTAAGGCCTCCTGTGCCCTTTGTCTACATCCCTAAAGTCCTCCCTCAAGTCCCAAGACACAGGTGCCAGGGCACTAAGGCCAGGTGCCAGGGCACTAAGGTCAGGTGACAGGACACTAAGGCCAGGTGACAGGGCACTAAGGCAGGAGCAGAACAGTGGAGAATTCTTATGGCCAGCAGTGACCAAGCACTTGCAAAAACAAAAAACAAACAAACAAACAACAACAAGAAGAACAATCTGGATGTCCAAGAGCACAGGGATAATCTGAATTTCGCTGGATGTGGCATCTGTGTGTAGGGGGCCTTCCAGTGGTTAGCCCCCATGTCCATCCCTGGCTAGCAAACCATACATTCAGCATTTGATAGTAAAGGTGTTATCTATCTCCCCCATTTGCAATTCAGAAATACAACCAAAGACCCGAGTTCGCTATGGCAACGTCATGGGCATCAGCCTGTGGGTCACACAGGAGAGATGGTACGGCTTCTATCTGATCAGCGGTCACGTGACAGCTGAGCCCTTCCTTTGCTTGTGCCAACCCTTAGAGAACAGTGAGGGGGCGGAAGTGATGGTTGGAGGGACTGTGTCCTCTGAGAGGTGGTGGTAGGGATACACTTGCTATGTCAAAACCACGGCGAGGCCGCCGTCCAACATAACCCACTCCTTTATGGGTTTTGTCTTTTTCCCTGGATGTTGTACTGTATTTAGGAAGTGCAGCTCTCGTGTGGGAAAAGCTTCATCCATCCATCTGTTGAAATGATGTACATTTTAATATCTCAAATAAACATAGTCTAGCTTAGTATATAGCATAAATAATTGATGCTATTTCTATGTTTCGTGTAAATGAACTTAATTGAATGGCCTACAACCCCTTCATGTTCCAAGCCTGACCTTGGGCCTCTGGGATGCCACCTTTGAGTCTTCAGCTCTCAGAGCAGCTGCTGGCACATAGCAAGTGCTTCTTGAGCACCTACTGTGTGGCAGGTGCTGCAGTGATGTGCAGAAATGAGTGCTTGTCCTCACAGCACTTACACCCAGTGTCGTCTTCCAGGCAATCAAAGAATGGCGCCGATTCCGACCCATATGAGGGACCCTGACTTACGGGGATGTCAGAATTACTAACTTAACATGGCTGCGCATCTCCAGATGTACAAAGACTAACTACTAGAAACGGGCACTGTAAAGACCATCTTAATGGGCAGACACAAGTGAGCAGTGGATCAGAGCAGCTTAGCCCCCATTTATATTTCACTGATTTGGCTTATATGCAAATGATACTTGTAATCTGTTTGAGAATGGTTCCTTCTCCCCTAAGTCAGTAAGCTCTCCCTGTAAAATCTGTTTGCCCAATTAATTAATGGCCGTGTTTAAGGTTCATTTGTTAGTGTGTCACGGCGTAATGTTAGCTCTTCATCTGGGGTTACAAGTTTCTAGAGGGAAAGTCTGCGGTCTGTGTCACTCTTGGGTTCCTGGCTCCATAGCTGCATTTAAAGGCAAGGACAAGAGTGGCTGCTGTCATACTGGACTGGCGACAGTCCACCTGGAGTTTAATTGCTTCTTCCCTTCCCAGGTGAATAACTGAGGGGAGGTGTGTGAGGCATGAAGGGGAGATGAGGCTTCTTTTTTTCCTGACAGCCTCCAGAAATGTCTCCAAAAAGTGACAATCTGTGGCTAATACCTGGCATCTCCATCCCCTAATGCATTTTTGCAAGAACTGGGAACTTCCTGGAGTGGAGTCCAGAAGGAAGGGAAGAAATCGCACAGGATTTGAAAGGATCCCAAAGAAACTGGATGAGCAAATATGAGGTGGAATTGTAGGAAACGGGGCAGGGCGGGGGGAGTCACTAGCCAAGTAGCTAAAGAGACTTCACAGTAGGGCCACTGATGGAGGCTGGACATGAGGCAGGAAGGCAGATGCTCGTCTCAACGTAGGCACTTATGACAAGGAGGGCTCGTGCTCAGCCCCAGCCTCTGTGCAAGTACCCACTCTAAAAAAGGGGGAGGGGTTACTGGGTCATCCTGTGCCCACCTAGCCTCATTTGGTAGGAGGTAGGCTACATGGGGTTCATTCAGAGTGAAACGTCCATTGCTACTCATGGCCACTTGCTGTGACCCTGCACGGCCTCACTGAGAGTCTTCCCCTTGGAGCAATGCCAGCCAAACATGGGCAAACCGGTGTAGGTGTGGAACTGTGAGCTTCCTAGGGCACCAAAGGCTGGAGCTGTCGCTTTGTTCTCCACTGTCCAAACTCAGTGAGGGCTTACTTTGACCTCTGATAACACAGACACAGACAGACAGGTACACAGACAGACAGACAGACAGACACACACACACACACACACAAACACACACACACACACACACACACACACACACACACACACACGGCTCGTGTCACCAAGTCCTGTGTTGTCTCTCTTTAGTTTCAACTCTAAGACTTTGTTTTGTGTGCAAACTAGTAACGCAGAAAAGGAAGGGCTGCCATGAGTGTGTTTGTCAGCACTCTGGCCTTTTGTGCATTTACCGACAGCTTCAGGGTACAAGTCCTTCAATTACTGGACCCTTGTGACACTACAGAAGAGACCAACCCTGTCCAGGTCATGTCCTGACTACAATGGGAGGATAGCATTAAGATGTACTTAAATTAAAGTAAGACTTTCCCAAAGGTGCTAATGTAGCTATGATTCGTTTATTTAATAAGGAGAAACCGCAAGCACAGCGTTGGGAAGTGATCTCAGGTTCATCCGATCAAGGAGAAAATCCTCCTGCCTTCCAGCCCAGGAAGGTCCAGGTCATTTAAACACATACAAAGTATCCACCAGTTCCTCATTACCATGTCTGCCCTTCCCCCACCCTAAAGCTCCTTACCAGGGAGAAGAGCAAAGATGAGAGTCTGTCTTTAAAATTCATTTCAAGCATATGTATATATATATATATATATATATATATATATATATATATATATAATAAAAAATTCAGATAGGATGGGAAATTCTGGATCCCAGCAGTCACTCACCGTCACTATTCCATTTTCAGTACGAATGACAGGAAAAATCAATTGCGATACTGCTCCTATTTTTGGTGTACAGTTGAGGAAAAAGAAGAAGTGGGCCTGGCTGCATAAGTAATGCACATCCATCACTCTGCCTCACCTGATACAGCTCTATAAATTAAATTGTTAGCTCTTCCGGGAAATAAACCCATGTGACCTTCCACTCGCTAATTGCAATTATGCTTTTCCACGCTACGTTGATTTTGGTTGCTTCAGCTGAAGCCACGGAGTTGTGAGGGGTTGGGTGGGTTGTTTCCTGTATTCTCTCTGCCTCTTTGGGTTTGACCCTTTCTCCAGCCTGTCTCCAGAGGATGGAAGTGTGGGGAAGTTGCCCTGGTTCTTTAACCTTTGTGTGTGGTGGGGGGGGGGGGAAGGGAACGGGGGGGAGGGCAGGGAGGTCTCGCATGGATTGAGCCTTCCACCCAGCTCTAAGATGTGCCAACCTCTGGGCTGCACAGAGGCTATATCACTAAGCCCTGGTAGGAGGCCAGCGCCCAGGGAACTAGGCGTGCACAGACTCACACATGCACACACGCACGCATGCACACACACAGGACCTAAAGTCATAGAAACTTTTTTCCAGCGTATCCAGGCTACTCTTACATTCTGGCATTTTCTTGCACGTGGGAGGAGACCCCTTAGGAGAAAGCTCTCCATTAAATGCCACGTGAGTCGCTGTGGCGGGATCTGTATTCTTCCTGAGTAATAGGCTGCCTTTAATTCGACTGGTGGAGTTGTGTGGGCGTCATTTTCTGTGGTCTTCTCTATTAGGTGGACTAGAAGGGTGGGCATATTTCCATGAATTCTGGTATGACAGACTAATACTATCAATGAAGACCTTGTTTTCTGGTCTCAGATATTTTCACAGTGCAGACTGGGTGAGAACACCTCAAGGCTACTGAGGAGAAATAGCCTGATGTGCTGCCCTGCGTCCTAGCTCTCCCGCTGTAGCTTTCCTGGTGCACGAAGGGAAAGAGGATCGTACAGCCAGTTTCTTCACGGAGAGTGTGAATTTTCAGATTCACTTAACTTTCTGTGCAGCCTTTCAGATGAGGAACTGGGTCTTCTGAAAATTCTAGGCATGGATCTCCGCCACCATCACCCCAAGAAATGTGTGTGGGCAAGCCAAGCCGGAATTTAGATCCTGCGTTTCCAGTGAAGGCTGTTTTGCAGCTTCACTCAGTAAATTATAAGCCTCTTGGGTAGGGGGGAACTATATTGAAAAGCTCTACGTAATTCCCTTTAGTGCTGGGAAGCCTTGGGTGCACGTGGAACACTATGGAGCCCATCCTGAAAGGGAGCTGAGGGAGTGATACAGTAAGGCCAAGAACTGGCAACTGAAGAGACTCCATGCTCCTGGCCATGCCCACTTCTTCTCTAAGCATGAGGTGTCCTGGAGGCCAATCTTCATGGGATGCCAGAAAGGTGACAGTGCCCAAGGCTTGCACCCCATCAAACAACACTTACTATTTACATTCAGGCTCTTCATAAAAGCCGCTTGTCAGACCCACTACACCTTGTGTGTAAAGAAACTAAGGCACAGGAAGGAGCAAGGACTTGAGTGCCCATCTGTGGGGAAAAGACGTGGGTTGGAGCTTCAGAATGAAAATAGAAACTCAGACTTTAAATTCAAACTAAGACTGTCTTCATCTTCTTCCCCTGTTTTGTTACTTTTCACCTCAAATCTACTAGCTCTGTATTTTTAGGTAAATGAAGATGGTAGGTTTTGTGTGTGTGTGTGTGTGTGTGTGTGTGTGTGTGTGTGTGTGTGTGTGTGTGTGTGCGCGCGCGCACACACACACGCACGCATGCACATGTGTAAAGAGGATTTTTATAAATGGACTTTTGAAAAGCTAGCAACCTCTCTTGTGATGAGGGATGGTCTTGGAGCTTCTTGGAATACCTGCAATTCCCAATTAGCACCGTGACTTGTGGAATAAAACCATGAGGTAACATGAGGAATTCTCTCTGGGATAAATGCCACTGTTTCGGTTAACCAAAGGGCACTATAAGATGTGTTACAAGGCCAGGACGGGATGTTTTATCAGCCCTAGTCCAAAACCCACCTTTTATCAATCTTAGCACAATTAGAACCACTGATGTCGAGAGCGGCGGCTCTGTTTTACGCTCACCTTTCCAGTGTCTTATTTCCTATGTCTCTGCCTCAGGGGTGGCTGAAAGCTAAGCATAACTTGCTATAATTGTCACGTTTGAATGGGCTTGATGGCAAGGTTTTATAAAAGAAATAGGAAGTCCAACGCTGCGTGGATTGGCAAGTTTGTCTTGGTGCCTACCCCACCAGAGGCCACTGTCCTTGCCTGTTACCGATTTGCATCAAATGGAAACTATTTTCAGACCTTCCTAATGCTTCAGTGAGCTGAAATGTATCATTCGGGATGTGAAATCATTGGCGTGCATCCTTAAAAGCAATATACGTCTTCTTCAGATTGTTAAATAGTTGCTGAAATCAAAATCCCATCTCTCTGCTCAGAGCCGCGTTAACCCTTTGTGCCCCTCCCTGTGGCTTAGGGCCGTAGCTCTCTTTTCCAATCTGCAACAATGACTTCTAAACACAAGCACTGATTGTATTTGGCCTTCTAGATAAAGCATCGAGAAATGATGATATTCAGGAGCATTTTGGAAGTGCTAAGCACAGATTTCCCTCAAAGTCACTCTCTGTTCCCTTGGTTACCTGTGTCCCAAGCCACAACCAACAATTCAGATAGCAACGTTGCCATGTGGAGCTCAGGGGAATTCTCTCTACCAACAATGACTATTAGCTGGGCTGGAAACACTGGGCCAGCTATAGCTAATTGGAGGGGTGTTTTTGCTTTTTGTTTTGTTTTATTGCTGAAACCAGGAATGGTAAAAATCAGTGTCTATTTCTTAGCTGAAAGCTGGCTGTAGCTTCAATGGTCTTTGTCCGGAGCGTGAGCTTAGAGCATTGTGCTGTACCAGGAGAGCATCACCTCCTGCATGTGGCAGGCTCCAAGGCCACACACCCCCCAGCAGTACCACCTGCACTGCATTTTGGATCCTTACCATACTTTGCAAATTCACAGATGCACCTGTCGTAGCGTAGCAGCTAAGGCTGGCTGTGGATGAGAGGCAGAGGACTGAGACCAAGGAGTGAGTTTAAATAATCAGATACAGGAGTTGGTACCATGTGTGTGGGTTACTTCACTCAGGATGATCTTTTCTACTTCCATCCCTTTGCCTGCGAATTTCACGATTTCCTTGTTTTTAATAGCTGAGTGGTATTCCATTGTGTAAATGTTCCACAGTTTACTTAAAAAATATGGAACACTTCACGAATTTGCATGTCATCCTCGTGCAGAGGCCATGCTAATCTCCTCTGTATCGTTTCAATTTTAGTATATGTGCTGCCGAAGCGAGCACTCCAGGGACTCTTGTGCACACCTCCTTACTGTTTTGGATCTTGTTTGACTGGTATTTCTTCCCCGACCCCAAGAATGATTGTGCACTAGCTGCACGGTAGCTGTATGTTTGGCAGTGCCATGTTCCGGATGTAGTTTGTTCCCTAAAGGCTCACATGCTAGAAACTTTGGCCTCAGTCTTGCCATGTTGAGTGCTGATGGGCTGGTCAAGAGGTGGGGCTCAGCAAAAGATACTGAGGTCACTGGGGCTGTCATTTCAGGAACAGGTGAATAGAGTTCTCCGGGAACCTCGTCTGGTCCCTTGAGAATGAGTTATAACTTCTTATTAAAAAGAGAAGCATAGCCCTCAAGTCTGCCTGGCTTCCTTTCTACTTGTAGAACCTCTCATTAATAGACTCCCGGGATACATCTGCCATGTTGTGGTGTAGCCAGGAGTCCACTATCTTAAACCTCCAAGCCTTGAAGAAAAAAAAAAAACGTTTTCTTTATAAAGTCCACAGCCTCATATATTTTCGTGTCAACAAAAAATGAACTAAAATAGGCATATAGAACTTCCAAATTTAAAATATATTAAGTGTAGAGCATAGCAGTCATATGTGATAATTCCCTCTGCTTTCACCTTTATAAACCCATGCTCCATCATCTGTCCGTCCATCCATCCATCCATCCATCCATCCATCCATCCATCCTTCACTGCCTCACCCACTCACAATTTTATGTTCCTTATCTTCTAAGTGTCAAGTTACTTTTGGGAACACTCAAGTACATTAAAAATTTTCTCCTTCTTTATGAAACCTAGACATTGCTATTATAAAGAGGTTTTTTTTTTTTAAATCATGCTTTAGGTAGACAACTCAAACTAAAAATACCTATTATTGTTATCACCACTCTGCCTTATCGTGGCAGATGAGACTGGAATCTATTCAGGATAATTGGCTTCCTGGCGTGTTTTATCCCATGTTCTTTTTTTTTTTTTTTTTAACTGAGGACAGCATAATATTCCTGTAGCTGCTCATCACCTTGTGGTGACAGCTGGTCATGCAGACATCATGGAAGGCTTGACTTCACTGTGTCTTTAACACATCAATATGCTGCTGCCTGCGAGCAGTGTCCTGCAGTTAGTTTGTATGACAGAGTCAGAGTGGCATGTAATCATTTTGTTAATACAGGATCATTAAAGAGCACACAAACATCCCTTGCTTAGCATATCTCTGAAATGCTAGCAAGAGGAAGCGGTACTTTGCTGACTGTGATGCTGTGAGGGCCTTGGTCCGAGGTCAGATCGTTAGCCCTCTGCCGTTCTTGGCCGTTCGTTGCCTTTCATCTGCAGAGTACCACGCAGTCTGCATTCTTCCTTGACTATCGAGGCGGGGACCGTCATGCATTTTGAAATTCTAGTGTTTTCTAGCCTTTGTTGAGTTTGTCTTGTTAGTAGAGGATGACCCCAAGGGATAGGCAAGACCTCAAGGTTGTCTTAAATAGTGTGTGTCCCGCAAGGTGGCATAGATGAGACTAGGGATAGGAGGAGAGACTACATTAGTTAGAACTACAGAAAGCCTGTCTGGTTCTGTGAATGACTGGATGGCCAGTTGGCGGGAGCAGGCCAGGGACACCTGAATTTAGGCTCTGTCCCCTGCCCATGCATCTTTCTTTGCACATCGTAACGTCATTCGTCACTCCGACCACAGTTCCGCAACAACGCCTGGCAGTTCTGAGATAGCCTAGCCCACCGTTCACCAGCAGGTTCCTGTCCTTTCTGGCACAGACCTTAGAAATAAAGTCACAAGAAGGGGCTCAGCTCAGAGAGGACAGAAGGATTGGATGAATGGGGAGAGTGTCAGGTGAAAGGTGCCACCCTGGAGAAAGCTGGGGAGATGTGCATGAGTCAGTTCACGGGCGCCAGTTTGCAGGAAGCAGTCGGGATCACCAGGAATGGAAGTCCAAGATAGAGATGTGTGGGAATTGTGCCTCGGGCTCAGGTGAGATCCATGCTTAGCCCTGTGCGAAAGTGAAGGGAGTCACTTAACCCAGCCAGTGTTGACTGAGTATCTCCTGTATGCATCTTTGCATGTGGAAGGAGTGCACCAGTGGGCATGCGTGTGTGGTGGTCAGAGGTCTACCTTGTACATCCTCAGGAACTGTCCACTCTGGTGTTTGAGGCCAGAGCCCTCACTGTCCTGGAGTTCACGCACGCCACTAGGCTGGCTGGCCAGTGAGCCCCAGGGTACCTCTTGTCTCTGTCTCTCTCATGCTAAAATGGCAAGCTTGTGCCTCCATGGCTAGCTTTTTACACTTGCTGGGGATTGGACCCTGGTCCTGTGCTTTGGGGCAGCCATTTTACTTACTAAGCCTCCACCTAGGCCACCTAGGTTTCCTGGGCCCTCTTGTCTCCACCTTGGTTCACTTTGGTTCATGCTGTTTTGAGTTTGTTGTTGTTGTTGTTGTTGTTATTTTTGTTTGAGACAGGGTGTCACTATGTAGCCCAGACTAGCTTCAGACTCATGGCAGGCTGCCTCAGCCTCCGAGTGCTGAGATTATAGGTGTGAGCCATCATGCCTTGTTCTTCCTTGCCTCTTTTTTTCCTTTTAATTTATTTATCATTATGTATATAGTTCTCTGGCTGCATGTACACCTGCAGGCCAGAAGAGGGCATCAGATCACATTATACATGGTTGTGAACCACCATGTAGTGGCTGGGAATTGAACTCAGGACCTCTGGAGGAGCAGTCAGTGACCTTAACCTCTGAGCCATCTCTCCAGCCCCTCTTCCTTGCCTCTTAGTGCATCACCCTTCCTCTCCAAGCTTCAGCTTGGGTGTCACCACCCACCTTCCCCAACCTAAAGAAGATTTCCTCGAGTCTCTGTGGCCTCTTGCTTCCCTGTAACACCCCATACTAACCTTTAACAGCATTCATTTTACTACCTTGAGTTTCTCCTCATTCTCCTTGAGGCTGATAGCTCTTTGAAGACTGGAATTGTCACTGGGTTACGCTGTGCTCCCTGGTCTCTCCCAACACGTGGAAGGTGCTGAGCAAACATTGACTCCTTCAGACTCAGTCCATGTGGTGCCAGTGCCTAGAGCCACCATGCCACCGCTGCCCTGGCTTTCCTCTCTGAATGTTCCCTTTGCAGTCACTTCTGTATCCCTGTTTGCTTGATGAGCCGCATGTTTGCACTGCCATCAGGAAGACTCTTTATAACAAGTGTCCCTCGTCCTCCACTTCACCCCAGGCTGGGAAAGCGATGAGAAGGGATGGAGGCCAGGAACGCATCTTTCTGGGCAATTTAACATTTGAGAGCAGAGATTCTCAGTCCTCTGGAGGAGGCAGAGTTCCCATGCCGATGGGCACATACGCATTCTTGGCTTGAGCTCCGCTCACTGGAAGTCTCCATGTGCTTCCTCCATGTGCCTACTCATCGCTTGAAGGAATTCGGCTCTGCCTGTCAAACTCTGGCTTCGTTACAATGAGTCACAGGGTTTGTTTTGATCATACTCGGGTTAGTCTATGCCCCTTCGTTTTAGCTCAGATAGGAACGTTTAAGGCCACACTAGATGCTATGTACAGGCAGGCAGTGTCCTTTGCATCTCCACCCTCAATAATTCTCATCTGTCCCCCCAGCATTTGTTGGCCTATAAAAGGCCACTTATGTCACAAGAACCAGCTCCCATATCACCCACCTCTGAGCGCTGTGCATGTGCCCCACCCCCACCCCAGCTCATGAGTTGTCCATGTAAAGAGCCCTAACTATTCACCACTTCTTTTACTCATTCAGGCAAAAGTACTTATTACCATATTGGAAAGTACAGGTGTGCATTTGATTCAGTGTGCTGAGCATCTTCTATTTACAAGGGGATTTCTTTTCCTTGGAAGGAGACCCGTTTGCTCCCTGGACGTTTCTGGGCCCTGCCTTTAATGACTGTTTGTTCAGCTATACTTTGGTATTTCCCCCCCAACAACTTCTCCTGTGAATAAAACTTTAGCTGTCCTATCGCCTCATTTTAATTCTGCATTCTGTTTGGGGGGTTCTTGGGGACCCTGCAAGTTTCTGGGGAAAAAAAAGTGTAAGTACAAGCCTGTCAGGCCATCAGCTGCCTCCCTCTGAGGCAATCTGACATGTAGCTGTCAGGCTGTCGCACCTGCTATCAGCGGCACGGCATCCTCTTTTCTGAGCACAGTCCTCCCCCCAAGTCCCAGCTAGCTGTCACGTCTCTCATTTCCTACCCCTGCAGTGTTTCCCGTAGACTCTGGTGACCAGCCCCCAGCAGCTAGTCGCTCCTGCCCTAGAGACTCCTATACACCTGGAGAAAAGAAGGCTGGGCTCTAGTGTGCGCCTTCCAAACTATAGCTCCTAAGGGCAGTCACGGGGAAGCTCTACCTCAGTAGCCCCATGGGACGCCCGGTTGTCAGCAGTCAGTGTGGACTCTAAGTGGGTGGCCTTCACCCCTCTGGGAGAAGTAAAGAATGCCTTAGAGCCAGGGTGAGCACTGCCTGAAAGGAGTTTCACTGGGCGCCCTGAGGAGTGGCAGCCATCACAGCTTAGAGGTGGCTGTTTGTCCAGATGGGCATTAGGCAGGCAGGAGGCCACATTGAAACCCAGCAGTTCAAAGCTGCTTCCAACTTGATCCTGGCTTGTTCAGGATGAAACCATAGTAGTGTGGGCAGAAAGTGGGTGGGTGGAAGAGGGAGTAGACCATTTGGGGAACAGCCTGGGCAGCTGCAGATACAGAGGGAAGCCATTTGGTATGGGTATTCCTCCTGTCCTCAGCAAAGAGCCAGCCTGAAGAGGCAAGATGCCAGCCCACAGAAACCAGTTGTGAATGCTCTCCGTGAGGGACCAGGTTGGTTTGCTCAGTGGAGGGAGCAGCAGAATATTACCTTAGCTCTGACTCAGCACTGGGACTTAAATGTCTGTGGCAAAGGTGCAAGCTCCTATTTCCTGTGCAGTGGAGACAATAGCTGTGCTGAATGCACTTCAAAGTGTTTTACATATGGCACTCATTTGTATACATAATGCATGTATATATATACACACACATGTAGTACATATATATGTGTGTGTACATGTATACATTTACATATATGGCTCACTTATATCTCCATTTATTTATATATACAATATAGTCATATGCCAACTTGTTTGCATCCATGATCATTTGCATATATCAGCTCATTTACATACACAGTACATTTATATGTATCAGCTAACTTACCTACATACTTTTACACACTAACACATCTCATTTCTATACATCAGTGAATTAACACGCAGTGCATTTACATGCACCAACTTATGTATGTATGTATTATTTCCACACAAATCATTTACATACATAATACAGCTATACTAGCACCTCATTACCTACATTAATTCATTCTCTATGGTACATTTACATACATCAGTGAATTTACATATAAAAGCAAGTTGACACACATCAACTTATTTACATATGCATATTTTTACACACCAGTCATTTACGTACACAACACAGCTTTGCAACCAGCTCATTTGTATGAATAAGACATTGCTACACAATCACTTATTTCCACATAGAGTGCAATTATATATGCCGACTCATTTACATACATAATAATTTTACTTAACAACTCATTTATATACATACTACATTTATACACACTGGATCATTTCACATATACGTTTGCATACCTTAACTCATTGGGATCATCTCTCTTAGGTATGAGAGTCCTAAGCCTGTTTGCTGCTCATGTTGATTCTGTTGATTTGGCGCAGGTCCATTGTATACCTGTGCACATCACAACAGCCATAGTGTCAAGGTATATTTGGTTAACTAGTCATTTCACCAGCCAACCTGATGCCTACAGATTCCTAGACAGTTGGCTTGCCCCCTGCCCCCTGCCCAGAGCTCCCCAACTCTCTGCAACTCACCCTCCTACTGCAGATCCTTTGTAGAACTGTGCCTGTCCCCAGGCAACTGTGCCTAGCTGATTTTTGCCTGGATGGTGCAAGTCTATAGTCATTGCTGGGGCTCGTCCTGTCTTTTGGAATTAGCCGTGGTCAGGTTTAAAGTGCCTGCCTCCAACGCCAAAGTCCAGGAGCTTTTTAAACAATTCACAGATAGTGTGCTAGGGACAGAGAGAGACTAGGAAGAGGAAGGACAGGGGTTATATCTCCTTCAGCGGTGGAGGTGTAATTTGCTAGTAGCTGTATTTACTGTGGAAAGCAGACTCTTAAACAAACAAACAAAAACCCCTCGTGACAAATGCGGCAGTTCTTAGCTTAGGCCCTTTACATAGGAGGAGCCTCACTTTTCTTCATGGGCTTCTCAGAAGGAATTTAGCAGGGATTCTCCGGGGGGCTGCTGTGTTGGTTCATGTCCACTCCTGGCTGAGGCCTTGGGTCCTGACGATTTGTTCTGATTTCTATACACGATAGGTCTCCCCTTGGTGTGGTGGCCTTCTGTATAACACAGTGTCTCAATAGACCTACTTACCTGTGACCACCACTTCCTGTTTTTCCCTACCTGCCAGCCCCTCCACCTGGGGCGTTCCTCTAGAGCAGTGGTCCGCCACTTTCCTAATGCTGTGACCCTTTAATACAGTTCCTCATGTTGTGGTGACCCCCCCAACTATAAAATTATTTTCATTGCCCCTTATAACTATAATTTTGATACTGTTATGAACCATAATGTAAATATTTGATCTGATCTACAGGATACATGTTATGTGACCCTCTCCCAAAGGGGTCATGACCCACAGGTTGAGAACTGCTGCCCTACAACCGTGTGTAGAATGAACCACTCTCTCCTGCTCTCCGACTGCCCCTTGTGCGTATTATTGTGAGCTTTCTTGCCGTCATCTGCCCAGCTCCTCCACTGCATGGAGACTCCTCGTGACAATTTTGAAGAGTTGTCAGCATTGAATCTTTGCACCCTGTCACTTTCTCTGTCCTCGTATCTAGCACAGAACCTGGCTTCTAATAACATGTTTATTCCAGGAATGGCTTTGAAGTGCATGTGTAAAAGGCAGAAATCAGCAGTTGAACATCTGTTAGCATCTCTTCCTGAAGACATCCTCAAGATCCAATCCTGAGCCTGATCTTGTTCCTTCCTCTGTCAGGCCCACAGCACTCGTGCTTGCTCTCCCTGTCAGCTGGAGGGAGCTAGTGATGTCCTGAGTGAATGTGTGCTCTTGACGTGAGCACAGCCATGTCAAGGAGCCTCATGCCTCAGACCTAATGGAGTGGCAAAGCCTTGCCCAGGGGAGGCTCGGAAGACTGGCAATGCCTTCTTGGGGACTGAGTGTGAGTGTTGACAGTAGGTACAGAGACCCTCCAGCGCAGGTTTCTTGTCCCATATATTTACGGCCTAAGGGTTGCACCCCTACAGAGACTGCTGCTATAGTGTAGCTAACCCTGCCTCCTGTTCGGCTGTATACAATTACTCTGCCTCCTTGTTTATCTGTTTGCCCTGCTTCCTGCACTGAGCCCTCGGGGAGGGGCTGCAACTTCTCCACCAGAGAGCCCAGACCACACAATCTCAGCTTTTCTGTGTCCATGTGTTTATGTATCTATTGCTTCTTCATTCCCTTGCCATCCCAGGTAGGTCAGTCCCTGGGCCATGAGGAGTATAGCAGTCATCACAGCCCATCTCCTGTTTCTGCTCTGTTTTCTAAAAACCTAAAGTGATATTTCACTTGTCAGCTGGGGTGTGGTCCTCAGATGAACAGGTCCTACTGGGTTCTGCACAGTCCATTCTGCGGTACCAGCTGAGCTCCCCTCCCTACTCAAAATGCCACTGCCTCTGCATCTTGGCTACCTGGGAGCTTCGTGTTCCCTAACTATACCACAGTCTGAGTAGCTGCACTTGTTCCTTCTGCTAGCCTCTCCCTTCCTGGATGACCAGTTCTCTCTGCACAGAATGTTCTAGCCCCCTGTTTCAGTCTGTGCCAGGATCTGTCTGCCCTCTCCTTCACTGAGCCCTTCTCCAGAGCACAGTAGTGCTATGGAATGGTTCTGGATGAACTTCCCGCCCTCTTTCACACAGTAGGAACACAGCAGGGTCAGCGATTGGATGGCTTTGAGTTACTCTATGCAGCAACTCCAGAGGGTAAGAAAAGGACTAAGTGAAGTGAGCACCGTGGTAAAGGTTGACAGCTGTTCGGGTACGGCAACCACAAATGCTGTGGCTGTGCATGGGTCCCTGGGTACAGTGACGTCTGTGTAGGCCATGACGGGCTGGACCCGGTTGTTTGAATAGTATACACTCTCATTCAGGCCAGAAAGTAAGTCACAGCAGCGCTCTGCCGGACATCATCCGGTGTTTGAAGTGGAACTGTATGGGTAAAAAGGGACTCAGAGGAAGGACACAGCAGGTTACCAAGAAGAGACTTGATACCCTATGAGCATATACAGGGGGAGGTAATCCCCCTCAGGAACAGTCATAGGGGAGGGGAATAAGGGGAAAATGGGAGGGAGGGAAGAATGGGAGGATACAAGGGATGGGATAACCATTGAGATGTAACAAGAATAAATTAATAAAGTAAAAAAAAAAAGGAGTCTTTCCTTGCCAAAGAATCTCCTGAGCCAGGATTCTCCCCTGTTGCTTTCCCTGCAGGTATCTGTTGTGGGGGAAGCCATCAACCCTCCTCTGGCCCCGGGAGGTGTGTTGCTCTAAGTACTGATCTGATAAAGAGCAGTGGGCATGGTATGGGACTGAATTGGTGTGTGGGGGGGTGCATACCTGTTCTCAGTGTCACCTATAGAGTTTGCATGTGTGTATGTAGATGTTCGTGTCTGTGGGGATACATACATGTGTGTGAGTATAGAGTCCAGAGGTCAATATCAAGTATCTTTCTCACTTCTTCCTCTAGCTTTTCCCTTCCCCCTTTTTGAGGCAAGGTCTCTCACTGAACCAATTTGGCTAGACTAGGTGGCCAGAGAGCCCTGGGGATGTGCCTGTCTCTGCCTCCCCATCTCTGGGATTCTAGATGTATACAGCCACACCCAGATTTTTACATGGGTCCTAGGAGGGCATACTAACTCATGTCCTTGAGTGCTCTACCCACAACTCCATCTCCTCCCCCTTACCTGTGCCTTGACCACACCCCACACTGCTTCTATGGAGGCTTGACAAGAGGTCTGCCCAGTTGAGAAGGGCTGTTTGATTCCTAGATAGCGTAGCCAAAAAACAAAACAAAACAAACAAAAACAAAAAAACAAAAAAACAGATTTCCAGATAGACCCAGCCTCTTGTCCCAGTGCTACTGTTCCTTCCCATTATAAACTGTCTCACAGTGCCCTGCAGACTGGCTTTTCTGGAGAGTGTGCCCATTGCCTATGGCCTTGCTTTTCTTAGGCTTGGTGACTGCATCATGTAGTCAGTGACTGGCCTTTCTCTAGAGTTTAGAAAGCCACACAGCCACTCAAAAGAGGAGTTGTCATCACACCAGCTCCCGGATGCGTGGGAGTCTATTCTGTGACTATTGTTCACAGACACAGTCTGCGCTGCGCAGGGGTCACCACGCATCTGCAGTGTATTGATACAGGTTGGCCTGTGAGCCTGTAGATCACACGCTGTGAGGACTTTCACCCTTCTCTGCTCTTGAGAGAAACAGGAAAATGATTTCCTGGTGAGAAGCCAGGCACTCATAAGAGCCAGGCTTCCAAAGGGGCACCTCTGTCAGAGGGCGCTAGCCATCCAAATGACAGACACGCATGGCCGGCTGCCGGCTTCATGCCACCTTGCTTGGGACAGGATGAGCAGGCTGTCAGCCTGGCACTGGAGAAGTCCATTAGAACACCATGGGCGGGGGATAGCTTTATCCACTAAGGATGACAAGTGAGGCCAATACATACAAAGCTAAAACTGCATGGCTCTGCTTTGCTGGTGCCTCCAGACCCGGGGCTGAGCTATCTGCTCTGGGAGGCAGAGGCGATTATCCCATAACCCTGGGTGTGATAGCCCCCAGGGGGACCTCTTGTTATTTCGCTGGCTGCAGCAGTAATGAGCTCAGAAGATGGAGGAGGTGGATGACATTTTCATGTTTCAGATCTTGAGTGGTTTGTTCTGCTCTTCGCCCTCCATGGGGATAGATGTGCTGCCATTCCAGGGGTGGCTGCTTGGTGGGGGTGTTCCTGTCAGCGGGGCCTGAGTACATTTGCATTTTTCCCAGGCTGTTCTCAGGCCATTGGATGCACTGCGGCCATCACCTCCCACTGGGCCACCCGACTCTGCATTTATGCCCTCTTGTTGCTGGTCCCATAATATGTGGGGATGTTGCCATGGCATCTGTCTAGAAGCTCTTTCAATGCTCATACTCAGCCAAAACCATAGAGACAGAAAGTCGATTAGGTTCCCAAGGCTTTTGGGGAGAGGCATTGTGACTCACTCTTGGAGGTATGGGCTTTGCATTGGGAGTGGTGGGAATATTATGAAATCTAGGTTGTAGTGATGGTTGTACAACACTTAAGTATACTTTTACACACACACACACACACACACACACACACACACACACACACACACACACTGGTTTGGGGCTGGGGAGGTGCTTGATAAAGTGTTTGCTGCACAAGCATGAGGACCTGAGTTCAAGTCCCCAGAATGCACGAAAAAAGTGCTGGGCATAGTGGCATCTATCTGTAATACCAATGGTCTCCTGGGGACCATGAGCTAGGCTATTTGGGTAGTTTCAGGCCTGTGAGAGAACATGGCTTAAAGCAAACAAAATAGAAGGTAGATTGCACTGGAAGAAAGACATCCGGATTGTACTCTGACCTCCACACATACATGTGCCCCTGTACACACGCACACATGCATGTGCACTCTCTCTCTCTCTCTCTCTCTCTCTCTCTCTCTCTCTCTCTCTCTCTCTCTCTCCCTTTATCTCTCTCTCTCTCTCTTGCTTAAAATGGGAAATTCCATATTGTATAAGCTTTGTCTCAAAAATTAATTAATTAATTAATTAATTAAAAGTGAAAACCTAAATATTTAGTCCTGCTTCCTGGGAAAAATCACCCCTGGCAGGTTTTCCTTGCTCCTTGGGTCTGTCCGTGCTTATACACAAGTTCAACTTGGGGAAAAAGGCTCTTGCTATAGCACATTTTTTCTTTCTATTTAGTATACCTATGAAACCCTCACCTGGATGAAAGCTATCTGAGTCACCAGGCCCCCATGTGGCTCGAATGCCCAGGTCTCTGTCAGGACGCGTCCAGCCGGGCGTGGTGGCGCACGCCTTTAATCCCAGCACTCGGGAGGCAGAGGCAGGCGGATCGCTGTGAGTTCGAGGCCAGCCTGGTCTACAAAGTGAGTCCAGGATGGCCAAGGCTACACAGAGAAACCCTGTCTCGAAAAACCAAAAAAAAAAAAAAAAAAAAGAACCAGAAAGCAGATCCCACGGTTCCCTGCTCAGAACACTTTGATTCTGTGGTGTGGATTTCTTTACAAATACACACATCTACCGAGTTCTTGACATCCTGCCCAGACCTGAGGAGGAACAAAACCTTTCTAACTGAAATCGAACACACACAGAATAAGAAGCAGAAGCAAGGAAGAAATCGCAAGGACATGAGAAATGCAGGAATCCACCCCATTGCAGCCCCTGATGGCATGTGCAGGATGCTTAGGTGCAAACTTAACTTGGATTAAAATACTGGTTTCATGCATTAAAGCCTAAAGGTTTGCCTAAGCCACAATATTTTTTAAATAAATGGATGAAGATTAGTCTCTACCTGAAGTCACTTCCCTCCTGTCACCTGACTGCTCAGTTTCGCTCGATGGGGTTTGATCCCCACTTCTCTCTCTCTCCTTGTGGTTGTGTTTATTGGCCATTGGGTGAGGGGGCAACAGAGCACTTCTATTTGTCCTTTGGGGAAAATGGAGGACAACACATGTGACCATCGCCTGTTTTAAATCAGACCTCATCCAATTCAAATAGGTACCCAAACAGGGAGGGCGGGGCTTGCATGTGATCCCAGAGCTGCTCCAGAGGGAGCCCCAAGGGCCAGGAGGCTCCAGGAGGCTCAACTGCTTACAAGAACAGTGGTACTCCGTTTACACTAGGGCTGGTATCTCCCCTGGAAGACTCTGGATTGTAGTGCAGGTAGGGGTTCACTTGCCCCTCTTGTTCTCAATGACGTCATTGATGCTTTCCCTTCTGCAGTCTCTGTTTACAAAGGCCAAAGAGGAACCACCCTCTGCCCTCTGAGACCAGCGCAGGGCAACAGGGAGCATGGCTTTTCCTACATCCATCCTTACTGGTGGCCACACTTTTTTTTTCAAAGAATGATAAAACTAGGAATTGTGATTTTGAGGAAGATTCTTCTTCTAGCTTCTCAAGGAAAAAGATGTATTTACAATTTCCCTATGCACGATTAGACGGAAATTAGAGTTTGCTCACTGCCCCGCTGCTGGCTTCTCTGTTTACAACTCCCAGATGTGCTAGGTTGTCAGGCTGTTGTCTGCACTAACTTCTGCATCCTCCAACTCCTCTCAGAGAATGGATTTTTTTGAGTCACGGGGGCTTGGTCATGTGAGCAATGATGTGACAAGAAGACTTGAAATCCATAACATTTGTTAACTGATAACAAGAATTTAATAAACTGCTCGTAGGAAGAAACTAGGCACAGGCAGTAGAGGTCATTCTTTTTCCTACCCATTTTTTCCTTTCTTTCCTACTTGTTGTTTTGTTTCTTCTATGTGACATTCTCTCAGGGTGACCTTTCTTGGGTCGTCCATGGAGAATGTGCAGGCTGAATGTTTTCATGTTCTTCTGTGATTTAAATGCATTGCTAGATGAAGTGTATTGCTGCTTGCCTGGAGACACTCATGCCTGCAGACACTATATCCCTAAGCCCCAGCCCCTCTTACTCTGGAGAGAAAACTCTAGGTGAGACCCTGAGGGGTAGGGGCCTGCACTCGCTGCCACCTGCACAGTTTGCAGAGCCAGTGTCAAGTTCACCACTGTTGTCTAAGCAGTAGACCCTCCAAACCCTGGCACATTTGAAAAGTCAGATCATCTCATGGGTGCCCCATTTCCCCCCAAGTCTGAAAACTGTGAGGGTGAAATATTAAAAAAAAAATGAAATTCTGAGGACTCCCAAGCTTGAGGGTTTATGTTTTGTGCTTTTGTTTGCTTTGTTTTGTTTTGTTGAAACTGGGTCTGATGTAGCCCAGGCTGGTCACGGAGCTCCTCATACTCTTGATCTTCCTGCCTCTACTTCTAGTCCCGGTCCTAGGGTTACAGGTGTGTCCTTCCACAGCCTGTGCCCAGACAGCTCATTACGAGGGTGGACCAGAGCTTCAGTGAACCTGCATCCCAGGGCTGCCTCTTTGCACCCCTCGGGCATCCCTCCATCCGTGAGCATTGTCTCTCCTGGACCATCCCTGTTCTCTCCCCAGTCTATAATTAGGCCTTTTCTTTTTTTCCTTAGCTCACAGAGCTTCACTGTAACATCTTTACCATTCATTATTTTCATGGAGATTTGTGGCTTTCTCAGGGTAGATGCCAAGGCTGAAGCCTTCTAGGTATTTCTTGCTAATAGACTTTGTCGGTGGGCAGCTTGGTGGGGCAACTGTGCCCCACAGCAGCCCCTACTTGTCAAGTATCCTGGTCAGAACTGGTTACCTGCTGGCCACCTTGGAGGCTGCACTCTGAGTGTTTGGCCAGCCAAGAAGGTTCCTTGGGGGTCCCCAGGTCTCCCATGCTCTGGACAGCCAAGCCTTGTGCGGGGCTGGGGAAGGACTCCTTTATCCAGATCTCCCAGAAACTCATTTCCTCACGCAACACCACTGGCCATTTTTCTGTTTGGCACATGGTTTAGACAAAGAGGATTTTGTATGTATCACTTCCCACCAGACTCTTCTAAGCGGAAGCCTGGGATTTGGAACCCAGGGTTGTTTTTTCTGCTCTTTAAATGAACGCCTTGCTGGACACCTTGTTAACACAGTGCAGTGCCTCACGTCTTTATTGCCTGAGGGACTGCCTGAGCCGCTGGGACAGTCTCTTACTGTTAACATGAGTGGCTGTGATCCTGTTTATATACTCCGGAAAATTAATTTTTTGCCTCTCACAATCATGTGTGCTATGTGACTTACATCCAAGCTTAGTGTAAAATGATATACTTTCCAAAATACTTCCTCTACATTTCAGAGTCTAGTTTCTGAAAATAATTTTTAATGACATAATGTCCAGCTTTCATTTTTGGTACATGAGAAAGCAGAGACTCGAGCAGGGCCCTTCACTGGTGATACAGTTACTATTTGAGCCAGGTAACTGTGACACCCCAGTCCCAGGAGGGATAGAGGGGCTCCTGATATCTTGGGGAGCATTCAGCAGCCCTCCAGATGACAGTAGGATCCTCTAGGTTGTGGTCAAAGCCATCCCCTGTCAGTGTCCCCCCAATGAAGGACTGCTGGGGCACAGGGACCTTGTGACCTGTGTGTCCAGGGCAAACAGATTTAGGAAAGGGAAGACTCAGCAGAAGCTGACTGGCTCGGGACCAGCCCCAGGGCCAAAGCTCTGCCAGCCCCGTGGACACCAGCTCCCCGAACTCCACCCTCAGATGGGGAGTCTTGATTCAAAGCTGAAGTATGACAAATACCCAGTTTACACAAAAAGCCTTTCCTTCTCTCTCTCCTCTCTCAGTCACCAGTTTAAGAGGTCACATATGACCAGTGAACTCGAGGAGCTGCGCAGTGCCTGGCGCACTGTACTTTCTGAATGACAAGCACAGTTGGCAGAAACTGCAGAGCAGAGACATCAAGAGTTACAAGCTAACCCTGATTCTGGGGCCGGGTGTGAACCCCTGTCTCCTCTGGGTGACTACAAGAAGAGCCTGCTGTTGGGGCTCTGGGTAGAGGCTGCTAGAAGTGTCTGTGCCGTGCGTGCGGCCCCACTGGCCTGGTCCTATTTAACTGTCTGAGTCTGTTGTCCCAGTGACGTCAGACCTACTGAACCAAACTGAACTTTTATACCAAGTTACTTTGGTTAGGAAAAGGAAGCTCTGAGCCGAGAAACTGCACCGAGGGAAGTAGTATTTCTGGTTGTGTTAGCAGAAACGGATTTTACTCTAATAAATCACCTCTTTAGAGAGAGCTCCTTCTAAAGCTTCCCTGCCTTGTTTCTTTCTTTAAATTCTTTGAATGAACAGTCTTACTGTGTTTCTAACTTATTTCTTTCCCAGACACCTGGTCATAATCCACAGGGAAAAGCAAATTAGATTGATTCACTGCCATTGGCCGATGGGTCATAATGCCCCATTTTTTAAAACCTGCTTAGAGAAGAACATTCTACACAAGAACCTTTGCACAAAATAAATAGCTGAATGATTAATTAATTGAACAAATAATTTGTATTTACTTCTCCAGTTGGGAGGTTGGAGGGTATGGGGAGAAAGCCTCAAGTGGGGGCAAAGAGGAATCTTGGTGCTGCTAACAATGTTCTGAGGATTCCCGCTTTGTTCCTTTCCTGTCAGAGCATGGCTGCAACATTTGATGAAAAAGTAAGATTTCCACACTGGCTACCCCTATAGTAACTGCAGCTTCACACATATCCCCTCATTTCCATTCACCATGTTTTTCTAGCTGGGGGTGTCAGGTACCAACTCCCACCGCAATCCTCAGAGCACCGCTGCTAACAGTGGGAAAGGGCTCTGCCTAATGGCTGAGCACCCTGCACTCCATCAGCCACGTTCTGCCACTTGCCCACAGCCTAAACCACAGTCTTCTCTCTCCTCCCTCTGCTCAAGGGCAGCCACTGCCTGCAAATGGAATCTCAGAAAAACGGCCAAGATAGCTACCCATGACCCATGGGAGCAGAAAGCAGAGCGCCCAGGATCAGGACAGGAAAGGGGTGTCACGCCAAAAATGAGTAAAGGGAATATTTACCAAAGTATGGACAGGGTGGAAACCTGCAGTCACAGAGCCCAGAGTCCCCGCCTCCCTAGGCATCGAGGAGGATGGAAAAGAATAGAGAATGAATCTGCAGCGCATAGAGGACGCTGGCCACCACAGAGCGAGCCGGTCTCTCAGCACAGACCTCCTCACTCCCTGAGATCTCCTTGTCACAGCCCTGCCACACTCTGTCTTTGGAGAGAAACCCCGGTCATCATTTCCACCCTGACCCCCTTCCTCATCCTGCCGTGCTGTAATAATGGGCAAAGTCGCTCAAGGCTACTTCAGATAATCTCTTTTGCCACCGACAACATGAAGTTTGTCCTGCCATTAGAGTGACACAGGCCCGGGAGGAGGAAAACCCTGGGTTCATTTCTTTCATCCATTTTCTTCAGTGCACACCATCTCTCTCAGCAGCCCATGTCTGACAGCTCCGGCTGTGTGGGACGCAGTGACACAGTAATTACTCTGGCCCACTTGCCAGCTGGGTTATTAAATACGGATTCCACATGAGCAGAGAAACTAAACTATATGCTCCTGAGTGTTGACCTTTCGGGTTTTGGACTCACTGCACAGCCCTGGCTGGCATGGAACTCACTATGTAGGCCAGGCTGGCCTCGAACTCTCAGAGGTGATGGTATTAGAGGCACAGGTCTCTTGAGTGACATTTAGAACATTGTTTCTTCAGGCATGTGTCTGAAGTGCCCAGGAGACCTACCTGAAGATCTGCTTGAAGAAGGTTCACCAGGCTCTCTACTCATCCTAGCCTTTTCTATAGTAACAATTTATAGAAAAGAAGAATCAAAGGCCAGGGAGGAGTTGTGTGCAGATTTACTGTAAGATGAATTACCAGAACCGTGAGGTGAGCAGTCTCTTCCTGGGAGATGGCTGCTCTTCTGGTACTGGAGCTCACGCCACCATGGGACTTCTAAAGAAATTATAGTTCTTTAATGTGCTGTTTTTTTACGGTGCGGGGTGGGGGTGGTGGGTAGAGAGATGACTCAGGGGTTAGGAACACTGGCTGGTCTCCCAAAGAACCCTGGCTCAATTCCCAGCACCCACAGGTTGCTCCCAACTGTCTATAACTCCAGGTCCAGGGGATCCGACAACCTTACACAGACATAGATGCTGGCAAAACACCAGTGCACATAAAATAAAAATAAAGTGCTGTGTTTAAGGGTCCTTGTTACGATGCTATATCTGCACCCAGTGGGATGAGGCAGGAGGATCGTGAATTTTAGGCCATCCTGGGGTGCATACCTAGACCCTGTCTGAAGGAGGAGAAAAAGAGAAACAGGAGGAAAAGGAAGAGGAGGGGGAAGAAAGGGAGGAGAGAGAGAAGGAGGGGAAGGAGAGAGGAGACAAGGAGGAGAGGGATTTTCTGGTAGAGAGTAGACAACAAATACATAATAAAGGTTTGTTGAAAGAATGCAGTCATTCTGTGGGAAGATGGCTGCTCTCCTGCTCCTGCTGTGACTGGTATTGGGGGCTGGGGGCCTTCTCTTTGCAAGATGGCCAACTGGGGTTTCCATCTTCCAAGCCTTCATTTCCTGTTAGAGAGTCCACAGTTTCAGGGACCTTTAGAGTAGAAGGCATAAAAGCAGTGGTGTCTTCTGCATGTCTGAGTGTTGGATTTGAAGACCTTGTTTTACTTCTTTGGACCCCGGTACATCGTCTGAAAATTGCCCACAGCACCAACTCCTTTTCGTTGGTGGAGTAACGTGGATGCCAGTGGGCACGGTTATGTGCAGGTTCTACCCAGACTCCAACAAGGATCTTCATGACCTTTGGAAGTCACATCTACCAGATACGCAAAGGAAGAGAGATGTGAAGTTTCATGTCACCTGGTGCCAGCCTGCCTGAGTTGGCTGGGTGATCAGCAGGTCTGTTTACAGAGAGCTATACAAGTCATGAATTTATGGTGTGTCCACCAAGAGGGCCGTTGTATTTGTCAGCCTGTCCATAAACTGCACTGTAAAGATCTGAATAAGAGAACAGTTTCAGAGGACTCGTTACAATCCATCAAGTCGATAATTTATGATTTTAGGAAAATCCCCCAAATACAAATTTACACAATATTGAGTTGCTTTACACCCTATCAGAGCATTAATCTAAAATTAAAGGTCCTTTATACTTAATCAGAGCTTAGGTTTCTTTCTTTCTTTCTTTCTTTCTTTTTTTTAAAGTGTTCAAGTATGCTTTAGCGAGCTAAGCTACAGGAGCTTGTGGGGGAAAATGACTCTAGAGAGTTCCATAAAACTTGCCAAGGCAGCCGTAAATATATTCATGGTAAAGTCTGTTTTGTGTACAATTTATATGCAATTGGCTGGCTTGGTAGAGAGGATTTATGCTGCTGTATTGCTTCCTTTTTGCAAGTAGGCAGTGTGGCAGACGGGCAAAGGCAGGGATCACAGAGCGGCAGCCAGCCTTCAATCCTGTTTGTTCAATCATCTTCCTTAAACTTTTAGGGGAGCGATTCTGCTCTTCGGTCTTTTTAAGCTCTCTTCCATGAAAGGGCAGCTGCGGGCAAAGCAGAGATAAGCCAGCAGTGGTTCCATGCCAAGTCTGGACCAAATGTGTGAGCTGAAAGAGCCCGGCACTCCTGACCCAGGCACACACACAGGACACACTTACCTTCATCTCTTCTGTAATTTCAGGCCCCTCTTTCATCCCACATTCACCCAGTGAAGCCTCCCTCACCTTCCCATGTCACCCACCACCCACCTCTAGAGATCTATAAAGGAGAGAGTCTGAGTGGGACGCTTATACAACACTGCCAAGCTGGGATCTGAGGTCTCTGTCTTGACAGAGCACCCCTCCTTCAGATCTCCTTTAATCTCCAGAACCTTCCCAGTAAAGATCCGTTTCTGACTACTTCCAAGCCTGCTTCCTAACTCCCAACTTAAAAACATCCTGGACCTACAGAACCGAGTGCCAGCTGTGTGAAAGGTACCGTCAGTGACATTAGGCCGCCAAGATGTGTAAGCGGCAGGCTCCGGTACACTCCCAAATCGGCCTTGTTAATTTGGAAATGTGTGTTTCACTTATAGCCACACTGCCACACAGTCATCAAATATGAATGCCAGCCACAGGGCTCATCCCACTGAAAGCCTTTCCAACACAAGCCACCTGTCACCGGCTGGTTCCACCCGCACACCTCCATTCTAAACTTGACCTTCTGAGGGAAAGTCATTATAGCCTATGTGACTCCATGTTTATAGATGAAGGCTTCTTATTATGAATGAGAGTTTATTCAATTGGTTTTTTTTTTCTGGGTGGAGGTCACCAGCAGACCTTTCCGTGCTGCCCAAGGGTTCTGCGTTGTCTGGACTATGTCATAGATGGGTAGTATCATAATAAGATGCTTGGTACCTGATTGGGCCTCAGGATGAATCTGGGTTACATCCTCGTTATTTTCTGTGTTGACACATTGGCAGGTTGCCAGTGTTTATGTACCCAACAGTGCATAATATTGTGTCTGCTCTGCACCATCCAGACAGGCATATGTTTTTAGTGACAGGTTCTATCAAATTCAAATGTCAATCTTGAGGAATTATGACTGAGTGAAATTACCCTAAGTCCCCTGCTTTTAAAATCTATTTTCCATATGAAATAAATATTGAGCATCCAATATTAGTCAGGTTTCTCTAAAGGAAACGATCTGATAAAATGACTATCTATATCTACATAGATAGATAGATAGAGAGATAAATCTATATTGAAGAGGGATTTTTTAGGTTGCCTTACAGGATTCAGCCCATGTAGTCTCGCTATAGTTATCTCCCATGGGAAAAGCTCAGACTCTAGTAGTTTCCGCTCTGCAGTCCCACTCTGGCATTGGAGGCCCAGAGGCCCTTGAGGGTGCTGGTCTTCAGTCTACTGTTGAAAGCCCGAAGAAGTAGGTTCTAATATTGGGGGAGGGGGAGCTTCTGCGGTGACAGACACGAGAGCAAGCAGGGAAAAAGCAGTCACTTTCTTCCATGTCCTTTATGGGAGTGCTGCCAGACAGTGATGTCCATATTTAGGGTGGTTCCTCCTCCTCCAAATGATCTGATTAAGAAGCAGTCTTGCAGGAATGGCCCAGTGGCTTGTGCTTTAGTTAATTTCAGATGCTGACTGGTTGACAACCAAGATTAGTCATCACACTGTCCTACTCAACTGTGTATCCATATCATTCTAAAAATTGTCAAATAAAATCATTAAGCATTATCCGAAGCATACTCTTACACACACACACACACACATACACACACACACATACACACACACACCACTCACTCACTACATATTTGTGTACATTTTGTTATATGTACGCCATAAAAACACACACTCATACCCTCATACTTTCATGCATATATACACACATGAACACAGTCAAATTTGTGTCCACACACACACACACACACACACACACACACACACACACACACACCCTTTCAATGCCAAGAAGAAGAATGGTCTCAAATAGTTGTTAGTTTCTTTTAATATTGATTTCCTATGTGCATTGTTTTAGTAAGAATTAAAATAAGTGATTATTTAAGGAAAAAGAAAAAGTCAAGACTCTGTAGAAAAAATTGTTTTGGATTCTATTGTGGGAAGTTTATGCTTCAATAATGACAATAACAGCAGTGATGATGATGATGATGATGATGATGACGATGATGATGAAGGTGAAAGTGAGTGTAATGGAGGAGTTGTACCACTTTTGACTGAACCGCTCCTGCACTTGGTCATCCTTTCAAATGCCGACACTGAACCCAGTTTCCCTCAAGCAAAGCTGAGAGTGGTAAGAAGTCACTACAGCTCTGTTGTTCTGCAGTGCTGGGGGAGCCCAGGTCCAAGCGGGTGCTAGGTGGGTGACCTACCGCGAAGCCACCAGATCCCTGTGTAGAAAAGTTCTTTCCTTGAACATCTGGATCTTACACATTGATAAGATTGTCGTTTCCTAAGATGTAACACTCACAGACATTTTTGGTTTTGATTGACAGTGGAGCTGCCTCTTTTGAGTTCTTCAGGATGAGGCTGGCCTGCCTTTCGGGCAGTGACTCTCCAAATATGTCTCTACGGCCATACAATCCACATGTAGGTGGAAAGAGGCTGGAAATGTCTGTTGTCAGGCTCCACCCAAGACTGCCTGAATCAGAAACTGTGAGAGGGGACCCAGAAATCTGTCTTTCAACTCAGAGGAGAGGCCCTAGTTGTCATAGAGTAAAAGAACTTCAGTCTCCCTGTGCCTGATGAAACCAGTTTCCTGAAACCTGTGCTTACATAAGCAAAAAATGCCTCTGCAGAGAATTCAGGTCCTGGGGCCTTTACTTTCCAAAAGTTGCATCCTTTTGGGATGCAAATCCAGTGGCTCAGAGACCAAAGGAAGAAGCCTCCTGTTGGTGCCCCCTGGATGGAGGAGCCAGTACTACTGCCTCCTCCAGTGGAGACAAAGATGGTTCTGTCAGCCTGCTAGCTACCATCAATATAGCCAGGATAGACCCACCTGCATCCTGTGGGATTGTGCATGGTCCTTTATGACAGGCTCTCTCTTCTTGTGTGTTTTTAAGCAGATCTGTCTGAGGTTCCTTTCTTGACTCTAAAGCTCTTGTCATACTTGGCTCTCCTAGGTAAAGGAGAGTGCGTTGGTTACTCATCAGCATTTAACAAGTGTTTGTCTGCCTGATGACTGCTTTATTGTTCCCCTTACTGTGTCCCATGGCTGCTGCTAGCACCCAGACATGCCTTTCCATGGGTCTTATCTTCTCAACCTTGTGCCAGCTCCCCAGCCTTGCACGCACTCACTCGTCAGTCAGTACTCACACTCAGATCCCGTGCTTTAAATGTACAAGTTGCATGCTTTCACTCTTACCCGCCCTACTGCCCAAACTGTAAGGAAGCCCATGGCCCTGGTAGCATTGCTTTACAGAAGGAGAAACCATGCTACCTGGAGGTGTGTGCGCTCACACAGAGGAAGGACCCACCCTCTCCTCCAGGTCACATTGCTCGGCTGTCTCTCTGGCAGCAAGGACTATTTCCATGGTGCCAGAATAAAACCTCTGTCAGCATCTGCATCCTGGTCCTTGAGGAAGCTGATTCCGAGTTGTGCAAAAGAACCTGCCAAGGAGGTGAAGGTAGCACTCATAGTATGGTCAGTGTGGCTGGAGGCCATCTAACCCTTCAGGGGACAGTTGCTTCTGGCATTTCCTTCACTCCGTGTGTGCTAGGAAGGCTCTGGAACTCTCAAATTTAGCAGATAGATTTACTGATCAGCTACCGTTCACCTAAGGCTTCCAAATCCCCTCGGTTGCAGAGCGAAAGCTCATCTCAGCCTTTTAGGTGAGGAGGTTTGCCACTGTGGGAAGTGGCTTGTAATTTAATTCCGTGCTGCTGCTGTTAGCATCGTTGGTTCTTAGCAAACACACAGGGAGCAGGCCTCTCCTGCTCTCCAGCAAACGGCATGGTTGCTACATAACGTCCCTCCCTAGCCTCTAGCTGACCTTCCATGCACATGGTTAAAGACAGAAAGCACACATCCTGCTAATAATTTTCCATATTAGAGCCTGCCCATGAGCTTCGAACTCGTCTCCTGGCTGCCAGCAAGATCCTGCCTGCCAAGGCAGAGGGCCACAAGGAAATCGCAGGCATCAGAAGCTGGTCCTGGGGTGAGGGGGTGTCGGGAGTGACAGGAGAGTCATATTGGCACAAGTTCCTTTCTTCCAGCTGGGGGTTCACGCAGCTCTTCTTATCGGCGTGTCCTTCCCAACGAGATGGCAGCAGTGAGCACGAGGCTTGCCGGAGCTGAGCTGAGCATGGGAGTTGTTTGAGTTCCAAGATGAAACCTACAAAGTAGAGAAACCCTTAAGCAGAGACAGCAGTACACCCCTCTCCCCACCCCCACCTCCTTTTATCATGTTTCTCTCCCTAACAGCCCTGGCATCGGGGCTGAGTAGAGCTGTGTGCACAGTCATGAGTTAGCAGATGGGATGTGTGCACTTACGAATGTGAGGCTCTCCCTTGAGCACTGGGGGTGGGGGAGGGAAGACCTGGGGTAACCGTGGCTGGTTACTGGACTTTCTTTTTCTTTTCTTTTCTTTCTTTCTTTCTTTTTTTTTTTTTTTTTTTTTTTTTTTTTTCTTTTTTACTGGATTTTCTTACTCTTCCTTATTGTCGAAACTCCAAAACCTGACAAGGAATAGGGATCTGGGACCAAGACATGCTGTACTGTCTTTGCCCCTGCCCTTTGCTCTCCTCCTCGTCTCTCCTTACGGACATGAGGATGTCGTTTGTTCAGTGATCTATTGAACGTACATCAGGCTTTGATGGGAATTAAATTCATCCAGAATCCAGGCTCCACTCTCTTGACCTCAAGGCTCCCCCTGATGTCTTCTCTTCTGGGACGTTTGCCTGGTTCTTTTCTTCTTCTCTAGCTGAGAGAGGTTCAGGCTCCAGAGACAGAGCGTCTGTGACTACACATGCCCCGGGCCTTTCTACGGAAGCCTCCAGAGCCCTACTGGACCCCAGCTTCCCAGCAGGCTCTGAGACAAATGCTTATTCTCTTGCTACAAGGCTGGAAAGGCTTGAATGGTGAACTGAGTGGGTTTTGGTCTAACCTGCCCTTTGTCCCTAGGCAGCCTCACAAAGCCAGACTAATGTCCCCCTCCCACCGGTCCCCTTACACCAAGGTCACATGCAGCTATTATTCATTCATGCTACTAGCAGGAACAAGACTGTCCTGGGAGCTGCCCGTGCAATACAGCCTGGAGATACCGTTCTCCAAAGATGGTCTCATAAGGCAAATGGACTGAAGTCAGACCTGCAGGGAAGAGTCACACCTAATAATTACATGATTGTTGATGTAGATATTTTTATTTTATATAAATAAGTTATTATTTGTTTGTCTAGGTCAAAGGCCAGGTGCAGTGGGATACTGAGATTCTTGGGGCCAGGAAGAACCCAGTAGTGAGGTACCAGAGGCAGCAAAGCAAGTGTCCTGAGGGGAGCTGACACTTTCCGTTTATTATGGCGCGTTCCAGAAGGAAACACAGCTTTCCCCCTTGTCCTGCCTTTTGTTTTCCAAGCCAAAGAGCAGCTCTCCGGTGGCAACCAAGGCTGCTTCAGCAGACACAGCCTTCTTAAGTCTTGTGCAGTAACAGATCTGCCACTGAGCTCTTTGGTAGCATTAACATTAGTGGGAAATGGGCCTTTTATGGATAGTAAATGTCCAAAACTCAAACTGAGTACATCTGAAAGAACTCTAACTTTAAGAAGTGACCATTGTTGTCTCTCTCAAAAAAAAATCTCTCTCAGTGCTGTTTTGAATACATGTGGTAAGGGATGGATGTGTGTGTGTGTGTGTGTGTGTGTGTGTGTGTGTGTGTGTGTACACACGTGTGCACACATGTGCACGCATGTGTTGCATTGCTAGGGATTAAACCCAGGGTCTTTCACATTTAGATAAGTACTGTACAACTGAACCACATCCTAAGCCCCACTCTTCTTCTTAATTTTGAAATAGGTTCTTACTAAGTTGTGGGAAAAGGCCTTGAACTCACTCTGACCCAATTAGACCTTGAATATACAATCCTTCTGCCTCAGCCTTCCAAGTAGCTGAGATTATAAACTTGCATCACTAGATATTTCTTATTTCTGGCAATGGTCTCTTTTCTACTTAATGTTCAGAAAATCTTCAGTCGTCATCAGCTAGGAAGGGACAGAGAAGGGTGGGAACTGGAAGGCCTGGACTTACCGTAATTCCTATAGAAATCTAGGGAGCTCATGAAATCCTAAGAGCAAAGTCTCTTAAACAAAAACTATGCAATGATCACAGCAGGGTGGATGAGGGAAGGCTCACAAGGATCCCTATAAAGAGCTAAAGGTGATAAATTACTACTTAGGGAGATTCAGTCATCTCCAGGGATTGAGCCTCCAATAGGTCATCCAATCCCAGGTGGTCAGCCCTAAACCCATATGCATGTGACCAACACTACAGGAATGCAGCAGGCTGTATTACATATACGTGTGTGTGTGTGTGTGTGTGTGTGTGTGTGTGTGTGTGTGCTGATGTGCATTAAATAATATTAGAGGTCATGAAGTTGAGGGGAGCATGGGGAGAGTTGGAAGGGAGAAAATGGGGCAGAAATTATATAAATACAGTATTCACACATGAAAGTCTCAAAAGTAATAAAAACAAATGTTTTTAAACAAAAAAATCGACAACAGTATGAAAAAAAGATAAGCCACCTTTGAGAACAACAAGACACTTAAGTTTTTAGATTGAGCCAAACATTGTGTCATTGGAACTCTTTAGTTTTCACTGAAATTCTGTATGCAAAAGAAAAAAAAAGAGTGACCTTTGGAAAAGAGTGGCCTGGTGGACTCCTGGATAAGCTGAGGAAGGCAGACATGATGATCACTGAGAAGGTTCCCGAGGCTCTTCCACCCCATCATGGATGCAGTTCCCTGTGACAGACGCTACGTGTTGAGGACTTTGTGCCCAGCGTTGTGCACGATTGCTTGACTAATACCCATGCTAATCCTTAGAAAGGTGATATGCAGCAAGGACTCACAGTTCAAAGTACGCAGAAGCCAATGCTATGGAACCTGGTTTTTACAGTTGTGGTGTGTGGTCATCACAACAGGAATGCAAGAACTGCCTCGCAACCCATGGGCAACTGAGAATTTATACAGTCCAGAGCAGGGAAGGGGCCACCTGCTGATTGGCTGGCCAAAAGCAGGGCTTTTGCACAGAAGCCTTTGCTCCTCCGGCCTCCTCCCATTCTGTGTTCCTGGGTTGTTCTCCCACTTTGCACAGAGCATTTCGGGCTTTTCTTGTCAAGAGGCAGAAGCCTGGTTATTTTCGAAAAGTCCAGTTTTAAGGCATCCTTGCATAGGTTCGGGAAGACTTTTTATTTTATATAGAAAACTTGGCTGTTTGGGGCATTATGCCTGAAAAATGTTCAGCCATTAACTAAATTGTCTCCATTTAGAGATGAGGAGGCTATTAAACATATTGGTGGTCACGTGGCTACCAACAGCATGAATGTGTCTGACTTTGAAGCTCGTGATCTCTTCAGCAGGCTCAGTTACCACAGTGACGGCTGTGAGGCAGTAATGGCTAGTGCTATCAAGTGTGTACCCTGTAGCCATTGTCTCCATAATGATTGCAGAACCCCGCTTTCTTATTGTGACCAGCACATACACCAGACACCAAAGAGGTTAAATCCCCTGTCCACGGACACACATCAGCAAACGACCTAGATCCCAAAGCCAGGAGCCCTTCTCCATCCACAGCCTGTGCCCCAGGCAGCTAGCCGAGCATCCCGCAAATCCCAGGGAGGAAACTGATGGTGGATGACCTTGACATTGGAGCGAATCTTCCTGGGAAGACTTCCCGCGGTCCACCTCCGTCAGGCCGGAAGATGTCTGTCTTAGGTCGTCTGGTTAGAGCGACTTGACACCAGCTCACCCAGAGCTCAGAATGAGCTAAGGCTTGGAGTGACTTCTAAATAGGCTACTGTCAGAGTTCCAGTTCTTTCTGACAGACTGGGCCCTGAGATGTGTCTGTCCCCTCCCCAGCTGCTTGGCTGCTCTCTCCCAAGTCTACTAATTGGTGTGAGGGACTCTGCTCCCAAAGCTGCCAGCCATTAGCAGTGCTTCACAGGGAAGGGCTTTTTCTCCTCCCCCCATGTTTCGTAGTCCCTGGCTAGGCTTGCCTGGCAACAGATGCCTCCTGATGAAGAGCTTTATGGAATCTTCTAGGCCCCCTACACTCCCCGAAGCACTTCTTTATTGAGTACATCTCATTAGCAGGCTCCATTTTCTGGTCTCTCACATGCTCCCTCACACTTAGCTTTATTGTGCCTCCCCCCCCCCCCACTTGTCACCTTCCCCAGCCTGGCCTTTAATAATGTAAATCTCCCCTCTGATGGCGTGGCTGTTTATTACTTGCTGTCTGGCGCCACATAGCCCATGAACTCACCTAATGGTGCCTCTGAAAAGCTAAGTCCTTAGTGAAGGAACTGGCCCGCTCCTTCCCATGTCCCCAAGGGTGCTTCATCAGCTCGGCATGCATCCTGGAAGAGAAGCAGGTCAAGGTAACAGCTAGGCAGTTGGCTTTGGGCACGCTGCTGGAGTACCTGGCCCAGGAATCCCAGTGTGGAGCTAGAGAGCATGGTAATTACAACAGCAATGGTAATTTCTTGGCAGAGCTGCTGTGAGGAAATCCTGTGGAAAGCCGATAGGAGCATCCACTAAACTGCAAGGTCTGTAAAACTTGTGGAGAAGTCGCAGCAAGGATGCTGGTACTGAACTGCTCTTGTCAACACAGACCAGACTGTTCCCCAGGAAGCCAGAGTGCATCTCAGCCCCCAATCTCCAAACGCGTCACACAAATCTGACTCTCTCCAAGTGGACAAAGCCCCACACTCTAGGGACACTTCTTGAAGGATGGCGTTGCATTTTTATGCAAAGGCACTCAATCCAACCGGTCCCCTAACACGCAACTGAACTGTGCTTCCAGTCTTCCAAGTCCCTGTGGGTGTGGCTCTGCAATCCTGTAATGGTTGAACCTTCAGTCTCATGAAGTCATAGAGATCCGCCTCCAGGAAAAGCCATTTCAGGGCTGGAGCAAGTGCTGGCTACAAAAACACAGGGACCTGAGTTTAGACCCACAACATCTGTAAAAAGCTGGACATAGCCACATGTGCCTGCAACCTAGGTTGCCAGTTCAGCTGAAAAACAGTCACAGCTCTGGCCTACGTGAGAGACCTTCTCTCAAGAGAGTAAGGCAGAAAGTGACTGAGAAAAACACCTAACTTCACACACATACACACACACACACACACACACACACACACACAGAGAGAGAGAGAGAGAGAGAGAGAGAGAGAGAGAGAGAGAGAGAGAGAGAGACAGACAGACAGACAGACAGACAGACAAACAGACAGACACAGAGAGAAAGACAGAGACAGACAGACAGACACAGAGAGACAGAGAGACACAGAGAGACAGAGAGACAGAGACAGAGAGAGAAACAGAAATAGACAAAGGGAGAGAGACACAGAGAGATTGAGAACAAAAACAAAAGAACAAATTTATATCACTTTTAGAAATTTTATCGCGGAAATATATAACTATCATCTTGTGTGAAACTTGATTTTAATTTACTTTAATGTTATTTCCAGTCATCTATAAAGCTAAGGAGACAGGTGGGAAAAAAAAACCCTTCATATTGGTGAAGTGCAGTACCCTATGTCAGGCTAACAATATAATCTTACATTATGATATTTAAAGAGAAAGGGGCTCTTTAAATAATGGCTGGGAAATTGCATCCTTAATCCCTTGCAATGAGTTTTTAGAAACGGGCACTTGATCAATGTCTTTTACCACGTGCTTGTCAGAATGTCATAGCAGGGACGGCTGTGGAAGGCTGCTATTATCCTAATCCAGTAGATTCTGTGTGTTCTGAGAGGTATACACTCTTTAGGTCTCCCATCTTCCCAATATCATCTAGAATGTGGCCAAGGCACTGTGACCAGATAGTGTGAGCACACCCATCCCACTGCCTGATCCAGACAGAGAAGGAAGGGATAAATATAAAACAAATCTCAGTTAGCCCTTAGGCGCTCAGATCAAACCTCATATGGATTACTCACCTTTATAAAAGGTTAGTTTTGATGGGAGGTAGGAGAAAAATTATTTTTCTTGAAACTCTTTGTATGTGTGTGCTTAATTTTGCTTTCTAATATTTTCATGTGGTGGAGGGGGTGTGCACAGCACACAGAGGCCAGAAGTTGACTCAGGTGAGGCTGCCCAGGCAGTGAGCACTGGACTTCTCCAGATTTGTCATTCCCCTCTTCCCCACCCGGATGCTAACGCTGAAGTGACAGGGGCACACACCATCATGCCTGACTTTTTAACATGGGGCTGGGGATTTGAACTCTGGTCCTCGTAGTTGCACAGCAAATGTTCTTATCCACTGAACTTTTGCCCCATCCTCATCTGGTGTTAATTTGATGTACACAGTCTATTTTATAGCAGTAGATCTGAGGGAAAGGACTCTACTGCTCCCCCACTTCCCAAATTTGTACCTTCCTTCTTTCCTGAAGATAATACAGCCATCCCTTAGTATCTCTGGGTAACTGAGCCTGGGGACCCCTGCATATCCTACAGTGCATGGATGTTCCAGTCCCATATATGAAATGGTACAATGTTTCCAAATAACCTTCCCAACCCTCTTGAACATTTAAAGCTATGTCTTCATCAGTTACAATATATATATGGCATCATGTACCTGCTGTGTAGACGGTTACTATGTAGATGTGCTACTGTAGCATTTGGGAATTGATGACAAGGAAAGAAGTCTAGATGTTTAATGCACATGTGATTTTTCCTCTGGGTCTTCCCAGTCTGGTTAATTGAATGCAGGTGGACACCCCAGGCATGGGGAGCTGACTGCACTATTTTGTTCTGTGTACCACTTCATAAGCAGTCTTTATGTCTTTGCTCTCCATATCTGACTGTCTGTCTGTCTGTCAAGGGAGGGAGCACTGAGGATAAGGATGAATGCCCAGGCCCACGCACCATGCACTGGTAGTGATGCCTGGGGTGAGAACCCAGTCCCACTCCAGATTTGCTCTGTGCCCATCAAAACCCATGCCCGTGAGGAGGGAACAGTGTTCCTTAGAAGCAATGGGCTCTTCTGTGGCCCTCTAAGTTTTCCTTTTTCACAGCTGGATCTTACCTAAAATAAGAGGGAGCCAGGAAAGGCCGCCTGATCTATCCCCAGGACAGCATGGCCCTGCTTTTTACTCCCGCCCCCCACCTCCGAGACAGGGGTTAGCCCCCTCAGCTCAGCCTTCAACCCACATATGAGGCTGAGGACAGCGTAATCGTATTCCTGACACCTGCCTCCTCTAGGATTCCTGGCGTCCCATCCCTGCCACTTGCCCTAATGTGGACAAAACTGGATCTGTGCTTGGAATTAGCTACTGCCAAGCTTTGTGGTTTGTTGTGTTATCTAAATTGATGACCTCTTAGCGTGTGGATGTGTGCACATGTGTGTGTGTGTGTGTGTGTGTGTGTGTGTGTGTGTGTGTGTGTGTACTCGTGTGCATGCAAATGTGTGAATGTGCGTTCTGGGCCTTGCTTATGTTAGGCAAGCATTTGACCACTGAGATACCCAGCAACCCCACCCCATTTGCTTTTAGATTCTCCTCTGGCAATCTTTCCTCTTTTGCCCACCATTATTCCTGTGGTGGCCTTTGAACAACCTACCTTTTTTGGGGGGAACAGAGTCTCACTACATAGCCTTAGACAAAGGCCACTACACAGCCTTAGCCCTTAAACCAAAAGCCTGCAGCACAGCAGTTAGGGTCGCTTGCTGCATCCACACCTTGACCAGTTTCTACTGAGCTGATTCTTACAAGTCTATGTTAAGGGAATTAGAGTCCAGAGATGTAAAGGATTGGAAGAACACAGTGGTTTGATCTGATACTATATACCTGTGACCCTGGGTAGGGAAAACATCTTTTTACCCAGCATTGATTACAGCCAAGTGGCCGAGCAGTCCCTCATCTTCCACTTGTCCATGGAGAGCTTTCACTGTGAATGCTCACTTAAGGAACTTCTTTGCCCCTTATCATCTTGTGTAGCCTTTCCGGTTGGTGAGGGGCTCACTGCTTGGCCAAAGCCCTCCGAGAGTGATGGCTGAACCCAGGCCTCCAGGTCTACAGCTTCTGGGGGAGACAGACAGACAACAGAGTCTCACTAGGTCTGTGCCATGCTGACTAGGGACCAACAACAGTGTCTCCTGACCACAACCACGTGTAACAGTGGTGGCAAGTGACTGCAGAGCCCACTTCTCATTAGCCTTCAATAAGACGGGTGGCAGCCGGCTACCGCCTTCGCATTGATAGAGGGTGTGTGCAGCTTGAGTGACGCTAGGCCCCTCTCAATGAGCGTCTCACAACCCCTTTCTTTCCGGCCTCAGGATGCCATCCACCTGCAAGTGTTGAAAAGATTAATGAGCAAGACATAAAGACAGTGGCTGCCCTGAGCAACAGCTGTCTCGCACCAACCACTGAGTAATTAGACAAATGAGGCAGAGTGGCTCCCAACCAGAGGGGACTTTGGTCCTGCCTCCCCTCTCTGGGTGTATGCCCCTCCTTTCCAACACTCAGACTGTCCCTTTAGTTCTCTAGATGTCATTGTGCCAGGTCTGCTTTTGGAAGTGACTGTGGCCTTGACCCCGAGACCTGAGCTAGGCTGTAACTGTGTAAGGCAGGCCCTGCTCTCCAGGAGGAACAGAGTAGAGGGCAGGGTCGAAGAAGATGTTGCCAAGAATCTAACAGTGTTTGTAACAAAAGCAAGGGCTCCTGGCAAGAAGTCCGAGGGACTTTCTTGATCATAAGTGGTGTCTCTTAAGCTCTTTAATTACAGAGGATTAGCAGGAAGTGGAGTGGCGGGACTAAAGGAATAATGACAAAAAGGACACGAAGCAGAAAAACCCAATTTCCTTCCTAGAAGGGGAAAAATCCTGCATTTATTTAAATGAATTGCAGAGAAAAGAATGAAGTGTGGCATTTTCCCTAACTCTGAGTTCAATGATTTTTTTTAAAAAGAACTGTGTATCTCCTTAGCAGGACATAAGGCAGGGTCTTCAGTTCGTCTGCAGAAAAGGGACCGTGTGCTTCATTAAGATGCAGGCATATGTTTCTCCTTCAAATGGCTGGCTGATCCAGGGCCTGCCTGCCTTCTTCTCCGTGTGGGCTTCTGCCTAGCCTGGCTCGCATTTTCATTCAGCACCTCCAGTTACCTAGAAATGGCATGCAAAATTGCAAAATAGAAAAGCAGTGGGCCATGAGGCTCCATCAGTTCTGCCTGGAGTCGCAGCACCCCCTGACTTGTGTGGTTCATAGCTGGGTTGGGGGCGGGAGGCACTCACAGAAAGCCGGGGGGGGGGTCTGGTCACCCATCAGAAGTAGCTGTGTGGATAACGCCGTGTAACTGGGACAAATCTATACGTGAGTAGAGTTAAAATCAGGCGATAGAAAGTGATGGGGGACGAGGGTGTGACCCGGTAGCTATTTTTCAGTACACAGTGGCTACGGGACTCAAAAGTGCTGTCCTGCTAGGATCCTGGCCATGTCTTGTGCTTACTAACTAGCTCTACCTATAGTATCTATCCTGGGTCCTCTTTGTGTGACATGGTACCCAGAATCCAAGACAGGCGTTCTGGATCTTTATCATCAGCACCATCATTGGAAACTAATAGTCCATTGTGGTCCACAGGAAGGCAGATAAAGGGAGCCAGAACTGAGGAGAACAGGAACTGAGTCCTCTGTGTGCCGTGCTCCACGTTCAGCGCCTTGCCACACGCGCGGCAGCTCGTATAGGTTGCACATCAGTTTTGGAAGGCAGGCATCGTTATCATACAGATGGGGAAAGTGAGGCTCCAGAAAGCTTTACCATGGGAGGTAGAAGCTAGTAGAAGAGACCATGAGGCCCTAGAGATAAATCTGGCCCAGCCCTATAAGTCGACGGGTTCAGCAGCCTGGGCCGAGGTGTGCGCCCCAGTTAGTATCAACTGTCAACGTGATTCAGCCTAGAATCACCCAAATAAAGAGTCTCCATTGAGTGTCCCTGTCAGGTTAGTCTGTGGGCATGTCTGTGAGGGATTGTTTTATTACTAATTTATGTAGAATGGCCTAGGCCACCCAGGCAGGTTGTCCTGGGTTATACAAGCACGGGCCAACAAGTGATTCAGAGAGCGAGCCAGCAAGCAGTGTTCCTCCAAGTTTCCTGCTTCGATTCCTGACCTTGACTCCCCTCAGTGATGAACTGTGACCAGGGAGTGTAAGCCAAAGAAATCCTCTCCTCCTCTGAGCTGCTTTCAGACAGAACGTCTTATTACAGCAACAGAGTGAGGCTAGAACAACACAACAGCGTGTGACATCCACTTCCTCCTGTAAAATCCGGACAAGTGTGACCATGCCCTGGGTCCTCAAGGGAATGAAATGAGATCATATAGATGGTGGCACAGGCCTGGCATAACAAAGCCCCTCACCTCCAACTGGTAGGAAGTAGTCTGTGGTCTCACATAGGATAATCATATTTTGAACCCTGGGAGGCCAACCACACCCTATCACCATGACACCTGACCTCTGACCCACAATGGAGTATGGATTATAAGGAGATGCATAGGCAAGGTATGACACACGGCATCTGCTGAGCCTGGTACCTTGGAATTATCCCTGGTTAAGCTTTGTACATTGACATTTAGTCCACAGGCTTCAGCAAACAGGGCTGAGATAGACCAGAGAACAGCCTCACTGCACTGTACACGATACATCTTATTCTCCGAACGTTTCCGTAGGTTTGAGATGTTTTGTTCAAACATGTACAACCAAGGGCTTGGGAGATGGTTTGAACTAGTAAGGAACTTTCCATGGAAGCACAAGGACCAGAATGAGAGTCTGCAGCCCCCAGATTAATTTTAGGTGGACACCTGCCATCCCAGCAGATGGGAGGCAGAGATGGGGTGGGGCGCCTGGAGAAAATAGACTAGCCACACCAGCTGAATTGTCAAGATCTGGGTTCAAATAATATACCCTTTGTAGTATATAAGGTGGAGAGTGACCAAGGAAGACACTCAACATCAACCCTTGACCATGCACATATACATAACGCGCAACCACATTCATTTGTACTCACACACATGGGAACCCACAAGCACCTGCAAAAACAAAAAACAAAACAAAACAAAACAAAAACCCAAAAAAACTAGCACCACTCCTTGCCCCAAGCATGAAGGAAGTTTCATCAGTACAAACAGATAGTCAGACAAGGAGGACAAGAGTTAGAAATCATCCTCAGGCATTCACAATTTGCCATGTTAAATTACTAAAATTGCCTCTGCAGCTGTCTGGCCTGCCCTATGCATTATGTGCCTCCCCATGCCTAGCACAGTGCTGGAAACACAGTAAATACTCAAAGAAAGTGACCATCACATACTGTACTGAATAAAACAACATTGTAAAAAAATAATAGCTGAGTCCAAAACAACAGATCTAAGTCCATCTCCCAGGACTGTAGCCTCCAGATCCGTGCTGGCCTTCACTCAGCTTGATTTCTGCCCACAAAGCAGGCGGTCAGTTTCGGTGATTGCCACTGTCCTTAGCCACGGGGTGGAGTGGGGCTGGTCATGAGCACTAGAGATGCTAGTATCCCATGACTCTGAATGTGGGTTAGAGTGTCCTGCCTCCTGATTCCAACCGAGACACACTTCCATCCCCAAAAAGGAGGCTTCTCCATGCTCACATAATGGAATCCCACATAACATGTTGCGAACCAATCTTTTATCACACTTGCCCCTTGGAATGCATTTCAAATACTGGCCATTAAAAACAGGCCATTTCATGGAGCTTTAATGATGGCACTAATAACTGTGGATTTTTGTCTCCCAGAGCCCCGATGAGCCGAGCTGGGGAGTAAATTATGAAGCTAACTTTTATGTGCATGGTTTATTGATCTTTGAGCTTCAAGGGAACTTCACCAGCCCCTATAGCCTGACAGTCCAGATTAGCTTTCCATCTATATAATTGGGCCACCAGGGTACAGTTAATTTTTAATTTATATTAATAGGAAGACAAAGAACACAGTTCGCCTTCTCTGCATTAAAGTAATGGGCATATCAAAACAGTCTACCTGGTAATTATAAATAAGCCAGCCTTCCCGTGACCCTGTTAGGGTTAGCTTGCTGGTGCGTTGTGCAATTCGCCATAATGTGTCATGAGAAAGTTCACTACTGCTGTGAATATTCATGCCGCCGAGTGTGGGAGGCCACTCCCTCATTAAGTAGGCAGCTCTTTAATCTGTGCTTGGTGTTAACAGGTGAAAGTCATGCTGCGGATCTGTTCCACGTCAGCTCGAGATACCTCAGAGTCCAGCTCTTTCCTGAAGGTGGATCCACGGAAGAAGCAGATCACCTTGTATGACCCCCTGACTTGTGGAGGTCAAAATGCCTTCCCGAAGAGAAGCAGCCAGGTTCCTCCGAAGATGTTCGCCTTTGATGCAGTCTTCCCACAAGATGCCTCTCAGGTGAGTCAAAGTCCCCTCCAGGCTCACATAGTGCTGATTAAGGAAGTGGTAGGACGTCTTCTGGGTTACCCTGATGGCCGAGTCTCTCCATCCATATCTCTATGTTAGGAAGCCGTTCTGAGCTCCACAGAATACTCCAGTTCTTCTGAGTTGCTGATGTGGTAGTTTCCTTGGGCAGAACATGTGTGCTGGGATTTCAACAAGTTATATCCTTGGAGGGCTGAAGACATGACTTAGTTGGTAAAGTGCTTACCATGCAAGCATGAGGACCTGGGTTCGATCCCCAGACCTCACACAACAAGTTATGCATGGTGGTGCAAGCTTGTAATAGGTCTTTGGAGCTCACTGGCCAGGTAGTCTTAACAAATGGATGAGCTCCAGGATCCGCAAGAGATCATGGTGAGAGAGAAAGGGAGAGAGAGAGAGAGAGAGAGAGAGAGAGAGAGAGAGAGAGAGAGAGAGAGAGAGAAATCCAACATCAACGACATCAACCTTTAGCCTCCATACATATTCACTCATGTGTGTATACTTCTGCATACACAGAGACATGTACACACACACACACACACACACACACACACACACACACACATACAATTTTAAAATACATAAATATATGCCCGAGGAGAAGAAAAACCAAGGCAGTTATTTATAAGAAACTAACAGGAGAAGTTGGAGGTAACTGTCACTAAAGTGCCATAAGCTGACCCGTAAGGGCTCAACTCCCACCTGGACTTGGGCTGGCCATATAACAAGGGAAACTGGATTAAAGTCTCATACCATGGGATGTGGAAGGCAGGACTGTAGTCCCTGTGAGGAAATGGAGTGCTCAGTAGGGAAACTGAGGCTGAGGTATAGCCTGTAGCCGGAATCAGTGGAGCAATGTGGTCTTGAAGACCTAGTGGTCTCAGTCATCTGTTGCTGTCTGACCAAGTTAGGCCTCGGGTTCACGCCTCAATGCCCAAAACAAATGAATGTATTTATATGTGAATAAAGAATGGTATAGCCAGATGGTGGCCTGATAAACTTCAAGTGCTTCCCTAGATTTTTGTAAAACTCTTTACAGTATGATTGGCTAAGGCTACAGCCGACCTGGGCATCATGGCACCAGTAGTTACCATTTACAGCATGATAATGTTCCTTATGTTATTTATGGTTGTAGAGGTGACTGGTGTTTGTGTGACTCCTATCTTCCACCAGCAGGCAAGAGTGCATGCAGGCACCATTTACTGAGAGGCTGAGCATCCATTTCCCGGGTTTTATCATAGGAATATAAGGCCCTTTGTGATTAAGTTGTGCAGTTTCTCTATTTATTTCAGTTTTTATGTCGTACCACCCAATGGGTTCAGTAATTTAAGCCTGACACTGGGGCTAATAAATGGCCTACAAATAATTTAATTAACAGGGGTAAAACTTTTCGAAAGCTATCTGGGGAAGTTGTAAGGATTTCAAAGCAGAGCCTAAATTATGCCTGGACTATTAATGAGTTTTAGATTTATTCCAGGAAAAAAAAAAAGAGCCATTTTTATTGCTAGTCTTTGTTCACGCTTCTTACTTGGTTCCCAGGCTCAAGATGCTCAAAGCTACTTTCACAGATTTCAGAATGTTCTCGGGTGTCTAATAGTATAAAATTCTCTATATATTTGTGTTTTTCAAGAGCTTTTATGTACCTTAAGCCATGGACTCTTCCTTGAAATCTCTTGGGTAGAGTGGGCCATTTTAAATTCTTTTCACACCAGACAAGTAAACTGAGACTTCACAGGTGAGCCTTGTCACCTTAGTTCCTGTCCTAAGCCGAGATTCCACACCCTCCCCCCAAGGTCCCACCACCTCCCCATTAACTGTAGTGCATCCTGCTCAGTCATTGGGCACAACTTTCAGCTCTCTGGGTCTCAATGGCCTTTTATGCCAAATATATACACCTCATTAGGCTGTGACGACAGCAGGTGCTCGCTAGACATTGTCTGCCATCACAATTGTCGATCTGATACCACCAAGTGTAGTCAGGTCAACCCCACAGGGTCAGCACCCCTTAAGCCTCAAGGTACTAAATGAGTAAGTGTGCAGTGTGGCTTTGTCTGGGTCACCTGTTGTTGCATCTGTATTGTCAAGGACTAACAGTTTCCCAGGAAACTCCCCCATAGGCCCAGAGAAGCAGGAAGGACCCGCCCCCACATTCCCTGAGAACACAGCCATGGCAAGGACAGGTCTGCTCAAGGTCTTACTCACCTACAGGGCTGAGTCCTCCCCAACTACCCCTAAGCCAGATCCATCAGGCTAGCCTGAGTTTGTGGACACGGCAGTGTCCACGGCCTAGATATGCTGGCTCAGAATTGAGCTGGCACTACTATTTCCACTATATTCTACTGGCCTAGATTCAAGGGCCACTCTCAGGTCCTTACCTGTGCAGCAGCTTTCGCGTGGTGGCCCCAGGCATCTACAAACTCTTTCCTCCTGATTCTAGACCATCAATTCCCTGACAGGAACAGTGTCTGTTCCTTCTTGCCCTCAGGAGCCATCCTTGCTACCCTCACGCAGCCTTGGCAGCTTTGGCTACCCACTGATGGGAGAAATGTCTGCTAGCTATGGCCTAGGGGTAGGTGGAGAGGACTCAGACCTGTGGGTTAGTAAGGTCTCCGGCAGAGCTGTCCCTGCCTCAGCCACGTGCTCAGGGAGACTTCCCTGGGCCTACGGGGAAGAACATCAGGGAGTTTCCAGGGGTCACTGTCAGCCACGGGCAACTCTTTGGTCATTCTTGTCTCTCTGAACAGCTAAACAGAAGCCCTATAAGGGAGCATATGGATGCCCTTGGACCCTATGAGGCCACCCTTATGTCTCTACTGGCCCTTGACCTCAGTGCTGGTGACTCCAATGTCCATTTGTTCCACACATAACCAAAATTCTCTTTAGTGACTTAAGACTATGATAGTTCATATTGTGTGTGGCCAAGGTGGCTGGCAGTCGCCTGACCCCCACCTCCTTGCATACTCAAAATCAGGCTCACAGGCAGCAACTTCTTCCTGCTCTGGAAGAGACAACTCTGGTGTATTTGAGGGAACCTCTACTGCTTCAGCCTCGGCCTTACTGCGGTATTTGCTCTTGTTGCCTCAGTCCTGGAGGTTGTATAAAATCTCATGCTCCCCGCCCAGTCCCATCCCTCTGTCCCCGTGGCTGAGGCGACCACCCCTGAGCAATTGACTACTGTTGGGAGTGCGGTTTTTCAATTTCAGTTTGGGAGAGAAAATTGATTTCCAAATACTTAGATCCGTTGCGCAGCTGCACCGCGGAGCTGAATAACTGCACTCACGGCCCAGGCTGCGTCCTTTCAGATTCCCACCGGGAGATGTTGCTCTGATGGCAGCAGAGTCCCAGTGACTGATGGCTCTCGGGGCCTGTGAGCTCTGCCACCAGCCCCCCTGAGACAGACGTGAAGGCAAGGCAACGAGACATGGAAAGTAATCCTGTCATCCTGCCGCGGTGGCAGTCTCAGATGCTAACTGGAGAGTTTCCGAATCTCTGGGGTGGTCCCCACAGTTGACCTGTAGCTTGCAGCCTGCGCTGTCATCGAGCACCAATGGAGAGATGCAAAGAAGTGACCAAGAACCTGGTCTCTGTGTAGAGATTGTAATAATCACGCCAAAGGCACGGCTCAGCTAAAGAATAAGAAATAGCACGGTGATGTGTGGCAACTGACGCTGGTTGCAGTGGGTCTATGTGTAGAAAAAAAATGTTTTCAAAAGTGGGACGTGAGCAAAGAAAGAAGAGATGGAGAGAAAGCAGATGTCCATCTAGAAGCTCTTGATTCTGTTAAAGCTAAGGTGTTCCTTGAGGTTTCTGTCCTGAAACGTCAATCATGTTTTCCCCTCCGGTGTGGCTAGCATGTTTCAGAAAGTGTGCGTGCGTGCGTGCATGCGTGCGTGCGTGTGTGTGTGTGTGTAAAGTCTAGTGGACAGAGGGCCAAGAGAGAGTTGAGTGCCTTACCCAGTATGCTAGATTAGGACTCATAGGTGACAGAGCCCATGCCATCCTCCCACTGCAGCCTGAACCTACTTTAAGGCTGCAGAGTGTTACCATTTAGTGGAAGGGAGCTCTGTAATCAATGTCTTTCACGCACAGGCTAGCAATGGGTAGAAGGCCTCTAAGGTTTCTGAGTCCCCTCAGAGTTCTGTGGCAGAGGCTGGTCCATCTGGGAACGTGGTGACAGGAAGCCTCCACGCCCCAGGAAGGCAAACCCATTTCTGTGTCATCGAGGTGCCTCATAGTGCTACATAGTGTATTTACCACTATGCCTCCTCTTGTGTCTTCCAGGCTGAAGTGTGTGCTGGCACTGTGGCTGAGGTAATCCAGTCTGTGGTGAACGGAGCCGACGGCTGTGTGTTCTGTTTTGGCCATGCCAAACTGGGTGAGTGAAAACTTGACCTCTTGTGCTGCTCGTTAGGATTCCTGTCACTTCTTTCATGTTTCAATATTAGTCCTAGAGTCCTCGATGAAAGGAAGGGCTAAGGTCCCTTTTGGTGCCAAACTGAACGATAACAAATAACCATACCTGACTTTGAAGCAAGTGTCGGTCCTAAGTGGACACCTATTCACGTAGGACAGCATCAAGTCCAAGAGGGGAGCAGTGGGGTAACAAGAGTGTTCCTACTCCATCTAGGTCATAGCCATGCCCAGAAAATAAGCAGGAAAGGTGTACGTGTCCTGAACAGGGCATGTCTGGGAAGCCAACTCAGGTGGGTAGAGCCAATGGAGGATTCTCCAAGCAGAGCCCTACATGGGAGAAGCAAACCAAAGCTGCCCTTGTTGCCAACATCCAGCCCTGTGAGCCAACATCCAGCCCTGTGAGCCAACATCCAGCCCTGTGAGGAAACATCCAGCCCTGTGAGCCAACATCCAGCCCTGTGAGGAAACATCCAGCCCTGTGAGGACTCCGCCCTCCTTTAGCGTGTGGAAAAGTCACCAGCCAGCCCTGCAAAGGCTTGGCTTAACTCCCCTCCCAGGGCTGGCCTGTGGTCACCTGTTTAACACCCCCCCCCCATCACCACCACCACCAAGACCTTGTCTGACGTACAGAACGAATTAGCAGTTTGGGAAGCTCAAAAACGTGCTCCTCGGTAGAAGAGATTATCCCAGAGGCCTTGCAGAGGCCACAGAGGCCCAGCCCTTGTGACAGAGAGGCCATTACATCCTCCCACCCACCCATCCCCCATCCCCCACCCTTACCCCCACTCCCCACCCCCCACCCCCCACCCTGCTCCTTTCTTCACTTCTTGATCACAGATCAAAGCAGGGGTCCTGGTTTTAATGGAATTTGCTCACGCTATTAAAAAAAAAAAAACACACACACACACACAGCATTTAACTCGAGAAAGGATATAAAGCACGAGTGTGTGGATTTAATCTGTGGGGTGGCTATAAAAAGGGCTGTAACCATGATGAAAAGCCCCTGCTTCCTACTTCGTGCAGAACATTGCAGGAAGTAGCGAGCCCGTGATGTCCGAGGTCCTCTGCAAGGTACCTTGTGATTTCATCTTGTCATCTGTTTGGGCTCTCACATTCTTTTATAGCTGTTTAGTTACCAGCATAAGGAAACGGTTGCTTTTTTTTTTTCTGGTCTTTTTATTCCTTTGCTTTGCCTTTCCACTCCTCGCACGCCTTCCTCCTGTGTCCTCAGCATCTGTTTTTTTGAGGCTCTAACGAGTAATGTCTGGCCACTCCAACTGTGTCTCTTTCTTCCCCGGCTCCCACAGGGAAATCCTACACCATGATTGGAAGGGATGACTCCATGCAGAACCTGGGCATTATCCCGTGCGCCATTTCTTGGCTGTTCAAGCTGATCAATGAACGCAAAGAGAAGACCGGGGCCCGATTCTCAGTCCGGATCTCAGCGGTTGAGGTGTGGGGGAAAGAGGAGAACCTTCGAGACCTGCTCTCCGAGGTGGCAACAGGCAGCCTACAGGACGGACAGTCGCCAGGCGTGTACCTCTGTGAGGACCCCATCTGCGGCACACAGGTGACTGCTTTGGGAGCTTGGCTTTGGAGGATGGGGCATCTCCGCCCTGGAATTGCTTACCATGTAAACTGGGAAAGGCTTATGAGTGTTTACTTTAAAGTGGACTGGAACTTTACGGCCTGCAGCTGTGGGGCCATCTGCTCACCCAACCTAAATATTTGTACCTTGAATCTAATTGACAATAAGCAGGGACTGCAATTGTCATAGCATTTGGGGGGAAATTGAATCCACTTTCTTGATGCCTCTTTCAAGAAAGAAAGGGAAAAAAAAAACAGTACAATCTTTCTTTTGTTTAACAACAAACTGAAATATTTACTGCACTGCACAAATAGCTGCAGCCATTGCTGGGCTGTTTATGGCTCTATAAACCGTTTCGGGCACTGCTTTACAGCCGGATTAGCAGTGCTGTGGGAAAAACTAATAACCGATTTCTAATTAGAACCGTGATATAATTGCTAGAAGCATGGAAGCCAAGAGGAGATCGTGTTTGCCTTTGCACGAAGGCAGGCCTGTTCTGAGTGTCTTCCCTTTGCTGTTTAACATGGGGATGACTCTAGGGGCTTCCCTGCTTTATATACAGAAGGTCAATTCTGCCATTCTCCTGCAGTAGGCTCCCCCTCATGCCTCCTATTTTAGATAGGTGTCTCCGATAAGTGCCTGCCTTCCACCAGATGGATTGTTTCCGTGGCTGAGGATGCCCAAGGCAATATTATATCCATCTCTCGGAGCCCAGCCCTGCTCAGCCTCTGCTCAGGGTACCCAGACCCTTCCAGTTTCCTTTAGACATCTCTGTAGTGTGCATCAGAGCTGCCTGGAGGACTTGTTGAAATCGATCACTGGCCTCCTTCCGAGAGTTTCTCATTCCACCTGAGCTAAAGCTTTGCAATGTGCATTTCTAACAAGTCCATATGATCCAGGGAGCTGCTGCACTGGAGCATAGCATATGCTCAGCTGCGGTTGCATGGCCTCCATGCTAGATGCAGGAGTGCCCTGGCCGCTGCTCCTGCAGCAAGCTAGGCGGGGCTCTCAAACACGTGATAACTTGGGATCATTGCTGAGTCTACTGACAAAGGTTCTCTTAAGTACAGCTCTGTCTAATGGAATAAGATGAAGAAAGCAACGGCCTCTTGGAACTCCTCTTTAAAATGCCTATAATTCTTTAGTTTAAGTCTGATAGTAAGTTCAAAAGCACACATCCGATAAAAAAATCCCTTCGAAGTTCAAGGACTTTAAAGATGCTCTTAGCTTGCAAATCCTGCCTGCACCAAATATTGCTTCCCACAGCTTGAAATTATAGGTCTGGTTGGTGTCAGGGTAGAAAATTGTCGTAATTTGTACCAACCCAAAGACATGTTGCAAATCAGTTCTTTGAGAAATCAAAACTAAATCAGGCACACACCTGTCAGATCGCTCAGGCGAGGAGATAGGGAGTTTAAAAGAGAGCAAGAACTTGTCTCAACAAAACAAAAAAGTAGATGTCCTTTTCTACCACAAAAGGGAGCACTGGAATTTGGGCCCAGGGTTCTCACGAAATTTAGACACGATGCTCACTGTGTCTTTTCTAACTACATGTGGGTTTCCCCTGAGCATAACTTCAGGAGCTAAAGTAAAACCAGATGTCTCTTAAATACAGATGAGCCCTCCAAGTATTTAGGTGCTTCTACGTTGCTTCTATTCGTTGCTCTGTTGCTATGATAAAATACCCTAACAGAAGCAACTTGGCAGAACAAGTCTTTATTAAGACTTAAAGTTGAAGGGAACTGGCCTTTACCACAGCAGCAGGAGCCTGAAGCAGCTGGCCACATCACCTTCACAGCGTGGAAGCAAGCGTGAGTAAATGCACACTGCTGTTGGGCTCCGTTTCTCCACTTACACAACCTAGGATCCCAGCCAGGGAATGGTGCCGCCCTCGGTGGGTAGGTCTCCCCAACTCCACCATGCGATCCAGATAACCCGACAGTCATATCCAGGGGCCCTTCTCCCAAGTGACTGGAGACCCTGTCAAGCTGCCCGTTGCCACCACCCGTCACGCATCTGCTTCTTGTTCAACATCATGCTAGTAAGCGTGGCCCAGGATCAGCTCTTATCAAATCACTGAGGAGTCAGAAATGAACACTAGACAAGTTCCTTCTGTCTCAGATGTAAAACCACATTGCACAGCACCTGTCTCCAGTATAATCTCTAAGGCCGACTAGTCACATCTCTCATGTTAGAGCATGAATGGTGTCTAAGATGGGCAGGCGCTACCACTAACCCCCCCCCCCCCCCGCCCACTAACCCCCCGCCCAATGCGGCCCCTTGCTGGCTGTAAAGTATCTAAAACGAAGTTACATCCAATAAATATGGACAATATTAATTTTCATAAACAAATCAGCTAATCTGGGTTGCCTCAGCCATTAAAGGACTAGCCACAAAAGCGTTTGGGTCAGAACCCATGTAAGCGCTGGGTAGGTGTGACAGCCTGCCTGTCATTCTAGCTTCGAAAGCAGTGGTTCTTAGCCTTCCTAATGCTACAACCCTTTAATATAGTTCCTCATGTTATGGTGACCCCCCAACCATAAAATTATTTTCCTTGCTACTTTGCAACTATAGTTTTGCTACTGTTATGAATTATAATGTTAATATCTGTGTTTTCCAGCGGTCTTAGTCGACCCCTTTGAACAGGTCATTTGACCTCCAAGGAATCACAACCCATAGGCTGAGAACTGCTGCTCTAAAGAGAGGCAGGAGATCTATAGAGCAGCCTGGCCAAGGAACTATTTATATCTGGAATTCTAAGATCAACTGAGAGACCCTGCCACAACAAACAATCAAAGATAATTCCCAATGTCAACCTTAAGCCTCTGCAGGCATACAAGTGTGCCCACACACATGCAAACATGCATAAACACACATGCATTTCATACATACATGAAAAATGGAAAAAGAAAAAAAAACAAACGACTAAGCTGAGAATGGCCCATGTGTTCAGCGGGTTTCAGGAGGATTTCTGACCTTGCAGAGTGGACTGAGCCTTATCTCCAAGGCAGGGGGGAAGCCTGACACCTCCATTTTTTACTTTCTGTCCCCAGCTTCAGAACCAGAGTGAGCTGCGGGCCCCCACCGCGGAGAAAGCTGCCTTCTTCCTGGATGCCGCCATTGCCTCTAGGCGAAGCAGCCAACAGGACTGTGATGAGGACGACCACCGGAACTCCCACATGCTGTTCACACTGCACATCTACCAGTACCGGATGGAGAAGAGCGGCAAGGGTGGAAGTAAGTCCCTCTTAGCCAGCTCCAGCACTAGCTCTGGCCAGCTGGCACCCCTCACCTAAGGAAGCAGCAAGCACTCTCCCTCAGCAGAGGGTGTGGCGCCCATTTGCAGTTCATTGGTCTGGAACTCAAGACAAGTGCAGATTCTAGGCTCAAGTTCACTTTTGATCACTACAGGGACAAAAGGTCAGCTTTGGCAGTGACAGTCTACAAATGGCATTATCCTGGATGTGTGAGAGAAGGAAAAAAAAAGAAAAAGAAAAACAGATGTTGAACACTTCCTTTCTGTTCACAAATCCTACAGGGGTCACCACCTGTATTAGTTGTCAGGGTTCAGTAAAGTAACAGAACTAACAGAATCTCTCTGTCTCTCTCTCTCTCTCTGTCTCTGTCTCTCTCTCTGTCTCTGTCTCCCTCTCTCTCTCTCTGTCTCTGTCTCTCTGTCTCTGTCTCTGTCTCTCTCTGTCTCTGTTTGTCTCTCTGTCTGTCTCTCTGTCTCTCTCCGTCTCTGTCTCTCTCTGTGTGTCTCTGTCTCTGTCTCTGTCTCTGTCTCTGTCTCTCTCTCTCTCTCTCTCTCTCTCTCTCTCTCTCTCTCTCTCTCTGTGTGTGTGTGTGTGTGTGTGTGTGTGTGTGTGTGTGTGTGTGTGTGTTCCTGCCTCAAAGATCCAGATCAGAGGTAGATCTTTCCACTTCAAACTAAGTAGAAATCCCTCTTGGGTGTGCCCTCTATTTTTGTGTTTTAGTTCATTCCAGATGTAGTCAAGTTGCCACCCAAGAAGAGCAGCACACCACAGAAACCAACAGTAACCACCAGAGCACCTGCAAAATGCCCTTCTTCACTGTGTGGAGTCCGTGCTATAGACTCCGAAGTAATAGTCATGTTTCTGAGTAGTTTATAGATCACACTTTGAGAGAACTGCCAGATATGGGCTCCTACCTTCTATGTTGCCTGTATAAATACAGACACAGTAGTTGGTCTGTGACAGGGCCACACTGCCAGACCCCAGCTCTGTCCACTGTCCCAGCCCAGCTCTTTACTCAAAGCGAGGACTGGACTTGAAGCGATTATGCATCTTTGCCTTTCAGCAGGCCCACCAGAGTTGGGTACCAACACTTACTTGAGTACCTCTATATGGGGAATCTTGATCCATGGCCTGAGTGGTCTGTTGACTCACTAGGCTTTCCAACAAGACCAAAAACAGAGGGCTGGGCTGGTGAGGCAGGGACTTGGCAACGCTCAAGAACACCCTGGTAGGGCTTTCCAATCCCAACGAACTGGCCCCCGTCCGACTGGACCCCAGTTCTTGAATAATTGTCTCAGGGACAGTGGATGCCAGAAAAGCAACAAAACCTGAATCAGGAGAGGCACCTTGGCTTGAAATTTTCAGAAGAGGCCATTACCAGCCCTATTCAGAAGAAAATCTGAAATTAAAACAGATAACTATGGCCCTCCCAGAGGGAGATATACCTAGTTTCTCAAGTGTCCTTGTTGCCCAAAAGCCTTAGAAAACGTTCCTGAAGATAAGTTTCTAGAGTTCCTGGTGTCCTCGACTGGAAAACCCTCTCCCCTATCTCGTTGGCCTGGTTTCTCCCACCCTGCCTACTCCCTAAAGTTTGATGGCTTGCCTGCTTGCTTCCATTGTTGTTGTTTTGGTATTGTGAAACAATGTCTCACTATTTAGCCCAGGCTAGCCTCAAACTCACCATCCTCCTGCCTCAGCTTCCAGAGTGTCAGGATTGCAGCAACGTGCCCACTACGCCGAACTTACCTACAGTGCCTTAGAGTCTTAGAGTCGGGTTTATTGAACAGTAATTTGTTTTTTTGTTTTGTGTTTTGTTTTTTTGGTTTTTTGTTTTTTTGTTTTTGTTTTTGTTTTTTTTTTTTTGAGACAAGGTTTCTCTGTGTAGCCTTGCCTGTCCGGGACTAACTTTGTAGACCAGGCTGGCCTTGAACTCACAGCGATCCGCCTGCCTCTGCCTCCCGAGTGCTGGGATTAAAGGCATGCACCACCACCGCCCGGCTGAACAGTAATTTGTATCCGGTGGAATTTTCCTCCTTTTGTGTTCTTGGATGAGTTCTGGCAAACCCACACAGCTACCTAACCAAGAGAATCGAATGTGATGTGTGTGGCTTGGAAGTTCTTTTGGCTCTTTATAATCAGCTCTCACCCCACCTCTAGACCCTGCCAAGGACTGATGTGTCTGTGTGACCTTTACCCAGTGTATGATCAATCCTGTGGCCCAAATGGGTCCCTTTGCAGCTGGATTCTTTCACTTAACACAGCATGTTTGAGATTCGTTTCCCCAGCTTATGTATCGTTTGTTCACTTAACCTCTTTGCTCTTTGCTCATCTTGTTTAGAATGCCCTAGAGACCTGCCTCCCATTCCCCCACCTTGGGCAATGAACTGAAACAGCCCTATCTAGGGCTGGGGTTCCACCTGCCAAGACCACCTGTATAGATCTAGGAAGCAGATGGAGTGGTTCCCCAGGAATCTAGACCCTGGCTGTCTCTTGTCATCATTCTGAAAGCCACAGGGAAGAATACTATTAGCCTAAGATCAGATCTGCCTGGGCAGCCTGCGATTGTGAGGGTTTGACACGGGGAGGGGGTGGGGAACAGCAGGACATGTCAAATGGGAAGCTTTTAAAGGACAATAATTCTCAAAGCGGAGTTCACACCATGTCAAACACTTCCGTTCAGCATAGCATTCTTGAGACCAGAAACAGGAATTAGGACATGGCGTGAGAGAGCCAGAGCTGACCTGTGCTCCTTTCTCCCAGCAGTCCTGGGAGATGGCTGTAAGTCCCACCCTTGCTGCGTAATGTCCTAACAGAGTAGATGTGAGAGTTGGAACACTGTTTATTTTAGTCATTTCAACAGCTGTCAATAGTAATAACCATCATAGCCTGCAGCCAAGGGAGCTCCCAACAGCTCTGAGGGAGGCCAGAGACAGGGGCTCCCCAAGGCACCACGCAGAGAGGCCCAGAGCGTCCAGTGGTGTCCTTCTGAGTCATACTCCAAGCCAGAAACTCTCTTTCAGTCTTTCAGTTTTTATTTCTTGGTCTTATTTGCAACTTAGAATCTGGAAGTAGAAGCAAACAATGAAAATACAGAAAAAATTCCATCGAAGTACTTCAAATGTAAAAATTTGAATTTTTGGCTCCACAACAATTTAAAAGAACGTTCTCTAAAACGGATGACATGCTCCCAAGTTGGCCCGACCAAACCCTGAGCATGTCTTAAATATTTAACAGCCAACTCATCTTTTTATTTTTAAGTTGTGCATGAAGATTGCTTTTAAATAATAAATTCAGGCAAAAGGAAAAAGGCAGATGCCACCAACGGCTTCCAAACCTCAGGTGCTGTCCAGTGTCACCAGTGAACTAGATGAGAGAAGGCTGAAGCCACTGAGGGCAAAGGGTAAGCCCCTCCCACTGGCCAGGGCCCCAGAGGCTCAGAGGCAAAGGATCAGACACAGCCTTTGGGCCTAGCAGGATTTCAGTGGATTTATGTGGCTAACCCATAATGAGAAGATTTGGAGCGTTGTTTAAAATGGAAAATTTGTTTACTTATATATAAGTTATAATCCCTGTGGACTTGGCAGCCAGAACTCAATTAAGGAAAGGTTTATTAATTAGTCACCCTGCGGGGAAGCAGGAAGCAGAGCTGTTAACCAACTGGGAGAAGCTTAGCCTGATGGTGGATTCAGGAGCAATCTCAGCTGCAAGAACTAAATACACAGTGTATGCATGTGCCCGAGTCTTAGACCAATGTGTGCATTATATGTGTGTGCGCGCACACACACACACACACACACACACACACACACACATACACACACACACACACACACACACACACACACACATCTAGACAGGTAGATGATTTAAACGTTCTGGTCAAGATCGAAAAGAACATTTTTGTTGATGCATCGCTGTTTTGTAGATAGCATCAGGTTGGGCTTAAAATAGCTCCCCACTTGCCAAGGCTTTTTGGAATATTAGCAGAGCAGTGGTTCTCCTCACTGTTAAATCGATAAGGGCCTGTAGGCTCCTTGCAAATTCAACACTGGGGAGAGGCCCTGAATGAGCCAATGCTGCTCCTCATAGCCGACACTGTCCCTTCATGGGGGTGACCCAGGGAGGCCAGTGCTCACTTACGGGCCGGTGAGATGGCTCAGCAGGTAAAAGTGCTTACCACATGAACCTCTATCCCCAGAAATCATGGTGGAAGGGAAAAGTGATTCCACGAATACCATAGCATGCACACGCCTGTACTCGTGACACACATCATACACAATGTATATACAATAATAATTGATAATCTCAAAGCATCTCTCTGATGAACAAGCTTGTAGACATCCAGTGTCCACCAACAACTAACACTGGGCCTCCGATGTGTTCACTAACCTTGCTTCCTCCTTGGGAGCCATTGTGGTCTAGGCTGTCTAGCTGCATAGACACACATGTGTGAACATGCACTTGGGTGGGCATCCGTGCCTGCACTCACTGAGTACAAGTCTAATTGGCGTCCCTCGTCCTGGCTTTGTGGTGGCACTCGGACACTCTCCTTACAAAGGCCTTGGAATGACCTAACTCAGCCATGTGCTAGCCAGGGCTGTAGAGTTCACATGGCTCCAAGGGTCCCTCCTCTGCTTAGCAGATGTGTTTCTAAAGAAGATGAACCTTCCTACTCTGCCCAGCAGCAAACCCCTGACCAGGGAGACAGATGCACCGAGGGACTCCCAGCTCCCTAACCAGAGTCAATTAGGACGTGTGACACTACCAACTCTGCGCCTGTATTTTTAATCTCTCCCGCCATCACCTCAGGACAGCGGGAAGGGAAAGAAGCGCTAACAATGAAGGGTCTGGAGCCTACTTCCTCCATAAGCTGCCTCCCCTTTGCAGCGTCCCAGACTCCTCCTTCTACATGATCTTCTCCTCCGTAGAAGCCCAGAGCAGCTTTTGTCCTAGTCCGCCATGCCGTTTTCTCCCCCATGCTTGTTGGGATCCACTAGGCTATGAACTTCCTGAGAGCGGGAGATACCGGTACTCATCGTGGGTCTCCACGGTGCTGGTCCTGTGCCTGCATGCCAGCGCTCAGTACTGTGTGTTACGTCCCGTGGAGTGTGTGCTATATCTTAACCCCACCTTTCTCTACCATATAGTACAGCTAGTTTTGGAAAGTGAGACCAACTTGTTTGGATTTTGAGGTACCTAGGGGATTAGCAAAGCACCTCCGAGTATGTACCTAAGGGCTATTCCAGAGATGGTAGGCCCCAAGGGCGCTGGTATAGTAAGCGGCTTACTGCCTTGATTGATTTAAAATCCCAACAGACTATTCAGAAGTGGTAGAAATCAAAGTGGGGCCTCACTGGGAGAGGCAGGTTGCTAGGGTTCATGGCTTTCAAGGGTAGATCTCGGCCCTCGCCTCTGCCCACTACTTTATGTTGCCCAGCTGCTATGAAGTGAGCAGTCTCTGCCATCCATCACACATTCTTACCTCCGTGATTTTCCGCCTTGCCTCATGTTGGGGCCAGGTGCCTATAGGGTGAAACCATGTGACTGTGGAACTGAACCATCTATCTGAAATATCTAACCCAGTGTGCAAACCACACTCAGGCAAGCTAGGGCTACGCATAAAGTGCACTATCAGAAGTTGGTCCGTTCCCAAGGAAAGCCCACTAAAGACGGGAATCAGATCAAAAGATACATTCATGTAACAAATGTGTATTTATTCATCCATCTGAGGGGCACATGGCGTGATTTCCCTTAGAAATGAGTTTTCAACTTAAAGTTCTAACTTTCACGAACCATACTGATTTTAATCACTTTTACTTTAATTTCTACAAAGTGGTTCAAGAATTTAAAAGACCCACTTGCTGCCAACTGCATACAGCCCTTTTCTGGCTTCTTTTCATTTTTCAACTCTAATTTCTCACGTACAGCTAATTTAACTTGAATCTCTTCTTGAAAACATCTTCCCAAAACACATTTAATTTAATTTATATATAAATGTTCAAACTTCTTAGGAAATAATATTTTATTGGTCTCTGTATTATTTGTACTTTAGCTGCATAATAAGCTCAAGTGTCATAAATTGCTGTACTGGCAGATAGACAGCACATCCTTAGCAGCCACATGCATTGGGCATGCTGTGGCTGTCAGTCGGTGTCTTACGGAGGCAACGGAGAGTGCCTCTAGCTCAGCCAGGTGGGGAGACTGTGCAGCACATGACAGTTGTCTGGAGAACTTTTAAGTGACCCCTAGTGCTTGTGTTGTACTCCAGCCCAATTAAATGAGAAGGCCTGGGGTTGGGAGGCAGGCAGCCATAGTTCTTTGCAGGTCCCAGGTGACTCCAGAGCGCTGCCAAATTGGAAGCCGTCTCGATGCAAGATGAGTAAAAAGGACTATGCATGGTTTAGAGTCCGCTTTGGGTTTCCGTCTGACTCAGCATTAATTTTCAATGAAATCGTGAATGATCCCCCCCCCCGCCCCCGAGTGTATGAACTTCAGTTTTCTCATCTATAATTTCGGTCCAGTGTATGCATAAGGTAGGCATTAGGTGACATTAGGAGAATTTGGTATTTCACAGGACCTATCAGGTACTCAGTACATTGTGATTCAGAAATAGGTAAAATTAGTATATTGATCCCTGTGGGGAAAATAAGGTATGTGGTAATTTGGTTTGGTCCAACTCCAGAGTTAAAATATAAATAAAGAATTTGGGGCTGAGGGTGTAGCTGAGTTGGAGGAGGGCTTGCCTGGTGTCCACGAAGCCCAGAGTTTGATCGCCAGCACTGCATTAGCTGAGCGTAGTGACCCGTGCCTGCTCTCCCAGCCCACAGGAGACAGAGACAGAGGCATCAGACGTTCATAATTATACTCAGCAACATAGCAAGTTCAAGGCCAGCCTGGGATTCCTGACACGCTCTCTTTAAAAAAAAAAAAACTGCTCAAGACAGACTGGACCACATTCCTTTAACTCTTATGTCCTTGATGTCAGAAATCTGACAAGTTAGGAGCCTGCTTCGTACCTGTAGTAATTACCACCCCTCTTGCTCACTCGTTACGGGATTACTTTCTCTCTGGCCATGGATGGTGATGTGAGTTCTTGATGCTATCAAACAGTCTGTGTCCACTGACTTCCTTCTAGCTTGGGCTCCATTTGTGGAAGCCAGATTCTCTGACCACCCAGACGCCGGTAGGCAGAGGGCAGAGAGTAGAGAGCGGCTTTTTCCATTGTGTAAGGGCGCCTCTCATTCTGAGTCATGCTGGTAATTACAGGTATTTTATAAAACTCTTCAACACAATCTAAGCCACCTTTTGTTCTCTGTGTTCTGTTTTTACTATGTGTACATATTAAATTTTATTCCATTACATCAAATGGACTATTAAGTCTGGAAGTCCAAATTGGTCTCTGTCTTTGCCCTTTCATCTGAGATGTGTGAGGAATACCTAAGCCTTTCCTGTCTGTGTAATTGGGCTGCAAAACAGAAGATATTTTGTTTAAAAATAACTGTTTCTCTAGCATATTGCCGTGAGCCAATCTTGCATGATTTGAAATAGGGTAGAAGAGAAATAATATGGCCTCCCTTAGGAGGGGTTGCCCCAGGACAGTTGAAAACATGCTAACTGAACTTCCTTCATGTCTAAAGTGTGGGGCCGAGCCACAGTGCTCAGCTTCCTGGAATGTTCACCACCAACAGCAGGCATGGGCGTCGAGGGATCCCAGATATTTCCCGAACTTCTTTTCCAACAGCCAATCTACACCGTGCCCTCAGAAATAGTACAGACAGAAGATCCATACCTTTTCCTACAGGTGTTCAGATACCCAGTAGTATACCCAGGTGCCTCCTGAAAGTCCCCTGCATGAAGCCGACATGTTAGGGCAGGTGCAGGGAGTACATGCATGTATGTGCACATACCCATGCACATGTATGGAGAAACCAAAGGAGCATGTTGGCTGTCTTCCTCTATTGCTCTCTGCCCCGTGTCCTTGAGACAGGGTCTCTCTCACTGAACCTGAAGCTCACCTCGGTCAGTTGGTCTGGCTTGTCAGAGAGCATCCTCTCTGTCCCTCCCTTCCCCCACCCCACCCCTCAGGGCTGGGCTTACAGGCCATCCGTCATACCTGTGCCTGGCTTCTTATATGATTGCTGATGTTTCAAACTCAGGTCTGCGTGTTTGCATAGCAAATGTTATTACCTACTGGGCCACCTTCTCAGCCCCACAGAGAGAAAAAAAAAGAAAAAGTGTAGCTTGTTTGACAATTTTTAATCTTAAAAAAAAAAAAATCACTGTACTATCATCTTCTTACTTATTTCCATGTAGAAATTGGCCACCATACTTATTGTTGTTTCTTTGTATGGAATATGGTTTTGCTCTTTGGGCTGTTTCTCTCTTCTTCTGCTCTGAGCAGTGCGGTAATTGCATGCTTCATTGGGTTTGTTCATTTTCCTTGTTCCTGGGGCTGACCGAGATTTTTAGATTTGTGGGCTGATAGTTTTCATAATTCGGGAAAAACCTTTGGCTATTGTTTATTCAAATACTGTGTCTGCATCACCCTCTGCAAATCCAGCCATATGTGTTCTGTAGCCCTTTTAATTTCCTACCTCTCCTCTCTTTCCCTCCACCCTCACTCTTTACTTTTGTTGCTTACTTTTATGTTTTTTTCTATATTTTACATTGAAGATTTATATTGATTTATTATCAAATTTACTAACCTTTCCTTTTTTTTGCTAATGTGTAACCTGCCATAAACTCCCAGACGCAATTCCATCTTTGTTTTTAATCTCTTAGAAGTTATTGTATACACTTTCATTTTAATTGACACAGATCTTGTTATACAGACCAGGGTAGCCAAGTCTCTACTTATGCATTTGAACATTGACACAGAATGGCAGTAACTTTTTCCTCACTGTTTCTCTGGATTCTAATAGCTGTGCTTTCCTGGGATTATTTCAAACACTTCTTCACCATGTGTATCACCCGCCCGCTTCCATTCATGCTCACTTACCTTTTCTCATGAACTTGTAGATTTTTCCCATCTGACTACTGGGAGCAGTCGCCTCTGGCCTTGCATCAGCAGGACCTCATGTGCACCTGCTGGTGAGCACGCAGCTGAATCTTCCAGAGACCGTCTGCAAATTCCCAAGTTCTTTCCTTTCTAGTCTTCTGTCCTACACATGGTTTCCCCAGGCTTTGAATTCTATCTCCCTTGAGCTCAGTGGGTCTACCAGGTTCTAGCTGGGCTCTTTGCCTTGAGCCTGAGAACTCTTAGCAGAGGAGGCATCAGGAGTTGGGAACTCCGTCAGCACAGTTAGCAGAGGAGGCATCAGGAGTGCCTGCCTTATTCATCTCCTGTGCCTCTAGAATCGCTCTCCTCTATCTAATGTCTAGTGTCTTAAATACAGCTACTTTATACATTCTGTTTATCTTTGGTTGTTTTGGACACAAGACCCAGTCTGGTCCCTGTTACTTCGTTGCAGCCAGAACTCATGGGTGAAATTCTTAACTTCTCCAAACTTTAACGTTCTCACCTACAAGAAGATGATGACGGTGTTTGGATGATTTTGTGTGGGAGTTGAATGAGACGGATGCCTGCGCACCTGGCAACTGGCAGGCGCTCAGCAAATAGCTGGGTCTTCCCTGCCTTTGCACCTGGATCTCACATCCTCCAGGTTTTCCCGAAGTTACCGACCTGGTTCCTGGCTGAGCTTTCGGCTGGCAGCCTGAAAATGACAAACTAGAGTAGACGATCCTTTGGGAACTGTTCAGGTTTCAACTTTGTAAGTTTCAGAACGCTGGCATCCAGGGGATAGTCAGGTGTATTCCTTACCCTCCATCAGTGTGCCATTTGATCTGCAGAAAGCATTCTTTAAAATAAACAACATGTAGGTTTTAGAGGGTTTGTGGTATACGGAAGAAACAATTTAAGAGCACTGATGCTACTTGTAACTTCAGCCTGACTTGTTTGGGTCACCAAATATTCATCTCCCAAGATCCCCAAAGAGCTACAGGAAGAGAAAATGTGTTGCCCGGAACTTACTCATTCTCCCGTTCTTTCTCTTGTGTTCTCCCCTGCGCAGTGTCTGGAGGCCGCAGCCGCCTACATCTCATTGATCTCGGCAGTTGTGTGAAAGCGCTCAGCAAAAACCGAGAAGGAGGCTCCGGGCTGTGCCTCTCACTGTCTGCTCTGGGCAACGTCATCCTGGCCCTGGTCAATGGGAGCAAGCACATCCCGTACAAGTAAGTGACTCTCCTACTGAACAGCAAGATGGCGTGAGCATAGTGTTAGAGTCCGGAGTGGGTCTCCCCGTCCAGGAGGGCTGCCCTGGGAGAGGTGCAGCTAAGGGTCAGTCTGGATGGGTTATGAGTTCAGTGACAGAGATTAACTTTAGCTAATGATGGTATAATGCATCATCTTCCAAATTGGAAAGTGTTGCACATACTTAATTCCAACACAGTCCTAGTTTGAGGCCTCTAGGATGAAATAGAAAGCCATGTCAACAGAGGACCGCAGTCATAATTATCCACGCGTCGATGGCTCTGTTCCGTGGTGTCACAAACAGTGACCAAAGGGGAATGGGGCAGCCAGAATAACGCTGCAAGAGTAGAACTCCTTCAATATGAATTTCAGGTAAACAGCAAGTAATTTTTAGTTTAAGACCCCTTTATTATCACAGGCATACCACAGGAATCCTGTATGTCGCCTGACGTCCCTGCTTAGAAACGCTTAAAAAGCCAGGGGTTGGGGGCGTTGCCATGTCTCTTCCCGTGGAAATGTTTACTCCACAAACAGGCTCCTTCTCTTTTTACCACTACTCTTCCAGGAAGATAGAGTCAGAGTTTCTACCATTTTCAGCACAGCCCTAAGCATGCCATGTCACCAATGCTCATGAATGTCCCAGCCTTGCTCACCCCTCACCACCACTGGCCAGCCCAGCTGGATCTCCTACTAGTGACAGGAACCTCCACTCATCTGAAAATGAGGATTGCGACTCTATTTTATATGCATCACAGTGACATAAAATACAGACTAGGTGTAAAAAAAAAATTTTTTTTTAATCTGAAAGGCTGTCACCAATGACCAATGGCGATCAGCCAATGACCTCACTCAGCTCCCGTTTATCAGATTTAAGTGGAAACAGCATTTGCCTCACAGAGTTGCCATGAGTAAATATGAAGGAATATTTTGTTTTAACCCATAAAAATCCTTTGAGTAAAAATGGCTGCAGTGGGAGGGGCAGGGGAGTTGGGGATGCTGCCACAGAGCCTGAGGCTCAAGGCAAACCTTTGGTTTCTCCTTTCCTCTGGTCCAAGTTGATAACAGACCCCCAGATACTGTTTCCCAGCAGGACAATCATCCTGGGATGCCCTGGGGGGCCTACCTGGTACTTATAACCCTGTTTGTGCCCTTTCTTGAAATTTGGTATCCAAGCCACATAACCCCCAAAGTGGCATTTCCTACCCTTGTAAGGTTCATTTCCAGTGGGAAAACAATGTCAAGGTGAGGATTTATCAAGTTTCATTTTCCTTGATTTTTTTGCTGTGAAATAACCCAGAATGTTAGGGCGCTGTCAAAGAAAAAAGTCTTTGCATAACAGAACTACCAAGTCTGAAGATCTTCCAAAGACAAAAGGAGCTACAGGACCTCTTGACATCCAGGAAGTGAGACTCCTAGCTTTGAGCATCATAACTTCCTGGGCATCAGGCAGATACAGTTCAACATACTGCCTTGCTGTGAGGCTGGGTGGCAGGTCACTCCCGCTTTATTCTTAAAGAGTGGCCTACATTTATGATTTTTATAAATATTTGTCTATTCAGATTGTTGAATTGATGGTGGGAGGGCTGGATAAATGTAAACATTTGATTTTTTTTTTTTTGACTAGGTAAAGTAACTTCCTTCTGCTTGTAGTTTGGCGAACACTTTGAGTTGTTTTTATTACTAGCTCAAGGTTTCTTGTTAGATTAAACATATGTTTAACATCGGCTAGTCCCAAGGGCCAGCCACCTGCCCTCTTGGGAAAGCTGACGGGCTGTAATAGAATGCCACCAGCCCCTCCAAACATCCTTCTGCTTGGAGCCAGGGGTCCCTTCCTAACCTCTTGGCCACACAGGTGATGAGCAAAATGTTTATATTGCATGTGAACAGAGACTTAACATAAATGTTGTGTCTGCATGAGGCTGTGTCAAGGAGCGGTTCCCTGACCCCAACAGCCATTAGCTGTGGACACAAGCTTCCATCAATGACCCTGGTCCTGCCTAACAAGTTACCAGGAGCTTGCTGAGCAGTCCACTGCTCGGCATCAGGAAGCACAGTGGCCTGGCTAGCCATCTAATGACCGGGCCATCTGTCCAGAAATCTTTTGATCCATAACCACTGGCACTCTGCATATGCTTTGCAAGACTTTTGCTCTGACATCTTCTTGGATTCTCAGCCACAGCACAGTCTTGGTATTTGGTATCTGTGAATCACCCTTGACTAACGGACTAGAAACTGTCCTCTTTCAGGACACAGGAAGAGAAGACAAAGATTTACTCAAATCTTCCAGGCGGTTGGTGACAGGATCAAACTGAATAGCTTTTCCCCAGTTTGGGAGACCGTGGTCATTGAGGCTGGTCCCTGTGCTCATCAAGCGCTGCCTGATATTGGCTGCTTCTATACAGCAGGATGGTCAGCCCACCAGTATGGTCCACAGCCTCTTCATAAGACCGCTAGAGTCACACTATGGCATATTGCGTTAGCAGACTAAAACTTTCTGGGCATCAAGCCTTCTCTTTGCCTTGGCTTCCCAGGGAAGGCTGTGCATCTAGTCTGTACAGTTTCCTAGTGTTCTATTCATTTTCAGGGGGGAAAATCCCAGAAAATCAAATTTCGTATTCTTTGCCCTCCCCCATCTCTCCAAAACACAAGACCCTACTGATCCTCATCTGTCACCTAGACAACTGCTCAGAAGCAGCATTACTTGTGCTTGCTTCTGGGAAATCAACTGAAATGTGCACAGAGGGGATATAGTCTGCCTCCATTTCTCTTCATCACTGTACTGGACAATTTGTCATGTGAGCAAGCCAGAAAGTGAGGTGGGATTCATTACCCACCCCGGGTGCTCCCACAGGCACCCTTGATGTGCCCTGAGTGGTTCTGACTCTCCAGATGAGAGGCTCATGCGTGCAGTCAGTTCCCCACCTCAGCCATTACACAGCACAGGCTGCCTGGCCAATCCTTCTGCCATCCAGTTATCAATCTTAAATGGAGATGCCATTCAGAATAGCATTGGGGGGGGGGGCGGGTTGGCGCTGGCGGGGGCAGATCAGCAAGGCACCAGGACTCCAGTCTGCTCCTCAGTGACAGGAAGCACAAAGTGCTCTTCTGTAACTCCAGGGAGTCTCACACCCAGGGAAATCTGTCCTTGTTCTGAGGTTTCTGACAGCACATTTGCAAATTTCCTCCCAGGCTCATTCGTTATAGTTGTCTGCCAGTCCTCACCACTTCCTGTGCAGTGAGGTGCTAGGAATCTCCACAATTGACAGAGCAGGAAGAAAGTGAGCAGAGGTAATGGCAGGAGTGCGCTCTCTCTCTCTCTCTCTCTCTCTCTCTCTCTCTCTCTCTCTCTCTCTCTCTCTCGTGCCACAAACCACTTTCCTAGGTCTTGGCTTTTGAAGCTGGCCCCTGAGGGGCCACTGCAAGGATCTGCCAACGTAAACTTGGCCTCGGTAACGTGCTTTGATATCCCAGCCCTTCAGAGGGTCACAGACTTTCCAGCGACTCAGAAATTCTAGCCACAACCAAGTTCCCTACAAGGGAACCTGATCCCTTTCAGACGTTGCCTTGTGACCGGTACAAACCCCCCAGAGAAAGCATATCCTTCTCACAGTGATGCCTCAAGCCTGTAGCATCATTTATAACTGTCTCTGCATTTCAAGAAGCCATTTCTTTAATAAGCCACACGATCCAATATGAGCCAGGGCTTGTTACGGACCTCTCAGAAGCCAAACCAGTGTACTTGCACTTTTGCAAAATGAAACTTGTGAACTGACCGTAAGAGAAACAAGAGACTTTTTTTTTTTTTTTTTTGGTACAAATCTCTGATTCTCCTTGATGAGTTGGTGCCTGGGGATGAATGCCTGTGAAGGAAAGGAGAGCAGGCTGCTGTTGATTGGAGAAGGGAGTGGGGTGTGGGAGGGAGCTCCTGTGTGGGCCTAGAGGGTCACTGTGGCTCCGCGCTTGGTCTTGCCTCTGTTCTGGGGGGAGTTATGTTCTGTGTAGGAAGTCTGGGAGCTTGTGACACACGACAGTCATTGTCCTGCTGAGCTGGCCGCTTCTGCACAGGCCCATTCTTGAAAAGCTGCTTCTAAGCTGTCCCAAGCGAGTTCTGGAGGCCTCGTCCCGAGAACCCTCTTCATCCCTTTGCTATTTAAGGAATCTAATCCCAAAGCCTCGCATCTATCTGCTCATTTGCCGGCAGGGTGTTTGCACTCTGCTTCTAAACCGCAGATATGTATTTGCTAATGTCTGGACGCCCATTTAATAAGGTCGTGGAAAATTACCCCGTTACGCTCTCATGTTGTGTCTATTGCCGGCGCTCTTCTCTGGCAGCTTGTGAAACGGGGCCACACAGCCACCTGTGGTGTAAGCCCTGCTTCAGCCCCTCGATGGTGGGTTTGTTCTGAGCGATGGCCTGAGACCCCGTTAATTCACGGCAGTCTCTAGCAAGCACCATGCGCAATCACCTAGGCTCACTCCACTTTGCTCTCTATGGATGAATGGCTGCACCAGGCTTGAAATGCGTTGGGGCCAGTCTCTTGTCAGACATCAGACTAACAGCAAGTGCTCCAGGCAGCACCACATCCCAGAAGTCCCTGTCTCACCACAGTGCCACAGCTTGCACAGCCTGTAGTGGGATCGCTTGCCTCCTCGGGCTCCAGTGGGGGTAAGGAACCAACATTATTTTAAGGACATCAGAGCACCTGGGCACAGCAATCCACTCAAAGCAGCACGCAACACTAGAAACAAATTCAAGTCTGTGACTCAGGGGGGTGGAGGCATGGCGTTTCCTACACAGAGACAGCCAGCTTTTCCTAAAATGTTAACACTTCTCATTTGAGCGGCAGTGGGGCGCAGGTGCCCGCAGACAACAGGTGCAGCGGCAGCGGGGCAGTTTGGGGTGTACAGGGCCATCGCCACAGTGTACAGGCATTCTCCCACCAGCCTTAAAAATCTCATCACTCACCCTCCTAGCATCTGGGTAGACCTGGGGCTTCTCCACTTTCTCAGAACTGGGAACTCACTCTGAGAGGTTTGGGAGACTGGAAGAGGTGTGGGAAACTGGGGGAAGTGGCGCAGACTGCTGTCGGCCATGACATTCCAGTCCCCTGGTGTCGCTCAGTCCTATCCCTCTGGTTTTGAATGTGCATTACTTATACATACCATAAAATTAAGTAGATATTTGTCAGGAAAAATGCAAACGAATATCAGCAATAAGATTGATTCAAGATAGCATGAAATTGGGGAGAAGCTCCGTGTAAGGATCTTGTGAGTGAGAGAAGCGTACATGTGCATATTTAACCTCCTCAAATGCACATTAATGCTGGATTATCTCCCCTGATTTACGGGGAGAACATCAATTTAGAACTATTTGCACAAACTCCGGATACCAGTTTATAGCATTCCCTGTTTAGAAATAAAATAACCAAAGTCTCAGGTTGCCAGGCAACTGCAGCAGTGATAATTCTTGGTATTGCTGCTTTAAAAACATTCATTTTTATACATTTTAATGACTGTTAGGAAGCAAGGAGGGTGAGCTCAGAGCATCTCTGGGACACAGAAAAGAAGTTGTTTTTATTTTTTTATGAGACTGTTCAGCCTCCCACTTTCTTTATCCCTCCCTTCCTGCCTCTTCTCTGGCCGGTGGTATTTTCATAGTTCATTATAGAATTTACAGAGACAGAATCTTTTTTTTTTTTTTTAACAATCCAAGCAGCAATTGTCTGCTGATTAACTCCCTGGGCTTGATATGTGCAAGCCATTAGGGGAGAAACGATGTGATGTGTGACTCTCTGTGGCTGCAGCCTGAGTTCAGGCATCAGTTATTGTGACCCAAGTTTGATCCGTCTTTTCTCTTCTGGCGTTCCACTCCTCCCCCCTAAACTAGGAGCAGAGCATCAGGACCCCCAGTGTGGCCAGACCTCTGGGCAGCAAAGCCGGCACAGCTGATCTTTTTCTCTGCCCACTGCCACTAGCCACCATAAGGGAGGGCTTGACTAGATGGAAGATGGGAGACTTCTCCGTTTCCCTTTGGGTTCCGACTTTATCTTCCCTTAGTTTAATTTCTAAGGTTACCAGTGGGCATCTCTTCCTTCTAGACTCTAAGTCAGTTGGCAAGAGCTGACGAGGAAGTGAAGCCCCACACCCTCTTAATTCCAGCAGAGCAGGCAGGGCTCTCTCTGCCACCCCACAGGGGCCCCGGGACTCAGACTCAGGCCAGCAGCACTGGGTCCCTTACCTAGACTGCAGTGGTTCTCCAGAGAGGAAGGCAGGGTGCATTGGGGCTGGGGCGGGGGGGGGAGGGGGGGGAAGGGTAGGGGAAGGAGACACAGTTACCATCCCAACAGTCGCACTCTCTCCCTCCCATAAGTCGAAAGGCAGAAACAAGAATATGACTCCCCCGCCCCCACAACCTTTCAAAGGAAACAGAGGCTAATTTATGAACTACTGGATCAGAGGGAAAAGGAGAAAATTGTTTCCAATATCTATTTTCTGGCTTTTCAGCTACGTGGCAGGCAGTTAGCGCAGCACGTAAATCAGCTCTCCATGAGGGATGTTTCTCAACGACGCAGAGTAACAACGCCTCTCACTGTGCCTCGGAAGCTGTTCCAAGTGATTCGTGGTGTCTAGTTATGACAGCAACTCACAGCGATCAATCTTATGGCAAAGATTGGGAAACTGAGGCACAGAGAGGTGGAGTTCTTTGTTCAAACTCACACAGCACCTGGAAGGTTGCCGATGTCCAGTGAATACTTGTCAATAGATATGAAATGTCCATAAAGCCTGAATATAGAAGTATATAAGTGAGAGTTTTGACTCTGGGAGGGCCAGAGACTCCAGTGTGTGATTTCCTTGACCTTGCCTGTTTCTATGATGGCTAAGCTGAGCCTGGTGGCTAGGTGCCAGTGGCAGGGTGAAACCTGACATAAAGAAGAAAAAGGAAAGGAAGTCTCTCATTGCAGACCCAAGCCACAAGCAGGGCTCAACCAAATGTCACATTACAATGTTAAGAGCTGAGCCTACTAATACAGGCCCCAGAATCCCAGCTACTCTGGAGGTAGAGGCAGGGGGATTGTAAATTCAAGGCCAGCCTGGGCAACTTAGTGTGAGACTCTCTCTCAAAATAAAAAGCAAAAATGCCAGAGGGGGACACTACAGCTTAGTAGCTCAGTGGTAGAGTACTTGATCAGCATATGCAAGCCAAATTCAGTCCTTATCAGCAGCAGCAGCAGCAGCAGCAGCAACAACAACAACAACAACAACAACACACACACACACACACACACACATACACACACACACTGCTCAGTAAGATGCTCTTGACCCTGATCTTCTGTGCAGGGGAAGCAGGCCTCTGATGACCTTCATTGGACCTCAGTGACCCGAAGTGCCACACTTGGCACCAGCCATGGAGGAACTTAGCCAATCTCAGCTATTTTCACCTGTCCCTAGAGTCCACAAAGCCACCTCACATTCCCCATCAGCAGGAAAGCTGCATAACCCCAATGGCACCTTCACCACGCAGCCCTCCTATTTCTCCTGGGAGGGCTCCAGAAAGAAACGTGGGTCCATTTCCCAACCTGGAGAGCTGGGAGCTGCCCACCATTGACAGACAGGATCACACGGTGGGTTTCCTTCTCTGGGAGGCACCAGCTCTGAGAGGCGTTCCAGAGAGAACAGGTCCCAGCCTTCTCTCAGTAGGAGAGGTTATCATCCTATGGGTCCCGAGGTTTGGCTGCACACCAGCTGGGTAATGAAGGGCACACAGGAAGTGCGAATGACGCCAGGTTCACTGTGCCTGTGATAATGAGTTTCCTCAAGCATCTGGCTGAGAGTAGCAGCCTTGGGAACTAATCCCAGATCCAGCAGTCTCACTACTGGAATTTGTCAGCTTTCTTCACACCAAGCTCCCAAGGAAATGTGATGGAGTGGGACAGCTGTGGTTTCCACAGGAGACGACGCCACCTGGGCTGGCAGAGCCACACTCAGGTGAGGCCAGGGAACGTGGATGCCAGCACCACCACTGGTACTCAGGAGCCACTTCAGTCCCCAGTTTCTACCTTGAAACTGGGGTTTTATTCTAGCTCTTCACATCTGGAACAAAATTAGGTCCATGGATAACGCGTCTGGGAGGCCTTTCCGGAACATCTGTTTCAAAGGTGAAAAGGCCACTGTGTAAGCATATTCTAACTTTTTGCAATCTGGGTTCAGCGGGGAACCGCTGTAGCACTTCATCCACTCCAGCTCACAAAAGCAGGTGTTGCTCTTGGCCAAATGGATTCTAAGTTGCTTTCATTACATTGAAGCCTTCAGCCCACGTGCCCAGCACACAGGATGGCTGCCTGACACAGATCTAAGAGAGCCCAGTGTTAAACTCCCTGCACAGAGTTAAGTAAAATTACAGAAACTAGAAACTCACTGGGGCTGAACGGGTTAAGGGGTAGCTACTGCGGACCCCCAGCTGCACCTGCTAATCCTGCTGACCAAGGTGTGATGCCAGACACATCCTCCACGGAATACCAGCTGACGGCCACCACACTAGGAGGAGCTCTGGGGCGGAGCTCGTGGGTAGCGTGTTACAAGGTTGAAGAAAACCATGTCTGTGTGGACTTAGAAGGGGGCTTTCTTCTGAAGAGCCTTCACACTGGATAGGAAGTTCGTGTTGCATTTCAGATCCTGCTTGGTTCATAACATATGACTGCTATGCATGGAGGTCAGGGCTGTTTGGATGAGCGTCGGGGATTCTGGCCTACGGGAACCAGAGGAGCTCAAGGGATTGGTTCCCCCAGGATCTGGTGGAGCCGACCAAACACATACAAGAGATGGCTGGGGAAATGTGAAGCCTAAGGAGAAGTTTGGTTTTAAACCTTGTGTTTGTTCTGATCACTCCTCCAGGCAAAAGTATTCAGTAGGTCTTGGTAATAGGCAGGGCGCTGGGAACAATATTGCAGGAATCAGCTCAGGAGCATTGCGGTGGGGGTGGGGTGGGAGGCGAGGCAGGGACAGGGGCAGGCACGAAACAGCCAAGTGTGACACATGATGATCATGTGCACACCAGCCCTTGGTCCACACAACGGGAGGAGGGGTGCGGATGGGAAGGGGGAGCCATGGCAATCTGCTGCCTCAGCTGATGGAGCTAAGCCGCCATCTCTCTCATTTACCTACCCCGACCACTGGTGTGCTTCACCAGGCTTTCCTGTCTCCCCGCCCCCGCCATCCACCCTTCCGAGGCTGAACCCTTCACAGCTGCTCCTCCATGTGCTGTGTTGATGTAGAGCGTGGCTGGTACCCATTGTGATAAACTATTGGGCTAAATGGGGGATTCCAAACTCTCAGCTTATTGTTATCGTTAATGATAACTAATCGCCATAGCACAAGTCGTTCCGTTTGTTACAGAAGGCAAACAGCTGGAGGAGGGTGGCTGTGGTTAGTCCAGGCCAGTGCACAGAGGAGGCCAGGATGCCCTTAGGCACCCTGAGGGCTCTGCGGTTACTCAAGGAGAGCTTGATTTAGGCACAATTAGGCACTGGAAGGAATGGAGCATACAAATGAGTCAGGGCTTAATTCATTAAAAAACTGCCTTGAACATTAATTGAGCTTCAATCAGAGTGCCCAACCATAAATTCTCACCTGTTTCACAACTGGTTCAGGCTCAATTGAGCATTAATAGATTTTTTTTTTTGGTCCATGCAAATGAGGTGATAATTCATTCTGTTGTGTAATTGAATAATTTTCAAATAGATTTATTCACGGGAACAGTTAAATTGTACCACGTTGACTAACGTCCCTCGTATGCTTCAGCCAAAGCAAAGCTGAGTTTCATTCGGGAGCAGCAGGGATCTCATGGGACAGAGATGGTTCCGGTGAACGCATTGCTGGTTTGAGGAGCAGTAGACCTCAGGACACCTGTTCTGATGTTCATCCAGCCTTTCAGGACCATGATGACCCTAGTCGTTACCTGCTTTTGCTTCTCTGCTCTTTTTTACTGCTGTTTACAAACAGGGTCAATAAAAAAAAACTTGCAGGAAGTGATTTCTCAGTTTGGCGGCTCCCCTCCTTTGTGAGCACACTCCCAGGTTTTGTGGCCTAACATGCCAGCCTCCCCTGAGAGGTCAGTGTGTCAGCCTACCTGTCGAGTTCCAGGCCAGGGAGAGACTGTGTCACAAAAACAAGCTTGGCAACAGGGGTTGTCCTCTGGTCTCCACACACGTGCACACAGACACATACATACATGCACATGCATGACTTTTTGGAAATGCATATTCCTTCCTGCGCTCCCCATGGCCGGCTCTGGATAGCACCGCCTCTGCGAAGCCTTCTCTGAGACCTTCTATCCCAATATGTTGCTCCAGAGCAATTCTTCCAACCCTGTCACAGCCGTGTCTCTTCTAGAGGCATCTCACAGACACTCATGCTGCATGCTACTTGTTGGTCTACCTTACTCAATCCACTAGCGTATGAGCCCATCATGATAATGAATGCCTCTGCCTCGGGTCCCATTCGGTATATACTCATTTGGAACTGGCGTGTTCTTTTTTAAAAAAATTTTTTTTTTGGTCTCTTTTATCTCTTTCTCTCTTCTCCACCCCAATTCCTTCCAATGCCCCAACACCAGGTAGGAGAGAGAGAAGGCTGGAGGAAAAGAGTGCATAGCTCTCTTTAACTACTTCCTGCTATTTAGGGTGCTTGGGTTCTTTGAGGCAATACCAAGCTCTGTTTCAGGATATCTCCGACTTCTTGTCACGCTGTATCAACAGCAACCACAAGCGACAGGGCAGGAGGAGGCACTAGCATTCTTCTTCTTTCATGGAGTAGTATCTCTCTCTGGGCTCTCATATTTATGCCCTCAAGAGTCCTCAGAATTAAACTAACTGCAACTGGCAAAGACCATGCCTGTCTCAAAGCCACACGAGGCAAGTAGTTTGCTGCTGTGGACAATCCCATGTCCCACACCTGGGATTAAAACAAAAACATGTTTATATAACATAACTAAGAAACTAAAACCTCCACAACAATTTGGACTGATCTTAAACCCTGTGTCTTTTGTAACAAATGTGAATCAACCAGAGAAATTTGCCTTCATGATCAAAGCATTACCTTGTCAAGCTCTCTCTGTCTGATGACCTGTGAATCAGCAAGTCCTCCTGGTCTGGCTGCTTAAATACACATTACATCATGCCCTGTTGGCTCCTAACAATAGCTGACTATATTTCTGAGGTCTAGATGGCTTTTTCTTGTGTGTGAAGATCAGGGCTCAACCAAAAAGCTCCACAGTGGGTAGTGAAAAACGTCACCCTGAGCAGCCACATGCTGTCAGAAGCATAGACACACTCTTACCTTCCACATGGTCAGAGTCTAGTGGGTGACAGTGAATTCATGTACTGGGCCAGTTTCATTCTTTTACTCACTTATAATACTGAGTCTTCCTTGGCTGCTCATTGGCAATCACAGGTCTTCTTATTTCAGGTTAATTATTGGAGTAATTAATTAATTAATTATTAGTTAATTATTGGCTAATTAATGTGGATCTTGGATCACACATTACCCTTCGTATAATAGTGTATGTGTGTATGAGTGAGTTTGTATATGTGTACATGTGTATATAGTGTATGTGTGTGTAAGTGAGTATGTATATGAGTGTGTGAGTGTATATATGAGTGTGTGTGAGTGAGTGTGTGTGTGTTGTTGGCAGTGTTCAAGGAGGCCTTCCTGAAGGAAAGAGCTGGGAGCTGACACAGATGTGAAGAGGGTCATTGCAGACTTGCGTGCAGAAAAAGAGAGATCCAAGGGGGCTGCGTCAAGTGAGGAGATACATCCTGGAGACGGCTGCTGTTGCTCCCATGGCGTGTGAACTGAGCATTCTGAGGTCGGGTGGACGCTGCTGCTGCCTCAGGGTGCACTGTCTCTACTTTTATATGTCAACACAAAACCCACGGCTCGCGGCTCAGAGGATCAGAGATAGTTTATTCCAAAGCCAGATATGAATGACCACGGCCCCCGAACACAGATCTAGGTCACCCCAAATTCCCGTGTTCTGATGCGGAAGCAGTTTCATGAAGATTTTAGAGTACAGAGAAAAAGAAAGTTAGAAGACGCTTTCTGAACACGTTAAATAGGCAGTTAAAGAAAAGTTGGGGAATCTCAGCAGTGGGCCTCAGATACTGTCTGATGACTCACAGCTTTTGGTTGTTGGAATCTAGGGTTTCTTAAGCTAACACATTCCAAAAGGTTTTTTTTTTTTTAAATCTGTTAGCCTCAGATGTTAGGTACAACATAGAAAGGTGCAAGGATGGCTCTTTCAGGGACTAAGGGGAGCCTGAGGTAAATTATAGTTAGACTCTGGACCTGCAACAATCCAACTTCTCCACCAGTCACTGAAGATCTAATCATGGCTGAGCCTTCCAGGAGGTTTCAATAGGAAGGGGCAGCCTTTCTGAAAACTTCCACTCAAACAGATGGTCCAGGTGAGGGAGTGGCATCCATTCAGCAGTCTGGTGAGCACTGTAGGTTCACAAGCCAGGTTTTGCTGTCAGGCTTTGATATGCCCCTGTGTCCACACATTTCCTGAGGCAGTGGCCTCTTGCTTGCCTGATTTGCTGAGCTGTTGGTCTGTGTAGGACAGAGGGCGGTACTGTACTTAGGAAAACAAGATACAGGGACACTCTGCCTCAGCATTAGCTCTCAAAATGGGCAAAGTTTTGTAAATGGAGCCCCGCAGGGCCTGAAAGCCACTGCTCTGTGTAATGTGGACTAACTTAGAGCAGCCATGGCTTTCTGATTTCTGCTATTTAACATTTTTTTTCAGTTGTCCTGCTTCCCCCTACTCCCCCCTCCCAGACTCCCCACATTCTGTCCCTCATCCCTCTGTGTTGACTCTCAGTCTCTGACACTGCTCTTTCCCTCAAAGGCTGGTTTCCCCTGCATCTCTGTTACTGTTATTCAAACCCCCCCCTTCTCCCCCTTTTTCTTATATTTTGTCTGGCTGTCTAGTTATTTAAAATTGGAGGCTAAACCCACTTCTGTTTTTTTAAACAAAGCCCTGAGCAGAAATTGGTCGTTCCTGGTCATTTTGTTGTTGTTTATTTCTTTGGACATCTTTATTTCCTTAAAGATGTTAATCAACTTTTCTGTTGTTTACTTGAAACCCATGTGTGCATCTCGTGGGCCATCTGCAGTTCTGGCCGGTTCTGTCCCGTGGTGCCTCCCGTCCTTGGGTGTTTATTTTTGTCTGGGAACTTCTTTGCATTGCCATTTTTATTCCCGAGCCATGGATACCTGGATAAGGAGGGTTTACTTTACAGTGTTTGTATTTAGTTCTACGAGGTGCCAGCTAAGGATAGCCTAAGCTGCATTCTCAGCTTGAAATATTTGGGACCACCCAGATCCGGAGACTCAAGACAGGCAACCCAGGCTGTGAGTGATTCATACTAGGTTCCAGTTTCTTCCCTGCTGTTTTGCAGCTCTAGACGACAAGAAAATCATGGCCTCAATATGTGAGAGGGACGTTTGTTGAAGAGGGAGAATTTCCTAATAAAATGTCCATCTTGGATGGGTCTGGGGCTCTGTCTTCTGTTTCACATGCCAACCCCACCCGCCAGCCCAGGCCACATAAAAGCCAAAGCCCATGAGAGCACCTGGTTGGCCAATGGCTTAAGGTTGCTACTCTGCTTCTCTGGAGTCCCCGCCTTCAGTTGCTCCTCTGACTAGATATGGCCTTGTTCTTTCATGCAAGCTCAACAATGCATTTAATATGATTCTGATAGCTATCCATGCTGTGCAGTTGCGTTTGAAAAGGTCTCTCTAGGCACCTAACCAGAAGATTGCTCTTTTTCTTTGCCACTTTCACATTCTCCCTCTTCTGAGTAAGGAGGCCATGTAATTGATTAGCTGAACAGAAGACCCTTTTGAAAGTGAAAAGGAATGCCCCATGCGACTTAATGTTTTTGAAGTCTTTTCTCACAGATCTGGGCACACTGGTGAGCCACGGAGACAGTCCATGTCCCCTTCAGAATTCGCTCTAAGTGCTTCTCAGCCTGTTGGCCAAGGTCAAGTGCAGAATTTACTCTCAAACACTCTTACAGAATGAAATATATCTCTGCATGTCTCAATTGCCTCTCTGAATGTTAAAGAAAATAAGGAAAATTATTTCAGCTATAGCTTAGTGTACTTTGACCTGCCTCTGTCTTGTCTGGCTAGGATTTTGAATGTTTCTGACCACTCACATTCCTAAAAGACCCATGTGCGGAAGGCTGGGTCCCAGGCCACGGTGCTAATGGTAGTGGGATCTTAACCAGGTGAGGGCTAGTAGGAGGAAGTTACGTCACTGGGAGTGCACTTTAAGTGGATGTTATGACTCTGCCTCCCATCACTATCCCTTGCTTCCTGGTTCACATAGCGTGATCAACCTTGGTCCCCCACATACTTCTACCACAAGCCAACAAGGCCAATGGACTGTGGGCTGAGACCTCCGAAACTGTGAACCCAAATAAACCTTTCAACCCTTTAAGTTGATCACCTCCAGTATTTTTGTTATAGTCACTGAAACGTAACTAATATAACTCTCACAACATCGTATTTTCCTTAACGATGTGTTTTTCAACTATTATCTTAAAACCACAATGTAGATATTTTGTGTGATAACATATAAAGTTATCTGTGCATTTTGATACCTGCAGCTTCCCTTTCTTTTGGCAGCCTAGGAAATTATGAGCCTCACAGTCTATAGTATTTTTTGTTTCAGTGGAATGTGTTTTTCAAATAGGTAAAATATTATACATCAATTTCCAGAAAATAAAGAGGAACTAGAGAATTTCTCATATTTTAATCTTTTATGTAGCTTGAACTCTTGTCCTTCATATTCCAGGGTGCTCTGTTTGCAGGTTTTGTTTCTAATAATTGCAGTTCATTACAAGCCTCAGAGCCTGAGGTTTTCCTCTTTCTATTGTTGAGCACTTGATTACAGATTACCATTTAGTTTGGACAAAATTCAATTCTAATTTAGGTGACTTGTTTCCAAAACTTTAACACTCAGATTGAGCAACAAAGACTGCTTTGTTTTGTTGACATCAAAGCTCCCTGCTATCAGCAATTTTATGCTATTCCATTTTACTCTTCGAAGTCTCAAATATTTTTCAAATCCAGACAGTGACCAGGAGCAAAGCGAGAACTAGGCGCTCCCCCGATGAGTGTGAATGTTAAGATCCAACCACTTCCTCACAGACATTTTGCAGTTTGACTGCGTTCTGATGGGATTGAATGAAGTTTCACAATTAAATTTCATATTTCTCCATGTGGAACAGATGTCATCTCAGTTATGAGTTGCATCAGTGTATCAGCTAGAAAAGCATTCATCGGAAGATGTTTCTCAGTTTAGCAGGACTCACACTGTAAAGTGTGGCCTCTTGTTCACCACACCCCTCTTACATGTGTCTGCCAAGCTGTGGATAGAGAGCCGGAAGGTCTGCCCCTACCACCCATACTGTTTTAGTAAAAGTATGGTAATGACAAGTGAAAAATCTAGGACCTCAAAAGCAGATGGATACAAGATAACATAAAACCAGGATTTCTGGGTATCCCAGGACATACAGGCTCCCTGCCAGGGTCCTGTCCATCTCACATATGTTTGTATTTTCAGGGCAGGTAGAAAGCCAACAGTATCTCAGGAAATCAGTACATGTTTGTTGAGCAAAGGACTCTGAAATTACCTGTGTGTCTAAACAGGACATTCTCTATGCCAGTGCAAGGGACTAAGAATGAGACCATTTGGAGGTAAACAAGGTCTGTCAAAATCCCACTGAGTTGGAGAGATAACTAGCTTAATGCTTGAGAGCATTTGCTTGCTGCTCAGTACTCACATCAGGTAGGTTATGACCTCCTGCAAGTCCAATTCCAGGGGATTTGATGCCCTCATCTGGCCTATGTGGGTACTGCACACATGTGGCATATACTCACAAAGTCACGGAAGTTTAAAAAAAAAATAGTTTTAAATCCCAAATCCCGCCAAAGAGGTGGTGGCTCCCTTTGCTTACACTTAACCCCAAGCCAGGATGATACTTGCCACCCTTCCTGGAATACATATTTATATTCTCCAGGTTAACGGTATTAGACTAAGTGTTTGACCAGCCTCTTTTAGCCAGACACACCACTAGAACTCAGTGGTTTTGGCCTTATGAACTTCATACCTCTGTATCTACCTAAGCATAACCCAGGGGTCCTAATATGGATGCCTCGCATTGTCTTGATGAGTTGACCATCATCTTGCTGTCATGTTAAGGCCACAATCATGGGTCTCTTGGTTTCTCTTTGGGGACACTGTTGTACACACTCCTCAGGATGACAGTCCTAGTATAAATGTCCTTCCTGTGATATGCCATTGGGGACTGTGATATGTGCAAACCCAAGCAAGCTAGCTTGCTCTGGACACTGAGAGAGCCACTCTGGCATTACCCAAGAGAGACTGAGCTTTGTAGGAGGGGTGTTCACTGGAACCCCAGTTCAATAACACCTGTTTTGGTTTTGTTCTGACACTGGTTCTTGTGAATAACAAGGAAAAAGATGTCTTCTTTTCCCAGAGTTGGACGTTGTGGATTGAGGAAGGTTTATGGGGCAGGAACTTCTTTTAATGGAGAAGTTTAATCATTAGATACTTATTTGAATGCTTATAGGAAGGCAACTCTGTGTTAAATCCAGTGCTGGGTCTGGATATGGAAAGAACAGACCTTTGCCCTCATTCTGTGAGGAGCCACATTCCCTATGGTCTTTGGAACATCAGCCAGCCTAGGAGTGCCCTTCATGGCCTTATGAGAAAGCATTGAGTTTGAGCTGGGGAAACTAGCCCCCTTCCAAAAAAGGGAGTTGCCTGAGGAAGGAAGGTGTATTTAACTCCTGTGAATTCCCTAGTAGCAGCACTTTGAGAAACTGGCCCATTAAGGCTTTCTCAGGTCATCTGGGGGTGAGGAGCAGGGCTATGGCCCTTGCTTAGCATGTGCGTGGCCAGACTCTGCAAAGAAAGGAAAAGAGAGAAAGAAGAGAGTAGAGTAGATCCTGAACTCAAATCACATTTCTTCTGTATTTTTAAAGTGAGTAACTTACTCTGGTACTGTGGATGGAGCAGGGCCTCCCATGTGCTAGGCAAGCATTCTGACCCTGAGATAGAGCCCCAGCCCAGAAACAAATGACTACTTGTTACCTAATTCAAACAAAATGTAAAACCCACACAATAGCAGCCTATCTTATGTCCAAACAAAGCTAGAACCGCAGGGAAATGTAATCTTGTAACACAAAACATTTTTTAAAAAATGTTTCGTTCCTTCCTGTCGTTCCTCATTAAAGCTTCACAGGCTCTCTCCGAAGTTATTAAACTGTGTGCATGGTCGCCTCTGTGTTACGTCTTCCCTCAGACCTGTACCTGTGGCGGAAACCAGTCTTCAACCCAATTTCCTTTTAATTCCTTCCAATTAGTGAGGCCTGTTCTTCATGCTAGTGCAGTCGATCCATCTGATGAGAACCCTTGGGGTCATGTTTCTCTAAACCACATGTAGTACCCAGAAGTCATTCCAACAAGATTTGCCCTCATCAACGCCAGAAATGTAAGTTCTACTTGGTCTCGGAAGGAATACAGCCAGGAAAGCCCACAGCACATATACACGGGGCGGGGGGCTGGGGGCGGAGGGGTGGGGGGGTCAGGGGGGGGACACGGCTTTTCACAGTTCTTGGGCTGGTGACTAGAAGTGGCCTATGAGTAAATAAAGACTGTATTGGGCAAGAATCCTTTGCACAAAATAAACCAGGCAATCCTTAGTCACTCTAATTGGCAGGCTTGTTGTAGCAAAAACCACAGATTGGAAGGGTTTTGAGCCACATACACACAAAAAAGGTTAAGATCAGGGACTAAAAAAGTGTTATATAGAAATGAAAAGTCCATTACACACCAAAAGAGACTACCAAGAGATTGAAAACAACAGACAGAATGAGAAAAAAAAATATTTTCAGAGAAGGCTGGGCATGGTGGCATAGGCTTTGAATCCCAGAACTCAGGAGGCAGAAGCAAGTGGATCTCTATGATTTCATAGGCCAGCCCAGTCCATATAGCGAGTTTCAGGCTAGCCATGACTTCACAGTGAGACCCTGTTAATATTTAGAACTTATAAAGCCATCCTAAAACACAACAATGAAAGCGATTAAACAACGGACAAAGAACTTTAATAGACGTTTCTCCATAGAAGACATGAAAATGGCCAATAAGCTCATGAAAACATATTCAACAGCACTGGTCACCAGAGAAGTACAAATGGGAATGTGGAGAAAGTGGTGGGCTTTATTCGGAAGGATGCCGTTTCTGTCCTGTAAACATATCCCCAATCTAAGTGCTACAAAATGTTCCAGACACATAAGCTTATAACTGAGGACACCCAGGAGATCATGACACAAGGTAGCAAGCAAAATGGTAGGGAGACCCCTTGAGAAGACACCAGCTGGAGTAGGACTTAGTTACATCAAAGACTTCATTTGTAGCCTCCTTTTCTTTCTTCTCAAGAACTCTAAAAAAAAAAAAAATCCAAGGGCAAGGATTAGAATCAGAGAAGTGCCTCCAGGTTACCATGACAACATGATTCTTGACCCCATCTCTGTCTCATCAGTCCCTAAGTCCAGTTTGGATACCATCAGAGGTCAAGATGAGCATGTACTCCTGACCTGAGGATAATGGAAAGTTGAAAGAAAGCAAAGTTTCCAAAGAACACAGTGATGTTATCTTCACTCCGAACGTGTGTGATAGCCACACTGGCATAATTGAGATGCTTCCTAGTCTCGCTCCCGGGTAAAGCTGCCGTACCCAATTGTAGAGGCTAGATCACAAGTGTCAGGACTGTAAAAATGTCTGTAGCGAAGCTTTGATGGTCAATGGTAATAAGACTTGGATTAAATAAGATTTTTAAAGGAAGTGAAAAGTTAACGTGGAAAGTGCCAAGACAGCGGTCATGCTCTAGCTGTGGTGATGGTGTTGACATCATTGCTTTTGCTCTGCTCCTAAGGTGGGCTGATTAACAATCACCTGTTTCTCAGACAACTTTGCATGCTCGCTACATGCTGGGGGTCTTGCTGTTGAACCACTAGGCACACCTTCATAGCATCTCTTGCTTCGTTAATATGTGCAATTTTCTGGCAGCCCGTTGACTCGAGGGACAGCTGCATACTTCTTAGTCTATTTGTCTACTAATTTGCTCTGTTGGCTGTCTTTTTTTATTCTTTGGGGGCCATTTTTAAAAATGTGATGACATTCCTAATTCCTGGTTATGCCAAAGTGAATATTAATGAGTGTAGTCTTTCCCATTCTGCCCTAAAGCTGTTAAGTCGTATGTGTTGGCTGAATAAATACACGTCAAAGAAAAGCACAGTTCCCATCATGAAGGTGCTTAGAGTCTTTTTAGAAGAACTTGTGAAAGTCAGAAAGAGTCCAGCTCTTGCGAGCACAGTCCCCAGGATGCAGCTCTGCCCAAGATCTCTGGTTGTTTGGGTTCAAGGACACGAGATATTGGGAAGGGTCTGTACTCCCTTAGGGCACCAATTGCATGGTTGACAGGTACCTCAAACTGCCATCACTCACTAGAAGGACTTTCAGAACTCGGTAAGGCTCTGACTTACCACACAGGAAGGCTACAGGCTCTAAGGAGCAATCTGAGGAGACATATGGGGCAGTGTCTTCCAGGCTCCAGATGTTAATGTTCCAGAAGGCTCAGGACATGGTACTGTCCCAACATCTGCATGGGACAACAAGCACTGAACAATGACATCAGCGATGCTGGCATGAACTGTGGTGTCTACAGCTGTTATTGTGGCTAGATAGAGTAATTCCCCACACAATCGAGCCCAGTCCCAGGGTGACGGATAGCTTGTGGCCCAAAGCCATGATCCTAAACCCTGTAGTTGGTCTTTAAGAACAGTAGGCATAGCTCACTCTCCTCTAAAATATGGTATGGACACCCTTCATCCTAAGCAAAAAAGTCACAAAGTATCTCCCAAAGTTCACAGCAAATGGAAGCTCTTTTGAGGCCAAGGAGGTGATAAAAGGGGTGACCAGGGGAAGGCGATATGTCTCAGTCAATAAAGTGCTTGCTGCATAAACATGAGTTCAGGCCCCCTTCACCCATGTAAAAGCCAAGTCCAGCAGCACACGTCTGGGATACCCACCTCCCCACCCCCCACACACACACCAGCATGAAGGGACCAGAGAGGAGCGGATCTCTGCACATCACTGGCCTTCTAAGATAGATAAGTCAGTGAGATTCAGGGTTAGCAAAGGACTCTGTCTCAAAAAATAAGGTGGAGAATTGAGGGAAACTTCTGATATACTCACTGCACACGCGCGCGCGCACACACACACACACACACACACACACACACACACACACACACAGCTAGGTGATAGGGAGGGGCTTATTGTGAGCTTCAGTGAACCAACCAAACATTTGAAAAGGCAACCTAAAGAAAACTGGATGTTCCTAAGCAACAGAACCCTCGGGAAAGACATGATAAATACCTATAAAACTGTGAAAGGCTCATGTGAACAGCCTTTCTTACCCTATTTCATCCTGGAAGACAGAGCTAATAACCCTCGGTTGATGTTATGAAGATTGGAGTTAAATATAAGGAAGCGATTTCTTACAATTAAGGCTATCTGAAACTGTACAGGCTGCCCTGAGAAGATGATATGTCCTCCCAAATTTAAAAAAAAAAAGCCAATGTGGTAGTGCATGTCTTAAATCCCAGCACTCGGGAGGTAGCAGTGGATCACTGTGAGTTCGAGGCCAGCCTGGTCCACAAAGTGAGTCCAGGACAGCCAAGGCTACACAGAGAAACCCTGTCTCGAAAAACCAAATGAAACCAAATTAAAACAGCCCTGTACAAAGCATATCACGTTATGGCTCTATAAATATGTTCTCAGTCTTGACCCAGAGTTGTGTTCTGGAGTTCGTAGGCGATGTATGCACTGATTCTGAGTGTGTGAGTGAGCTTTCAAATGTCTGATGTGGTCCTGGAGTGCTAAGGCTGTGGGGTGAACGACTCCTTCAGTAGACTATAGACTTATGATATCTGGAGTAATTAGGTTCTACCTCCTGGCCATCACTGAGTGGCGTCTTCCCTTACACATGCGAGAAGGAATGGGCTGTGAAGTAAACGATGGAAGCTTTCTGCAGAATGTATGCAGTTTGTTAAGCAACTCCATACTTGATAAACATGTTAGCTAGGGGAAGTCTTATTGAGCACCATCTATGTAGAATACATTGTTAACTTGAAACCCTCTGCTGGCTACATTTTCAAGTCACACCGTATTCGCTTCTTCTGTTGAGATTTCTTACTAGCTGTAGCTAGTCTTTTACAATTGTAAGTTTGATTAACATAAGCATCACCTTAACTAAGCAAGTCAAACAGTGATGTCTAGTACCAAATGGGTTCATGTGGCCCAAATTTCATACAGGGTTCATCTCCTTAAATACACAGTGGTCAATTGCTGAAGTTATAACTCAAATTTCATGGACTCTGACCCATACCTGCAATATAAAATTAAAGCTGTATAAATTCTTCCCGTATAGGTACTTCCTCAAGCCCCTCAGAGAAGCTGATAATGATCATCGTGTGCTTATTTTTTGTGTTAGTGTCTCATCACTATAACAAAATGCCTGAGAAGATCAACTGAAGAAACGAAAAAGGTTTATTTGGGCTAATAGTTTCAGGAGTTCCAGTCCATGATTGATGGCCCAATTGCATTGGGTCAATATCAGGGAAGCACATCACAGTTTTCTGTCTTTAGTCATTTTCAGCTTATCTTTGTGTATGGTATAAGGTTCCAATTTTATCCTTTTAAATGTAGCAACCCAGTTTTCTTTTCTCCCACTGTCTTTTCTCCCAGACTCTCCTCTTGATGCCTTTGCCAAAAATCAGTGGACCATATATGCTTGGGTTTATTTCTAAGCTCGGTACTGGTTCTGCTGGTCTCTGTGTGTTTTAATGCCAGGACCACACTGTTGTTGTTGTTGTTTATGGTTTTGTAATAGAATTTCAAATCAGGAATTGTGAGTTCTCTGACTTTATTTTTCTTTCTTGGAATTACTTAACTACTTGAGGTTTGGGGGTTTGTTTCTGTTTCTATAAAGATCCTATTGAGATTTTGGTATTGATAGGTATTCCTTGTAGCATTTAGTTTGGGGAGAGTTGAGGAGGTGCTCACATTATTTTTCTTTGAAATCTTAGAATTCAGCTATGAAGCTACCCAGGCCTGGATCTTCCTTTGTTAAGAAAGTTTACTTACTATTTTAATCTCTCTTTTTTCCCCCTTCTCTTCTCCATCCAAATACTTGAGGATATTCTGCATTTGCTTATAGTTGTTAAAGCAATGTGTATTTTTTTTACCTTGTAACCTTTCTAGTCTCTATTCTATTCAATTTATTTCTACTCTGAAGTTTACTCTGTCCTTCTTTTCTTCCTCCTCCTTCTTATTCTTCCTCCTTTTCCTCCTCTTCCTCATGTTCTTTCTCTTCTTTCTCTTCTACCTCTTCCTCTTTTTCTTCCTTGAGGTGTCATGTCAGGCTGTTGCTGGGGTAGAGGTCTTTTTTTGTTTTTTTGTTTGTTTGTTTCTTTCTTTTTTATTTTTTTTAATTTTTTAAATTAATTTATTCTTGTTACATCTCAATCCCTTGTGTCCTCCCATTCTTCCCTCCCTCCCCTTTTCCCCTTATTCCCCTCCCCTATGACTGTTCCTGAGGGGGATTACCTCCCCCTGTATATGCTCATAAGGTATCAAGTATCTTCTCGGTGGGGTAGAGGTCTTTACAGCATCTATTGCTATAAAATCTGCTATTGGAGCTGCTCTCACAGAAATCTCTTAGGCTTTTCCACTGTTATCAGTTTCAAGATACATTATTTTTTCTATTTTACATTTTGTTTTCTTTGACCCATTGGCTGCCCAAGCACCTACTGGTTTCCACAGATTTGCTTCTGGATCCTTTGTGTTGTTGTTTTCCCTAAAATGAAGAGTCACAGTATCAGGCCTACTGTGATCTGCAAGTGGTTGCAGTGGCTTGAAGCTCCAGATTGGGGGTGTTCAGAGGGTCTGTAGAGCCACAGTTCTGAACTCAGGGTCCCACAAATCTACAATACTAACTGGGGTGTGGGGCACAGTTTACCTTCTAAGGCACAGTTTGATACATGCTGTCTACAAAGCTGGTTGATAATGACACCAAGGCATATGTGGCAGCTTACACTTTACGCTCTGGACTGCTACTGTGGCTCTGACTGGGCTCAGGCACACAGCGTGCAACAGTGGCCTGCTTCCAGGGCACAGGCATAATTTGAGATCCAGACTCAATACGACACAGCAGCAACTGAAGCCCAGGGTTGAGGCATCATTCTGTTGTGTCACCATACCCTGGAATGGTGGTACGCTAGCAATGCCACAGCAAGCACAGAGCTGTGGCTTGAAAGTCCAGGACAATGATGACTCCACCATCCAGAATGGCAGGAGGCTTTGACAGCTCAGACTTTGGGTTCAGTTCAGTTCAGAGTACCGTAGCCTGGAGCTGCAGCATCAGCTCAGCCCCGGGAGGCACAGACACTTGGCTCAGCCAGACACTGGTCCCCTGTCGGAAAGGGCACCAAGTCAGCATAGGCACTGGACGGGGCGCACAGTACTGACTCCTCCTCTGGAGGAGCTCAATAGTTCAGCAGGGGGACCCCACTTATGGCTTAGTGCCCTTAGGGACTGTAGGGGTCCTCTATGGTGAGGACTTAGGGTGAGCAAAGTGGCAATGGTGTGGCTAGAGCCCTCCTGACTACCTTCCCCACAGGAAAGAGTGCCCCTGTGTCTAAAATGATCCAAACTAGAGTCCTCGGCAGGAACACAGGGATCAGATGTGCTCTTTCTCTCTATGTGGTTGTCCTCAATGTCTACACTATGGCACCTTCATTTAGTTTAGTTTAGTTTTTTTTTTTTAATCAAAATGTAGTTGTTTACTTGTGGCTTTGGCTGCCTTTCAAAGTACATGTGGTAGGGGCATCTAGTCAGCCATATTTCTGGTGCCTGTTGTCCTTAGCTTTTTATTGAAGGCTGTCAGGATGTGGTTTTCCATGTCTATTTCTCTAGATGAATCACGGGTTCCTTACGTATAGTCAGTCAGTCGCTCTTACCTGAGTCGGTCGGTGCTCTACAAATGTTCCTTAAATGAGCAGCTGCACCTCCCTAATGAGCTAATTAGTTCAGTGGACATGAACGGCCAAGCAGCCCCTTTGCAAGGGCAGGCTGCCTCTGCGCGTGGCAGGACAGGGTTTGAGCTGTGACAGTGGTTTGGGGCTGGGTGCTCCAGTGACTTCTGAAGCCGAGTGCTTTCTCTCTTTGCCAGTTTCTGTGGAACTGACTTTGTCTCATGACTCCGTGAAACATCTAGATAGATTTAGGAGCAGCGTAGACTGCTATCTATCCAATATAAATTATAGAACATTGGGGAACCCAAGGCACACTCAGTGGCTAATGAGTCTGTCTATGTAATGACACCATCATGTGCAGGTGGTATTCCTACAGCCCCCCCTACAGCAGGGACAGAAACACTCTTCTACAGAGGGCCAGGTAAATGCTCCTGGCCTTTGTTACAGTGGCTATAAACAACTGGACGATAACATTCTGTTTATGAAGAACAGACAGTGAACCTGGTGTAGACTGTATGGCCCTGCTTTGCTGGCACCTGTTCCAAAGTAGTATATGTTCCTAAGAATTATTGCTCAGACATGGAGGTGCATGCCTTTAATCTGGCACTCAGGAGGCAGAGGCAAGCAGAACTCTGTGAGTTTGAAGACAGCCAGGTACTCACAGTGAGATTCTGCCTCAAAAAAAAATTATTTGTAATTAAATATGTTCATTGTGAGCTGGAGAGATGGCTCAGTGGTTAAGAGCACTGTTTGCTCTTCCAAAGGACCTAGGTTAAATTCCCAGAACCCACACAGCAGCGCACAACTGTCTGTAACTACAGTTCCAAGGCATCTGACACCTACATACCAATGCACATGAAATAAAACTAAATAAAAATTATTTTTTAAAAATGTGTTCATTGGCTTAGAGTTGTAGTTTAATGATTGCCTAGTATGTTCGGGGCCCTAGCAGCATAAAAACATTAATGTGTTCATTATGCCTCACCTTTCCTGCCCCTTTACTTAATAAAAGAATTATTTTCTTTTTAAATCAAGACTGTTTTTCTTAGTTGTTTTAATAGGTGTGCATGGTCTGGATAGATAGGAGCTGGACTGTGTGGTCACAGGAGACAGCTACCTAGATGAGTGACATGGTCCCTTCTCAGGTGTGCTCAGCTCTGCCTCATCACCTGGCCTTCCTCGTGCTACCCAGCCAGTCCTCCAGGGCCAGGGGACCCCATATCTTTGCTTGCTCCAGCTAGCCTGATACTGGCACCATGGCAGAGACCGTCTTCAGCCTCTCTTCCTGTCTCCTCAGTATTGAACTGGTGGTGACTGTCATCCTAAAAAACTTTTTGGAGCCTCCTTAGTCTTTCCCAGAATGCTCAGCTCAGTCTGGAGGGGGCAGCCTTTGGTACCCACTTCTTCTCTCACCTGCCTTCTCATGTGTCTTTGCTTTGAGTCAAAGCATCACCATGAGGCTGAAAAAACATGCAGCTTCCTGGCTTCCTGCTTCACGCCCCTGCGCTGGAGACCCGTGTTGGTCTGGCTAGCAGTCCTGCTGACCTGAGATGAGATGGCAAGAATGCCAGTTGCCAAGCAACACACACGTCATAGCTTCTTCCAACCATATGGACCATTTTTCAAAAAGCCACAGATATTTGTCTACAACTGTGTCACACATGTAGATGGTGTGGATCCCACAGGACAGCAGACTGGTGGCGTGGTATGTCATGTTATTTGGCTGAAGATCTTCTAAAGACTTGCGCAGAGGCACAGGGAGAGCCGGAAGTGTGTGTCTTTGGCCATGTGCGTTAATTAGCAAGATTTCCCACAAGGAACTTCTTAGTTTGGTCATCTGAGGGGACATTTGAAGATCCCATATTTCCACATTTCCCACTTGCTAAAATGTCTTCCTAATCTCCAAGTCAATATTCCTGATATTTTTATAGTGATTTAAGGACAACACACAGAGTGGGGGGAAGATTTTGAGTTCCTGACATATGTGTTCCCCACTGACATGTGTGCTTTCGGCTTCTGTGCTTTTGAATTTTTTATGACGTCTGTCCATGATTCGATGTTTTGAATGATTCCCCAGCATGGCACGGAAGTGCTTTCTAATGGGATGAGGCACAAGGGGTGCACTGTGCCTCATGGAGAAAATATGAGCGTTGGATAAGTTCCGCTCAGGCACAAGTTCCTGTGCTGTTGGCTGCGGGTTCAATGCCAATGCATCGATAGTGTGATATACCCAGAGGGAAGCAGGGGTTGGCCTTCTGGAAGCAAGGCCGCTCCTGAAATGGTGACAGTCACATCTGCCATTCACGATGAATCTATGGAAAGATGAAGAGGCCGAGTTTGTAGTCTCATCAGCTGCAGAACTGTTAAAGGGGAAAACAGTGGGCAGTGCTAACTCTGAGACCGAGGACCACAGACATCTCCTGTCATCTCTCAAGGCCAGGAAATTATTGAACACTCTTGACAGTATTTTATCATAAGGAAATATTGTGTAAACCTCATTATTTTTTTTTTTTTGAAAACCTCAGGTATTAAATATGGTGCCTTTCAATAGAAAAGTCACCTAAAGCAAAGTAATCTATTGACAGTTGACCAAACTGTCACTCTCAGAGAGGTTCACAGGAATTCAAACTATGTACTTCCCTAGGCCAGCCATGGTTCAATATCCTCTAGTCATTGTTTGTGTGTACTTTATAGCATGTAACTACTATGGGTTATAAGGGTTGACTGCATATGGTCACAGCCTAATCCAAATTGAATCCGTCTTGCACTTCCTGTGGTTCGCTCGGATACACTGTGTTGGCTAAGTGTCTGTCAGCACTGGGCCCCACCCTCCCTCCTGAGACACCCCTATAGGGTATACTTTGAGGGGAGTTAAAAGTGATCCGGTGCACCCCGCCTTAGTCTCGTTCCTCCCTTTCACCACCTGTATCCCTTCTTATTTTGCCCTGGTATGTTTACAATTTGCCCTGGGACTGGAGCACACCAGCCCACCATTCCCAAAGGAATGCTTTAATTGGTCCCAGGTAGGAAAAGAGACTATTACATCACCACCGTCTCTCCTCCCTGAAGCCGGACATAAGTCCCAGTCAGTGGCCAGCATCGCATACAAAGTCTGCTGAGCTGGACCATCCCTCCCCAGGGGATTCTGCGGGGACATGGGCTGGAGGAGGAATAGTCCCATCTGAGGCTACAAACGCATCATTCGAGCGTGAAACAGAGCTGTAGGAAACCCAGAGACTGCCTCGGCCTCAGATGGGGTAGTCCACGGGGGAGTGGTGTTTCACCCAGCGGCTGCCTGCATGAGGAAGACTCAGGAAGCAGAACCCTTTCTAAAGCAGGGCAGGATCTCGCTGGGGCAAGTATGGAGATGGAAAAACATAAGCTGTTCCTTCCGGTCAACACTTAGAGAACCTAGAAACCATCTGCAATGCCCCGGGCCTTGTTATCACTAACCAAGATAGTGTTTCCACATAGCAACTGCAAAACTCCCAGAGGAAGCCTTTCTAGAAACTTCTGCTTCCTGTTGCTAAGTGACTATTTGGGCTGTGTCTTCATTTCTCTGCTTATCAGGAATACCGACATCTTTTCATTCAGCATTACTGGGTACAAACAGCAGAGTTGAGAGGCAAGGACAGTAGCATGCCTCTGTGCTCTGAAGGGGATTTCCCATGTGGTGCACACACTTAGGACTTTGGTGCAGGTTCATAGCACACTTTTTCTATTACGGGGATTGCTTGTGTGCACAGACTTGCTGAGAAGGGCTATGTGTGCAGATAGCATGCCAGATCACTGGTCACAAAGCCATTTTCTCCTGATCCTCTCTCCTTGTTTCTATTCCCAGGCCTCATTATGTGCGATGTCATATGCACACAAACAGACACACTAGAACAGCCCATCGTGGCCAGAACAGAAGTGCCAAGGGAGGCGTTTGCATGAATCCCATCCTTGGAGTTAGAAGCACTTGCTCAGCTGCCAACTGCAAATAGCCACATGCTGCAAAGCAATGCTAATTACTATGCCATTAAAAAAAAAAAACAGGGAAGAAAACTACCACCCACAACCAAATAGCCACACGCAAACCTGAAGTCCTGCCCTGACAGCCAGCGTGAGGCATGGCCCACTAATGCAGCCTTAATCCACTTTGTTTGGCAGGGAGAGCAAGCTCACCATGCTTCTGAGGGAGTCTCTGGGGAACGTGAACTGTCGCACCACCATGATCGCGCACATCTCGGCCGCAGCTGGCAGCTACGCGGAGACCCTGTCCACGATCCAGATCGCATCGAGAGTCTTGAGGATGAAGAAGAAGAAGACTAAGGTAAGGGGATCTCAGTGGGAGGGAGAATACATTAGGGGTAAGGGCTGCATCACAAAGAGCCAGTCGCTCTCGCTCTTCTCTGAGCACCAAGGACTGTGCAACGGCAGCGGCTGCCACAGCCACCGTCTCAGAACAGGAAAACCTTCCAACCAACACAGGATAAAGTTGAGTCTCCTTTTCTTGTTCTCCTGGGTCATCCACCCTGGTCCCTGACAGGGACTGCTTTAGCACACTGCCACTGTAAGTTGAAAAACGTTCGAGGGGTTGGAAGGACTCAGTCTCCTACATGGTCCTACATGGGTGAGGACTGCATCTATCGAGCAGGCTCCAGAAAGGATGGGTAATGCCTCACTCGTATGGCTATACCGCCCCTGCGTGCCCAGGAGCCTTCAGGCTGTGGGTTCTGGTGTGTCCAGAATTTTTGGGTGTGTCCATTATGCTGAGTTGATAGGTGTCAGCAGGTTCGCTTGTGTGGGCAGAAGCAGAGCCAGGAAAACATGATAGCAGTAGAACGGCAGCGACATCAGAAAAAAAAACATTTATGGGCCAACTAGTGATGCTTTTAGCTTTCCCCTTCCTTCTCCTTTGCAAGCTCCTTTAATGTCTATAAAAAAGGCAGGGCTTCGTGGCCAGTGTTCTGAGGCAAAGGAACAGCCTTGAGGAAGTCAGGTGGGGCCTAGATTGGTCACCACCTTTCCCAATCAGACTGATTCACCAGTGTGCAGATGGGGGCTATCTGTGCACGCATACCCATGGAATGGGACGGGGGGGGCATAGCCCAGGGAGTACTGGTCCCTCCACGGGCTGCTCCTCAAGAGCCAAGGGTCAGTCAGCAGCTGTTGACTGCCCTATGTTTGACACAGGCTTCCTAGGAGGGAGGGCTGTCTCAGAAGAGCTCCCCACTAATGATTCTCTCCCCCACATTGCAGTACACATCGAGCTCCTCTGGGGGAGAAAGCTCCTGTGAGGAGGGCAGGATGCGCAGGCCCACCCAGCTGAGACCCTTCCATGCCCGGGCTCCAGTGGACCCTGAATTCCCCCTCGCCCCACTGTCCAGCGATCCCGACTACTCGTCCAGCAGCGAGCAGTCCTGTGATACCGTCATCTACATCGGGCCCAACGGCACAGCCCTGTCCGACAAAGAGCTGACTGACAACGAGGGGCCCCCAGACTTTGTGCCCATCGTGCCAGCCCTCCAGAAGACCAGGGCTGACAGCCGGCCGGTGGAGGCAGCGGAGGCTGCAGCCAGCAAGTCGGAAAGGGACTGTCTGAAGTGCAACACGTTTGCTGAGCTGCAGGAAAGACTAGACTGCATCGACGGCAGTGAAGAGCCCAACACGTTTCCCTTCGAAGAGCTGCCCATGCAGTTCGGGCCGGAACAGGCTGGCAGATGCATTTCTTTAAGTCAAGCGGCAGGGCCGGACACACTGTCTGAGTCCGACAGGGAAGATAATGGCTCAGACAACGCCCAGTTGACCGAGAGGGACGGCACAGAGCTTCCGGCCTCCAAGGTGCAGCAGAATCGGTCCCCTGCGCCTACTGGGACACGAAGCAGCAGCCCCAGTCCAGCCTCCCCCAGGAGCATCCCCGGCAGCAGTAGCCAGCACAGTCCCTCCCAGCTCACCCAGAGCCCCAGTCTCCAGAGCAGCCGGGAGAGTCTGAACTCCTGTGGCTTTGTGGAGGGCAAGCCCAGACCCATGGGCTCCCCGCGCCTAGGCATCGCCAGCCTGTCCAAGACCTCAGAGTATAAGCCCCCCAGCTCTCCCTCTCAGAGGTGCAAAGTCTACACCCAGAAGGGGGTCTTGCCCTCCTCCGCGCCCCCACCTTCCCTGAGCAAGGATTCCGGCATGGTCTCCAGTGAGTCCTTGCTCCAGCCTGATGTGCGTACACCCCCGGCTGGAATGAGTCCCCAGGTCGTGAAGAAATCCATGTCTGCTGAGAGCGAAGGGTTTTCTGGAAGCCTGGTTGAAGGCGAGCACCAGGAAGGCCCTGCTGCAGACTCAAAGAAGGAGATTCTGAGCACCACAATGGTGACCGTGCAACAGCCACTGGAGCTGAACGGGGAGGATGAGCTGGTGTTCACCCTGGTGGAGGAGCTGACCATCAGCGGGGTGCTGGACAGCGGCCGCCCCACCAGCATCATCAGCTTCAACAGCGACTGCTCCGTGCAGGCTCTGGCCTCGGGATCCAGGCCCGTCAGTATCATCAGCAGCATCAGCGAGGACCTAGAATGCTACTCCAGCGTGGCGCCCGTCTCTGAGGTGAGCATCACACAGTTCCTGCCTCTCCCTAAGCTGGGCCTGGATGAGAAAGCTAGGGATACAGGCAGCCGCCGGTCCTCCATCAGCTCCTGGCTGAGTGAGATGAGCGCGGGCAGTGACGGCGAACAGTCATGCCACGGCTTCATCGCCCAGACGTGCTTTGGGCATGGGGAAGCCATGGCAGAGCCCCCGGCCTCGGAGTTCGTCAACAGCATCCAGAACACCGCGGTAGTATGCAGAGAGAAGCCTGAGGTGGGCACCACCGACAACCTGCTCATCTTATCTGAGATGGGGGAAGAGTCTGTCAACAAAGCCACCCCCCTCAAAGGCTGCAAGATCTCCACACTGGGCAAGACCACGGTCACCATCTCCAACACCGCCGGTCTGAGCAGCTGCGAAGGGTACATCCCCATGAAAACCAACATCACAGTGTACCCCTGCATTGCCATGAGCCCCCGAAACATACAAGAGCCTGAGCCCTCCGCTGCCACCCCAAAGGCAGCCCCTAAAGCATCCCAGTCCCAGGAAAGCAAAGAAGCCAACACAAGGAGAGAGATGAAATTTGAGGATCCCTGGCTTAAGCGAGAAGAGGAGGTGAAAAAGGAGACCGCCTACTCTGGCGAGGAAGGGGTTAAGTGTGAGCCTGTCTCAAGCTCCCTGAAGATGGAAGGTAAGTCAGAGCAGGAACTGGATGGCAGGCCCAACTCAGTCAGCAACAGGCTGAGCAGCAGCAGCAGCCCAGATGCAGCTGCCTTTCAGGTGACTGACAGCATTAGGAGGGTTGTGGATGGCTGTGAGATGGCCCTGCCTGGTTTGGTGGCCCAAAGTCCCGTGCACTCCAACAGAAATCTAAAGTCAAGCAGCCTCCCAAGGGCATTTCAGAAAGCCGACAGGCACGAAGAACTGGACAGCTTCTACCACTGCCTGGCAGAGAGCAATGGCTTCAGCGGAGCTCCAGGCACCCAGTCCTCGAAGACAACCCTGGAGAGGAAAGTAGCTTCCCCCAAGCACTGTGTCCTGGCTCGGCCCAAAGGGACACCGCCTTTGCCTCCCGTGCGCAAGTCTAGCTTGGACCAGAAAAACAGGGCCAGCCCTCAACACAGTGGCAGCGGCAGCGGCAGCAGCAGCAGCAGCCCCCTGAACCAGCCAGCTACCTTCTCAGCTTGCTTCCCGGATGAGGCCAACAGCAAAACTAAGGATGCCAGTAGCAGCAGTAAGCTCTTCAGCGCCAAGCTGGAGCAGCTGGCCAGCAGAACCAACTCTCTTGGCAGGACCACAGTCAGCCACTATGAATGCTTGTCGCTGGAGAGGGCGGAAAGTCTGTCGTCAGTGAGCTCCCGCATGCATGCCGCCAGCAAAGATAGTACCATGCCCCGCACTGGCAGGAGCCTGGGTCGCAGCACAGGGGCCTCCCCACCCAGCTGTGGCATCACCCAGTCTGCAGGGGCCTCTCCTAAGGCCAGCCAATCTAAGATCTCGGCAGTGAGCAAGCTCCTGCTGGCCAGTCCTAAATCCCGCAGCCTGTCCACCTCGACCACCAAAACCCTCAGCTTCTCCACCAAGTCCCTACCACAGTCTGTGGGCCAGAGCTCCAACCTGCCGCCCAGCGGAAAGCACATGTCCTGGTCCACCCAATCGCTCAGCAGGAACCGGGGCTCTGGCCTGGCTTCCAAACTGCCCCTGCGAGCAGTCAATGGGCGCATTTCAGAGCTGCTGCAAGGCAGTGCGAGCCCAAGGGGTGCACAGCTGCGGGCAGAGGCGGAGGAGCGCGGTGGGGCTCCCACAGAGGACAAGCCCGCTGCCGCCCACCTGCTTCCCTCCCCCTACAGCAAGATCACCCCTCCACGGAAGCCGCACCGCTGCAGCAGCGGACACGGGAGTGACAACAGCAGCGTCCTGAGTGGGGAGCTGCCACCTGCCATGGGGAAGACCGCTCTGTTCTACCACAGTGGCGGCAGCAGTGGCTATGAAAGTATGATGAGGGACAGCGAGGCCACAGGCAGCGCATCTTCTGCCCAGGACTCCATGAGCGAGAACAGCAGCTCCGTGGGAGGGAGGTGCAGGAGCCTCAAGACCCCAAAGAAACGGTCTAATTCAGGTGGGTACTGGGCATGGGCTGGGAGAACAGAGGGCATCAGGCTTCGGAGACCCCTCACCCCATCTGTTCTCGACCAGCCATGGGGTAGGTCCGCTAGAGTCATGTGTTCCCTTTCCTCAGTATCCTGCCACCTGCCACCTTGGCTGGGGATAAAAGCCTCAGAGTCTCTATTCTAAAGGTCTGGGTGCCGGGGATGCTAGCGGTGGGGTTTTCAGGCAGCCAGCAGGTGCTTGCTTCCTCTGCTGTCTCTCACCTCTGCCTTCACATATACATCGTTTATATTCAAAGGCTGAGACTGATACTGCCCAGAGCCTTCTGAGGGATCAGCCAGACACCCTACCCTCTGACCTAGTAGTTACAGATGTCTGTATGTGGGGCTTGTGGCCTCCAACACCCTCCCCCAGGGACATGAGGCACTTCATCTCCTTGAAAGCTGGACGACAAGAGAGCCTTCATCCATCCCTACCACAAACACAGTCATAGACATGCATTAGCCATGCGTCCTACAGTGCCTCTCCCCAAGTGTTAGGCAATGTATGCCCGTGCTCCATGCTGCCTACCCACCTGTAGGGAGACTCTCTGCTGTCTGCAGAAGTGAGCTACGAGCAGGCACACATGCCCACGTCTTCAAGCCTGAGTTATTGATGTGTTCCTTGAAGTTTCAGGTGGACATGTGACAGTAAGTTATGTTGGGCAAAAAGACAACCAAGGTCAGAGCCGGTGGCCCAGGTACCTTTCAGTAGGTGAGCTCAAAGGGCAGAAGGAGGGAAATGGGCAGAGACAGAGGCAAAGGTACCAAAAACAATTTAGACGCCCTGATAATTTTGCCTGAAATTCCATTCTTTACTATATACTTAAGAAATCACCCCTGTATCCTAAGTGTAAGAACTTTTGATTTTTTTCCTTAGTGAAATAAAATCAGTTGCCCTCTGTACATTTCTCAACCTCTATTGAGTGAGGGCAACAGAGTAGAATCTCCTTGAGGCCTGTCCTGCCTGTCCACTGTCCTACACACACTGCAAGGCTCTGCAATCGAGAGCTTTCTGAATCCTTTGCTCTGCATGTCAGTGTCACCATCCTAGTGAGGATTAAGAGATGGGGGTGACATGTAGAAGAGGGTTCTTCTCTTTGTAGCTGCTGCTGCAGGAACTGTTCACAGGCTTTCACCATCTGCCATGGGGTTGTTTCTGCGTGTTTCCTGCCAGCTGTGACCCCCAAGCTGCAACGGATCAGCCCACATAAGGGCCGAGGCCAACACCCATCATAAGGCATCCGTCTTCCTTGGATCAAAGAATTCAATTTCCAGGGTCTAGCCTAAGCTTGTGGCTTCCCATCCCCACTTGCCACGGTACAGAGTGGCCCATCCATCTGTCCAGTCCACGGCAGATCATAGCACAAGGCTTGAGAGAGGACACTCCACACTGGGCAGGCTCAGGCACCATCATGGCCACTGCCACTGTGGCATCTGCGTTTCCTAGCTGTGTGTTTCTGAGTCCGCTATGCTCACACAGAACTCTTATTTCATCCCTGTCTCAGAACAGGCTTTGCAGAGGACCCCCATGTAAGACGAGGTAAACGTGGCAAGCTGCTCAGTGCAACAAGGCAGCTTCTGTTGCCTATCCCCAAGGCTCTGGGGTTGGGGGGGGGACCCTGAAATGTACTGGTATATTAGTTACTGAAAATAACAAAATACTTTATGTACACCAGTCTTCATGGAAAATAAGTACGCTGGCCTTCCTAGCACTTGATTGACAGGTGTTGTTATTACTGCTTACTCCATGTTGGTCTTCAAAGCCTGGAGAACGGTTGTAGTGTTGGCTCTGAGTTCACCTGCGCTTTCCTGGTGGAGTGTTTCTGTCTTATGATTTAGCGCATTGCTACCCAGCTACTTTATCCGTCCCCTATATGAACCTTAAACACTGTCGAGGCTCCTTAATATATTGGTTTGGCTGTGATGCTAGAGTGAAGCAGGGAATGAGTGAATGAATGAGAAACGAAAGCAGTGTGTAGAACACTCTCAGCTCAGAGAAAGACAGCGGGCTCCACACACGTCCTTGCTCAGGGCTAACTCCCGTCCCAACTGCCACCCTTTGAGGGACTCCTCTTAGAAGGCCATTGAAGGAAAATGGTGTGACATAAAAATGCCAGGGAAGGTGCTAGAGATGGGATTTAATACGGAGCGTCCCGAGAGCCAGACCTCTGTGTGCAGCCACCGTAGACCGTGAGCTCTGTGATGGATACCGCAGGGAAGGCTCGCTCATTTCAGGTTAGGTGACCTTGTCTGCCTTATTTAGGGTCGTTATTAAGAGAAATGCTGGCTGTCAGGCATGATCAGCATAAATCACAAACAGCTTTTTAAGAGAATCCATAAGACTCCCTCAAAAGACGTTCCTAATTAGATGGCCAGTCTTCCAGTCCTGGGAGATGTCTAGGATTTAGAATTACATTCTATCTGTGATCATTTTGCATTTGGAGAATTGTGATGATTTAGTTGTTTTCTTATTGAAAAAAAAAAGGGAGGATTATAATTGTGTTGCTGGGAAATACCCATGAGCCCTCTGATTCCTGTGGGATATGTACGTAACAGGAGAAGTCATTAAACACTGCTGTGTGTCTCCACCACTCAAGCCCCTTCCTATAGAGACACACTGGTGAACAGCACAGTCAACAGCACAGGAGCTTGGCCTTACAGCATGGCATAGTGAAAAGATAAAGCTTAGGGTCATAAGCTATTTGACTTTTAATTAGCCTTTCTGGGTCTCAATTTTCTTATGTAAAGGGGCTTGATAGATAACGGTCTTTCTGCTGGGCACATTATTATTATGAAACTAAAAATAATAGTATGATATTCTTTCCATAAGAAACCCTTTGTTAATGAATGTGGCATTAGTCAGTTTTCTGCTACTATGAAATAACGCCTGCAGCGGTCGACTTAACAAGGAGGAGGGCTTATTTTAATTTAGCTCCTGGGTTCAGTCATGGTCAGTTGACCTTGTTGCTTTGGGGCCAGGGGTGAGGTAGCACATCCCAGCAGGGTGTGTCTACTGGATCGATGAAGATTGGGAGCAAAAAGAGAGAAAGAAGCTAGATTCTTATAATTCCATTCAAACTCGTGTCCCTGGCAACCCAAGGCCTCCAGCTGTATCCCACCTCCCAAAAGTTCCACCACTTCCCAACAGAGTCACTCTGCAGACCGCCACGCCTGTAAAACACTGATAAAACAGTAGCGGTTGTTGGACACTCATCAGGTATCCTCCGTACTCCCAGAGCTGGTGCTATGGGAAGAGAGGCAGCATCAGAGTTTAAAACAACCACGAGAAGCGTGAAGTATCCAGAGAGAGCGGTCATTACCTAAAGGAGGACAATGAACAGAGACATACTGACTTGGGCTAAGCCCAGAACGCAGACCAGCAGAAGGGAGCTTTTGGCCACAGGCAAGATCCTGCAAATCAAAGCAACCGAGGATGGCTGCGGGGAAAGGCCTGGTCTTGAAGGATGCTGCTGCTTACCCTGGCAGGCCGAGTGGAGGGCTCGGGAGGCTGAGAAAATAAACCATGGGAGCCCAGGTTTGGATCAACAAGAACGAGACCCATCTGCAATATAATGGGGCTCATTCAAAGGGAGCATTCTTAGTGAGCATAGTGAGAGCCTAGAAAATGCAAACCCAGGTGCTGTTATTTCTTGAGCGTGTGGGAAATGTAATAAGAACACACAGAAACATCCTATATATAGCTCTGTAGAACTGTAGTCAGCGATGGAGTCATTATAGACTCTCTAGAGGAACTTCTCCGAGTAGATTTTCATTGATTCTTCACAGTCCCTAGCCAGCCCTTTGTGGTTGGCAACACAGAGCTGTGTAGCCTAGAGCTCTGAATTAGAGCGAAGATAACCTGGCCGGGTAGGGAATAGTGTCCGTCCCGCCAGTAGGCAGCTAAGTCGCTAACAGGATGTAAATCGTCACTGTGCTAGCCAAGCCCCCACCCTTAACCCAGCCACCTCCCTCTGGATCACACTTCACTCCTTCAGGTCCTTTTTACCTCATCCTCTGATCCCTTGCATTGCGCCCTAACCACCATAGGTTACCCATGAGCCTTCTCTCTCTTGCTTGCCTTCTCTTGGCTTGATGGGGAACTCTGAGAATTGTCAGGGACCTTGCTCTGAAGGTAGTTCATTCCCTCTGCAGGGGGCCTGGCCTGCTGCCACCAGCATCTGGAAAACTTAGGGCAGAGGGAGGGGCTGCCTGAAGAGAAGCCACCCGGCGGGGGGGGGAGGGGGGTGCGAGGGCGGGGCTCAGGGGCTGGGGGAAGCACATCGGTTCTAAGCTACACCCATACCTGGGCCAGCCTAGCCATGAGCTTCTGCAAGGCTTGCTTGGTATCCAACTCTGAAAGGTGCAGGGCACTGTTGGGTATGATTGATTGATTCCTTGATTGGCTGACAGTGTGACCCTAATATGCGGCTTGTGTAGATCTTTAGCATTTATTGTCCTGTTGGTGATAAGTGTTTTAAATATTGAGGGTAGTCTAGTCTGCCAGGTTTTGTTTGTCTGTTGCTTGGTTAGTTGGGTTTTGTTTTTGTTTTTGTATCAAACATATATCTTCCCAGCTCTTAATGTTGAATAAATGAACTGAGCCCCAGGGGATAGCAGGTCTATTTCCCAGCACTGCACAGGTATCTGTGAGTAGGGACCCTTGCTGAACTGGAAGCATCCTAGATTGGCCCTGCTGCTCCTCCGGTTCCCAGGTGTGTGGCCTGATTTTGAGTTAATGAGATCAAGAAACACAGTGGCTATTTCTTGGCACTGGGGGAAGGGAGCTAGCTAAAGGTTGCCAGAATCCTTCTAAGAGACTCAACCTAGACACAGGTGAGAGAGGGTGATAGAGCCTAGTCAGCAAAGAGAAGGACCAAGGTAAAAGAACCTAACCATAGAAGGGAAGGACCAGGGTCAGGGAACCTTCTTGAATATATGATCAAGAGAAGAAAGAAAAGTGGCTGGCTCCCTGAGACACGGAAAGCTTTTTGGAGAAGGCCCCTAGAGGTGCTGGAACATGTGATGCTAGGGCCTCAAGTATAGAGTGAGAGTTACACAGCATATAAAGTGGGCCAGACTGGGCCAGGAGGGAACCGGGTGAGCCCTGGCAGGGTTCTGCCTCTCCATCCACAGCAGTATTTCTCAACCTTCCTAACGCTACAACCCTCTAATACAGTTCCTTGTGTTGTGGTGACCCACCCCCCCCAGCCATAAAATTATATTTGTTGCGACTTCATAACTATAAATTTGCTACTCTTATGAACTGTAATATAAATGTCTGTGTTTGGGATAAACATCAGTTTACTCCAAAGGGGTCATGACCCACAGGTTGAGAACCACTAATCTAGAGGATCAGTCAGACCATTATAGTAGCCTCTACAGTCACAGTCCTCAGTTATGCAGAAGGGCTTGGCTCTGGATTCATAGAGATGAGCAGGACTGTGACACTGACTCGTGTCACCATTTCTCACGTGCCTGTGGCTCTTTCCTGTGTTTATACTTCATCCTGTCCATTCACTGCAGTCCTACGATCTGTACCCAAAGCTAGGACTGTTCTAGTTTGCTTTCTGTTGCTATGATAAACACCATGACCAAAGAGCAAGTGGAGGAGGGAAGGGTTTATTTCAACTTCCGCTTGCATGTCCATGTCACAGCCCTTGTTTGAGGAAAGTCGGGCAAGAATTCCAAGCAGGAGCCTGGAGTCAGGATCCATGGAGGAAAAAGCTGCTTAGTGATTCATGCTCAGACAGCTCTCTTACATAACCCAGGACTACCTGCCCAGGGAATGGTGCTGCCCACAGTGGGCTGGGCCATCCCACATCAGTCAACAATCAAAACTATGCCCCAGAGACATGGCTACAGGCCAATTGGATCAGGGAAGGCCCTCAATTGGTTGTTTCAAGCTGACAAGAGAGAGGGGGAGGGAGGGAAGGGGAGGGGAAAGAGAGGGAGGGAGATGTACTGGTGAGTTGCTGGGGCAGGAATTTGGGGAGGGACAGAAGTGTACTCCCCAGAGAGGGAAGTGAGGCTTCAACACCCAGAATGGCCACAGTCCCTGGCACTAGCACATGCTGTATAGCATCTTCTGACTCAGCAAGGCCCCTTCTCAATGTCAGAATCCTCAGCTGGACATCAGGACAGCAGATGACACAGTTAGACCATTGCTGATGGTCCAGGCACTCCTCTCTGCAGCTTTTGGCCCCTCAGTGCTGCAGCATTTAGTGAGAGTAGGTCTGGTGAAAGTTTCACGAGAGTCCTGGGGCTCAGGGGTTGGGGCACAACTCAGTAAAGTGCTCGCTTTTCAAGTGTGTGGGCCCGAGTAGCATCCCAAGAATCCAGCTTTCGAAATAACACAAAATGAATATGTACTTGTAATCCCAGTGCTAGGAGAGTGAAGGGTAGATCCTGGAGGCTTGCTGGCCAGTCAGCTCAGCCTACTCGGTGAATTCCAGGCCAGCGAGAGATCCTGCCTCAAAAAACACAGGGTGGATGGTGCCTGATGAATAACACAGAAGGTTGATCTCTGTCTCCTTATGTATGCACAAGCATGTACACAAACCCATACTTACACACACACACACACACACACACACACACACACACACACACAAGAAAGTAAAGTACAAAGGATGGCTTTCTTAAACTAAACCCATTGGTGACACAAACTTAGGTGGACAGCTATCAACCCAAGTGTTGCTTTTACACACTGAATGTGTACATGTCTTGACCGTGTGCTAACTGATGAAGAGGCAGTGTGGCAGCATACAGTGGGGCCCTGCAAGACTTCTACTTAGCTGGGGTTTCCTACTGCCCATGGCTTTCTGTTGCTGACACTGCCCCAGAAGGAAGTAGTTAGGGAAGAAATTGAGGGGAAAGCTAGAAATAACACTTCTGAGATAGAGATGGTAAACCATGAGGGAAATACCAGAAATCGTAAGTAGGTGTGGACCAGCCCAGATCCTGGGCACGGGCTTCTCCCTCAATGGCATGGCACATCAAGGTCTTGCTGTTAGTGCCCTTGTGAGTGGTGGCAAGCATGGCCTGTGCCTCTGAAATGTCATTTAGGCCGCTGATGCTCCATGTGCTGGATTCACAGGAATATGTGAGTTAAAGGATGGGTGTTTCAGCTGCTGGGGTTGGGCTCATTTGTTACACAGCAGTAGGTAACTAATACATCCATCCACCCAGCTCGGCCTCTATTCCTCTGCAAACAGAATCATCCTGACAATGCCGAAGGCTGTCTGATGGGCACCTAGCTCTGCTCAGACACTGAGAGACACCCTCTCCCACACATTCTACTACTGACTTCCCCTTTAAAGGGGTATTTCCTGCCATCTGACCACTTGCTATGGTCTGACCACGCAAGTTATCATTTAAATGTGAAATGTCCCCCTACTGGCTTGTGCACTTAAAGACTTGATCCCCAGCTGGCAGCTCTCTGATCCTGTGGAATATATATGTAACAGTAGAAGTGACCGTTTCTGCCAGAGCACCCCCTGTTTCTTGGTCATCGAGATGAATCAGCTGCCTCACATTCCTGCCACCACAGACAGAAGCCACCCTACCCCTGTGGCTTCCCACCATGATGGTGAGCCGGAAGCCAAAACTAATTCCTCCTTCTTAAGTTGCTTCTGCCAGGGAAAATGATGAATGCAGGAGCTTTACCAAAGCTGGGTCAATGGAGACGGGTGAGGGGGTAGCATTAGGGGCATCTACGGCCTGCAAGAACTGCCTATAGGCCACGGCTTCACCTTAGGTCCGTTTGGACACATCTCCTTCACTCTAGGCCAGTCAGAGCTGTGCTTGCCACCTTTCTGATGCTCAACCCTGCTCAGCTTCAGGGCTCCCACTTCACAGAGGCTGGATCTGAGGCACAGAGTCATGGAGCAGCTTGCCAGAGCCACCTGGCTTGTACTTCCCCCAGTAACAACAAAAACAACAAAAACCCACTATCTAATCTAGTCTCATATAAAGGTGCTGGACCCTAAGAGAAAGACATTTGCTTTGCCCCTGTGTCTCATAGATTACTGACTGCACTTTATTGAAGTGTGTGTGTGTGTGTGTGTGTGTGTGTGTGTGTGTGTGTGTGTGTGTGTGTATTTGTGTGTGTAGGAGCCTGGAGGGGAGAATAGAAAGGACTCTTCATTGAGCATGCAACATAAGTACGTGTGCATGATTACACACAGTAAAGATGAAGGCTGGGCAAAATAAAGAGGCCTCAGTGTACAGAGAGAGGGTGTTTATAGACAGTACACACTGTCACTCTGTACCAAATGTTTTCTCTGTGTGTCCTGAGAGGGAGGTGACAGGGTAGCATCCACATCCCCAGCTCCCTAGCACAGGAACACTTAGTCAGTAAGGAGGCCTCCTTGTCCATGTTGAAGAATCCTGGGGGCTGGAGAGATGGCTCAGTGGTTAAGAGTGCCACTCTTCCAAAGGTCCTGAGTTCAATTCCCAGCAACCACATGGTGGCTCACAAACGTCTATAATGTGATCTGATGCCCTCTTCTGGCCTGCAGGTGTGCATGCAGGAAGAACACTATACATAATAATAAATAAACCTTTTTAAAAAAATAAAAATAAAAAAAGAATCCTGGTCCCTTGCCTCCGAGGTCAGAGGCTGTGATTTATCCTTTCTTTGGTCAGTGTTGCTGACAAGAATAGTCACTGGGCTGCAGAGATGGCTCAGCAGTTAAATGCATGCATCACTCTTGTGGAGGACTTGGGTTTGGTCCCATGTCTTAGCTGGTACAAATAGTGTTCCAATAAATATGGACACGTGTCTCTTTATAGCATATTTCACTCCCTGTGGGCACATACCTACAAGTGGGATGGCAGCTCCACTTTTAGCTTTCATACTGTTCCTTACTGTTTGTTCTCTATGCAAACACTATGTGAAGGCCCCTTTTAATTGACATCCTCGCCACAATTTTTCCTAGTAATAATCTAATAAATTTAACCTAATAAAATTTAAATCATTTATTATTGGTAGTTGTGCATGTGTACATGTATACATCACAGTTCCCCTGTGGAGGCCAGAGAATAACTTTGTGGAGTTTATTCTCTCTGGGAATTGAACTTATGTCCCAAGCTTGCACAGATGGCAGCTTTACCCTCTGAGCTACCTCACCACCACCGTCCAGGAATCATACCGACTAGGGTAAAGTAATACCACCCACGTAATCGTGATAAACTTTTCTCTGGTGTCTGATGAGCTAAGCATTTTCCTATATTTGTTGGACATCTAGAGTTTGTACTTCCCCAAGTGACCTAACTTCCTGCCACTAGGACCAACCTTCTAAACGTAGTTCTGTCAACCCCTAAAAGTGCCGCAAGTCAGCAACCAATTCATGGCTATTTATACATGGTCTTCAGCAGATACTTAACAACACCATTGGGAAAATCGTTTGTTATTTAGTTTTTCTTAATCTTAAAACATAGGAAAATATATATGTATAAAGACACATACATATTATGTGTGTGTGTGTGTGTGTGTGTGTGTGTGTGTAAGGATTACTGGGACTAAAGAGGTGGCTTATTTAGTAAAGTGTGTGCCACATAAATATGAGAACCTGAGTTCAATTCCCAGAACCCACATTAAGGGAAAAAAGGAAGGAAGGAAGGAGAGAGAGAGAGAGAGAGAGAGAGAGAGAGAGAGAGAGAGAGAGAGAAGGGAGAGGGAGAGAGAGTCGGGGCTTATCATCTCAGAGCTGGGCTGCAGAGACAAGTGGAACACTGGGGCTTGTTGGCCAGCTTTAGTCTATTCAGCAAGCTCCATGACAACGAGGGAGCCTGTCTCATAAACCAAGGTGGATGATGCCTGAAGAATGAGTGACCTCTGGCCACCACACACCTGTCCACACGTGCATCTACACCCATGCATAACCCTGCCCCCAACACACACACACACACACACACACACACACAGAGAGAGAGAGAGAGAGAGAGAGAGAGAGAGAGAGAGAGAGAGGGAGAATACTGAGACCTCAGGAAAACCGCCTATCATCTTCGTTCCTGCCTCATTTCCTATGGGAATGAAATGAGATGCTTTGTGTACATGAGGCAGGGTTAGGCTACATAAATAATGGTGGAACACTTTCCTGCCATATGTGAGGCCAGAGGCTCCCTTCCTAGGCTCCTCCCCCCAACCCCACCCCAACACAAACAGAGAAGGATAACAGATAGCGTGGTGCAGCTTACAGTCTTCCTCACAGCGTAGACGGCTTCTTGGATAGTTTATAGCATCCAGCATTTACAGTGGTCCTCCATGTACACGGCCAAACACCTGGACCTTGTTTCCCTAGCAAGGACGCCTCTAACGTCGTTGGAACACCCAGCCCAGCTGGGGTTGTGGTGGCAGCCTGACTGATGCCCTTGTCTGCATGCTCTTTGCAGCTAGGGGTGCTTGGAGGGTGGCGCTGTCTGGATGAAGCAAATGATGGGTGAAGAGGCCAGTGAGGTGGCGGGAAACTAGAAGGTTCCATACATGGCTCCAAAGCTGATGGGGGATGCTGTCCATTATGACTGCAGCTAATGAGGGATGCTCACCATGACCCTGCGCTATCCCTTATGTTCAAATTCACCAATATCGCTGTGGCTCCTCCTTGCCTTAGGTTCCCAGCGACGGAGGCTCATTCCAGCACTGTCCCTTGATACCCCCTCACCTGTGAGAAAAACCGCCAGCAGCACAGGGGTCCGCTGGGTGGACGGCCCCCTGAGGAGCACCCAGAGGGGCCTTGGGGAACCATTTGAGATTAAAGTCTATGAAATTGATGACGTGGAGCGCCTGCAGCGACGGCGAGGGGGCACCAGCAAGGTGAGACTGGTTCCTCCCCAAGGGTCAGTCACAATTTCCCACAGATCCTGCCCTAAGGAATAGGAGTTCATGAGGGCCTTCCCAGGTTTCTGGGGTGGGCAGTGAGTGGTGACAGGGCTCTGGTCTCAGCCATAGACTTTGGTAGGTACTGCAGGCTCCTTTGCTGGAACACATTAAAAGCTAGTGAGTTGGAGTCTGATGGGCTGAGGGCCTTTGCTGGCTCCTTGTTCTGACGTTTTGCACACTAGTGCAGAGCAACATTTTTGGGGACGACCATGACCCTTCTAGGTTAGGACAACCTGCAGTAGTCTCCCTAGCATTGGGTGTCTGTTGAGGTAGCCGGGATCCCTACCATGTTTCTGGGAAGTTGAGCTCCTGTCTCAGCCCCTCTCACAGGCTTTCTCTCTGGAGGAGGCTGCAGGGGTGAGTCAGAGCAGAAGGTCCCGCCCCCTGCTGCCCCCCCCCCGCTCTTCCTCCTCCCTACGGCCCATCTCTTCCTCTGTGCACAGGAGGTCATGTGCTTCAACGCCAAGCTGAAAATCCTGGAGCATCGGCAGCAGAGAATTGCCGAGGTGCGAGCCAAGTACGAGTGGCTGATGAAGGAGCTGGAAGCGACCAAGCAGCACCTGATGCTGGACCCCAACAAGTGGCTTCGTGAATGTAAGAGCCATTGGCACATGTCAGTCCTTGCTGTCGCTGAGGTCTCCAGTTAGCACAGTCTAGGAGCCTCACCCAGGACGACAGCCACACAGACTGTCCTCATTTGAGGCGTGGGGCCCGCGGGATGGAGATGTCTTACAGAGCAGCAAGACTATCAGGCCAGGACGACAGAGGGGCGGTGAGAGTTCCTGTGCAAGATGCTTTGTCTTGAGGGTCTCAGTTCAAAGCACCGGGAAGGGAAGTTGGTCTCTCCCACACTTGGCAGAAGATCACTGACAGGAAGGCTCCTAAGTCACAGACTCACAAGGTTGATGTAGCCAAAAAATGGACCAAAACTGTAGATCTCTTAATAGATTAGAATGTGCCACCCACAAATTGCTCCTGGAAACCCCAGAAGTCCAAAGACCAGCTCCGGAGTCATCTCCATTAAATCAAGAATCCAGGTGACAGCGACCACCTGATAGCTATTCACCATGGTGCTGGTCTTTTTGAGAGAGAGAGATTTGATTGTCCCTAATTTATTTGTTCCTAACCATTCCATATGCTGCAGGGTAAGACTTAGCTCGGCTCCACCTGGTACACTGATGTGGGCCGGATCCTGCATCAGCAGCATTCCCAACACTCTCCCCCGTGCCCGGCTCTTCCCCCCGCCCCTACCCTCAGCTGCCTGCATACCCCTTGTGACATTCTCCCCCTGCATTGTCACCCCTCCTGGTGTCCCCGCTGGTGAGGAGTCTCACAGGTGGAGCTTAGAGGCTTAGATATGTGTCCCAAAGAGCTGGATTAAGACGAGGGTGGGTTAAAGGTGCACTTGGGAGGCAGAGGTAGGCGGATCTCTGTGAGTTCGAGGCCAGCCTGGTCTACAAAGCAAGTCCAGGACAGCCAAGTCTACACAGAGAAACCCTGTCTTGAAAAAAACAAAGCAAAACATTAAAAAAAAAAAACTAAACAACAAAAAGAACAGAATGGAAGTGATACCCATAGAGAAGGTACCAGCTCCTGACTGTGCCTACCAAGAGTAATAACCTGCCTTCGCACTGCCTTTCTTGGTAGCTCAGAGGGCAGAGAATTCTCCTGTTTTTGAGGTTGCATCTGTGGCTCTGCTCAAGGTCCCACAGACCTGATTTCAATACTGGCTTTTCTACATGCTGGCTCTGTGCCTTTGGGTGAGGTATTTGACTTTCTGGGTCTTGGTTCCCTTAACTGTAAAAGAGGAGAGAGGCCAGGGTGGTTCTAGGCTTGGGCAAGTGCTTATCCTGTACATCCCAGAGGAGGAGTTTGGCGTCTTGATAACAGATGCAGTTAGTTATGCCAGCGTTCAGGCAACTAGATACCCTGGTAGGCAGAGGCTTCCTCAGTGCCTGCCTGTGTGGTGTGGTTAGTTCCTTGGGTGGAAATTTGGACAAAGACACAAACTCTCCCACCAAAAGTGTCCTCATCCCAGGTGGAATGAGACCAGCCCAGGAATGAGGGCATGGGCTAAACTCTGCCTGAGACATAAACGGTTTGATGCCTCTTTCTCCTCCCCTGCTCTCCCCTGCTTCTTTCATGGACCCCTGGCTCCTCCCGGAGCACAGGGGTATCCCTTAGGCAGTACCCTCATTTTCACTATCTACTTTTATTGTTCAGGAGCAGCTTATGCCCAAGGCGGGCTTGAAAATGACCTTCATTTTCCAAACTCAATTCTTTTCCCCCTGGGATGTGAATGAGCCCATCCCTACACATGGGCCTCAGATGCTTGGAGGGGGCGATCTCTCCCTTCCTGCCTTGGCGCATGTCAAGAGTCAGTAATTTTTTTTTTTTTGGATGCTGATTAAAACAACGAATAGAGGGTTTCATGAAAGGGGGAAGTACAGATTTAAAAAAATAAATTTAAAACAGAAATGGAAAAAAAAAAAACCCAAGGAGGCCGCATGCACACTCTCCCTGACGGGAGGCAGGCAGTGCCATAATGGTGGTGTGCTGGGGTCCACCTCCTTCCCCCTCTTTACAGTGGGGCCTGTGATGGTGCCTGCTGTGCTTGTGGGAGGATGAGGCCCTGATTTCAGTACGCTGGGGTGAGATGCGGAGGCCCTGAGTTTGGGTCTAGCTGCAGTCCTCATTAGTGATATAACCTCGGACAAGGACCCTCCCTGACTAGATCCACGGCTAAAAAGAACTCCACTCCAGTACAGACCCTTGTGTTTCTGTCACGGGTGTGGTTTTGCACATCCATCGCGTTTGTGTTGTGTTATTCACATCAGCAACTCCAGATGGATAGGAGAAGGGGGAAGGGGTTCCTCCACTTCCTCCTCTTGTGTTGACGTTAAGAAAACAGTGCCAGGAGGTAGTGCTGTCCAGCTGGGAATCCTGCTAGGACACCGACACCCGTTAGTTGCTGTCCATGCAGCACTCCCCACATGGACCTTTTGTAGCACCCCTGGAACTAGGACAAGGCTATCTATCACTATGCTAAGCCATCATGGGGCAAAGGGACCCCAGATACCTGCCCCTCATGAAGGGAATACGCGTGTATGAATCTTTGGTGCTATTATAGGCCTGAACCCAATGTAAGGCACCATGGCCACATGACTCAACTTGTCTTTTGAGCTTAAGGGTATCTTAACTATTAGTACATGTGTTTTAGACATCATATATATGCCCAGTGACTGGTGATTGAGACTGGTGAACCTGGCTCAGGTGATGGTTCATGCTGACCACCTCAGCTCTCTCAGGAAGAAGAGACAGAAAGACTCGGGTATTAAGGCCAACATCAGCTACCCTGAGAGTCAGAGGCCAGCCTGGGACACAGGAGACCCTGCCTAAGAAACAAAAACAAGCCAACAAACAAAAACAGGCAGTGTGGGGTTGGGGGGGGGGCAGCAACACATAGCCCAGGAATGGGAACCTGCTTTCTCTAGGGAGGTGGGTGATATGCCTGTCACTCAGGCGGCATCACTCTTCAAAGGGGGACCCTTGCTGTCACAGCACAGTTGCCTTGGCTTACAGAGTGGTGGAGTGGGGACCTCACAAATCTGTGTTGGAGGCAGCTCAGGTAGGCATGGGAAGATTCTAGACCACTTCTCTATTCCTTAAGACCTGTCTCTGAATGTCAAGGAGCTAGAAGCCACGATGGGTTTTCCTTTCCTAGCAGATGCTGAGGACCAGGCAGGAGGGGGATGTTCATGTTGCACAGCTGAGGCCACCTTAGCCCAGAGGAGGTGGAGGAGGTGGGGGAGGTGGGGGGAGGTGGGGGAGGTGGGGGGAGGTGGGGGAGGTGACGGAAGTGGGGGAGCTAGCCTTTCCTAGCTCTCCCAGCTCCAAGAGCTCTTTTCTCTTTCAGTTGACTTGGAACAGGTCCTGCAGCTGGATTCCCTGGAGTACCTGGAGGCACTAGAGGGCGTGACAGAGCGCCTGGAGAGCCGTGTCAACTTCTGCAAGGCCCATCTGATGATGATCACTTGCTTTGACATCACCTCCAGGCGCCGATAAGGACTGATGGGCTCTGAGCCGTCAGTCCCTGGCTCCTCCAGGACTTCAGCAGGACACCGCCCTCCCAGGCCCTCTGTGCTGGCAACACTCAAGACACTAGGATGAGGATGAAGGTTGGTGGCAAGTCTGGAGTGAGCGTGGAGCGAAAGGCGATGATTCCTTTTGTTTTCTGTAGGGAGGAAAGGTACAGACAACACATGGAAGAGGAAATGAGTGATGGGAATCCCCATGGGACTGAGGAAGCACTTTGAGGAACCTTGAAGAACTGTACATAAAGACCGTTAGCAAAGAAACTCTTACCTTATGGTTGTGAGGAAGGGGAGGGTGACGTGGGATTACCATTGAAAGCGGAACACCACCAAGATGACCCAGAATGATGGATTAAGTGCCTTGCAAATCTTTATGATTACCCAAACATTTGTGTTCGTACTTTCTTGTGTCCAGATGGTGCTAGTCAAGAAGAAATCGACAAAACAGAAAACTCAACCCAGTTTTTGAAAATGTATTTACAGCTTGTTTTCTCTTGGTATTTTCTCTTGTTTCTGATTCACTGTGTGCTATTGTTTGTAGTGATGTCTCCTAATCGGATTGCAGCTGAATAAATGTTAACTGTCTTTCATGGCTATTCTGGTAAGGCCACTCAGAACGTGGAAACTGTGTTGGCGTGAGCCAGTGTGTTTCCCAGGGCGGTTCAGAAGGGCAGGTGACAGGTGAGATGCCACCTTCCATAAGCGACAAGTCAGCTGGGGTCCATCTGCAGGGTCGAGCATGGGATGGGTGCACATGAGCTTTAGGGACAAGAAGTGTCTTTAAAGGGAAGGGGTCTGTGTGACCAGGGCCCCTGTTCTTGTTTGTTTTATGCATTCGTGGCTTTTGAAACAAGCTCATGTTTCTTCCTAGGTCAGTTTCTTTCTGGATGGAAAGTTTGGACAATTCCAGATGAGTCCTGTTTCTCTGTTTTCGTGTTCTGTGGTGTTACTGACGCAGAGTGAGGCTGTCTGTGTTGAGGCTCTCGGGGGTCATGCAGGTGATGCTCAGCATGTATTTAGAAAAAGGATGCTTGGGGCTGTGGAGCTTTTTGCCAGCCAGAATCCTTTTCAGTAGCAAGAGGCCAGCTCACCCCTGTCCTAAAGCTTCTGTGGCTTGTCCACGCAGCCTTGGCACCCTGAGGCAGAGAGAGGAACCCACCCCTATATTGCAGAACCCTGGATACATGTGGCAGAGTTGAATGAATGTGGAGACCTAGATCTCCGCCCCACCCCCACCCCCAGGCAGCCAAACAACAACAAAAACAAAAACGGAGGCCTTCATTCTCAAATGACTCCCCTCCCTTCAGGGTTGTTGGACCATGTTAGGTGTATAGGGTTGGGCATGGAATGACCAGGCATTGCTTATAGGCTGCTGGAACAACTGAGCATCCTGCAAGGTCCAGGAAGTCTCCTCCTTCTCAGAGCCTCTGCAGCCTACCCGCGCATACACATGCTCCGGGTGTTAGGAGGAGGACGGACGGCATCCTCACCCTCCCTGTAGCACATCTGGGCCAGCCCTGGTAACAAACTCCTCGGCCCCAGATGCTCCCCCAAGGAGAAAGAACTTTGTATTTCTGGACCAGCCCTCTCATTGGACACATGTACCCAGCACAGCATGGTGTGGTCTGTGGTCGGCAGAACTCACCACACAGGAGCTGATGTCATATGAGTGCCATGTTACCCGACCCTTGATGTAGAACAGGGCACAGATGACACCACCACCTTGACAGTTTTAGAGGTTAGCTCTGTTGGTCAAAAGCTGGCCCCACGAGGGAGGCGGGGAACCAGCTGTCCTACTTTGCACATTCCTAAGAGTGGACTCTTATGCAAAGGGGTCCCAAGCTGCTGGCTGAATGCCCTAAGCCGTGGAATAGCCCATTCGCCGCCCCCCGCCCCCCACTTCTGTGCATCCTGCAGCTTTTAAAACTATGTCCCCTGGGGAAGCAGGCCCTTTCCAGACCTCCTACAGCTCCTCCCCAGTGCCATTCTGCAGGAGTCCTGGGCTCGGGGCCCACCTCAGCCTCATGACACATGTGTGCACGGGCCTGCTTAACAGCAATGTTCTTGGAAGCTTCTGGGCCCATAGCGATGCCAATACTTTGAACATCTGTTTTGATTGCTGGTTTGAAATACACTTCTATATTTTGTATTTTCATGAAAGGCTTTGATTTGGGCTTTTTGGTTTTTTTTTTTTTAAGTGAGCCTGCCTGGGTTTCTTTTCCCAGGCAGCTTGGCTTTGGGCCCTGCTGCCTTTTCCCTTTAGCCCTGAGGTCACCAAGCCCCAGTGAATACTTCAGCAGGCCACTAGCGGTGCCTTTGCTGAAGGGAGACCACGCTGACCCATCTGTGGTGAGCAGAACCTCAGCCAGCAGGTTCTCCTGGGAGAGTGGCTCTCAGTTGCCCCTGACCCCGACTCAGATCTGTTTGCATACATTCCTAGCAACTGTATGCTCCAGCACCAGTGGCTTGGCCATATTATCAGCATTACTTTACCAAGCCAGGTTAGTTCCCAGGACACCACATCCACATGGCAGAGCATCCCACAGGATCCAACAGGCTGTGGTGCAGCAAGGCGTGTGTGTGTGTGAAATAGTGCACACCTCTTGTCCATTCTAATCTCCTGACGCTCTCCAGAGAAAGCTGTAAACACCTTAGCCTACCACATTGCATGATAAGCTTTGTGGAGAATTCCTGCATCCCATGATGCACCTGTTCCTTTCCCTGCTTATGAGCTGCCTACGGGAGGACAGCTGTTTAGGCACAAAAAAGTAGCCTTAGCATCTGAAGACAGTTCCAGAATGAGGTGGTACCAGGCCTGGCTTGGAGGCACATAAATAAATAAATAAATAAATAAATAAATAAATAAATAAAATAAAAAATAAAATTAAAAAGGCGGGGTGGGGGTGGGGGCAGGTGTAAAGGGAATGTCAAAGAACTCAGTTCTAATTCATTGTCTGTCCACAGAAGGCCCAAAAGTGTCCCTTTGAAATTAATATTTAGGTGTGCATGCCTTACGTGCATTCTGCTCACTCTCCCACTACTCTAGCCCTCCTTCACAGAATTTAGGGTGAAGCATTTGCAGCCGAGTAAAACTAAGCTGCGAGACAGAAGCATCGTTCTCCTGGGAGGAGGCCCCTGGTTCGTCCCACCTGGGGGCGGGTGGCTGTGCCGCTCTCCCAGGGAGCCTGCTGTTCGCTTTATCTTGGCTTTCAATACCCACCTAAGAGTGGAACGCTTTGATCTTCTCCCTGCCTGAACCCTCCTGGACACCCTAGGAAACTGTCTCCCACTTTCATCTCAGGAGAGCTGAAACAGACACACACCTCTCTCTCTCTCTCTCTCTCTCTCTCTCTCTCTCTCTCTCTCTCTCTCTCTCTCTCTCTCTTGGCTTCCATCTCCAATTGCTGTTCTGAACTCAGGAGAACATAAGTTGCAATTGCCCCCTCGAGACACAGCAGTGACCCAAGCCATGGTCCCCAAGCAGGAAAGGGCTCATGAGCTAGAGTAAAAACCACCATTATAGGCTCAGAAAAGGGGGCAAAGGGGTGGGCAGCATCAGGCAGGAGCCAGACCCTATTTGTCATGAGTCAGCCTTAAGCCTGGGTCTAACATCCAGGGAGGAGCTCTTAGGCTGTGTGTGGGAGGTTCAAAAGGACCTGACACCCAGATTGGACTTGCTGCAAGGGTTTCCATACAAACTCTTAGCAAGAATAGCACCTGCCATGTGCTCTCACGTCCTTGGGGAATAGCCACCTTCTCTGGCCTGCGGATTGCATGTTCCTTATTAATTTGGGTTCCTCCATGTGCCTGCCTCACAGGCTTGCATTCCAAACCTGCCATCTGCCCTTGACCCCCCCTTAGCGAAGGTGCGGTTGGCAAGGGGCCACAGTTGGCCTTTGCCGATCTGTAACCGAACCCGAAGTGAAGTGAATGTCCTTCGGGTTTCCTTATTCCACCAAGAATTGTAGTCTGTAAAAGAAATTACTAAAAGTGAGCTCCTTCCAAAATTGAAAACAGATTTCCCAAATGTTGTTCTTTCCTTGGGACACATGCAAAAACATTTCCTCCCTTTTAGGGTAGTTTATCTTTAAAACCCAAAGCCAGGGCCCATTAGAAACAGGTTGAGCATCCTGCGTTCTGTGAGTCGATGCTGACTAAGCCGTCATTGTCCTGAGGTCTCCCTGGCACAGTCCAGCAGCATGTCCTAGATTTCCACATTACAAGGGGAGCACTCAGTGCTAACACATGTGCGACAGAGAGAGAGGTCCACACAGCCGCTGTTCTCCATGCCAAGTTAAACAGCTGAGGGCAAGTTTCACAGACACGGCTGGTAAATTGTTCTAATTTTTTTTTAAGTGATAGAAACACAATGTTCTTTTGCATTAGATAGAGCGCTGCTCTCCTAGACATCATCTGTAAGTGTTTTACAACATTACAAAGCTGTTTGTGGCAACGAATAAATTGCATCCTTTAGCCATCTTCCTGATGTGTCGTATAGAACATATTTCTAAATGACAAACTCTGAATTATTTCCATAAGAATAAAAGCAGGATTCTAACCCAGGAAACTCTCTTAAACCCAATATATCTTCTCCAAAAAAATTTTTTTTGAAAATTCCTAAGACTTGATTTACCCATCCCTAAACAAACAGATTCTACTTTAGGGTGATCCTATGTAAAATCTGAGGTGATGTCACAGTATTGGACACAGCGTGGCACTGTGGGTAGGGTCACACCTAATATTCTCCACAGCAATTCCTGGTGTCACATGTGTGGAAGTCAACATTCCAATGCCAGAGTCACACATCTGGTTTATGTACACTTAGAGTGACCTTCCCTCAAGGAGTCTCCTGTCTCTGTTCCCCACACTGCCAGCCTCTTATACTGCCAGCCTTGATTTACAGAGACATTGTCATTGATTTGTAACCTCAGAACATTGTCCTGTAGCACCACTTGTGTTTCTGGATCTATTTATGCATCGTGGGCAGGAACGCCCTCCACGTGTTCTTAGTTGAAGTGGGTGCTTGCTCGGTCTGCATTTGTCATTTTTCTTGTTTTCCTTACTCCAGCAAAGTCTTTTAGCAGAGACATGGGCCAGGGGAGGGAGGATGGATACAGACAGGGCGGGGTTCCGGTCCTCACACTGCAGAGCTTTGCTCTGGATCGCAGCTGTCTCTCTAGGAGGCAGCCAAAGGGACCGAGACAAAGTTCTTCCTTCCGAGTCGTCAGGGTGATGAACTTGGAAATCAGGTTCTGTGGGCCTCAGTAACAGAGGATCCAGCCTCCTCCAACGGGTCTCCACCCAGTCCCTAAGGCAAGTGCAGACAGTATTAAGTTCTGCTCATCCCCAAGACCCCCCAAGAGGTCCTCCCCATGGATAGATGTTGTGGCTCTCTGTTCTAAAGAAACCAAAGCACTTTAGTGAGTCTTACAGCCCATAGTGCTGATGGCATGTGTCCCCTGAGAGACAGAGAGGGGTTTGGGCCAGTAGTCTCATTTGAGAGGCAGCTAGAACTAGGAGGAAAATTCCGGAGCTAGAAGGCAGGAAGCTGGGGCCACATCACTAGCTCTGAACCTTGGGTGGCCCTGTTGCATTTAGCTGGGCCTCCCTGTAGATGCTTGGGGGGGGGTCAGGTCATAAAAGCTGCCCTCCTGGGGTAGAAGAAAAGAAGAATGGTGTGACTGGTGGGACATGCTTTGAAGGAATTAGAAGCTCTCTCCAGAGAAGGGGAGAACCATAGAAAAAATTTACATTGATAGTCACTGACTGGTGAGGCTCACAGCAGAACTGGGACATGCGCCCAGCCACCTAGAGTGTCCCTACTAGACCACCTTGTATCCAGGGTGTGTACATGAACACACGCTGCTCTTCCGAGCCAGTGTGTGTACATATGTGAGTGTGTCTGTACAGGGGGTGTGCAACATAGATGAAGAACATAGGACAGAAACCCCGAGTCCTAATTCTAACTGTGGCCTGGGACGCATGACCACGTCTTCTGGGACTCGGATTTTCTAAGCTGTAAAATGAGGACATTGCGGTACATGATCTTTGTGGTTCGCCCAGCTTTGGCTGTGAGAGTCCACACCAAGTGATGTATGTATGTATATATAGATATGCTTATCTGTAGACACGGGCCCATCGGGAAACTGGAGACAAGGCCTGCCCAAGCGCATCGGTTGTATCAGAATCGGCGGCTTCACCAGTCCACAAGCCTTCATTTTCAAGATGGTGGCATTTGGCTGTCATTGTTTCAAACTCACTGTCTCACTGGGTAGAGGATTGGTGCTGTTTTAAAAAACTAAGTTCTTAGCTCACATGTGTTTGCTGTTGCTTTTTAAAACACCAGTCATTTGTTCAATAGTCAAACTTTTAACTCTTCTGCCTTGGGCAGGTCCCCAACAGCCGGTTTTGCAGGCTGGGCTTTGTGTATGGGCTTTTGCATAACTACATACAAGTTAGCTGTTGGCTTGATCATGGTAAATATGAACAGATTGCCTGGAGAACAGTCCAGAAAAGAACTGAACTCTATAGCTCTCATCAACTGGTGACATGAAACCATTAAGCTATGTGCGATTTCCTGGTGTGACAATGTTGTTCGCTGGCTACGGTCTCTGACTTTGTGGCACATGAGGTATAAAATGTTGTAAAAAAAAAAAAAATCTGGTGTTTAAAAGAATCAAACTATGGTGGCATTAAATGTTCACTTTTATTCTACTCAGAGTCCTGATTCCTTTTCTACCCAGGAGGTCCTTTTGTGCATAAGGGGACTACAATTCAAGGACCGGGTGCTAAAGTCACACCTTAGCCTGGAGGACCCTAGGCCCAACAGGTCTTCTGGGATTCACCTGTCTATTCCCTCTATGGATTCATCCTCCAGCAAGTCAGAGACTAAGGCAGAGATGGATGGAGGTAAGAGCTAAGTCACTGAATCCTAAGAATGGTCCTCTGTCCTGAAGAGTCAGCTGGCATCTTCTATCTCCGGTCAGTAAGTCCGGTGTCATACAAAATCAGCATGTTTGCAGTGGCTGTGTGTGACCCGAGCCTGGACACAAGGGTTTGTCATTACACTGGTGCTTGTCTCAGCTTCAAGGAGCACATCCTGGAAGAAGGAGCAGAAAACATCTAGAATGTACAAATATCTCCTAGGGTAGCCCCTATCCCCAAAGACTGGCTCTCTCCTCCAACGCAGACAACAGTGGGCACCTCCAGGCATCAGAATGCACCTGTGCCTAGGGGACACTGTGCCAGGTGGCCAAACAAACACATGCTCCTTTCTGGGACTGCTCTGCATCCTGTCCCTGCTCTGACAGCCTTGCCTGGCTTGTGGGCCTTTAAGATCCTAGACAGGACTTTCCTGGACTCCCGATGGGTTACCAAGGAAGAAGCCATAAGTTGAAAGAGAAATCAGGGTTCTTAGTGGTAACACCTGCTGTGGGAGCTCAAGGAGAGACGCTGTGTGCTGATCACTCCGTCGGGAGAACAGAGAAGACAGGTCTTGGAGGGGACTGCCCAGTCCTTTCTTTTCTCCATCAAGATCGCCATCTCTCAGTTCTCCAGGGGTCAGGCACGATCTCAGTTCACATCTGCCCTCACCGAGGGGGGTTGGCAAGGAGAATGGGTGTGGTCATCAGAAGCAGCTTGTCTTTTGCACTGTCCTGTGGATAGATCGCTATCCACATTACTGTGTGTGTCTGTGTCTGTGTGTCTGTGGTGCACATATGTGTGACCTAAGTGTGGATGCCAGAGGTCAACCACAGATGGTGTTGTTTGGTCACCGTCCACCTCATTTTTTGAGGCAGGGTTTCTTACTGGCCTGGAACTTGCTGAATACACCAGGCCATCCTGCCTCCCATCTCCACCTCCCCAGTGCTGTCATTACAAGCACACACCGCCACACCTGGCTTTTTAAAAACATGGCTTGGTTCTGGGGAATCAAACTCAGGTCCTCGTGCCTTTGTGGCCAGCACTGCACTGACTGGCCATCTTCCGAGACTCCTTTCATTTGTTCCATATGTGTGACCACGTAGCTCTCAGAAGCAACCTAAGAGAAGAAATATTTATTTTAGCTCATGGCTTCATGGCATATAGTCCATCCTGGAGGACATACCAGGTAGGGTGGTTCATCCACAGTGATTCTGAGGCAGCTGCTCCCCTTACCAGGAAGCAGAAAGAAAGCTAGGCTACAGCCCTCTAGGCCTGTCAATGACCTCATGTTCTGAGGTTCTATGACCTCCTCACATCATGGCAGCAGCTAAGGACACAGGACACAGGACACAGGACACAGGACACAGGACATAGGACACAGCAGCTAAGGACACAGGAGCCTGTCGGGGATGTCTCACTTCCAACCCATGACGTCATTCTTTTCTATTCCTTCATCTCAAGGAGGACACTAGTCAACCTGTCCATTGCTAGTCTGTCCACCACAGTCCTATAATGCCCATGGTAAGCTGCCCTTGGGACTAAGAAAGTCATGAAAAGCCATGCAAAGGGATTCCTTCATCCTGAGTTATGGGCGGGATATTCCTATTCCCAGAGAGCCTTTGTGTCTTATACAGCAGCTGTCACAGTGTCCGAGGGTTCCACCTGCTCCACTAGCTGGAAGCATTTCTACAAAATCTTTATAAATATGTGCAACACATGTTTGCTGCTCATGAGTATGGCCATGAAGACTTGACCTGGACGTTGTGGTGGCTGCTGGCATTCTGGATGTTTCCTAACATCCAGAACCAATCCTGTAGCTCACTGGGCACTCAGCCAACACCAGCTGAATGAATGAGTCAATCAACCGTCTTGGGGAGGTTAAGCCATGGGAGGGGGGGGGAGGCACAGAACCCCCAGACCCCTTGAGGAAGGGCCCAAGGACTGACTTTGGAAACCCCTAGCTAAGAACAAAGCCCACAGTTCACAGAGGACAGGCAGCAGTACCCAATGCCCTTTGCTAAGGACAAACCTAGGCCTGTGGCCTATTAGTTCACACAGCCCTGGCTTCTGAATTCCCAAGGTGGACTACTCTCCACGAGGCGAAAGCACAGGGCGTTTCTAAGTCCTGTGGCACATCTATAAAAACAAGCATTGAACAACCCTTTTGGAACACCATTTACCCCTTCTCTCCGCTGAAATAAAATAAATCCTGGGCTTCAAGAGCTCTGCCTGGCTACACCCAGTTACCCATGACCAAAGGGAGAATGCATAACAGCAGCAGCAGCAAAGGCCTGTGCACACACTCTTTCCTCCAGAGTGGGCCAAGGGCCCAGGGCCTCAGGTGGGAAGTATTTTCTAGAGCACAAGGAAAGAGAAGAAGGCAAAATAAGCATGGTCCATCTGCCTGGGGGAGGTGATTGACAGGTCACCATGCTGCCACCCGGGGGTGGGAGTAGGGGTGGGGGTGGGGGGAGCTGCTGTGCAGGGCACATCTGCCTGCAGGGTACACAGCATAGTGGCCACTTTAGTTTTCATCACTAAAATTATTGAAACTGCCCTTTTTCCTTCTTTCATGATGGAGCCCCGGGGCTGGGTTTGCCTTCTAGTTTTTAAGGTTTTGTTTTGTTGTTTTGTTTGAGACCAAGTCCAGGCTGCCCAGGAACTTGCTATGTAGCTCATGCTGGAAGTGAACTCATAACGACTCCTTCCTTGGTCTCCCAAGAGCTGAGGTTACAGGCGTGCTGCTATTAAGTACCTTTATTTTTTAAGTAGAATTGTAAAGCTGGAACTAGAAAAGAAAAATCACCTTTTATCTCAGACCAACAAGAAGCACTGTTAGTATTGTCATTAGTTTGTGCTCTGTGTGTGTGTGTGTGTGTGTGTGTGTGTGTGTGTGTGTGTGTGTGTGTCTTGCTTGCTCTATATCTCCATTGCTCTGTGTGTTTCTGTGTCTCCTCACTCTGTCTCTCTCTGTCTTTCTGTCTCTGTCTGTTTCTCTGTCTGTCTGTCTCTGTCTCTGTCTGTCTCTGTCTGTCTCTGTCTGTCTGTCTGTCTGTCTGTCTGTCTGTCTGTCTGTCTCTGTCTCTGTCTTTCTCTGTCTGTCTCCATCTGTCTGGCTGGTTGGCTGGCTATCTCTCTCTCTCTCTCTCTCTCTCTCTCTCTCTCTCTCTGTCTCTCTCTCCCCCTGCCTGCCCCCCCCCCAAGTCACCTTAAACACGACCGATGTGCAGGAACAGCACAGCTCATCCCCTAACAACAGGACTGGGCCAGCTGCAGCTGCAGAAGGTAGCATAACGTGGACTGGGTCCCATCAACGAACCCTGTTCCCAGTCATGGACCGTGAGCTGGTGCTCCGGTTCCATGGTTATCAGTTACCCTGTCACAAACACACTGAGCATAAATCTCTTCTTCCACTTTTCTGACACATCCCTGAGGATAAATTCCTAGCTGCGAACTAGCTGTAACAAGAGGACCAAACATTACAAGGCATTTTACACACATCGAGTGGCCACGCTTTCAATCGTCCACTTAATTGATGAGTAGAAGATTCCCTGATGGCCCCGAAGAAAGCTTGTTCGTCTTCCTTACACCTGTTTCATGGATTGACTTACCTGTTGATTCCACACATGTACAAAAAGGGGAGTCCACATGGACAGCATGCCCCAGAAGATACACCATGTTCTTGGCCTGTGCGTCTACATATTTTAACACAGGGCATACACATCAGTCTCTGAACTTGGCTTCTGGGACCTAGAGGTGCTATGTGTGCCTTAGCACAGAGCTGCTCACAAACTGAGCAACGACACAGGGGCTTTGGGCAAAGCTGTCAAAGGAAAGAGAAGCCTGTGTGCCCTGGGAATGCTCCCCCTGAAATTTTAACTCCTGTCTATTCTCTACCCCCTCTGTGGACTCTGGGCTGAGGAGTCCTGAAGCAAGGTGTTGGCTTGAGACCCAGAGCTAGCTGTAGACTCTGAGGGTGTCTAAGCGTGTCTGGGTTCTCATGTGTCAGAGGCCCTAGGCCTAGTCTGTCTTGTCTGGTTTCTCCTGGGCATTTTCAGCAGCTAAAGGCAAGTAGTGTGCAGGAGTTCAATGGGATCCAATCTGTAATCAGCAGCGCTTATAGGACAGTTTTTTTTTAATTCACTTTCTGCTGTTTCTATAAACAATAGAAACATCATTTGGATCAAGGGTCAGGAGGACGAAAGTCCAAAAGCACCATGCCGAGGTCTGACAGCCATCATTTGATGGAGTAGGGAGGAACGTGAACAAGCTAGGTATCCTGAGGAAGGACTCCTGGGACAGGCCTCTGGTCCTACGTATGGTATAAAGGAACCTTCCTCCAGGTCTCACCTCTTAAACTTCCAGGTTGGGGACCGAGCCTTTACCACACAGACCTAGAAGTGGGGCACTTAATGTCTAAACTCTAGCAGTAACAAAACCTGACAGTTTTTCTATAGGGACTTCCGGAGTGTAGATAGAGTTAGGGTTAGGGTTAGGATTAGGGTTGGGTTAAGGTTTTGGTTAATGTTAGGGTTTGGGTTAGGGTTATAGTTAGAGATAGAATTATTGCTAGGGCCGAATGCTGTGGCACATGTCTGTAATCCCAACACTCAGGGAGGCAGAGGCGGGTGGCTCTCTGTGAGTTCAAGGCCAGCCTGGTCTACAGAACAAGTCCAGGAAAGCCAGGGCTACACAGAGAAACCCTGTCTGGAAAAACAAATCAAAACAAAAAAAGAATTATGGTTAAGGTTAGGGGTAGAGCTTGGGTTAGAGGTAGGATTTTGGCTAGGAGTAGGGGTAGTATAAGGGTTAGGGTTAGGGTTTGGCTTTGGCTTAGGGCTTGGGTTTGAATTTGGTTTTGGATTAGGGGTAAGGTTTGGGTTTTGGTTATGGTTAAGGGGTAGATGTTAAGGTTAGGGTTAGGGTTAGGGCTTTGGTTTGGGTTTGGGTTAAGGTTAATGTTAAGGTTAGGGTTAGGGCTTTGGTGTGTGTTTGGGTTCTGGTTGGGGTTAGGGTTACAGTTCCTGCACTGAGACCTGCAGATGCTAATTCACTCTACCACTCTGTAGGCATGGATTCTATTTACTTCCTGTGGAGCCATTTCTAAAGAACGGCTCAAGGCTATTGTTTTCTTTCACACTCTAAAGCTATTGCTCATATGGAATACTTGAAAGGCTTCACCATCATCAAAGTTTTCCACCACCATGAATTTCCCTTCTAGAATCCTGAAGAGCTGTCGTGAGTAACACTCAGTCATTCTTAATTGAGCCCCTCTCTCCTGGGGCAGGGCCAGTGGTGAGGAACGGAGAGGACACTCCGCCATCCTAGCCACCTACCCTTTGCCCAGCAGCTTTACAGGTTCGATGCGGGGTGAGACGACTTCTTCATGAAACATTTCAAAAGGTTTGAATGTCAGAGCCGCAATGGCTGAGAAAGCCAGTTTCAGAAATCTCAGGGCTTCCCCTGGCAGGGAAAGGTCATTCATGCCAGTCCTGACCGCCCTCCCCCCCCCCCCCAGGGCACCTGTGCTTCAGGCCACGGGGATGACTAAGACTCAGGGATGCTCTGAGGAGAGGGAGGAACATCCTCTCCATGGCTGTGTGTTCGCAGTTGTCAGCGGTAGGATGCTCCTCCCTAATAGGATTGGTGACCGTACACCGTTATCATTTTCCTTCTTTATTTTTGTGCTGCTGGAGATGGAGGCCTGACCACAGAATGGCATCCCAGCCTCTGTACCCTGGTCCATCCCCAAGTCCTGTGCAAGTCTATTTATTGCGTTCAGGGCCACAGTCTCCCTGCTCGGTGCATATGCATGCTATTGGTTCTGCTTCTCTGGGGAACCCTGACTAATACAAGACTTCCCTTCCCTGACAGTGGAGCTGCTCTTTCTCTGGTTAAAAACTCCCTTCGGGAGAGCCCAGAAAGGAAGTGGGGGGGGAGAGGAAAGCCCTCATTAGGACCCTCCACCTGGATGGCCACTGCATGGACCCTAATTACTGCACCCGAATTAGTCTCCAGCTTGCAAAGGAGGGCGTCTCTAAGGTCCTTATTAAAACCCGCGAAGCTTCTTAGGGATGGCAAAATGAAAACGCAGGAGTCTTGTTTGAGCTGACAGGAGCATAAATAGGTCCTGAGGGCAGCTGATCCCCACTCATTGCCCGCCTGGCCCAGCTTCAGCTGACCCGTGCCTTTGAGGGAAGACCTGCGAGGGGGGCCCTAAGATAGAGGCTCTGCCTTCCACAGTCTTTGATCCTGTGCACTGGTGGAAGGGAAGAGCTAGCTGAGAGCTTAGTGCAGGAGAGAGGGAGGGAGGGAGGGTAGTGGGAGAGAACTGTGGAAACAGCAGGAGCGAGACCTGCTCCGGTGACTCCTCACACGCCCACTGCTCAAGTCTTAGTAATCTCTGCAATGGGTCAGACATGGTTCTGGAAGCAAGGAATCAGGAGGGAATGAGCCAGACACTGACGAAACCCTTGTTAGGCAGCTGCACTTTTTCATGCCTGCCCTCGGCGGCAAGGCACAGTAGCAATGACAACGCCCTGTGTATATAGCCTGCCAACCTTGGCTTCAGGGATGGAAATCTGTTTTGAAAGCTGCCCCTCCTGAGAACTCGGTTACCCCTTCGGCTCCATACTTCAGTCATGTGGGCTGTGTGTCACCTGTCCCTGGTGGCCCTCCCTTGTTGGGGGAGGGGCGGGGTCGTCATCGGCCACCAGTCCTTGAGGACAAGGGAGCAGAAGCAACAAACTGGGCAGTCAGTGCCCTGTGAGCAGGACCGGAAATGACGACTTCTGGGATCAGCTTCCGGGAGGCAGGTCAATTTTATTAAGGGTGAATAAAGGTTATATAGAACCTTGATGGGGGTGGGGTGGGGGGGGGGCGCCTTTCAGGGTAGGTAAAGATGATTGGCTGGAGGGCTTAGGTTCTAAGATGCCTCATTTACATGGAGAGGATTCCAGGAACCCCAGGTGCTTACTGAGTGGGTTCTTATTGGGAGAGAGGGAGTTGGACCTGTGATTTCCCTGAGGACTACACGACAGTCAGGTAGAGGGCGTGGGGATCTGGGCTCCCTAGGCAGAGAAGAGGAAGCCTCGCTAACAAAGGGAGTCTTCCATTTTGCACTGAGCAGCCACCTCCTTGCTGTCACACTGTCCGAATTTCCTACAACATCTAGTGTTTGTGTCCAGGTCATCACTGCTTAGAAGGATGCCCGTCAGATTGGAGTGAGGACCATGCTATTGGCCTGGTTTGCATTTAATTTCATACTAAAAGTCCCTCCTCCCAGCATGGTTAAATCTGGATGTATCTATGGTTACAGCTTCAATATGAATTTAGAAGGGGACAGAGTTTAGCCCAGTTCTTCATTTGCCCCTTTACCTATCTCTTGCAAGTCAGGTGCCCCCTCCCTTTCAGGGCCCTCAGTGAGGACTCTATAAGAGAGTGTTAATTTGAAGGATAAATGTCCTCATAGTATATCTCGCTTTTGAATGCTTGGTCCTCCATTGGTGGCCCTGACTGCAGAGGCTTGGGCAGTGATGCATATCACCAGAGGCAGGTTCTGAGAGCTTAGATGTGCCCCTTTGAGTTTTCTCTCTCTTTCCTGCTATGCGAGCTCCCAGCAGTTCTGCTACTGTACCTGAAAGCTACTCTCACACTTCCCTACCGTGATGGAACCATAAACACAGAATAAACCCTTCCTTCTGTGAATGGCCTTGGTCATTGTCCCGGCTGGTTCTATGTCAACTGGATACACATTATAGTCATCAGAGAGTAAGGAGTCTCAAGGAAACACCTCCACAAGATACAGCTGTAAGGAACTTTCTCAATTAGTGATCACCGGGAGGGCCCAGCCCATTGTGAGTAGAGCCAGCCCTGGGCAGCTGTTCCTGGGTTCTATAAGAAAGCAGGCTGAGCAAGCCAGGGCAAGCGTGCCAGTAAGCAGCACCCCTCCATGGCCTGTGCATCAGCTCCTGCCTCCAGGATCATGCCCTGTTTGACTTCCTGTCTTGACTTCCTTCAGTGATGAACAGCAATATGTAAGTGTACGCTGCATAAAACCTTTTCCTCCCCAACTTGCTTTAGCAGTAGAAACCCTAACTAAGACAGTCACAGTGTTTAGCTCAGCGATACAATCACAACTAACACAGCTCCAACTGTCCTTGAGGCCCTGGAGGATGGGAAACACCCACCCATCCTGCAGTCATCCTGTAGTGATGCTTTCTCATGCTGGGATGTGTATCTGCAGCTAGTCAGGGAGCTCTGGCTCGTCAGAGACGCTGTCTGCTTCCCCAGTTCCTACAGCCTCATCTTCCATAGAACAGATCTTTTTAGTGGCCGATTGATTCAACTGCTAGGAGTATGTGAAGCAAACCAGGGGCTGACAAGATGGATCAGTGGGTGACGGCACTCGCTGCTAAGACTGACAACCTGAGTCCCAGAGACCTAATAGGAAGAAGGAAGAAAACTGACTCCTGTAGAGCGTTCTCTGACCTTTTTTGTTTACATAGCATGCACGTGCATGCACACGCACACACACACACACACACACACACACACACACACACACACACACACACACGTGCCCGCGCACACGCACAGAGTAAATGTTAAAAAGTAAAGCAAACTAGAAAACCAAATAGCTGGATATTATTTCATCTTTAATGTTAATTAAAAATACACTCTCTGGGCAGCGGAGGTGCACACCTTTGATCCCAGCACTCGGGAAGCAGAGACAGGTGGCTCTCTAGCCTGGTCTACAAAGTGAGTTCCAGGACAGCCAGAGCTACACTGAGAAAACCTGTTGGAGGTTGGTCTGATATACTTTGATGGGGATTGTTTGTACCTTGCCTAAGAGTTTATTCCTGTTTGACAAGTAAAAGGCCATCATACCTGGGCAGGGCAAATGGGATGGGCATGGATAAGGTTCCCAGGAGAGAGAGAGAGAGAGAGAGAGAGAGAGAGAGAGAGAGAGAGAGAGAGAGAGAGAGAGAGAGAGAGAGAATATCCAAGGAAGGGAAGGAGGAGAGACCGGAGAAGAGCAGGAGGAAGGAGGCTGTGCCTTGGGTTAGGTGCAGGAAGAAGCACATGGCCGGCGTGGAAGGAGATTTGGCCCAGATGCTGATAATTAGCAAGTATTTGCGATTGCGGATGGGAGGTAACTTGATAAAAATTATTAGAAGCAGCTGGCATGGGATTGGGGCCAGGTATGGGGTAACTGCCCCAATATGAGAAATAGTTTAGGAGATTAATATCTGCCCTGCCCCAAGTTAACTGAGACTATTTTTAAATATAACAGGTATCTGTATCTTGATTGATTACTAGCAGGTTATAAAATACCCATAATAATAATTGTAGGCCTGATAATAAACATTATTAGGCCATACTGATAAAATAATCACAACATGACTATGCGCATACCATGCAATTTTTTGTTAGTTTTCTCTGCTTTCACTTTTGCTCTTTCCCTTTCTTCTCCTTTTTATTAGTCTGTTTGCTCTGAGAGTCTTGTTTGTTTTGTTTTGCTTTCTGAGAATTTGCAATGCACAATGTGCTGATTCAGTGCTTCTCACTGCCCCCCCCCCTCGCCCGACCCCAAGAATCCATGTATCCCATGGTGTAGAATGTATAGTGGCCCCCAAAGCCCAGGCTCATGGTGACTGTAGCACAGAAAGACAACATCCAGCCGTTGGTTCTCTCAGCCCACACATGATTTCCGGGGATGGAATTCAGGTCACCAGGCTTATGTGGCAAGTGCCTGGACCCAGTGAGCCATTTCACTAGCCCAGACTCAGCCTTCCTTAACAGCGTCTTCTGACAGGCAGCATGTTTCCATGCACAGGTGCATTCAAACCCTGACTGTGGCGCATGCGCCACCGTGGTACGGAGTCAAGGGCGAGGGACTGTGGATTTAACTCACACACACACAACACAGTGGGTCCTTCATGCTAAGAGGGCGGTGACAGCAGCAGCAGCAGCAGCGGTTTTTATTCAGTGTTCAAAGAGCCTTCTTACAGGCAGCAAAACAGGAATGCCACTCACAGGTGAAATCCCTCAAGAGGCGATTGCACACAGGAGGAAAAGTCCCGAGGAGGGGAGGGGTGCGTTCTCAGAGCAATAAACATGACTAGCTAACCAACATAAACACAGACACGGAAGCTGCTAGAAATAGGGCATGAGACAGCAAGACAGGCAGGCAGCCAAGTCGGGCCTGGTTCCTACACCTGACATCTCATAGAGAAGCATTTGCTGGGCAGGCTTGCTGGGTTCACAGTTTCTTCTTGTTCACCACCCAGCCAGGCATCCCCTGCCTTTCCCCAAACCAGCACTGGAGGCACTGGCTCCCATGTTGACAAAGTAAACCGCCCACGGATGCCTGGAGCAGAAACAAAGCCATCAGAGTGGGTGATCCTTAAGAAAAGTCATTCCAATTCACTGGTGGTGGGTCATGCTTCTTAACTCAGCCACAGGGAAATCCCCAATTCAAGCAAAAATAATTCTGTCTTCATTATCCTGCAATCCGATGGGTGTCTGTGGTAATGCGAACATCCTTTTCTGAAAGGACAAGGCACGGCACACGTCTTAATAACGCTTCCCTGTCCATGTCTTCCTGAAATGCTACATTAGCAACTGCATTTCCCTGCGCTGGAACCCGGCTCAGGCCCCCTGCTGATGCTCTTACAGCCCGTTATTAATGGGGACCCCTTCGGGGGTTGTAATTTGGGACTCAATTTGCCATAAAAATTGTCCTAAGTGTCACCTTCGTAATCGGAGATCATGTGACCCATGAAACACATTGAACTGAAAGAGGGAAACGAGTGTCAAATAGTCCCCTGCTCTGTAAAAAGGGGCCAGCCATGGTAATACAAAGTGGGTTTCACCGTGTCCTAGAGATGGGGAGGGGTGAGGATGTCCCCCCCTCCCATTCCTTGAGCAGGGCCTACAGGGAGAGCCTCAGAGCACAAGAACACAGCCTTCCTAGTGACTCTCAGAACACCCAGCCCAGCACAGTAGCTCAGAAATAATCCCTCCCAGTATATTTTATTTTTGAAACCTAGTCTCTGCGTTGTCGTGGCTGCCCTTAAAGTCCTAAATTCAAACAATCCTTCCAACTCTGCCTCTGGAGCAGCTGGGGCTACAGGCTTATGTGCCTGCCCTGGCTCCTTTGTTGGATTTTGGTGCTGCTTACCTTTTGAACCAAAAATTCACAGGTATCCTAGAAAAGCTTTTTATTCTAATTCCAGATTTTAAAAAGCAGGTTAGATGCCAAGTCTAATTAACTATTATGGAAGTCAGGTTCACAATAAACTCTATTTTACATTCATTATTGTGGCTACAATTGGATAAATAAAACAAGACCCCAGAAAACAATAAGCTTTATGTGGCAGGTGGCACATATATAATAATCATAGCTACTTGGGAAGTTGGGGCTACATAGTCAGACCCCCCCCTCAACTTCAGACAAAACAAACGAGATCAAGAGTTGACAATGATGTGGAGACGTGAGAACTGGGGTGCGCTTGCTGGTATAGCCCTAAAACAGCTCAGCTGCTGTGCAGAGCAACACGAGGACTCTTCCAGAAATTAAACATGGCTTGACCACATGACCCAACACTTCTATCTCTGAGTATGCAATGGAAAGACCTGGAAGCAGAAACTTGCCTGGGACACTTGTGTGTCAGTGCTCAGAGCAGACCTTTTCATAATTGTCCCAATGTTGGGAGCTGCTCACAAGTCCGCTGACAGGTGAAGGGATGTGGAAAACGTGATGAAACTCTGACCTGTGATTCAATATGGCTGAACCCCAAAGACATTAGGCTAAGTGAAAATAGGGTAAACACAGAAAGGTGGGGATCACCTGGTTCCATTTTGTATAAAAATCTAGAGTCCTCAGCGCACAGGAAAAGCATAGTGCAGCCCTGGTTACTTTGGCCCAGGGTGGTGAAGGCTTAATGTGTAGTGGGACAGGGTTTCACCTTGAAAAGATGAAACCATTTTGGGGACTGGTGTGACAGCATGGTTAGGAACAATGTAATTGATCTGTTTAAGAGTACTTTTCACTTATTCTTTCAAAGTGTCATACACATATGCAACTTATTTTAATTATGTACCCCAACTCTCTCCTCCAAATCTTCTCAGTACTCCCAGTATGAATCTGTTGATATCATTATTAACTCACTGAGTCCAAGCAGTGCTGCCCATGTGCACATGGGTATGACCTCATCCGCTGGGGAATGAGCCACTTGCCAGTAGACACACCCAAAGAAAAGAGACCTCCTCCCTTGCAGCTATCGACTGATAGTAGCCCTCCAGCTGGAGGTGGGGTGTGCAGCTCCATAACCCCTGCCCCAGCCACACTAACAATTTTAACTCCCTGTGTTAAAGTACATTCTAGAAAACAGAGGTAACACTGAACACTGGAAGAGAAGGTCACCCAGAGCTGGAGAGATGGCTCAGTGGTTAAGAGAACTTGCTGCTCTTGTAGAGGACCTGTGTCAGGCAGCTCACAAACACCTATATCTCCAGCTCACAGAATTCTATTGCCTTCTCCGGCCTCCGTGGCACTTGCATGGTTTGGAGCATCAGCTGCCTCTTTGCCTTCTCGTCCACTTCCTCTTACAGTACTGACCTTTCCTCCATGGTCACTTTTCCTACCCTGTGATGGTGTGTACTTTAGGGTAGGTATGCACAGCAGCAGTGACAATGGAAGCCAGGGCCCTTGAATGCTAGGTGAGCTCTCTGTCACTGAGCCACACCCTTAGCCCTGGCACACTCTCTTCCCTGGGCTATAGTTTGTTAGTGATAACTCCTCTTGAGTTTCAGTTTTAAAATGCTTTCATTCTACTGTAATTCCTAAAAGATAGTTTTGCAGGGCATCATAGTCCAGGAACCAGTTCTTCTCTTTCATTATCTGACTTGTAGTAGTACGGACGAAAGTTACCCTATACATTACCTGGGAACTGTTTGAAGGCAGATTGCCTTTTTTCTTCTTAAAAAATCTTTAAGATTTTCTTTTTTCTAGGTTTTCTTTAAATCATAATGATGTTTCTATGGTGATATATATATACACACACACACATTTTAAACTCATTATGCCCGTGGCTCTGTACTGGCTGGTTTTGTGTGTCAACTTGACACAAGCTAGAGTCATCACCGGGAAAAGAGCTCAGTTGAGGAAATGGCCTTCATGAGATCAAGCTGTAATTAGTGATCCACGGGGGAGGGCCCAGCCCATTGCGAGCGGTGCCATCCCTGGGCTGTCAGTTCTGGGTTCTATATAAAAGAAGGCTAGGCAAGCCAGGAAACAGCACTCCTCCATGGCCTCTGCATCAGCTCCTGCCTCCAGGTTCTTGCCCTGCCTGAGGTCTTGCCCTGACTCCCCCGCCCCCAGTGACGGACTATAATATGTAAGTATAAGTGAAATAAACCCTTCCCTCCCCAAGTTACTTTTTGGTCATGGTGTTTCATTGCAGCGAAAGAAACCCTGACTAAGATGAGCTCACTAGATGCCTGAATTTGTAGATTTTTTTTTTCAGATTGGAGGGGTTTACTACCTTGTGTGTTCAAGTTTGTCTTTGTATTCTTTCCTTGTGTTCTTAGATTGAATGTACAGTGTGTCTTGTTTATATAACCCTCTCACCTTGTGTTACTATTCTTTCCATGTGTGCCTCTCTCTCAGCCACACAAGGGACAACCTTTAAACTGTCTTCCTGCCCACACTTGTTTCTCTTTCTTCTCACTGTGGTCAGTCTTCTAACTAGGATATCCATTGCCATTTTGATGTTTAAAAAAAAAAAAAAATCACAGTTTTCACCTCTAGACTCTGTATGGTTCTTACTCAAACATAGCATACTTTAAAAGCTGTGTACTATTTTATGAACTTTGTGAGAATTTCCTGCAGGCATAAGATGGATTTTGATCATATGCACACACCCCACTTTTCTGCTTAACTCCGCCCACATCCGCCTCTGCCACAGCCTCCGCCTTCTCCTTCCCATTGAGTCCGGTGTGGGCTGCCAATATAGTCAGATGTGGCACCGTCTGGCGCACAGCAGACCTACCAGGAACTACATTCTTAAAGAAAACTAGCCTTCTCCCCTGCCCAGGGGCCACTAATTGTCAATAGCTCATCCGCTGGAGGTAGGTGCTCCTGAGCCTCTCTCTTCCCACTTTTATGATATGAAGCGATTCTCTAGTTTCCAGATTTCTACAGTTTACTTATTTCCAGCATGTGAAATCTAAGTCTGTTTCTCCTGTTTCCTTGTCTCTCGTTCAAGTTGCTTTTGATCTCGAGATGCTGATTTCCATGGCAAGGTCATTCGCTGACCTTGAATAATGGCTTCTGGGCTTCTTGAGACCTTGGTGTGAGCTTGTCTGTCCAATTTCTCTGAGAGCCCTGGGAAACCCGCTGTTTGAGGGGAACTTTGGATCAGTCCCAAGTGTGAAGTCTCTTGCTCAACCCAGCTTTACCTGTCTACACTGCAAGCTACACAGCCTGGTCATTAGATGCTAGTGGTACAGATGTCCTTTGTCACTCCTTACTTCCACTTATCATTCAGTGCACTTGTCACAGTACAGCCATTTCTCCTTCCAGTAAGTGCTCAGCCATGTGTGTGTGTGTGGGGGGGGGGTCTCAGTGAGATTTGGGCACCTCTGCAGCTCCAAGGGAGGAAGGGGAGGGTAGAAGGAGAGAGGAAGGATGCTGCTGGAGCCTTTGAGGTCCCATCATCGCCCTGATGTTTACAAAGCTCCAAAATGCTAAGGAGGTGTCCCGATTCGGGGACATTGCTTATTCTTCCATCAGCTTGATCTCTTATAGACCTTAGAGGAAAGGAGGGGTCCTACGTCACCCCGAGGCTTCCTCCAGCTATTGCTTGCTATGAAGATTTCAGACAATGTCCAGAACACTCTCCCTGCAGGACCCCAGTGGGCTCCCCACGAGGGAGCTAACATCCACTCCTGACTGGACCAGGAGGGAGTTTTCAAGACATCTGGCTCCTGTATGGATTTTCCCTCCCTGCCTGCAGCTAGTCTAACTGGGGGCCTGTGGTTTGTAGCCGCCTGGCTCCGGCTTAGGGGAAGTGAGGTCTGGGTAGCCACCACGAGTGGATTCCTGAGCACCTTCCTCCCCACACTCTTGGCATTCACATGGCACAGCTATAAATTATGCCCGGCATGTTCATTTTCGGTCTGAATGTGTTCTCATCCCAGAGGAGCGACTAATGGCGTCAAGTTACTGATGTGAGAAAGGCCCTGCCACCACAATGACTATGGATTAATGAAACAGCCTCACGGAGGCTGGGGCCGCAATCAATCCTCAGCCACTGGCGACACAGATTTTCAATTGTGTTCTCTGACCATTTCCCTCTTTGCCAAAATTATTTTGCTATAATTTTATTGGGTAAATGTTTACCTTTGCTTAAATGTTTGCTTTTTATTAAAACTGGATGCACGCAGGGCACCCTCATCCTTGCACACTGCAAACTGGAAGACAGGGATTTCAAAGCCCATCGGATTTTCTCTAGGAGGCATGAAGACAAATCTCTTAATCCAGGATCATCAGTGACTGATAAATTTCATTCAGAAAGTTGGCGAGCATCGCATCCTATCCATGAACTCTGCCCATGGGCCATGCACATTACACCCCCGATTTTCTCTTGGGGCCTTTCTCTTCCTCTGTGAATTCATTTTCTTTCTTTCTTTTTTCTTTCTCTCCCCTCCCTCTCTCTTTTCCCCTTTCCCCTCCCCTTTCTTTAAAAAAATGTAGGACGTTTATTTTTCACTTGAGGAAGATGCCAGAAACTCCACCGATGGGCCCTGGGTTGTTCTAAGAATCTAGATCCTAATAGCAAATTATTCTGGTCTATTTCTAGAAGTACAGAGTGTAGACTTAATCATATTCGCTAAGTGTTCAGTAACATGAAGAGAGTTTCAAGGCTGCTATGGTGAATGGCACAGATGGCACTGTTCTCCACTCGTGTGTCTATGCCCCTATAGCTGTTTTATTTATTTATTTATTTATTTATTTATTTATGTATACAGTGCTCTGCCTGTATGTATACAGTGCTCTGCCTGCATGTACACCAGAAGGACAGAAAGGGCATCAGATCATGTTACAGATGGTGATGAGCCACTATGTGGTTGCTGGGAATTGAACTCAGGACCTCTGAAAAAGCAGGCAGTGCTCTTAGCCTCTGAGCCATCTCTCCAGATCAAACATTGTATTTTTTTTTCCCAACAGGGTTTCTTTGTGTAACAGTCCTGGCTGTCCTGGACTCACTTTTGTAGACCACACAGGCCTCGAACTCACAGCGATCTGCCTGCCTCTGCCTCCCAAGTGCTGGGATTAGAGGCATGTGCCACCACGCCTGGCTCCGTATACCTTTTTTTTTTTATAGCGACAGGAACACACATCTATGCCTTGATTTGAGGGTAGCATTGACCTATGGGACTAAAGCCAATGTAATGACAGCAGGATAGAAAAACACTGGTTGACTGGGAGTTGAGTAAGTGATCTTGGAACTCTCCTGGCATGTGGACACAGCTGGCTAGTCGGCCTAAGGAGCTGTGTCATCTAGTCACTCTGAACCTCCGAGTGACCCACCATCCTGGGACAAACCAAAAATGTCTAGCTCAGACTGCTGACCTACAAGGGCATGAGCTAAACAGTATTATGCTGAGTCTCTACATTCTGGGGTTGCTTACTATATAGTAAAGCTAAGTGATACAAGTTCTCCCAGATTGTACATTTTGAGCTCACGTGGCTTTTATTTGGCACTTATGTTCACATTTCCTGAAAATATCAAAATCATTTAATATATATTTGTTGAATGGGTAGAACTGGCCTTCCAAAAGGGCTGAGGTCAAGGTCTTCTCAGTGCTACTTAGAAAACTGGGGGGGGTATTCCAGCGCATTGGACTTCAGGCTTGTTGTTTCACTTGTGAAGCAGTGTTCAGATACCCACCTTGTATGCTGCTGTGGTTGGCAGAGACGACGTGTGCTGTAGGGATGAGCTGGCTGTATGACAGCTGGGGCATGAGCAGAAGCACCCTAAGAAAGGGCCTTGGAGCTCATGGGTGTGGGTGAGACACACTGCACACTTCATGGTTTCCATGGCCACTAGCTGTTTGGCAGGTGCATCCCAGCCTCCTGGTGTTTTCCTTTTCTACTACAAAGGAAGGTTTAACCCCTTCAGGCTCTGACAACCACGTGTCACCCGGACAGTGATGGTCTGCCTCCCTCCCTCTGAGGGATGCTGCTCTGGGCTCTGCCTCCACAGCCTGCATCTGGGTCCTATAACATAAGGAGTGGATGGAGGCCCACTATTTCAGGACCATTTCATCTGCAGCAAGCCACCTGCCTGATGTACCACCAGAATCTCACTGAGACACGAAGGACCACACTGCTTCCAAGACCAGTGAGCCACACGAGGCTCAAACGTTTTTGGACAGGAAAATATTTTTTGTTATTTATCTAAAGCAGAAAGATAGAGCAGCTGGCCAACGGGCTGGGAAATAGAAAAGACAACAGAAGCAGAGAAAGACAGTGTAATTTGGATGGGGATGAGAACACAGTTTACTACAGGGCAACAGAGCTTCCTGCTCTGCCCATCAACACGCTGAACCACAAATTCGAGCAATTACAGAAGAAGAAAGTTTTAAGAAAATAGTAACACACAAAGAATTATAAAATAGGAGAAAGAGTCACACAAAGAGCTGAGTTCAGTGTCTTTTTCTTTTTTATGTGAGACATGTTGGTTTCTTGTAATGTCTGAGGTGGCCTCGTCCTGGATTTGAGATGATTCTTGTGTTGGAGAGGGATCCAGAATGAAATAACGTAGTAGTTATTTATCATAGGAGTAAAGACAACATCTCAAAACTCTGCTTCTTCACCAAAGACTCAACAGTCAACACAGTCTTGATCAAAAAGGATGAGGCCAGAGGCATCATGGTACCTCATTTCAAGACACAATAAGGAGCCATGGTGGTGGCAGCAACATGGTCATAGAGTAATGACAGATACATGGATCAGAGGGACAGAGGCCAGGAGTGAGCTTGTACGCCTAGAACCAGCTCAGTCTTGACAGAGGTGCCCAAACCATGCAGGGTGTGCAGCTGCCCTCTTTCACAAAGTGTTCACGGGAAGCAGACACGCACATGCAGGAGATGGAGGCAGAACTTTCTCATGATGGCTCTCAGCTCATGATGGGTCAAAGGCCAAATGCCAAGGTCTGACCTGGGAACATGCATGAGACATGCCAGTAAGGGCGATGGGACTGCTCGGATGCTGGAACACGCAATGGACTTACATGATTATAAAAGCAAAGGGAACAAAGCCAAAGACGGACAAGCAATTATACTCAAGTTCTGTACAGCACACAAAACAGAGGAAAAGACGATCCACAGGCCCGGGAGAATTGTCTGCCAGCGATCCTCTCAATGGAGCCATAGCCGCAGCACACAATATATTTATCGTATGTAAGGAATTCAAAACAAGAATCTGATTACAAAATGAGCAACTGCTCTGAACAGTCGCAAAAACATGAGGTACAGTCAATATCATCAGTCGCAGGGAAATTGAAACTCCAGTGAAATACGTACACCAGTTGAAATGCTATTAGAGTCAACAGCAAAGCGGGCAAGACCCGCATGTAACACACGCTGGCATGGATATGGAGAAGAGGAAGTCTTACACAGTGTTGGTGGGAACCGAAACCAGAACAACAGTATGGAGCCTCATCTGAGAAGTGACAATAGGACCACCGTGGGACCTAGGCACCCCTTTTCTAGGTATATGTCAAAGGGAAATTAAGCCTGCAAACCCCAAACGTACTTACCTGTCCATGTCTACAGTGAAGCCATTCACACTAGCTGAGGCTGTGCTCACCTTAGGTCCTCACCAACAAGGATAATGTGCACATAAACAGTGGAATATTACACAGCTATAAAGAAGAATGAAACCCTGCCATCTGCAGGAGAATGGACAGAACTGAAGGAAATGATACCACATGAAATAAGCCAGGGACAGAGACAAGTACTGCACCCTCTCCCTCATGTGTAAAACTTAGGTGGGTGATTGTGAGAAATGGGGAACCATGGAGGCAGAAAAAATAAAGGGAGGCCAGATTTTCTCTTTGATAGGTGCATGTTGTACATACACATGTACTCAAATATTGAAACATCACAGCAAACCACATTTGTAAGCACAATACATGTGAATAAAATTAAAAGAACAATAAAAAGTCTGTTTCTTGATAAAATGGACATACACTTGTGAAAATGATTACTTTTATATACAACTACCTCTATATACATCCAAAGAGGAAGTTTTAACTTATTCCACCTTATTTTTGTTCTGTTTGGTTGTTGAGACAGGGCCTCTCTACATAGCACTGGCTGTCCTGGAATTCACTGGGTAGAGCAGGCTGGCCTCGAACTCACAGAGATCCACCTGCCTCTGCCTCTTGAGTGCTGTCTGGTGTTCCACTTGATTTTTGCTAAGCTGAGATCTTAAACATGAAAACCACCTGTGAGCAGGCGAAGCCAGGCTGCCAGACGGCAAGCTCATCTTCCGCATTTGTTACAACAGTCCTACTCTATTACGACACACCACAAAGACACATCTATCCACATAAACACAATGGCAATTTCTATACGAGGTTCACACACAGCAGACGTCGCCGAGTATGCGACCTCGGTAAGGCGTTCGATGAAGGGCGCGCCACCTCCCCTGTCCCCCTGGGCACCCTTAGGAGGCCCTTATGTTGGCATCACATTCTTCCAGGAGAAGAATCAAATCTTCAATCAGGCTGTGTTCTCGGCCATGGGTCACTTTCATAATGTCAAAGGCCTAAGGAGAAAGGAAAGGTGACAGATTAGTATCAAAATGGACAAGCCCCGCCTGGCTTTCCACCATTTCCTGATGACCTAGGAGCCCTGTGGTCCACAGGTGAGCAATCAGTCTTTACGGAGATGGCAGCACTGTGGTTCACAAAACCAGAATACAGGTTGCATGGGTGGTGCCTGGGGGTTTAGAAGGTGGACTTCAGATTTGGCAACCCGGGGCTGACATGCTCTTTAGTGACCGTACTGATGCACAGGTTTAGGTGGCTAGGGTAGGTATTTGATAAGCTTCATTGTGACCATTACGTCACACAAAAGAAGAAATGGTGTGCTACTTCCTACTAATGATGGTTTTGAAACTATTTTGTGTGGCGGGGTCGGGGATTGTGGGGGGGGGGGTGGGAGTGTCAGAGGAAAGTGTGAAGGAGCCAGTTCTCTCCTACCCTGTGGGGTCCAGGGATAGAACTTGGGCCGCCAGGTTTGGTGGCAAGCTCTTCCACGTGCTGTGCCATCTTGCTGGCCCGTGATATTTTTTTCTTGCATTTTATTCTCACCTATAGGCTCTTAATCCCTAGGTACCATGCACACACATTTCACGTTCTCTTCCCGGTGTATGCCACTGCAATGGTGGCATTTGGATGAACCTTTCCTTCAGCTTCTGTGTCCAGTCTGTCACTAAGTCTGGAAATTCAACCTCTAGAATATTTTGAAAATTGGGCTGAGCTTGTGAGAATCCACTATGAGAGCACGGCAGAAATGAAATGAAATTAGCAACCTAAAGGCAAAAAGAAGTCTTGGCTTTGGTCACAAGCGTTTCCCCCTGGAAACAACAGCTTCCAAGCTGTGAGGAAGCCAAGCCATGTGCAGAGGCCACATGTGGGCAGCTCTGGATGGGAAACTCGAAGCCGAGACACCAGAGCTGTGCCCGGTGTCCAGGCAGAAGCCAGCCAGGCACCGTGGAGAGGCTGGAGACCACTCCTGCTGTGCTCAGACACTGTGCTGTGAGCATAATCTTATTGTTCTTTGCTCTTCCGCGTCTTTGGATGGTTGTCTACGGGGCAGTGAACGGTTTAAGCAGCATTATGCTCTGTGCAATGGGAGGCAGGGAATGGGGTGGGGGGAGGGGATCCAAAGCCACCGTATCCTGTATTCCGTGAGACTTTACTCTAAAGACTCTTCAAGATGTGGCGCTAGAGGCCGTGAAGCATGGGGCAATGAGCTCCCTGACAGGCTAACATCCCCACACCCCACTGAGAACAGGTGCAGTAACCCCCAGCAGCCATAGCTACTGCTAATTACTCAGTGCTATTCTGAAGTCAGCAAGCTAACCGCTTTACAGGTGTGGGCAACTCCACCACGTTTACAGACAGCATTGCATGAGCTACTCTTGAGAATTTAGGTCACTTCCAGCTGTTTTTGATTATGATATGCTACAGATCCTCCAGTCTATGAGTTTGTTCCTGTTGCTATTATTGGTGTGTGTGTGTGTGTGTGTGTGTGCGCGCGCGCGCGCGCGTGCGTACTTGCTTGTGTTTTTCTTTTACTTTTTTTTGTTGAGATAAATCCTTAGGAGTGGAGTTCTTGGGTTCAAACACCTTAAAGCTATAGAGATTTTGGAGCTGGAAAGTGCTGGGTGGGTCTCACAAAGAGACTCCCCTCAGTCCTCACTGCATTTATCAAGTCAGACGCCCTCACCTCTATCGAGGGGAAGACTGAAGGCAGGACAGCAGAGCTTTAAGACTCATGGCTGCTGGCAGCCTGCGCTTCTGTAAAGATGTTCCCTATAGGCTTAAAGAACAGAAAACCAGTGGACTTTGTCTGCCTGCCTGCCTGCCTGCCTATTTCTCTCCCTCCTTCCCTCAGCCCTCCTCTCCCTCCCCCCCCCCCTCTGTGTTGGAGGGGCAGGAGGTAGGGTGATAATTAGATGTTGGGATGAAAACTGAAAGAAAGCCCCGCTGGCTCTGAACTGACACTAAGAGCCAGGCCCACAGGAGGGGCCAGGACAGATGTAGGGACCGTGCCTGTCCTGCTTCCATTACTGTACACCTATCTGGAGGCTGGGCTCAGAAGGACAAGAGCTGCCTTACCTTGCAGGCAGCCAAGCTCTGGGAGAAGATTAAAAACCAACATCTGGTGCCTCATGTTTTATTCTCTTTTCCCTGTACCTCCCTGGGCCCTCTGTGCTGGACATCCTGGGGTCTAAGACAGAGACCTGTACAATGGTTGTCATTAAAGAGGCTTCTGGGTCTGAAGAGATCCCTTGTAGCAACTGCTTCAACTTGAGAGTTGGGGTGGCGGTCCGGTCCCCCTCTACTTACCTAGGGCTGCCTGGGGAGGAGGAGGAGGAATCCTGGTCTCTGGGAGAGCCCCCTGCAAACAAGCCCTGACCCTGAGTCCACCCTGAGAGAGGGCTCGGCTGGCACAGCGCCCTCTGCTGGTGTGCTCTCACAGCTCCTACGCAGATCAGAGGCTTTGCTTCATGGCTGTGTTTCTGCAGGTTCTCCCCCTGAGGAAGGACCTGGGCCTCTCTGTGACTTGACTGACAGCTAGATGACAGTGCTGGTTTCTTGTCACCCTGACAGTGGAAGGCTGATCTGTGTTTTCCTGAGCACCTTTCTTCTTCCATTCTTCCTTCCTCACTACCCCCCTGCAGTTCCAGTCCTAACCAGAATTTTCCTGTGCACTCAAGGGGCAGAGCTGCCATCTGATAGCAGGGCAGGGAGGCCAAGCTCCGCTGGAGACGTGGGACCTATGACCACACTGGGGCTGCAGGACCCGGCAACAGGGAAGCTGCCACCATTTGGGCTCATGGTCACACTGCCAAGACTTGTTTCCTGATGGCAGGGCAAAAAATGTCCAGCCAGACATCCTCCCTGGTCAGAAGAAACTGCTCCAACTCACCTGGTCTAAGGGGAGACCGAGTGGGATGCCCACTCCCCAGGGCTCACCCCCTGTCCACTCTACCTGTCCTGTGCATCCTCTAGCTGTGGACAGTGCACTGACGAGAGAGAAGCAGCGGTCTCCTGGACATGGCTTGTTATACAGCCTGGGGCCCATGTTTTGCGCACACTCATTTGCTGGTGACCTCAACACGGGAGTCATATGGGGGTGGGACACTAGTGTTCCTATGCATCAAAATGGCTAGAAGTAGAGAACAAAAGTATAAGGAAGGGACAGAGGACTAATGTGAAGATAGTGTGTGTGTGTGTGTGTGTGTGTGTGTGTGTGTGTGTGTGTGTGTGTATGAACAAAAGTATATCATGTGTGTAGAAACCAGAGCTTAGAGATAATTAATAAATATGATTTTCTCTGGGTGATAGTCATATATGGAAGAGAAATGGAGAGAAAGAAGAAAAGAGTGCTAAGTCTGCCAGCAACTTCCCTGTACTTGCAGGTGTCAATGACGTGACAGCATTAGGCAGGCCTGATGGAGGAGGACATGGTGTCTACTATGATCCTGCGGAAAACACCTGCCTGCCCTCAGGACACCTCTTCAGCTCAGCTGGGAGATAGGGGGTGTTTCCTCTCACCTCATGCCCCACCCCAAATGGGAACTTCAGTAAATCCTGGACAAGCCAGAGCAACTGCTGCTGGGAGCGCTGAGTCTCCCGCTCTCAGCACCTCCCAAATGCTACACATGGGCTTGTCAGAGAGAACAATTCCAGTTTAATTTCCTGTGGTGGCATATAAAACAGACTAAGGAAATATAAAATTGGAGCAGGCCTGGTTTGGGAAAAGCTTCTCTCTTTCCATTAAATGGTATTTTTTTTAACGCTATCATTTAAAAGAAGCCTGCATACAATCTTGCACGGAGGAGGATTCGTCTGAAGCCTCCTGTGGGATGTGCTGCACCCACATAGAGATTCTAAATGTCACACCGGAAATGGTAGTGTAGATTGTCTGCCGCGTGAGAGGCAAAGGCCTCTCTGAGAAATAAAGGAAGGGCCCCCAGAACTGATTTCCATCTTATATCTTTTTTTCAAAAGTAATTTTAGAATCGTGGCCATGTATTAAATAAAATGAAATGAGATCAAATTATGATTTAAAGTTGGAAACAGTATGGCTTTCTTATTAATTTTTAATATAAATATATTAAGTTTATCAAGGATCTCATTACATGCTTCCTACTCTGAGCCTGGGGAATGCAATAAATAACTTCCCCAAGCATGATTTAAATATGGATATAAAATTAGAAGGAAAAGAGACGCGCAAGATAAGAGGCTGTAGACGGGGTCACCGCAAGGGGACACTGAAGCGAGTTTTCCTCTTCTGTCCATCCCAAGATGAAAGCAGTGTGTGGTAGGGGAGGTGGTCTGGGCATCCATAGGGGACATTACATGGAGCTGTGCCCACAGGCTGCTCCAGAGCCACTGAACAGCAGCAGGCAGCCCCAAAGTCTCTAAGGGCCCATGTGAGCTCAGCAGGTTTCCGGCAGTCCCCGTGCCACTCCACAGCTTCCAAGACTCACTCTGAGCATCAGTCCCCCTGAGGGGTATGTGATCTGGGAGGCAGAATACCCGACATCACCTGTCTGTCCATTTACCCTGGGACCCAGAGAGCATCACAGGACAGCTGACTGCTGGGATGGCCATAGGACGGAGGGCTACAGATGTGGTGAGTTCATGGCTGCCTGTCACTGGCAAAAACCACGCCAGAAAGAGTGGCTGTCGGGGCTGGAAGTGATGGCTCAGTGGTGAGGAGCACTGAACTACTGCTCTAACAGAGGACCTGGGTTCACTTCCCAGCACTGACAAATCAGCTCACAACTGCCTGCAACTCCAGTTTTGGGAGATTTAATGCCCTTTTCTAGTCTCTATGGGCACTGCATGCATATGGCACATACATACATTCAAGCAAAACACACGCATGAGCTGTGACTGTGCTACTATTTTTATTATGTTAATATGATGTTTTAAATGATTTATTTTTATGTGTTGTCTGGTTTGCCTGCACATAGGCATGTGTACTGCATGCTTGTGCAGTCCCCTTAGAGGCCAGGAGAGGGCAACAGATCCACTGGAGCTGGAGTTACAGATGGTGTAAGGTAGCTTGTGAGTGCTGGGAACTGAACTGGGACCCTCTGCAAGAGCAGTAAACCTTCTTAACTGCTGAGCCATCGCTCCAGAACCAACCCAATAAATATGAACATAGTGCCTGAGAGACTCTGAAGGAGTCTTATCTTTTCCCAAGACTGACAGCACAACCCGGGTTGCACTGTGCTGTGTGACACACACACACCAGACAGAGGAGGGAGGTGGAGATTTGCTTTTGTTTCTAAGCACTGTTACTGATTCCTAACTTGATTCCACTAAGGTCAGAAGGGTCACTCTGTCTGACTCTTACACTTATGAACCTTGTACAGTAATTGATATTTGTAGCTGGCCCAGAATGTGGCACGCACTGCCTTTGACACGTGTTCTTTACATACATGCAAAGGATGTCCAGTCAGCCCTTTTGAGCAGGGTATTTTATAAACGTCACTAGTGGTAGTAAATGCACTCTCCTCTGTCTTTGTAGATCTGCTGTCTAGTTCTTATCAACTGTTGTCAGAGGCGTGATATCTACCTCTGCTCGCAGCTTTCTGTTTTCTTTCAGGTCTAAAGGTTTGATTGGGTTAGGTTTAGAGACAGTCTTGCTATGGTACCCAAAGTGGCCTTGAACTTGCTAGGGTACCCAGGCTAGTCTCCACCTAGTAATCCTCCTGCCTCGGGCCCCAGGGCAGGGCTCTACCAGACTCAGTTTCCACTGTTTGAAACTGTGTGGTTTGATGCAGCTCTCTATGGTTGTTACAGCTACTGAGGAGACTGACTGCATTTCCACTCTATGACTCCTTGGTCTCTGGTAGAGTTTTCTTTGCCTTGAACTCTACTCATATGATAATAACATAGCCATTGCTGCTATATCTTGATTATGATTTCATGGTGCATCTTCTCCTGTCTTTTCACTCTCAGTCTGCCCATAGCACTGTATTTAAAGACAGAACATACTTGGGCTGCTTTCAAATATATCTGTCCTACTAATCTTTGCCTTTCAGAGTATTTAGAGCAGTAGTTTTCAACCTCCCTAATGCTGTGACCCTTTAATACAGCTCCTCATGTTGTGGTGACCCCCCCAACCATAAAACGATTTTAATTGCTACTTCATTACTGTGGTTTTGCGACTGTTATGAATAGTAATGCAAACATCTGCATTTTCTGATGGTCTCAGGTGACCCACGGGAAAGGGTTGTTTGACTCCCAAAGGGGCACGACCCACAGGTTGAGAACCACCAGTTTATATAATTTATATAGACTATATCATTACAATGTAATTATTACTGCACTAGAATTTAAATACACAATTTTATTGTTTGGTCATTCTTTCTACCTTTTGTGTGTGTCCCTTTCCTTTTGGAATCCTCCCGTGTTACCATCTCTCTTTTAATATGTCACTTAAAGATTTATGTATTTATGTAGAAACGAGTCCTCATGTGGTCTAGGCTGGCCTTGAACTTGCAGTGTAGGTAAGGATGGCCTTGAACTTCTCATCCTCCTGCTTCTACCTTCCCAGTGCTGAAAGCTTCAACTGTCAGCATAGCAGCCTGAAGAGGAGAAGGAAATTCTAATTATTCATAGTTTTGCTTGTTGTGGTCTTTCCTCACGATGCTCCAAGAGTCCTCTTCCCTCATTTTTCTTTCCTTTTAGAGACCTTGGGTGGCAGTTCTTCTAGGAGACATCTGATGGTGACGAGTCCTTTTAATTTTCCTACAACTGTGAATAGCTTGCTTTCCTTTCTCAGTGCTTGAAAGATGGCTTTGCTGAACTCAGGTTTGGGGATCAACAATTTTTTTTCTCCTAATACACTTGAAACCGACGTGCGCTTTCGTAGGATTTCTGGTGAACCACTCTCGTTCAGGTGTCCCGCCCCTTCAGCACGGAATCATTTTATCCTCTTGTCACCCCAAGGAGTTGTTTTGGGTTTTAGTTTTATTTGAGTAGTGAACCTGGGTGAGACAGAATTAGCTGGCTAGTTTTATGCCAACTTGATACAAGTTAGAGTCATTTGGAAAGAGGAAACCTCAGCTGGGAAAATGCCCTCACCAGACTGCCCCATAGGCAAGGCCGTGGGGGCATTTTCCTGACTGATGGTTGATGTGGGAGGGCCACTGTGGGTTGGTTAGGTGATCCTGGGTTGTATAAGAAAGCAAACTGAGCAATCCAGGAAGAGCAAGTCAGGAAGCAGCACGCCTCTGTGGCTTCTGCTCCAGTTCCTGCCTCCAGGTTCCCGCTCTAAATTCCTGCCCTGGCTTCTCCCAGTGATGGATTTATAAACTGTAAGATGAGATATAAACCTTTCTCTTTCCAAGGTGCTTTTGGTTAGGGCAGCTGTCACAGCAATAGAAACCCTAACTAATGGCCATGCTGGCCGTTGTTAGATGTGCTGGCTAGTGGTAAAGGCACATTTACATGATTGGGCAACCGTGCCTGCCACCCTCAAGCTGAACATCTGCACCAAGCCATGCCAGGAAGATGTGCCTGCTACATAACAAGCACCCACCCTATGCGTTGCCCTCAGAGCCTGGTAACACCGCTCTGCCTTCTGCTGTGTGCAGCTAATCTAGGTGCCTCACATACGCAGAATTTATAGCGCATGCCTGTTGTATGTAGTTAGTGTAATGCCTTCAAAGCTCATCAGGATAGAGCACCTTTGAGAGCTTCACTCTAGGGCTGAATGCTATGCTCTTGTGTGTCTATAGTTAACATGCTGCTCCGTTGATAGATTGCCTTTTATGCATAATGATTATAATTGTGATGAAATCCATTCGTCGACCACTTGGTCTTTAATTACCCAGGCTTTTGTCGTCGTCGTCAAGAAATCACTGCTAAACTCAATGTCTTGATGCTTTCCTTCTTTGTTTTAATATGTTTATAGTTTTAGCTATTTTGCTTAGGATTTGGATCCATTTGAGTTATTTTCTGTCTATGGTTAGGGGACTCTCACATCAGCCTTTGCATGTGGACATCAGTTTCTCTGACACCATTTGTTGAAGTGATGTCCTTTCCTTAGTGAGGGATGCTACTGAAGTTACTTTTCCATATGTGTGAGGGTCTACTGCATTTTTTTTATTGTGTAGACTCTGGGCTATATATCCATCTCTATACCAGTAACACACTGTTTTGCTTACTATAGCTCTGTAGTAAGTTAGAAATCAGGAATTGGAATTTTCCAGCTTAGTTCTTTTTAAAGATTCATTTTGGCTATTTTCTTGGGGAGGGAGGTGTCTCTTGAGTGTCCATGTGAATTTTAAGATTGATTTTTTCTTCTTCTTTTAAAAATTTTTTTAATTAATTTATTCTTGTTACATCTCAATGGTTATCCCATCCCTTGTATCCTCCCATTCTTCCCTCCCTCCCATTTTCCCCTTACTCCCCTCCCCTATGACTGTGTCCTCCCCTCTGTCCCAGTTTCCTGGTAAGTGAAGGCTTTCGTGGGACATCCCCCTTGGGCTAATATGCAGATATAAGTGAGTATATACCATTTGAGTCTTTCTGCTTCTGGGTTAACTCACTCATTATGATCATTTCTAGCTCAATCCATTTATCCACAAATTTCGGGAATTCCTTGTTTTTAATAGCTGAGTAGTATTCCATAGTGTATATGTACCACAGTTTCTTTATCCATTCTTCTACTGAGGGACACTTAGGCTGTTTCCATGTTCTGGCTATTATGAATAAGGCTGCTATGAACATGGTTGAGCAAGGATTGATTTTTATATTTTGAAAAAATAGATAATTGGCTTTTCATGGGCATGCGCATATCACTCTGAGCAATGCTGACATCTTCAGTTTTCTGATCCACCAGCACGAGGTCTCATTTTTTATACTTTAATATCGTTCCCTCATCACATTGGCTAACTTCTAAGTATTTTATGGCATTACAAAAGAAAACATTCAACGTTTTTTGTTTGTGTATAGAACTTCAAATGACTTATAAATGTTGATTTTAGATTGTACTAATTTGCTAATTAGCTTAATAGTTATAATGTGATGGTTATATGTTTTCAACATATAATGTTTTATTGTGTTTACTTTTTCTTTTCTAGTTTGGATGCCTCTATTATTGTTTCCAGTGCTTTCTGAATTTACCCCACTTCTCTTTCTGGGGGGAGGGGTCTAATATCACAAGGCTGATGTGATTAGTTACCAGTCCCCAGGTCCCCGAGGCTTTCTTATGCTTTCTTCCCTGCATGTTTGCTTTTAGAATGGGTAGATGCTATCTCTCTGCCCTTTACTTTGCAGTCACCCCGTTCCCACTGTCTGCTGCTGAGTTTCCCCTCCACTCTACTTTGCTTCCTGAATTTATCAGCTCCTACATTTCTGTCTGTTCCTTTGCATCCTCCCTGTCTCCATCAAGACTTTCCAAGTTTCTCATTTGTTTTGATAGTGTTTGTAATTGCTTACTGAAGCGTCTTTACAGAGGCTGTTGTTAAAATTGCTGTCTAATGATTCTACTGCACTGCTAGGTCAAAGCTGGCATCCACTTTCAAAGATTAGGCCTGGCTCTTTGTATGCTGAATGATTTCTCAATGGAAGATGGGCATTTTGAGACTCTAAAATTTATGCAAACTTTGTTCTACCTTGCTGTCCCTGACATCACTCTGGCTGGGAGCGGAAGGGCGATGCCTTGTTAGTGCTAGCCAGTGGCGTAGGTCCAGGTTCACCGGCCAGCTCCTTGCTACTGCTGGGCCTAGACTCTCTAAAGGGAACATTTATGTTTATTTTCTTTACAATGGTTTTAATCACCATGCTTGCATTTCATCCATCATTTTTTTTTCTTTACCTCCTCTTCTTTTAAATTTTAAATTTAAAAAATGGGGGTGGGGGGGCTGCATACGCGCGCACACACACCCATACACTTGCCCGCCCATGCACATGTGTTCTGGTGCCCACGGAACTCAGAAGAGGGTGTTGGATTCTCTGAAGCTGGAGATACACAAGGCGTTGTAAGCCTGCCTCCTAAAGTGGGCATTGGGAAATGAACTCAGGTCCTCTGGGAGAGCAGCGGGCACTTTTAAACACCGAGCCACCTCTCTAGCCTTATCTCCTCCCTTCCTTGTTGTGTAAAAACACACGCCTGGTGATGTTTCTATTCCCTACTAGAATTCAGTAGGTGACAGTCAAAAGTATCAGAGCCAGGGGCCGTGATTGGCATCAGGGGCACACACGACACATCACGTCCCTACGTCTCTTGTCCTCTTTTCCTCCCTCCCACTGACCCACGAGACAAGTTGTGACACCGCATGTGCGGAGGGGCCATACACATGGCTAAAGAGTCTTAGGAAGGCTGGAGGGCTCCTGTTCACCTTTCCCTGGGGAGGTGGGGGGGGGGGCTCTGATCAGATTCCTACACACAAATATGGTCACAGAGATTGGAAGCTACTGCAGAGAGTTAGGAAATGCTGAGGGTGAGATCGCATGCTCTGGAGAGCAGGGTGCAGACCGAAGCTGGAGAAGAGCGTGCTTGTGCTGGGATCTGCCTGGGTGTGTGAGCGAAAGGAGCAACTTCTGAGACCTGAAGCCTGTACTTCCTGTTTGGGAGCAGGAAAAGCCAAAGAGACCCTTAAAGGAGAGAAGAAGAAACCGCGAGCCTGGATCTGGGTTGTAAAAAGCTTATCCAGGGAAAGGAAGGCTGACTTAACTTCTGCTAACAAAGCAGCATGGGCAAAGGAGCCAGGCTGGACCCAGGTTGGGGAGTCTGAAGCAAACATGGGAAAGAAATAGAGACTTCCCAGGCCTCGATAGGAAATGAGTCAAATTGAGTAACAAAGTCCTTCAAGGGAAGAACGGGAAGTGGATTACAGAGCGGAGGAAGCAGAGGGAGTTGTGTGCAGGGACTGTGGGGCCGCTGTGTGCCAATCCCAAGAAGAAAACTTCAGCTGAGAAATGAGACAGAAGCAAATGACAGCAGAGCTGGCTGAGCAGGCTCCTCCTGCAGGATGCTGGGTCCTAACTGAATCAGTGACGGCACATTCCTGTTCTTGTTTCAAGAGATGCCGGGCGGTGGTAGCACACGCCTTTAATCCCAGCACTCGGGAGGTAGAGGCAGGCCGAGCACTGTGAGTTCGAGCCAGCCTGGTCTACAAAGCAAGTCCAGGACGGCCAAGGCTACACAGAAAAACCCTGTCTCAAAAAACAAAACAACAAACAAACAAACAAAAAAGATGCCCTCATTTCCGCCTCATGCTTGGCCTTTGAAAACGGCAATGGAGCTGTCTCATTTCATTATTCCCAGGGCTCACCAGAGCATCCATCAAGAGAGAGTATCTGTTATAAAGGGTAAAGCATGGCCTTCCTCCTGCTTTCCAGGTTGCCTGAGCAGTGAGGAAATCCAAGAGAAAAGCTTTCTGCTGAAAGACCCCGGCCTGCACCTGCACTCAGGTCATGAGTGTTCCCACAGGGCTGTGTGGGTTGAGGCCAACTGCTGGGAAATGCTCAGTCCTGAGAAGGTCTGCTGCAGGCACAACTCAAAGAACAGGCCCTGCGTGAATGTGTTTGGTGGGATGGCACATGTATGTGTGGCTTGAGACTGACGAGTGCCTGCCGGGCTCCAGCCCCGTGTGAGGACGGGCCTGAAGTTGGGTGCATGCAAGAGCAGCAGGTGGATCAGGCGAGGTTTGCAGCCTGCCTACATGGCAGACCTCAGAAGTGGGCAGGGAGGGATGAATGTTGTTTCAAAACACAGATCGTATCATTTTTGTCCGTGACACATGTTTTAATTTCCCCTTGGTCCTAAGTTCAGTCAGCATTGATTAAACTGTGACAGAGCAGAATTATCTTTTGCAATAATTTTCCCTCATCAGCCTCACAATGCAACTTTTTTTTTCACAATGCAACTTTTAACAATCTTGTAGTTTCGAGGGCACATTTTGCCAAAGCATAGCAGCCTGTTCTCATGCTGGTGACTCTTGCAGTTTCAAGGACACAAGACAGAGAGAAAAATCTCCAAGCCAGCCTGGTCAGACTGTCATGTCCCGGACACTGTATTATCAACTTTTAATAATCAGTGATAATTGTCATTAGGCCCAAGAAAAATCTTCAGACCAAAGTTGCTGCAGTTATTATTCAGTTTCTGCCACAATACAAAGTTTATATTTTATATATTTGTAGAATGTATTTATATGTCTAATCTTGGTATTCTTTCGTTCCTTGATCATATGACACCATAGTGGCCCTGTATGTGTTCAGTTTTTCTAGGAAAAAAGAGGCCTTAATACTTTTTTTCTATCATTCATCCATACCATTCTTTGTCCATCAGTACTAGGAAGAGGTTTTTAATTTGAACTGATGCCAATTTCTCTAGCCCAGTGAATCTTGTTTATCTTTTAAAGTTTACTTTGTTTTGACTATTTTGCTCCTTAGTAAGTGGAGGCACAAATGTGCCAAGAGCATCTTTGAGTCAAAGCCCCATAAGGAGGTCTTTGTTTTTTTAAAAATGTATTAATTTATTCAGATTACAACTCAATTGTTATCCCATCACTTGTATCCTCCCATTCCTCCCTCCCTCCCGCTTTCACCCTATTCCCCTCCTCTAGGTCTATGACTGAGAGGGACCTCCTCCCCGAGTATATGGTCATAGGCTATCAAGTCTCATCTTGGTAGCATGCTTACTCTTTCTTTGAGTGCCATCAGGCCTCCTCACCAAGGGGAAGGGGTCAAATATGGGACACCAGAGTTCATGTCAAAGTCAGTCCCCGCTCTCCACATAACTGTGGAGAATGTCCTGTTCATTGGGTAGATCAGAGTAGGAGTTCAACGTTTACTACTTATATTGTCCTTGGTTAGTGCAATAGTTTGAGCAGAGCCCCCTGGACCCCCATCCACCCGTTACAATGTTTTTCTTGTAGGTTTCTAGGACCCTCTGGGTCCTTCTATTTCCCTATCTTCTATATTTCTCTTACCTAAAGTCTCAGTAGGATGTCCTCACATCTATCCCAATCTCCTGGTAAGTGAAGACTTTCATGGGCTATGCCTTTTGGGCTAGTGCCCAATTATAAGTGAGTATATACCATGGGAGTCTTTCTGCTTCTGGGTTAACTCAGTATGATCATTTCTAGTTTCATCCATTTGTCCACAATTTTCTGGATTTCCTTGTTTTTAATAGCTGAGTAGTAGTCCATAGTGTAAATGTGCCACCGGTTTTTTTTTTTATCCATTCTTCAACTGAGGGACACTTAGGCTGTTTTCAGGTTCTGGCTATTATGAATAAGGCTGCTATGAACATAGTTGAACATATGTCCTTATTGTGTGATGGAGCATCTTCTGGGTATATTCCAAGGAGTAGAATAGCTGGGTCTTGAGGAAGCCCTATTCCCAGTTTTCTGAGATAGCACCAGATAGATTTCCGAAGTGGCTGTACTAGTTTGCATTCCCACCAGCAATAAAGGATTGTTCCTCTTTCTCCACATCCTTGCCAGCATGTGGTGTCATTTGAATTTTTGATTTTAGCCATTCTGATAGGTGTCCTTTGCTCTGTTGACAGTGTCTCTTGACTTACAGAAGCTTCTCAGTGTCATGAGGTCCTATTTGTTAATTGTTGACCTTAAGGCCTGGGCTGTTGGTGTTCCGTTCAGGAAGTTGTCTCCTGTGCCAATGTGTTCCAGGCTTTTCCTCACTTTTGATTTAGTGTCTCTGGTTTTATGTTGAGGTCTTTAATCCACTTGGACTTAAGTTTTGTGCATGGTGACAAATATGGGTCTAATTGCATTTTTCTATATGTAAACATCCAGTTAAACCAGCACCATTTGTTGAAGATGCTATCCTTTTTCCATTGACTAGATTTGGCTTTTTTGTCAAAAATCAAGTAACTATATGTGTGTGGATTTATTTCTGGGTTTTCAATTCGATTCCATTGATCCACCAGCTAAGCCAGTACCATGCTGTTTTAATTACTATTGCTTTATAATAGTTTGAGATTGGGTATGGAGATTCCTCCTGAGGATCTTTTATTGTATAGGATTGTTTAACTATTCTGGGTTTTTTTTTGTTTTTCCATATGAAGTTGAGAATTGATCTTTCAATGTCTTTTAAAAATTGTGTAGATTTTTTGATAGGGATTACATTGAATCTGTAAATTGCTTTTGGTAAGATGGCCATTTTTACTGTGTTAATTCTCCCAATCCACGAACAAGAGCGATCCTTCCATCTTCTGATGTCATGTTCAATCTTTCTTCAGAGATTTGAAGTTTTTTTTTTCAAACAAGTCCTTCACTTGTTTGGTTAGAGTTACTCCTAGATATTTTATATTGCTTGTGGCTATCATGAAGGGTGTAGATTTCCTAATTTCTTCCTCTGCATGTTTGTCATTTGTATATAGGAAGGCTACTGAGTTTTTTTTTTTTTTAGTTAATTTTGTATTCAGCAAATTGCTGAAGGTGTTTATCAGCTGTGGGAGTTCTATGGTGGAATTTTGAGGGTCACTTATGTACACTATCATATCATCTGCAAATAGGGATAATTTGACTTCCTCCTTTCCCATTTGGATACCCTTGATCTCCTTTTGATGTCTTATTGCTCTGGCTAGAACTTCAAGAACTATATTGAAGACATATGCAGAAAGTGGGCAGCCTTGTCTGGTCTCCGTTTTAGAGGAATTTCCTTGAGTATCTCTCCATTTAATTTGATGTTGGCTTTGGCTTGCTATATATAGCCTTTATTATGTTTAGGTATGTGCCTTGTATTCCTGACTCTCCAAAACTTTAAACATGAAAGTGTGTTGGATTTTGTCAAATGCTTTTTCTGCATCTAAGGAGATGATAATGTGGTTTTTTTTCTTTCAGTTTGTTTATATGGTGGATTACATTGATGGATTTCCATACATTAAACCATCTCTTCATAACTGGAATGAAGCCTACCTGGTCATGGTGAACGCTATCTTTGATATGTTCTTGTAATCATTTTGTGAGTATTTTATTGAGTATTTTTGCGTCAATGTTCATAAGAGAAATTGGTCTGAAATTCTCTTTTTTTGTTGGGTCTTTGTGGGGTTTAGGTATCAACGTGACTGTGGCTTCATAGAATGAATTTGGTAATGTTCCATCCATTTCTATCTTTTGGAGTAGATTGAAGAGTATTGGTATTAGCTCTTCTTTGAATTCAGCGTAGAATTCTGCACTGAAACCATCTGGCCCTGGGCTTTTTTTGGTTGGGAGACTATCAATGATTGCTTCTATTTCTATAGGATTAATAGGACTATTTAATTTGTTAATCTGATCTTGATTCAATTTTGGCAAGTGGAATCAATCAAGAAAATTGTCCATTTACTTCAGATTTTCATATTTTGTGGCATATATACCTTTAAGGTAGGATCTTATGATTCTTTTCTTCAGGTCTGTTGTTATATCTCCCTTTTCATTTCTGATTTTGTTGATTTGGATAGTGTCTTTCTGCCTTTTAGTTAGTTTGGCTAACAGTTTGTCTATCTTACTGATTTTCTCAAAGAACCAGCTCCTGGTTTTGTTGATTTGTTGAATTGTTCTCTTTGTTCCTAATTTATTGATTTCAGCCTTGAGTTTGATTATTTCCAGAAATCTACTCCTCTTGGGTGTTTCTGCTTCTTTTTTTCCTAGGGCTTCCAGATGTGTCGTTAAGTTGCTTATGTGGGATGTTTCCAATTTCTTTATAAAGGTACTTGGTGCTATGAATTTTCCTCTTAGCACTGCTTTCAATGTGTCGTACAAATTTGAGTATGTTGTTTCTTCATTTTTATTGAATTTCAGGAAGTCCTTAATTTTTTTCTTTATTTCTTCCCTGACCCAGGTGTCATAAAGCAGAGAGTTGTTTAGTTTCCATGTGTGTGTGTGTAGGCTTTTTGTTATTTCTGTTGTTGTTGAAGTCTAGTTTTACATCATGGTGATCTGATAGGATACAAGGTATTATTTCAATCTTCTTGTATCTGTTGAGGCTTGCCTTGCGACCTACTATGTGATCAATTTTGGAGAAGGTTGCATGGGGTGGTGAGAAGAAGGTGTTTGGGTGAAAAGTTCTGTAAATATCTGTTAGATCCATTTGACTCATGGCATTGGTTAATGATGTTATTTCTTGGCTTAGTTTCTGTTTCAATAACCTATCCTTCAGTGAAAGTGGGGTGTTGAAGTCTCCCACTATTAATGTGTGGGGATTGATGTGGGGTTTAAGCTTTTCTAATAGTTATTTTACAAATGTGGGTGCCCTTGTATTTGGAGCATAGATGTTCAGAATTGTGATGTTATCTTGGTTGATTCTACTTTTGATAAGTATAAAGTGTCCTTCCTCATCCCTTTTGATTAATTTTGGTTGAAAGTCTATTTTCTTAGATATTAAAATGGCTATACCAGCTTGCTTTTTGGGACCATTTTCTTGGAATATTTTTTCTATCCTTTTACCTTGAGGTAATGTTTGTCCTTGGGGGTGAGATGTGTTTCTTGAATGCAGAAGAATGTTGGCTCTTATTTATGCATCCATTCAGTTAGTCTGTGTCTTTTTATGGAAGAGTTGAGAGACCATTGATGTTGAAAGATATTAATGACAAGTGACTGTTAAGTCTCTTAATTTTTTATGTTGGTTACAGTAGTGTGTGTGTGGTTCTGTTTTAATTTCCTGTATAGTTTTGGTTGTATCTTGTCCCTTTGGAGTGGAGTTTTCCATCTAGTAACTTCTGTAAAGCTGGATTTGTGGATAGGTACTGTTTGAATTTGTTTTTGCCATAAAATATTTTGTTTTCTCCATCAATGGTTATTGATAGTTTCCCTGAGTATAGTAGTCTGGCCTGGCATCTGTGGTCTCTTAGGGTTTGTAGGACCTCTGTCCAGGCCCTTCTGGCTTTTATGCTTTCTGCTGAGAAGTCAGGTGTAATTCTGATAGGTTTGCCATTGTATGTTACTTTGCCTTTTTCTCTTGATGATTTTAATATTTTTTCTTTGTTCTGTATATTTTGTGTTTTTATTATTATGCGTCAGGAAGATTTTTTTCTGGTCTATTCTATTTGGTGTTCTGTAGGCCTCTTGTATGCTTATATGCATCTCCTTCTTTAAATTGGGGACATTTTCTTCTATGATTTTGTTGAAGATATTTTCTGGGCCTTGGAGTCGGGTTTCTTCTCCTCCTTCAATGCCTATTATTCTCAGGTTTCATCTTTTCATGGTGTCCTTGATTTCTTGGATATTTTGTGTCAGGAAATTTTCCGATTTAGCATTTTCTTTGATGGTTGCTTTGAGTTCTATAATTGTATCTTCTGGTCCCAAGATTCGTTCCTCCAATTTCTTGGATTCTGTTAGAGAAGCTCACGTCTGTGTTGCTTATTTTCTTCTCTAAGATCTCTCGTTCCCGTTTTTCTTCTGTCTGTGCTTTTATCACTGTTTCCATTTTCTTCAGATCTTGAACTGTTTTATTGATTTCCTTCATCTGGTTGTTTGTATTTTCCTGAAAAATTTCCAGTGCCTCTCTATAGGCCTCTTTTATGTCTTCCACCTGTTTGGCTGCATCTTCCTGCATTTGATTATGGATTTTATTCATTTCCTCTATTATCATCTTCATTACTAAGGATTTGAGGTCATTTTCTTGTATTTCAATTGTGTTTGAATCCTCAGGGTTGCTTTCTTTGGGATAGCTAGAATCTGAGGATGCTGAGTTGTTTTGCTTTTTGTTGTTTGCATTCTTAGGCTGTCCTTTAGTCATCTTGCTATCTCTAATGCTGGGTGGTAGCTTCTGGTGTCCTTCACTGGTCATTGAGAGTAGGTAGTTAGTGAGTGACTATAGGTCACGTGCCCTTGCTTGTGGGGATCAAAGAGTTCTTCTCTGGAACTGGCAGGCGCCCTGGTTTCTGTTCCATGAGACTTTGCTCTACACCTTAAACTCCTGACTGGGTCAGCAGAGGTAGGCTTCTGCCTGATGCTACTGAGGGGATTCAGATCAGCTGTGTTGGGGGCCGCTGTTTAATTTTCTGTCCTGACCTCTTGGAGCAGTCTAGCCTTTCCGAAGCCTGTAGGAGACCCTGCCAGGTTGTAGGGACTGTAGCTTTATCTGACCAATTGTACAAGCCCAGACCGCTGTAGTCCGCAGACAGGTTCCTGCCCGGATCAGTCTAGATTGTGCATCCCTCACGGTTCAGTCTCACTGAGCTGTGGCCGCAATTCAGACTGCCTTCCGGAACCCCCAGGGCAGTCCAGCTTCTCACACGAGCGTGGGAGTCCCTGCTGGGCCATGGGGACTGTCCTGGCTAGGTTCTATCAGCCCAATTTTGCAGGCTCAGTCAGCTGAGGCCTGCTTGCTGCCTGGCTCTGGCGGGACCCACCCAGACCATGCACACTACTGCTGGGCACCATGGGCTTCGCCGCAGACTCCGGGGCTCCCCGTGGACTGGGGTGGGGCAGGTGGGGGTGTCCGAGGACAGATTCACTTGTTTCCCTGAGACTTCTACAGCCCAGGAGCTCCGGTGTTCCACCATTGCACACACTGTGCCTGGGCTATAGAGGCTGGCTGCAGTCCGCAGGTGGGTTCCGTTCCAAAGTCTGGAGAGTGGGTTCAGGTCCTCTGTGGGCTATTGTTGGACCTGGGGCCAAGCCTGCCTGTGGTCTGCACAATGCAGGACCCCACTCACCTAGTGCTCTCCAGTTCTTGCAGTCTGTGGCTCCCAATCATGTCCCTGGTCTCCATGTGGTAGATTAGATACAGTGCGTGATAGGCGCTGACCTCTTAAGTGCTTCTCTTTAAAAGAAGTTCTCTGAAATCTTTGTTTGAGTCATAACCTCAGGGCATAAAAAAGACCTTCAAGTAGAGCCAGATAAGGACATCTCCCTAAAAGCGGGACATTCCTGGGGAAGCTTAGAAGCAATATTCCTGGGAGAAGGCATAAATGATATATAAGAAAATTTTCCATCAATACAATATCTGAAGTTGTACAAATAATAAAAGCCCCCCAAGCATGTGACATATGGAGATCAACACCAAAAAGTGGGAGACTGAAGTACAGCAATTGTATCACTCGGCTCAGCTTTGCTAGAGCTTTATGACTTTCGCTATTCCCATTAGATACGGCTGTGCCAGGCAAGCACACTCTCAACACTGCCTCAACCAAATCTGTAAATTCTATAGAAGAGTTATTATCCTCACATAGAAAATAAAATCATAATCAGAGAGACCACGTGTCTTGCTTCAAGTTACAAAGCTACATGGTCAGACTAGAGTCTGAGCCTGTGACTCTAACGCTGGCACCCTTGATGCCCACCATGTACCCAGGGAACATATTTGCTCTTGGGTTACTCATGAGAACATAGCAGAGGCGTGGGCATTTGTCTGAAGTCAAAAGTGTTTGGAAGAATCCTGGGACTTGTCTAGAGACAAACAGGTGTCTTGGTGAGAGAGACCATGTTTTAAAGTGAGATGCATGGCAGACAATTCTATGTCACTCCCAGAACACCCTTCATTTGGCCTTATTCGGCATTCACACTCGGGTTTGTTTCTGGTGCCAGGGAATTCTTGGCAAATTGACAACAGAAGCATATGGCAAACTCAAGAGAAGGGAGCAGGGATGACAGAAGGTAGTCTGAGAGCAAGAGGTGTCACTGGCAATGGGAGGGTCATCAGAAGGTTCTAGCCTTGGCCTGCATTCTCCACAAGAGCCCCAGCACCCATAAGGTCACACGGAGTCATCTCTGTGCACTAGTTCAGGGTTGTCTCTGCAGCTGAGAGTATTGACACCCCCAGCCGTAGCAATACAATGAAGGCAAGGCCCCCCCCCCCCGCCCCAGTGAAGAATGAAAGGGAGCCAAACATGCTCTCACATCTCCCCCACCTTGCCTCTAAACCTGCACCGGGAGTTTAGCTAGGCTTGAAGGCATTTCTAAATGCTGTGTTCCCATAAAGCATCTTCTACTTAAATGGGGAAGTTGAGAGAAGGGAGGAGCCTTGTGTTCCAATGTAGACTTAAAACCCTTTTCATCTATCAGTTTCCTCCATTAAACTGTAAGGATGATACTAGGTCTTACTTAGTGTAGCAGCAGCACTTAACCAACAACTCATGTCCTTAAATTAAGCAGAATATACCAGAACTGGCTGCGCCTCAGAGAGATGGGCTTTTGCACATCTACAACTTAGTGCTTCACTTTCCAAACAGGAGTGGAAACACCTTTCCTGCCTTATGGCTGTCATCCGCCATGAGGACCAAATATAAGCATGTATGTATGAGCTCCACATAAACAGAAAGGCTAACCCGATCACAAATGAAATACCTACACGCATGGCAACCCCGGGCTGGGTACCTGATAGACTTGGGAAATTTTTGACACACTGCTGTTTTCTATTGAGACCCTCACTCAGCAGATCATGGTAGCTGTCTTCTGTCTGGTTGGACTGGCTGGGTGACATGCACTTGACCAGATAAGGGAAGTGATGTTTTCCCCTGAGACAGCAGGATGTTGTCCTTCCATTCATTTGGGGGAAGATGCCAAAGGAAGAAGGAAGAGGAAAGATGGGCACCTCCAGGAAGCCTCAGTGTTGTACTCGTTGGCTAACACCTGGTGTCAGTTAAAGATCAGAAGCAGACAATGTAGCTAGCACTTGGTACAAGTTGCCATTAATAACCTTGAAGGCATTTATCACCTTTTTTGTGTAAAAATGCTAGGATGTGGGCTCGGTCCCTCTGGACACTCCCTGGGAAGCCTTGCTGCAGTGTTCGATCCTTCTACCACAGCTCTTCTGAGACATGAGTATTGGGGCCCAGAAAGCCCCATGTATCAAGGGCTCCCCGAGCAATCCTACAGTCCAGGTCTCGTATGATCCACCAGTGCAGGGCCAGATAAGCACATGACTGCCACGGAAGAGAGGAATGTCTGAAGTGTGGGAAGGCCAGGCCAGGCCAGGGGTGCCCAGGGGTGCCCTGTGCTGCTTCAGGCAGGGTCTCCTTAAGAGGGTGAAAATAAGTGTCCCTTTAACAACGTGTCCGGTACTAACCCAGGTCCTCCATTCAATTTCCCAACACTTACTGCTAAGGTTGTATTGGCTTTTCTCATTCCTTCCCCTCCCCTTTCTCCAACAGCAAATACATTTTGATCCTCAGTATTTTTCCTGATGCTGAGCTAGTGACAAGGATGAGAACAATGATTTCCAGGCTGCTGGGCTTGGGAAGGTGGTGCCCCCTACAGAGCCCACAAAGAATGGTACGAACCAAGATAAAGGAGCCGCTGGAACTTAGCCCTGGAGGGCCAATAGAGCCCCGCCAGGCCCAGCAGGCTAGGAAGTACGCATAAGGCAGAGGAAATAGCTTTATAAAGACCTGAGCGTTAGTCAGTCAGTGCTGACAAGGGGAAGCAGCCTCCTGTCCTGGTGGTAGGGAGAGGGGAGGGACAGACGAGAATACAGGCTGCTGACGGCCAGGTCTTGCCTATCACAGGAAGAGACCAACTGTGTTCAGAGGCTGTGGAGAAGGATGATTTGTGGGACAGGGCACATGTGCACTGGTGTTCGAAGGACCACACTGGGTTGTAAGAGTGACTGTTAAAAATTTATAATGGTTAGGAGACTGGGGAGATAGTTTAGTATGGTAAGTATTTGTCATGAGGACCTGAGTTTGAACCCTAGGACTCATGTTAAAAGATAGGCGTCGAGGAGCAGACTTGTGATTTCCAGTGCTGGGGTAAACAGTGCTGGGAAGAGAGGCAAGTCCCTGACTCCCACTGGGGAGGCCCCAAATAAGGTGTCTGGCTCTTGAGAAATGACACCGAGTTGACTTCTGGCCTTCATAGGCATGTAAACATACATGCACACGCATACACGCAAATTACACTAGCAAGCAGATTCTACGTTGGCAGTGTAAAATGAACTACATTTGAGTACATTTATACTACAGAGACTGGCAAGTGTTACAAATGTTTTTAGAGATGGCTGTTAAACATTTACGAGCACACTTGGATGTGTGTGTGTGTGTGTGCTCACAAACTGAAAGCAGAGTTTAGCAGTCGTCAAGTAGAGGACTGGCAACAGCCAGAGGAAGGTACGCCAGGCACAACCCAAATCTTGGCACACTTACCAGCCTCAGATTCTTCATGGCTTGGGGAAACATGCCTTGGTGGAGCTGCAGCTTGCCAACTTTCATCACTTGCACACCTCTAACGGGATGGCTTCCAGGGAAAAAAATCCTGGAAGAGACCAAAAGGCAAACAGTGTCAGTGGCTCTCACCTTTGCAGTCAGTATTTTATCAGAGACTGGAAACGTGGGGGGTGGGGTGGGGGGAATTTCTGGCTGTGAATGTTAATGAGCTCCTGAAGGGAAATTAGTTTGTGATCTAGAAGCTAATACCAAGGAGATAATATATTACCTTTCTTCAGATCCCAGAATACCTTCTGTATTCGGGGTGGGGTTGTGGTGAAGAGAAATCCACCTGCATCTCTGCATTTACATCCAGAGGATGCTGCATGGCAGTTTACGATATGAATCTGACCCTGGTCCTCTTCCACCAGGCTCCAACGCTAGCCCGGCTCCATCCACATGTATTTGCGGAATAAATGAAGGAGATCAGCTACACAGGGATATTTAACCGTGGTCTGCATGGGCTCACAGCTCAAGGGCGGAGGGCACAGAGCCAGCACTATCTAAGAGATGGCTCCAAAGATGGCCACATGACCATCCAGGCATATAGATGCCTTCCTTCTCTGGAGGGGCAGCATTGGGAGTGTAACTGAATGCTTTCAATATGTATTTGTTGACTAAATGGCGTATCACGGTTCATCTTTCCTACCACACCTGTGTGTGATGATTTAACATACCACCAGCCAAGGTACCCAGTCCGAAGCGTGTTCTCACGGCATCCAACATGTAAAAGGAACTCAACTTATACACATTGTCTTAGTTTCTTTTCCTGTTTCTGTCATAAAATACCCTGGCCAAAGTGACTTGAAGGAGAAATGGTTTATTTGGCTGACAGTTTCAGGCTACAGGCTATCATGGCAGCAAATTCACAGTGGCAGGAGCTTGAGGCAACTGGCAACATGATGTCAATCCACAGTCAACACAAGACAGTTCCCTACGATAGACTGTCTCAGAGGCTAACCTGTAGCCAACTCCACACAAGTGTGCCCAGAGGTGGATCCCCTACCTGTCAAGCTGGCAATCAGTATTATCACAGGCATAGAGTACAGCACAGGGCAGTGTGGTGGGAGGTCAAAGAAGGAGGACTCGGGGCTGCGTCATTGCATATTTCATATTAGATCCCATACAATGGGGTCTCTTCCACCTCCCACAGCCTCTAGGACAGTGATTCTCAACCTTCCTAATGCTGCTACCCTTTAACACAGTTCCTCGTGTGGTGGTGATCCCCAACGATAATATTTTCATTGCTACTTCATAACTGCGATTTGGCTACTGTTATGAATTATAATGTAAATATTTTGGAGAAGTAGAGGTTTGCCAATGGGATCGTGACCCACAGGTTGAGAATTGCTGCTCTAAGCAAACACTGAGCTTCTGATGTGTATGCAGGATTCTGTCCAGGCCTGAGGGGAAATACCACACTGGACAGACATGAGTGTTTCCTTCAAGACCCAACGATCCTGTCAGACACAGACAAGCATTCATACAAGAGTTAAAATAACATTACAGGAAGGAGCATGATTTAGTGCCCGGATCCTGCGAGCCATAGATTCAGCTCCCCATTTGTTGACAGAGTGGAGAGAGGAAATGATACAGTGGTTGGGTGGATCGGAGAAGGGACACACCAGGTAAGCCGGCTCCTAAGAACCTAGAATGACTGGAGGGGTGGAAGAAAGATGGGCATTAAGTTAGACTACCAGGGACTCCAACCGGGACATACTCCTGATGCGGACACGCGAGGCACCTGTTGTCATGGCCCACGGCCACCGAGACAGTCCAGGAGCTAGCGCCGTGTGGCTCTGCTTCAAGTGAGAGTCCACTGAATGCACAGTCAAGCTCTCCTGTGGAACAGAGATCTTTTGCACCGCATTCCCTTGATTCAGCTCCTCTCTCTAAAATACAATATAGAAACCTATCCACTCATGCTCTTAAGAAGGTAAGGGCCACAGAAGGCGGGCCATGCCTCTTTAAAGACCTAGTAGGAAGGGAGGACAATGAGAACAAAGCAGACACCTGGGTCCCTGATCGCCTTCGTCTCTGGTGTAGGCTACGAGGTCAACTATTTCACTGCTTGTCCCTTCCAGAATGTGCATCATTTATGGAGTTGTATGAAAATGATTTCGAGCTCCTCAGACAAAAGGCTTAAGTGCAGGAGGCCATTATCAGAAGGTAATTGCCGCGGACACGTTCCCTGAAAAGCACACCTGGATTTGGGATTTGATTTTATTGCTCTGAATATGGTATAGTTAAATTTAAAGGCCAAAAAGTAATTTTATACTAATAATCTCTCCTGCTAAGTGGGTGTCTGTCATGTCAGTGAGCAGAGGGAAAGAAAATCTTCGGTTCTGTGATGGCAGAGAAAGTGGTGCATAATTACGTCGTGACAGGTACCTGCCTCGGTCACCGGAAGATTAAAAACAGAGTAGAGTTTCTTAAAAGAGGGTGAACGGGAGGCTGCTGTTGGGAGTGGGGGACGCCCACACAAATTCGGCGAGCTCGCTCTCAGTAAGGCGCTGCTGGGGACTTTGGTCCTGGAGGCCTCCCAGCTGATTCAGAGTCATGCTTACTGGCTGGAGCAGCCTCCCAGGAGCTCTGGGAGAGGCTAGCTCCTGCTGGGTGGCCCACTTGGGGGGTGGGCTTCCCATCAACCCCCTGCAAAGAGAGGTGATGAGAGAGCAGAGGGTCTGCTGCTGGGGTTCACCTACAAGGCTACTGGGTGTCAGTCAAGGCTGCACAGAGAGCCTGAAGGTGTGCTGGGATGGATTAGGAATTAGGGGGTAAAAGTGATGGAAAGGCTCAGCTGGGAGCTGCTGGGCTCTGGGTCCAGGACACTCAGACCTCTGCACAAGTCTACAGTGTATTCTTACCACAGTGGAGACAGAGCCAGGCAGAAGAAAGCAGGATTAAGTCACAACATGGAGAGGAGCACAAGTGTCTTCTCCCTGCCCCCCGCCCCCCGCGCCAATATGGCAGCTAGGACCACAGTGACTTGGGGGAACAGCAAGAGTGAGCTGGTTTAGACTGAGGAAAGGATGGGGTGCCGGGCTCAGCCTGTGGGACACGGGAAGGGGCAGGCTACTCTCCTAATGGTAGGGGAGGCTGTACACAGATGTGGAGGAGAGCTGCCCCGCGGCCAGGCTCCCCACTGCACACACACCTTCCAGGTCCCAAGCCTTCCTATCAGATGACACTCTATTGGGGGGTAAGGAAAATACCACCAGACAGGAAACATGGAGAACTGGAAAAGAGGTCCTGGTGTCAAAGACAGTAGCCACTGTCTTAAATGTTGAAGAAGAAGAAGAACAAGAAGAAGAAGAACAAGAAGGATTTGAGACAAACAAGGTCATAGAGTTGCTTCAACAGGATCTGGGGACCTGCTGGAACACAGCTGTCATAGGTGACTCCACCCCCAAGACTCAGAAACACCTGGACAAAAACACACGTGGGAATTGTGTAACACTACAACCAGCTGGTGGGGCATTCTATTCATCTGGGCATTACACATTTTCTTTTCATAGGAACAAGGCAAGCAATCCCATGCCCCAGAAGGCTGGCCCTAGAATGCAGAAACTGCCCGAGTGTGGCTGGGCTAAATATATACCAGTTTTAGTTCCAACTGTAGGCACACAAGCTACAGCTGCTCTCACGTTTCAGCAGAGGCCGGGGAACAGGAAACTGGAACACGTGAGAAGCGCAAGGACCCAGAGAAGGGCAGCCCCGTGCAGGAGGACCTTTGCTGCCACGCCCAGCTTCCTCCATGTGACACAGTGACACCCATACTGCTTCAGCGGTGGCAGAGCTTTGGCTTTTACAGAGCAGGAAGATGCCATTTATCACTCCGGTCTGTTTGTAAAGACTGAACACAAAGCATTTGCTGGTCCCAAAATGAGAGCTTGACCTGCCTGTCGGATCTGCATCTCTGAATGAATAGGTAGATCTAGTTGTACTGATTTTAGCTGAGAAACGCGGAATGGTGATGGAGCTTGTAAAACCAGTTTGCAAGGCCTGAAAAATCTGGTCCAGGGGGAAAACGTCTCATTAGCCAAAGATGCGAGATGAGAGGATGATGGAGAATCTTCCAGTGGTGGGGTGAGGCTGTTGCAAGCTGAACCCACCACCGATCAGTCTCTGGTATGGGGCAACCAGACGCTGAGTGCTGTCTGATGGGACATGGTTGAAATTATTTTGCATTACCTATACAGGCCTCCTTGCCAAACCAAACAAACAGAATCTAATGGTGCCCATAAAATTAAATTCCACTTTATGGTCAGCACAAGTGATGCAGGAGTGTGTGGAAGCAGCTGGCGGAGCCCAGGGCGTGGGACTCCACAGAATCTAGACGCGGGGTCCTTCACAGGTCATGGCAAGAAAAGAAAGCGACGACGGGGACAGGAGTTGAGATTTAGAAAGACTTAAGGGATGTAACAGGCCATGGAACGCACAGGCCAGGTGTACCCTGGCTCAAATAGAGCCATGGTGAAAAAGGCCTGTCTCAGGAGATCCGGACATGAAGTGTCCACCTGTTTTGTATTAAATGATGTAATGTCTCAGATGTGATTTAAATATCTTCAGCAGAATCCGTCTTCCCAGCAATGGCGGATTAGCTCGCTTCAGACCAAGTCTTGCTACGAATAAGACAAAACGGTCAAAGCATTTTAAAAACCTTGCTTGAAGGTTAAGCCAGACCATGGAAGCAGCAGGGTCCCAAAGACTCACAATTGTGGAAAAGTCTGAAAGGCTAGGGAGGTGAGCCTTATGTGCGGAGTGGTGCCGCTTTTTCTTGGGATGCTTCTAAAGAGAAAGCCGGGACTAGGAAGACCAGCTGGATAAGCTATGGCTCAGACAGTCTCACGGAAAAGCATGTGCGGCAACCTACACTGAGGATTCAAAATGGAGGGAGCCCGTGAGTAAACACCACACCTTCATCAGTGACGCTGGAAGGACTACAACCTAGGACAGGGGTGGGAGACCAGACACAGACCACCCCCGCCCAAGATGAGTGACTTAATTCACACCTTGCTTGGATGGAGGTGATGTGTTTTTGCCTTCATTGCTAGCAGCAAAATCATAGTTCTGTGTATGGCAGCAGCAGCAGCAGCAGCTGGCCTCATTACCTCTGTACAGTGATGCTCTGCATTCGGCAACACCGTAACTAGGTGGATAAGAAGGTAACTGTCGGAAGACCAGAAGAAAGGCACCAGAAGTGAAACTGAACCTTTGTACTCAAAATATTTACGTTCTGAGAGAGGCTTTTAATAGAATTATAGTAAGCCAGGTGTGGTAGTGCATACCTTTAATCTTAGCACTCAGGACGCAGAGGCAGGGGGATCTCTGTGAGTATGAGGCGAGTCTGGTCTACAGAGTGAGTTCGAGGACAGCAAGGGCTGCATAGAGAGATTCCTATTCTTATCCATAGGAATAAGAATAAGAAAAGACGTATCTTTGAAATTGTAAATAATAAGAAAGGATATTAGCAAAGATCAGAACTACCTAAATATTGGCAACAGGACCTCTAGAGGGTGCTAGCTCAGTACTTCAGGCTAAGATCGGCTATGGCTCCAGATCAGTTCATTGGCATGCCGGACAAATGGATGCATTTATCATAATTCACAGGAGGGAAATGCATGTTAGCTGGACTCTCAAAGAAGAGAAGAACAAAGTCACAGAGTCAAGCACAGCTTTGTGGAGACAATCCCCCCATGGAAGGATTGGAAAGTTCAGGGATAGGATGGTGGTCACCACAGAAGCCAGGTGGCAGACAGGAACTCTCATCTTACTACTGTGATTTTGTCAGTATTTGATGACTGAAAATTGTTCAATTCTTAATCAAAACTAAACAGAAAAAGAAAACGCCCCAGGTCCCTGGGTTTCCCTACTTTTCGAGAGAGTAGAGCCTTCTCTTTCCAGGGCCTCCATAGGTTCATTTGCATAGGTTCACTACCCACAGGCTGAAGACAAGCTTGGGTTGAATGTGTGGATCCCGGCTTCTTTGGCTACGGCCTCTGGAGAAGGAGTCATGGACTGTGACGAAGTACGGTATATATTCTATGAGCTTTTAGATGATACCCACACATAAGGAATTTCTAATTATTCTGTAAGTATAATAATCGGGTGTCAAAAGCAGTTATTAAAACTCTACCTTTGCAGCCAGTCGTGTATCCCAGCACTGGGGAGGCAGAGGAAGGCAGATCTGGTCTGCAAAGCAAGTCCAGGACAGCCAAGGCTACACAGAGAAACCCTGTCTTGCAAAACCAAAACCAACCAAACAACAACAACAAAACCCTCTACCTTTACAAAGAAGGAAGGACGGAAGGAAGAGACTCCGTCACTCCTCAAGTCTCTAAGAGAGCTGGAGTTTTACTACATTCTGAGCCTCAGATAGAAATGATACACCCCATGAGAGGGTACAGTTTTCCCCGACTCTGTTCCAGACACTGGCCTCCAGCTACAAGAGCAGAAGCAGCTGAGAGACTCAGATGGCTGGGAGGAATCAGCATAGAGCATCATGGGTAACTGGGGCTGGATGCGAAGCCACAGATTTCTTCCTCTGCTCCCCAGGCTCTGTTTAATTTAAAGCAGCTGTTGCATGGAGCTTATTTATGTCTTTGTGACAGAGAAGCTTTGATTTGTAACAAATAACTTTTTTTGTTGTTTCTTTCCCTTCCCCCCGACCCCCTCCTTCTGACCCTCTCTAATAGGAAACAAAGCCAGAGAGGAAAGACAGACCACACTATGCAATGGCCTCACTTAACCCACACTCTTAGTCCAGAAAGCTGCTGATCCCCAAGTGGGTAGACCATCACCAGTGTCCCCTCCATCCCCAGCTCCGACGGTGGTGGGAAGATCAGCAGTGATTCTGTTCTCAAACCCTCCCGCTGTGCCTGTGTCCATGCTACCAGGCCGCTGGGAAGGTCAGATGCATCTTTGCCACCCCTGCGCACTTTATTTAGTATGAGAAGAACATTCTCAGAGCCACACACTGTAACTGGACCTGACAACATCACAATGGAGTCTTTCTTGGGGTTCTTTTACTCCGTAAAATTAGTAAGCAGGACCGTTTTTTGTACACAAAATAAGACATCTCACATTTCACTTCTCTCACGCATTTCCAAGTAGGCCCTTTGCCCCCCCTCCCCCCACAATGGGTAGGGCTTTCTTTTATCTCACAATTCTGATGATTAGGAGCCATTTGTGTATTGTTGAGATGAATCTCCAATTAGATATTAAGAATCTGAAAAAAACTTTTTTGTTTAACCTAAACATACATGTAACCCAGGCTCGGGAGCAGAGGCTGGGTTGGGAGCCAGTCAATCAGAAGGAAGAGGACAGAGATCTGGACTAGAGCAGCTAGACACTATGTCACATCACCCTTGCCCAGGTGGGGAAAAGTGACAGAATAGCCCTGGGGGTGCATACACCAACATTCAGACACATAATCTCTTGCATTCTTACAGCTGATAAACATGCGGTAATTAGTTTACAAGACTAATCACTTGACATTGTTGCAGAATTTAAAAAAAAAAAAAGATCATTGCAGAAGAGGGGGCAGAAAGACTGCAGGCATGGGGTGGGGAGAAGAGACATAGGGCCACTGCACACGTAAGTTCAGTGATTGTGACTTCATGCTTCCTCCAGACCCGAGGAAAAGCAAACCAGCCAAAATCTTCGCATGGGAGGCGGAAGGGCTCACAAAGCTGCACCCTGTGGCCAAGAGTTTCTGACAGCTGGTGGAGCAAGAGTCAGTTCCCCTCAGGGATGCTGTCCTGGAGAGCCTACCCCTGCTCCAGCAGCCAGTCCTACAGCTGTGCCCACAGTGGCCTCAATGGGTTTAAAAGCTGAGCTCCGGAAGTTGGGAGGGGAACGTGGTGGAGTAGATGAGCGAGAAACTGGACAGGAGAAGCGGAGAGATGGATTTGATCACAACACATTATACGCATGTATAAGATGCTCAGACAAAACAAAGAAATTTCAAAAGATAAACAAATAAACAAATCCCCCAAAAGGTCTGGGTTTTGATATTTCTTTATAGAAATGAGCTGAGAACTGAGAGCTCATTGCTTCCATCTCTAACTTTCAGGTTGTTTCTGTATTTTGTGCACTGTAGTACCACCCTGAATGCACTCCCTATCTCACCAAATGACATGTTAACTCTTCTTACCAAAGGGTGGGTTTTGGTAGTGGTTTCCTCTCCTCTCTACCAAACCTGCTCCTCCCCCACTTCACACACCCCACCCCCCAATCCACTAACATGATGCAAAACAGGAAAACTGTTCTAGAAACAGATTCCCTGGCAGACAGGACAGCATTCCACTCCATGTCAATAGCTTTCTTTTTAATATTCCTAACAGTAACAGGATTGCCCTTTGCCTGTTTTTGTTGTTGTTGTTGTTGTTGTTTTTTGCCTGCTTCATACCTTGCAGCACCATTTTAAGGTGTGAATATGTGAGGATGTTTCTAAGTGTTTTTTAAAAGGCCAAGCATTGTATAACAAATCATACAATGACTTTAAATTAATTATTAAGTCCTGGAGAAACCACAGGAATGAGTTTATCAGGACCGCTTTGTTAGTTCACTATACGTTAGTCTTCCTTACTATACAGGCAACGGAGACAGCTGAACAGTTGGTGTAATCAATGAAGCCCTCGGGATAGGAACACCAACGTGGCTTCGCCACTCTGACATCACTTTCTATGGAAGAGCTTGTGAGTGGAGTTTGAACATTTATTTTCTAGAATTTTAAACATATTCATCTGAACCTGCTCAAATCTGTTAACCTTTGCATTCTGTTTCAGGTATGACAGCAGGCAAGAGCCCATTCTCAGTCTTTCCTGGGAAATGGTGGGAAACGTTTAAAGTCTGATGCTGGGCGTGGTGGCGCATGCCTTTAATCCCAGCACTCGGGAGACAGAGGCAGGCAGATGACTGTGAGTTCGAAGCCAGCCTGGTCTACAAAGTGAGTCTAGGACAGCCAAGGCTACACAGAGAAACCCTGTCTCAAAAAAAAAAAAAGTCAAAGTATGTTAAAAACGCAGTAAGCACCATGAGATAGTATTAGCTAGAAGGTCCTCTAAAAAACAAGTAGGATGGTACAACACTTTTGGGGTTGGCAGGACGGAAGAGCAAGGGTGGTGTCTACCAAACCCAATGGGCTGTAACAGGAAATCCTCCCTGATCGACACTGGACAGGAATCGATAGCTGCAATATAATACGGACAACCCTCTGCAGCGTTATGCTGAGTAAAAGAAACCAGTCAAACGAGAATGCGCATTTTGTGCTGGCTGTTTCATATTAACTCGACAAGAAACTGCTTCCTTAAAACAGGGATTAGGTAAGCCTATAGGGCACGTTCTTAATCAGTGATGATGAGGGAGAGTCTCTCCCATTGTGGGTGGTACTATCCCTGGGCTGGTGGTCCTGGGTCCTATAAGGAAGAGGCTGAGCAAGCCAGTAAGCATCACTCCTCCGTGGCCTCTGCATCAGCTCCTTCCTCCAGATTCCTGTCCTGACGTCATCCTTTGATGACGGTCAGTGATGTGGAAGCATAGCCAAGTAAGCCTTTCCTCCCCTTGTTGTTTTGGTCATGGTAACAGTAGCCCTACGTAAGACACACTGTGTGATACATTACACAAAGTTCCTAGCAATTGCCTAGAGTGGGATCAGGGAGCAGGTGCTGAATGCAACAAAGAAAATAGATAGGACAAGTTTAAGGTATACAGTGCAATGACTCAATACATGTACACAGTGCAATAATGAGGTGGCACTTGAGGAAGGGGAAGCAGGTTGAGACCTGATAGGCTGTGACCATATAGTGGGGGAGGAGGTCCCCTTCTGTCACAGGCCTAGGGGAGGGGAATAGGGTGAAAGAGGGAGGGGGAAACAACCAGGATGTAATCTGAATAAATTATTTTTAAAAATTCAAAAGGAAATAACAATTCTGTATCTTCTAACAGCTAGCATCTATATATACCTTGAAAATCTTCTGGTTGTCTTAAAAGAGATTATAAATGTTACGGACCATATTTAGTCTAGCTGAAGTCTAGTACTTCAGAAAGCAAGAACTAACTACTCCTTTCTTATTGGGTACTGATACTCAGTGTCCTCACTTATCTCTCCTCCCTCCTTTCCACTCTCTAATGAGCAGCATTGTGCCATCCTCTCCTATGGGATGGATTTACTAGGGCTGCAATCTGACCCAGGCAGACCAGGAAGATCTAGAGCACTAACAGAAGCCTGCGTCACTTGCTCCCTGTTGCAGCACCTGGTTTGCAGCAGTTCTGCCGCCCAGCCAGTCATTTTATAGTACGCAGAGGAAGCTATCACACAATGCCTGAGCCTACAGCACGGGAGCCCAGTTCCCTCTTCTTTGTTTACGAGACTCGATATATGTGTGTGTGTGTGTGTGTGTGTGTGTGTGTGTGTGTACTTTTTGTGTGGTTTTGTTGTTGTTGTTTATGTTACTAGATTTATTCTTCCTTTTTTAAAGTTTGTTTTGTTTTTTGTTTTGTTTTGTTTTGAGAGAGAGGAGGCCAGGGAGGACTGAGGAGTTGGGGAAGGGGAAAGAATATGATCACAATATATTGTATAAAAATTAATAAAAATAAGTTAATTTTTAAAAGTATAAGTGCACACACATATAACCAGCCAAATCCATTTTTTTTTGTTTATGTATATATGATGATTTCACCCAGCTTAAAAATGGGCTGGGAATCTAAAGAGAATTCTCAGTAGAAAAAAAAACTGGTTGAGAAATATCTTCATCAGCCTTAGCAAGTAGGGAAATACAAATTAAAAACTCTTTGGGGTCTCATCTTGCCCCAGCCAGACAGGCTAAGATCAACAGAACTGACAGCAGATGCTAATGAGGATGTGGGGAAGGGATCCTGCTGAGAGTGCAAACTGGCAGAGCCACTCTGGACATCAGTTACGGGGACTACCACAGGACCCAGCTGGACCACTCCTTGTGTGCCCAAAGGACTCAACTTCCTACTCCGCAGCCACGCGCCCAGCCACGCTCATGGCTGCTCTGTTCACAAGAGCCAGGAAATGGAAACAACCTAGGCATCCTTCACCAGACGGCTGGATACTGAAAGTGCACGCACTGTGGGACACTATTCAGCTACAAAGAAAACAGAAACTGCGGAATATTCAGGTCAATGGCCGGATCTAGATTATATTGAGTGAGGTAGCTTAGACCCAGAAAGACAAACTCCCTATGCTCTTTCTCGCCTGTGGTTTCTGCTTCCAAATGTTCATGTGAGTATATAACATGAACTAATGACAAAAACCATGTGTCAAGGGACCTGATGGGGAGCTTGAGGGCGGGGAGGATAGCAGCATGCAGGTGATATGAAGAGAGAAATGAAAGTGGGAAGGGGGCTCCAACTGGAGAGGAGGGAGGGAGGGTCAATGCACAAGGAGGGCGGAGGAGAGGTTAAAAAAAAAAAAAACACCAAAGTCGTTTGATGACCCTCAAGGAGCCATATCATTTTATATGTATCATTCACTGTTATCCATCAGTGCAATAATTTAAAAGCCAGCTGCTTTTTACCTCTATTTTAAAATTTAAGGTGCTGTGGCACACTGTTTTCCAGAGTCTGTTGAAGACTGCACTAGCATGTAGCTGGAACAGAACTTAAACCACTGGCCTTGACTTGAAAATACATATATAATATCTCAATTTTTGCATGAAATTATAGTCTTTTTAAAAATGTGACATTTCTAAACATGATAAAACAACCTAGCCTTTTGCATAAAAAAGCAAGTAATAAAAAAAGATTTGGAGGGCATGTGCATGTGCGTGGGCATGATCTCCCCAGAGTTCCTCGTATCTATAAAAGAAAAGGCACCTTTCCAATACTTGAGTCTTCAGCGCTTTCCTTGCTAATGACTCTCCTCTGACAACGCAGAGGGTCAGGGAGATACAGCAGGAGAACTTCGGCCCTTCCCTAAGACCCAAATGTGTATCCCTCCCTGTAGGTCACAGCATTGCATACACATTTCACATGCTTCTTTATATAACCAAAGCCCTGCTTAGAGGTCAAATCAGTCTTGTTCCTTTCATGCTTCTGGAGAAGTCTTCGCAGTCATCAGTGATCTTCCTTGCAAGATTTTAACAGTTTTCTGCAATACAGACGTGTGTGTGTGTGTGTGTGTGTGTGTGTGTGTGTGTGTGTGTGTCTCTGTGAAGTGTGCAGGGTCATGTGTTACAGTGCATGTATGGTCAGGGAGCATCTTTGGTGAGTCAGTGGGTGCTTTCCTTTGCCTTTAGGGTCTCTTGTTACTCCTGCTGCCCTGCATACTCGGGCTTGCTGGCCTAGGGAGCTTCTGTTTTCCTGTCTCTGCCTCCCATCTCCACCAAGGGAGTGCTGGGATTGCTATGGACCCCACTTCCCTCTGCATCTGGCTTTTTCCATGGGCTTCAATGATCAGTCAATCATTAGGGTTGTGTGGCAACCGCTTTCACTCGCTGAGTCATTTCCTCAGCCTGCCAGCAGTACATTTTTTAAGGGCAGAAGAAAAGAAAGGAGATTTAAAAAAAAAAAAAAAGATGAATTTTCCAGAGAAAAAGGGTTCCCCCTGTTGGAAGCTGTATGTATTTTGCCATTGTCAAGAGGGAAGTGACTCAAGGATGTAAACGGTTCACAGAATAGGCAAACAATTAAGGTTATTTATTTTTTATCTTGTGATTTTTGAGTTTGTGTTGTGGTGGTGGTGGTGTGTGCACGGATTCATGTACACGTTTATGTGGAGGCATGAAGCCATGGTGTAGGGTGCCTTCCACGGCTGCTCTCAGGCAGGGCTTCTCACTGACCATAGAACTTGCTACTTTGGCTGCTCCTAGCTAGCCAGATTGCCTGGTGACCGCCTTCTCTGCCTCTCGAGCACAGGGATGGGAAGGGTTGCCAAGACTGCCCTATGTGGGCTCTGTCTTCATACTTGCAGAGAAAGTGCCGTGTCCTCTGGGCTGACTCCCCTTATCCAGAGACTGAGTACAATTTGATGTCTCTGAGGAGCCTCTGGCAATGCTTGTTTTCTTTCCCTCAAGTATAAATAACGGGCTGTTTGCTATTTGGTTTTTACTTACTAATTTACTTATTTGGCAGCACTGGGAATTAAACTCAGGTCTTCATGAGGATCAGGCAAAGTGCTCTACACTCCCAGCCCTATTTTAATGATTTAAAGCAGGGAGTACGATTAGCCCCGTATGACAAAATCAGTAATCATTCAGGATACCCATAATTAAAGTGGGACCTTACAGGTTAGCTCCACCATAAAACTCCCAATTAGCTATTAAAATAGCCATTGAGATATAAAAACAGAGTTTAAATATTTAAAGAAAATTTTATAAGTGAAAGTTATAGCTCAGACCAGTGCCAGACAGAGAGGCTGCCTAATACCCGAGTCTCAGATGTTTAATGAGATACAGTTCTACAGAGTGCTACGCATAGCGACATGGGATGTGAATCAACCCGCCTGCCTCGGTGCTGGGAAAGACCCCTCCCACTCTCTGAATCATGGGCCAGAAATGCAAGTCTAGACCAAGCGGGAAGCTACACAACTCTGAGTGCTGTGTGGGAATGGGTCCTGCAGCAGCCCTTCAGTCTTCCTAGACCCACTCTCCTCAACCAACTTGACCTTTACTCTAGAAACAGACTGCACCTCCTGGGAAACAGAAGGCAGGGAGAGGCAGGAAGGGGCAAGACTGGAACGCTGGGTGCATCATCCTGAAAATGGGTAAACACATTAAGACGATGTGTCACGAGAAGGCTAAGATACAGGACCTTGGCAGAAGTGCATTCTGGGTATTTTTTCAATATATACATTCCATGTATCAGAGAGGCATAGCAAAAGAAGATGTCAATTCAGTCAAAGAAGTAGCTCCTAAAAGACAAAAATACATGCAGTTGCACCAACTAGTCATACACCGAGCATACCCACCCTCTGTCCACTTACAGATCTGATGCAGAAATTCAAAGAGCACTGGGCAAAGGGCAGCTGAAATATGATGTCACTGGTAATCTTGAAGTCTGAATTTATTTATTTATTTTTTTGCCTAAAACTGATGCCAACACAAGGATGTTCACTGTCGCCACTCCACTCTATTTAACCCAGTGCAGAACTGCAGCCAGCGCAGTAAGATGAGACAGAAGACATGATACTTATGGGAAGAAATTGTCTCTATTTATAGATTACATGATTGAAAATAGACCAAACACAGACAGAAAATACCAAGCATTTAAAAAAAATCATCCTAAGAAACCACACTTGGTGGCACAGACCCACAATCTCAGCTGCGAGAGAAGAAGTGCCTGGAAGATGGTAAGTTCCGGGCCAGTCTGGGATTCAGATTGCTTGATAAGCCTTAATTAAAAGTGCAAAGAGGGCTAGGGATGTGGTGTAGTGGCAGGGCACTTAGCTATTTGGGAGATATAGGAGACCTTGGATTTTATCTCTGGTTCAATGAAAGGAAACAAAATAGAATGTTCCTGAAGCCAACAACTGAATTCAGTCCAGCCAGAAGATACAAATTCCATGTACACAGCCGGACGTGGTGGCGCACGCCTATAATCTCAGCACTCGGGAGGCAGAGGCAGGCGGATCGCTGTGAGTTCGAGGCCAGCCTGGTCTACAAAGTGACTCCAGGTCAGCCAAGGCTAACACAGAGAGACCTTGTCTCAAAAAACCAAAAAAAAAAAAAAAAAAAAAAAAAAATTCCGTGTACACAAATTAATTGCATATTTATTCTCTACAACAAATACATAAACCCCCAAATCAATAGGCAGTTAAAATTACTTTAGTATATATAAAATGAAGTATGTTTAAATTTTTTTCAGGTATGGCATATATTTGCTGAAAATGAAGAATGCAGGTAAAATAAATTAAGCATCTAAGGACAATGGAAAGCCATACTGCTTTCATGTGCTGAAAGGCATAGAAAGTTACCAACTCTCTCCAGGCTGATCCACCGCATCAAATAATCCTCTCCAAAATCCCAGCAAGTGTTTCTGCAGAGCCACAGAATTCTAAAACTTGTGTAGAAAGGCAAAAGACCCAGAGTAAGACAGCACAACCTAAAAAAGAAGATAATCCAGGAGCCAAACTATCTAATTCCAGATTCCAGAATAACAGTAACCAAGACAGAGGGAACAGGGCTGCACTCTCTTAAATGTCCCGGGCCTGTAGATTCATGGCTCTTTGTTCCCAGGTTTCCATTGACCCTTGGGAAACCCAGTGTAGCAGTGTTGCTGTATGCACATAGGGAGTCCCAGCATCTATGGCTAAACAGTATTTCCCCCAATTATTCACCATCATTCAAGAAACCACTCCCAACCAAATGCACAGACATAAAGCAATCAGCTCCCTGCATTTATATGCTTTCCATATCCGAACTTCAGAGCAAGTGACATTTCGGGGCTACTTCGCCCCTGCTCTGTGACGTCTGGGGCCTCAGCGGGGTGACCTGCGTACTCAGGAGTGTCTCAGGACAGCTAAAGGGTGTCCAGTCTCTGACACAAATGGTTCTACTTGCACATGCAATTTTTCTAATGTGCCCTAGTGTGCATCCTCCTGGTGGTGGTGATGGTGGGGGAGGGGCAAAAGGATGATAAAGAGAGTATTTCGTACCCATCCCCCTATTCCTACCTGTGGTTGGGTGATTCCTCCTTATAGGGATCCCTTTGCCCTATTCCCAGTGCACCTGTATTTCTTACAGAGCCTTTCGGAATGCTCACATTTAACAACTGTATTTATTTCGACTTATCAGAGTCTTTGCTTTATATTTACTTATTAATCATGTATTTCACACTGTGGGAAGAACATGTGTGTCAAGGCACAGGTGTGGAAGTGAGAGGACAGTCAGTGTGCAGGAGTCTGTTCTCACCTTCCACACCATGTGAGTCCTGGAGACTGACCTCAGGACACCAGGCTTGGCAGCAAGTGCCTGCACCCACTAAGCCAATTTGCCAGCCCAAGTGTCTTTCTTGAAAATTCCTGGAGGCAACAGACAAGAATGTTGCTACTTAAGCTGGCGACAGACAGTTGAAAGCAAAGCTCTGTACAAAATAAGCACTGAGTTGAAATTGGTGGTAATGATGGGGCCAGTGAGGCAAACGGGACATTAAGGAGGTAAAGAGGGTAACAAAAACGGGGGTTGGGTACCAGGGCCAAAAGACTATGCTATGATAGTGGGCTTAAGTGCGTGCTTTTTATGCACTTTGAGGCAATTTCATAGCCACTAATTTCACTGACCAGTAGTAAAACTTGTGCATTTTATTATCACAATTATATAGATGGGGAACCTGAGGTCCCAGGAGGCTCTGCGATCTCCCCAAAGCGTGCAAGTCAGAGAGCTGAGGTCAGAACCCAGCGGGTCTTTCCGTCCCATCTCACGGGCTCACTAAGCCACCAGTTTTGGTTTAGGCAGCTCTGTGCAACTGGGTTAACATCTGACAGTGCACGATAGCATTTCCAATCAGTTTCAATGGCCCCTAATAGACCCCGAATCCACTAAACACAGAAGTCCCCACAGCCTAGCATCGCCCTACCACCAGGAGTCCACAGGAGGAACCAAATTCATCACTTAACTGAGAGAAAAAGAAGCGTATTGGAGAAACATGAAGCCAATGAATCTGCCAGCATGGTCGTTTCCCAAGGAAACCCGGAATCTAGCATCCTAGGAAATAGCTAGTGCCAGCTGTGCTTCCATTTATAACACTATTTGCAGAAAATATTTATGACACTCTTCTACTTTCTCTGCACAAAATCAGAGAAAATGGAGAAATGCCAAATTATATTGTCTTCAAAAATCCTGTCATGGAGTAACTCAGCTTTCAGGAGCTATTCTCTGAAGACCCGAATGATCTCTAACAGGCTGGGGGAGTAATAGAATTTGCTGGAAGGGGCGGGGAGAGGCAAACAGAGCTGTGTTCATTAGGGCAGCGCCGTTACAGTGCCTGTTCCATTCTCATTACTTTTCAAGACCACACATCATCTCCTGGGCAGAGCCATTGCCTTGCTAGGGATATTTCAGGAATTTTACAGTTGGAAGTAGATTTTTTAACACTTGTGCAAATTACTGCTGTTCTTGCTTTAAACGGCTCACTTCTGCTGGCGGGGAAAGACCATTCTGTCTCCTCCTCTCTAGAGTACAGTGGCTGCTGTTTGCATATAGTCCCCATTACTTTTGACTCCCATAATTCCACAGTAGCGATGCTGTCTACAATCACTTTGTCAAATTCAGCCCTGATGCCGGGCCAGCTCCCGTCAATATTTTGAAATGAGCATCATTTGTCTTTACTCCCTTCCCTCCCTTATTTTCTGACAGCCTTTCTCTCACAGGGGCTGGAGACTTAACACAGTGGCGTCTGACTGGTGTCTCCTGCTTTCCCCAGGGCACTTTCCCTGGGTGAACACCTCCCAGCTTCCTTTAGAGACTTCTGAGCTCACCAGGACATTGGAAAAGGTTCACTCGTCTGGTGAACTTCATTTCTCCACAGTTGGTTCTTTCAAAATCGCCCGGGGCTCTTGGGAGGCTCTAACAAATACAAGGAAGGCTTCCAGTGGGCAGACCCACTGTAACCCTCGGGGACCTTCCCAGAAGACAGACTTTTGTTGGGGATGGATTGATAGATGAATCAAAATTAGACTGACTGAAAGAGAATATTCTGGGCAGTGGGAACAGCAGGCACCGAATCCTGGTCCTCAAACAATACAACTCAAGGAATAGTTAAGAGGGTCCTGGGTATGGAGCAGGGTTGTCATGCTTGCCGTGTGAGTCACACACCACACTGGAAGCCAGGCTAGCTGAGTCAATGAGGGGGGCGGGGCTCACCCTGATCAATCAGCTTTGACATTATTAGGTCCAGGTGGGGGAAGAGTGTCTGGAGCCAAGGTCAGCAAAGGGCTTCAAGGACGGAATCGGGTCCTGGAGGTGGATACACTACCTATACCTTGTTCCAAGCCGAGCCTCACTGAGCATCCAGGGATGTGAACATGTTCAGAAAAGCCAGCGCAAACTACGTAAGTCACGAGCAAGTTCCTAGCAGAGGCCAGACTAAGTTCAGAATCAGGCAGAGCAGGGCTTTTGGGCTTCACTTGAGTCATCTGCATGGGTGATGCCAATTTTTGTTAAGATGGTTAAACATGTTCACGAATCACAAATTCGCTGAGGTAAAGCTTTGTCATCCCAGCTGAACCTACAACTGAACTGCAATCTGTTTCATCTAGTCAGCATGCCTACTGGTTTCCACTGTGAAGTAAGTACCTCTCCTGCTCAATTCTCTCTACTTGTCTGGACACATTATTCTCCAGCAAAAAACAAAGATGGTGATACCAACATGGATGCTGCACAATAAGGACACCAACTCCACCCCAGATTCAGCTCCTCCCAGATGTCCCCAGATGCAGATACCTCCTCAGTGGGGCCACTTCCCTCCCTACCCACAGTGGATGCCTTTGCTAAGTTGCTCCAGGCATGCCACAGGGGGTGAAGTCAGTTGGGAACAAGCAAAGTGGCATTTCACCTAGGAAGAGAGGTCTGGCCAGCACAGGAAGAATCCTCCCAAATCCGTCACTGGGCTGCTTGGAGTGCTCACTAATGCAGTGGGCTGGTTTATTTTGTGAATGCCAGCACACTGCGAAATAGCATATGGAGACAGCAGGAGTCCCGAAGTCAGGGCAGGGTGGCACCGTGTCTCTGTCGGTAACCGAGGTTTGTGTGTTCACTGTCTGTGTTTTTCTTGAGTGGGGCTGTGGAGCAGGGCTCTGCCCAGCAGATTATCATTTTCTGAAGGTAATGGGTTTAGAAAAGAGAGAGGCTGAGAAGAGGAGGAAGGGGGTGGGGGGAGACCTGCACGCTGTCCCCACGAGCACCAGGAGGTACTGGCTCTGCAGAAACGCAATTTACCCACCGGCTCTTTTCTAGTCTCCCAGCCAGACTGCTTCCTAGAGCCACTCACCCTGTGTTTTGGAAGTCACTGAGAAAGCCTCAGCAGCATCGTGATGCCCCAGTCATTGCCTTCCTTCCCCTGTGCAGGCTATGCTATGTCCCTCCACGTCCCTTTCCTCAGAGGCACTCCCTTCCAGGCAACTCTCCCTCCCTCCCTAGAAGTTCTCACAGTCAGGCTCGGAGACACAGGACCACTTCGTTAGACTGTTTCAGAAAAAAGTCTAATTTTAGATGGATGGAAGGGGAGGGGGAGGGAGAGGGAAGAGAGATGGAAACACACACACACACACACACACACAGAGAGAGAGAGAGAGAGAGAGAGAGAGAGAGAGAGAGAGAGAGAGAGAGAGGGATGTACCCACAGGCTGCCTTAACGATACAGCTAAGACTACTTCCTAGCAGCTCCAAGTGGTTTAGATACTTGCCCATTTCATTAAGAAAGTTATTCACGGCCCACAACTGGCCCTGTACAGGACTGAGGACTGCAGAGTGAATGCCCCAGCAGCATGAGGGCAGACATTACTGTGGCGTTCTCATTTCTGAGAAAAATCAAAATTCACAAAAGTTGATGAATTGCTGAATTGCCTTAAGTCATGTAACACAATGTACCACAAAATGTGTCTGTGCTTTAATGTGGGGTGTGTGTGTGTGTGTGTGTGTGTGTGTGTGTGTGTGTGTGTGTTTAGAGCTGTTAGCCAGGGATTCTCTTTGCAATCAGATGGTCTAAGTTTTGATGCTTAGTCTTCATGGCACGGCAGACCCCAAAAGAGGTCTGTTGTTGTAATATGTAACAAACAAGCTCTTTCCTCAAGCTAGGAGGACATCTTTCCATCCTATTAACCCCATAGGAAACAGGACACTTTGACATTCTGCTGGTTTGCCCTCTTCTCGGGCACCAGGGCAATGGAGAGAGCATAATGAGCCTAGTGAAACACTGCTGGCCAGGAGGGCATGGTGGCGCATGCCTGTAATCCCAGCACTCAGGAGGCAGAGGCAGGCAGATCTCTGTTCAAGGCCAGCTTGGTCTACAAAGCGAGCCCAGGACAGCCAGGGCTACACAGAGAAGCCCTGTCTTAAAAGAGAAAAGAAGAGAAGAAGAAGGAAGCAATGGAAGAGGAGGAGGAAGAGAAAGAGAGAGGAGGGGGGAGGAGGAGGAAGAGCAGGAGGAGGAGGAGGAGGAGGAGGAGGAGGAGGAGGAAGAAGAAGAAGAAGAAGAAGAAGAAGAAGAAGAAGAAGAAGAAGAAGAAGAAGAAGAAGAGATTCACAATAGGTCAAATAGTCTGAGGGTTGGACATAGCTTTTTTTTTTTTTAAATAAATGTGACCCTTATAGCAGCACAAGAAGCCAGAGGAAGCCACAGAGGAGGAAGGAGTTGAGGCAGGGAAGGTACCTGAGAGTGGAACAACCCCTTTGTTTTTGGCTTTGCTCCTGCTTCTCAGCAGCTGCTGCCACCCAGATCATGACGGTGATGAAATATATCCACTTATGGCTCAGACCCACACTGAACAACACTCCCTGGCAAAGGCTTGCGTTCCGGAGGTGCAGGCAACATGCTCTCTGCACTTGGTCAGGAGACTGCCGCCTGCAGCCTCAGTAGCTGACAGGAATGGAGCACTGCCAGTGCCAGCACGCTCCCTGCTCTCTTGCCGGGCTCAGGCTGGGAAAGGAAATGACTTGTAACCTTCTTACTGCAGGTGTCCCATGTCCCCCACTGTACTCAGGACTCTCAAAAGTCACACTGTCATCTGACCGTGAATGTACATAGGGCACATCTCATTTTAGCCCTCAGTCGCCATTGCTCTTAAAAGAAAAGCCTTGCCGAGGATACATTAGTCCAGTCCGTCAATCACTGTCCTGCTAAATGTCCCTCATCTCCCCTCCCCCACGCTCTTTCCCTCAGTCTCTCTTTCCAGCAGCCTCCAGCCCCTCACCCTGTTCCAGCCTCAGTCTCTGCCCTCTACCCTTGCCCTCTCAGTAGCCCCTCCCTGCTTTTTCCTTTGCCCTCGACGCCCTCCCCCTCATTTATCCTGTTTAGTATCTCCCAGCAGGCTCTACTTGCCTGAACCCTCTGTCCTCCCAACCCTCGCCCTTTGTACATTTCTTTCCTTTGGTGACTGCTACATAGCGTAGGGTGGCAGGAAATACCTAAGCGTGGCTCACGACCACATGCGATCTGGCTTGTGGCTTCCTCAAACGTTCATAAGTACACAGACTTTTATACCCATTGCTGTGTTTGTCCACATCCCATGTTTGGCAATGGCGTTACTGGGCAGCTTCCTTCTAGCTTAACCTCTTGGTACACCTATTTTATTTTCCTATCGTATTCAACGACTTGGTGGCTTTCTTTTTTATCCTTCCTTATTTATTTGCTTGCTTGTTTGTATGTGTGTGTTCAAATGCACACATATGTCGTGGTATTCTTACAGACATCCGAGGCCAACTTGTAGGACGCGTCCTCTCCTTCTACCATGTGGGACCCAGAGATCCAAAGCTGGTTGCCAGGCTTGGTGGCAGCTTCCTTTAGCATGACTCTTACGCCATCACACAGGACGTGTGTGCATGCACACACACACATACACACACACACACACGCACGCACGCACGCACGCACGCACGCACGCACGCACGCACACAGGAGCGAGGGGAGGGAGAGAAATCACTGTAGAGACAGAAGAGGCATCAGATCTTTGGAGCTGAAGTTACAGACAGTTTTGAGCTGCACAGCGTGGGTGCAGGAAGAGCAGCCAGAGCTTTTAACCACTGAGCCATCCCTCCAGCCCTTTGGCTACTTAAAAACATTTTTAAAAAAAGATTTCTTTTTCTGCCCAAGTAAATTCCTCAGCATCACTTAATTCAATATGTAAATTCATTGTTTTGTTTTATCCCATTGACTATAGTTTTTAATTTTCAGATTTCTAATTGATTCTGTTCCATTCTCCCACCCTTGTTTTGTTTGTGTGCTGACTCCAGAGGGTTCTGTTTCTCTTTAAGTGTTTGCAATATGTCTTGAGACTTTTATTCTACTCCTTTCTTTCCATTTGGAAAGGACTTGCTGCTGCTTGTTGTTTTTATTGTCTTTCTCGATACTCTCTTTCCTTGTTGTGAATGGAACCTCTGGTGCTCCTTCAGGTACCCTACTCGTGATGATGTGGATGGCAAGCTCTCACTCAGGTGGAAGGTAGCTTGTCTCTGGCCTGGATCAGCCCACATCTGGATGCTCAGCCACATCTGGATCCTGTACTGCAAGGACACAAAGGCTTCACAGGAGCCATCATTTCAGGGCCAGCCAGCATCTCCTGGCACAGGTGAGGGTGGCTTTCTTACATCCCACTTCACAGAATATACATATAGCAAGCAGTACATGTCAGAAGCCAGGGTACCAGCAGTCTCACTGTTACTGCGCTGGGTCAGCCCCATCCATGCCTCATGTTTCTGTGCTTTCTCTCAGCCTGATGTTCCTCCTGCTATCAGGTCTAGCTACATCCTTCCACTTGCCGTTGCTCTACTGTCTCTTGTGACTCAGAGAATGTCCTAAATGTGCCATGTGACCTTCCCCCTGACCGTTTTTACTGTGGCTCATCCTTTGGCCCATGTGTGCCAAGCCCTGGCATTAGCATTTCTCAGTCCTGTGGTCACCCAGACTTCTTTGCTTCAGGACCAGACCATCCCTGGAGAGGAGGAATGCCCCAACCCCTCTTCTGAGCCACTCCCTTCCAGCTACAACACCATGATCTTTTTCTGATCACTCTGTCTTAGTGGCTCTACCTCTAAGTAACGGGTCCATTTTCATCTGACAACATTGCAAACAATCACAATATCCTCCCCTCCCCCCCCCCCCAAAAAAGGGCAGCCTCGGGTTACACTTCCATCCTACTGACAAGCCTACACATCAAGGACATTAGAGTTGATGCACGGATGTGAGGTGAAGGGTATCCACAGCGTGCCTCGAGGAGAGAGGAAGCACACTTCTTGCGATGGGATGTTTGATCTCCTTTTCAGGACTTAGATAAAAAGATTGTCTAGAACTTAAATAATTATGTACAACCGTCAAAGAGCCTGTCATTCAAATGCTTTGTTGAAAATAACATGTGGTACAGATGTACCGACCAGGACTTAGCGGGGCGAGAGAGCATCCCAGTGGACGGTGATATGAAGTTCTCAGCAAAGTGGAGACTGGTCGGCTGTGAACCTGCACAACAGCACCGAGTGGTGGCTGACAGCACCACCAAGTGCACAGCACGGTGCTCTGTGGGGCTCCGCTAGCACACAGGAAGGAGTGTCTGTGATGAGCTGAAAAAGCTGCATCACCAAGCTAGATTTCTGCTGCCATTTCTTACGTATTTATCATTTTCTTAGGAAATTCATTTTTCCCCCTATCTGCAGACACCAAGAAATGTAGACATCAGTCCCAGCCTTACCACAGATTCAAATGTGGTGAGTCTAGATTGAAAAAAAAATGAGGCACACACAGACGTTTAAGCATTCTGCTGGGAATGACCGTGAGTGTCCCCCAGTCACTTCTACATGGCCTCTGCATCTGGGGCTCACTCTTGAAGCACAGTGACACAACTGTACCCTGCCCGGCAAGTGCCTGCTGACTCCCCAGCCCAGCGTCACACAGGAGGGTCGAGTGTGAGGCTCGATGCTTTACTCTCTGGCGGTGGAAGAAACGGCCTGAAAGGTCCAGCTGCCTACAAACATCCTTGCTTGACCAAAAATTGGGCCAAGACAGGTCTTCTTGAAATAAGAAAGCCAGCCATAGTGGGGTGCACTAGTAAATACGGAGACCGGGGAATCCCTAGGGCTCACTGGTCACCAAGCCGAGACAACTTAGCAAGTTCTGTGCCAGTGAGCAACTCTGTAAAAAAAAAAAAAAAAAGAAAGAAAAGAAAAGAAAAGAAAGAAAGAAAAAGAAAAGAAAAGAAAAGAAAAGAAAAAAGAAGATGGCATTCGTAGGGAATGACACTTGGGGGTTGTCTTCTCGGTTCTGAGAGCGAGCTGGATCCAGAGAATGCCAATGTTTCTAATTCAAAGACTGTTTCCTCTATCTTCTATCTTCTAGAGAATTGCACCATCTTCAAAAGCTGTAAGGCTTTTCACGATATGGGTTCAGCGTGCTAAAGAACTCGGATTTGCAGTCTGGTGCACAGAAGCCTGATATGCTTTGCTGACTACGCAGAAATGCCAAGCGTTCCTTGGGAGAAGTGAGTTAAGTCTACAAACTGGACGGGTTCCTACTTAAAGAAATATGCGGCTCGCAGCTGTTATCGCCTATTTCAAAATCCAGGAGACCCAAGAGGATTCTCAGATCCAGCTGTCTGAAGGTGAGGTGTGGAAGCCCCCGAGGAGAGTCACTGGACTCACCACAGAGGAGGAAGCTTCAGGGTAGAAGGCCCTGGCCTTCCCTTTCTGGAAAAACGGGAATCTGGTACGTTTGAACGCAGAGTCTGGGAGGCAACTAAGTAAAGAGCTAGACAATGTACACAAACACGTTGGAACATTAACCCCATGAGTAAGCGGGCCACATACAGAGCAGCACTGCTCCTCATGTACTTTGGCCTCAGATGGTGGCAGAGGAGGGAGGCTCTGTCTGTCCTGTCCCTCATGTCTGCTAATGAGCAGTGACGCACACGCACCAGAGGAGTGCTGTGAGCTGGAGCTCACAGGAACTGAGTGAGAAGCTGGCATTACTCCACCACACCAAGAAGACCTAACAAATCACCAAGGAGGCTGACTGTTTCCTTCTTGTCTCCTCTGTGTGTGCTCTCAAGGAGCATTCTCCCTCAGGCCACAAGCAGGGAGACAGATGCCTGCCAGCCAAGAGCAATCCACTTCACTCTCAGCACAGGGCTACCCATGAAGCTAATGGCCAGAGATGAACCCTAGCAATAAAACAGGCAGGGCCAGGGCAGGCTCCCGAGGAGTAGCACGTAAGGAGAGGAAGGAAGCACAGGAGGTTCTCTGCAGCCTAGGGAAATGACTGTCCAGTGAGCTGCTAACAAGGTCCTCCTGCAGCGGGCTCAGCGAGTGGGTCAGGGCAGGAGGGGCCCCACTGCTTCCCAGTCGTCCTTCTGTGTGTCTGCTGCATGACTTCTAAGGCCTCTGTTTGCAGGTGACAGTAGAAAGCCCGACATCCCAAGGGGTTTTTCCCCCCAGAATAAGACATTCTGCTTTTTCATATTCTTCTGAAGGATGAAGTCAGGCTAGTTATGGGGGGTCACGGCCATGGCACCCCCTCCTATGGGCTTACTGTATGAAGATCCCATGACCGGGTGTCTTTCCTGCCTTGATGTAATATCTAACTATATGCTAGAGTCTGCAATCGTATCGCTATTGCCTGTGCTCACATGTCGTGCTATGTGGTGATAGGGTTCACGTATGTCTTTTAAAAGATACAACGCTGCATCTTGTAGTGGGTGGCACACGGGCCTGCCATCATACAGACGTGCCTCAGTGAACGAGCAAATCACTTCCGTAGATCAAACTGGTTGAGAAAGAGGACGTGGCAGAACAACTCATGAAGACTTTACTCTTGAAGAATGCTTTGTACACATGCACAAGAAAAGAACAAAGCTTTCACTCAGCTAGGGATACATGGTCCAGACAGCAAGCCATGGACATTCCTGCACAACCACAAGGGAACGACAGGCACGGGGCAGGCCTCAGGGAGAGGGCAAGATCCAGATTGTCTGAAGACAGAGCGGGTTTTCCTTGGCAACCTTGGCTAAAGAGTAATGGCCCTCTCCCAATGGGAGGAGAGAGAACAGACTGGGAAAGCCCACTGAATGTCATTAGCATATGGGGGCGGATTCACTCCCAGCAAGTTCTTTGCTCCTCACAGAAGATCCTGAGTTAAACAAACCCACTAAGCATTTCTGTGCAGAGGCACAACTGCCTGGGTCTGTCTACCTTTTACAGGCAAGTTTCCAGAGGAGAAACCCAATGGCCAGTCCCATTCAGAGAACACAACCATGAAAACGGTTACTTTCCCTGGCTGTCTTACAGTCTACCAGAACCACCTACAAATATTTAAAATAGCTAGACTTTTTAAATGTGCTGGATGCTTTTATGTGTAGAAGAATTAAAAAAAAAAAAAAAGTCATGAGACCGGTAAAGAGAGTATCAGATTTGACAAGGTGAATTACAGTGCAGTGGTTGAGGAACTTCCCAGAAGAGGGTCTGGAGGGGGCACTTGAAGCAGCCAGTATGGCTGGGAGCTTTTCAGCATCTTTAGCCATGATTTAGATGAAAATGTTGAAGATGTGTTTGTCAAATCTACACAGCCACAAGGCTCAAAGGACCTATGCCTGCTCCTGGCCTCAATAACTAACCTCCTGGGAACCCTAGGAGGTGGGGATAAGGAAGCCCACTCTCAGAGTCACCCTGAATCAACACCAAAGGGTCATGAAAGGAACCGGTAAGTAGCTACCTCCCTTCACACGAGGAGTAACAGAATCTGGAACTTCTTAAAGTCTCAATCTAGAGAACCAGGCCAAGACTAAGCTGTTCTACCAAATTAAAAGGGAGAATTGAGCCCATAGCTTCATATAAATTGCTCTAGTTTAGAACCCAACAAACGACAATAAAAATAATGACACATGAAGGAAACAAAGAGTGATAAAAACCTAAAACAAAACAAAGACCACTCAAACCAAAAACTGACTTTGAACAGTAACACCAAACCATGTTCTTCCAGAACATAAAGAATGTCTGTTGCAGACCGCCATGAAAGTCCTATGCTTGCCCATCAGTCCCTTTGGCTAAAGGAGGGCTTCGTCCTGGTGAGCTGCCTGCGGGAGTATGTCAGCATGGGTATCAATCTAGCCCGTGGTGATTAGGTTTTGTCACCACTTGAGTTGCTTCCAGGGTGAGCCTTCATTAAGGAAAGCTAACTACCTGAAACCTAAAGGGTGAGCGGGATGTGATTTGGTAGTGCTTTCAAGGAAGAATCCTAGACTTTTATAATGGTTACGAGGTCCTTAAAAGCCAACTGCTACAAGTCTTCTAAGGTTCTTGCCAGTTCCTGGTCTCCCTAAATCATAAGATTATTCTTTTTACTAAACATTTATAAAAATGGGGGCTGGAGAGAAAGCTCAGTGGTTAAGGGTACTGACTGTTCTAGAAAATCTGGTTTGATTCAGTGTACCAACATGATTGCTCACACCCACCCTTACTTCCAGTCTCAGGTGCTCTGAAACAAAACATATAACATGAATACATTAATTTAAAAATAACATTAAAACTTACAAAACTAGCTACTTGATATGAAGATGTTAACCATCTTACTGTAATACCCCTATTCTTAGAAAGTTAGTTGCTGTTGTTAAAATACTGACTTTTTAAAAAAATGTCTATCTTCCAAAGCAGAAATATTGCTGCAACAGAGACAGAAGTGATCACGTTTCAGACACCGCAGGTCAGGGGCTCTGGGCTGTGTCCCGCAGCCTGGCCTCTGACTCTGCAGACACCTGGCTGCTAAGGTGGCTGCAGTTTCCAGTGTTCTCATGTGCCTCCATGACAGCAGCCGTGAAGAGGACAGAAAAGGCATCTGACCATCCCCTCTGGAAGGCAGCATCATTCTGGGAGATGCTAGGCAGAGAAGGACGAGGATGGGCCAGGACCAGGATGCTCAGGCTTCAGCTTGGGCTATGGGCAAACCCTTCGTGTGCTGAGTCATGATGGCCTCATCTGAGAAGTGGGCGTCTGTCTCCAGACTGTCCCTTTCAGCTCTGAAATCCTACCCTCTGGTAACTGCCCTGGCACAGGCAGCCCAGCTTTTTGGTAATGCCTGAATACGCCTCTCTGTCCTCATTAGTGGAGTCAATGAAGCTAATTTAATGCGAAACTCCAGGCTGGCATGCCGAGCCTCCACCAGCAGCACAAAAGACCTCCATCTTGGGCACAGGACCCAGTTATGAATAGCTCCCCATATGCTCCAATGCTCTGTCATTTGCCTCCGGCTGCGTGAACATCCCACCAAGGTTCAGGAGAGGGGCCAGGAACAAGCCGCCACCACCAACAAAACGAGGAAAACCATCTATGCAGCAATTAATGCAAGGTTTTCTACACACAATTACTGCTGCTGAGAAACACCACCACTCCAGATCCACTGGTTAGGCTGAGCTGCCTTGAACTTGCCAATTCAGTCATCAGAAATGGCTGACTAGTGACAGCTTTATACAGTAAAAGCTACACAGAGACCTGTAATGGCTAGAGAACCTAGTTCTTCGGGTCTCCTTGTGAGTGAACAACAGCAGAAAAGACAAATAACGTGACAGTCTGGCCACATGGAGGTGGAGGGGTTTTTATACAACAAAAGGACAGGGAAGGAATTCCTTCTGGGAAGTTCTAGAACTGATGGTTCTTAAGGGAACAGGACAAATTACTTATAGAGACAGCAAAAGTTAGAAAGAAAACGACCATAGGAGATGACAGATTTCTTCTTAGTAACACGCCCTCATACATACAAACACACAGAACAGTCACAGCCTATACAAAAACTTCCGATGTCACAAACCCCAATGTCCAACTGAATCACATGGTGGACAGGATGCATCTCACATTCTGGCCTCTACTCAGATTCTCAAATTCATGCTGCCAAGGCAGAGGCAGTGAAAACCACACTGAGATGCTTTTCCAAGATTTGAGGATGGGGTTGGGGTGGCTGGGGGTGGCTGGGGGGGCTGGGAGGGGCTGGGGGGTGTGGTGGGAGGAGTTTTAGAATATGCGGCTTATGCAGCTATCCAAACAGGAGGAACAAACAGGGGAGTTTCTTTGACTGGTGGATTCAAGAACTACACTATGATCTGTTATGGCGAAAGCCAGAGCCAGGCCACCCAATCCTCAGGATTTAAGACAAGCTTAGTATGTCCTCCCCATAGGCAAGAAACCAGAGGACCAAAGAGCTCTGCAAAACTGCAGAAGGCACGAGGGGAATGCGGACCTGAACGAGCAAATTTATTATAGGATTAAATGTATTGGAAGGCCCTTAGGTTTCTAACAAAGCATTAGGAAAGGGCTCAGTGCTTTCCCAACCCTTTGTGTCGTTTCTGGACCGCACATAGTATCCACCACGTATGAAACAGTAGCCACCAGCTGAGTTGGGTCCTACATCTCCCTGCATAAATGCTGCTCTTCTAATTCATCTGTTTGAGGCGACTAATAAAGGCTGATTTCGGTTTACTGCCAAAATCTGTGGCACCCGCAAGAGAAAAGTTGGAGTCAACAAGTATTTGGCTTTTTACCATCTATCAGTTACCATTTCAAAAACCAACATTCAGTGCTCACTGCAGCCACGGCTCCAGGCAATCAAAAGAGCTAGATGCTCTTCCCACACAAAGTGGCGCTGTGCTGCTGTGCCACTCTCCTGCAAGCCAGTGTGGGAGCTAGTGTCTGCTTCCCCTCCTGAAAAATACACCCAGGCGTGGGCACACCACTCCAAGAATCCTCAGCTTTAACAGGACATATATTCCCGAATTCTTATCACCACTCCAGAGAATGAAGAACTGTCCTGAGACAGAAGGAAAAAAACGAGACCAGCCTCTATTGCATCGGGGGCATTCCTTTCACCCCGCAGCCAGATCTACACACCGAGTGCCTGTTAGGTGCCAGCGAACTCATCAGTGACTCGTGGGAGCCACTGAGGACTAGGAGCCAATGTATTTGCGACTCACAGAAAATAAATGGAAGGAAGGAAGGAAGGAAGGAAGGAAGGAAGGAAGGAAGGAAGGAAGGAAGGAAATAATATTTTAGGCTAGGTTCCACAGTGGAGCTGCGGGACATTAAAACCTGGTGGATTGACAACGTGCACAATCATGGGGTATTGTCCCCATCACTAAATTCATACCCTGACAACTTGAGACATGGTATTTCTTCCCCTAGCCCCACCCCAGTGTGTGTGTGTGTGTGTGTGTGTGTGTGTGTGTGTGTGTGTGTACGTACGGAGGTCAGAGGTCAACATCAGAACATCTCCTTCAATCACTTTGCACTTTAATTTTTGAGACAGGACCGGTCTCTCACTGGTTGCCCAGGCCAGTGAGCTCCAGAGAACCTCGTGTCCCCGCCTACCCATCACTGGGATTACAAGTACGTGTACATGCCAGCACTCCTGGTAGGCACTGTGGTTCCGGACTCTGGTCCTTGTTGCTTGTAGAGTAAGCATTGTACAAGGTGTTGCCCCAGCCCCTTCACATGATATTTCTTTAAGATGAATTTTCACAATAGATTCCGAAAATGGACAGTTATATCTCCCCTAGAGTTAGAGATGAGTCAGGACCAAGGAGAGTACCTGACGCCCACCACCAGTCAGGACCTAGGGGAGTGCCTGAGGGTGCCAACCACTACCAGTCAGGAGCGGGACACACAGTTAAGCTGGGGTAACGAGTGCTTTCCTAAAATCTGCTGGCACAGGTGGCGGTGCAGGATATGTGGGTCTTGCTGCTGGTGGGCTGCAGGAAGCGGCCCTTTATGCTGTTTGCAGACTGACTGACCCCCTGCTCCTCTCGTTGGCAGGAAGATCTGGTGAGGCCTCAGGTCAGCGAAATAGCCTTCAGAATTTGAAACATTATTAAAGCCGCAACCCTACTCTGAAAATCACTTTTGCCCAACAAAGAAAAACAATGATTGAGAGTGAGAGAAAGAGAGGGAGCCATGCACATTTGGCCAAGGCCACAGAGGTTCCAAGCAATTCTGTCTCCAAACTCTAGCCAGATGCTGGTGCCTTGTTCACTGGTGACAACTCAGCAATCTCCCAGATTGCACAAAACTACTTAAAGGAAGCTGGCCTGGCAGAAAATTATTGGCCTGCATTAGGGACAGTGACCACTGCCAAGTCAAAACTACTCTTACAGTGGCCTTTCCTTCATAGCCCACTAGTTATTTTCCGGTTTCTAAGAAGCCACATAAAATGTAAATTCACCGAAAACACACCCTTCCTCCTCCTCCCTTTAAGAGCCCCATCAGTGGTGGCATCCGATCAAAGCTGAATTATTAAATGTCCATAGCTTAATCCCGTAATTCTCAACAGCTCAGGGTTTGTAATTCCCCTGCGGGGGGTGGGGGGAGGCTGACACAATCTACACCGTGAAAAATTTAATTGCACTTTAATTATCGGTTAAGCTGAATAGCATGAGATATGGGTGCCTTCTACTTTTAATAGTCATTATGAGTCCAAGAGAATTTTGAAGGGAACTAATTGAATCTCATGGGAGCACTCTGTTCTTCTGCTCCTGCCAAAATAAAACGAGAGCAGGGAAAAAAAAGAAAACAACAATGTAAAGGGCGATTCAAATTCTTCCAGATCATAACCCAGGACAGCCCCCAGCAATAATAAACTGGCCATTCCCAGGCAGCGGCACTGCACATTTCCATGACATGCTAATACGGAGCTGGGTTTCCTGTGGTTGAGTTCTGCTACATTAAACAGATAAAGGCTCTTGGCTCTTGGTTCGGCTAGCACACCCCCCTACACTCCCCAAGATAAACCCAAGTGTGCTATACTTTCATTCTTATTTCTTTGGCTTCTCAGAACTCGATCCTAACACAGCCACACAGCCCCCTCCACACGCCAGCATGCCCCTGATGTGCATGCACAAGCCCGTGGCCCCAACTTATACTAGAGAAAAAGGGAAGAGGGTAGCATGACCACTGACATCTCTGACACAATCAGAAATGAGCAGGGTTGAGACATAACTTTAGCCTTCAAACACTGTCACTTTGCCAGAGAGCCAGGGGCCTTGGGAAGCAGTGTTGTGTGTGGGAGGTGAAGGGTGCTGCGCTAACCAGGCTTTCTGTCCTCAAGTGTACATAGCTTTCTAACTCCACTAAGGTTCTTGACGTGTGTGTGTGTGTGTGTGTGTGTGTGTGTGTGTGTATTGAGACTACAGTATGTCCAGTCTCTTCTTGGGGATACTTTCCTACCCCAGTTCATACTATGTACATAGAAATGAATTCGGTAATACTTTTAAAAACCAGTCTGGAAATAAAGCTTTTCCTGTGGTCTTCAAATAATCCAGGGACTCTGTACTGCCCTTGGTGCATGCTGTTCATTACTCTCGAACATACTACAAGTGTGGACCTTGTTACTAGTGATCACTTGGCAAATGGATTACAAGTTCATCTGCCTGGAAAATAAAGGGAGAAGAAGAAAATCTGTGTGGGGCCATCTGTCACTTTTCCCACTTCGCACCCCTTTCCTTTCTCCCTGCTAACACAGGGACACTCAGGCTGTGCCTTAGCTTGGTTCCTGCTGCTGTGATAAAGACACCTGACCAAAAGCAATGTATGCAGCTTACACATCCCATCGCAGTCCATCATCAAGGGAAGTCAGGGCAGAAACTCAAGGCAGGAACCTGAAGCAGGAACCGGAGTAGAGTCCATGGAGGTGTGCTGCTTACTGGCATGCTCCTCCTGGCTGCTCAGTCTGCTCTTTCTTATACAATCCGGGATCACTTGCCTAGGATGGCACTGCCCACTGTAGGCTTGGCCCTCCCACACTGATCATTAGTGAAGAAAATGCACGACCCCCCCCCCACCACCACAGAACTACCTGATCAAATCTGATGGAGGCATTTTCTCAACTGAGGTTGCCTCCTCCCAGACTTCTCTTAGCTGTTCTGTTAAGCTTTTAGAAATCCACATCCATCTGCCTTAGGGACCAATGATTTTTACCCCAGCTTGTAAGGCCAACCTGTTAAAGGGTAGCACAGGCCCTTTCTTCCTCATGAAGTTACAGGGTACAGGGGAAGAAGTATACTTTTATATGCGGGGTGCTGCTGACTTAAGGAGGTGGTCAGCTAGTTCCGCAGATACCCCCCCCCTGAAAAAATTGCTCAGGCAAGAGAAAAAGGGAGCAGTATAGGGAGTTATTTTCTCCAATTACCAGAGAAAGGACCCAAGCTTGCAGTAGCAGTGAGGCAGGCAAGCACAGAGGGTAGCTTAGCCACCTAGACTCTTTTAGTTTGGGCTATCCATAGCCCCCTCTCCACATGAACCTAGGAGCACGTTAGCAACCTGGGACCACCCTCTGCAGGCTGTACACATACCTACTTTAAACACAGTCACTCCTGTTAGCAATCCATTAATAATGTCTCCTTTCCATCCAAACACATCCTGGAACATAAACTGGGAACTATGGGTAATGAGCCAGTCCAGCCTAGATTGATTTCACATGCTTGCTCAATAGACAAACTGTGTCCTCTGAGTGAACTTTTAGAGAGACTCCTCTCTCTACTATCTAATGCCTATGCACAGTTGGACATACCTGTGATTAAAATCAGTCACACTAAGGGAAGGGACATGCTCAGTAAGCAAAGATTATATAACCCCTCTGGCCAATCAAAGTAAAAGAACTCCCCTCACGAAACCCCTCAGCAAACAAATTTCTCCTTCTGTTGAAGCCCATAAGAGAAAGACCCAAACATTAATAAGGGCTCTTAGGATCGTCACTCCTGTGGCCCACTGTCACTCTTAATGCTGTATGTCTTCCCAATCTGTGCTGTTGCTTGGCTTTTAATAAGGTACCCGTACACTTTGCAATCTGTGTGCATCTTTATTCCACAGAACAAAGACATTAAGAACCTGAAAACACCTGGGCCCAGACCCTAACCACCTGTAACAGCAGGGTAGATGCTGTTGAGGACCAGAGCCCAGTCAGCACAGTGGTTGTCCCAGAGCTACACTGCTAGGTGAGGACTCTCCAGAGCGGAGGGAGGAGCTCTCAATGAGCTTTTATTTGTAAACATTTAGGGCCACCTGCACAGTCTTCATCCACAGCGGATGGTTCTCTCTCTCTCTCTCTCTCTCTCTCTCTCTCTCTCTCTCTCTCTCTCTCTGTCACACAGCCTTGTGGTCAAGACCCCTGGAGCTCACACTGGTCCCAGGGGATAAACATTCTAGGTTAAAAAAAAAACTTTTTTTTAAAGAAAAAATATTTATTGTGTGTACACACATGCACATAGGTGCCTCTGCACATATGTAGGGGTCAGAGAACAGTAAGTAGGAGTCAGTTCTCTCCTTTGCTCCTGTGGGTCTCAGGTTCAAAGGTTATCAGCCTTCTTACTGACTGGGAGCATCCTTCTCCATCTTACGTATCTCATCTCAGAAGGTGATCTCTCGTCTGTAACATGCTCTCTGCTGCTCTGCCTCTCTTGACAGGATACTGTGATTTCATGATAGCCTAGCCCCTGTTCTAAGCTATCCCGGAGTGTTTGCTTCCCTGCTGGGCCCCACGCTGAGGCCTCTCACCCAACACCTCAGGAGAGCTGTCACAGAAGACACACCTAGGGACCACGGAAGCTTGGGAGCCGTGAGGCCTGCTGGCTGTGTCACAATCTATGCTGACAATTCCTCTCCTGTGGCTGTGGTGCCCTGGAGTCAGGGATCCATTTTACAGCCTCCTAATTCTCTCTTGTCCAGAAGCTGAGGGCAGTTGGGAAGCCAGCCTTGTGGTACTGCATTCACTGTCCAGTGTTCATGAAAGGCTCCAGCGCCACCATGGCCTCTGCTTCTGAGCTGGAGGTGGGAGTGACTCTGGAAGTCAGCAGCCCTCAGGAGGGAGCCATCGCTGCCTCTCTGCTTTTAGGTGATGGGGCCTGAGATGTAGTTTTAGGTATGAGGAATTTGGAAGAGGGAAAGCCCCTGATAGTGTACCTATCCAGGCAATGTAAGGCCCGGATCGGCATTAAAATGCTGCGATTTGAATATCAGAAGTGATCTAGGAGTCATGGGGAAAGGTCCAGCTTTGAAAACACTCTTCAAGGGGAAACTGAAATTTGCTGGTACCACTATACTCAAAGAAGTGAGGTTGCTAAAGCCAGGTGGCCCTAGAGGCCAGGAAGTGCATGCTAAGGTGAGGAAGAAGAGTAAGATCTCTTTCTGGAGCGACTGGGGCTATTACACATTCTTAGCCAACTCCCTGCCACGTACTACCTACCCTTCCTTATGACCTTCTCGCCTCTCGTCAGGCTCACTGGCTCACCTTCCAACCCAACAGAGCCCCTCTTCTCCAAAAGAACTGGTTCCTCCCAGAATTCGCAAGTGTGGAAGCAATATCTCAGCCGCCACATTCTGGGCACCAGTGATGCACGCGCCTCTGGCCTTTCCAGTTCCCGGTGTGTTGCAAATGAACACTGCGGCAGGTAAACAGAGCCCCACAGTGCAAAGTACAACTCTTATTTATAGATCAAACACCTGCCATCAATTTAAACAGTAGTTATCTAACTTGAAAGTTTGGTGAGATTCTGAATGCCCCCTTGAAGCAAGCAATTTCCAAGTAGCAGTTTGCGTATACAGATGTGTTTAAAGCCCTACTTCAGAATGCTGTAATTATCATCAAAAAGACAGATTCCATTAAATATCTGTTATGCTTTTAGTATCTGCAGTCCCAGACAGATTTGAAATGCCGGAAGTCTTGGGCTCCTTCACACTATACGTTAATGGTATTTTTTAAAGGAGCTGAGGACTTCAGAACGGGAAAGGCATCATCAGAAGTTTTCTGGGCCCTTAATCATACGATGCGGCTGTTGCCTTTTCAAACCCAGTTGACATTTCCAGCCCATCTCTCTAGCAGACACCCAGACACACAGCAAACCTCACATTTGGAGAAAGGGAGTTTTTTTTCCAAACACAAATCAGCAAAGAGTGTGACATTTCTCAGCTACAGAGACTGATAACTGCTGTCTTCTAAATATTTGTTATTCTGTGACTGTGACCTGCTATCCAGGGGCTCCAAGGTGGTGTCCTGTCACTTTTGCTGATGGACTTCTGAGGGCGACCTCACTGTCTTCTTCCTTGTACAAAGGTGGAAAATTGCCCTTCAGAGAGGTTATGTACACTGCCTGAGGTCGTTCAGCTGGGAATCATGATTTGAACATGGGTCTGTTTTCCTGCAGTGCCCACTGGAACAGGATGCCGCCTCTCTGCTTGGCTTGTTTCAAAATGGACCTTCCATTGACAGGATCTTGAATGCCACCGTGGAAGTGGAGTGATAATTATTTTCAGTAGCTTGAGGCTGGCTTGACCTCTGCCACGAGTACAATCTGGCATCAGGCCACACAGACCAGTTACATGTGAGCCAGACACTTTAGCTCTGCAGGCCTTTCTTCCCAACCAGAAAATTCCTGAGAACAGATTAGAAGCCTTGTACAGCGGTTTCATTGCACAGTTCTGTGGCCCTGAGTCTGTGTACCGCTTCTGCCCGTTGAAGTGATGGCAGGCTTGTAGTCACAGGGGCCAGCAATACTGTAGAGCCACCTCCTCACTAGGAATGAACTTCCCTAACAGCGTGCGCGCACACGCACACACACACACACACACACACACACACACACACACACCAAGCCAGACAATAGTGTCCCTTAGTGGGAGGAGCAGTATTTCAGGATCCAGGGGCACAGGGCTGTCTTTCAAATTCTAGGTCCTCCAAGCTTGATTCTAACACAGTTCATGTGAAGACTGACACACAGCAGCAACACTCAGCTGGGCCACTGTGAGAGCCATGTATGGCCAATCCAAATGACTATTGGTGTCCTCTTCCGCTGGGTAGAAAATCCCCATTTGGCTGGGGTCTGGGATCCAGGAGTTCAGCTCTTGTCACTGCTGCCAGTGTGGCTGTGCAACATTCTTTGCACTATGGGACCACTCGGCAGCTGAGAGCAGGGGCTCTCCGCCCACCATCTGTGGTGACGATCCCACAGGCTACTGTGGGTCCAACCCTGTTCTCCATTTGGCTCCCTTTGTGCTCAGCACTCTCGGCTTCTCTTAACTCTACAACTGACGACACCGCTATGCGTGCAGTATATAAAGCTTCCTGTAAAAACCGCTCCTCCCTACCAGTGCAAGGCTGAGTCCCGGTGAGCATCAAACAGGGAGGGGAAACACTTTCCTGCTCCTTTTCCAACAGCACAGGAAGGCGGGCTCCCAGCCTCTGCATCCCTAATTATTACACTTCCTATCTGCCATCGTCACACCGGCTCATGGGCTGACCAGACAAGTCAGCTCTTTGATGTGAAACACACACTGCAGAGGCCTCTGGCTTTGGAGGAACAGGCTGGACAGAGATGTACAAAAGCAAATACTCAGAAGAAGCATGGTAGAGGGTCTGGCTCGCTTCTGCAGCAAGAAGGGAGGGCGAGTGGGCTCTTGCGTCTCTTATAGCATCAGTCATCTCCAAATGAGAGGTTACAAGATGAGGCTGCATGTAGCATCTTTTTCCTTCCTCCTTAGGCTCCTGATTAAGCAGCAGGAGGCCCTTGATGGGCCATGCCTGTGGGCTTTCCAGCATAACACCATGAGGTCAAGGAAACCTTTTTCCTTTTATAAATTATCTCATCTCAGGCATTTTGTTGTAGCAACAGAAACATATTACAATATACTTGCACTATTTTTTTTAGGACTACTGCAAAGTCAATTTCTCTTTTCTCTTTGCTCTTGTCTTAATTTCTTTCCAACACACACACACACACACACACAAAAGCATACATGCATATGTGTACATATATACATATACACACAAAACACTTATACATATACACACAAATGCACACATACATACCACACACACACACATATATATACACAAATACACACATGCACAAGCACACACATATATATGCACATAAGCATACATATTATACACATACATACAAAACCACACATATACATACACACAAATATATGCAGATAAACGAATATACATATACATACAAATATACACATATAAACACACACACACACACACACACACACACACACCAAAGGCTCTAAGCATTTAATCCCATAGGAGCACATGGTAGAAAGAAGTCAGAATGCGGGAAAGAAGAGCATGCATCTCCTAAAGACCCTGTAATGGCATGGGCCAAGTGCTTTGTCCAGGCAAAGCTCCCAGCCTGTGAGCCGCCCCAGCAGGACTTATCAAATTCAGCCAGATGGAAGGTCTTCATAGATGTTCATTCAAGCAGCTCTCACTAGTCAACTTCCACCTTGTGGATTCACCCCGCCCCGGCACGGCACACCATTCACTTTAGTTGCCGCGTGACCTTCCAGGACATCCTGTAAGACATAGGCATCTGCTCTCCTCTCTTCCGATGGGAGGGCAGGCAAAATGGCAAGAATGCTAAGCAGAGAAAGGAAATTGGAAAGAATTCTCTGAGCTGGTACCAAATTTGCTCCAGGATAAAACTGCACTGTATCCAAAGCCCTGGCAGGCCACCAGGTACTGTGGAGTGGCAAGGTTCCCAGATTCCACTTCCTCCAGCTGACTGTACAAGGGAGAGCAGGGTACTGCCATGAAAAAACACAACGTGAGGGTGCAATGTGGACAAGGTGACCGCAGACCTCAGCCCTTTACACCAGGGTTCCAAAAGGCTAGGGCCGGTTTGTAGGTTTTAACTGAATGTCAGCCTTCCCCTTCACTCAGGACTCAGGGACTTTCAGAATCTGTCCCCGTGAATCACTGCCAGCCCATGAGCAGTGCCCAAGAGCTCCAGGGCCCGTTGCTTCCTTCTAGCAATGCATGCCATAGTAAGTCAAGGCAGACTCGATGCTTCGCATAAGCCTGGCACGCAGACATTTCCTTGAAGTCACCTGGAACCCCACAGTTGGCTGGCGATCACAAGTTACCATTATGCTCCCAGGAAAAGTTGGACGTATTGATAGAGAGAAGGAAAGATGGATGAAAGGAAGGAATCAACTCTCCTCAGGAAGCCCAGCATACCTGAAATGTCTGTGAAAATGAAGACCACACAGGGCTAAGCAGGAATCTGGATAGGCCACCCTGGGAAGAGCCCACGAAAGCCACCCAGCCAGCTGCGCCCTCAGATGGGTGTGCTTTCAAAAGAGACCATATCCTGTTCTGGGAGCCTCTGCTGGCATGTGCCAGCTGGTCCCCTTGGGATGCTCCATTCCCCATTTCTCCCATACTTGGAATCTGACAGGAGCTGCTAACAAGCTGCCCAGCGTCTCCACAGCAGGAAGGCCTTGGCTCAGGTCCTCCTCTGTCCTTCCTTCCTCTCAGATCTAGGAGTAGACTCTGACAACTGGGAAGCCACTGGGATGAGATCTCTGGATGACTCCTTTGTCTGGCCTGCTTCTCTGGCTTCAGACAGGAAGCCGACACCCCCCCCCCCTCAGGCAGGGACCAGCTGACCCTCCCTCCACACCCTCATGCCTCCTCCACTCCACGTTCCCTTACATCTTGTGACGGTTGTGGCCGTATTGTTTCCTTACCTCTTCTGTGAGATTACAAACCCCTTGGATTTGAGAGAGGGGCTTGATGGTAAAGGCAAGAAAAGTATCACTGGGTGCGACAGTTCACTTTCACTCTCAACCTAACTGGATTTGGAGGCACTTAGGGGACACTCCTCGGGGCATGTCTGGGAATCTCTTGAGATGTCTTACTGAGGAGGGAGGATGACACGGAATGCTGGTAGTTACCATAGACCAGAGTCCTGGAGTGAACAAAAAGGTTAAAGAGGGGAGCCAGCTGAGTGGCAGCATTCCTGGCTTGCTGCCTCCCTACTATGACACAAGGTGACCGCTACCTTATGCTCCCGCTGCCATCCCTTCCCCACCAGGGCATTCTGTATCCAGCAGCCAGTAGAGGCCCTTAAGCTGCCTCTTGCCAAGCATCTGGTCACAGTGGAAAGGGAAGCAGCCTGTGCGGCAAGTGTCCATCACTTTGACCCACTTTCCTTTCAATCCTACAACGAACAGAGGGGACAGAGATGAATTATTCCTGTCTCTGATCTATAGAAATCACAGTTTAAAAGAGCCCAGAAGCTTGTCGTAGGCCACTGCCCCAGCAATGGTGACGTCTCTCTAGGAGAACTTTGCTAATTTCTCAACTCCCTGGAAGCGGGGACCTCCCCTGCCCTTCTCATCTTTGTATCTCTGGCCCCAGTTTAAAACCTTGCACACCACCTTATGCAGCGTGTTAAGTTCGATGTTTGCTACATAAAAGTGAAAGACCACACAGCGTGTTCACGCTACCAACTTCCAATACATTCGGTGCTGTGAGGCGGGTGGCCAGAGCGTCTCCATCTTGCAGAACTGACATCGCAGAGAACAGTTCTCCTGTCCCCTACCAGCAGCCTCCTGCCCTATCTATCCCACTGCCTATGTCACAGAAATCACAGTGGTAACTTGTCCTTATGTGACTGTTGACTGAGCCCCATGCAGCATCGGCTTCAAGGTCCACCTGCTGTGGCAGTATGTGGCAGGGCTCCCTTCTTTTCAAGGGGGGAGGGAGACATTTACTCCACAGAAGGGGGTTCCAGATTCTAGATCTCCTCAGAGCTGCCCCTTTTCACTCAGCTTTGTTCCAGGATAGCTTTCATACTGCGAGGGCCACACAGCCACTGCTGGGCCTCACGCTGGGTCTCAGCTGCTCAGTGGGACTTCACAGCAACCCTTCAAGGACACTTCTGCCTTCTGCCAATGAGAAAACCAAGTCCCAGGGAGACTGCATGGCATGGTTGAGGCTGCAGACAGAGCTTCAAAGCACAGCAAGCAGGACCTCTGTGACTATGCATGCCTTTGCAAAAGCTGGTTGCCCATCAGTGGCCTTTTGCCACCTTCCCGTGAGCGCCCAGGAATGCCTGACCTACAGAGAGGAACACTGAGGCAAAAACAAGAGACGGGATAGCCTGTCTGTGCTGCCGGCTACCTGCAGTTCTGTGTAGAGCCCAGGGCTCTCTGCCTTGTTCTCCTCTCTCTGTGTGACATGTGCATGTGACCTCCTGCCTACCAACCCCCCAAGATTTCCATGGGCTCAGCTCCATATTTACTTCTTCCAGCTGTGTCTGAGCCTCTCACACACCCCTAAACTCTGCCTCTCCTTAGTTCTGTATGGCCAAGTGCAGCTGGACACAGAAGCTCATGGGTGGAACCATGTGCCATGCCTATAATTCTGCAGGGAGGGGCTTGTGCTTTCTCCCTACCACACAGCTTGACAGCATCTAGAGATGTGGTTGGTCACCTGACAAACTCTGTGACTGGATATGCCACAGGACTGTACAAGCTGAGAGCTGGGCAGGCCTTAAGGGTTCAATATGCACATTTCCCAGCTTAGAATGGAGATGAGGGTATGAAGGCACGTGTCTGCTTTCAGAACTAATTAATGAAGAATACAGTCAAAGAATACAGGCTTTGGTCACTGGTTGGTCCTCTCTTGCTGATGACTGTACGGAGCCTACCCAGGATTCCTTAGGATTTGCCAACATCAGAGTTGTGATGTAAGGCCGTGAGTGGGCAGACACAATAAAGAGGGGTTAAGGTTTATGTTCATTCATTTTAAGGTGATATGAAAAACTAACTTTTTACTTCTATAAGGAAAAAAGATGAATAGGAATATTGAACAGAAAGACACGAATAGAGAGAGGAGCAAATTCCTACTCCTTACCCATATATTCAGCATCTGTAAGACACGGCACCGTGTCTGTTTGTCCCTCCTCCCCCCTTCTGGCCTCAATACAGCCACTCCTAAGAAGGGTGACGGAGGAGGCTGCTTTCTCCCCAGGAAAGTGTGAAAGCTTAGTGAAGGGCATTAACTTTTTATGACCTCAAAATTCTTTAATAAATTAACTTTATTAAAGGATCACTCGTTCTTTAGGATCTTGAAAATGAAATCACACCTTCCAGAGAATATATATTCACCTCATTTGCAGGTTTGCTGTCTTGTTACATCAATGCACATCTCCCCTAAAAACAAAGGAAGTTATTTCTGTAGTGTCTCATAGTTTTCAAAATGCTTAATATATGTACATATGGTGTAGCCCAGGCTAACCTCAAATTCTTGACCTTCCTGACTCCAATCTCTTCAGCATTTCCCACTGGGGTCACCACAACTGTCTGAATACACTGCTTTAAAAAAATGTTATCCTTACCATTACACTTAAGTAGTGGAAGAAGTATTATATACTTAACCAATCAACAAATAGTTACTGGGAACTTCCTGTGTAGTGAGCACTGTTCTAGGCCCATGGGTGTAGGGTTAAACAAAGCCAGGGACATTCTTGCTCTGTTAAAGTTTGGATTCCAAGGACAATGCAACTGACTCATGGCAAGGCAAGACAGGGAGTGTCAAGAGAATAATGACAGTTGTCACGTATGGAATACCTGATGGGCTTCAGGCTCCAACACGGCGCACGCCACTTACGCTATCTCATTTACTCCTCAATGACTTTGCAAAGCATTTGTCATTACGATGAGAAAAGAACACTCAGAGAGGCCAAGCTCCCCTACCCCCCAAGGTTACTACGCTAGTAGTGGGGAGGACACTGTCAGGACTCCCACTTTTTTTTTTTGCATTATAAGTTTTTTTTTTTACTAATTCATTCATATTACATCTCATTTGCTACCCCATTCCGTGTATCCTCCCATTCCCCCCTCCCTCCCGCTTTCACCCTATTCCCCTCCCCTACGACTGTGACTGAGGGGGACCTCCTCCCCCTGAATATGATCCTAGGGTATCAAGCCTCTTCTTGGTAGTCTGTTATCCTTCCTCTGAGTGCCATCAGGCCTCCCCATCCAGGGGACATGTCAAATGTGGGGCACTAGAGTTTGTGTGAAAGTCAGTCCCCACTCTCCATTTAACTGTGGAGAATGTCCTGTCCCTTGGCTAGATCTGGGTAGGGGTTTGATGCTCACTACACGTATTATCTTTGGTTGGTGCCATAGCTTGAGCAGAAGCCCTGGGCCCAGATCCGCCCATCATAGTGTTCTTCTCGTAGGTTTCTAGGACCCTCTGGGTCCTTCTATTTCCTCATCTCCTATATTTCCCTCGCCTAGAGTCCCAGTAGGATGTCCTCACTTCTATCCCACTTTCCTGGTAAGTGAAGACTTTCATGGGACATGCTCCTTGGGCTAGTGTCCAGTTATAAGTAAGGACTCCCACATTTTAAATAGCAGATCAGCTTGAGGATGCTCAGTTGTGTTGAAGGATGCGCAGAATTTGGTGCTCAAAGGGAGTTGAGAGAATGGAAGATACCAGTCAGCCTGACTGCAAAGATGGATGTGGCAATAGTGGTCCCATGGAACCTAGTCCCAGCTACAGAATGTAGCTTTGTAGAGAGGTGAGCTCCTGCCAACCAGAGTGACTGCAAAGCAGAGGTGCCTGCCTTTCCTTCTTTGGAAAGTGATGTATCACAATTTAGTATCCACATGAATGGGGCTGGCTCATCCACATTCTATATACACAGATTAACATAAAATGAGTCAAAGCCCTAAATGTCAGAGCAAAAGCAAGATTGGATCTTGATGTCTTTGTCTGTGCTGATTTTCTTAGATATGATGCCAAAAGCCAACAGCAACAACAATAAAAAACACATAAATTTTACACCATTAAAAAATTTTTAAAACATACTTTCAAAAAGGAAAAAAAATAATAACTCACAAAATGGAAGAAAAAACTTTCAGGTAAATATGTGGTAAAAAGGCTTGTCTTCTAAATACATAAAGAGTTATTAAGCCAGGCATATCATGCACATCTGTAATCCTAGCATCCGGGGAACTAAGCCAGGAAGATTGCCAGTCTGGCCTACAAAGTGAGGCCTTGTCTCAAAAATCAATAAGTCAATAAAATAAAGTAAGAACCATTACAACTCGATAATGCATGACAAACAACGCAATTAAAACGTGGCCAAAGCTCAGAATAGACGTTCCTCTAAAGAACAAATACAAGTGGCCACTCAGCACATGAATAAGTGTTGGTACCGCCACCCAATAGGAAAATGCAGATGAAAATCGCAGGGAGGTATTGCTGTATTCCCAGGGGGATGGGTAGGATCAAGGCAGGAAAGGGCTCTGGGTAAGAGGACCTAAGCTTCCCCGCACTCAGGCATGGTGCTGTACATCTGTAGACTGGAGGTGAGGGTGTATGGCAATCTGAGCTTGCTCTCCAGCTAGCCTAACCAGTTAGGGAGCTCTGGGCTCAGTAAGAGACTCTGTCTCAAAGAGTAAGGTAAAGAGTGGCAGAGAAAGAGCCATAATGTTGATCTCAGACTTCCATACACACAAGCACAGTGAGGATAACTGCACACATAAGTACACACACATGCATCCACTACTCTGACAAAAACCAGAAAGTGGAAGTGAGATTATGAAGAAATTATAAACTCCACATATTACTGATGGAAATGTAATGTTATATACACACTTTCAAACCAGCTCAGCAGTTCTTTAACAGAAGTTACCATGTGATCAAATAGTTTGCTCCTAAATACATACCCAAGAACAATCATGCATATTTCTCTCCAAGAACTTATACACAAATTTTATAGCAATACTATTCTTTGTCAAAACTGGAAAAGAACCCAAATAATCACCATTCACTATGTGGATAAATAAAATGTGGTATACCTATAAAATGGAATATAATTTGGCAATACAGAGTGTTGATGTATGTCACAACATGGATGAACTTTTAAAATATGCTGCATAAAAGATTCTGGTCCAAATGTTACATACTATACTGGAAAATTTATATAAAATATCTGAAAAGAAAAATAGAGAAAAACAGAAAGTGGATTATTGGTTCCAATGACTGGGAAACTAATAGCTAATTAGTATGTAGCTAATGAGTATGGGCTTGCTTAGAGGTGATGAAAATGTTCCAAAATTGTAGAGATGATTTCAGAGCTTTGTAAATACATCATAACCCATTGAGTTGTACACTGAAAGTGGGTAAATTATATGGCATATGAATTACCTCTCAATAAAACTGTCAAAATGCATAGTCTACTCTGAAAACACGCTGAGAGCTAGAGAAAAATGTCTTCCATGGCTATGAGTGTGTGAAGCAACTGCCACAACTTGCTTATCTTCCACATCTGCACAGAAGGCTTCTCTGGGGAACTTACTAGAACAAATGATTTGTCACAGAGACGGATCGGCAAACACTGCCCAGACTATAATACAAAGTAAGAAGCTCAGAGAGAACAACACTTTGTTCCCCAAATAACACTGGGCCAACGATAGCTCAACAGAGAGGCAGGAGCTACAAACAGATTCAATAGCATCTCATTTGATAACTAAACCAAAAGAGAGAGTCGGTTAGTCAGAATCCCAGCCCTGCTGCAACACCGAGACAACCGACTCGGCAAGAGAAGGTGTTTGTTTTGCCTCCCAGTTTTGGAGGCTTCAACTCATAGTGTCCTCAACACAAACGACCTAACTTCCTCCGCTGGTGGACCCCATCTCTAAAAGGTCCCACAGCCTTCCACTACAGCTCCAGGATGGTGCCGTGGGGAGGGGCATTCAGGGTCTAAAGTATAGCAGGCAGGTGTTCCTTTCTTCTTTGCGTCTATGGATGGCAGTACTGCAGTTCAGACAGTGCGTTTAGAGCAGGATGCACTGCACCTGAACTTGGTGGGCAGCCTCTCAGCTGGCCGGCCTTCTCCTCAACCACAAATCCTTATGTTGTCTCATCACACAGAGCAGTATCAATAACCTCTTCCACTCCACAGGGCTCCGAACCAAATGAGCTGGCCCCACATAAGCAACACCGTAATAATCTCAGAAGCCTGGCTCCACACGTCTGTGTGAATGACACGCTCCACATTAGGGCCAGCCTACCCTTGGTTACTGTTTTCCTAGTTGACAGGTCTCTACCTTACATATGTTTTGGCAATAACGAGTACTGAAATATATCACAACATGCATGGATTTCAAAAATGCACTCGAGAAAGAGTGCAGGGCTAGTATAGATGATTGTCTTTCACAATGGAAATTGGCCAAGGAGCCCAACTGATGTAGTAGTTAAGATGTAGCTTTTCTATCCACAGTGATGGAAGGCTAGCCATGACGTGTACAGCAAGAAATTAAGTGGCTTTCCTCAACTGCGCCGTGGGAAGGAGCTAGCCTTTGGTCAGGGTGTCTGGTCAGGGTCTTCTCGGATTCCGCTATTTGAGTCACTTGCTTGAGTAATTTCTCTCTCATTAGTTACTCTGCCACAATAGAAGCCAGCTCTGCCCTCACCGTCTGTCCCGGAAGAGCCATTAACAGCCTGAACTTTCCATCAGCTAAAAATGTACCTGCCAGGCAGCCCACTTTCCTGCATCACTCACACAAAGGTGGCGGCGGTTAGACTGAGTTCTTGGCAGAGTATTTTTCATTTAGTTGAAGTTGTTTTCAATGTTTTCTTGTTTGCCAGTGATTGAAGGTCAAGTCTGGTGCGGGGGAGGTGGCATTAATAAAGCCCTGTGAGGGCAACTGCTGAAGTGACAGTTTTAACTTATCAACAGCCGATGGGACCCACAAGAACACCAACCAAGCCTCTGTGGACAATCATCAAACTGGCTGTGGCTAAAATGGTGCTGATCCTGCAGAAGACCAAAGGCAGTAGGCATCGGCTTGTGGTAAGTTCTGGCTCATAACCAGGGAACTCTGAACTGGAATTTTTGCCAGGATTTGTCCAGACAATGTACAAAGAGGGTGTCGTATCTTCTATTGGTGACAGGTACCGGGTTCCTGGACTGGTACCTCATGGAGGAAAGAGGCTTCTGCCCATCACGCCTGCCTTCCCACTTTCCAGCTTTATTTCCTAATGAAAGAGGGAGAAGTCTGAGGCTCCTTCTCACATGTGCTCTTAATGGGATCTGTCTTGTCTCATCTGGTCTCTGGTTCGGGAGTCACATGAAGGCACTTAGGCCACACCCTGGAGGGCTCACCGACATAGGAACAGCTGCACAGTCAAAAACTCTGCGAAACACAGCTGCACAGCACATTGCCTTCCAGACCTAACGGCTGAACTCTCGGGAGCATTCGGGTTGAAGAAAGCCATGCCCTAGCAAACAGAATGGGGCACCTTTGCCCAAAGTAAGATCTGTGGAATCCCAGGCTTCTTTCTATGGGAGTTCGTGATAGTAAAATGGGCCCCATTTCTGTGATTCTAAGAAATCTCAACTATAAACTCCTAAGGCCCTCTTTTTGGTGGGGTCAGCAGGGCTAAACAACTAGTTACAAGAACATACTTTTATTTTAATTTTAAATTATGTGTTTGAATTGAGGTATGATGTTGTGCTGGCATTTTCTCTAAGGAAAAAAATGTTCCATCTCGGAGGGAAGTTCTGGATTAAGACATGGAATGTTCTAAAGAGAGGTAGCACAGAGAGGTCTCATGAGCCCCAGCCTCAGGTTCCTGTCACTGATGTCTTACACTACCCAGCAACACTTGCCAAAACTAAGAAACTAATATTGGAATTGTATTGTTGGTTCACGCCAGTCTCTAGCTGACTTTGGTTATGCAGTCTTCCTGTTCTGACACCTGCAGTATCCATCCTGTCTCCCCAGCTTCCACTGGCCACCGGCATTTCTCAGCCTTTCCCTGACAGCTTTGAAGAGCAGTGGTCAGGTGCTCTGCACAGCATCTGACCTGGCTCCATCTCTCGCTTTCCTCAGTGCTCAACAGTGCTCTTCTCATCGCTGTGGATCAGAGGAAATTCACACCCTCCTCACACCACTGAGGGGCGGGGCTTGCCAAGTTTCTCTTCTGCAAGGCACAGCTGTCTCTTTCCTTTTTTGATAATGTTCTAAAACATATTTTAAGAGACACTGAAAGGTTTACTTTACATTAAAGCCCTAAAGGGCAGGCTCCTTATTGTAAGGATTCACACAAGGTGCCTGCTGTTTCACAGCAGTAGGTAGATATTTATGAAGACTGGTGAGGTCCCTACCTCTTGTGCAGGTAAGGGTAGGCTCCTTGCATCTGAGACCCCCCCCCCCCACTCCACTGCCTAGCCACATGATGCCAGGCAGGTTCGTTTTGACCAGAGCCAGCGGGTTGGAGTGGGGGTGGGGCAAGGTACTGGATAAAATCACCTCCAGGATCCTATCTCCTGAACCTCATTGCCCCAGAGTCGCTCCTCAGAATCTCTGACATCCTTAACCACTGCCTGATGCATTTAAATGGTTTTATTTGGCCTCTCATAAGCCTGAGCTGTGGATGGACAGGCTTTCGCACAGTCCTTATAGAGTGATTGTTCCTTGGAAACATGGTCAGAAGCACCTAGTCTACCAGGGCAGTCAGGCTCAGAAACAATGACCCCTTCCCCTCCCAAGGTCACATGAGAACTGCTGGAAATAGCATCATGAATAGGGATGGGCTGCACACCAGCCCACCCCACCAACGTCCCCATCCAGTAAGTGGCAAGACCCATCTGGGACCTCGTAGAGTGGATGTCAGCATCTTTGACCAACCTCTGAGGAAGACTGCACTTGACAGCGGTTGGGCTGGAAGGGTAGAAACCAAATTATGACAGACATCCTGGGTAGCCTCAGGTCACAGTCCTGGGTGTCCCTGATGGGACGAATGTCCTCTTCAGACTACAGCAGCACTCTTAGTGATGTTCATCCCAACCCGTAAGCAGAAGACCAAAGAGGTAAGACGATGTTGTTCAGGCCCCCTGGCTCTGCCACAGCTACTGGAAAGGTCTTTCAGGACACAGGATTATGCGTTTCCTGGTAAATGACAACATCCGGCATGCAGCATGTACACACAGGTGTACAGGGCCATCCGTCAAACCAACAGCTCACGCAGGGAGTCTCTGGGGAAACCCCCTATTACAGGAATGTGAGCCTTTTCAATTATAAGATAAGGTGAGCAAAGATAAATGAGGGCAGCTACTCATCCGTCCTCTTGTATCAACTGAAGACTGGCATGGCATTTTCACACCCTCCCCGAGAGCTGAGAATGGAAAATCCCAGGCCTTCCTGCATGCCAGGCAAGGGTTGAGCTCTGCCACTGAGCTATAGACCCAGCCTTGTGTGGCAGAAAACCAAAACAAAACATGACAACAAAGCTTATGAGACCAAAAACCTAAATAGGCTAGAATGCAAATCAGCAGGATGAAGGTGGGAAGCCAAGCTACCTCTGTTAATCTCTGAAAGGACCCAGAGGACAGGACAATCAAACCCCAGGTGAGTTTAAGCCCAAGCAGATGGATGGCTACAGAGGTCCTACCTTCTAGGTACCAGTAGATTACTGCACTGGTAGTGCTTGGCAGACAGACTCTGACGGGCTGAGCTTCCACATCAGGCCACCTACTCTTATAATACAGATGTCCCTAAAAGGCAGGCTGAAGAAGGACCAGTCCCAAGACCCAGTGGAATAGATGGAGCTGAGTGTGTGCTTTACAAGGATCCTCAAGGCAGGGCGGTGGTGGCGCACGCCTTTAATCCCAGCACTCAGGGGGGCAGAGGCAGATGGATCTCTGTGAGTTCGAGGCCAGCCTGGTCTACAGAGCGAGTCCGAGGACAGCCAAGGCTATATAAAGAAACTCCATCTCAAAACAAAAACAAAAACAAAAACAAAATCCATAGGGAGAAAAGAGCAAGGCTTACTTCTACAGTAGCTAGAGGAACAGTGACATGGGAGGGAAGGGATAAAAACAGAAAAGACAGAAAAAGAAGGCGGGGTGTCTCTGTCTTTAGCCAACTTCACTCCAGAGTTGCCTTCCGATCACCAGCGCCAATGAACTCAGGCCACCGACTAACCCTGGGGACAGTGACAGACCTGCATTCTTCATTCTGCTTCATCTCCCTTGTAGCCTGTCCACAGCCGCAGGCGGGTGCAGGGTGGCCCAGGAAAGCCCTTTCCAATGGCTCCATCCTCCATGTGTCTTCTGGAAGGTGAACCTTAGGGCCAGCCTCTTTTCTTCCAGAAAACAAGGCTCCTGGCCCCAACCGATGTCAGCCAGTCTACAGGGTGTCACCTCCCAAGGCTCTCCCAAACCACTGGTTTTGCCAAATCAAAACTGGATATGAGCTAGTTTTATATACTTCTGTGGCCAGAACAGGAGGATGACCCTGTTTGGACAAGAATACAGAGGCAGGAGATTAAGGAGGGTGAGATAGGTCAAAGGTAAGCTCCAATTCAGTTCCAGACAGCCTGACTGAAAAGGCTGAGGAGACACTAACTTCAAATAAAGGTCAGCTCTGAGGTCCTGATACCCCCTACTGAGTTCATCAGGAATGGGGGATGCGTTTTCAAATGACATTTAATAAAAATTTAGTTAATTTTAATTAAAAATTAAATTGAATTATTATTTTAACAATTGTGTGTTGAATATGTCAAGGTAGCTATAGGGGTAAGCTCAGTGGTACAGGGCACATGTGAGGCCCTGGGTTCTGTTCCCAGCACAATACATGTGCATGCATACACATATGCCCACGTGGGAAGATATAGCTGGCAGGGTATTAAAGTACTGTCATGACAATCAGAACAGCAATGGACATGAAGGCCCCTGTGGTGCAAGGAGACCACGTGACTTGGTTCTTGGGTCGTGGGAAAGTCATACGTGGCTGTACAGAGGGGTAGGGGCCAATGGCTATTCAGCAGATGGGGAGCAAATGCTGTGGTGAGCTGTGGTCCTTACCAGAACTTCTGGTGGATCTCAGATCTGGGAAGGGTGGAGGCAAGGCTATGCAGGAGAGGAGGGGAAAAAGGGTCAGCAACCTCTGCATTAAATTGCTTCTAAATTCTTTTCTCTCTCCACAGGGACTTGCTCATCGAGCACAGGCTGACCTGGAGCTTGCGGTCCTGTCTCCACCTTCCGTCCTGAGTGCTGGGACACCAGATGTGTGCCATCACCTCTGAGCAATCCGAATCTATCACTATTACCAGCCAGGAGTGAGGATGCAACTCCCTAGAGACCATTTCCCCATCAGTGCAGGGGCACTTTGGCCTGGAGAGGGCTGGAGACTTCCGTTAGCTCTGCTAAAAGCCCAGCCTTCTAACAGACAGAAACCATCACCTCCAGGCACTGCCAGCTCAGATCTCTACTCAAAACACATACAGTATGACTGAGGAAAGGAAAGCATGGAATATACTGCATTGAGTAATTGAGAAGCCAAGAGGGTCAGTTAGTTTTCCTAGAAGGAAGAGTCTGCAGTTGACACAACGGCACGCACGCCTCACGCATGCAGGGCAGACATTGATTTTCCCACCTGGGAGCTGCACCAAATTAGCTGGCGGCTGGAAGTCTGATCTCCGGCTTTTTTCAGTCCCCATAACAGAGCTTACATTTTATTTCAAGTCTATCAAACAACACAAGATGAAAAGTCTCACTGAAAAACCAAAGTGGAGAGGAGGATTCAGTGTTCCCGCGGCTTGCAGAAAATCATTTCAAAGGTATTTCATAACTGAAACTGAGAAGAGGAGAGGGCTCAGAGGGCATGCAGATGTCCTGGCTCAGTTCCCCCTGGGTAAAAAGGGCAGTATCCCTCCATGTACCACACCATGGGGGCCACCTCGAGGAAGGCCCTGTTTGCTGTGCTAGGTCTGTGGGCACAGGTATCACCTGAAGCTGCCCATCATCTTGAAGGACGGAGAGTAGAGGGAATGTTTCACGTGTGAAATATTTTGCCCCCTGTGGCCTTGGTGAGGCGTTCAGCTCTCTGAGCCACCGGTTCCAACTCTAAATGGAGATAAATCACATCTGTTGTAGGCAGCAGGGTGGGTCTGGGTTTAATATGGACGGTCACTCAGTTGAAAGTGGGTTTGAAGGGTTGGCTGAAACCTTTGCCAGAAGACAGCCTCCTGCGAAGGAGCGGGAGATGCCTGGGATCCCTGGGTTTTGTTGGTGAAGGGATGATAAGGCTAAAGGGAATTGAAAGCTAGAGTGGGCACGCTGTGTACAACCTAATCCTCCACAAAGGGAAGGCCCAGAAGCCCTGCCCTTCCCTAATCCTATACGATGCAAAATGGTAAGAGGGGCACCGGCACACGTGAAGAGCTTTGCTGCCGCCCTTCTCCTTGTGGGGGACCCTAGGGCTGGAGACCCTGCTGCTCAGCTGAATGGATTAAATACAATGGTTTCTGTTGTGTCCCAAAGCAGCAAGGGTCAGGTGACAGAGCCAAGTCACCAAAGGCAAAGTGACCATAGTTATCATAATGGGCAGCACAGACTACGCAATGTCCACAATGGCCTGAGCCATAATGACCAGCATCAGCAAAGTCATTTTTATGCTGCTGTGACTTGTGGGGGACCTTTAGTACTGGCTAACCAACCAATCATGATGTTTCCAGGCATGAAACAGACAAAACAAACAAACAAACAAACAAACAAACCCAAAAGCTACTGCATTTTTGTTTGATCTGTATAAGCAGAGAAATTCTCAAACAAATGAAGGAAAGGCTGCACTGGATCATGGCTTGTTGAACCAGTTTCCAGACTTGAGCCAATCTGCAGAACCACAATCCCTTGTACGAAGGCATGGACAGGTTCTCCTGAGGAAGGGCCTTGATAAAATGCCTTAAAGGTTTACTGTTAGCCTTTCTCCAGCGCACACACACACACACACACACACACATACGCCCACAGCCTTTTACAAGGGTAACTGTACACTGGGACAAAGAAAGCAATCAGACTTTCTGGGGTCTTTTGGATACTGGATCTGAACTGATGCTGATTCTGGGAGATACCAAGAGACATACTGTGGAAGAGAGAGATGATCATATGCCCTTTGAACTCAGTTATGACGCAGGGCCGGGAGAGTTAGTATATCCTTGAGGTGAACTGTAAATGAATACCGCTGGCATTGCCAATGCAAAGCAAACTGCTTCTGCTGGGCCTTATGGACAAGTAATAAGAAAAGGGCATTTGCTAGACCAATAGCTGCAAATCATGTACAAGGAGATGTGTTGATCTATGCACACACCTGGCACAATGGGCCTTAGTAAAGGCTGAACGTTTGACAATGGGGCCACCACGTAACCATATGACCTGAGCTGCCAACGTGAGCTGGGTACTACCCATCAAGCCATAACCCAGTATGGGCAGAGCAATGTGCTATCACTATCACTATGACGATCACTTCACTATCAAATGGAAGTGGCAGATGCATGATCAGACCTGAGCAGGGCCCGAAGGCACAAGCAAGTTACACGAAGAAGTTGCCCAAATGCCTACTGTGTTTACTCTCGTTTGTCTGCTGCCAAACATGTACCTACAGCCTCCTGGGGTGTGCCCTATGATCAACTGACTGAAGAGGGCCAGGGCCCATTATACTGATGTTTCTGTACACTATGCTGGCGCCAGAGATGGGCAGCTGTGACATTACAACCCCTTTCTGGGAGCAGCCTAAAAGACACCACAAAGGGAAATCTTCACAGTGCGCAGAACTTCAGGCAGTACACATGGTCATACATTTTATACGGAAGAAGAAATGGCCAGATGTGACACTGGTCACTGATGCGCGGGCTGTAGTCAATGGATTGGCTGGGTGGTCAGGGACTTGGAAAGAGGACGGTTGGGACATGGGTGAGAAAGACATCTGGGGAAGAAGCATGTGGGTAGATCTTTCCAAATGGGTGAAGGGTGCGAAGATACTGCTGTCCCGTGTAAATGGTCATCAAAAAAAAAAAAAAAGTCTTCCACTTAGGAGGAGTTCAATAATCAAGTAGATAGGATGGCACATTCTATGCACAGTCAGCCTCTTTCTGCAGCTGTTCCTCTTACTGCCCAATGGGCCTATGATATGGGGTCATGCATGGACTCAAAAACATGGGCTTCTACTCCTCAAAGCTGACATGGCCAAAGTTGCTGCTGAGTGCCAAATCTGCCAACAGCAGAGACCAATGTCGAGCCCCAGATATGACACCATTCCTGGGGTTGACCAGCCAGTGACCTGGTGGCAGGTCAACTACACTGGACCACTTTCTCCGTGGAAAGGACAATGCCCCGTCCTTACTGGAGTAGATACTTATTCTGGCTATGGATTTGCTTTTTCTTCATGTAATACTTCTGCCAAAATTACCATTGGCAGACTTATAGAATGCCTAATTCACTGTCACGATATCCCACATAGAATCGCTTCTCAGCCAGAGAAGTTACAACAATGGGCTCATGATCATGGAATCCACTGGGCCTACTATGTTCCCCACCATCCTGAAGCACCTGGCCTGACAGAAAGATGGAGTGGCCTTCTGAAGACACAGTTACAGGGTCAATTGAGTGACAACAGCCTAGATGGCAGGGGCAGTGTTCTTCAGAAGGTGGTATATGCTTTGACTCAGCATCCAATAGTACAGTACAGTTTCTCCCACAGCCAAGATCCACGGGTCCCAAAATCAAGGGGTGGAAAAGACAACAGCCTGTTCAGGATCACCTCTGGTGACCCACTTGGAAAATTGTTGTTTTTTGTCGCCTCAACCTTAAAGTCTGCTGGCCTAGAAGCTTGGGTCTAAGAAGGAGGAGTGCTCCTGCCAGGACCCGCAACAAACATTCCACTGAAGTCCCCGTGGCCACACTGGGCTTCTGATGCCCTTAAGCCAACAAGCTATGAAAGGATAACAGTGTTTGGAGGGATGATTGATCCAGATTACAAAGGAGACTTTGGGCTGCTTCTCCACCATGTTGGTGAGAAAGATTGTGTCTGCAGAGAAGGAGATCCTTTCGGGCATCTCTTGGTGCCACTGTGTGCTGGGATTAAAGTCGATGGGATACTACAGCATCCTGATGGAGGCAGGATGACAAAGAGCACAGACTCAGCAGGAATGAAGGGACGGGCCATTCCTCCACAACAAGAAACAAGACCTGCTGAGGGTGGAGGAAACACAGAGTGGGTAGTAGAGTAAGGTAGTTATAAATACCACCTAAGGCCACGTGACCAGTTGCAGAAACAAGGATTACAATAGGCATGAGAGTTTCTGTCATATTTTTGTTAAGAATGTGGTTTGTATGGATATTTGTGTTTTCTTTCCTCAATTTCTTTATCATGTAATATAACATCAATTATGAGAATGTTAGTTGCTATCATACTTCAGGGCAAGATAACCAAAAGAATGTCCCTAAAGGGACATCACCACCTATTCTAAAATTCACAATGTGTTTGTGGTTGTATAAAGGATAGTTATATCATTTTAGGTGGAATTATGACCCTAAATATATATATATTGAATATATATTGTGTTTGTGATTGTATGTGGGGTACTTATATCATGTTAGGCACAAATACGAACAAGGTGTTGTTTTCATTTTGAAATTAAGCATGACATAAGGAGATATGACTGTGGGTCAGTTTAACAAGGGATGGACTTGTGATGGCTGTTCTTGGTTGTCAACTTGACTACAAACAGAATTGACCAAAACCCAAATGGCTGGATTCATCTGTGAGGGATTTTTTTTTTTAACATATGACCAGTGTGTCTTCAGAAAAACAGAGAAAATGAAATTAAAGTAGAAAACAGACACATTTCAATAGAGATAATAGCAAGACAAGAGTCTTTAAAATGAAATGGCATTGTGTGAATGAAAGAAAAAAAATGCTTGGGCATAAACACATCAAAGACCCATCCCTGACCGTTTGCAGAAGGGCAAAGTGAGGAGATCAAAGGAATTGCAACCAACAGGCTCCCGAGACAACGGCTCTCAGGAGCCTAGCTGCAGGTCTTTGTGTCTGTCATTGGAAATGACTTTGAATTGAGAATTTTATACTCAGGTTCTCTATGGTGAATGAGAGAAATAAGCCTCCATCTTCCACACTCGGGGACCAGGGAAGCTAGCTACAGCTCAGAGAACAAAAATTGCCGGAAGCTGTCGATGTTTCAAGGAAGCCAATAAAAGAATAATGATTTTTAAATGTAAAGCATGGTAAGACTTGGAGAACATGTAATACATTTAGTTAGGTTTATTTATTGTTTGGTGGGGTCTCACATAGCTAAGAGTGGTTTTGAACTTGCCATGTAGCCAGGAGTGATCCTCAGTTCCTGACGACTGTGTTTTCCCTGTGCTGTGATTACAAGCATGCAACACCACACCTGCCTCATTTTCAGTCCTCCATGTGTGTTCAAATAATTTCATTAGTAGATAAAAGTTTGAAAATATTACTTAGGGGATCAAACAGAAATAGAAATGATGTTAAGAAGAATCCAAAAGAAGTAGTGAAGGGAGACAGCAGCAGACGCAGCTTGGGAGTTAGTAGAAGCATCCCTTGTTGTCAGCAAGCCAGACTGAGTAGTCTGATGAAACCGCCAAGCGCCTGCTGCCAAACTTACATACTTGGAAACAGTGACCTGGCTTCAGATGGGCGGGTCTTGGTAACAGCAAAGTGACCTGAAACCACTTTTCACAAGTTCAGGGGAACACTACCTCCATGAAACGGACTTTGAAAACACTATTTAAAGAAGAACAGAGGCAGGTGCCTGTGCCTGGGGTCATGGGGACAGAGGGCTGATGGATGGGCCGAAGCAGGCCACAGGGACTAAACAAGATTCCTTGACACAGAAGTTGTGTTTCCATAAACCCCTGTAGCTACATTTTATCTGCCCATCTCAACAGGGAGTAGCTTCTGTTCTTACTGGTTATTGTAGATTAAAAGCTGTCTTCTCATTGAAAACTCCTGAGTGTGAGTGGGGCACCTGCTTTCCTTCTGTTCTATTGTGGGCTTTGAGGGCCTTAGCCGGAGCCTCCTGGCTTTCCCTCTCTCACTCACTGGCCACATGAAAAGGGCCACACAAGGCTGGCAGACAACACGAAGGTTTACAAGCTCATCTAGGTCAATGGACCTAGATGCACCGAGCCAGCCAGATGCAGGGGAGGGGTACTTGCAAACTGACAGATACATGCCACCTTTAAAAAGACAGTTCTTGCCTGTAACTGTGATCTCTGGTTTGGGGAAATGCGGCCACCAAATGGATCTCCCAATTCCCTAGCCTTAGAAGTTTGGATGCTTTTAGGTCCTAAAATCTATCCTTATGGTTAGAAACTATTTTAATTTAAAAATACATGCCATACAGCTAATCAGAATGCTTCATATGTATTACTATATACATATACCCCACATATATACCTATATGTAAACAAATGTCATTTGTATTTATATTACTGCCATCTACTAAGCTCCAAATGCAGACTTTAATATACTCCTGGCTCATTTTTTATGCTGACCAAATGTTTTGAGCTTGGTTTAGTCCCCCAAAAGTATTCTTTATTCCTCTTAGCTTTGAGTCTCTTGACAAATATGATTACATAAATTCCATTTGTTCATCTTACTCACGCAGATAAAAATATTGACTTCGGACCATTTTTTTAAGAGGCCTTTTAGAGGCATATCCCTAGTCATTTACCCCAAAGGGCCCACTAGTCTGCTAATAACTAGGGAACAGGAACAGCTGCTCCTAAGGTGGAACTAAATCTCACAAGTCCATAGTTTTTCTACCTAGAGATGCTTTCAGACCTCTTGCTGAAATCCAGGTGTATTCTCCTGGCAGCATCTAACATGAAAAGAGCCATCTTCAGCCAGAAATGGGCAATGCACACCAGGGTCCAACAGCCTTTGCAAAATCTTCACACACTGATCAGCCACACCAGCTCTGTGACTTCTGTCCCACATAGGTGACCTTGCCTGGCCCCCAGATCCACCTTTTCCTCTTATAATTAAGTCTTCCTTCCAAGTGGCCAGTGTGGTCCAAGCGAGCTTTGCTGCCTTGGAGATTCTCGGAATTGGCTCTTTCAGTGGGGCAGAGTTGCTGCTTTCTCTGCCAGCCTTGGGCATTAGCCTTTGGATCTCCTTCCTCCCTTTGAAGCCTTTCCTTCGTGACACATCACGAGGTTATTTCTGAGTGGAAGAGCATTGCAGACACTGCTCCTCTAGTTGGTTTAGCAGCTACTTACCCTCTAAGCTCCTGGAAGGTAGATGTCCCATACCAAACCTCCACTCCTGGTGGAGCCTCCAGCGCCTGTCTCTCTTAGACCTGTCTGTGAGACCCCAAAATAGACTCTTAAATGTGGCTCTGAGGAGCACAGAACGGGCCCTCTCCTGTGGGGTTAGGAGGGTGTCGACAGGAGGCTGCTGGAAGCTGTCTCCTAGCACGCTGTGGGAAGGACGGTGCTCGGCTTAGACTGTACCCTTGTGCCCTGGGTCCTGCACTTCTGACCTGTGCCTGGCTGTGCATCCGAGTGGCTGTGCAGCAAGTGTACACATACACATCAAAGTTGGATTTCTGTCACTTGTGATGAAAAGACCCACGATGGACCTGTGCGGGGCGGGGGTGGGGGGGATGGGGTGGGGGAGGGGAAGGCAGGGTCAGGGAGAGGGAAGTCCACCCAGCTCCCTGCACCATGACTGTGGTCACTCTCAACTTTACAGCTTTCCTCTCACTGTGACAAAATACTTTACTGCCCCCTATCAAGTGTGATGGAGGAGGGTTTGTTTTGGGTTATGGTTCCAGAGGCTTCGGTCCACGGGTGGCTCGTCCCCTTGCTTTTGGGCCTTAAGATGAGGCAGGAAGTCACAGCAATAGCGTGTGGTGGCACAAAGGTTATCGCACAGCAAGAGAGGGAGGGAGCGGGAGGCCCTTCAAAGGCACATTCCTCCAGTTAAGTCCCTTCTTCTAATAGTCGTTCAGCTATGAATTCATTAACAGTCAGAGCCACCACAATCCAGTCAACTTTGGCTACCCTGGGACCAAACCTTCAACACATAAGCCTTTGGGGACATTTGATCTCCAACTCAGAACTCAGATTCACTCTGACTCAAATGCTTTTCTAGAAGAAATAAAATACATGTACCTGGGGTTTGAGCCCGAAGCCATGGCTCTACCATTGGAAAGCCAGTCATGCGAGTCACCGCATCCTCTAGGAGGCCGGTCAGGCTCAGCTTCCTCAGTGGGGCTGTGAGGGCTACAAGGGTGGGCACATTGCTTGGACCACAGCAGACTCTTAATAAACCACAGCAATCAGCTTTGGGTTGAAGCACACTGGAAGGTGGGGGCAGCTCTCCAGGTCCTTTCACCTGCTCCTCGAGAAAGCCGAGGCTAATAAATAGCCCGAAGATGCTTTTACAATTGGCGAGCTCGATTTATCTCACTTTGGGAGGACACTGCAGTGAGAGCAGACTGTTTCCTCTTTGATTCTGAAGGCCAGCGTGGGTATGATGAGTGTCCTTTGTGTGGAAGGAGCAATTTCCACCATCCATTTCACTCTGTGCAGGGCAGATGCTGTCCCCACTCCCCCACCACTACCAGAGCAGTACCCTCTCCTTGTCCTGGGACTGTGGTCACCCACTGTCTTTCTTAGCAGGAAGCTGGGCCTCTTCCCTTGACTACACTGAACAATGAGAATATTACCCACTTTTCAAGACGGTCTGCTTTAACAAGCTCCGGGGCTTTATATTAACTAGTTCAGAGGGCACTTCTCTTGCTCAAAATAACTTGGCTATCTCAAAGACTGAAACTACGATTTTTGAAGGACATTCATGCCCTATCTTTTCATTTCTCCCAAGGACCTCTTACCATTCTTTACAAATGTTATCACCGTTCTCTATAACTGATCAATTTTATGAGGCTTGAGAAAGCAGTTTTATTTGTGCAGTGACAGTTAGTTCATTTATCCATCCTTAGAGAATTTCTAAACACTTAATACGGATCTTATTCAAAATACATAAATAAATGGCATTGAAGTATACAGGCCAAATTTTTTTATAATCATAAAGCATGTGTTTCATAGGAAACTAAAAAGCTGTTTTAAAAGTTAAAAAAAAATCTTTCAGCATCATATCTATCATTTCCCAGTTCTTAGGCCAGGCTGATTTCTGGTTTCCTGTTGCTCCCTACTGGGGAAAATGAAATATATACATACATACATACCTACACACACACACACACACACACACACACACACACACACACACACACACGCCTACTTTTTCTTCCAAAGGTGAGAAAAGGAAGAGAAATAGCATCTTTGTAGCTGAAGGGGCAGCCAGCCACAAGACTGATTCAACAGCAGTGCATCCCTAAAACATCCCCTATGACCCACTAGCCTGCTGCTTATGCTACAATTTGTTGTAATAAGAAAGTGAAGAGGGAAGTCAAGAGCTTCTGCAATGGTTTGGGAATGTGTAAGAGGAGAGGTGACCGGGGATGGAAAGTGTTTATTCTGGAAGCCTGGACACAATTTTTCACAGCATACACACTTGCTCATAGACATGGCTGAACACAGGACAGTACAGGTCTCCTGTGATCTAGCCCCAAGGCTAAGAATGGCTCTCTTCTTGGGAGTTCATCCATGGTGGTAGGATTTGAAGGAAAGGGGCATTGGTATCTTTGACCCAGCACAGAAAAGAGAACACCAGAATGAAAGGTTGCCCACCAAGACGGGCCAGACAGGAAAACAACAGGCTTCTGTAGTCAGCCCTGTGAGCTGGCACATGAAGCAGCAGTCAGAAATAAGGCATGAATAAGTCCTGGAGCAGGAGTAACCTGAGCTGGGAGGGAGCAGTGGGTAGATGTGCTGATTTCCTTCCATGGCCAGCTAGTGTCCACATGGCTGGTTAGGAAGGGAGTCTCCAGGGCGAACGCAGTTGCTCCTGCACATGCTGGCAGGGGCTGCTGCAAACCTCTGGAGCTCCTGAACTCAAACAGAAGGCCTACAAGAAAAAAAGCTTCCCCCCCCCCCCCCCCACCCCCGCCTCCCAAGGTGACCCTGCTGTTAAGGTTGAAGTCTGGCATTTCTGGATAGCCTCTGAATTCGGTATAAGATGACTGACTCCCTTTCTCAGCTGAGTTCCCTGGTCTGAGGAACCCCAGATCTCCTAAGAAGCATCACATAGCCCTAAGGATCACAAGCCCAACCCTTTCCAGATAAGAAATTCATTCAGCCAGCACCTGGGGATTCCTGAAACGCCCATCCTATGCTAATAAGATGTCTTGGTGTCCTGGCTTTCAACCAATGACCTTCAGGCACACCTGGAGTTCTTCCCCCACCCATCTTATCATAGTACTGGGTTACTGTATACAAATCAAGTATCCCTGGCACCCCTAGCCCTAGTGAATCAAACACACTCACCCTTAAAACCCCTCCTATTGCCCAAGGTTTATAAATCCCTGTTTCATACGAAATACAGGGGCCAGCATCACCTGTTTCATCAAACATCATCTGATACTCGTCAGTTATTTTGGGGGTTGGAGGGTAGAGGAAGGGCTCCCCTTCTCCCCAAAGAATTCATTGCTGGACCCCCAACCAGTCTGTCAGCATGTGCTGCTGGCCACAGCGAGCTTCCACCATTCACTGGCATGTCAGCACAGACTGCTGCCATTTCTATCATCGCTTCTCCCACCACAGTGCCCGGTCCACTGGGACCAAACCAGGCTCCCGTCTGGGCTTTTCTCTGTTTCAGAGCTCTGAGCGATCCTCCATTACAGGCTGCTCACAAAGCAGCCACTGACTTGCTCGAGTCAGGCCAGGCCCTTGTTGCCCGCTGGCTCACACACAGTTCAGGATCCTGTGCGTCACCTTTTTCCACCAGAAAAACCACGCACTTCCATACTTGGCAGCCCAGCAGGAAACAGAGTGACAGCTGCGTTCAGGGACAGCCCAGGCTCCCACTGGGTGCAGAACGACAACGAATTATAGATGCAGAGGGACCAATCCTCGAGACGGGTAACTTTTAGAAATAGGGAGGAGGCAATGGTTGAACTGCATGCAGACCGCCAAGAACATGGGCCAAATCTGATCCTTCTACAACCCCTCATTTGCAGACCTGAAAATGAGACAGCATTTGGAGATGGGACTCTTTACAGAGGTAGTTGGGTTAAAATGAAGCCTTTGGGGTGGGCCCTGGTTGAATTTATGGCTTTATAAAAAGAGATTGAGACAGACAGAGAAACATCTGGGGCACCGCTATACAGAGGGGTACCATGTGAGGACGCAATGAGAAGATGCCACTGGCAGACTAAAAGAGGTTTCTGGGGGGAAAAAACAAAACTGCTAGTGCCTTAACCTTGGACTTCTGGAGGTATGAAAAGATATGTTTCTGTGGTTTAAGGCACCAGACACTGGTGTTTTGTTGAGGCATTGTGAGTGAAAGATTTAGTGGGTTGGATCAGTGTGAATCAGAGCAATGCCAAGCTGGCATTCAGGGCCAGCAATGCTATAGGGAAGGCTTCAACTATAGATAGCTCCCTGTCTGTAAAGGCTTTAAGGAGACAGAGCAATGAATGAGATGTTAAGATCAGTCAATGAATCACAGGAAACACACGTACTTGATGCAAGGAGAAAAATCACATCCATTGGTGATCAGGCCTGCTTCGGTCTAGTCAGGTGCTCAGGCTCTTAGAGAACTGGTCTCTTGGAAAAACCCAAAAATGAAAAGCAGATGGCTGCTGACCAGTATTTACACACACACACAGAGCAAGCTTAAAATTGGTACAGAGGTCCTGCCAAAGACACTGCAATGTGGGGAAAAGTGATTAGACAGATAGATAATCACCTACATCAGTAAGTGGAGAATAAAATGTATGTTCACTGACAGAGGAGCTAATTCTCTCAAGTTTACCATGAAAGACAGTGAGCACAGTGAGGGAACCACGTGCCCTGGGGCATTTGGGCACCATTTCTGTGTAGAGACATGGCTTAATGGTTCTGTATTTCCAACCTGTGAGTCTGGATTCGAAGGTTCTAAACTAGGTGTGACAGCCAAGAACCTCGCCCGAGCCCTGGAAGTGAGCTTCAGAGACAGACCCCGACACAAATGTCCTTAGACACTGACCTGTGTGACATGGAAGCTCTCAGGACTTAAGCTCAGGGGTCTGACTGTATCTGTCACCTACTCAGGTCTCCCTTGTTGCAATGTGCACTTGGCACATTCTCCTGGCATCTGTCCTAAAGTCCTATTGACTGATGACAAATACCACAAAAGACCAATTACAAGCCTTCTGGTGGGGGTGGGGGATGGGAAGCCAGCTGGAGAGCAATGGTAGAAGGTTTTGGTGTGGTAAAACCTTACATTTTATCAACTTCTCAATTTGCCAAAAGCTTCCACATAAGAAGTCACAAAATGACTAATTAAATGGACAGGGGTGCCCCAGCTATAGAGTTTCAGCACTCTTTGAGTCACAAACACCTGATTTGTAGACACATACATCACAGCCACCAACCCTCAACTGTACTGTACATCTCCTGCCAACCCTATTTTTACTGACCAGAAGGTACAGACACCTATCTGAACTGGAATCTTGCTCTCTCAGCTTTCTTTCCCTGGCGGATTTCCTCTCTCTCACAGGATGTGGGCATCTACACGGAGAGCTTGAGTCTTCTCTTTATTGTTCCTGCTCCGCATTTCCCCCAGGTAACTCACACAGTGTCATTTCCAGGGCCACAAAAGTACTATTTATGAACAAAATGAATATCAAACCCTCAGGCTTTGATTAAGGAGATGAAGAAGGAGAAGACCCTGATATATTTTGAAATAAATTTAGTTCAAGAACAACAGCAGCAGCAGCAGCAGCAACAACAACAACAACAGCAACAGCAACGGCAACAACAGAACGGAGTCATCCTTTCCCATATTCCCTTGAAGACAAAGTGAGATTGTGGTGGCAGAGTACAATTTAGTGACAGATATCCAAATCTTATGGTGGAACAGTCAAGCAGTTAGGAATATGCCATGTGGATATGACCACATCATCACACAGAGAAGAATCAAATGGTTTAATATGAATCATGGCATTGTTTGACACAGTGAGCAAACTGAACATAAAATCATGGCACAATTCTGAGATGACATGATATATATCTGTTAAAAGGGTGAGCTACACATACTTAGGAGCTGACCTAGACTTTCTGTTGTATTCCCAACTTGCTGTGTGGGAGATTTAATTAAAAAAAAAAAAAAAGGCCTGTATTAAATTGTACCATAAAGTTAAGTAAGATCTATTGAGTAAAAATAGGAGTTGAAAGCAGTGCACTGGCTAAAAATGGGATCTGGATACACTGTCCTCCAAGGTCAGCAGTTAAAGCTCCCCAAGGTCACGAATGACAAAATGCTCACTAGAGACTTGACCTCAATCCAGGCACAGCAAATAGCAGATTGACATTGTCAAATTATTCCTGCGGATGACAATCCAGTCACTGCTCAGTAACCCAGGCCTAGCTAACTGGCCGTGTCCTTGGCTAAATGGGAGTGAAGGCCTAGCAAGGGCAGCAGCAGGCCACTGTGCAGGTGATGGATGGCACATGAAAACTATCACCACCTTCTCATCCCCTTCCTGTTCCAAGGCTGTCAGAGGGCTTGTTGGGTATCTCACCTGTTGGTCTGTGGTCCCTATTTTCACTGGTCCCGAGCTAAAAGGAAAAGGGCAATGTTCTGTTTCTCTCAGCTGTTCATCATCTTTGTTCTACAGTGCCTACGACGGCAAATGGCACAAGTCCTGCTCACTGAACGTGGGACACTACAGCATGCTGCAAAACAGTCCCTTACAGAGCCCTATAGAGGACTGATGTAGGCTAGAGAACCTGTGACTGGCCAACACCATGAAAATATAACCAATAGTTTCTCATACACATGTAAGGATGCTGTGGAGGACTTGGCTTCACCTATGCAGCAAGCTTTTGTCTGACTCAAGTGTCGGTCAGTCAAACTGCCAGCTAACTAGAGCTAGGTCAATGCAGAAGTCTCTCTGTGTGTGTGTGTGTACAAAAGAGGATTCAAAATGCATCCAGGATAGCTAGAGGCTTCTGGTAGGGCAAATTTAAATAGCTGTTTCATGATGGCCCCAGCAGGGCAGCCTGGATGGCAAAGAGAAGGGGACAATAGGGTAAGAATCTGCTTCAGAGACTATCCCTGGGAGGAGGTGGGGGCAGTGCTGCCACTGGGCCTTGGAGAAAGGCAGATTTTCTCAGTCTGCAGCTCCTGGCCTGGGTCCATCCATTCACTGCACCGCCTGTGTTCTGGGCTGCTGAGGCCAGGCCCCAGCCTTCGGAGACTGTGCCAACCATCACAGTCTGCTTGCCATGTCAACACCCAGTAATGCTCTGAGAGAGCGGCCTTATCTTTCTGTGTTCGATTCATACTTTCAGAAAACCCACAAGATTCCTCACCCTGAACAGACATTCCACCGCTCATGGGAAAGTCTCCGGTCTCAGCCCTCCAGGCAGTATCTTACATGTTAGATTAAAGCTGACTCAGACGGTCCCAAAGCTGTTCACCACAAGGGAACAAAAGCAGCCACCTGCCAAAGTCTGGAAACACCCTTACGTCTGGTGCCACAGGCTGGGCTTGTGAGTCTCTGACATCTACCTGCCTGTGGGGCCTTGGCTATTGTCAGGCACCTCACAGCCCACATCTAGTTCTGGTCCAGGTCTGCCTGCTGATTGAGGGTCATTCAATCCCCACAGCCTCAATCCTAAACCTGCTTCTGCTCTTGACTGGCAGATGCTGGCAATTTCTCCTCCCTTCTGTCTGTCACCGGAGGCTCCCCTCCAGTGGAGACAGGCAGGGCCCCGCCTGCTTCTCTCAGAACCACTCCCTGTGCCTGTTGTCCCACGTCCCATGGGTCTAGACCTGGATTTTCCCTGTGCTTCGTCCTCTTTGGCTAGGCTGTGGTTGCATCATCTACAGAACGTTTACAGTTTCTAGGAATGGTGTCCTGCGCTGCAGACACTGTCCCCTTTATGACCAATGTATTCAGTCTTCTTCGTGGCAACCTTGCCCTGTGCTGGGCACTGGGGAACTCTGGTCTCAGGTTTTTCATCTGCTCTGCATTCTCCATACTGGCTTGTTCTCAGCCCAGGGAAAAGCTGGAGCCTCACAGCCAACACTGCCAAACTTTTAGCTTTTGATTTCAACCTCCCTTTCCCCTCAAAGTGCCTCCACATAGGAGCAAACACACACACACACACACACACACACACACACACACACACACACACACAGAGAGAGAGAGAGAGAGAGAGAGAGGGAGAGAGAGAGAGAGAGAGAGAGAGAAGGAATGAATTACCCATAGGTGACCAATAGTTTCTTCTCTGATGCAATGACCTCTTGGAGACAGCCCATTGTCTCCCCTGGTCACAAGATGGCTCTATGGGCTAATAGTCTGCATCCAAGCACCTTGACAGCCATCAATTCCGACAAACAGAAGAGACCCACCACTACTGTAAACCAGTCAAAAAGAACCACATCCACCTCCCTCACCTGCACCAGCTGTCCAAAGAGAGGACTAGCTCACGTGCTCCTCTTCGCCCCCTCCCTGCTTGCCCTTGTCACTGCAAGCCTCACACTGTATCGTGGTCCGCCCATTCACATAGCAACGGTATCTAACTCATTTCCGAACAAGCGCGGTGCCAGGAACCCGGAAACAGCTTTGTCGATGACTGGTGAATGTGTGATGAAACAGAGGAATGAATGAAACAAGGTTTGGTTTCCCACGCTGAAAGCCAATGGGAAACACTGGCTCTAAGACAGTAGGGCCGGAATCGCTTATCAATGGCCACCCCGTCCTGTCCCGTGGCAGCAGTGCTGACAGCTGGGCCTCAGCCCTGCCTTGCACTCACCGGTACGGCTCCATGGTGCGCATGGCGTAGAACAGGGCCTCCTCCAGCATCCCCAGGTTGATGCAGGCATCCATGGCGCAGTCGAGCACCCTCAGCTGGTAGACGTTCATGTCGGGAAGCTGCTCAGAGTTGCTGTTCAGGATCGCCTGGCACAGGGCCAGAACCTGCTCCCACTCTGTTAGTAACTCAGTTAAGGAGTCATTGTCTTCATCAAGAAAACACAGAAGTGAGCAGAGATGCCTGAGAGGCTGAAGAGCGTCCAGGCATCGGAGGGAGGGGGCGCCCGTTATTTTACACGGATGAGCTGCCTGGAAACACACTTGAGAGACAAAAACACACTCAAGTGGCATCTCAGCGAAGTAAATTCTATTTGCACCAACAAGCCATCCTGTCGCCCAGCCTGTACTCTAGGAGAATTAAAACTCCCAAAGAATTACTCCGTCTTCACAGCTCTACACGTTCCCTTGTTAAATACAGTTGAGGAAGCAATGAAGGTGCTTATTAAAGTGGACTAAAGTTTTAGTTCAGCCTCAAATTCTTTACTGTGGAACTGCTTCTGTTTAAAAGAGAGACTCCCTTCTGAGGAAGGACAAGCCTGTGTTTGCTTCTGGCTCATTTGAGTCCTGGGCATGTATAGAGCCCAACCCCCACCAGTGCACAGGCCTGCAGCGGGTGCAGCCACATGAAGAAATGCACTTGTTTATTATTATAAAACAAAGCGACCCAGACCTATACCTAACTGAAGAGATGTGTTCTTACTTTAAACCCAAACACTGAAGCAAAGTACTAAAGGCTGGGTGTGGTGACGCACACCTGTAAATCCCAGCACTTTGTAGGCAGAGGCAGGTGGACCGCTGTGAGTTTGAGACCAGTGTGGTCTACAGAGCGAGTTCCAGGACAGCTAGGACTAAATAGAGAGACACTGTCTCAAAACACAACAGAAAGAAATGAAGGGAGGAAGGAAGGAAGAAAGAAAGAAAGAAAGAAAGAAAGGAAGGAAGGAAGGGTTTATGTAAGTGTACCATGAGCAAGGGAAAACGATGTCTTAAAAAAAACAAGAAGAGGCGGGGCATGGTGGCTCATGCTTTTAATCCCAGCCCTCAGGAGGCAGAGGCAGAGGCAGAGGCAGAGGCAGAGGCAGAGGCAGGCAGATCGCTGTGAGTTTGAGGACAGCCTGGTCTACAAAGTGAGTCTAGGACAGCCAAGGCTACACAGAGAAACCTTGTCTCAAAAAACAAAAACAAACAAACAAACAAAGGCGAGAAGACCCACCTCCCAGTACCTCTGACCTTCTGATTAATCTTATGCCAATGAGGTCAGTAATTAACTTCATGGAGCCTCAGTGTGATATTCCAGTCCCCATGAGTTGCGCCATGCTACTCAGGGTGGCCTCACCACTGGCTCCACTAAGCCATCTGGCCCCAAGCCCAGTTTTTAATCTCACCTTTATAGACTGATGTCCCCATCCTCTTAAAGAGGCAGCTGGAGGACTGAGGACATGGGCCTTCAGCCAGCACCCAACTGAAGAACATTTGAGGGACCCAACCGGGGTGGTCATCACACACTTCTCCGCTACCCTGTTGTGCTGAGACTGTCCCCCCCACCCTCCCACCCCCATTGCAGTTCTATACTATTCTGCTTTGATGTTAGAATTCCACTTAGGAAAAAGCACTTGAAGTTTCCAATTATATAAGAAGCAGTATAGACCCTCCTCGTCCATTAAAGCTCAGCGCAAATGTAAGCTAGTTCTGCCCTCTGTCAGAGCTGGAGCTTTGAGAGAGTCAAGTGCTGCGAGGTAGGCTGAAACTACAACATCTGCCCGCCTCAGTAAAAATCAAATAAGACAATGTGTCTGAAAGTGGGGGAAATCTTTTGTGGCCTCTCATGAGCTGGGCAGAGTTCTAGAGTCATAGGTAATGGCTGGAAAGCTTACTGGGGCACGCAAAGCACTTGGCAGAGATGGGACGCCCTTCTCTTGCCTTCCTGTCACCCCGAGCCTGACAGGCTGAAGGGAGAGGATGGAAGAAACCTTCTCTTCACAACTCTAAGTTCCATACACGTCCCCTAAACCCCGACTCAAGCCCTCTCCATCAGCATCCTAACACAGCGAGCCACACCCTGAACAGACAGCCCATGAGCATAAAGTTCCTGCACTCCTCTCCCCGGGAGGAATTTGCTTCTCACTGCCCATGGCTGCAGAACACTGCTTCCAAAACACCAGCGAGTCCTCCTACCAACCAAGCCACACCTGGGAGCGGGCAAGCTACGAGCCTCCCAGGAGAGATGGTTCCTCACCGCTGAGGTACATACGCCTTACTACAGAACACCACTTCCTTGGAGAGAATTTCAGGTTGAGGGCCCTTTATGTCACCTCTTAGGGTGTGTCCTGGCTCGGATCCCAGAAGGGGTTCACGTACCAAAGACAGTGATTTGAAGTTATTGACAGTTGGTGATTTTCTTTTGTGTTCATGTGACATGGATGTTTCAAGTTTGCTGAACGAATCCCCCAGAGGTGGGGGGGGGGGGGGAGAGGGTTTTCTTAGGCAATACACTGATTTTGAAACAGATTGCCGTGCTAACCTCTGTGGGTTTTCATTCCAGGATTAGCTATTTGACAGACTGTCAGGAGGCATGGCTGCCTCTTACACAATGCCAGACATTTCTGTGGCAAGGCTTGAGCCATACTGGAACATGGCTTGCTGGATCCCCATTGTTACTTGTCTACTCATTTCCATAGTGTGCTCTGCCTCATCGAGGCACTGAGGTGGGACGCCACACAAGTGCAAACCAGATGTGATATTCTGTACCCACTTGTAGGAAACATACACACACACACACACACACACACACACACACACACACACACATACAAGCAGGCAGGAAAGGATTCCGTGCCAACTTCCCTCTAAAATATTGGCAACCATCTCCTGGCAAACAAGGCAAAGCTTCCCATGTAAAGTGCTCCAGGGAGCGGGGCGGGAGGAATGGTACTAGCTGCTTCCCAAGTTAATGCAGATGTGTCTCTGTTCAGATTTATCCCTGCTGCTGTGGTGTCTACTCTAACCGCTGTCCCAGTGAGGTGCTGAGCTCCGGATCAAAGAACCCCTGAGGGTAGGATGGGAGCTTTCTTTCAAAGCTCCTAAAGTCTAAAGGAGGGTGGGGACAGACAGGCAGACAGACAAGGGAGTGAAATCACTTGGGAATTGTTCAGCTTATTAAGGCAAGATGCCAGAGCAGGGTCTGCAACCGCCCGGCCATGCTGCTCTATTTAAGGTCTTCCTGGGCCGCTTTGCATAAAAAGCCACTCTGTGCTCATTGCTGGCACTTTCTTTCCTCGTGTGTGGCACGCTGGCCGACACCAGCAGCATGCCATGTGACCTGTGTGTCAGCACATTCCCTCTTTCTGAGGTTCTCTGCTTCATAGCTGGCCTGAAGTCTAGCTCACTTGTCCAGGCCTGGCACAGTCAGTCACCAACACCACTGGAAAGCCTTAATCTCCCACCCCCAAGCACCCCCCCTCCCAGCCCCAGCCCTCTCTCTCCCCCTCCCTCTCTCTCTCCTTCCCTCTCTTTGCGTGTATGTATGAGTATCTTGATCAAAATATGCACGGTATTACTGTTTTGTATGATTATAATGAAATATCTAATGTAAAATACTTTATAAAGCACAGAGGTTCAAGTCCAAGGCCCGAGAGCCGCATTGGTTTGGCCTCCAGTGAGGGACCAGATGACAATGGTGGGACTGGGTGTCACAGTAAGCAGTCACATATCAAGCCTGGAAGCAGAGAGAGGCGGAGAAACCAGGACCGGATGGGGCCCTTGAAGGCATTCTCCCAGTGACTTCCCAGTAGGCCCCATCTCTTAAAGGTCCGTGATTCCTCCCACCAGAGGCACCCTGCGGGCTGGAATGTGATGTATCGGCCTTCGAGAAGTACTCACCGGAACGATTACACATAGCGATTTGCGCGTTACCGTCTCACTATGTGAGAGTTATGAATGCCGGACTGCGCCTTGTAATTTCACAAGGTGGGTTAGGACCAGCCAAATACCTGGCAGAGCCAGTTTCCACTTACGGCTCATCCAGATGAGACTGAAATGTGCCGTGCTTCTCTGTGGCCTGATTCCTGCTGCACAAAGAACAAGACCACAGAGAGCAAGATTTCACGCAGTCCAGAAACTCTGAGTCCATGAATGTCAACCCAGAGCTGCCTGTCTTCTAGCACCTTCCATCACACTGTCAGGTGGAGTTTCAAACTCCTCCTTAACTCTGTGTCATTCCTCATAATAGACTTAATTTCTCTACAGCCCTAGTAATAAGCCATACCCCAGATTGAATCTGAGATCTAGATGCAATCGGCCCTAGCTGCTGCCTTTCTCGTTTTATTCCTTGAATTTCTACAATTACAGCCCAAGATCACAGTTGTCTTTGGGGATTGTAACATACTTGTACACTTTATTAAATGTTGCTATTACAAAAGCTATAGAGTCCTTTCGTGTGCACAGCTGTCAAGCTCTATGCAGATTGCCATGCTTTAACTCCGTTTCTTTTCTTTTTAAGTGCATTGCTGTTTTGACTGTATATATGTCTGTGTGAGGGTGTCAGATCCCTTGGAAATTATAGACAGTTGTGAGTGGCCATTGGGCGCTGGGAAATGTGTCAACTTCTTGAAGACTTCATATACACTCCTGTCAAAGTTCATCTTCTGAAATTCTGTCACCATTTATACTGTCAATGATCTACTGAGCTCCTGCTCTACGGTTCTTCTTCTGCTATCATCATGATCATCATCATCATGATCATCATCATCATGATCATCATGTACAAAGTACTGAATCAGGGGTGGAGGAGACAGAGCACCCCAGAGTGACATTTGTGTCATTTGATCATTAAGTAAGATGCCTGGATCTGCTAGTATCTAACACAAATGCAAACATTACCAAAAAATAAAAAAATAAAAAAAATTTTTTAAAAAGCCATGATGAATTGTTCTAGTAAATCCATGCAGCAATCTACACATGGTAGCCTTCTTTGCTATTTCTTACCAACCAACTGTAAACTCATCAGTCAGACTGTTTGCAAGCTCACCATGCTACCAACTTCTGTAATTACCTATTTCACTATTAAAAGGAGAGTCAAACCAGGTAGTGGCGGCACAGACCTTTAATCCCAGCACTCAGGAGGCAGAGGCAGGTGGATCTCTGTGTGTTCGAGGCCAGCCTAGTGTACAGAGTGAGTTCTAGGAGAGCCAGGGCTACACAGGGAAACGCAATCTATAAATAAATAAATAAATAAATAAGTATCAATCAATAAAAGAAGAGTCACTTACCTTCCTATCCAACCCATCCTTCACAATCTCTAGCAACACTATAGATTGGAAACCTTACTTGCAAATCTTGTTAGTGCCTGGGATAAGACCAACCCAAAGCATCAGATGACCTTTTGGTGACCTCTTCATGTTCCACAGTCTCTTTCTTACCTGCAGTCCCCCACCCCCACCCCATTCCCGTCATGCTTGTATCCAGGTGGAATCCTCTACAGACAGTGCTTTCTGTCATGGCTTCCAATCTATCTGAATTCTACCCTTGATTTGGGATTTCCCCCTTTACACAGTAAAGCACCAGCAGGACATCCCAGAGGATCACATCATATGCTGAACTTTGACCTATTCACTTTCCTTATCATTTGTATCAAGAAAATGTAGACTGGAGAACCCCACACTGCTGGCTGGGCCACAGTGTAGCACTTAGGCTTTCTGACTTTGCCCTGGCACCAGGGACACCAAGCTCTCAGTAAAGCAGCGACCAAGGGTGCGGCTGGCCCCACGGGTGAAAGGATACTCCAGTGTGCCTTCAGCTCTTCAATTGTTTTCAGTGACTCCTGGACCTCCTTCCATATTCGCTCATCACCCGTTAGCATATCAGCGTCCTGCGTGGGCCAAATGGGGAGACAGGAAAAGAAGACAAATGGCCCAATTAAAACGCGGGCAAAGGATTCGAACGGACATTTCTCCAAGAAAGACAAACAGATGGCCTACAAGCACACGCAAACACATCGGCGTCATTAATCATTAGGGAAATTCAATTCAAAAACCACAGGGAGATGCCACCTCCTGCCCAGCAACACAGCTCTGACTTGGTACAGAAAGAGAACAGCAGGTATCATTAGGGATGCAGAGGAGCAGAAGGGCTGATGCTCTACAGGTGGGTACGTAGAGCACATGGCATGGCTTTGAAAAATGGGCTTTTCAGCTCCTCGAACAATTGACCTATTTGTGCTCCTTACCATTTATGGCAAGAAAACGTGTGACAGAGCATCAGTATTACTGCTGTCTAGCAAGCCCTGAAACACCACGTAACCAACAGCGCTGTCATCTCGTGAGGTCTACTCCTAGGCAGGCAACCACGGGAAATGAGAAGATGTTCGACAAAAATGTGTGCACAACTATCCGTAGTCCATAATAGTCAAAAAGGATGCAACTGAAATGTCCATCATCTGATGATGGACAGATAATAAAAGCTCAGTACAACAGCATATTCCTCACAAGGAAATAAACAAAGTGTTAGTATATGCTATAGCACAGATGAACCTTGAAAGCATTCTGAGTGAAAAGAAGCCAGTAGTCATCTAGGGATGGTGACATGACTTAACCGGATAAAGCTGGCTGCTGCCATGCCTGATGTCCTGAGTGCGAGCCCTGGGACACATGTCGTGGAAGGAGAGAACTGACTCTTAGAAGTTATCCTTTGATCTCCATCTGTGCTTCATAGTCTCTCTCTCTCTCTCTCTCTCTCTCTCTCTCTCTCTCTCTCTCTCTCTCTCTCTCTCACACACACACACACACACACACACACACACTGAAATAAAATTAAAATATAATAAAAGACTCTTTAAAAGACTATATATTACATGATTCCACTCATATGAAATCCTTACCCTGGGAAATCCAAAGAAGGTGAACTGTTGGTTGATTAGGACAGTTAGAGGGATCTGGGGGATGACTGGTAATGGTTTGGATTCCTTCGGGGATAATAAACATTTCAAAAACTGACCATGATGTTGGTTGTGCAACTCTATAAAGAGACCAGCACTCACTGATATATAGTGAATTACACTTCAAGAAACCTGTTTTTAAGAAGGCTGTTAAAATAAAGGTATTATCTGGGGGCTGAAGCGATGGCTCAGTGCTTAGGAACACTTGCTGTTCTCTAAAGGACTTGAGTTTGGATCCCAGCCCCTATGCTGGTTGCCTCACACCCACCTGTAACCCCAGCTCCAGGCGACTCAGTGCCCTCCTCTGGACTCCAAGGGCACCAGCACTCACATATGTGCACAACTACACACAGACAGTCACATACACACATACTTTTTTTTTTAATTCTTTCTTCCAAGAGCCACTATTTGTTAGGAAACAATATAGTAACCTAGTATTGATTATCAGCACAGCTTTGATCTCCATCTGTGCTTCATAATCTCTCTCTCTCTCTCTCTCTCTCTCTCTCTCTCTCTCTCTCTCTCTTTCACACACACACACACACACACACACACACACACACACACACACACAGGTGTGTGGCTTCCTGGCTCTCCTGGTTTCCACCAAAAAAAAAAATTAGGGAGAAACAAAGATTGTAACATTAAAAAAATTTCATATCTTAGTGATTTTTTTAAAATGTAAAAAGAAAAAAAAAAGACAGAAGAAAGAAGCCATTAAGAGGACGGGCTATCATTTACTAAATGTCTTACTCTTAGTTCACAAGCAGGTCTTTTCCGTTTCTAGTCTGTTAATGAGCCCCCAGGGTGCAGCAGAGTGCTGGGTACAGGGGACGTGGGACAGTGGCGGGTGTGCTGGCAATTCTGTCCCATGCCATCTTCACACAGCTCTTAGATAGGCAAGGCCATCCCCAGTGTATTCATGGGTGGGGAGTGGGTACAGTCCACCCTGGACAGATGGTGAGGTCCCTTGGTCTTTAAGATACTGGAAAGCAATGATAAAAGCAACAGGAAGAAAGTCTAGTTTCAATTTCAAGATAAAGCGCTCTTTCCCTTCACATCACATGGCACCTGCCTGCTACTGCCCATCCCCAACCCCTGCATGCCCGTATTCCATGCCAGGTCACATGGCACCTGCCTGCTACTGCCCATCCCCAACCCCTGCATGCCCGTATTCCATGCCAGGTCACATGGCACCTGCCTGCTACTGCCCATGCCCAACCCCTGAGTGCCCCGTATTCCATGCCAGGTCACATGGCACCTGCCTGCTACTGCCCATCCCCAACCCCTGCATGCCCCGTATTCCATGCCAGGTCACATGGCACCTGCCTGCTACTGCCCATCCCCAACCCCTGCATGCCCCGTATTCCATGCCAGGTCACATGGTACCTGCCTGCTACTGCCCATCCCCAACCCCTGCATGCCCCGTATTCCATGCCAGGTCACATGATACCTGCCTGCTACTGCCCATCCCCAACCCCTGCATGCCCCGTATTCCATGCCAGGTCACATGGCACCTGCCTGCTACTGCCCATCCCCAACCCCTGCGTGCCCCATATTCCATGCCAGGTCACATGGTACCTGCCTGCTACTGCCCATCCCCAACCCCTGCGTGCCCCATATTACATGCCAGGTCACATGGCACCTGCCTGCTACTGCCCATCCCCAACCCCTGCATGCCCCATATTACATGCCAGGTCACATGGCACCTGCCTGCTACTGCCCATCCCCAACCCCTGCATGCCCCGTATTCCATGCCAGGTCACATGGCACCTGCCTGCTACTGCCCATCCCCAACCCCTGCGTGCCCCATATTACATGCCAGGTCACATGGCACCTGCCTGCTACTGCCCATCCCCAACCCCTGCGTGCCCCATATTCCATGCCAGGTCACATGGTACCTGCCTGCTACTGCCCATCCCCAACCCCTGCATGCCCCGTATTCCATGCCAGGTCACATGGCACCTGCCTGCTACTGCCCATCCCCAACCCCTGCGTGCCCCATATTACATGCCAGGTCACATGGTACCTGCCTGCTACTGCCCATCCCCAACCCCTGCATGCCCATATTACATGCCAGGTCACATGGCACCTGCCTGCTACTGCCCATCCCCAACCCCTGCATGCCCCATATTACATGCCAGGTCACATGGTACCTGCCTGCTGCTGCCCATCCCCAACCCCTGCATGTCCCGTATTCCATGCCAGGTCACATGGCACCTGCCTGCTACTGCCCATCCCCAACCCCTGCATGCCCCATATTACATGCCAGGTCACATGGCACCTGCCTGCTACTGCCCATCCCCAACCCCTGCGTGTCCCATATTCCATGGATAAAACTTTGAGTCTGAAACTCCACTCAGAAAAATTGTAATGATCTGAAAAAAAAAATCACAAAATCATGGAAGCAAAGCTTAAACCTGGTCTGAACCCCAAAGGCTGTGTTCATGCCCTGCACGCTGCAGCCCACCAGCCCGCTGTGGCCTCTCTGGGATGCTCGGCAAGTTGTTACTTCCTTACACTATCCAACACAGTAGGTACCTGTCACGCGTGACTATTCCAACCGAAGTCAGTTAAAACTAGATACAGCAAAAAGCCCAGCTCCTCACCTGCACTAAACCACATTCCAGAAGCTTCTGACCACACGATGGACAGCACATTGAACAGTTTTGTACCCACAGGATGTCTTGTGGGACAGCGCTGCCGCAAAAAGGCCAATCAGAGGATGGGAGTTCAATCCACCATTCACTGTCCACATGGTGTTTAGGAGCTAGCCAGGATGCTGAGTCATGGCAAGAGTGGGTGCTGGGAAAAGTGGAGGACCGCCATGCTCCTGGAGACTCTCAGTGTGCCTCCCCAGGGACAGAGCAATCCTTGTGAGAATAAGTTCTGTGTTACCAGTAGGAAGATATCAACCTGGTATCAGGGTTGGGGTCGGGGTAGGGGAATGAAGGCACTGAAAAACAGGAAAACAAGATCCCAAGGGCAGCTGAGGTAGATGGTATGCACATAAGACATGAGTGCTGGGCTGGAGAGATGGCTCAGCGATTAAGAGCACTAACTGCTCTTCCAAAGGACCCGGGTTCAGTTCCTAGCACCCACATGGCAGCTCACAACTGTCTGTAACTGATCTGACACCCTTACACAGACATACATGCAGGCAAAACACCAATGCACATACAATGAAAAGAAATAAAATATTAAAAAAAAAAAAGACATGAGTGTTATGTGCCTGTGAACCAGGGCTTTTATCTGTTCTTTGTCTGTGCTATGTGCAATAAGATGGTGGTGGCCGGGCGTGGTGGCACACGCCTTGAATCCCAGCACTCGGGAGGCAGAGGTAGGTGGATCGCTGTGAGTTCGAGTTCGAGGCCAGCCTGGCCTACAAAGTGAGTCCAGGACAGCCAAGACTCACAGCGAGACCCCATCTCAATACAAAACAAAACAAAACAAAACAAAACAAAGCAAAACAAAACAAACAAAAACCCCAATAAAGTGGTGGTTTTGGAAAAGCCTCCACACATACACTCTCCTTTCAGGAAATCCCACAGACAAATCCAGCTCTGTGTGTACACAGAAGGGACAGGGGTGGGAGGTGGGGGTGGGGATGGGGGTGGAGGTGGGGGGTGGGGGTGGAGGTGGGAGGTGGGGTGGTCTATGGGGAGGTGCACTCCAGTCTCCCCCTACATTCTTGCTCTAGGTTCACGTTCATCCCCTAAAGTCTCACTTTGAGCATGCTACACTCCTGTTTCAGCGGCCACAGTCACCCGTGATTAAATGTGTTCATTTTATGATTATTGGCAGTTCCAGTCCTAGGCTCTAAGGCAGGGGTCCTCAACCTTCCCAATGCTGCAACCCTTTAATATAGTTCCTCGTGCTGTGGTGACCCCCAACCATAAAATCATCTTTGTAATTTTAAATTAGAATCAAAATCATAATTGTAATTTTGCTACTGTTAGGACTCGAGATGTAAATATTTTTGGAGATAGAGGTTTGCCAATGGAGTTACGACCCACAGGTTGAGAACGGCTGGCCTAAGGAAAACATCTTGCTTGTCGATCCCTTTATTGGACAGAATAATTCATCTCAATGGGATCCATGCCCTGATTGCTCAGAACCTGTGGTGCTAGGCTACCTGGCAGCAGGGACTGAGTTGTGGATGAGATGGAGTTCTTTACAGATAATTATAAAACCAGGAACTATTGTGGATTATCCAAGTGGCCCAATGTAACCTCGGTAACCTTTAAAAGTAGGAGAGAGAGGCTGAAGAGGAAATGTGTGTGTGTGTGTGTGTGGGGTGGTGGTGTGCACATGCATGCGTGTGGTATGTGAGCTCGAGGTGCGTGCGCGTATGTGTGTGTGTGTGGTGTGCACTTGCATGCATGTGGTGTGTGTGTGTGTGTACAATCGTGCATGTGCATATATGCGTGTATTTGTGTGGGTGGTGTAAGGACTCAATTAGCCATCCTGGCTTTGAAGCCGGAGGACAGGATGAGTCAAGGAACACAAGTGGCCCCTGAGACTAGAAAAGCGAGCAAACAGCATCTCCCCTGAAGCCAGCGGAAAGGAAGGCAGCCTGAGGATGCCCTGACTCTCATGCAGCGAGACAGGGTCGGGCTTCTAAGCTACAGAAGTGTAAAATGAACATCTGCATTGTTCTAAGCCACTTGGTTTGTGACTGGTTGTTACAGAAGAAATGTACCTCCCCCCCACCCCCCTCCCCCCCCACACACATCTTCTGGACTTCTGGGTATTGGAACTCTGCACAGTGCCCTCCCCGATGCATAAATGAATTAATCTGACCACTCATTAGCTCTATTAACATGTAATGAGTAGCTACTAGGAACTGCTGTAGGCACTGTGGGGTGGAGCGGAGAACAGTCAGCCAATCATGATGTGTACACAGAAGGGATGAGATGGACGCCAGAGGGCCGAGGGCTGGGGTGGGGGAGTTTGAAAGAAGTGTCCTGGGAAGGGCTGCAAGAGGTGAAGGAACAACAGACAGGAGCCACAGAGAGAGGGACAGCAAGTTGTAACACACTGAGGCAGGGGCAGAACTAAGCACAGAGGCCGATGTGGCCCAGAACTCCTGGGCTGAGTGTCAGCCACAGTTAAATGTAAGTTTTCTAACTCTAAACTCTTCATTGTCCCTTTCTTTCCTAAACTCCCAGCACAGAGCCTTGTATGTTCTGGAGCTCAGCCGAAAGACCTTAAAATGGATCTGAAGAGGGAATGTGTACTTGGAAATTTCTAGATGTCTCTTGCACATGTCTCACTCCTCCCTGCACACTTGTAGGATGCTCTGTGCCGGGACAGTCCTGAAAGCTGAGGAACAGACTTACAGGGCTTCTACTCGTGACTGCCCAGGCAAGATTCAGGGCTGCTGGTCTGGCTTTGCCTTTCTCCTGGGCTTGCTTCAAGGGCAAAACCTATCTGTGCATTGATAAATCCAAAGCATCTTCAACCATGGTTCACAGCTAGCAGTTGAAAAACAGTAACAATCCTAATGCGGACTCCAGACAAATCTAGTATGTGTGCATGAGGTAGGTGGGACCATGGCCCCAAACAAAGCAATTTCATTTGGGAATTACAATTAAATGCGCCGCCAAGAACTTGGTATGATGAGCCGTTCTTGGAAGTTGACCCTCACAGAGTCTCTGGAAGCGCTCTCAAGCATTTGATAACAATAGTGATGAAGGGATTTGGTGCTGAGCTGGTTGAGACTATGCTCACAGCTCAGAGCTGAACCAAACACTTGCTGGAATGTTCCACTGTGGTTGAAGTCTCTGCCCTCTGGGTCCCTAACTCGCTATATTCCCATCAGCTCCTCACATCTGTGCCCACAGTGGAGTCTGTCTGTCTTACCTCCCCCAGCAACCAGACTATAGGACAACGCTCAGTTGTGTATGCACATAACAGAACTTTTGAATATAAACAGAAAAGCCAGGTAGGGAAGCAGAGCTTAAGCCTTCTATTCTTTTCAATGTACAAATAATGAGAGACAATTTCAGCTTTACTAATAATACAAAAGGGCTTGAGCAAGTGGCTCTCCTATCTGCCTGTAGAAGAAGGGGGGAAACACTCATTTCCTGCTTGTATATTACTATGGGCTGGAGACAGGTCAGTGGTAGAGTTTGCCTAGCATGTGCCTGGCCCTGGATTCCATCCCCAGTGTTGCAAACAGAACAAGTCGTCCACAAATGATAGAAGACAATTCAGAACATAAGCTGAAGTTTCCCAAGCCAGTCTCAGCGAGATGTTGTCTATATTGAGTCAGTTTATACATGTACATAGGGGAGTCATCCTGACTTATTTTGATGTGGGAAGATTCACCCTAAATATGGGTGGCACTTGCCTACAGAAGCCCAGACAAAGGATGGATCGAAGAAAAGGTTTTTAAAACTTTAGTATTATTTTTAAAGTTTTCTTTGCTTGCTTGGCCCATCATTCTTGCTAATAAGGTCATCTACTCTGTTGCGGTCGTTGCTGCTGCCGCCACTGCTGTGGTTTACTCTGTCACTGATACTAGTACCAGCTTTTTTGGTTTCCAAAGTGGACAGAAGACCTGAGGCTGTCAGGAATCCTGCTTTGTAGGTTGAGCAACTTTCAGGTTCTTCTCACTGGCTCCAGAGAGTCACCACCACTGGATGTCTCCAGCCATAGAACATAAGCTAATTTAATCAAGTATCTTTTAATATAAATAGTCATTCTATCAGGCTCCAAACTTCTAAATAGGCCCGACTAAGACACTTAGGCTGGTCTAGGCAGCACCTTGGGCTGACTCATAAAACGTCCCCAGAAGCCTTCTTTCGCATCACCCTCAGCTTCCTTACCTGGGGACCATCTCTGACTGGATCATTCTGAAGACTGAGCATAGAGCCAGATGAGTCCCGCCCCTAGTGACCACTCTCTCATAGAACCCTTCAACTGCCAGTCTTGGAGCCAACAGTAAAAATGTGGAAGTAGCTAAGTGGGGGCTGAACTGACAGGTAAATCTCAGAGTCCTTCCATCTTCCCTTCCCTCCTGACCATCCAAGCTCTTCAGTCTCCCCCTAATGCGTCAGTCACCCCTCCCCATCACCTGTGCCCCCTGCACCTACGTGGCCTGTCTTTTCCAGATAGAATCTTCTACTTGCAGACCCGAGGAGGGGGCTGACATACTGCTTGTCCCCTCTGCCTCCACCCCTCACTGCGTTGCTTGTCTTCCCATCGTCCCTTTAGTTCTCGGCCCTCACTGCCCTGTGGGTCAACCTGACCCCGGGGCTCTAGATCCACTCTGTACACATCCTAGGCAATGCGCTGTCTCCTATCATACAGTCAAATTGTCTCTGAACTGGCCCAGGACTCTCAGATCTGCTGCCCAGTTCATTTGGTAAGATACCCAGTGAGTGTTTGATGGCACACTAGTGAACAAGGAGAGCAAAGCTAACTTTGATGATCCATGCGTAAGAATATTAAAAGAACAAAACGAATTACTTAATTTGATGAGAATAACAACCAAGGAAACTGAAAGATGCATTTTTTTCATATAAATTTACCTTAACTCATTTCTGATGTTTTATCACCATGACTATGTTGGAGAAGGGTATGTTCCCACTGCAGTGTGGTATTTGCCACATACCAGATACTGGCCATAATTTGGAACCTAAATGTGGCCAGCAGGCACATGAAATCCCACACTGACCTAGGAGCCATACTCTTAAACACCATCAGCAAGGGCAAGCTGGAGAGCGGGTTCTACCTAAACATCATCCTAAGCCACGTCAAGCCCTTTCTCCCTGGATGGATCAGGGTCACACACACTCCTGCTACATAGATGCTAAACTGAGACTCCAGAATTGGTTTCTTGAATGGAAAAGCAGATGATTCTACAAAACCCTCACCACCACATAAAAGATGCCACTCAACACCACTGGATTCAACTGGCCAGATGCTTCCTCTGGTTTCCAAGTAGACACCACGCCTTCCAGTGGCCAGGAGTCACTATGAATGAAAGAGCTAAGTTTCCACACTAGGGTGGGGTCCTGGCACCCTTGGAGAAGTGATCACTGGCAGTATCACATGAAGCATCAGCGGCATCAATCCAGGTCTACTTTGCAACAGGAAGCCACAGACAGCTGTGCTTGCTTGGTTTGCAGGAGTTTGATGTTGAAACTCTTGCGCTAGCTTAATTTCAGATGGTTTCTATTAAAAAAGAGAGAAGGAAAAGGAGAAAGGCAATCTGCCTTCCTATGTTTCCTGTTATCCAATCCCCAAGTGAATGCTAATTAGATTGATTGGAGCGAGAGCAGGAGAGGATGGGAAGAAGAATTAATGGACACTTATGAACTTTCCTAGTAATGCAATAATTCTAGTATATTAAAGGAAGAAGGAGTGTTTTTTTATTTTTTACTTTAAAAAAAGTACCATGAGGTTCAAGCATCATGCCTGTACTCTGAAGAGAGGTTGGAAGTCCTGAAATAAAACTCAGGATGGAAACAGCCTAACGCTTAGTGTCTTTGACGGCAGCACTTGGTCCATGGATAACATACTGGGACTAATAGATTAACGTACAGGCTCACTCAAAACCCTTTATGATTAACAGGAAACATCGGCTGGAACCAATTTCCACTTCCTTTGGCAGAAATAACAGAAAGCAGTTCAGATTTAACTGAGGGAAAAATGGTTCTTTCATAACATGGAAAAAGGCTAAAACTGGAGCATTCACCATTGTACCAACGCCTAGAGCAGCCAGTGGGCAGAGCCGCCATGAAGGGATGTGGGGGAAAGGAAAGAACGCTCTCAAGGAAAGAATCAGATTGCTGTGTGCTCCAATTAGTCACCAGGGAGCAAACGTACATTTGCTTTCCACTCTGGCAGAATCTGGTTCTATTGCAACTACAGTTTTACAAGGCGACACGTGGCACCCAATTTCCAGCTACAGAGAACGGCCAGGAGACGGGTGTTTATGTCACAGCAGAGCCCCTATAGCCACCAAAGCCTTTTACATCGGCAACCCCCACCTCTTCCCTCCCCACTCCACAGAAGAAATCTCCTTCTCAGGGAGAGCTCAAGGGCTTCTACAAAACCAGGTCGAAGGGAATTTGAAGAGTATCTACAGAGTTAGGGTGGTCTGTGAGCCGCGCCGCACTGGTGGAGCCTACTGAAGATCTTTACACACAGCGGTTTGCAGGAAACGGGCATGACGAGCCAACACGCAAAGGCAGTAAACGTGCGAGGCTATTTAAGGAGGCACCTCCTAGCACCCTCCCTCACGCTGGACAGGCATGCTCCTGAGAACACACAGCGGGGGATTGCATGGAACAGAAGGCTCCTACTGGCTTGGCTTGCAAAAGCGCATTCAAACCAATCCTTTTCTCATTCGTGGAGAAACTATCAAATGGATGGCTTGTGCAGCTGTAAACACATATGACTCCCTCTGTAAACACCATGAGGTGGGAGGTTTGAGAGTCTGGGGGAAAAAAAGGCAAAGATTTTTACAGGAAAACTGTCCTAATGCAGGCAGCCATTAAGATGAAGTTCACTCCCACCCCCAAATTTCAAGACAGGTTTCATTTTAATGGAGACTGAAACCACGGCCCTTGTCGCGTTAATCGTTTTTCTTGTCCCCCCTCTCCTGGAGCAGCTGCTTTCCCTCACCTCTGCAAACAGACAGGAAATTGCTTTAAACAGAACAGATTCAAGTGAGCTTTACAGGGCAACATCCTGACGGTGGAGATTAGGATAGGCTAGATGCAGTTGCTCCAAAGACATCTAAAAAACAGGGCAAGGGTTGGCTGCATGCTAGAGCCCTATGCCTAGGTGTGAGGCCCTTGGTTTGATCCTCAGCATTGAAATAATACAGGTGAACAATAGCATGTCGCTCGCATGAACCACTGTGAGGCAGGAACCATGACCGCAGTCTCAGGCAACTGGACTGAGTTCCCAGCTCTGCTGTTGGCCAGCTGTAAGACCCAGAGCTGGACCTGGTGCCTCTGGAGTCAGCTTCCCCAGGTGAGAGCTTGATTGTGGTTGCCATGGGAACGGAAGCTAATCATTCCAGTCCACTGGTCATTCTGTGTAGGCCTCGGCTGTGCCTGAGGAGAGTCCTCCAACTCAGAGAGTAGAGACTTTGGGCATCTGTGGTCATGCAAATTGCAAACCCCTTTCTTCGCTCTTCCCCCTGCTTTGGATTTTTAAGCTGTTTTCTCCCACACCATCCCAGCCAAAGCACAGTGGGCATGTGGCACAGAACAAAGACTGCACTGAACACAGCACTACATGCTGCCCAACCCAAGGCTGACCACGAATTCATGCGCTTCCTCTAACATCCATGGGTAGAACGATCAGTGGGGGCGATACCCCAAAACCCAGGCAGTTTAATGGTATTTGCTTATCTCCTAAGACAAGCACATCAGACTACTTAACCTAAGGTCCCCAAACAAGGGGGGCGGTTAGCTGGGGTCTACACCGGCAATTTCAGATAACTAGTCCTAGACACAAGTCTAGAGACGCTTTTAAAGAAGGTCATCTCTGTGGTAACCAAAGAAAATTGTTTCATTAGGGATCTGAAGCCATGCCTTAATATATTCATGGAGCTTCCTGTAGCCTACTAATCCTTTTCTATCTATCTTTCTTTCTTTCTTTCTTCCTTCCTTCCTTTCTTCCTTCCTTTTTTTTTCCTCCAGATTTGGATTGCACACAAATCCACCAGAGCTTCCTTATGTTTAATGAGGGAGCATCAGAATCCTCAGACCATGTGTCAAATGAGCAAACAGTTCAAGAGGACTGTGTCACAGTTTGAGAGAAACAACATCAAAACTTTGCTTCAAAGTAGAGGAGATCTATTTCGTTTTTCAGGGAGGACAATTAATTCCTGCAGAGACCTGCTTCGGGAGCCTGGTGCTCCTGGGGTGGGGGTGGGGGTGGGAGGGTCACTGCAGAAGGCAGTCACTCCCAGACTATAGGGTAGGAGGAGAGGAGGCCAAGCGCATGGCATAGCTCTTCTTCATCTCACCTCATAGCCACAAGTGACCTTGCTCAGAACCAGCAAGACCCGGATGCTCTTTTTAGCAACTGTGCATCCCATGGAAGTGAAGTGCTGTCTGGCTGTGTGTTCCCGCCTTCCTCCTGGCGCCCCACCAACAGAAAGCACATGTCTGCATTTTATATTCCCGTAAGCTCCAGTCTGGCCCTCAGCCAGGGACCTCTTTGTAATGTCAAAGATAAAAGCTCTGGCTGTGTTTGGCACCCTGCCCCCACCTCCATTTTCTTGTAACCATCTTATAAACCGAGCGTGCCTGACTGTTAACAGAGCCTTCCAGACAGAGGTCTGACGGAGCTCCATAAACATCCCCAAAGGGTGAGTGGAGGTACCCCCAAGACACCAGAAGAGAGAAGCTGGGGAGAGGCACGTGATCTCACACGGGACTGGCTGGGAATTGCAGGGAGATGTGGAAGTACAGACTTAAATATATCCTCAGAAAACTCTAGGCCCCCAAAGAAGGACCCACTAAGCCATAGTCCTGGGCATCTTTCGCTAGAGCTTCGCATGCTGATAGCATTAAAGCTTTCTGGCCCTAAACTGTATAGCTGTAATATAAGGCCTTTACCAAATTGCTGGTGTCCTAAAATGGCATTTGAAAGACACAAGCTGGTATGTGACTCTCACCTCAGGGTGCCCAGTGCCAGGGGTACTGTGGGGTCACCTAAGGGAACATGAGAGATCTTACTTTCTGGTTGCTTTTTTCTTTTCTTTTGGCGTCATACTCTTTGTGTGTCCAAATTGTATGGCCCCAGTCACTACCATTTTATTAACCATTTAACGTCCCAGATGACTTTGAAAGTAAAAACTTAATGTTGATAAATGTTCATAAACTAGAATGTATAAGTTTTTTGTTTGTTTGTTTGTTTAGAAAACTAATATAAAAACCCCTTTCTCAGTACAAGAACTTGGATGGACAGGGCACCAGAACAGCTCTGTGTAAAGGCTTCAGTTACTTGCCACAGACAGGAGCTGGAATGTTCTGTACCGGCTTTTCTTTCTACATCCCAGGCTTGGCTTCCCTAACTTCCCCTCAGGAAGGCTGTGTTTGTTCCTTCAGCTCTGGCCCTCCTCAAGGTCTGAGAGCAGGGGATGCACGTGCAGATTCCAGAAAGATCTCCTAAGGATACGGGCCTGGGTCCCCTCGGCAAACAAGGGACACACAGAAGCTCTAGTGGCATCAGATTCCTTGGGACTCATGTACAGACAAGTCTGGAGACCACCAGGTGTCTGAGGAGTCCACCTTAGATTAAAAAAAAATTGTCTTTATTTGAGTGTTGGGGGAGGGGTTCCAGAGGAGGCCAGAAGAGGCCCTCAGATCCTCTGGAACCAGAGTTACAGGTATTGGTCAGCTGCCTGACCAGGTGCTGAGAACAGAACTTGGCTCCCCTGGAAGAGCAGCAAGCAGCACCGACGGTGGGGTCATCTCTCTACCCTTCAGCCTTCAGCTTTGATCTGGCCACAGTTCAGGCAACACCATTATTAGGAACTTGTTGCAAGTGCTTATGGTTTAGCATTTTTTTTTCTTTCCTCTACTTAATTTGTAATTGTTCTTCCATGTCCCCTGGCTTTGCACAAATGAGTTTATTTACAACAGATATAAGAAGTGATCAATACACGTCATCGTGATAAATGTTGTGCCCTTCAAATGGTCTCCAGGTCAATACGCTGTACATGAAGGCCAGGTACTGAAACTGCAGGTTCAGAGGACACATAGTCTCAGCATGGAGAGACTTAGGCAGGTGGCTACAATGCTACTGTCTTCATTTCTAAATCTCACACATGGCAGCTCAGGGACAGAGGTGCTTTGCTGCCCAGGATTCAGAGTGAAGGCTTAGTATGGAAGACTGGGAGCATCAGCCTAGAGCACAGAAGCAGAGATGCTGGCTGGTCCATGGGCAACATCAGGAGACAGCAAAGGGCTAGAGGGGGACAGTGAGCTGTTTGCTATCCCTGCCCATTGTGCCTTGGTGTGGGGGGCGGGTGGGGTGGGATAGACAGCACCGTCTTCTCTGCTCCCCACTAAGTCTGCTGTTATTTTCTACTGCCATGCTCCCCCTCACAGTGAAAAGCAACTTTCCCCCTGAACCTGGAGGCCAACTTCACGATGAGTCCCAGGCTTGGAGGCAACGGGCTGGGTTTGCCACGTATGTGGAGAGGAGCGATGAAGGCAGAAGTATAGAGACAGGATGAAAAGGTACCAGGGAGATGGTGTGAGGGTGAATTTGAACGTGGATGAGGAGCAGAGACACGGGAAGATTTTAAGTATCAACAGTCTGATTTTGTTTTGTTTTAAATCTATATGAAATACAGTATGAGGTGGGGAAACCAAAGGCATGGGGGCCAGTTAGGCTGAAGGTTGAAAGAAAGGCAGAGGGCAGACTCAGAGCCCAGAACGGTGGTAACTTGGGGAACAAACTGTCTGTAGAGAATGGGGGGTGGAGAGAGGGAACAACTCCAGGGCAGCTGTCAAGGGGCAGTGGGGAGAAGCGGCGGAAGCTGTGGACAGAAGGAGGAGGTACAGTCCTAGGAGGAAGGGTATATAGAGTGCAACGGAGGGGTCAGTAGGGAGACGCCGGGAGGCCACTGCCTGGAAATCAGAGGCTCCGTGATGACGTCAGCAGCCAACAGTTTCAGCTGCTGATGATGGGAAAGTGGGAGAGAACCAGGGCTACCCAGACTGAAGAGGAAGCCGGGGGCTACAGGCCAAAGCTGGGTTGGGGGGGAAGAAAGGTTGTTATCTTGTGGGAAAGTTGTGATCACGTTCGTGCCAAAGAGAAGGAGGCGGTGGCCATCGAGGGGCAGCTCATAGAGGAGGGGGGTGGGGAAGCCAGAGCGAGGAGGTGCACAGGCCATGAAAAGGGTTGGTGAGGACTTGGCTTCAGCAAGGTAACCCCACTTCCTTCAGCAGGAGGAAAAATGAGAAGATGGGAGCAGATGAAAAAAAAAATCCCCGCTTTCAAAAAATGTATATAATGCTAGACTGCTTGGCTGAAAAATACATTCAAATGAAAACTCAAACTTGAGTTGCCTCTGTTTGTCACTTCGCCTTATCTCTGTTCACCAACGCTCCAAAAACCTCCAATCCCAAAGACCGATCCCTGACTGAACTGGTGGTCCGTGACAGATGCAGCTGCACCCAGAAGAGGCTGGGGTGGGACGCGGGGAGGTTCTTGTGTCTGAGGGACCTTATTACTGGTCTACTGCCATCAGGAGAGCGAGGGCTTAGAAAGTGGAACAGGAGAGTGGACTTGGGGGGCTACAGCGGAGGAGGGGCCAAGTGAGGACACACAGGGCAACTTGGCAAGGCAAGAGCCCAGCAGAAGGGCGGGCTGAAGCAGCCACGGTGTCCAACGGCAGCGCCGGGGTTTTTCTTCGGTAGTGCTGGCATCACAGGTGCTAAAGCGGTGGGAGCTCGCTGCTGACGTCACGTCCAGCAGAGAGAGAGAAGGCAGGGGGGTAGCAGAAAAGCAGGTCTGAGGTTGTGAGTAGAAGCGCATGCGAAGCTGGGCAGAAGAGAAGGAGCCAAACATGGGGAGATGAGATTTTTCACAGAAGCAGATGACCTTTTTCTCCAGCTATGATTTGCCTTCTAAAGCCAGTCTGTCACTGCTTGCCGGCCGGCTGACCTTGGGAGAATGGTGGTGCCCCCACACCATGTCTGAGAACTCTGTTTTGTAACACAGGAGCTGAAGACTTGTTAAAAAGGACACCCTTAGTTTATGAAAATGTCTGATAGTGACTTAAAGAGCATGCTGGCTTTGCTCATCGCAGCCTGTGCAACCGCACTCATTCACCACCTACAGGAAGACCTCAGAATGCTGACTGAAACCAGTCCCAAGGGGCTCCCCAATAGGAACAGGACTAGAAGGTCCTGGAAGGACCCAGCTAGAGCCATAGGCTCATAAGAAGTGCCCACGTGAGTGAACACTGCAATTCCCGAGCAGATGTGGTAGGTGACAGAAAGACACTGATGTCCCTAAGGTAAACAATCCTAAAACAATGCTGAGTGGGACTATGGAGAAACAATGCTGGGAGTGAAGGTTTAGGTGGTGAAAGAGGGGCATAGGGGAGCAGAGAGGGCAAGGAGTGGGCTGACCAAAATTAAGGCCGTATGAAAACATCTAGGGAAACCCATGACTTGGTGAGCTATTAAAAATGAGGTGCCCTGCATGGATGGACAGTGCTTTCCCCAGGTAACATAGATTATTAGGTGAAAATATCAGTACTTCCCTATGAGTTATTGGCCAGTGAGAGCCAAGAGCTCCTCTAACAACACATGCTGTTGCCGTTGCTCTTGGTTGACATCACAGTTAGAAAGCAAGACCCTACTGCTGAAGACACAACACATTTTGGACATAGAGAAATCAAACTAGGATTATATAATAAACTCCCTTCATACAAGCTAGCTAGATTTCCTAGTACTAGAAGGCGCTATACAGGCCACTGGAAGAGAAAAGAACTCAGTGCACTTTCCCAGTGGTAGAGCCTGTATACTATGATACCAACCTCTAAGGCAAGATATATCCAATGCTGCAATAAGGGCATGATTTACGGGGGTCACCAACTGCTTTCTAACTATATCTGGTACCTCTTCCACAGGAGGGAGTTCATACATTATACTGTAAACCTGAGCAAAAGTCCATGACTTGTGATATCATACACCCTAAAGAAAGAAACTATTATTGTTTTGCTAAACGGACATGCTATCAAACTGCAGTCTAGATATTTTTGCCTATACCTATAGATTAGTGCTGCCCTCAACCTTGGTCAAAGACGCTTCTTTTTGTACTGGGCAAGGGTCAGGACAGAAGTACTAAAAATTAGTGACAATTTCATGATGGGTAACTATAAATATAATGACAATAAATATAAAATTAAATTTTAAAAAAATTGGTGACCGCTGGGTGCTCAGCGGTATATTAGTCCTGTATATGTATATCAGAATATTGTGGAAGAGGGGGTGGGAAGAACGCAAGGGGAAGAGGATGGGAAGGAGCACTCTGAAACGCTGTGCTCTGGACACGGCATGGCTATTACACTCATAAACTCACTGTATTTACGGTTCCCTATGAAAGACCCACAGAAAATGACCATGCCAGTCAAAATCCCAAACTGGACAGGGAAGAGCTCATGAAGCCTCACCCGTAGCTGTGGAGGTACCTGACACCCGCTGTGGGAAAGAGAGCCATTACCTCCCTCCACCTCAGGCCTCTGGGTGGTTGTCTATTTTAGGGATGGCCCCATGCCCATGTGTATGTAGGTAGTTCTAATGGGAATACATAAATACACACACACACACACACACACACACACACACACACACACACACAGATATATATGAAGAGGAGAAGAGAAAATGAAGGTGAGAGGGAATACGGTGGGAGATGGAGGAAGTGAGAGGGGAGAGTTGGGTAGATATAATCCACACACTGTAGACTTGTATAGAATTGCAAAGGAATAAATAAAAATATTTTCTACAAAAAAGAAGACCAAGCAGATTTACAACCTAGAGCATGTGGGAAAGCACCAACACCATGGAATGCTATTTGACTTAGGTTATTTTTTTTCTAAGCGAAAGTGTTCTTGAACAGAGAAACAAACAAACAAAACAAAACAAACAAAAAACAGTAGAATGCCATATTCATTTTTAAATGTTCACAACACTAATTCTAAGTGCACCATATTCTGGGCTATCAAAAGAACTCAGTCATGAACTTACTACAATTCCTCTCAAAGAAATGACAGGAAGTGAGAGCAGCCGACCCAAGTGTTAGCAAGTGCAGTCAGCTGAGTGGAAGCTTTGTGGCATTTACCTTATTGTCGACCATTGACTGACACTTAACCAAGATCTGAATAGAGTGTTCTTTCCTAGAGAAGACCAAGGGAAAGGCCAGCCAGTCTGAATCCAGTGTGTCAAACATCTTGAGTAAATATTCCTGAGACACAAGTATCTGGCTTCCACAAGGAGATGACAGAAGTCTTTATGCTATGCTGTAAGACAATGCTAATGCATGCGTACACTTCTGCTTGACTGATCCATCTCTCATATTTCAGGACTGACTAATGTCAACCTTGGACCAATCCTTGGTAGGAACCATTTTTTATCTCCTACTGGAGAGGCTAAGCTTCAAAGAGCTACACATCAAATGATAATAGTAAGTTGACAACATTTATTGAGATTTATTGTGGTAATTATTGTAAATGATTTATCTCTTTTAATCATCTCAGCAAAGTTAGAAGCCAGTTCCCTCCCTAATTCATAGATGATGAGCATGTAGTTGAGATAGAAAGTAACTTAAGCTCAAGTAGCGACAAAAGATGGAGACAGATTTAATTCCCAGCCGTGTGATCCAAAAGCCTGTATGCACTTTGCTGTGCCACAGTGCCCCCAGGGTTTGCCTACATGAGGACTGTTCATAGGGCCTGTTTATTCTTCCTTAGCAGCTCCATGGGACAGACCAGGACCCTCACGGAAGTCAGATAAGGAAAGCTTTCAGTTCACGAGAAGCCTAACAGCAGAGTGATCTGCTCAAACAAAGGCAATATGCTGAGACTGCCATTAAAGGTCATTCTCAGGGAGCAGGCACTTGCTCAACCTGGATGCTGGGGAAGAGAGTCCTGACTCGGTAGGTGGACCTTCACAGACCCCTCCCATCCTAGCATCATGAGCATTTATGAAATATCTCTCTTTTACTTTGTTAACTACCAAACTGTACAGATCTCAGCTGGGCAAGGTAGCACATGTCTGTACATAGAGGCAGAAGGACCAGAAGAGTTTAAGGCTATTCTTAGCAACACAGAAAGTTTAAGGCCAATCTGTGTTAATGAGATCCCACCTCAAAACAAACAAGAAAAAAAAATCAACAAAATTGTACAAATCTTCATTGGGTAATATTTACGTCCTTCAATGGTTTAGAAAACTCACGTATTTGTGCATACCACTGATGCAGGTCTGTGACTTCAGCTTGGCTTCCCAAAGACAATGTGCACCTTCTGGGAAGAAGAACACCAGGCCATGAGTTGCTTGGAGGAAGGACTCTATCCAACTGGGATTGGAAAGACATGTTCTGTCTGTCTAGCAGGTGACTTATATGTTAGGGTGTGAGTCCTGGTATGGGTAAGCAGGACAGACCATGTTCAACTGTTTCACTGGAGGATAAAAATATCCCTTCCTGATTGCTCATTGATAAAACTATCGTAAGATTATTCTATGCGCAAAAGTCATCATGAGGCACTCAGTAATAGAGATGCTCTGAACACAGAGCGTGCCTCGATGCTGGCCTACTAACAGTGTTAATGCACTGATGCTAGTGTGGAATCCAAGTTTAGTAAATGCCACACTGGATATCAAGGGCTGATGAAGTTATCCTGACATCCTCAACAAGGAAACAGGTAGCCATCAAATACAAATGGTCCAGAACGCTTGTGCTAAATGAACAGAGATATAACCTAAAAGAATGTTCCAGAGGCAAGTGATTCCCAGTGTGCTGAGGCTGAAGCTGAGGTGGCAGCATAGGAAAGAGCCAGGCAAGCGCCTGTTTCGTGTTTCAGGCCATGAGAGCCAAGTATAAAGTCCCTGGGGCCAGCAAGAACCTGACAAGTTGCAGCCATCAGCCTGGGCTGAGCCTGAAAACACACAGGAGCTAGGCTACATAGGGACCCGCTATCCTTCTGAGGCCAGAGCTTCTTGCTAGTGAGAACTTTGGAAGAAATCTTAATGGAAGACTGACCGCCTGAGGTTTCCTTACAAAATACAAGCACAGAAGCACAGAAGGGCTTAGTGGGAGCAGGCCTTTAAAAGGCACCTTTATAGAGTCTAAGCTAGAGAGGATGGTGCTGGAGAAAATGTTCAAGAAATTACACCTTTTACTGGAGTAGACAGAGGACACCAAGAAGCAAAGATGACCTGCCGTCAGTCAGGGTTGCTTCACTTAACCTCTTCCTGGCGTTTGCGCAGGAAAAGCTGGTTTTCAGGACTCACATTGATCAAGCCTGCTGCTCTTGCACAGCTGCTGCTAAGACGTCTCCAGAGTTTCAACAACAAAGCCCTGTACGTCCTAGGCATCCTCCACTCACCGGTCATCAGCCCTTCCTTCTACATGAGCATCCAGTCAGTCCATCTACGGCTTGCCATGTCTACAATCAACCAAAGCTGAACAGATAATTTGGAGGAAAGAGTCCAAACCCATTTTTAATGATAGGTGGTGATAAGGTAGACTTGGGGTGTGTATGCTTAGATGAAAAAGAACAAAACTTAAGAAACTTTCAGGGAGGCCTTTAAGTCAAATAAGAAATGACTTAAAAATAAATAAATAAGTAAACAAACAAACAAAAGCCTGACAGTACCCTGGGTCCCAGCTGTCATTCAGTCACACATCTGTTCTGCAGTAGAATGAGGGGGGTTAATTACTTTTCCATGACATGTATGTATTTTGTGAGACACCACATTGCACCAATAAATGATGATCTATCTTCTGTTGACATAAAATGCTTAAATTAATAAAAAATCTAAACGGTACATCTCCTAGCGCAGCGTACTTAATTGAAAGACTGGATGGGTGGCAGTGGTAATTTTCCTGGGAGAAAATTACTAGGATGAGCTTATACCAGCATGAACAGCTCGGTCAATAAAGGGACTTCCCCGGGCATGCTGTTACAGAGTCCGCCGCACTTTCTAGAGAGGGTGGGTGGTGTTCCGCCTTTCCTTAATGTGGTGGTGGTGAGAGCCCTATAGGAACTGAAACTGATAACCAGTAATTGCCCTAAATGGACATTATTAGTGACTTTCCCCCCATTAACCTGTCTGTTCAATCCTCAAGGTCTACAAAGTGATAAGAGAAGGGCTACAAGCAACCCCTTGAGCCTTGCCATTCTTACTCAAAGTCCTTCTGCCCTTCGCTCAACATACTCTTAGTAACTAGTTAGCAAGCCAGTGGCATTGTCACAAGCTACATTTTCCAAGCTGTAACACGAATTTCCTTGGTGGAGAGAAACCTGAGGCAACACCTAAAGCTGGCCCTAAGATGGAGCAGTTGCTTTCTAATGAGCTTGACAGAAGTATCTTGCTGCAGGCGTGAAACCACCCAAAAGCAAAGTCTGAAATCCCAGAGTACTTTCTACTTATTTGTGTATTTATCATATATACAATATATATTATATATAAAATACATACACATACATAAACACACACACACACACACACACACCACACACACACTTCATATATTTCCCATTCCATTGGTTCTTTTCCTCTTGAGAACCCTGACTGACACAATTTGGTACCAGGGAACAGACTCTTGCTGGCAGACCTGATTGTGTTGCTTTTGCCAGGACTGTTGAAGTGTTGAGAACGTTGGTCCAACAAAGCCTTTGAGTGCTCAAAGCTTAATGGGCTGTCCTATGGGAGCTAGGAAGATGAGCATATTGAAAGCAAGCCAGTAAGCAGCACTCCTTCACTGTCTCTGCTTCAGTTCCTGCCTCCAGGTTCCTGCCTCCAGCTAGTTCCTGACCCCGGCTCCCCTCAGTGATGGATCTGTAAGATGAAATACATTCTTCTCTTCCCACACTGCTGGCGCTCATGAAGTTTATCACACACGGCAACAGAAAGCAAAGAAGGCAGGTACGCGGGCCTGACTCTAAGGATGTGGGCACAGCAGTGCGACAGTAATCCTCCATGCTAGCTGCAGCTTGCTTTTAAGGGGATTTAGGTCTTGTAGGTTTTTAAGAGCACAGTAGGATGTTCAGAAAGTTCTTGTTGACTGTGTGTCATAAAAAGCAACAGATAAAGGTGAAATTTTTCCAATCTCCGAATAGGTAATCTAAACAAGAAATAATGATTTTATACAGTAAGTCCTTTTGTTTGTTTGTTTTTTGTTTTTGTCTCTTCAAAACATCTCATTTTTCCTAGGACTTATCAAGAGAGACCAAGATTGTGAAACTTAGAACAGGAAAACTTCTGGGGAATTCGGAGACCAAATGGTTGGGAAAGGGTTTTCTCAGAAGGCATCCACAGAAAAAAACAAAGTCCAAGAACAAACAAACAAACAAAACAAAATTGTGTGCAGTTTCAGTCTGGGAAGATAGGAAGCTGGGACAGCCTCTGGGTGAGACTCCTTCTGAACTCAGACAATCCCAATTCCTTAATCTGCCCTCATTTTTATTTTCCATGGTGCTTCTCTGATCATGGCAGCTTTCTCTGACCCTTTTAAAATTAGAGAGTCGCTGTACACATCTTTAGGGTAAAGCTCATAAAGAACCCTGTGCTGGGTCTTTTGTGGAGCTCAAAGACGAAGGCATGAAATTAACGGGGTTAGTACTCACCATTTGTACAACGGTTTTAATCGACCTTCCTCAATGAAGCTGCTTTGGAAAGAAGATGCTCAGTTATAGGATGTAAAATCTGGGCAGTTCTTGTCTTCTGTGGCAGTTGCTACACGTTGGAGCCCTCTACTGTGTCGAATGCAGCATGATTGTTTAGAAATAATTAATGTGCTCTTATTTCAGTTGTAGGAAGCATAATTTATTAATTGGCTGCGATTTTATGTGTTCCAGATTAAAGGGCACAATAAATTAAGAAATTACCAAGAAAATGCCTAGGTTAACTAAATTCTGAGAAGAACAAGATGCCACCAAGTTAAGAATGAGGGTACTTATTGCCTGAAGGAGTTTTAATGACAAAATTGGGACAACTATTTAAGGGCTGTTAGCTGCAGCTTTTCAATTTGAACAATATAGACAAGAACGCATGCTCGCCGGCTGAAGTAATCCCATCCTCACCCCCAATTTACATCTTAAACAAGAGACAGAAAAAGCTCCATTATTAATTATCACAGTCCTCGTGATCTGAGCACGGACATTTGAAAGTGCCAAGAAAACAGAAACCAGGCTGGCTCTGGCCATGGAGGCCAAATAGCCTCCTTACCAAAGGGAGCTCGCCGCATGGACACCTGTTCCAACAGCCAGCCCTCAGTGTGCTGGGGAAATGTCCTAACCTGCACAGAAGCCCCCAGAGGCAGCCTGGAAACAGGTGAGTATTTGAAACATACCATTTGCCAGATTCCTGGCTGCTCTTCAGATGCAGTCACGTGACAATCTGTGTTTAAGGACAACTGCCGTCATGTATATGCAAGGAGAGTTCTCTGAAGCCCTTCGGGAAGTGATGCTGTGAGAATAACTATAGACCCATTTCTTCCCTTACCTTTCACCTTTGACCTTTGACCTTTGGCTCCACACCCCAGTGCAGTACCCTGCTTGACTGGGAATTTGCAGTGCATCAGGATGGCAGGACTGGGATGAGCCTCACTGTCCAGTCACTCCATTATGCACCGCAGCAGTACTTTCTTCTCTCTCCACAGCGAAGGTTCTGAGCTAGGTGCTTGCTATCTCTTGCAGTTGTTCCCATCAAACTGACCCTGATTCAACTTATCCGGCCTTCCCTGCTTATGAATCTAAGTAAGCAGTATGCTCTGTGCCTGGAATCCCCAGTCGGTAGCGAATACCCTCTCTGGCCATCACATCAGTGGATTTGGAGAGAAAATGGATGGGCTGTATGTAGATGTTGTCTTTGCCTTATAGGTAAAGCCTCAGAACTACTTTTTAGGCGGAGGTCTGGGAATATGGGATGCACACCTTGTACCCCAGGCCACATGCCTGATTCACACAGCAGCACCCTGGATCCTCCTGGGGGCTACTGTATGCTGCCTTCCCTAGCTCTATCCTCTGAAAGAGGCAAGGTGTCCGCAGGAATTGCTTATGTCTAAGTAAACAGTGAGCCCCAAGCAGTTAGGAAATTGGCTCTCTTGCCTTGGGCCATATTCCAACAGAAAGACCCTGGTGGGAGGCTGTGCAGGTGGAGTCCAGAGTTCCACGCTGCTAAGCAAGCTATATGTACATTAAGGGCATTGGCAAGTATGGTGGACAGAAAGGGTCACTGGTGCGTTCAGTGTATAGGTAAGGGGGGGACACACTAAACAAAATAAGGGTGATTTCTGAATCACTGCAGGCGTACAAAGAATAAGACAATGAAAGGTATTAGGATGCATCTTCCTGCCTCTGAAATCTGAGACATCCTTGTCATTGTCACCAGAGCGGAAACCAAGAGGCTTCAGAGCCCTCTCCTGCTGGTCAGTGAGTGGCTTGCTCTCTGTCTGTCCAGCTGTTACAGCTGTTGTAATCACTAAACATATCATTTTCAGGAGCTGTGGAGACAACTCAGTGAGACAAGCACTTGCTTACTATGAGAGTCTGAGGACCTCAGCTGAGGTGCCTGGAACTCAAGTGAGAACAAACGGGTAGAGAGAGCCTATGACGCCAGCGCTTGCATGGCCAGCGCCCAAACAGACACAGCAGTATTCAAAGAAGCTCCAGACCAGCTGGCTTGGCAGAGAGCAACTGACTTCCAAGGTGATCCTCTGACCTCCACGTGTGCCATGGCACACACATGCCCATCCTCACAGATGTGCAGGGGCACAAATGTTTTAGAAGAAGTAGAAGAAGAAGAAGAGGAGGAGGAAGAGGAGGAGGAGGAGGAGGAGGACATAGTCTGTTTTAGGCTTACTACCAGCAGAATATGGGGGATTTCCTTCTTCCTGACCTGTAATGAGTAGGGAATAAAAGCATGAAGGCTTGCCCCATGATGCCTCACTATTTTTGCTTTTCTCTGAGCAAAAGGCTCAAAGTGTGCCCATGTCCAGCAAGGAAAATGGTTTTTGCCCCTTCTTTTTTTGAATTTTAGGACAAGGTCTCATGGGGCCCGGGTTGGCCCTGAGCTCAGCACGTAGTGAGGTTGGCCTTGAACTTCAGTTTCTCCTGTTTCCACCTCCTGAACGGCGTGATCACAAGGGTGCTCTCACCACATGTGTCTAAGGAAAGCAATCCTTACACAGAAAACCCTGAGAGAAGCATAGGTCTCAGATGGGGGAGAACTTGAGAAAAGTCAAAGTGTAGAAGGCATTGGCCTGTTCCTTTTGGAGCCACACGCATGTCCGCATCCCACCCTGCCCTTAGTGGGAGCTATGCGGGGTACTGTGGGTGGAACAGGGCAGAGCTGGTAGTGGCGGGAGCCAGTGATGTATCACCCAAGCCTGGGGAAGCCAGCTGCAGATTGCTTCTCAGGCGTAAGAACCAGGCAGGAGGGGATCATGAGAAGAACTAACTAACTAACTAACTAACTAACTAACTAACTAACTAACTAGCTCAGGGACCACCAGGATTACACAGATGGCAAGTGGAAAGGAGGAAGAGATTACTAATGAGTGAGGCAGGAAGACTTTGAAAGCTGCCCAGAAGCCGAGGCCAGTGACTCACATTCTGATCAGCAAGTACCGGGAACTGGAGGATCTGTGGTTCTTGGAACTTTCAAACATCATCTTAGCAGGATAACAGCCACCACTACTGAGCATCTTCCATCTCCCAAGCCACATGCACACTATCTGCATGAAAGCAAATCAGCTTGGCCAAGTATGGACAGGTCTCCTATTACTGAAGAGAAAGGGGCCTGAGTGAAGAAGCCTTGCTCATGCTGAGTGGCGGGCATACAGCAGGACCCAGAGCCAGAGTGCTCACAAGTACAGCCATGTTCTACTATTGTCTCAGGGCCAGTTACCCGCTGGGCCTCCAACTTCTCCCTGGTCTAGCTCTGTACCCTTTTCTGTGTTATCCTGGGGCTTCAAAGGGAGATATTGAGGGTCTGGTGAATAAAAGCATTTACTGAACAATCCTGAAGACCAGATCTCTAAAACCTATGCTAAGGTGGGAGGAGCCAACCAGCTCCCAAGAGATGTCTCTGGCCACCACATGCACGCTGTGGAATGCACCCTCCTGTACATCACACACATGCAATGAACAGACTTTAAGAAAACGAGTTAAAACGAATAAAATGTTGACTCAATAAACAGTATTAGATATGAAAAAAACTGTAACCTTGTACTACATAAATGACATGAGTACAAAGCCCCAAAATATAAATTTTGAATAGAAAACACAGGTAAAGAGATCTTTGTCCTCTTGGATTAGGCAAAGACTTCTTACACAGGACATCAAAGCCTCATGTACACAAGTAGAAGGCTGATAGGAGACTGCATCCAAACCCAAACGTGTACTCCTTATAGACTGCCAAGAGGCTGAAAAGAGAAGACATAAGTGGAGGAAAACAAATTATATAATGTGTACTTGGTATATAAAGAGAAAGACTCTCACAATCCAGCAAGAAGCCACTGGATTTTTTTTTCAAATAGGTACAATATTTGAACAAATGTCTTCAAATGAGATATATATGTTAAACACACTCACAGGTATACAATATGATATATTTGAGAATTTGAGAGAACAGTCATTAGCGATTACTGATTACAAATTAAACTCCAGACCACAATGTAGTATCATCACACATCTATCAGGACAACTGAAAATAAAGACAAGAAAGAAAAAAAAAAACTGCCAAATCAAGGGACGACAAGAATGAGTCACAATTGGAACACAGTTGGTGGGAACTGAAATGCTGTTGTCACTCAGGAAAACAACCCAGCAAGATCAAGCTAAACATACATTTGCCACATAACTCAGCAACCCCAATCCTAAATATTTCTCTGCACAAAATGAAAATTGACATTCATCCTCTGCTGTTTGGGTGGAAGCATAAGTTAGCATAACCATTATGGGAAACACTATGGAGGTCCCTCAAAAGCTAGAGTAGAATTACTTTATGATCTGTGGATCCGACTCTCAGCTATGCCTCCATGGGAACAAGATGGGAACACCACGGTGACATAAGTCTGTCCCGTGCTCACTGTAGCGCTGACCTCAACAGCTGAGAATGAAACCAACCTGTGCCTATCGCTTGTCAAGTGCATAAGGAATATGGCTATATACGAGCACATGTTTAGATATATACATGTGTATGCACATATGCAATGGAGTATTGGGTGGCCAAGAGAAACAGAAGGAGCCCATGTCACTGGTGTGAACATGAGTGGAACTGGAAGTCACCGTGGTAAGAAAGACAAGCCCGGTCGACACCACATAAACTCACTCTATGAGTCTAAAAGGTTGACCTCACAGAAGTTAAAAACAGAGAGCAGGGAACACAGCTTTGTGGTAGAGCACTTGCCTAGACAGTGTTGGTGAGGCCTAAGTTCAATCCCTCCCACTGAAAATAGGAAAAAAAGGCTGAGAGCAGAAATGATGGCAAGTAGGGACAACAAGGAAGGGAGCCATGAGGAGAGGCTGATGACGAGTGCCAGGTCATAGTTAAGCCCGGCTTGGAAGGCAGGGACTGGTAACTATATAGCTATAAATAAATAAATAAATGAATAAATAAATAAATAAATAAATAAATAAATAAAATGAAGAAGAGATGATTTTAAATGTTTTGCCATAAAATGGTGATAACTATTGGTCATAGTTATTTTTTTGTCAACTCGACAGAAATGTAAAGATACATGAAAAGAGGAAATCTCAAATGAAATGCCTTTATCAGAATGGCCTGTGGGTATGCATGTCTGTGGAGCATTTTCCTAATTGCTGATTGATAAAGGAGGACCCAGTCTCTTCTGGGTGGCACCATGCCTGGGCTGTTAGGCCCAGGTTATGTAAGAAAAGCAGCTAAGCAAGCCATCAGGAGCAAGGCAGTAAGCGGCATTCCCTGATGGCTCTGCTTCAGTTCCTGTCTCTAGGTTCCTGCCTTTGGCTCCCGTCCTGACTTCCCTCAATGATGGACTTGATCTGAGAGCTGTAAGATGAAATATTACCAACAAAGCCAAATAAGGGAACCTCGAGGGGTGAACAGTGGAACTGTTGCCCTAAAGGTGGCAGTACCAACTTCATGCATTTGTCGGAACTGAAAGAACTGTACAGTACAAAAGGGAAATTTTACTAAACACAAACTGCATTCTATTTTTTAAAAAATATGGATGGTTTATCTCTTATGGATTTATAGAAACAGCACAGTAAACTGGAAAAGGCCATATTATAGAAAGCCCCATTACCTCATTTATTGAATGGGAATAGAGAGATCACAGCTTACACAAGCTGCAGAAAGTAGAGAAGCAGCATATAAAGGAACTCAGTTAAATGCCTCACAAATGTTGGATATCACCCAAACTTCAGCAGCGACTCCAATCTATCATGTTCTCTGAAGAAGGCGTACTTTATAACGTTCCTAGTGCATAGCTGTGGGCAGTGCACAGGGCTAAGTGCAGGGATCCATTCATAGAAAGCATATTCTCCAGATCACATCAGCAGTGGTTGCTGAGCCATGGACTGGGGGCTTCATGTTAAGGCATGGTCTAAGACATGTTAAGGCATGGTCTTAGACATGTTAAGGCATGGTCTAAGACATGTTAAGGCATGGTCTAAGACATGTTAAGGCATGGTCTAAGACATGTTAAGGCATGGTCCAGTGTGGCCCAGAGTCTGGGTATCTTTGGAGTAGACCAAAAGCAAGTAGATATTTACAGAGACTGGAAGGTTATAAGATGGCATTTGGGTCCCCATGGATTGTAGGTTGACCCTCTTCTTAAATGCAAGGTGGACTCTGGGACCCAGCTGGGCAGCAAGAAGACCCCTAAGGGTCTGCTTAGAGAAAAGCACAACAGCATCAAACACTGTGAAGCAGGGACAGCATATTGTACAACAAACACAAAGATCACACTAATGACTTCCCAGGCAAATGACGGTCCATGGTACCTGCTTAGGTGTCACCGGGTGCTTCATGGCAGCACAGCAGACAGGAGTCTGGGTTACGAAGTCAAGAGGCCCTGTCCTTGTTAACATGGTGTTACCATGGATGTCAGCCATCCCTGCATTCACTCCCGAGAAGCCCATCCCTCTGTTTATTTAGAAAAGCAAGAGGAGGTCCGTAAACAAGATGGTTCAATAGGTAAAGGTGTGTGTGTCCAAACCTGAGGACCCACGTTCGATCCCCTAGAGAAAACTGATTTCTGCGGGTTATCCTCTGATCTTCCACATGCACACTCTCTCAAATAAAACACACACACACACACACACACACACACACACACACACACACGGGGGGGGGGTGTACATTCTTCAGTCCTCTGCTAAATATTTCAAATCTTCCTGAAGATAACATACCTTGCCCATGATGAAAACTTTAGAAACAGGAAACACAGTCTGCTTAGATTGTTAAAACTTGAAATGTAAAACAATTCAGAACTATCTGGCCTCACCATCCTGTCACAAGGCAATTCTGCTCGTAATTAACTTAACAAAATAGGAGAAGGCAACGAGGAAAAAAAAGCCATCTTGGTTTACTAATGACTTTCAAGTAATTGCTCACATGTCAAGTGGACTCAAGTTACCAGAATAACATTCTTAGACAGAAATGTCTGCATCTCTTTAATACAGCTTTAATCTTACATTGCTCTCTCTCTCTCTTGAACAAGCACAGCTTCTTCCTGCTGCCCCCTGGCCAGGTGCCACAGTTAGGAGGCACAGCTAAGGGCGTCCAACATGTTCAGGAAGTGAGGCTGGCCATCCTGCATAGTGCCCACATGCCCTCGGCAATGGTGTCGGGGGATGGGGGGGTGGAGTGCAAACTGTTGAGGGGCCAGACTTTGGGGCCAGCCAGAAGGGCCCCAATGTTATCAACCATGCAACTGCCCTTTGACTTTTCAAAACGCACACAGTATCACCTAAGTAGATGTTAAAAGACCTTAGTTATAAAAAACAACACTAGGGAAGGAGTGTCCATTGGAGCATTGGGTTTTGTCCTAGGAAGATGTAAATGTACTCTTGCAATGGATCAAACCAACAGAGAAATGCATCTCAGGATGACATCATTGTTTAACCTTCTTAATTCTTTAAGATATAATTTTAAATTATGTCAACATGTCACATTGGGGGATATTATAAAAATCATGTATTTGGATGGCCATTGAGTCTGACACGAATTCAGGCTCGCTGTGAGGATAATTGTGACATGGCTGAGGGACACATGTGTGTTCAATCCTACAGCATCTGGGAATACTGAAGCTGCTGTAGCCTCTGTGTACTGAGAAGTCCAGGGTGAACCAGCGGTTTACCTAGGCCATTATGAAAGAGATCACTGAGAAAGTAATATCCCACTCTCCACCCTTTGACCATGTCCCCTGGAGGGGGAGACCTGGTGGCACTCAGAGGAAGGACAGCAAGTTACCAAGAAAAGACTTGATACCCTATGAGCATATACAGGGGGAGGTAATCCCCCTCAGGAACAGTCAAAGGGGAGGGGAATAAGGAGAAAAGAGGAGGGAGGGAAGAATGGGAGGATACAAGGGATGGGATAACCATTGAGATGTATCAAGAATAAATTAATAGAGGGGAAAAAAAAAGAAAGAGATCACTGAGCATGTGTTCTGGGGACTACTCTGTCTTGTGTCACTTACCTCTCAAATAAATACAAAAATGTATGGCTGTTGCATAACATACTCAGATATTCAAACATGTAAATATGTGCTTGTGTGTGTACACACATGCATGTGAACACAATTTCAGAGTATCTGAGGTACAGAAAGGAAGATGGAAGGAAGATAAAGGAAGATTAACGGTTGCTATGGTTCATTTAAAAGTATGGCCTACACATGAGCAAGCAAGCCAGCAAGCAGCACTCCTACACGACCTTTGCTTCAATTCCTGCCTCTAGATTCCTGCTGAGCTCGTGCCCTGACTTCCTTTGGTGATATAGTAATAATGTGGAAATGTAAGCAAAATAAACCCTCTCCCTCAAATAAAAAATAAAGTTTGTAAAATTAAAAAAAAACGTATACATAAATGTTTATTATTAGGCTTATAATTATTATGGCGGTATTATCTAACTTGCTTTTACAATCAATAAAGATACAGACACCTGATGTATTTTAGACCAGCCTAGTTTCACCTGGGACAAGGCCGACATTATCTCCCAAGCTGTCTTCATTTACATCCCAGCCTCCATCCCATGCCATCTGCTTCTAATCATTTCTATTTGATTTACCTCCCATCCATAATCCCAAAGTACTTGCTAAGGTTGTTCATCTGGGCCAGTTCTTTCATGTGGGACTTCAGAATGCCTCCTCTGGGCCCACGTGGCTCTTTCCTATCCCATGGCGATTTCCCCTCCTTCCTCCTCCTCCACCCAGTCTCCTCTCTGTTCAAAGCCCAGGAACCTTCGTCTCGCCCCTTCCTTCTGCCTTGTGCAGGTGCAGGCCTTTTATTCAGCCAATCAGGGAGGCGAGGTTCAGGGCATCAACTAGATATTGTGAGCCAATAATTATCATCAAAATACATAGCATCAGAACAACTCCAACAAAGGGTAGATAAAGGAAGTTGATATTTGCAAAAGAAAGAGGAGAAGTCAATGTCCATCTTTTGGGGTCATGACGTTGGAGAATATGAAATACTGAGCTATAAGTTGGGAGTTTATCCTGAGCACTAACCCAGAGCAAAGTAAAGGCAATGGAATAGGAGTGTATGAGAAAGCACACTCTAACACAGAGTGTGGTGTGGATGAGAAGAAAGAGCCAGAAGAGTCAGGGGTTACTTCATAATTTGTTATGAAATAAGACCTTCCAGTGGACTGATAGACATGGCAACTTATTGTTATTTTAATAAATTGTGTGTGTGTGTGTGTGTGGTATGTGTGTGGTATTTGTGTATGTGTGTGCAGTGTATGTGTGTAGTATGTGTTTGTATGGTGTGTGTGCATGAGTGTGATGTATACAACTGTGTATTCAGATGTACATGCCTATGTATGCATAAGAGGGATATGAGGAAGCCAGAACAGGACACTGGGTGCCTTCCTCTGAAGCTCTCTGCCTTACCCCCTTGACACAAAGCCCCTCACTGAACTTGAAGCTTGCTGTTGCAGCTGGCCTGGCTGTCCAGCAAGTTCACGGGATCCTCCTGTCTCCGCCCTCAGCTCTGAGGTGACAGGCATTCATGGCTGTGCCAGCTTTTATGTAGGTGCTGGGGATTCAACCTCACGTCTTTATCCTTGCACAGCAAGCTCTCTTACCTCCTAGCAATTTCCTCAGCTGTGGTATTTTAATAGAAGAATTAAACACAGTTGGCTGTAGAGAAGAAACAGTGACAAGTAAACACAATCTTTTTTTTTTCTTCTTCCATTTTGGGGTGTGGGGAGGCAATAAAGCATGTGGCATCTAGGGAAACATGTTACGCACAAACACAGACTTATGGAAATAATCAATCCTGTTTGGTCTGTTCTGGTTGTGTTGTCTTGGATTCTGACCTGGGCAAAGACGGAAGAGATCCCTAAGCATTTCAAAGCCTCCCTGAAGGTGGTCAGTTTTATTTCTTCCAGACATTAAGCTGATGCTGATTAAAAAAGGGCAATTCCACACGTTCACGTTGTACATGCTGCTAGTAGGGCTCCTGCCTTCCTAAAACAGGAAACCACCAAACCCCAGCACCGTGCAGATGTAGGTACCAGCTGAGTACTGCGCCTCGCAGAGGGCTGAGGTAATGAACTCTCCAGGTTCCAAGAAAACCACCTTATCTAGGACTGAAGAACAGTTAATTCTGACTGTCCTGAGATTCTGAATTTATAACCTTTGGGGAATGTGCTAAGTTGTTAATTTACCTGTGGGTATTTTCCCTCTGGGCAGATTAACACTGGGGAGACTTGAGAAAGGGCATGCGTGTCACTAAGCAGAACAACATTCTCAGAGAAACAGGAATTTGAAAATATAACCAGGTTTATGCCTCTGTATACGTGCATATCCTGCTTACCTCCACATGGACACATGGGACAACAGTGCTTGACTGGCCACAGGATAACCAACATTTTATCCATGGACTCAGGAAAAGGGAGTCTCTCCCTGGAGTGGGTGGTTTTCATCTAACCAGCTGAAAGCCTCACAGGATAAGGAGCCTGGCTTCCTATCAACCGAGAGGGAACACTCTCCACGGACTGCTTTCACTGGGACATGGGTTGTTCTTACCCTTGGCTTCACACTGAAATATCAACTCTTGGTCTTGAGGCTAAAATTTCTGGTCCAGAACTCATGCCAGTGGCTCTCCTGGGTCTCCAGCTGGCCCACTGCAGATCTGAGGATTTCCTAACTTGCATAACATTGAGTGCTGGTTACAATCAACTGACTTAGTATTATGAGCTCCATGGTATTACAATGTTGCATAGTGACGCCATGGATGCTGTAGCATTATTGCAAAATAAATTACCAGTGTAAAGAATCTGCCTACTGTGCTGGCAACAGACTCAAGTAAACACACAATATATAATGTTTATTATATAATGCACACAAGTATAATGTGCAATGGTCAATGAATGACTATACTACTGGTTTCTTATGCTGTATTTTGTGACTTTAGAGTACACTGACAAAAATAAGCTCACCACAGTAAGTATATTGTGTTCCTACAAACACAATGACAAAATCACCTGACAAACTCCTTAGAATGATTCCCACTGTGAAGTGACATATGACAACTACAGCTGCACCCACACACATGCATGTATACACACACACACACATACACACACACACACATGCATGTATACACACACACACATACACACACACATACATGCATGTATACACACACACACACACACACACACACACTCACAAAACAAAACAAACAGATTTATGGCTTGGGGACTTATGGTGAGGTTGATGAGTAGCTACCCTTGGATTACTGCTCCAGAATTACTTTCAGCAGACCTCACCTATCCAAAGCAATTTTGTTTATCTTTATTTGTGGCCAGACAGTTTCCTAACCATTATAGTTAAAATAAAGCAAATGTGAACACAAACTGATCTTAAATGAAACACATTCATTCATTCAAGAATTCTTTTCTTTTAGAAATATTTAAAAATGTTATTGATTGAATGTGTGCATGCGTGCATGTGTGCATGTGTGTGTGTGTGTGTGTGTGTGTGTGTGTGTGTGTGTGTGTGTGCACGCGCGCGCAGGGGCATGCACACACCAGAGAGAACGTGTGAAGTTCAGAGGACAGCTTGTGTGTTTGTTCCCTCTTTCTCTCATGTGGACTGTCAGGCTGGGCAGCAGGTATCTTTCCCCTGAGTCATCCTGCTGGCCCTATTTGGGAAGATTTCAAAGACACCTTGGGAAATGAAGATAAATTAAAGCCTGCCAACTGAGGGCTGTGGGGAGAAACCATGCTGGTTCCGCTCCAGAGCACAATCTGCAAAAAGGAGGATTCTGGGGGGGTCTCCTGTGACTTCTGGCATAACACTAGAGTAGGCTAAATCTTGGTGCTATCTATCTAGCAGATCCAACATTTCCAACTTAATTCTTGCTTCTTTCTTTTCTTTGAGCCAAGGTCTTACTGTGTAGCCCTGGCTGACTTGGAACACACTTGGTAGAGCAGACTGGTCTTGAATTCATAGATATCCCCCTGCATCTGCCTCCCAAGTTCTGGTATTAGAGGTGTGTGCCACCATGGATTCTTGGATTAAAGGCATGTGTAACATTCTCAGTTCTTCACCCCATGCCCCAGACAAGGTTTCTCTGTGTTGCCTTGGCTGTCCTGGACTCACTTTGTTGACCAGGCTGGCCATGAACTCACAGTGATCCCCCTGCCCTCTACCTCCCTGAGTACTGGGATTAAAAACATGAACCACCTTGCCAGGCTAAAAATGTTTAGCCCAGGCTAGCCCCAAACTCATGATCCTCCTGCCTCCGTCCTCCTTCAGCAAATCCTACTGGTGTGCTCCACCACAAGCGGCCACCGCTCCCAGTTCTTAAGGTTACTTTTAATGCAAACCCAATTATATCTGCTGTTTCTGGTATGCAAATGGGCTCATGGTCCTTTCTCAAGAAGTCCCAGCAATCACCTTTCCCCAGTGACAGTGACGACAGGGACCACAGGTGGCCACAGGATAGGGCAAGAATACTTTGGTTGAGCCAATGGATCTGAAAGAGAGACCTGGTCCTGTCACTTTTTTCTTTACGTCATCTCGGTGGCACATCTCTGAACCTGCCTGAGTTTGCTTCCCAATTTATGTGTAAGTATGGACGTTAAATAAGATAATGATCACAAAAGACACCTAACAGTACAAACGCCCTACAGAAGTGAGATTGTATCAGACAACCCGATTGCGTGCAAACTAAAGTAAATAAGTTCAAAATGAGGGCAGTATATGAGTAATTGAAGAGCAGTTTATTATCTTTATGGCATTTCTTTTGGCTCTTCTTCCTTTCTTGGAGCTGTGAGATAAGTGAGCTCCGTCTGATAAAGAGCTGCAGAAGAGAGCCGTAGGGAACAAGTTTAAAAGAACTGAAAAGACAAAATACTGCTTGGTAGGTTTATTGCTGACCGGTAACTGTTTTCAATCATAACACAATTCAGGCTTTTTACTGTATGCTCTAACAGCCCTCTGGACTTTCATATCCTTTTAATTACATGTTTAATAACATCTATATTCCCAAGATACTCTAAGCGCCATAGATCTTAAATCTCACTTGGCAGGAGACAAAGGGCCCAAGAGATAAGGAGACGGTGCTCTGTTCTGCTGACTGATACACGTGGGAGCAGGGTGCGCAGCAGCAAGGTTCCCCAAAAGACCTTCCAGACCCCACCGTGGGCTGTCTCAGTCGGGTTTCGTGCCACATACCTTGTCCTGTGTCCGGCATCGGATACAGTCGCATTCGAAGCAGTACTGGTCCCTCAGCTGCTTCCGGCGTTCCTCACTGGTCATCAGCATGTCCAGGTAGCAGATGGTGAGCTGTGGGGCGGAGAAGGAAAGGCTTTCATGGCTGGTGTGCTCATTTTCTTCTAATGTTATCATCACTGCTGACAGGTGTAGGAGGGAGGGCGCCACCTACAGCCTCTTCCCCAAAGGATGATAATGTATTTTCCTCTTGTCCACCTCAGTGTAAGCAGACACTAGTACATACTTAGGTGTAAAGAGTTAGGTTTATAACCTCAACACACTTTGTATTTTAGCTCCCCCCGCCGCCCCCCTGCCCCGCTTTTATTAAATAGTAAAACATCAGGAGTTATTTCATGTTTGGTATCATTAAGGTTTTGGTCACCTGATGATCATAGTATTAGAGAAACCACCTTCACTCTGGCCATCAGTGAGTGGCATATGATGCAGCCAGATTGGCCTTAAATACTGGCTCATTGTAGAGCTGTCCCCTGGAATGTAAGGCCATCTATATTTGACAGTTTTGAAACTGGGAGCTTATTTCATCACTTGTTGTGTAGTTTCTTAAAAAGTGAAATGATTTTCAAAGAGGGGATAATGTGGTGTCAGAAGGTGCCTGAGGTGGATTTCCTCGGGCCTTTCAAACCCAGTAACTCAGGCTGGCCTCAGAATGTGGGTGGTCAAGGTGAAAAGGCAGACTTAAAAACTCTGAGGACTGCCTGAGAGTCCACTTGGGGTCACTGGCCTTCAAGCAACACCATGGGCATAAATGCATTTCCATTTTACCTAATCTCCAACATACAAAAACCAAAGTCACGACATGAGAACAGAACTCTTACTCTCCTCTCCAATCAATCCCCCACCCCAGAACATCCCTAGTTGGGGAAGGGTAGACAATACTCCTATTTCATGCTGTCCAGACTGAACGCTTGGTGTCTCCCCTGACTCTACCACCAAAACCACCCAGAAGTTCTGCTGGATCTACATTAAAGTTGTCTCCAGAACTGACCACTTTTCATCTTTCCCAATGTTACATTCCAACTTGGCCTAACACCCTCTCGGGATGGATGCCCCCCCCCTCTACCTCCACTACTCTCCCTAAAAGGAATTTCTCTGCATTCTACCATCTAGCCTTCAACAAAGTCAGACAGGCTTTCTTCAGTTTGAAATACTGCAACAGCGCCCCCTTTTGTCCAAGGAGAGCGAAGATCTCACAGAGCAGCCCGTGTGGCCCCTGGCTTGTGTAGGCTCTAGTCTATGCTGTAATAGGGAAGAAACACAGAGTCCTTGCTTAGAAACTTGTTTACTACTTTGGTAAGAAGTGTGTGCGTGTGTGTGTGTGTGTGTGTGTGTGTGTGTGTGTGTGTGTGTGTGTGTGTGTGTGTGTGTGTGTGTGTGTCTAATGATAAACATTGCTTTGTTTTGTTTACTGTTTAAACTTTAATTTTTCTAATTTGGTATGAACGTTAGTCTGTGATGACCCAAGGAAAATAATGACTCTTTCATCACTGGGTACCGAGAAGCACCAGCTTCATATAAGCTCCCCTGACTCCCTCTCTGAATTCATGTCCCCTCCCTGAACATTCATTCTCCCTTCTCTTGGCTCTTGCTGCCTCAGCTAGTTTGGCCTTTTTGCTGTCCCTTCATATTCCCACTTCAGACCTGAGTTCTCCCAGATCCACCAAGGTGGCCTCCCTGGTCCTCTTCAGTTTCAATCAAATCCCATTTTCTCAGGGAGGCCTAACTTACAGCCCATTTAAAATGCCAACTGGTTCCCACCACACCCAGGCTCTTCCCCTCGGCCTTGTCTGGGTTTGCTTTACTCTTGTAAAATATACCAACGTGTGTTGTACTGTGTAAATGACTTATTTATCTGCTTTCAAATACAGAAAGCAATTATGGGGTGTGAATGGTGGGGGAAGAACAGGGTACTGTAGGGACGAGGACAGCAGGATCATCTGCTGAAAGAGATGACAAAACTCCCTAGAGCGAACATGCCATGTGGTTTTTTTCCTATACTGAAAACAAAGCATCACGTGTCTACTAAACATGATTTTACTTGTTTGAAGTCAAGGAAATGCAAGGAAGGCCTGACAGAAAATGACTTGAAGGCGGTCTCCTTAAAGCTCCATGAGGAGGAAGTCTGGCCAGCCACATCCTTAGGATCCACACCGTCACCAGGGACAGAATACACACCCTGAGCTGCCTTCCTGGCTTGTAATAGGGTCTTTGCATGTTAGAAAGCTAAGGGATGCCACCTTCCACAAGAGAACACGTGCCCCAGGAGTGTAAACCTGGCCTTGCTGAACATCTTCTGTGAGTGTGGCACTCCTGCAGTAGCCTGCAGCAGTGAAAACAGTAGAGGGACTGGGATTTGCATTGGACCCAATTCAAGCCTGATGCTCCTTCACCTGGACAGGGGGTCCTTGTCGGCGGAGCCTAACAGCAGAAGGAACCGATATAGCCCCCATCACAGAACCTACAGAGCACAAGCAGTGCCAAGCAGTGGTGGCACCTGGGCTCCTTTGGCCAAGATGATGGTCACTTTCTTATTTCTTGCACCTTTCTCTTGCATGTTGATCTGAAGGCAGGGGCCACCTCAGAGGTGAAAGGGCTCTGGTAGAAGGCCAGTTCCCATGACTTCCAGAGAACACCACACTCTGCGGTCCAAGCAACCAGTCTCTAAGCATATGTTCTGGAACATTCCAATTGGGCAGTGCGGGGACATACACTCATCCTATATCCTCAGACTCTCTGGTCCTGGCTCCTGACACAGCAGGTGACTATGCTCCCTCCAGAACTCATTACAGGACCCCAGCCCAAAGACCAAGAGTCACTCACCCTTGCTATCAGATCAGGCCAATGGCACAAGCTCTTGAGTAGTTACAAACTACCATAAAGCCACCAACTCTACAGTGTCTTGCTCCAAAACTGCACTGTAAGGGCTAAAACTCATAAAGGGTTGTGTCAGGCAATGAACGGACAAGAGACTATTCATTTCATTTAACCCCAATTAACAGTCTTTCTGAGCAGCCTGTAAGTGCCTCCAGACTGTACTAGCAATGGCTCCCACTGCTGAGAGTGGGGGTGTGGGGTATTGGCGGGGTGAGCATACTCCCTAACTTTCACAGCAGCCCGCAAGCATTCCTCTTTGTGAAGACTTCAGACAATTTCTCCCTGCCTATGGATGGAGCCACACAAGGCTTTCCCCCTCTATATCAATTGTAGGTCTACATCCTAGCCTCAGTGTCTTTCCTTGTGCCTCAAACACTGTATTGACTGTATAGCCGTGTCTCTGAAATGTATGACAGCACTGGGATTCTGTGCCCTGCTGTCTCCGCATTCAGTGCCCTTTCCACACCCTCATTCTTTGTAATTGACTTAAAAATGTCCCTTCCCAGCTGGGCATGGTGGCACACACCTTTAATCCCAGCACTTGGGAGGCAGAGGCAGGCAGACTGATCTGAGTTCTAGGCCACCCTAGTCTACAAAGTGAGTCCAGGATAGCTAAGGCTACACAGAAAAACTAACCCTGTCTAAAAACAAACAAACAAACAAACAAAACAAAACAAAATGTCCCTTCTCTCACAGATAGGGTCTTACAAACTAGACTGTATCAAAGCGGAGGGGCTCAGTGGCAAAAACAGTTTAGAAGCACACAGCCAACTTGAAATGGCAGCTCAATCATTTTATCAGCCAAAGATAAAGGCCTTTATTAAAGGCTCATAGATTTGCGAGTTTAAATGGAGCCATTGCTCACTACATGCAGGGCTCATTTAGTGGGTGCACACATACGAAACTTGGTCATTGATCAACCGATGCTTTAATGGCACAGAACAAAATCGCATTAAAATATTAATGCCCTGCCCACTGCTCTGCCACTTAAGTGTAACTCTTATGGGAAAATGCATAAATCATTTCCAGCTCTAGAGTAATATCATGGAGGTTTCTGGGCCTTGATTACGGTGCCTCTGTTCAAATCGCAAGGCAGAGAAAACCCTTTTCCCTGAAATCATCTTTCCCACCGGCAATGAAGTGGGGAATAAAACCAAATCTCGTTTCTGTAGTATACTGTCACAGTTACACATTTCCCCAATACCGGCTCTGAACTGAAAACAAAAACAAAACCCACCTCTTTTAGAAGTCAAGCCTAAATGTCTCTTCTGTCCCTTCTCTTTGTCACACAAATTCTATTAATTCTGGCTTATAAATATTGTACTCTTTACTTCCTCTATTCTGAGGCACCAACTGGCCTCCTCCTGAATCAGACTGTCATTGTCAACCCCTGCCTAGAGGGCAGCCTGACCTACATTCTCTGACTCAGGCCATAACATCCTTCTTCTAAACTTCAAGGATGGCCCATTACCTCGCCCTTTCTCCTCTGCACATAGCCTCCCCCATAGCAGACACTCGGGAAATCCTCTGCTGAACAGCATTCTGTAAAAAAGCCCTAGCCAATTTCCTCCAGTGCTATTTGCAATGGACTCTTCAGTATATTGATATGAAGCATTTTTTTTCTTTTCTTTTCTTGTTTTTGTTTTTTGAGACAGGGTATCTCTGTGTAGCCTTAGCTGTCCTAGACCAGGCTGGCCTCGAACTCACAGTGATCTGCCTGCCTCTGCCTCCTGAGTGCTAGGATTACAGGTGTGCGCCACCACGCCCAGCCATGAAGCATTTCTTGCTCGTTGAACTTTCCACTCAGTCTCTGGCTTCTGTCTCTTTGCCTAGAACACTGGTCCCTATGCCACCTAACTGTATCTTTACAGATGCTTTCAGATATAGAGGCCAATTCTCTGTTGTCCTTAACTGTCCCCCAACCCTGGCACCTTAATATGCCTCAGGTGCTCTGAGTGTCTACAAAGCACACTTATGCCACCACACGTCTCCTATTCTGTTACTGCCGTCCGTTCTGTGTCTCCTTTCTCCCCATGAGAAGGTCATTCTGATACACGTTGTCCCTGGAGTTTCTGGAATGGCCGCCCAGCTCCTACCGCCCAGCAAGCCCTCTGTGAATCTGTTACAATGCTTTAGCAAACAAAGATGACTGAAGAAAGAACCAGACAGCCCTAATCCCCAAACATTTAAACATTGACATTAGGTATATTGATATGTTCAATTCATGCAAATCACAACTCTCCTAAGTGATGGGGCCCCAGGCGATGCTGAGCGATAAGTTTTAAGAGCTCCAAGTTCTTTCAACCAGGACTTCACATGATGGTGCCCAGGCTGTCTGGCTGACTGCTCTGAGCCATGAGATTCTCAGATGTTTCATAGCCTAAGCATGTGTAAGGGGCAGCCACAGGTGAGGCTGAATCACAAACATTTCTGTGCACAAAGGGAGCACAGGCAGTTAATTTTTCTGACAAGAGGATGCAACCAGGGGCTAGGAGAAGAGTCCTTGGTAAGCACCACAGAAGGGAAGCACGTCAGCCTTCAGAGCCCAGCATTAACTCGGACCATTTCCACTGGGCAAGTGGAATCATTTACTCACTGCCCCAGAGACAGTGGATAGAAAAAAGTGAAACAAATAACAAACAGTGTTTGCTTATTTTTAAAACTACCTAAAAACCAACCAAGAAGAATAATTGATAGCCAAGCTTAGAAAGTCCCAACCCCTGCTCATAGTTTTTCTTGTTTGTTGATGTTCTTCCAGGGCTGGGAATTGAACCTGGGACACTGTACATGCCGGGCGTTCTACCACTGAGAGATACTCTAGCCCTAGTTTGGTGAAAACATCATCACCATCACCAGCCACTTTTGCCTTTTAATGACTTAAGATAATACATCTTAATTGTCAATTTGACTGCATTAAAATAAGACTAGGAAATGAAGAAAGCACCTTTGCTGCATACCTATGAGGGAGTTTCCAGTGACAAGCAGATCAGCAGAGCGCTGACATAAGTGCAATCAACTGACCTATTTAAAACTTGAATAGACTATTGGGAAGAGGTACACCTGAGGAATGTGGGACCTGGTTGAGAACATGGGTCACTAGGAACTACACAGCTCTGGTCCCCTCATTATAGCTCCATTCCGTCTACCATGATGTGAGCTATCTCACTCTTCTTCCCGGCCATGAGACAAACAGCCCTTGGTACATGGTCCAACAGCCACAACGTACTTACTGCCTTGCTACAGGCTCAGAAACATGAGGCCAACTGGCCACAGACTGAACCCTTCAAAACATGGAGTTAAATAAATCATCCCTCTTTCTAGGTTGTTTATGACAAGTCACAAAAGTACAAAAGTGACAAGCATACTAATAGGGCAGAACATAGAAGAAGTTCCCTTTTTAGCCCACTTTGAAGTCACGTGACCCAGGAGAAATAAATCTGAATTCTCCATAGCATCAGCAGATATCCCAATGCACACTGGTCCCAAGGACGGGAAATTCAGCAAAAGATGCTGCATATGAGGCAGTGTACAAATAAGTTTGAAGGGAGTCTTGCCAAGGCCAAATCCCTGTCTCTATAAAATATGGTATCCCAGTTTGAGTTTTATTGGAAGAGTGCTGCATAAATGCCATAAAAGCTTATGGCCCTCCATTTTCCTTGTAGTAAATATCCACTTTAGCAAATTGGAAGGCGGGAGAAAACAGAGTTCTGGAAAACATGACTAGGACCGGAGCTTGGCACGGGCAGTGACCGTGCAAACTCCAGGACGACTCTGTGTGGCCCAGACGCTGTGGAACGGCCTATTTGCTCTTGTCTGTGGGATCTCAGGCTCCTGTAAAGTTCCTTCACCCGAGACGCTGGATTGGTCATCTACATAAAGCCACACCCACAAATCCTGCTTGCCCCTTGTTGATGGGTTTTCAAAAGCCCAATGGCAGAGGCCTAATAAGAGTAAACCATCTCTGATTTCTAGTACAGAATTCAAATTAGCTTCAAAACGTGCCTAGTGTCTTGGGGGGTGGGGGCTAGGGATGCTACTGACAAGCCGGGTTGCCTCTCTGCCCATGGAGGAATGGCTGTTTGCTAGGATGTGAGAGGCAGCTGAACTATCGCTGTCAACGAGATTTAATGACTCCCATGCATGTGCAGAAGACACACAGCCTTTGTCACAGAAGAACATCTTTCAAATATATGCCACGGGACTACTATCATGAAGAAACCCAGTGACCAAGACCACCCCCCGCCCCAAATGCACAGATTCATCTACAGTTTGGTCTGTGACTGCTTCAAGTGTCTTCTTGGTGGCGGAGCAACAAGGAGTTAGCTGTAGCTGGCTGCCAAGATGGGTGCTGATGAGCAGGGAGGGCGGGGAGTGGGAGGCATGGGTTTCCTTACCTCCTCTCCTGCCTCAATTTCCCGCACTGCACGCAGTAAGAGGTGGGGCCCGTTGAACACAATCGAGCAGTTGGGGTCACAGCTGTGATTCAACAAAGACATACTGAAGGAAAGGAAAAAAAGGGGGGGGGGGAGGATCATCAATGCTCAGAGCTACATCAAAAGGACACAAGAGTAAAAAGACACTTTGGGGCGGGGTGGGTGTGGGTGGAGTCCTGAGATGGGTCTGTTAGAAATGGAGTGAGGATTCGGTTCTTGGAGCAGCCATAGGCAAGTCTCTAAAATGCTTCATATGAAGTCCAGTGCTTTTCATAACACAGGCTAATTAGGAAAATTTGATAATAAAATAATTATTTAGGGGAATGGGTCAAATTAGATACGATCTGATTGAAGGGTGTACTGGCACAGTAACTTGTAAAGAGATCATCTCTGAGCTAACAAGGCATATCAGCAATCACGGCAGTCACCTGAGGCGCTCCTGACCCACAGAGGGTCTCACTGTTGAGCTCGCGTAGGGGAGGGCTATGCCGCTGCTAGATGCCCACGCTGAAGAATAAGCAGGGGTACAGGCTCTCAGGAAGTCCTGATGCATTCTGGGAAGGAGCCTAGCCACTTTCTTTTCCTGGAGGTTTCATGTGGGAAATGGAATGACTTCACACTGTCACCATGGACTGACAAGCTGAGCATAGACTGTGGGAAGTACTTCCTCAGTTCTGGAACTGGGTGACCAGACTCAGTCACCACAACAACCTTATCAGGACCGTTAGCAGGTGAAGAGGCAAATGACAAAGGATGAGATGGCTTATCCAAGGACATGCAACTTAACTGGTGACTGAGCTGGACGCAGGTGGCCCGAGCTCAGAGGCCACATGCTGAAGCCCTCTGCGTTGCTGCTTTCTGATACCTGTGCTATGAATAGGCCTGACCTGCAACCAATGACATGTATGGGTACTAAGAGAGGAGGCGGAGTCTCAGATGCAATTACTCAGAAGGCGCTTTATCTGTTTTTATGAATTGTAGGAGCATCAAGACGGAATGAACATCAGGATGGGCCTAGTACTGGGCTCTGTGCCATCTAACAGCTCCAGATAAAGGTTGCTATGGTGACGGCTAAGGAACAATACAACAGGCTACTCCTGATTGCTCCTGAACCTCTTCTAGGGGTGAGTGGAAAGCATGCTACCACCAAAGTCGCACTTGGCCTATTGGCACCGTGCTGCGAGTCTCGTGGGACACCTGTGTGCCTCATCACAGGAGGCAGAGGACAAAGCTCAGGGGAGATTTGTAAGGATAACTGAACTTCAGTGCTGGTAAGCCTCAACCTACCCCAAAGTCTGCCTGAGAACAAGTGGCTAGGTATGAAGTCTACCTGGTCTTAATACCATAGTATGTAACGTGGGTTATAGGATTTAACATTTTTTACAGCCTCTAGTAACTTAGCACTGAGTTTCGAGTTTGCCTATTGAGCTAGCTGCCACAAAAGCCTTTCTAATGACCTCTGAAAGGTTGGAGAGCTGGGTGGGAGTTGGTTTGGGATGTCTGCCATACCTGGGGTACAGGCCCACGCCGACCTCCTGCATCTCCGCGTTGCAGATGGTGAAGGAGTTGCAGATCACCTGTGGAAAAAAGATGGGTCGCTGTGAGATGTCTGCCTGAGAAGTCTTACAGGCTGGAGCACAAAGGCCTGAGATTTGGGGGGGGGGGGAGCTGCTGCTTGGAAAGGTGTCCCCAAGCCTGGATGCTGTATAACTTTAAAAACAACTTCTCTAAGGCACACTTCCCAATGCTGGGGAAACACACAGCTTCACGAAGCACAGAAATTATTGGCTGTAGTCTAACCCCCTCCCCCCAACCCACACTCCACAACCCCATGCCCGAAATTCAAAACACAAGTAAGCTACTTATTAAAAACTAGGCTTCTGTGACATTGCTGTTTTCAGACTGCCTGCCTGGTCCAAAAGCCCCTTTATCTAAGGCATACAGCAGCGTGTTTGTTTTTATTCCTGCAGAGAGAAGTGCACCCTTGAGGGAGTTTGTGATCCAAGCTGCCCGCAGACCAGGAGGAGGACAGGAAGTTCCTCTGTGGAGCCGCAGGACTTACTGGACACACAGAGCCCCCTAACCTGGCCTGTGGCGTGTTCCTGTGCCCTTTCGGCAGATAAGGAAAGAGCGAATGAAAAAACCATAGTCGCTATACACAAGGAACTTTAAAACCGTGTTTGTTCAGGAGGTAATGTGTCAGGAGCCACAAAGAAAATACCAAGAGCCCTGGGCTTGAGTCAGTGGTCTAGATTCCGGCGCAAGACAAAAGCCAGACAGACATTGGGAAAGACAATCAAGGTCCCTGCTCTCACAGAATCTAAGCTGTATATAATGACAGACATTGCTTAAAAGAAGAAATCCCCAAGACAGGGAACTCCTTAGTTGTGGAGAATTACAAAGGAGAGAGAATAAAGTGAATGAATGTGAAGAATTCCAGGAAAGAAGCTGCATCTGCAAAGCAGGTTGACTGACTGATGACTATTTAGAACCTCGGTGCTTTGGAGAAGTTGGAACGTCACAGGCCCAGAGCCTAATTACGATTTCTCCTGGGCTATGTCTGAGGCATTCCTGGCCTACCTTGGTGTCAGACCTAACTCCTTGAGATACAGATAAAGCCTCTGGAATGGATTAACCTAGCCTTATTCTCTACCAATCAAAGCGCTAAGATTTCTCCACGCTGCTATAACCTTCTCTCTAATGTTTCCATCAATGCATCTTTAAAAATCCTTGATTTATTACTTTGTTCTGTTAATCTAAAAGCCGCAAGAAATTGTTTCAACATTGCGACATGGAAACTGAGGTAACTTAAATCTGTGGTTCCATGCCACGGCTGGTCATATTGGCTCCAGAATAAACTATCTTGTATTCCCTTTGAGGTGAGAGCTGTGTTTTTATGACATGGACATGAAAAAATAAAAATAAAAAGAGGTAAAGAACTGGAATAAGGCGGCACATAAACAGGGAGTGGAAGGGACCAGTGAGGCTGCGCTTCAGTGCTGAGGAAACTGTTGCAGGTACCCATGTGAATTATGGGAGTGTGGATTCCAGGCTCTTGGGTTCCATCCAGAACAAAGGACTATTCCGGGCACACAGGGTTCGAAAGAGAAGCAGAGACAGTTTATTTAGGAAAGGAAGTGCACTTCTGAGTACAGGAGTGAGCTAGTGGGCTGAGAGGAAAGCCCAAGGCCCTGGGACACAGGGCAAATGATCCTTTGCAGTACATTTTCATAACCGCTATTTGTGCAGCAGAACTTTCTGGAGCATGCTCAGTTCCTTACATGAAGCCCAGGTGAGGGAGGGCTTCCCGTCTCTCATCAACTGGCTTCCTTTACACGCTAATCTTGATGTAGCTTTCTTTCCCTTCTGTTCATTCCACACACACAGAGGTGTAAGTCACCAGAAGAAACAAGCAATGAGTGCAAAGGCCTTGAGGTTTAGACTGGGCCTACACAGCAAGAACGCAAGCCATTAAGGAGGGAGGAGGCAGAAACGTAGGTAGACCATACAAGACTTCACAGCTCTGTTAGGAATTTTAAGTGAGACTCTAAGCCAAGGAGTTCATGGGTCTGATTTCTGTTTGTAGATGATCGTTATGCACAGAACGAGCTGTTCAACGGTCAGCACGCATGTGCAGTACACAGATCTGACGTCACTTCATAACTCAGGCAATGGCTTGGACACTGGAGTCGGCAACTATGCCACTGGCTCCCTGGGGTGCTGCTGATGGGGATGGAGGCACGGATAAACTTGGGGTTTAGTCTATAAGTGGCTGATCATGGCTGTTATTTATTAAGAGAAGGAAGAATGCAAAAGAAACAAGTTTGGCACTAAGTGGGGTTTGGGGGGGGCGGGTGGCTGGCTTTGTTTCGTTATGGTGAATTTCAAATTGCCCAGGGCTACCTCCGAGCGCAGGCTAAGAATGAACAAATGGAGTTTGCGGAACAGGTTGGGCCAGAGATATAAATTTAGGATGAAATACAAAAAGCCCATCAAAAGGAAAGGAGACACAACCATGCTTGAGACAGACCATGACTACAAATGAATGCCAACTTGTTAGAGAGTGTCTGTACAGAAAAGGCTGAGACAGCAAACTTCTCTGTCAGATTTACAGGAGGGAGCAGACGGTATGAAAAGGTACTCAGTCCTTTGAGCAGCCTTCACTGCTCCAAAAGGCTCTCACATGAAAGCTGAGCACTGTGCTATTATCTGCCTTCCCCCCCCCCACCCCCTTCTCTCTAAAAGTCTGATAAAACTACAGCTTCAAATCAGAAAGTAAACTGGTGCACAGACACATTTTAAACAAATTCTGGTTGAATTGCTTTATGGGCATCTGTTTTATATTAAGCTGCAAGAGCGTATGCCCATATATACGGTGGATGATAAAAATACAAGGCTAAAGATTCTGTGGTTGTTTCTTGAAATTTTAAACATTCCTAAATAGCTGTGAGCTTGAGGGATGTGATTACAGATTTTAAATTTTAAAACATATTTAACAGTATATTCAGAACAGCAGGGAAAGAAATCCACCAAGAAAGAGTCAGACCAAGCAAATCAAACTTGCTAACATTCTAATGAAATAAATTCACCCCCCCCGAAATTTGATGCAAACTAAAGGTTTTTCCAAAGTATTCTTGTTCTGATGAACTCCATAAGGATGAAAACCTAACAAAGAAACACCAGCTTGGTGCGTTTCTCTGGGACACATTTCCTCAGCTATGAGCCTATTTGATAGTTAACAGCATTTAACACACTGGACCATTGTCCACTGGTACCCTGGCCTACACTGCCCACTGGTGCCCTGCCCTACACTGCACACTGGTGCCCTGCTCTACACTGCCCACTGGTGACCTGCTCTACACTGCCCACTGGTGCCCTGCTGTACACAGCCCACTAGTGCCCTGCCCTACACAGTTCACTGGTGCCCTGCCTTAAGTTGCTCAGACCATTTTTAAAATAGTGGATTTTTCAGATGGTGCCTTGCTTTGAGAGAATACATTTTACAAACAGCTTTTGAATCCATCTTGGGGATAGAGAACAACCCTGGATGTGGGTGGACACATGAATGCCACTACCAACATGACATGCACTGATAAGTGACTTATTCCTGACAATACAAGGGGTATTACACTATAAATTTATTGAGGTAAACTGGGAGTATAGGAGTACAGGGGGATATTAAAATCATTCCACAAAATACCAGGCCCAAGAACTTACTTACCAGATATACCAGACCAAGAAAATGGTGCAGCTCCCTCACTTGGACCACATAAAGAGTTGGTCCTAGCACTGGGATGGTGATGCCCCAACATCCTATAGCCTGACCATCCAGTGTATGCTTCAAGGCATTTACAGGCAGAGGACCCCCTGTCCCAGGGCTTCAGTTTAGCTCAGTTTCTACTGTTGACATGACCTGCTCCAATTGCCACCTACCTGTTCACCACCTGGAACTTCTACCCATGCATCTACTTAGACCCAGATCTGCCCTTCGCTTCACCTTGTCCCTGAATCTCATCTCTGACATTACAATCGACTCAGCAGCCAGCGGCCAGCTCCCTCAGATTCTTCTGGACCTGGGTTTCGTACATTACCTCACCTCCACTGAGTCTTTACATTTCTATCAGATTACCAGCTCTGCCTTCTCAGGCCTCTTGAGTCATTCTATAACCTACCTACATATTTATTTATAATCACAGATACCATGTATGTATTTAGTAGGAGACATGTAATGTATGATCTGAAAGGTTAATAATAGTAAACGAGGGTAGCAAGGGAAGGAGATTATTTGGCACATTGCTGTCAACAATACTGACATGACTTGTGGATTTGTTATCTAATAAATTCTGACACTGGGGAGAAACACAATCACACTTGTCTTTTTCCACCACAGGGAGACCATGACATCATTTACTCGGCGGTGTGGAGACCCAGGCAGGAGGGGACAATAGCGCTCCATTTCTTGTACCCTCATGCCTAGCACAATGCCTGGTACACAGAAGCCACTGCTGGACATCTGCAGACTGATGGACTGTGTCATAGATGTGGCCCTCAGCATTATCTAGAACAGCAGCAGGGAAAATGCCAGAAACCAATCACCGCTTGGCTATGGAGGAGAGGGGGAGCCTGGTCCAAGGACAAGAGTAGGTGGAAGATAACCTTCCGTCCTCTCGATCTGTGTGTCCTGGCTGCCATCTGAGCATCATCTCTAGTCTAACTCATCTTTGTTTCATTCTCTTTTATCTTAGCCCAAGGGATGTGGCTATAACCTTATTCATTAGATGAGAACAAGGACTTGTCTGATGCTCCGCTTAACAGCAAGGGAATAGTCCAGTGGGAGAGTGCTGACTATGGCATAGCCTGGGGGGGCAGTGCTGACTATGGTATAGCCTGGGGGGGGGGGGAGTGCGAGCAGCAGAGTGTTCAATTACTATGTATAAGTTCCTGGTTTCCACCTCCAATACTACAAGGGGAGGGGAAATGTTCTAGGCACAGAATAAACATGTGATGAATAAGTGGACAGGTGAGCTGCTTTACTCTGTGCAAGCTTCTCTTGCCCCTTCTCCTTTTGTCCTCTTCCTTCCTGCCTCTTCTCTCTTCCTATTTTTCATGGTTATCAATCTGTCACACTCAGCTCTATAATCTAAGTAGGATGTTTTAAAATGTTGCTTAACAAATTCCGGCCAATGTACTTCTCAGGGTTATCTCAAGAGTTCTGTACTATTCTTCTTGTGAATAAAAAAAAAAAAATGAAGGTATTTGTCAACTCTGTTTTATTAAAAATGCTGAGTCCGGGCCAGTGAAATAGTTCTGAGGTTAAAATGCTGTATTCCAAGCCTGATGACCTGAGCCTGAGCCTCCAAATCCATGGTAGAAGGGGAGAGCAATTCCCAAAAGTTACATAGAGTGGAAAGAGAACCAACGCCCAGAAGTCATCCTCTGACCCTCTAAATGCACCGCAGAACACACATGTGCTAGTGCCCGCACACACCATATACACAGACTCAAAGTGGTGATGGAGATGACGATAAGGAGAAAATGCTGAGTCCACTTGGTACCACCATGATTAAGAGGACCATGGCCAGAAATATTTTTACACAGGTCACGACAGCCACCGTGGCTACCTGGCAGCTCCCAGGTTCTATATTCTGTTGAAAGAACAGGTAGACAATACATATGTCCGCCTGCACTCAGCCCATAATTTGAAAGTAACTCCTCTTCCTATTACGGAGTGAAAGAATAAAAATAACGCTCAAGAATAAAGTTTACACATTTTAAAAGCATTAGCTATGCAAAAAAAGTTTTCTTAAGAAATCTTACATGGTAAAATATTAATGAGTGGCTATTTCATGTAAGAGGTACATCTAGAAATGTGCATCCAGAGGGTTATTTCAATACAAACTAAAGACACTGAGCTAAAGAATTCCTTTTAAAATTCAGATATGTTACTTTAAAAATATTTTCTATAACATGAAACTAGAATATATAGTTTTATTACTACTGAATGTAAATTATGCTTAAGTTTCATGTTTTTTTTTCATTTAAAATAGCTGACAGTCTATATCATGGCACTCTTTGTTAAATGCCAAAAATCTAGTGAGCAAGCACAAGCTGGTCACTAAACTACATTTTATAAAACCCCTCCGTTTTATAAAAACCATCAAAGTGAAACGTGATAATAAACTACAGCCCAGTTTTTGTGTCGTCTGGTACGTGTTCTTTGTTTATAGGCCCACATTCATGCTCTGAGGTGAAAATCCCCCCTCAGATGGACAAAACACCAGGTGACGCCAGAACACAACCCGGATACTGCAGAGACATTTACTTATTATGTGTCCAAATTCTACAGGATGCTGGAAAACAAGCAACATTAAAAAAAAAAAAAAAAGGCAATTCAATAACTCTGCCTCAGGATGTTTTCATGCCATCTTTTCTCTGGCTGAAATTTTTCCATAGCATCTGAAGACATTCAAAACATTATAAAGGTAATATTAATTCTATTTCAAAAGACTTTTTACATATATAGTGTATGTGTATGTATATATGTGAGTATTCCATGGCATGCCTATGTCTGTTGTCAAGAGTTGGTTCTCTCGCTCCATCATATGGGTCTCTGGGATTGAACTCAGTTGGTCAGGCTTGGCTGCAAGCACCTTTACTCTCTGAACCGTATCTTTGGCCCACATAGCTCTACTGCTAACCACAACTTCTGGTGTGCTCAGGGGAGTGTGCTTGTATTTAGCCACTAACACCTCTTTGCCATTTCACGGTTTATAAAAAGAACAGGAAAACAATGAAATATAACCTAGCTGCTCTCTTTTTCTCTTCTCTTTTTTAAAATCAAGGTCTCAAAAGATAGCCCAGGTGGGCCTCAAACCTGTGATCCCCCTGCCTCTGCCTTCTGAGTTGTGGGGTTATAGGTATCTTCCCCATGCCCTAGCCCAACTAGCTTCTTAAGGAGAAAAACTGTAAGAATATTGAGCATCAAATCCATGAGTGCAAGATGCTACCTAAGACCTAATGCAACACAACTCTATGTTAGCCAACTTATCATTTGCTTTGGCTCAGAGTTTGCAAGTACAGTACATTAAGGAGAAGACGGCATGGTAGCACCCAGCTCGGCTGGAGAAGCAGCAGTGCACTCCACTGGCTCAGCCGCAGTGATCTGTCTGCCACTCCGGACTCTGACTACAGCTAAGTATACGACGCATGAAGCACGCACAGGCAACAACGCTTGGCCAGGGCTAACATCAACAGCAGGGCCAACATCCTAAATGAGGAGGCAGCTGCCGTAAGACTGTGCTTAGTTCCTCGCATCATCACAAGGTCACAGTGCCGAGTGCAAGCACACGAAGCCCCTGCGGATGCCGCACTCTCTTTGTAAAAGCTGCCCACACCCTCACTTCCTGAGGGCATTCCTCACCACATCAAACAACCGCCCTTAATGGCAGGAAGCAAAACAGGAGTGATGTCCCTGCGCCTGCGCGGGGATGGTTCTTTCTTGGATGCTTACCTCTTTAAAGGCATCTGATGAGAAAGCACTCACTAGAGATGTCCATCAAAAACCATGTAAGAGCCAGAAGCTCTGGGATGCCAGTGCCATCACGTAATCTCCCTCCCACATCCCCAGGCGCAGAGCTGCTATGGGACTCTTACATAATTTATCGTAAGATAGCGGCACAGATCTCTATAGCGCTGCCATGGAGGCTTGTGTTACAAGTTTCACGGAGATGCGTCCCTAACCAGAAGCTGATCACAATAAATTCAGCTTCCTCCCAAGAGCATACTTGAAAAATTCTTTTGTTTAGCTTCAATTACAAAAGAAAAGAAGAAAAAAAGGAAAGAAAACGCAAAACAGTTCCCTTCCATGATAATCTAGTTTCATGTTTTCTTTCATATAAATGGGTGTGGAAATCCATCCACCCCGAGGCAGGGTCTGTGTCTTCACTGTAACTGGTCTGAGTTCTAGCTCTGAGCTCCTAAATGAAGTGGGCTGGGTGGTTTACATCGCCTGAACGAAGCTGGATTGAACACAGCACAGTGTGGCTCAAACCATCTGTGTTTTTCCATCACGTTTCTGGAGAGAGCTACAGAAAAATGTTCCATGCAAAAGTTAAGACAGCACTAACCAACTGCTTTAATGCAATTTCCAAATATAAGGTTAGCCCTGAAGCGTGCTGAGGTTACACTCAGAAGGCAGAAAGGAAGGTGAAAACTGTCCCAGAGAACTTCTGACAGCAAGGGTTTCGCATACTGGTCATGTCTGACACACTGAGTTGTGACACCCAGAGGCGCGCAGTTCACATCACAGCATGCGAAGTGTGCGTGAGTCCGGTACGTGCGTGGTCAAAGATGGCTCAGGCCATGGTAGCAAATGGGAGACACCTCATTGGGTCAATACTGCATTTGCAAGAGCCAGACTAGAGAGAGTCCCTCAACTATGTGGTGCAGAGGCTGTAAGAAATGGGGCTCGGAGGCCAGGTACCCTGTGGTCTCTCAAAATGTATTCTATTATTTTTCAGAAGAATATAAGAGAGAAAAACAAATCACAGCTGTATCCTTGTTCCCCGCCCACTCCAATACCCCTTTCTTTAGAGCAGCAGTTTTCAACCTTCCTAATGCTGTGACCCTTTAATGTACTTCTTCATATTGTGGTGATTCCGCAAGCATAAAATTATTTTCATTGCTACTTCATAACTGTAATTTTACTGCTGTTATGGATCATAACGTAAATACCTATGCTTTCTGATAGTCTTAGGTGACCCCTGTGAGGGTCATTTGACACCCCCGCCCCCAGAGGTCTTGACCTACAGGTCTCAACCCACTGGTCTAGAGGTTGCCTGTAACTGTTTTTCCCTTCCTTCTCCAGCCGTGCTTACAGGAGGCCAACGTTCTTGACCAGGAAGAATGAGGACAAATCACCAACAGGCCACGGAGAGACACTCACAACAGGCCACAGCTACTGAGTGTGCAACAAGTCCCCACTCGTGCTTCCCGTCTCTGCTCAAGCCGACTGCTTTCTCATGCTGTCTCTGGATCTTTCTACTCTTCACATCTTCCCATCCCTGCAGAGCTGAACAGGTCCCTCTAAATAGGGCAGGCCTCTCCTCCTCCTTCCCTGAACTACCACTGGTCTTTGGGGTGCTGACCAAGTCCCTTCCTGGGCGAGGTCCGCAGGTTTGCCCAGACGGAAGAGGGTGCTCTCTTGACTTATGAAGCATAGTGCTCAGTCACACATCCACCCCAGCATTTGGGACACTGAATTGAGTACTCAAAAATGCTTTTGAGTGAACGCACGCTGAGCACATTTAATCTCGGTGACTTCTGCCTTTAATAGCGTCATCCCGCCTGCCAACGTGTAGTGGTATAGACTCATAAACCCAGGTTCTTGGGAGGCTGATATGGGAGAAAAGTGAGTTCAAAGACAGTTTAGGCTACAAAGCAACTTTGGGGCCCATCTTGGTGATCAGCAAGATCCTACACAAAAATGAATGGTAGCAGGAAGAAATCCGGGGTGCTGCCCGCTGGTAGAGCACCTGCTTAGAATGCATGAGGCCCTGGGTTTTGGCTTCAGTGAACAAAACAAGTTCTTCCTGCCCCCCCCCCCGCCCACCTCTTATTTTATCCTCTCTTCCTTCTTAGAATAAATAATCATTCAACAACCTACACAGGCAAGATTCTGAGCCACCCAAAGGTCTAAGAAAAATCCCCACACCAACTGTGCTTGTATCCAAGAGGCTTGGTCCAGGGCATCAGAGTGGCTGGGCAGGTTGGAGAAGGGATGCCAAGGAAGATGCCCGGAAGCTGGAATCATAAGTAATGAGCCCTGATACAAATGCAATACCCAGACAGACAAGGCTCACTTTCCAGTACTCAAGGTCATGAAATCTTAAGACAACAGAAATGATGACAGAAAGTAGGAGGAGCAGAGACATGAGGTTCTTCTCCAGCAAGTAAGTGAAATGCCCCCATACTTCCCTTTGGTTCAAAAGGACACCCAAGTCCCTGGACTGTGTCCTGTTCACCCATGTCACCGAAAGTGGAAAGGGAAAAGTAGGGCCATGGTGACTGCTTTTCACAGGAAGCGCTGAACAGCAGCTATCTGAAGAGGAGGGCAGGGGCAGCCTTGGGGATGCCAGCTTCCTGTCTGTCCTTAGCATGCTGCTTTGGACTTGCCTGCCCCAAATCCATGCTGTTGACCCACTGTCCACTGGAACAAAAGGGTCCCCTAGAACCGAATCACGCTGTTGAGAGAGGAACGTCTGTCATTTCTCGGTCACTAACACTGTGAAGCATGTCGCATTCAGACTTTTCGAGGCCACAAGGAGGTACCAGGCAGGGTCTCCACAAACACAAGGAGAAGAACTCAACACTTTCGCAAGGCAGCTGCTCACCGTCATGCACCAGCTGAGAAAACTCAGTTCTGCAGGACTCCTAGGGAGAGGACCGGGGCAAGCGAAGGTCTGGGGCCTGAGAACATTTGCAACGGGACTTGCTTCCTGGTTTATTAAAGGCTGGTGATGTGCCCCGAGCAGTCACAGACACTGGGAAGGAGAGAAGTTTCCCGGTCCGTTCACCACTCTGCTTTGCTCCATTCTCCAAGTAGGCCAGTAAGACTGAAACACCTGCTACATTTCTCTCCGATTTTGACAAAGTTTAGCCTTCCTGAGCCAAAGATGACTCTTCTACTATTGGTCGGATTTCTCTGTGAGTGACTTTGTCATATTACGAGTGGCAATAACGTAGGAAGACATTCTAATCTGTCAGATCGATTTAGAAACACAAGCGTCCACTGCTCTTCAGGGACCCTGGGAGGCACTGGGTCTCCACTCGCTCTGATCATGCGTGTGCCTGATGGCTGGGTTGGGGAGTAGGCATGCCAGCGGGGAGGCGTGGAGGAAAATGGGCAGCTTTCGAATCCTCCCCTCTCCTGCTGCTTAACTGCAGTGGGTCACCATTCCTAAATTAATGCCACAAAGAGAGAGAGGTTCTCTCCTGGAGAGGCCAGGGGACATTAATCCGCTACAGAAGAACAAGTGGCAAAAGGAAGAAAGAAAAAAGGGCTGACACTTTGTTTTGTGGGCTTCTGGGTGTCTGTGGCCATTCACACGTGGACCCCGCCCCCTCCCATCTCCCCTCCAACAAACCCTACCGCTTTCTCTTGTTTTACAGATGCCCTCTGCCTTCCACCACACAGCACTTAAAATCACCATGAGGGAGGTAAGGCTTTTCATGTGGGGAGAAGTGTGCTAAATTGCTCATGTGCCTGCATTTATAAACCACCGGCCAATTCATTTTGAATAAGAAAGGCCCAGAAATAAAAGGCCAGAATTGAGCAGAAAGCTACAAACCAGAGGTATTGTAAGGATTAATTGAGAAGATAAAAGGAGGCCTTGGAGTGAGTCTTGACACCCAGGAAGCATAATAAATGGCAGCAACTAGTACAATAGTCCATCAATTATAAGACACCTTTAGCTAGAAAGGCACATTATGCTAAGTTGGCTGAGAAAAATCATTAACTGCTGAACAGTCAGGCCACCAGTGTGTAAAACAGATTCCAATGCCCAAAGTCTTGTGCTACTGAAATACAGATTCACTAGAGACCTCTAGGCTTCTGGAAGAAAGCATGCTGAAATTTACAGGACATTTCTGTCACTACAGCCACTGGAGGCCAAGTTTCTAACCATCTCTCTGTCTCCTAGACTCTCAGCCACTAAAACGTTGGGTACAGTTCTGGCCTTCTCCTTGGCTTGTAAATACCACACAGGGGTATTAAGCTCCACATAGGGTTTTTTGGGGTTTTTTTTGGCTTTTTTTTTTTTTAAACAAAACTAGTGCCTGTCAGCCTTCATGGAACAGACTAATATAAGTCACTCAAAACCCAAACTATGTCCCTGCATACAATTACAAGGCGTGTGCCAAGCCAGTGGGCTTTGCCAACCGTGGCTGCACACTGAAGTCATTTAATGCACATGCGCTCCCAACATCTTCCTTCCATATTGAGTTAAGCGGGGCCATTTCCCTTGGAACTGAATTTAAATAAGTTATTATAAAACCCAAGTCGCCCTGCTTCTCTACCCATTACATAGCTCTCTTTAAATAATCAAGCAAAGGCATTTTGAGGGTAGAGTGGGCAGAAATGCCAGGGATGGATTTCACAGTCGTTTGTCATTAGCCTGACAAAGGGAAGAGCTAGGTAAATAATCTTCTGGAATTAGGTGGCCATGTGTTACTGAGAGTGCTGGCCGCCAAGGTCACAGGACATCTAAGGGAATGGAAAAAGGAAACACAGAGACCTTGACCAGAACCTGGGCAGTGCTCATCAGCAGAATGTTTGCCTAGCATGTGTGAGGTCCCGATTTAACAACTAGCACTCAGTAACACAACAATAAAAGGTATTTACAAAAGCTTTACAGAAACAGAGGCACACTGTAGTAAGTAGAGTCACAGTGTTCCTATTTCATTCTAGTGATCAAGAGGTAATTAAAACACCAGGCGGTCCTTGGTGGCCAGGGCTCTGCTGCACTTGCTGGCTCTATAGACTTGAGTGGACGGTCCAGCCGATGCTCACTTTCACATGCTGTGGGCATTTAAGAAAGATTTGACAAGGATTTACAATTCTTCACTACTAAGCCTGAACGCGCTGCTTGTGGTCTGACCATCCCAACTCCCTACTTTTCCTTTGTTCTCTCCAGTTCATTACTCCCAGTGCTGCCTCCAATAAGAATCCTAAACTTCCTACATAATCCAGCCACCCGACTGCTCTATGTCACAGAGAAAAGAAGTGAAGTTTTCCACATCTTGAGCTAAATTCATTTCATTATTTTTAACAAAAGCATTTTGAATGGCCCTCTCTTTCCCTCTGGATTTGTTTTGCACTCACCGTCTATCTCCTGGTTCTCCTCTCACATCTAGACAAAACAGATCACACGCACAGAAATAATTAGCGTTTGTAATTACAGCAAACAGGAATGAATTTACAGATGTGAGGCTTCTAACTTCGAAATAAAAGACAACAAGAGGTGCGAAGATCCAAAAGAAAATCAATACCACTTCTGAGAGAGCAGTACCAATGATAGGAAAAGACATGTTGGTTCACAAAAAAAAAAAAAAAAAAAAAAAAAAAAAAAAAAAAAAAAAAAAAAGTAAAGATTACTTTTGTATAACTTATACTTTAGTAGGGCTAGAGGGAGAAAACTTTGGAAAGCTCATGTGAAGGGACAAATAAGCCAAAGCATTATCAATAAAAAGTAAGTCTGAAAAAGGGAATGTGAGGAGCAACAGGGAGGTGAGCGAAGAGTGAGAAAGAAATAGGCACGAGAAGGAGGAGGATCAAGGGAACAGATGAGTTGAAAGCAAGAACGGTAGAAAGACCAGAAGCCTCGAGAATTCCTGTCAACATATGCCTGTGCTGTTACAAAGAGAAAAGACGGACAAGAGTAGGAAAATATATAATAAACACAGTGATGGACTTGGCTGCCAGATGACAGTGCAGCTCACTGTGCTCTTACAGGGAGTAAACACACAAGCTGGCTGTCAGAAGCAAATGGATGCGCAGCCTGCCAACGAGCAAACACTGAGAGCGTTGACTGATGGGTCCCACTGTCACTGCTGTTCTCATCAAACTACTTGAGAAGATCATGGTGGAGGCTACCCACATCTCTTGTTAATGACCAATGAAAGGCACATATCCCATGCCCAACATCGCTCACATTCTGAGCAAATGATACACTGGCACCAACGCGCACTAAGCAGGGTGTATGGGACTTTTTTCCTAAGCAGAAGGCAAATATAGCAGAGGTCTTCACTGCTATAGAAAACCATCAAAACTCTTCCTAAAACTATGAACTCCCCAAACACCCTCAAGTGCTTATGAGGAGTCTCAGAATAGGCAGATGATGTAACTATCCAGTCATGTCCTTAAGGACCAGGTGGTGTACAACTAAATGCCACATGGCTGTATCACAGTGAGAATTAACTATCTTCACTTGTAAGATACTGACTCCCATGCGGAAGGCAATTATCAGACACCACATGTATCAACCAGAGGATGAGCAAGAGGCTCTAGCACCTAGGACAAAGGAACTTTGCAGGCATGTAATCACAAAATACCCAAACATCCAAGAAAGTGTGAAAAAAATAAACACCTTTGGTGTTGCTGTTTCTCATAAAGAGTAATTCAAGACAAGTCAGAGTCCTTTGGTGATATTACAAATGACTACAGTCTATCAGGAGAAAGAATTGTTTCATTCCTTCCATGTTTTAAATTCTCTGTGTTGGGAAATTTGACTGTATACTGATACATTCCAACTTTTTAATTAACAAATTTTTTTTCCCAGTATTTATCCCTGAAGGAGTAGGGAAAGGGACTCTTTTTAAATATTTACTTATTCAATTAGTCTTTTTTTTTTCAAGGCAAGTTTCTCTGTGTGGCTGTCCTGGAACTCACTATGTAGACCAGGCTGGCCTTGAACTCAGAGATCCACCTGCCTCTGCCTCCTGAGTGCTGGGATTAAAGGTGTGTGTCACTATGGCACAACGTGAAAACCACTCTTAACAAGACTAGCTAACAAAGGAAAGTAACAACCAAAGGCCCACAGGAACCTTCCCAATTACGATCTATGAGGAGTCATTTCTCTGTTCTTCACCACAGCGTTGACCTCTCAAGAGAAGCCTCGGAGAGCAACAGCGAGAAACAGTAAAGCGTGTTTAGCAACGTGTACTGACTGAGGCACAAAAGAAGTCTGAAACATTTCTAAGCATTCTTACTGAAATGTAAACATTCCTCAATTTTTTCCTTTGGTGTGTATGATGTATGTGCCTCGGGCCCCCTGTGTGTGGTGTGGGGTGGGGTGGGATGGGGTGGGGTGGGGTGTGTTGGGGGTGGGTATGCGTGTGCAATAGACAAATGCTTCTCACTCTTCCCAAGTGGGTTTGTTTTGTTTTTTACCAATACTGGATAATTTCAGTTGCTGCCTCCTTTCCTTAACCAGTCCATGGCACTTAGACGGATCAAGGACAGGGTCCAGGAGATGAAGGAGGACACAGTGAGGAATAATCATAGGAAAAGGTAAGAAATGGCTAGAGGAAGTCACTCTGACACTCCTGCCAATCCGCCACCTCTCCCTGTCACTCTGACACTCCTGCCAATCTGCCACCTCTCCCTGTCACTCTCATAACATCCCTTTCTTAGCATCTCTATTGCTCTTACTTGCCATCCTCTCTGGCCTGCAGTTTTACATCTCTCTAGCTCCATCTGTCCTAACCTAGTCTTTAAACTGCCACCAGATAAATCTTTCATAAGGATGGATGGATTTTTCAAAGCAAAATAGGAGCTCTACCCAGGGCTGCACCATGAAGACAAAGTACCTTGGCATGATGGGACAGTATGCCCAGAAGCTGTTCCCAGGCCATCTTTCTACCACATCCAACACTCACTGCATCTATCTATGAACTGGCTTCTCTGTCAGCCTCTAGTCATGACCTGTCCTCACACAGTGGTATACACTTTGTTCACAGAGTTTCCCCTTTAAACTGTGCCTCTTTAAACGATGTGTTTTATATGTGAATGCGTGTTTGCCTGCATGTGTGTGTCTGGACACCAAATGAGTGCCTGATGGGCACGGAGACCAGAGTGGGTGTTAGATCCTCTGAAGTTCCAGTAGTTGTGAGCTGCCATGTGGTTGCTGGGAACTGAGCCGGGGCCTTCTGTTAGAGCACGCAGCGCTGTTGACCATGGAACTGCCTTTCAGGCCCCAAGTGTGCTTTTTACAAACTACCTTAGAATTTTATCCATTAGTTTTAATACATGTCATCTCTTTGAAGAAATGTTCCTGCATCCCACTGGATGTTTCTACATACCTTCTTAGCATTTCATTCACACGTTAACTACGGCACTTACTGATTCTCTCGTTTGAGGCGAAGACAATGATGGAAAAAGCCCTTCTCTATCACTGAACACTAAGCGACTTAGATGACTCTCTGGTCTTGTCAGCACTTTGTGGCATTTGTCTGTGCAAATGTCTTTTCGTATTCAAAAGAGCTAAGCTCCTTTAGGTCATGATCCTTACATCCCTCAAAGAAAGGCTTTCAAGTTAAAACATAAGTACGTATTTATGATATATACTTACTATAAGCATAGTGTGATCTACTATGCATCGTGGCATTTACATTACGCCAAGGTTCCATTTACCTGCCACCTACGGAAAGAGAAATGTCTCCTTGCCTCAAGTATTGACACAATCACTTAAGATCCTTCTTTCTCCACCCAATCCCAATCCTTTCCCACATTCTGGAAGCAATCGCTATCTTAGTTTTTTAATCTCTTTATTTTTATAACAGTCCCATATGCACATGGCCTATAATATATGAGTATTATATGTTTAGCATGAAGTGCTTTGGCTTCTTATAAGTTAAGTCCTAAGATATCTATTATTTTACAACTTTTTAAATAAACAGTTATTCCTAGGACTCATAAATGTTGGTACTTGTAGCTACAGTTCAGTGGCTGAGAGGATCTCTGTCAAACGTGTTGTAGGAAGCACTTAAGAAAAAGAATGTCCACTGAAGGAAATTTTTTGTAAATGTAAAAATAAAAAAACTAAAACTAAACCCTGAAGAGCACCCTGATATCTCTTATCAGGAGGACATATAAATAAATCACGGTATTTTAAAAGCTCTCTCATACCAACATTTCTGGTCTATCATAGAGCACACATATCCACACTTTAGAAGGGAAAATGATAAACAGGTGTGAAGAAAAGTATGCCTCATCGCGGCTACCTCCGCCTCAGAACGTGCTGGTGATCAGTGCTCAGTAGCCATCTGAAACACCCACAAAATCATGCACGACGCCAAGGCAGACAGACATGCTTATCTCTACTGAGGCAGATAAGGAAACCAAATGGAATGCACAGTGCATTAGCATCTACTCAGATCTAAGCAGTCATTTTATGGGGCAGACTGTCTGCTTGCTTTTAAGCTGTATCCACCAGTAAGATGCATAAGAATGGCTTTCTTCCCTGAGACCGTCACTGTCTCCAGCCCTGGCCTGACTCTCTCCTCCTGTGATAACGCATGCTGCCTGAAGTGTCTTGCCTTTCCCTATGCCATCATTTGGGCAACCACCACACGCCCACTACGAGGCGGTGGAATTACCCCTGCTTCTCCTTAAGGCACGTCATGCGCACACTGTTTGGCAGAACCCGACGTCAGAAAAATAATCCCCACCCCAACATGTTAGGAGTCTAGAGTTCTCATTTTCCTAAGAACTAATAGGAACTAGTCCTTAGATAACACACTTGCTAAAGACGCAAGGAGAGACACAGGACGCCAAGCCCAATGACATGTGTCCATGTACAGCACCTGCCAACTCCTTCCTGAAGAACTGGTACAGAAAACTACGACACAGAACTGACCAAAGGTTAACATAAGACTGTCAACTAGAGATAAGTTTTCCTATAAAATTAAGCATTAGTCACAGAAGTTCATCTCGCTCTAACTATACCATTTCCCCCATGATTATCAGGATTACCTATTTGGCAAAAATGATAAATAAATAAATAAATAAATAAATAAATAAATAAATAAATAAATAAATGTGGTGGTCATTATTTTAACAGAATAGTACAAAGCCTACGCATCAGTGTTACCCTTGCCTTCCCTCCTATTTCAATAACTTAATTTCCTCATTTCCCCTTCTCATCCATCCCCTGAATTCACCACCCAGCCTCCCACATCTCCTTTCCTCGCTTGGCTAATAGGACCGGAGGGAATGAGGGTGACTGGCCTTACCTCCCCAGCCTAACCTCTCTCAGGGCATGCATCCTTTCTAATACGAGCTGCTGTGTCATCATCAATCGCCTTCTTTTGCACCCTGGATCTCTCATTGCTGTACTTCTTACCTGCTGTCCTTTTTACCCCTGCTTTGACAAATATATGTTCTCTGCAATAGACATATTGTTTCTTTGAGGAGGCTCAAACCCTTCCTCAAACACCAGCTACCTGTCACAGCACCACTGTCTCCTCCATACACGTCAATCAAGCCCACCCCACCCCCGTCTTTTCTGTCTACTTTCCTTCTTTCCCAACAACCCCTCCATCTGTCTTCACTGGCTGCTAAAAATCCTCCATCATCTAGAAAAGCCATACCTTCCCGATCACCCTCTCTCAAGCCTTAGGAAGTGCTCAGGGAAAAGTTTACTTTGGTCTTAATTTCTTAGAGATGTACAGTCAGGTTTAAAATGGAAGGACACTTGCAAGACAACCTCAGTCTAATGGCAGAGCTAATGTTAGAGGTCACAACAGTCAAGGCGGGGGACTTTAGATAAAACCCTGGGGAAAACAAACATGTCATGGCAATCAACCCAGAGCCAAGTGCTCTGTCAGCTGCTGTGCAAACTCCCTCATCACTGCGGAAGCCAGGAAGCGTTCACAGCATCCTTTTCACAGACAAGGGCTCTTAGGTTAAAGGAGGCTTTGCAAAGGTGTCAGAGATTAAAACTAAAAGTGTCTGATGCTGACATTCCAAGGCAAGACAGGTTTAATTTGAAGGCATCTTCAGAAGGCTGAAGCCTCCAAATTAATATTCTGATGATACCATCAGATGTGATTCAGACTGCTGACCAACTAAAGCCCTCCACGCTCCGGCATGCTCCTGCTACCTTTCCTCCCGCCACCTGCCACAGAGGTAGGTCCCTTACTCTAGGCGCACAAAACAGCCAGTGTTCTCTGAAGATGATGCTACCTTTCCATCCCTCTTTTCCTCTGTGTGAAATGCCCTCTGCCTCCATCTATTCATCTCCTAGCCTCAAATTCAGCTCAGGGGTCAGCTCTATCATGGGGCTGCTCTTCCCCTGCCAGTGTAGTTAAGGCCCTCCTGTAGCACCCCACCTTATAGGCCACAGTTGGACGACATAACTGTTTCTCCTACCACCCCTACTCCCAAACAGGAAAAAAAAAAAGACCCAGAATCAAAAAACCACACTTGATTTGCTTTATGGCTCTTGTATATTGTACAACAGCTGGTACTTTATGGGTATCCCATGGCTCCAAAGAAAAGAGCTGAGAAAGCAATAGAAATCACAGGTGGACCTGGGATCACCACCCAAAACCCTACGGGAGCTAGAGTGAGCCATCTCATAGTTGGTGGGTGATCTCTAAAGCCCCTGGACCATGTCTATGGAAAGGCCTGTTTGTTTTGCATGGTGAACTGTTTTCTCGCACACAGATGTCCAAAGCCCTCTGCCTCCACCCAGACTGCCTTCTTTGTCTAATGGCCCCTTTCTCTAAACAAGGAAGATAGACAAACAAACACACAAACAAAAAACAAGCAATACACACATACATACACACACTGTAAAAAGATCTTTTTGAAAAAAATAGTAAAAACTAACTAACACTAGCAAAATCTGAGTATAATAGGAAACTGGTACTGACCTACAAAATTTAACCCACTGGCCAGGAGCCCCCACTTTGCATTCATACATTTAGACAGGCATACTTGACTCTGCTTGCTGCTGAAGAGCCATGATACTGCCATCATTTGCTATTTTGTTGAGAAAACATATAAACTCTCCTTGTTGTCAAGTTCAACACACAGGATACAGGGTATTAGTTAGTGACTGGTTTACGTGGCCCTGCTTTCTCTGCTATGAAAGCAGAAACTTGGCTACAATGACAAAAATCTTTTCTGCCTGAAAATCATGCAGATGTGTAACTGAACGCACAGGGGCTTTACATAGCCAGAGGAGCTGCTAACTTCCCCTAGTTGTATTTGCATTTTTTTCAGGGAGGAAGAAAGGAAGAAGAACAAAGGTGATTTCCACTTGCAAATCGGCACACATTCTGTGCGCATGCAGGAGGTTGGCTGTGTGGTATATTCTTAACATGGTTAACAGCGCAAGTCTCATCATCTCCAGGATGAACTCAAGTTGATAAATTTTACCACGTGTCTCTGTCAATTAGAGGAAGACAGAGTTAGATACGGCTTAAGGGCTTGTGACTATCTAAAGAAAGAAAGGGACTCGCAAAAGCACTCTGTAGGTACAGTTCATGGTTTGAGCCCCAGGATCTCCCCAACACACACACACACACACACACACACACACACACACACACACACACACACACCAGCAGACAGATCCCACCTTCCTTCATTCTCACATGCTACATTAAATACGTTTCTCTCACTCCCTCTCAGCAGGGCTGATCTGACAGAGTTCAGCCTGCTGCCTGGGAACATTTTCAAGCCACGGCTCTCTCTCAAGTTTCCACTTTCCTCATGTCAGGCCGCTCGGAGAGGGTATCAGGTCGTAACTTCAATTTTAGAAGAATGAATGTTTGGAGCACACACTCTATCTTGTCCGCACATTGGACCCCAATTTCCTTCTCACCCTTTCACTCCAAAATGGGAGTGCCTGCAGGCAGCGATGTATGACACCCAGCTGGGGCGGGGGATGGGGGGGTTGGGGGGTTGGGGGTGGGAGGGGTGGGGTTCAAGATGGCTAAGGAGGAAACAGCAAACAGATCGATCATTAAGGAACTTGCCAAACTGGACCCCAACACCGGAGCTGTCTTTCTCTCTACTTGCTTAGATTGGTGGTGGAAAATGAAAGCTCTCCCGTGTAATCCCCGTCTTCTTACCCTCCAAAGAATATTAAGTTCCATGGCTCAGTTCAGGGCCTTTCTCCCTCTTAGGAGCCAGAGAAGAGTAGCATGACTAGAGTTCCTTAGCACGTTTTCCTGTACCCGTATGTATTATGTGACTGCAGGTTCCCTGAGAGCTGAGATCAGTTCGGTTCATTGCCGTAACCTTGTTCTCAAAGCAAGGCCTAGGATATACTAAGCTGCTTCACAAAAGTAAGCAAATGACAACATTACTGAACAAGTAAATGACTCATGTTTACTACCCGGGGACTCCAGTGCTATTCATGGTAACACTGCAGAGTAGCATTTACTTTTTGTTCCTATAACAAAGTACTGAACACAGGCTAAGCTGAATTTAGTCTAAATAGCAGATGCAAGCTCTAGCTCTAGGTAGGGCCCAAGAGTAGGCGCTCACTCACCAGGAAGTACGGAGGGCCAGGTAGGGTCAAAATAGAGCTTCAGTCGTAACTCTCGCAAGTGATGGTTTGTCTTTCCTTTTGTTCTCTTTTCTTGGGTTTTGGTTTGTTGTTTTAAAAGATAGAGAATGAAAATGAAGTTGGGAGGTAAGGAGGACTTAGGAAAGGGGAAAGAATATGACCAAAATGTACAAAAAACTAAAAATAAAAATTTAAAATTAATTAATTAAAAAAAAAACTTCCAAAGAATCTTCAAAGAACTACTTCCAGGGACAACCATTCAATGAACTAGAGACAAGCCGTTAGGCCACACCCCCTTCCTAATAGGCCACACCTCCCAAGTAGGTCTCACCTTCCAAGTGTTCTATCCTGTCCACAAAGTGCCACCCCGCTCCCCCACCATCATTCTGATCTTAAGGGGCATACTTTCTCACAACTTTAGGATCCTTGTGTGTGTTAACACTTGTCTTGCAAGCAGGGTCACTGTGTATGAAATGATTAGGGTATTCTGATACTACCCAAAATACAGTTGTACTAGTGTCAAATCCAGAGCTATGAAATGGGGCCAGGTCTAGGCAGCTACTGAGTACCTCCTTGAATCTGGTGTCTCTGCCCAGAGCTATCCATGTGACGATTTTAAACCTACACGTATTTTCCCAACTGGACAAGCCCATATGGCTTCGGTTTCGATTACAAGCAGCCTGGCCAACCTCCTATCAACACAGCAGCCAGATGAGCTGGGATGGGAGAGAGAGAGAGAGAGAGAGAGAGAGAGAGAGAGAGAGAACCAGCGTGATGGCCACGTGGAATGTCAAGAGAAAGCAAAGCATGAGAGCCAAGATTTGACCTCAGCAGCTGCAAAACCAATCATCTCTGTGTTCCTATGATTTTCTGAAAATATCCATAAAGGGCGGAAAAACATAAGAGCCTTGATAATGCCTCTTCTGGACATGATATGATATCTCAACTAGGTGACAAAAACAAACAAACAAACAAACAAACAAACAAACAAAAACGGGCAACACTGTTGATATTGCCACAACTGATTCCATACGAACCATGACAGTAAAGAAGCTTTAGCAGCTAAAACATGACTACAAACCCCCAGGCATGGACTCTGATGCCAGCACTGTGCTGGGGACAATAAAAAACGGTCAAGGTTTTGATGCAGAAACAGGCTGCAACTCCAGATTTCTGGGCTTAGCACAAAAGCAACTTAGAAGCTAGCTACTTCATCCTAAAAGCACATAAAAATAGAACAGATGAAAAGCTGCTACATTTTTAGATCTGTCAAAGACACGAGGTCACAGGACAAACTGCTGCCCTCAGACAGGAGAGATGGAGGGCTGGGTACAGAGAACCCCAAGTTTCCAGAGCAGCAATCTGCACCGGCTGCTGCTGGAGTGGAAAACCCAGCATAAGTGAGAAATTGCTGGAGGCCCAGGGGCAGCAAGTCTCTGAGTCAGAAGACTTGGGAACCAGGCCACAGGAGCACTGCAGTCTCCCTGGGGTTGTTTCTGTTCTGTGTGGCACTGTCTGAGTGTCCTCGGCAAGTGTTCTAACCAGGTTCTCACAAAGACAATAGAAAAAAAAATCTCTTGAGTTTACCAGGAAAACAAATCATTCAGAAAAGGGCAGAGCACTGTGTTCTTAACAATGGCAGCCTCTACACCCCGCCCGGATCTGCCATAGCTTCCTAAGAGCCTCATGCTGTTCTGGAGGACGAGCAATACTTAGCCATCTTCTCACCTAAGGGGGGAACTCTGAGACTATGAAGTTTGCAGCTCTGAGGAACAGGCACACTAAAAAGTCAACATGGAATCACAGCCCTGAATGACCTCCCCTCACCCGAAATGTGCCCAGCATGCCACCAGAGGCTTCACAGCATGCACAGTGTTCTTCCTACCCAGCATACCATGACACTCCCTCTGCAATCACAACCACAACAACCACAACCACAACCATAACAACGCAAAGCATGATGAAAGGAGAAAGCCACAGTTTGAAGCATCAAAACCAGAGTCAGAAATGGCAGGAGTGTTTAACTATCAGAGTGTGTGTGTGTGTGTGTGTGTGTGTGTGTGTGTGTGTGTGCACACGCGCACGCGCGGGGGTGTATACACGTGTGTGAGAGTGTGTGCACTGTGTGTGCAAGTGCGCGTGTGAGTGTGCTTGCATAAGTGTGTGTGAGCATGTGTGTGCATGTGCATGTGCATGAGCGTGTATGCTCACGCATGAGTGTGTATGCGCGTATGCATGAGGGTATGGGCATGCGTGAGTCTCTTGTGTGTGCACGCAGATCCAAGGCACTGTAACAGGTGAAAATACTGTTCATAAGCTGAGAAAACTGGACATAGCCAGGGAGAGAATCTCTGAGCTTGAACACAGGACAGCAGGGACTTCCAAAATGAAAGAGTGGAGAATAAACGTTGGAATAAATCCAGGGTAATATCTGACAACTGTGGGACAATCTCAGAAGACACAAGCAGTGGGGATACCAGGAGAGAAAAGGGAAGAGTAAGTATGTGATACAGTTGACGTAAGACACCAAACCACAGGTTCACGGAGCTGAGAGAACACCAAACTGGATAGAGGAAACTACATACATGTTGGGGATTGGTCTGTTGCTATATAATCTCATGCTAATTACTGGCACCCACGGTGTGGCAGAGGTGGCCTTACCTTCCCCAGAATGTGTGTCCTTCATCAACGTCCTGGGAAACACCCACCACCATCATGTTCCTGGCTCTTTAACCAAACAGATGAACACCCAGGCTTCTCCCCCCTCTCAGAACTTCTGTGAAGAATGCTACTCCCCCTCAGTTTGTGTCTGTTCTGTCTACATGCTGTGGTGGGGGCAGCTTCAGGCCACAGCTCTGAACACTTGAGTCTTCCTGTAGGAGCAGCTTCCTCCTGCCCTGTACCTGGCTAAGCTGAGCTGCCCACCACAGCACCCTTGAGTCCAAACCTCGTCCTTTAATAGAAAGGATGATTAAAACATTTTATTTTTTTAAATATACAGGGATTACCCTACACCGGATATCATTCGAAGCAGGAAACACGATGACCTACAGTAACGGGTCAGATGAGGAAGCCGATGCCCGTGGGTGAGCTCTAGCTCTGACCCACGCATGCTGAAGCTGGGTTCTCCCATCTATGAAATGAGCCTAACAATACCTACATCCCAAGTGGATACTGTAGTTACAGAACATACACTGGACACATTCTGTTTAGTAAACCCAGGCCTCCGAGGCTCTCTCCACTTGTAAATTTTGAGTCTGGCTCTTTCTCTCCTCATCTTCACTAATAGGAGCCTAGTTCTAAGCTGAGGGCTGAGGTGGCTCCATCAACCTCTGACCCCTAGCACATACCAGACTCTGGCATCTGCCTCCCTGTCCTGAGAAAGCCTCCTAGGGCTCACACCTACAATTCTGATCTGTTCTATTTTAATATGATGTGCTGCCAATGCTGCTTATGCTACCCGCCACAGAAGAACTTGTGGGTTCTCTTAAAGCCAAAGGAGAGGCAAATAAAAACAAAGCACCAGAGTTTTCAATCTAAGAAACGAGGAGTCTGGTACCAATGAAAACTGACAAGCATTTTTGTGTGTGAGTTTCCTGCAATAACGAATGGATGGTCAGTGGGAAGAACGAGGCAAAACGACCCATTGTTAACAGTAAGAGAGTTACACAGCTTCCACTACCCAGGATAAGAATTATGGTGCCCTCCCAGGCCTCAGGGCACAGGCTTTGCAGGCCCCATCAAGGAGACTCCTCTCCCGGAACTCGCCCGTTGGCATGGGCTGTGGCTCGGGGCCTGGGCCTTTGTGCGACTCCATTTTCAGTACTGTTTCTGCACTGAAGGCACCATCCTGTTGTAAATCAGTCAACACAAACTCAGGACGGTGTTGTGTTCACTTAGTTAATGGCACGCAGCTCTTGCAAGGGGAAAGGAAATCCCAAGTAACCTAGAAGGAGAGAAGACACCAGGAGAGATGCTTTCCCTGGCTAGGGATAAATGGTATCTATTAAATGTGCACACAAATCCCTGAGTCAATACCAAGAGCATTCCTTTGTGGTGCTTTGAGTACATTAGGAGAGCAAGGCGCCTACTCTTCATTGCACCACTGTCTCCACTCTGTCAGAATGCTATCAGCATTAATGGGAGGTTTTATTACCTCTCAGAGCATGTGTAAGAACCAAGTGTCTCTAAAAAGTATTATTTGGTTGACATTTATTATAAGGACTATTAAAAACAGCAAATAAAAATGTCAGTGTTTCATTTGGATATCTCGTGGCACCCAAACTGTCTCTGTACCGTTCCAGTTTACACAAGCCACTCCGAGGATACACACTGTGGTCTAATGAGACTGTGGGATCTTCCCTGAGAATACCTGAGCATAGTGTGTTTTTCAAAACTGTCACCGAGGCTGGCAAGAGCTTTTTTTTCATCTCTGAATCCCATCTCTGAACGCCTACCCTTGGGCCCCGCACTCAATGCATGTTTGCTAGGGTTGCTTTTGTCTTACAATGGCAGGTTTCAGCAAACTAAATCCTGTTCTGGGGTAGATCTGTTGTTTACCTGATTGAGAACACTTGGAACGACCTTGGGAGGTGGGTTTAATAAGCACCATTTTGCCAACAGAACTCTCAGGAAGACTGAGAGATGTATCTAATGTCACATAGCTGGCAACTGACTAAAAAAAAAAAGACTTGGATTCACAGACAGTGAAGCAAGCTGACCCTATGCTCTGTCTGTGAGTGGTCGCTGACAACTGTACCTCCATCCTTCGGGTGGTTGCTCATCTTGCAGGGCCTTGGCTACGACCGACTGTGGTCTACGGGTGTAGTTGGTGTGCCGGCGCAGGGATCTGGATGTATCTGACTCTACCATGCGTAACGTATGTTTTCCTAAGTCCCAAACCCAGACCGGCTTCTTGTCCTCACTACTAGCCACTGAAAGCAGGAGGAAGGAATTCGCTTCCACTAGGATCACACTCTACGTTCACTCCCACACCACGTGGGGAAGAGTCCTCAGCGGGCTAAGCAACTCTGTCTTCTGAAGCCACGAGCAAGCTGACGTACATGAAGCTCCCTTGGAGGCCCCAAAGGATGCTATGACCACAGACAGTGCTCAGTGGCACCACGAGCTACCGACTCCCCAGCTCCAAAGTGTACAGACCAGATAGATATAGCTACATCTATATCCCGGGATTCAGCGGAGATTGCCAGCTGCCCGCCAGCATGCGTATTCTTCTGCCCCTAGGCTCAGACCATATGTCCAGGGAGCTCGTGTGTACAGTCAGACTACTACCACACCTACTGTGCGCAGCATCTGGTGTCTCACGCAGACGGAACAGCCCCTGGGCCACACCCACTGGACTAGGAAAGGGAGAATAATAAAGTAATGATGGCTCTGAGGAAAAACAAGAACAGATGTGGCGGAAGTGGCTTACAATAACACCCTACTCAAGGACACAACACTGGGTAAGGCAGCCATAGTTCTGCACACCTTTACTGGGTGTGCTTGTGAAGTTATTTCAGGAAAGACTGTAGTCGTGGCGACAGAAGGACCTTGAGAGACTGTATAATTAGGGGTGTCCTTGCTGTACGCAGGATAGTCAATTCGCAGCTATGCGCTAAACACCAACTAGGAACCAGGTGTCTGCCAAACAGTAGCAGTACAGCTAAAGCCTTCCCTCTCTACAGCTGTGAAATACAACTAGGCTAAAATAAGTGGTTTATTGTATACATGGGGATGGGGAAAAGGGGTGGGACCAACAGCTATCCATTTTGTGAGGGGAGACAGACAAATACACACACACACACACACACACACACACACACACACACACACACACACACACACACTTTCCAGTGAAAAGACTTATTGTCTACCAGCCAGCTGTGCATGCATCCCAAGGCATGGGATGACCCCATTGCAATGACAACTGTTGCAATTAGCCATGGCTGGCGAGCACATCTCTTAGTGGCATTCTTTGATCCACATAAGGAATTTCACATAAATTAGCCACCCCTCCCTTGTTTCTGGTTCACAGAGTTGGCCACAGACCCATTTCTTACCATATGATTCAAAAATGCAATGTCTAGAAAAAAAATAAAGTTTAAATCCCACAGCAGTGTTCTGGATGTCAAATTAATTCCTCTTCAGAATACTGTTTCAGCTGACAGTTACTCTGTAGGACAGTCTCTGCCATCTTAACAAAGTTGTCATCACTAATACCTGGCTCACAGGTCTACATAGTTTCAGTCAAGCCCCATGCCCCGCCCCCAGACACTGTGGCTCTGGAATGCCCTATTAGCTGAGGCACCCTCATCTCTTCTTGGTCTCTCATAGCCATGTGTCCCATGGCAAGGGTCCAAGTTCTGATGCTATCTATCCTAAGACTGTCTTTCACTGAACATGTGTCTTTCTAATGACACTTTTCATGTAACACAATTAAGTTCCACACGCCCCTCCCCTAAAACCTGATCTTTCCTCACTCATTTCCAGATAATCAACTCAAATTCTCAGGGAAAAAAAGACCTGAAAAAGTTCCAGGAGCCCTTTCCCCCCTCTAACCCACGGCATGCCGTCCATGATAGTTTTAATAATTGTTCTCTGAAGGCGTATCTTGAATATAATAGGGTTTTTTCTTTATTTATGGCTGAGTCTCACTAGGTTATCCAGGCTGGCCTTAAATTGCTAGGCACAAATAATCCTCCTGCCTCAGCTTCCTAAAGAGCTGGAAATAAAAGGTTCAGCTTAAATCTAATTAATTATTTCTGTCTCCCAGGCCACCCCCTTTAGCAAAAGCCACTGCCTGTCTCCTGTGAGACTGAAACAGGCTTGGACTCATTTCTTCTCCTCAACACACTATCAGAATCATCTTTTTGCAAAATTGACTTAGATCTAGTCACATCCATACCCGACCCTTTGATGGCTTCCTAATGCTGTGCGATAAAATGCAAACTTCTGCCTGGCCACGCCTGTCTACTTACTATTCAACAACCACCACAGACTCCACCACCACCTCCTTCTCCTTCACCTCCTCCTCCTCCTCCCCTACCGCCGCCGCCGCCGCCGCCGCCGCCGCCGCCGCCGCCACCACCACCACCACTACCGCAGCCACCACTGCCCGCCACCCCACTGCCGCCAACTGGCTGCCTCAAGGTACAAGAGCTTAGATGGCCTTTCTGGAGAGAACTCAGCCCACAGTGGACGCCAGCTCTGACTCTTCCTCCATCACCTCATATCTTCTATTTGCCTTCATTCACCACAATTTTACCCACGTCCCTATTTCACTGTTGAAATGCTAACATCCATGAAAGTAAGCGACTGGATGGCGGCGGCTATACTACTTCCATAGTTCTTGGCTGATGAGCACGCACATGCGTGTGCTCTCTCAATGATGGCGATCAACATTATCATACCTGTTACAGCTGAAGACAGAAGTGAAGCGCCTCCCTCAGGTCATGTGGCCTGCTGCCTAGGTGCAGCACCAGGTGTTAAGTGAGAGCAGCCCTGTCTGGAGGTGTCCTTGCTCCTGGTGTTACCTTATTTAGAGTCTACACAGCGGGGCACCCGGCTCCTTGCAGGAACCCAAAGAGCATTTAGCAGAAAGGAGAACTATGGAGAAAGACAGGGCATTCCGAGAAAGCTGGCGGTGGCCTAGGCTCCTTGACCCATTCTTGTCACTTGTGTCATTTGTCTTATCTCCTCTGATTTATACGTTCCTCTCAGTCAAGACTCGTGGCTCCCACATCTTGATGTCTCTTAGGGGACCCATTGTAAATGAAGGTACTCAGAACACTGCGCATGATGTGTACAGGCAACTAACTAGCTGTGAGTAGAAACTGCTTACAATCACGACCAAGCAAAATTTCACACACACACACACACACACACACACACACACACACACACACACACACACACTCACTCATAGATTATTTAGCTTCTGGATGTAGTCTCTGTACTTCTAGAATTAAAAGGTCATTCCATGAAGTGGGGAGATTTCATCATTGTTTTGTAAAAATAAAGTGAAAGGGGTGGGGGGAGGGAGAACAGGAGAGGGAGGGGAGGAGAAGGAGGGAGGGAAAGCTAATTTAAGAGTTCTCTACTGTCCTAAGTCCTCTGGAGTGAGCATCAACTCGTTAATTTGGAACCCAATTGGACCAGCAGCATCTCTTGTGATAAAAAACAAACAGCTTCCTCCAAGCATCTTTCTCGTTTCTTCCAGCCTGTCCCGATGCCACCCTCTCCCTTGCTTCCTGCCTCCCTCCCTCTTCCCAGGCCTGCTATCAGGGTCTCTTCCTCCCTCTATCACTGCTGAGGGGACTAAGAGAATCAGTGAGCAATGTCCTTTCTATTTTATTTTAATTTTATTTTTTTAATTCTAAGAATGGAACCAAGGATTCAGGACAGGGTGGCCTAATGTGAGGTGGCTGTCCACTCTCCACAGGAGTGTGTTTTCTAGAGCACATTGTTATGTAATAAAAGAGCAATTCTGTAAGCATGGGCCGTGGTCATGCCTACCATCCTCACTAAATATATATGCTGGGTGGTCAAACACAGCTGGAAACCAGAGAAGGAATTTACTGCAACTACTGGCTCCAGCGATCATGAGATCTGTGAGGGCAGGTCACATGTGTCCTCAGCCATGCCCACCATCAGGTAGGGGCCACACAGAGAACATGGAAATTCTCCTGCAGAAGGAAGAAGTCCACAGGTACATGTGCCCTTTCCCCAGGCCTGTTCAAGAGCTAGGTTTGCCTGTTTCTTTCGGCTTCTTGCAGACACATGACACGGAGAACAAATGAGGGTGCTACTCCACGCTTGGATTATGAGGAAACCTAATAAACCCAACAAGGAGAAAACAATTAGAGAAGATGACAAATGCAGCAGCCAGTAACTCTGTGAGAGCATCGGAAGCTCGGAAATACACTTCTTCTCCCTGGCTGCCCCACATCAACTGACAGACAGTCTGGAAACCCTAGCTACGTGGGGACCTTCACGTGGGGAAAGCCAAAGCCCGCAATGGGTTCCATATACAAGCCCACTGAGCTGACGCTGCCTGTACTAGTGGTTAAAACAAACAAACAAACAAACAAACAAACAAAACCCTATAGCGTGGGGTATACTTATTTCCCTGCTTTCGTAGAGTTTCACTGTTCCTTTGGTTTGCCTCTTCAGTTACATCTCGTCTTATGTTTTGCTGTGTGTAGTTTTTGTTTTGTTTTGTTTTTGGAGACAGGGCTTCTCTGTGTAGCAGTCCCAGCTATAGACCAAGCTAGCCTGGAACTCACAGAGATGCACCTGCCTCTGCCTCCTGAGTGCAGGGATTAAAGGCCCGCACCACCACTTTGTGTGACATTATTCTAGTGTGACAAGGCCACAGCAGATATGTTGACACGCTGGCCCTCCCAGGAGGCTGCTCACACCTTCTAGTTTGGACCCTTCTGCTTCCACTTAAGAGGACGGAAATACGTGTCTGTCTGGCTCCGACCACTGCAACCTACAAACGCCTGTTGCTCACTGAATGTTTAATAAAGCCTGAAGTAAAGAATAAAGATGCAGCCAAAGAGATTCTCTCATAGGAGAGCCTGTAGCACACAGGGGAGGCAGGGTCCCCACCGAGCAGGGCCAGTGTCCTGAGGTGCTGTGTGTGGGTGTCCTGTGGCTAACTACCTGGGAGCTCATTATGGGAAGCAGGCTGGATAAACAGCCACATAGAACCACTGTAAGATTTCAGAAACGTGGAACCCTCAGGACAGACTGGGCCTAACACAGACACAGCCTTCAACATCTCTCCGTGATGTACTTTTACATGAGAAATGCTGTAGCAGAGTGAACCAAGTGCTCACGTTGAAGGTCCCCACGTAGCTAGACCCAAAGCAGATGTCAAAAGCCAAACATTTATAAATGCAAATGCTCACAGTACTGAGTGAAAAAGAATTTTTAAAAAAGATTTCCAGATCAAAAAGAAAAAAAGCTGACTCATAACCAAGCAGAGTAGGAGACCCAGGAGTTTCTGAGAAGCAGCCTTTGGTGTCGGTATAGAAAGCGTGTGTGAGTTCTGGCACCAATAAAGCTCATGATTAGACTCAAAGGAGGACTGGTCCTTCCACTCGGGAAATGATCGCATGGAACTTTCTGCATAAACAAAGAACTTGATACTATTTGTGTCACACACACACACACACACACACACACACACACACACACACACACACACACACACACACACACACACCAGAACAGCTATTGCTTCCATGTGGTGTCCACAGCCAGGCCTGGTATGGAACTTTCTGCATAAACAAAGAACTTGATATTCTCTCTCTCTCTCTCTCTCTCTCTCTCTCTCTCTCTCTCTCTCTCTCTCTCTCTCTCTCTCACACACACACACACACACACACACACACACACACACACACACACACACACACACACACACACACACACACACACCAGAACAGCTATTGCTTCCATGCGGTGTCCACAGCCAGGCTTGGTCAGGGGACTCTCCAGCGCCCCTCCCTCCAGCCTGGCCCTGGATACCCAGGGTACACCCTGTGATGTCTTCTTTTAGGAGGTTTTATCAAGCTGGTTGTTGTGGTTTAAACACAAAATCCTGGCATGGTCTCTCTTCAGGTTTTTTGCTTTGGTTTGGTTTGGGTTTCTGGGTACAGAACTGCAGCCTTAACAGTAGTGTAAGTTTTAATTTTACAGTTCTAACAGCCCATTTATAATTAAATAAAAAGTGGCAGACTGTCTCCATTTCTTATCAAATAGGAAAGAGCCAAAATGTCTGAGAACCAATCAAATGTGACAATCAAGGATGTTTCTAAGTTAAATGCCGTATCATAGAAACTAATATCAAAATATTAGAAAGGAATTTTGGCTTACTGCTTTCTAAAATTAATCCTCTCTAATTCATAAGCAATCCACGTCCTTCACAAAATCTAGGCCCTCCTGGAAAACACACGGAGCTCACTAGCTGCTCTCAGTAAGGGCAATGTGTGCATTCCAATTCAGTGCTCTGCAGAGTGTTTGGTGCCGGTCCAGAGGCAGACTGCCTATTTATGCCTTTTGTAGCTGGACCCTCAGATCACTTCCTATATGAATATTTAAATAATTGGGTCCTGCAAGAAGGCAGGTGACCGGCTATGAGGATGACCTTTGCCCCAGAGCCTCCAGAGGAGAAGGGCTCCACACAGAAGGTCCCTTAGAGAGGAGATGGCCTGTCTTTATCTCACCTTCCTCTACTTCTGCTTTCACGACATGGCAACTTTTCCCGAGTCCCTCACCACGGGGGCCCCTGTATCCAATTCTCATTACAAATGCATTTTTGTCAATGAGTTAAGATTGGAAAAGGAAATTAATGACTGAGTACCATCAGACCATTTTCCACCAAGAGCCAGCCTCACCAAAGTGCTGTACACACTGACTTTACAATGGACCACCTTCTCATGTCCAGCTAAAGAACACATCTGAAGAGATCAAAGGTCCAGCACTGAGACCTGCAAGCAGATGCTCACAGATTTTTTTTTTTAAATTTGACTTTTCATCTTACATACTATACAGTGTTTTCTCTTGTCTGAACCTTCTGCGTAGGAGCCATGTTAGCAAACTCTCACATGTGCAAGTCTCCTGTGCAGGTAGATGGATGCTTCTCAGATGCTCTTGCTTACTCTAAATGAAGCGATCTCAGCAGCTTTCCAAAAGTAGCAAGGAAATCACAAGTCATAAATAACCCCAAACTCCTGAAGACTGACTGTTCAGACAGGTGGAGTCATGGAATCATCATGGCCGGAAGGAATCAGGTGTCAATACCGTTTGTTCCTAGTGAGAAAGGACCAGGAAAAGAAGGGAAAAAGGGGAAAGCAGACTACTGTTTCCACTAGGCACTTCACCATGTCAGTTCAGCCAGGGAGCCTAGAGGGTGATATTTCTTTTTTTTAATTTTTTATTAATTTATTCCTGTTACATCTCAATGGTTATCCCATCCCTTGTATCCTCCCATTCTTCCCTCCCTCCCATTTTCCCCTTATTCCCCTACCCTATGACTGTTCCTGAGGGGGATTTCCTCCCCCTGTATATGCTCATAGGGTATCAAGTCTCTTCTTGGTAACCTGCTATCCTTCCTCTGAGTGCCACCAGGTCTCCCCCTCCAGGGGACATGGTCAAATATGAGGCACCAGGGTTCGTGTGAAAGTCATACCCCACTCTCCACTCAACTGTGGAGAATGTTCTGTCCATTGGCTAGATCTGGGTAGGGGTTTAAAGTTTACTGCCTGTATTGTCCTTGGCTGGTTGCCTTAGTTTGAGCGGGACCCCTGGGCCCAAATCTGCCTATCATAATGTTCTACTTGTAGGTTTCTAGGACCCTCTGGATCCTTCTACTTTGCTATTCTCCCATGCTTCTCTCATCTAGAGTCCCAATAAGATGTCCTCCCCTCTGTCTCAGTTTCCTGGTAAGTGAAGGCTTTCATGGGACATGCCCCTTGGGCTAATATGCAGATATAAGTGAGTATATACCATTTGAGTCTTTCTGCTTCTGGGTTAACTCACTCATTATGATCATTTCTAGCTCAATCCATTTGTCCACAAATTTCGGGAATTGCTTGTTTTTAATAGCTGGGTAGTATTCCATACTGTATATGTACCACAGTTTCTTTATCCATTCTTCTACTGAGGGACACTTAGGTTGTTTTCATGTTCTGGCTATTATGAATAAGGCTGCTATGAACATGGTTGAGCAAATTTTCTTGTTGTGAGGGTGGTATTTCTAAGCCCAGAACGTATATGACATTTGAATAGATTCAAGCAGCCCAGCTCTTATCCCAAGGCCTGCAGTAGACAGGACTCCTCTGCATCTTAGAAAGAAAGCTTGGAGAACTGAGAGTCAACTGCAGCCTCACAGCTTCTGGCACAAAGCTGTCTGAAAGGGGCTCCTGCAGACGGGCCTTGCTGGCTCCAGGGCGGAGCGTCCGCCGGGGTCCTGGAGCGCCTCTAGACCAGCCCTTCCAGCCGCTCTATCCATCCTGAGGACCCCAGACTCAAGAGACTCTGCTGGGTGTGTCTGAAGTGGAGATGGACCACTTGCTTTTCTGTCAGATTCCCAGCGCTACCCACACGAGTGCTTTCCACGGTGCTTGCTTCTTATGAGAATGTTCCCCACACAACTCTCCCGTGCTTGCCACGCCCCCCTCCTTGCTCAGTGGCTCACCCAGCATATTCTGCCACCCTGTGGCCTGGTAAGTGTCCAGGTCAATGGATACTTCTGAAGACACAATTTGTCAACTTTGCTGTAATGGCTGGCACCTCTCCCCTGCCCCCAGATTTCTCTCCTCCCTTGAGGTTTTCATCTGCTCTCTATCCCGGGGCTCCTCCTGTCCCCTCCCAATATCCTCCTAAAGTCTTCTTTCTTTCCTTCTTTGTTTCTTTCTTTCTTTCAGGTGCTGGCCTTCCTTCAGGCCTGATCCTTGTTCCTCTTCTCACGCTGTTCATTAGGCCTGATAAATCTCATTCAAGCCTGTTTTCCAACTCTAGTCTATGCCCTGATGCCTCTCAGAACCAGAACTTTCTCAAAGTTCAAATGCGTATAATAGTCACAATTAGACAGTTCATTTATCTAGCAGGCATGTCAAAATTACCCGAAGTGAACTCATGAGCTTCTACCTCACTCCCTTTACTTTCTACTAACAAAAGGCCTCTCTGATTATTCACACAAGCCAGCCCTTCTTTCTCCTATGCAACTGTATCCTAATCTTATCCACATCACTCCAAAATCTACCTAAAATTTGCCCCTGTGGTCCCACCTCTATGACCACTGCTCCAGTGTTAACCAACGTCATCTCATCTTGACCAGCGCAGCATCCATGCAATGCCATGGCTACCTCTTGTCGTCTTCGCTCTAGGCTCCATCCATTTCATCTCTACGCTGCAGATAGAATAGGTCTTACAACTTCAAATGATAACTCTCAAGAAAAATTCTACAATGGCGCCCCACTGCTATTGAACTAAGTTTTCAACTCCAGTGTATTTTTTAAGTCTTCCTTTTCATATTCTGAGCTCTCATAAATCAACTGACCAAGTTGTATATTTAGCCATATATGGTCTCTCATATCTAAAAATGCATAGTATATTCCATGTTCCTGGAAAACGATCCATTATTAAAACCCCTCATCAGCATTCTGATTTTTTTTTTAAAAAAATCATTTATAAGACTATTGGATTCAGGCTCCTTTTTGACCCCCATTCTGCCTGACCCCACCTCAACTAAAGCACTGATCTAGGCCTGTCAGTGCACTAGTCCAAGGTCAAACCTTGAAGGCCCAGGCCTGAGACAGAGCTGCATCAACATATGAGCCCCTATATAATCACTTTCAAGCAACACACATCAAAGACTCTGAACAAGTGAGCACACGCCCCTAGCAGGGTGGATATGGTAACATAACATTTCAGAATCATATTTTGTCTTTACTCTGTTTCTCCTAGTTTTTAGACACTAACAGCACATGTTTATATCAGAACAGGGTTAGTGTCCAGATTGTCCCTTCCAGAGACTCAAGGAGACACCGACGTCACATTTGGAGATGGTTAGGGATGCACGTTGTCACTGCTAACAGTTTCTTTATCATTAGCAGACAGAAGGAATCTAAGGAACGGTGGCATCAGGGAACTGCCCCTTTTCTAAAAGGACACACCCTCACTTTCTCACACTCTGATCAAAGCAGCATATGTCTGCCACACGCCAAGTGTGCAGCGCTTCTGTAGCTCAACCAAGTCTCACAGATTGCCTCCGCAGCCCCTCCTGAGCGAAGATGCCTTTGCGTACTCTTGTAACACAGTAAACAAAAGGGTGCAAAGTTTTAAGGCCAGTAGTAACAGTCTTCACTGGCTGTCTGAAGCATGTAGCATTTGGGCATTCCCACTGTCCTCAGAGGAGGTTTTATAACCCTAAGAATTCTTCCCTGCATAGCATCTAAGATGGAAACTACTATCTTTCCATTCATGGTTCTCCCTGGGTGAAGGTGACCTGGTGACACCCACAGCTCAGCAGGCAGTGCTGTGTCAGCACTGAGACAATATGCCGAGTACCTCAAAACAGGGTATGTGTGACCCCTCATCAAGCTGACCCCAGGCCTAGTCTTGCCTTCCAGAAAACTGACAGAGAACTGGCTCGAGTGAACGTGGCAAATCAGCACACTGAGAGTCAAGAGACAAAAATGAGCACATTTGCATTTTACGTAAATGTCAGCGCACGTGTTGTGGGGCAAGCTCTGTGGAAGAGCGTACCTCATCTCAAGTTAGTCATCACTTGTCACCAAACAGGAAAATGCTGACAGATCTACACCAGATAAGGTGAATCATGGCAGTGTGGGAAACAGCCCAGTTTTCCTGATGAAACCAGCGTGTGCTCTTGCCTCCAAGCACAGCGAAGGCCGATGGCCCCCTGTTCTGCCCCCGCAAACTGGAAGAATACAGATGTTCCTGTGATCTCGCACTGAAAATGTCCCAGAAGAAAATCAAAACAGCAAGGTGGTAAGTGGCTGTCTCATCTTCCCTGTATGCAGAGAAATGTCACACAGCACTAGAGCCGGGTGTGGTGGCGCATGCCTTTAATCCTAGACCCTACCTCTAGATTTGGACTTAGTTAACCTGGCGTAGAGGCAAGAGGCATGTTTACCATACCAGGCCAGTTGTGAGAACCAGGGCTCCGCCCCTCTGATGCAGGAGGCATGCAGATGATTGACAGGGATCTAAGCCCAACCGGTGCTGCACATACAAACCCCAACCCTGCCAGCCAGAGCTCCCCATAGACTGCAACCAGAGAAGACTGGGGTCTGCCCACTTTGGGTGTATAGCTTTGGTCAAGTTATTGCTTCTCTTTGAGTCTTGAGTTAGCAATTATTGAAGAACACTTATATTACAGAGCTGTTAAGAATTACAGATAATTAGGCAAGAATCTAAATATTGCCTGGTGTATGTTAGGTCAATAAATGCTAAATGTTTCACATCCCATGGTGTCTAATCTCTTGGGAGTGGACCCTCTACCTAGGCTTCTACAAGCACACACCATTAGCTCTTTGGAGCACTCACTACTTATCCACCATGATCCTACCCACTGTAGTATCCATGCTGTATGGAGGAGCTGTAATGAAACCCACTGGTCCATGCCAGGCAGCCATCATCTGGCTATCCTTTCCTCTGCAGTGCCCACACCCCGGCTCTTCTCTCTGATTACTGATACTCCCAGATAGATCAGGAAGGGCCACTGAGAGGTAGAGTCTCTTCAGGCGTGTGGCGTGGAGCACTGAACATGGCTTGTGTGCTCATGGGGCCCTGAGCGGCCTGCAGCATCCACCACATCTGCTTAGATTAAGTCGGGGTGGAAAGCCGGGGTGTGTGCCATGCCCTGGCCCTAGGGGTAGTGTACAGCAGAAGAAACATCGGGCGGGGCAGCCCAAACCCCACTATACCAGTATGATGTCCCTGTCACATGTTACCACCAAGGGCCATGTAGATGGCCATGGTCTGTGCTGCAACCTCGGGCCATGTCAAAGCTGAAGGCCATGCTGATGTGGGTTGCCTGAGCTACTCCCTGACACCATGGTGATGTCTGGGTCCTCGCTGTCACTGATGGTCACATCTGGGTCCAAGGCCCTGATGCATCCAGGGTCTGAGTCGATGTCTGTGGTCCAGGTTGCCACCAGGAGTCATGCTGAAGTCTGTACCGCTACCTGAAGCCATAATGATATCTGTGTGCCATACTGTCACCTGGACCATACCCATCTGAGTAGCTGCCACCAGGGGCCATGTCAAAGCTTGTGGGTCATGCTGCCACTGAAGGCCATGCTGATGTGGGTGGCCTGAGCTACTACCTGACACCATGGTGATGTCCAGGTCCTTGCTGTCATTGAGGGTCACATCTGGGTCCAAGGCAACTGATGGCTTCCGCAGAGGTGTGGAAGGGAAAGGCTCAGGCCACTCAGAATTTGACCATGCTCCAGCAAGTATATAGATAGCATACAATGTACTTTTTTTCCTTTTTTTTTAACTTCTTTTGGGGGAGGGGATCACAAAGGGCATGCGGGACAGACATGAGAACTGGGAAGGGACAGTGATCCGTGTACATGATGTGAAAGTCCCAGAGAATCAGTAAAAATGTTATGGAGAAAACAAATATATAATCAGAGACTGGCTTATTACACTGCAAGTCAGGTGTTCCCTGGATGGGACCTGAGACATCAAGGAAAAGGTCCTGCGCAGTGATGAGCACGGAACGGTCCAGTTTCTGACTGGGCTACTGTTGTGAGCATGCGGGAGGTTAGCCCTTCCTGGAGTACGTGTGTTTCCCTGCCTCATCTGCTGCAATGGACATTTTTTCCTGATGTCTCAGAGCCAAGTGCTTGGAGCCTCTTCCTTGTCATACGCTCACATCCCACATTTGAGTGCACGGCTCCGAAGTTCCAAGGCAGTTCTGGGCTTGTTTCAAAGAGTGCGGAGATCCTGGTCAGCAAGTAAATCTGCAGTCTTGGTTAGGAACATGGATTATTCAGTTCACCTGTCACCATCCCTTACACCAGGTAGGTTAAAATAAGAGGAGGATCAGTGAGATCGAGAAGAAGAAGAAAAAAAACATGAACAAACTTTAAAAACTGGGTAAGTGCATGCTCTTAGAAACCTGAGGCAGGAGGACTGCCATGAGTTTAAGGCCAGCATGAGCACAAAGCCAGCCTGGGTAGCACAGTGAGTTTCAGGCCAGCATGAACTAAAGAATGAGACGACCCCCGCCCCCATCTCAAACAAAACAAAATACTTAAAATTTTTTATAAAAGAAATACAGGTAAAAATGTGCCGCTGAGGCCAGGTGCTGTTGTGCATGCCTGCAATCCTAGCACTTGCTGAGGCAGAGGCAGGTGGATGCCGGTGAGTTTGAAGCCAGTCTGGTCTACAAAGTGAATCCAGAACAGCCAAAGCTACACAGAGAAACCTTGTCTCAAACCAAAAGAAACCCCACCCCTCCTTCCGCAAAAAAATGTGATCTTGGAAAATTAAATTATTAGGAAACATAAAGAGATGAAACAAAGCACAGCATTTGTCTAACTGCCCCAACGCTTTGTCATGGAACTCTCATGCTGGGTAATGAGGGTCACAGAAGGCTGGCTCCTGCCACACTTGGTAACATCAGGTCAGGGAAGGCTACTCCCCCGTTGAGAAGCTCCTCATGGAGCTCTCTGACATGATCCAGCATTTTCTTGGACTAGCAGTGCACTCTTACGTAATCACATTTCATCTTAACTGTGAATCAATAGCAGGAGGGACCATTTTCTCTGAGGAAAACCAAGATGCGCACCTGGGCAGGGTGAACTGGGAGAGCTGCCTGTCAAGTGCTTCCTCCAGGCCACTCAGCCATGCAAATGGTATGTGTGAGCAATTCCCATCCTGTCCCCAGAAGGTCAGCACCTCTAGCACCAGGAAAGAAATGAAGACTCAAGGCACCTGAGTGCTGGGACACAGGACGAAGCCCAAGGTAAGGGCTGAGAACCTAAGGCTAGCCCAATGAAGAATGATGAGACCAGCTGGGAAACAGCCAGCCACGCCCACAGGTGCCTGTATGCTCCAAGTCACCCTGCCGAGCTCTCTGCATTCTCTGGCAGGGACTCCACCAAGGGGTTATGCTCAGGCACTGGCTGGCAATGCCCTGCAGACTGAACGCTCCCTGAGCCTGTCTGTAAAGTCTGGAACAACAGAGTCTACAGACAAGAAAATCCATGGTGTGGCATTTCTCCAGGGAAAATGTTAGGCTGGGCTGAGGCCAGGCCTGCGACACAAGTGAACAAGTAGATTCCAGAATGAACAGTCATGGCCTGGTTCCTCTAAGGCTTGGCTCGCTGTGTCCCACCAAGAGAAAGGAAGATAAGGAGACATCTTGCTGCTAACAGCCTGTGTGTAAGTGACATCCATTCATCTCTCACACGCCTTTGGGAAAAGCCAGGGGATCACCAACCCTCAGTCAGATGTACAACGTGACAGACCTGGCTCCTACAAGGACACGGTTCTTATGTGTTATCCAGAGACTATGAAACAACCACAAGGACATACCACAACACCATCACTAGCTGGCTGTTATCTAAAAGTGCAACAGCAATTTGGTGAGGATGAGGAGAAATGCTGAGGAGGATGTAGAGTGGTACAGCTGCTATAGAAAACGGCCTGGGAGTTATCAAAGAGGTAAATATGGAGTTACCCTGATACTCAGTGATGCTGCTCCTAGGTACACACGGAACACTGAAAACAGGAGACTGAACAAAGACACACAAGCCAATGCTCACAGGAGCACAATGGCGGCCAAAGAGGAAACAGCCAAGCGCCTACCAACAGCTGAATGCTAAACAAAAGCAATACTTGCATGTAGATACACACAGTATTTTCACACATGTGCAGTATTCACACATGTGCAGTATTCACACATGCGCAGTATTCACACATGCGCAATATTCACACATGTGCAGTATTCACACATGTAGTATTCACACAAACTCATGCAGTATTTCCACACATGTGCAGTATTCACACACATAATGCAGTATGTACATACACACACTATTCACACACATGCAGTATTCTTGCACACATGCAGTATTCACACACAGTATACACACATGCACACACAATGAAGTATTCACACACACATTCAGTATTCACATACACAGTACACACACATGCAGTATTCACACACAGTATTAACTAACACACACAGTATTCACACACACACACACACACACATTCAGTATTCACATACACAGTATACACACATGCAGTATTCACACACAGTATTCACACACACACAGTATTCACACATACAATGCAGTACTCACACACACTATTCACACATATGCTCAGTATTCACACATGTACATTATTCACACACACAATGCAGGACTCACATATATACACAATTCACACACATGCAGTATTCTTACACACATGTGCAGTAGTCACATATGTAGTATTCACACACATGCTCAGTATTCACACACATTTAGTATTCATATACACAGTACTCACACATGCAATTTTACATACATACACATACACACACATTATTCAAGCACAGGAGTAAATTCTATACTACAATGTGGATGAACCTTGAAGACACCATGCTATGTAAACAGAGACAAACACAAAAAAGTCCAACACTATGTGATTCCACTTGCACAAAATTATCAAATACATAATGGGAGAGAGGGTTTTTTTGGAGGGCAATGAAGAAGTTTTTCACATATTGGCTGCACAATATTGCAAGTGCAACTAATGGCAATGAACCACACTCTTAGAAATAACTAAAATGGAGGCTGTGGAAAGGATTTGGCAGTCAGGCACATGCCTAGCATGAACCAGGCCCTGGGTTCACTCCCCAGCACCAAGAAAATGCAAAACACAAGAGGCTGAAGGTATACATTTATGTTGCATGTTTTACCAATACATGCATGTAAAAACCCCCATAAAATGAAAAAGAAAACCCACGTGACCAAACAAAATAATCAAAACATAAGGAAGAAAATCATATTAAAGTTACAAGGATAACTTTATAATAAAGTTCGGAGGGCTCTAAAGGAAAACGCACGACTGTTTCTAAATGAACAGGGCAAGGTAACAAGCCCAGGTGACATAGTGCCGTCCCAGAACAGTGCATCACCAGCCCTCATCACGGAAGCTTCTTGCTATAGATGGTCATCAACAGAGTCCACAACTGGCCGCTCTGGGGAAGAAGATACCTGAAGCATCTAATTGTCTGGATGCTCCTCCTCTCAGGGACATGAGGAAAGTTTTTAAGAGCCAGAGCAGTAGATGACTTCAAGGAAACAGCAGTTTCTAGATATGACAGGATAGATACACATGCGAATTCACGGACTGAGCCAGCGTGCCCAAGTGCTGCACAGACTCAAGCCAGACAAATTCTCAGCCCAGAGGAGGAAGGAAAGTGGGCATGACGTCCCACCCATAACCGAGATGATGTCTGCACTGACAGCTGCTGGGAGGGAAAAATCAGGTTCCTTCAGTGAAGAGATACTGGGTACACTGACCACATCCCAGGGAAGGCCCCACGCTCAGGAGTAGGTTGGCTAGTACAAATCGGACTCCATGGGTTTTCTTGTTATTTGTTTGTTTTTCTAAGAGAAAAAGCACTTTAAGTTGACTGGGCAAGGAAGTGGGGGAGGGACCCGAGAGGAGTTGGGGGGGGAGAAAAATAAAATCAAAATATATTGTATGAATATATTTTGTCTCAAAATCTCAAAGCATAAATAATCGTCTCAGTCAGGGTGACCACTGCTGTGATGAAACACTATGATTAAAAGTAAATTGGGGAGGAAAGGGTTAATTTGGCTTCTACTTCCATATCACTGTTCATCTTTGGAGGAAGTCAGGACAGGAACTCACACAAGACAGGAACCTGGACGTAGGACTGACACAGAGGCCATGGAGGGGTCCTTTTTTATAGAATCGGGACCACACACAATGGGCTGGGCCCTCCCCATCAGTCACTAATGAAGAAAATACCCTACAGGCTTGCCTACAGCCTGATCTTAACGTGGGCGTTGTCTCAACTGAGGCTCCCTCTTCTCCGATGACCATTGCTTGTGTCAAGTTGACATGAAACTTGCCAGCACAATAACATTGTTTTTTTTTTTTAAAGACCTATTTTAGGTACATGTGTACTGGCATAGACTTCATAAAAAGCTCTGTGACAGTATCCTAGTGCCCTCATCTTAAGGCTATTGATTCTGAGGCCCACAGTGGCTAAGTTATTCATCCAAGGTCACACTTATGCCCGGGAACCCGGGACTCCAAAAGTAATCTAGGAAGGAGGTTAAGGCAAGATATGTAAGTAATCACGGGCTAAAGAAAGGAGAGTGATGGGGTGGATGAAGCCAACATATTCTTATTTCAAAGTCAGACACAAACTATCTAATAACCAGCACAGAACACGGCCGATCTTTCGGGCTCACTCAAATCTCTTCTAGGGAAGCAATGATGTCTGAGCCTACTAGATGCGGTTTTCAATACTGGCTCCTTATTTCTTCACTCAGCAAGCATTTACTAACTCTGACGGACACCAGGTAATGTGCTGGCAGTTGTCTTAGAGGCTGAAGCCTAGCTCCTGTGCCCTACCATGGGGACAGCCCCCCCACCTCATACCGTTGGTATGAAAGTCACAGACAGAAGGCGTGGCTGCTTCTGACTCCTAGCTGGCACCTAATAATCGCTGATTGAAGACACGCTCTTGCCTAATTCCTCAGAACAAGAACTCTTGATAATGATTAAGATACATAAATCTTGGTCCTCATCTTGTCAATGAAGGCATTGTGACTGCCAGGCTGCAGACAGGCGTACCCAAACAGACACTCAGTTCCTTGTACTCCACCCTGTTTCCTACCCCGAAGCCAGGCAGATGGGACACCAATAAGTCAATTCTCTTCTATTCTTCCCAGAAGAGGAGGAGATAGAGAAGAGGAAGAAGAAAAGGAAAGGGGAGAGAGAGGATTGAACAAAAGGAAAGTGGAAATGATGTCAAGCTAGAGTATGGATGTCATTTGTGTCTGTCTCTCCCCCAGTGCCCCTGTGTCCCTGGGTCCCTGTATCCCAGTGCCCCTGGGTCCCTGTATCCCAGTGTCGCTGTGTCCCTGGGTCCTGTGTGCATGTGTATAGGGTTCCCACCTTCCATTTTTCCATACTATGTCCCAGAGTGTCCCAATCAAAGATGACATGAATATTCCCAAACCCTAAACACCTTCCTTAGGGAAGAAAGAGGCGTGCCCCTCTTAAACAATGGACCATTCGTTTAGCAACACAGTCAAATTAAGGAGTTTCATTTCTAGGCTCTTCACCAACCAAGATAACAGATCTCGAACACAGTGCCTGAGAGTTTTATGTTGATTGTTGATGAATCACTGAGTTCACCCTGACTAGTAAACTGCAGGAAGCCAAAGGGCATGTCCAGCATTTCCCGGAGTCAATGAGTCCTTACCAAACCCTTCCATTGAGCTTGCAATATACACAAAGCTGGGAAGCGAGCTGGTCACATTCACACCCCACAGAGGCTGGATGTGTAGACCACTGCTTACTTCATCTGAGCCAGGTAGAAATGAATTTTTTGAAGTCCTGTGACAACGAGGCAAGCCCTGCTGCTCGGTAACATATTCCAGGTGCCAGGAAAGGACGGCCTAGTGTCCAGCTCATCTGACAGAGAGGACAGAGATGATGCTGTGGAAGGTGCCACGTTTTTAGGTCCAGATCAGCTCCAAACATCACACTCCCAACTTACTCACCTGAACATCTCCGAATCACAGTGTGAATTAAATGACACCCAGAAAGTGCTGCTGGCGAGGGAGCTTTGTGTCAATAGAAGAGGAACTGCACCGAGAAGAAAAATACACCCAGCAAGTCCCAACACGCCTGCCTACCCACAACTTCGCTTCCCAGAAGCACCTTCTCTTTTTGCCAATCCATCTTCGACCTTCTAGGTTTGAGGGGTTTTGCAAGCTTCTCCCAGCTCTAGGTGCTATGGAAGAGACAGCACCCAACTTCAGTATTGGAACCAAGGGACACAGAGCTAGGGAGTCTTCATACTGGTCGCCCTTCCCCAAATCAAAAGAAGCATGCCTCTTCTGTATCACAACACTGGCTCTGAGAGCTGTGGTTTGAAGACAGAAACAGGGGTAATTCTACAAAGTGATGACTCATGCATTATGAGGAAAACTGAAAACGCCTTAAATGTCTTCCATGATCCTGGTTTTGAACTACAAATGAGAGTCAGACAGAGATCGCATCCAGGACTGGTAATGTTGAGAATCGTAGAGCCCTCAAATAGCTAATATTCCCAGATGGTTCCTGCCTTTGCATTGCATGGCTCACTTTCTGGGGAGCTGCAGGGAGGAGACCTGAGACCCTTCCGAACCCTCTCTTCTTGCTTTAAAATAACCAATTTAGACAGTTTCTGGCAGGCAGCGCCCTTCCTGCCGTGATTGTAGATAGTCCTGAGAAGATGCCACTGCAGTTCTGTGTAACACCAGCTCCAACACCTCCCACATGCCGCACCTACTCACAGAGAGTCTCTATCCTTTTGATGACTGCGTTTGTAGAACCAAAATTATTATTGCTGAGGCAGCATCGAGTTCTCACCAACAATAAGAAGGAAGGTGAGCTTGCTAAGCCAGGTGTAGCGAAGACCTTTCCTTGGCCTATCCTTCTACCTGTTCCCACTGCAGAGCGTGCAAAGACACCTCAGTGTTGCACTGTTCAAAGTTAGTGTGCCATGGACTCAACAAAGAAAAACCGAGGTGTGAAGAGGAAGCTCATTGGTAGAGAGGATCAGTGGGCGGGGCTTAGAGGAAGCCAGTAAAGGGCAAAGAAATGTCAAGGGAAGACATGTAGACACATGGAGGTGCTGGAATAGAAGATGAACACACATCAGGGTGCCACAGGTTTCCGGTTCTCACTCCATTAGGCTTCCGGTATCCCAATACAATGTTCTTACCCTCTCTCAAGAAGCCCTGGTGGGGTATTGTGCATCTATGCGACCACAGCGCCATCTAGTGGAGTGGTAGAATTTTTTTAAAATGACCTAGTCAGGATCAAATCCATATTGAAAAGATTCTAGGCAATAAATTTAGGTGACAGAACGTGCTACCAATAAACACCTTCAGTCTAAGTTAACTGGTTTCTGTGTCTTATGGGTGACTTCTCAAAACAAGATAGGCATAACTGCATTCTGAATTCAACATGATTTCCTCCTCACCCCCTTTGTATCAGCTCAGCTATCATGAGACTTTTGATGAAACAAGTCATGAAACACCAACACAGGCCGATTGTGCATGTGAGGTAGAACTATGTCCGATAAACAGTCCCAATATCCATTTTCTGCTGCATTTTTACCACCCAAAACATCCCCATGAAACGCCCCAATAACAAACACAAGAGTGTAAATCTCTCTTTTATTAGGACATGAGACCCAAACGGTGTGTCATCAACATTTCTGGGTCTTGTGTTATAAGTTCTGGGGAGCAAAACAGGGTGGGTGCAAAAGCGCATACTTTGGCTTAGGTCTCAACTGGAATCTAGAACCTCTGCCATGTCTCCCTTCCACATGTAAAATGGGAGTGGTGTGAGGCTGATACGGGAACAGGTACACTGCCGGCTGAGAGATGCCCTCTGAGTAAATTGGGGAGACAAATAACAAGTAACAAATCTCAGTTTTACTCAAGCTGTCACAGTAAAACTTGTCACTTCTAAATATGAGAGAGACAGAGACAGACAGACAGACAGACAGACAGACACACACACACACAGAGAGAGAGAGAGGGGAGGGGAGAAAGTCTTATGAAATTCTAATTGTCAACCCACTCCCAACCCAGCTTCTACTTGAAAGTCAACCAACTAATGAGTCAAAGGTGAAGACGGAACTCTGCCAGCCTCAGTACCGGGAGAGTTCATAGCACATTTGACTTTAATTCATGTGTACCGTAATCCTGTGGGTTAAAGGACCGTAAATGTTCTGGTTTTTCTTATACTTCAAAGGAAGTTATTTAATGGCCATGAATTACGGTCCCTCCATTACAGTGTAACTAAGAAACACAACTGTTTCTGGTGTGATTCCCAACCTGGCTCCTTTACCAAGGAACTTCAAGGCAAGAATTTACACAAAATAACATCTCCAGGCTCTCAGGCATCCTCATACAGGAGGAGACACTACCCTTAGGAGGCCTGAGAGTTGGGAGTTCACACTGAAGTTATGTGAGGTTGAGGCCTGGCTGAGCTGGGGATGGACCAACCGTAAGATGCAGAGCTAGTGGACACTACTTCCCTGAGAGGCCCGTGTGGCACAGATACCCAGAGAGAAAACAATGGAGACAATAACAGTTTTAAAGAACAAACCCGCAGTGATGCAAAAGCCTGGCATGTAGGGGTACAACTGCAACCCCAGCACTCAGGAAGCTGAGGCAAGAGAATTCAGAGTTTGAAGCTAGTCTGGGCTATATAGCCAAACTATGGCAAGGAAGGAAGGAGGGAAGGAAGGAAGGAGGGAAGGAAGGAAGGAGGGAAGGAAGGAGGGAAGGAAGGAAGGAAGGAGGGAAGGAAGGAGGGAAGGAAGGAAGGAGGGAAGGAAGGAAGAAGAAAGAAAAGAATGGGGAGAAAGTGTTATAAAAATATGGAAGCCGGGCGTGGTGGCGCACACTTTTAATCCCAGCACTCGGGAGGCAGAGGCAGGCGGATCGCTGTGAGTTCGAGGCCAGCCTGGTCTACAATGTTAGTTCAGGCCAGCCAAGGCTACACAGAGAAACCACCCTGTTTCGAAAAACCAAACCAAAATATATATTCCTACCTTTTTGACACGTGCTAGTCCAACAGAAAAGCCCTAAAATATTCACATTGCCCCAAGACCAAGATATAAAGTACGGCTTTCTGTCACAGTAACAAAACAGGCCTGGAGGCTCAGAAGCAATCAGCATATGGTGGAGCGATTTCCTTATCATGGCCTGGACTTGATTTGTGATCTCAGTTTCCCAGCTCACTATTTGTCAAGTTTTAGACAACTCCCTTAAAGCTCTGGTTTGCTCATCTACGTGGAGAGGGCACTTTATCTCCACACAGGGCTGCCACAGAAGCAGAGAGTACATTGATGTGAGCGAGGGTGGGGGTGAGGGGGTTTGGGGGGTGGGGATACAGCCCCGGGAAGTTCCAGTCCTCAGGCATGCTGAGAGCAAGCAGTCACCAGGCCAGGCTGGAGGATGCATGGGGGGTGGAGTCAAAGTGATATTGCAACAAAAGAGATAAACAAAAAACCCCAGTGATCTGTTTACTGCTTCTTTTACACCGTGCGTGCGTGTGTGCGTGTGTGCATGCATGTGTCTGTGTGTGTGCGCACACAGGGTATTGCAGAATCAGGTATGTGGTGATAGACAGCTCAATAACGCAGCTCTCCCCCATCACGGGGCACCCAGGGCCTCCTCTGTTTTCCCAGATGGAGATCTTCGCTGAATGGGAAGATCGCTGCCTTTCCCCATAAATTTAGAAAATAATCTACATTAACTGGGCTGTGATACACAAGCCATGTATAATTCTGATGACTCTCGAGGTTGTTTGAAGAAGAAACTGCGGGTAGAGCTGAGTGGCAGAGTGCTTGTGGAGCACATGTGAGGCCCTGGGTTTCATCCCCGGGGGTGGGGGGTGAGGGGGTGGAGTAAAAACACAACGAATCAAAAGGAAACTGGATTCAGCCAAGGCTGTCCTGATGCTTGAACTGAGATGACAGGCGCCGAACCCTGACCTCCGGCACAGCAAAGCCCTTGTCTTTCAGCTCACTGAGTACACGGGCTGCACAGACAAGAGAGGACCGCACATCTCCGTAGCTGTCGGAGCAGACCACAGAAACTGTACTGGTGTTGCCAACATCACTGATACAATGAGCACACAGGGCAGAGCTATTGGTGATCTGACAAGAATGAGATGAAGGGCTGAGGAGTCTCTGAGACACAAAAGCAGTCACACTGTGAGGTTCAAAAGCAGAGAGAATCGCACCTGGAAGAGGCCAGGGGTCGCCCACGCGATGATGCTTTCCTGATCTTTCTCACTTTCCGTCTTGCTTTCATAGTTACGCTCCGCTGAGGGGGACGCCCTCTAGGATGCAGCAGTAGAGGAGGAAAGATGTGGTAGTCCTCAGGATATTAGAGACAATACAGCCATACAGGCCGAGCCTCCCCAGACTCGTCCTCCTCCTCTTTCCACTTGACAGGCGACCTGAGCAGAAGGCAGCTGCCATTTCCCAAGACCACATTTGCCCTGCTTAGTCCATAAACAGCGAGAGCTTAAAGGGTCTGGGCTTGTTTCTGGCTTGTGGAGAGCTTTTAGAAGTTCAAGGTGACATGAAGAGGTCAGGCCATAGTTGCAGGCCTGTAATCCCAGCTACTTGGGACCCTTAAGAGTAGGGTCCGTGACTCAGGGACTGCCTGGGCCACATAAGGTCGCTAAGGCCAGCCTGAGTAATATAGCGAGACCTTGTCTAAAAACTTCAAACAAGGTCTGGGCCAGAGTTCAGCAGCAGAGAGTCTAGGCAGCATGGGTAAGGTCCTGAGTTTGGTTCCCAGAACCAATGCTCACTATAACCACAACAAAATAAAATGAAAACAAACATATACCCTAAAAATTTCCATGAGGCCAAGTGTTTTCCTTTCCCAGTAGTGTCCAGAGCATGTGGGGCCCGCTCCATGGTCAGTCATCTTGAGTGGCCACCCTTCTGATCTCACCTGAATAGGGGGTGAGAACTGAGAGTTGGACAGGGCGGCAGTGGTCTGGGACAAAGGACACCCTGTTTTGTCACAAATGTACACATATAACAGAGAAGAGAGCTGAACTTCGCCATCTTGCTGTAGCCAACCCTCAACTCCAGGGGTGACCACTGGAGCCAAGGTCAACACCCCCATGTCCTGCCAATGTACAATGGTGGGGTAGTGGGAGGCAGACAGGGCCATAGGTGCCCCCAAATCACACATGCATGTGTGCGCTGACACCACATGATGTTTGCCCAGGGAGGGTGTCTGAGCAAATGAGCAACCGTTACCTTCCTTAGGGAAAAAATGGCACTGTCTTAGATGGTTTTCTCCTGGCCCCACCACAGCACAGGTACTAGAACCTAGAATAAATTAGCATATTGAGAAGAGGGGGCAAACCCAAAGCTTTCCTCTACAAACCTCCCAGGGGCCAGCAAGACTTGAATGATACAAGACTGACGTTTTTAAAGTAAAAAAGGCTACTTTTCATAACCTGACTATGGTAGGAAAATCAGAATTGTTGACCAAAACCTCAACAAGGGTAAAAATAGGAAATACAGACAAGGGAACAATAAATATCCTCCCACCTCCAAAACACCCAGAGATGGCGGCAGTCCAATAAACAGGATTTCCTCATCCAGTGCTCGGGTTTCATACAACAGGGCAAGAGTGGGGGGAAGAAAGAGAGATAAGCACTGAAAAGGCGGGGGGGGGGGGCAGGAAATATACCAGCTGCCTTTCTAATCCCAAAGGAATCAAATTAAAATTTACTTACCATTTCAGTAGTTGGTGAATAATCTATACAGGGAATTTATTTTATTAAAAAAATAAACGAAGTTGCTGCACATAGTGGCAAACACCTTTAATCCCAGGACTAGGGGAGGCAGAGGCAGGCGGATCTCTGTGAGTTGGAGGCCAGGCTAATCTACAAAGTGAGTCCAGGACAGCCAGGGCTATTACACAGAGAAGCTCTGTTTCTAAAAACATCAATCAATCAATCAACTGATCGATCAATAAGTAAACAAAGCTAAGCCAGCCCTTGCCCATCACATGGTTAAAACAAAATGATGCCACAGCAAGACCTCCTTTGAGGGGGGACAGCAGCTGTCAAGAGGGGCTGTCACAAGGAGTCCAGCTATAAGGCACAACTGTGGTCCCTTCATCTCTCTCTCACTCTCCTTACTTGGTCTCAGGGCAAAAGAGGAATTAATCAGAAGCCGTAACCCTCAATGACAAAGAAGCACGAGCTGCGCTTGGTGGTCGTTGCGCCCTGGAAGAGGCACTGCTCCTATCCACATGAGCCTAGCATGGGTGCAGGGAGAGCCTCAGCTGTTGCCACCCCAGCGGTGGCTGACTGGCTCTGGGCCCTTGCTGTACCCCCATAGGAATAAGACACACAGGCCAGCAGGGAAAGCCAGGAGCGCCCTGGGAGGAGCTGTCTGCTCAGGTAATTTCCCCAGTGTTTTCCTCAGCCCAGTGTAGGGAGCTCTGCACGGATGGCCACACGCACACAAACGCCAACCCTGTTTGATGTGTGTTCAAGGTGAATGCTAGAGTTCATAACTCAGGGTTGGGGGAGCAGTCACCTCTGCCGGCTTCCCTCCTTTCTCAAGCAGCCCTGGAGCACGCAGCTGAAGCCAGGGGGATGCCTTGCTCACACATGGCCTGTGCTGGTTCGCTGAGTTCTATACTGAGTGAATGCCAGCCATTTGCGAATCAAATGTCTCCCCTCTGCACCCCCCACCCCAGGAAACTGTAACCACAGGGTTAATTCTGTCTAGGCCTGCAGAGGGCAAATCCCACAGCACCTTCCCAGGTGAAACTGTTAGGAACTGATTAAGAATCAGAGACCTGGGCTGCTAGCAGCGTGACTCTGGACAAGTTATTAAGTCTCCTGATTTCCTACTTCTGGCTGAAAACCAAGGAAAACAGAGTTGCTGGACAATGCCCAGCCCCATGCAGTCTACACAACAGTGGATGTTGACTGTAACTGATGTGGCAAAACTCAGAGAAAATCCACAGGAGTGAATAACCTTGGGCTGAGCGAGGAGACCATGTTCAAAGCGGTTTCACACAGTGTCCTTCGAGACGAGCACACTGCTCCGGGCGAAGTTATAAATACCCACAGGCTCCTGCAATGGGGCAAACACTAGCATGCAAAGGCTCACTAGCTTGTCTGTGTTGCTTTTGATGCAGAACAGGCTGAAACTAGAGTACATAATTATTCTATAGTTAAAGTGCACTTTCCATTTCTGGGAAGAGTCTGTGATCCCAATTTTAATGCATTTTAAAATAAACTATGAGATTTCACTTTTTTGAAGTCATGGAAATATTTATGGGTGCGTGTTTTTAATTGGCACTCTAGTTAATGCTGAAATGTGTTTATATGTGTCTGTAAATATGGACACAGATATATACACATATGATGGTAATAAAGCAACAAATAATAATTGTTTATAAACTGGAAAACTTTTAGATTTTAAGTTAGACTAAAGGTGGCAAGAGACTTAGGTCTTAGCCTCTGACCAAGTTTTAGTAACTCTTTGTTCATTAAAGACTTTCCAAATCACACACACAGTGAGTTTGTTACAAGGGCCTCTTGAGGGCAATAGTAAAGAATTTGGTGGAGGAGATTAAAGAAAAAAGCAGTGGAAATGAGATTTTTTTTTCATCCTTTTTCTGGATTTCTGAGAATTAGAATACAGAATACAGGCCTGTCTACTAAGGCCTGTGTAAGGGTAAGAACAGACTTCTGAAACATGCTCTCCCGCCCTCACCCCCACCCCTACCTTCACCCCCCCACCCCCACCCCCACCCCCACCCCCTCTTTCCCCAGCTCACTAGCAGGCCACATAGCGGAAGTGTCTCCATTCAGAGAGGGACCTCTCAGCTCTTGCACAATGTGCTGAAAGAGCAGAAGATGGCTTTTGTCCCTAGCAAAGGCATCTGCTAAAACACCAGCCAGATGAACATGTGCCCAAGAGGCCAGGGCTGCAAGGCAGAGGGACTAAAATAAAGTCCATAAACTGTCTCCCCTCTTCATTTGCTACTGCTCTGATTTACTTAAAGTAAGTGCTTGCAGGCGAAATCTGAGTGCATTTTTGGCAAGGAATTAACCAAATTATCTTTGCCTATTCATAGAGTAAATAGAGTGATGGAGAAAATCCAAATAGGGAAGAGAAAAGAAGACGGGAGAAAGTAAAGGGCTTGTCTTAAAATAGCTCTTGAATTTAAGGAAATGTGTCCACACTCAGGGTTTAAGAGCCTTAAAATAATTACTCCAAGACGTAGCCGGTAGACAGCACCAGGCAGTAACTGTGCCGTGTCCTTGATCGACATTTGTGCCTTCTACACAGACATCGCTTGCTGAAGATTAAACTCCGTAAGTTCACAGAGGTTCAAGGGACAATGATGATCCCCCGGGAAGAGCTGTGTTTGTCCTAGTTTATCTGTGAGTCTAAAATAAAATGTCAGAGAATGTCCCTGACTGGGAGACATGTAATGCACTACTGTGATTTGCATGTGGCTTGTCCCCTAAAGGCTCGTGCTCCGATGTCATAGCATGTAAAGAATGTGGGACCTTTAAGAGGGAGGCATAAGGAAGGCAATGGTCACCACTGCCCTTCTGAGGGGTCCATGCTGGCATTTCAGCACGGTTGGGTCTGGCCGAATTACATCTTTCCTAAGTAAGCCTGGCCCTTCCCTATCCTTTCCTGCTTCCTCCCTCATGACCTCCATACATCTCAACCCCAGATGGGCTTCACCATCGAGGGCCACACTAGAAGGCACACAGAGGAGACTACCCTAACCTAGACTTTCAGCCTCCAAAAATGTGAGTAGCCAAACTTGCTCTAAGTAGCCAGCCTCAAGTGCTTCGTTGCAACAGAAGTTAGGCGGACAAAGGTACATGCTTCTAGAATCAGCAGTCCAGAAGAGGATTAGAAAGCCATCTTCATCATCACCTGCTAGCCACGTGTAACCCAGAGACAGGGAAGTCAATTCCTGCATCTGGGATGGCAGTATGCGCTGTAAATACCAGGGCAGACTTACAGAAACAGAACCACACACTGATGCACAGGAGTACCACGAAAGGAGCTGCTGCATCTCCAGGTCTGACTTGACCTGGGCCCATCTCTTTTACTGATTCAGAAATTAAGCTTAAGAACTTACCAGAAGTAAAGGATCAGGTTCAAGTATCTTCTGCCTTCCACCTGTACGTTTACACTAATTCCACATTTTCTTTCACTACTCTGCCTGAGCCTTCGCTTCTTTGAGTTTAAGGCGCCATCATGGAAATCTGCGCAGGCAGCGTCAACCCTCGGTACAGAGGCCTGAGATCCTGCAGTGGGCTAGTGGGGTCCGAAAGTGAACTTGAAAAGGCTGGGGAAGACTGAAATGCTTGCAATGCAAAAATGTGAACCTCAGTTCAGACCTCCACTAGTCATGTGAAAATCCAGATGTGACGGTGTGCATCTTTAAGGCCAGCACCAGGAGGCAGAGACAGGGGACTACTGAGGCTGGATGAACTGGTGAGCTCTGGATCTAGTGAGAGACCACATCTCAGAGAGTGAGTGAAGAAGACACCAGGCATAAGCTTCTGGATTTCATGTGCAAACATAGGTGCACACACATGCACAATCGGGCGGACACACACAAAGAAAGAAGGTGAGTTGCTGAACCAGCCAGCTGTTTGAAATTTTAAAAGCAATACAAGGAAGGGGAAGAACTCAAAGGACCAGGCAGGCCGCTGCCCTTCTGGAGTGGGATGCCCTGCTCACCAAGGCTTAGCACAGGCTCCTAAGCATCGGGATGCTGAGATGTGCTCTAAAGCAGCAACCGTGTCAGGGCCTGAACTCCAACAATACATGGTGCTTTCCTTGGCTTTGTATTGTCTCCCACCCAGCTACATGGTTTTCAGTGGAACTCCTATTACACATGGTTATTCATACAGAGATCACACAGCTAGCACAGGGCAGGTATGATATCCGAGAAGACTGAGGGGGATCTGTGCACTCGCTTACTCTCTGCTAGCATTTCTTCCTGTTGTTAGTTCACCTCTGTCTCACTCTACAAACTCAACACCAAACCAGGCCCCAGAGCTACCTTCCTCTCCTTTTCGAAGTAGTGAGTGCCTAGTAACAGAGTAACACTCCTGATGCAAAGAGTCCAACTACAAGCAGCAATTAAGAGGGGCTGGGCATGATGGCGCACGCCTCTAATCCCAGCACTTGGGAGGCAGAGGCAGGTGGATCGCTGTGAGTATGAGGCCAGTCTGGTCTACAAAGTGAGTTCAGGATAGCCAAGGCTACACAGAGAAACCCTGTCTCGAAAAAAAAAAACAAACCATTAACACTACCCCCAAATACTTCCCTAAGTTTTCATCTAATGAGCACCACTGTACACATAAAAAAGAAAGAAAGAAAGAAAGAAAGAAAGAAAGAAAGAAAGAAAGAGCTGACACCTACAGGCAAAGCCGACAAGGACCCAGTGTACGTCTTCAATAGATTTTTCCTTCTGGACACACCACAAACCCATACTTGATAGCCCATTTATAGCAAATTCACAAAACAATAAACAGAGAGTTAGAATGTCTTAGGAGAGATACTGACTCCTGATGCTTGACCCTGTGCTTGTGTAATAGAACGTGAAGCGAGTATACAATTTGACCAAGAGGTGGTGCCGGAAATTCTGTCCCTGCCCATCCACCCCGCCTCCCTCTGCCAGCAAGAAAGCGCTCAAGATTGTGATCTCATTTTCATGCAATCACCTCTACCTGCAGCATGTGTGCATGTGTCCCTGTGTGATAAATGCAAGCAGGGACACATTCAGTTTGTGTCGCTGCAGTTTTGCCAATGGCCACCCACTTGGTCCCCCATAACCCTTCTCACTCAAATCGTCTACGTTCAGGCAAGAGCTATTTCCTTAAGGAACCATCACAGCAGGCAAAACACAGGAGGAAAATAGATCCAGTACACATCTTCATCCTGAACAACAGCATCCATGTGTGTCGCCCACCCGTCCCTGTGCACGCAGGAGGAAGCACGTGGACAGCATGAGAACCTGCAGCATGTGTGAGGTGAGAGGCACACAGAGAGCTAGAAAAGAATATTGTGTTTTCAATTCGCATCAAGCGGGGGGGGGGGGGGGGGAGGGGGGGACGGGGCTGGAGAGATGGCTCAGTGGTTAAGAGCAATGGCTGCTCTTTCAGAGGACCTGAGTTTGATTCCCAGCACCTACACAGGGGGGTCAGGGAGGGCTCCCAACCATCTGTAACTCCTGTTACAGAGAATCTGATGCCCTCTTTTTTCCCCGACAGGCACCAAGAATGCATGTGGTACATACACATTCATAGAGGGAAAGCATCCATACACATAAAATAAAAGCTTTAAAAAGTTCAAATGTCTATTTTTTTGGTACACACTACTTTCACTCTTCTATACTGAAAGAGCCTGCTTAATATCGGAAAGGAATGAACAGGTACAGAGATTACATTTCCACAAGGAAAACACAGAATCCAAGACCACTTTTCATGTGTGCCAAGACGACAGATGATGTTTCATGGGCTTTCTGTGTGTGCTTTAAATACCACAAACCTGCCATGTTAAGTAGCTCCCATTCAAGACTTACAGCTCATTTTTTTATTCACATGCATAATTTTATTATGTAGCAGCAGGTACTGTATGATTTCTAGGCTGTAATGTAATCGTTATTGGTGTGATAGACTACATTTATTAAATTTTGAATTTGTGGGCCTTTATTTAAATAAAAAAAATTAGGGCAATTTAACAATACAAGCCTGGCCAACACAGCCAGGATGAGATCAAACTGGCTGATGGGCAAATCACAAGCCTAAAGGGACGAGCCAGGTTCGAGGCCGTCTGGCACACGCATCTGGAGAGGTACTCGAAACTGCGCTCAGGTAATACCAGATGAGCAAGACAAGGAAAATTACACTCCAAGTCCCAGGCACCATCACAGAGGGACGGCGTGCACTGCCCACACTGCTTGTTCCCCTGTTCCAACAGCATGTATTCACATTTTTGCTTTCTGAGGACACAGATTAAAGGCTAGAAAATTGTGCTCGAGAGGTCTTTCTTGGTATTCAGATTACTAAAGACCCTTATTAGCACACTTAAAAAAAATAAGCAAATGATAAAGAGAAAACGCAGAGAGAGAAATCAAAATTATCACCTGACATCCCAAGGTGGGAAAGAAACTGTTCTGTTAGCAGGTTTGTGCCACGAGAAGGAATCTCTCTAGTCTAAGCAAAGGGCAGAGGTCTGCAAATCAGGGGCATCCTGCTAAGCAGGCTGCTCACCACCATGCTTCCTACAGGAAATGGGATTGAATGAAGGAGCAGTCCAGTTCCCTACAGATTAAAAATAGGCCTGCACGATCTAGCCATTCTAGATCTGGGCTGATACTCAAAACACTTGAAAGCAGGTTCAGACATATTTGTTCGTCTATGTCCATAGCAGCGTTAGTCGCATGGAAGGGACGAAAGAGCCAGAGCTTCTATAGAAAAGGGTCAGGGGTGCTGGGGTGAAGGCAGATTGAGGAGAACAGTAAGATGGATGAGCGGAAGCGAAGGAGGATGAACAGAAGGAAGAAAAGGAAAGCAAGCTCCATTGACAGAAGAAGATGATACTGGAGAGAAACGATGGGGAACAGTCTGCAGACTGTGTGGACAGTCAACCTCCCCGTAAAGGGAGAATGAGAAGCTTCACAGTTCAGGAGTCTTGTGTGCTGCCCAGACCAAGAGGTCACAGGAAACAGCATCACAGCAAGCGTGATTAGTATCCTGCACTGCCCGAGAGGGCAGCGGGAGTGGCAGCTTTATTACTGTGGCGCATGCGCTAAAGATGCATCGCCTGAAAGCAGTTACGAGCAAACATCAAGCAAGACCTGCCAGGGACCAAAAGGCCTGAGGCCGACTCCCACCCATTCAGTATTTGCAGCAAACATCCTGCTGGGCCACTCATTAGGTATGCAAGGCATCCGGCTTAGTCCTGAGAAGACAGCGATCTGATCCTAAGATATTCACAGAGACATCCTGCTTTGTCTCTCCTGGAAGACCCCTCCCCTTGCAAATGTTCCCGGGGCTCAACCCAGAAGATTTTGTACTTTTCCACTACTCTCCCTTGCGTACCCCGCCCGCCCTAAAGCAGGTTTTAAAAAGCCTGCCCTTACCTTTAATAAACGAGCTCTTGACAAGCAATTGTTCGCTTGAGCTACTGTCTCTCTCCCGCCCATTTCTTTATGTACAGGTTGCGACCCCCCTCGATCCCCCAATAACTGACCAGCTGGACTGGTTGGTGGACTAATTATCGTTACATGGATTAATTTCATCTGGCGACCACGAAGGGACTCGAGGTGCGGGTTTCTCCCCGAACGGATTAAGGGACCGGTCCACAGGAGTTTTCATGACCAGCCGAGCTCGCCCGGCCGGCTTCGTCATTAGGTGAGTCATCCGTTCGCATATCTCAAGAATGGGCCATTCGCTGTCCAAGGAAGCAAAGTTCATAAAAGGCTTAAAGGACGTACTCAGAGAGAGAGGTATTAGGGTAAAAAAGAAACATTTGATTGAGTTTTTTGTTTTTATTGACCAGACCTGTCCCTGGTTCATGATTGATGGACCTACTATTCATTCTGAAAAGTGGCAGAAGGTGGGGCGTGAGCTTAATGCACTTATTAAAAAAGATGGTAATACAGCGGTGTCGAACAGTATTTTTTCTTATTGGGGCCTTATACGGGACATAATTGAGTCCGGCGAAAACGAAAGCGGAGAGAGGCAGCTCCTCTCCGTGGCTGAACTCTGCCTGCGCGAATCTCTCCCTCCTTCTCGTGTTCCTTCCTGTTCCTCTTTGCAGGGTTCCTCTCTTCCTACATCCTCGGAGCCCTTAAAAAATCTTTCCCCTGCGCCTGTGTCCAAGCCTTCTCCTTCCTCCCGCCGTCTCTATCCGTCGCTTCCTCCCACCCATGAGGACCCCATTTCCGCTATGGAACGCGGGTGTTCACCACTTTGTGCCCCTGTTTTTCCTCCAAAAAGGGCACCCTCTGTCCGATCCGGTCCGCCAGCCTCTCCTGTTCCCCCTTCACGCGCCTCCCGCCATTCCGCCATTTTCCTTTCTCAGGCCCCAGATGAGCCCTTGGATCCGGATGCTGCTGCCACCCTTGAGGAGGAGGCTGCTCGACATCATTCCGATGATGGCCTCCTCCGCGCGGCGCCAACCTTTCCCTCCCCTACCTTGCTCACTCTTCCCCCTCCCCTTACTAAGCCCTACCCTGCCTCCCGGCTCCCGCCACCTTGCTCCCTCCCAAACTGCTTTTGCCAGACGGAGGCTCATCTCCAACACCAGATCTCCCATGCGACGAAGATTCTTCAGCTTCAACAACGGCTTTCGCTTTTAACAACGCGCATTTCCTCCACAGCTCCGTTTATTTTCCCTGTCACCCGTTCCCAGAGCCAGCCCGCCCTGAGCGGGGCGAAAACTGAGGCCATTGATTCAGGCGCTGCTTTGGGAGACCCACCTGCCCCTACACCCTCCCAGTCGTCCGCGGCCCTTGTAGATTCTGATAGTGAGCATGATTCCTCAGGTTCGGAGGGAGAACAGAAAGGTGGTGGAACGGCTCCTGACCCTACCCCCACTGCTTATCATAAACTCAAATTTAAAAAGCTAGAAAAACTTAACACGGCTGTCCGTAGTTACGGACCTAATGCGCCGTTCACACTCTCCCTCCTTGATGATTTGGCAGATGGAGGTCATCTAACGCCCAACGAGTGGATCACCACTGCACAGACTGTCCTCACTCGAGGACAGTTCCTTTCTTGGAGGGCGGACTGGGCTGATCGTTGCCGTGACCTTATCCGAAAAAACGTACAGCAGGGACATCGCGAGACCCGTGAATGGTCTCTTGACAAACTCCTTGGCCAGGGCAAATATGCCACTGACGAAAAACAGCGTGCACTCCCCTTTTCCTTACTTTCACATTCTAGTTCTGCCGCTCTCGCTGCTTGGAGAACTATTGCTTCCACGGGCTCCGCCCTGTCCCCTATTACCAAGATTCTTCAGGGACCTCAGGAGCCCTTCAGCGACTTCGCTGCGCGCCTCCTGGAGGCTTCAGAAAGATCCCTTGGTCCTGGCCAGACAGACAGTAAATTTCTTACACAATTGGCCTTTGAAAATGCCAACTCAGCCTGTAAGGCAGTTCTTAGACACAAATATAAGGGCAGGGATCTTGATGAGATGATTCAGCTTTGCCGAGAGGTTGATCCCCTAACTGATAAGTTTACCAAGGCCATTATGGCCGTCAGAGCCCTCCCTAGCGGGGCCTCCTGTTACCGGTGCGGCCAACCGGGACATTTTGCCCGCGCCTGCCCAAATGAGCGTAACCGCCCACCCTCACAGGCTGGACAGCCGCCGGTCGTTCCGCCACCCACTGGATCCCGGGGACCTGTGGCCCGGCCCCCCCCTACTACGCTCTGCCCTCGTTGCCGTAGAGGTCGTCATTGGGCGAACACCTGCCGTTCCACTGTTGATGCCATGGGTAACCCTCTCCCCCCGCGTTCGGGAAACTCCTCTGGGGGCCAGTCCCGGGCCCCTCACCCTATCCAATTCCAGCCTGCGTCGGGACCGGTGTCACAGGCTCCCCCCAATTTACAGACCCGCTTCCATCCACAGACCTCCTACCCCACCTCCCAAACCCAACCTCCTCCCATTCCAGCGGCGGCCCCTTGCCCTCCCCCACAGGATTGGACTTCCGTGCCACCACCTCTACAATACTGACGCCCGAGGATGGAACCTTGTCCTTGCCTGTCGCCCTCTTTGGAAACCCTCCCCCTCTTCCCCTCCTGGTCCTCGGCCGTGCCTCTTCTGCCCTTATCGGGCTACTCATCTATCCCCTCGTTTTAAAACACCCGCTCCCTTCTCCTACGCTCCTCCTTGCCGCCGCTACCCAGGGCCCTCTCTCCATCTCTCCTGGTCAGATTCTGGCCTGGGCCCTTCCGTTAACCCTGGCTGACTCTGTTGTCTCTCCTCCCGCCACCCCGACTCCCTCCCTGCCCCCCTCCGCTTTTTGGGTCCAACGCTTAACTTCTGATAGACCCCATCTTACACTAAGGCTTGATGGCCGCCCCTTTGAAGGCATCATTGATTCCGGGGCAGATTCGACGGTCCTGTCCCAATCTTCTTGGCCCTCGTCTTGGCCCTGTCAGCCCTCCCTTACTCACCTTCAGGGCATCGGAATATCTACCAATACCCTTCAAAGTTCTAAGGTCCTTCGCTGGACTGACCCTGATGGCCAGACAGGGACGGTGCAACCGTTCATTGTCCCAGGGTTACCCGTTAATCTGTGGGGCCGGGACATACTCTCTCAGATGGGGGTCTTTATCTATAGCCCCTCCTCTCCTGTCACGCATCAGCTTTTGGATCAAGGCTATTTGCCAGGCCAGGGCCTCGGCAAGCTGGGACAGGGGCGTCTCGAGCCCATTGTCCCTATGCCTAGGATTAGTCGCCAAGGGCTGGGATATGAACAAAATTTTTTATAAGGGCCACTTCTCCCCCTGCACTCCAGGCCGATAAAATTACTTGGAGAACTGATTCTCCTGTCTGGATCGATCAGTGGCCCCTTCCTTCCCGTAAACTGGCCGCAGCCTCAAGGCTGGTGCAGGAGCAACTTGATGCAGGCCATGTTGAGCCCTCTACTTCCCCCTGGAACACCCCCATTTTTGTCATCCAAAAAAAGAATGGTGCCTGGCGACTCCTCCAGGACCTCAGGGAAATTAACAAGACCATGATGCCCATGGGAGCTCTGCAGCCTGGTCTCCCCTCTCCTGTAGCTATCCCTAAAGGATTTCATAAACTTGTTCTCGACCTTAAAGATTGCTTCTTTTGCATTCCCCTACACCCTGACGATTCCAAACGTTTTGCCTTTAGCCTCCCTGTTGTTAATCATGTTGGGCCCTCACCCAGATTTCAATGGCGGGTACTTCCTCAGGGCATGGCCAACAGTCCCACTCTTTGTCAAAAATATGTAGCCCAGGCCATCGACCCGCTACGCCTTAGGTACCCACATTTATATATTATTCATTATATGGATGACATCTTACTTGCTGGCCCTAACACGGCTGAGCTCTCTCTCGTCACCCAGGAACTTGTTAAGAGTTTGGGTCATCTGGGACTTAAAATTGCCCCAGACAAAATACAACTACACCCCCCTTTTCTTTTTCTGGGCTATGAACTTGGGACCTCTTCAGTCAGGACCCAAAAGGTCCAGCTCCGCCGAGACACCCTTAAAACACTTCATGACTTCCAGCAGCTTTTGGGGGACATAAACTGGCTGCGCCCCTACCTTAAGCTCACTACTGGAGAGCTTAAACCCCTTTTTGATATTTTAAAAGGCAACTCTGACCCTTCTTCACCACGCAGTCTCACTGCTGAAGCTTCAGTGGCCCTACAAAAGGTCGAAGACGCCATCTTCCACCAGTCCATCTCCTATTATGACCCTACCCAGCCTTTCGCGCTCATAATTTTTCCTTCCCTCTTTGCCCCCACAGGACTGCTCTGGCAACGGACCCCTCTCTTTTGGCTTCATCTCCCCTCCTCCTCCACTAAGGTCCTTCCTACCTATCCTACTCTGGTTGCGTCTCTCATTCGACAGGGGCGGGAAGCGGCCACCAGGCTTTTCGGAAGGGACCCTCACTCTATTATCACGCCTTACTCGGCCACACAAATAAGGTGGCTTTTTCAAAATTCAGATGATTGGGCGGTCTCCTGTATTTCTTTTTGCGGCCTATTAGATAATCATTATCCCCCAGATAAACTAATTCAATTCCTGCAGCGACAACCTGTCATCTTTCCGAGAGTCACCCGCTCCAGACCCCTCCCCCAAGCTTCCCTGGTTTTTACTGATGGCTCCTCTACCGGGGTTGCTGCCCTCTCTGTGGACGGAGCTATCCTGCAAAAACAAACCCCCCATACCTCTGCTCAGCTTGTTGAGCTGGAAGCTGTTGCACACGCCTTTACATTGCTTCCCCATACTCCCTTTAATCTATATACTGATAGTGCCTATGTAGCATCCTCTGTTCCACTCCTCGAGACGGTTCCTCGTATTAAGCCTGCTACTAATGCCTCTCCTCTCTTCTCCCGTATCCAACAGCTTATTCTTTTGCGCTCTCAGCCTTTTTTCGTTGGTCATATTCGCGCTCACTCTACCCTGCCAGGGCCTCTGACTACACTTAATGCCCAGGTGGACTCAGCCACGCGCCCCCTGCTTTCAGGGCTGGCCGTTCCATCCGCCAGTGACCCCGTTGCTATGGCCAGGGAGGCTCACGCCCTCCACCACCTTAATTCCCAAAGCCTCCGCCACATGTTCTCCATCACTCGGGAACAAGCCCGGGCTATTGTTAAAGAATGCCAGGCATGTGTCACCTTTCTTCCCGAGCCACATACGGGAGTCAACCCTCGTGGCCTCATGCCTGGACAGGTCTGGCAAATGGATGTTACTCATTTCTCCTCTTTTAAGAAACTTAAGTATATTCATGTGTCTATAGATACTTTTAGTGGATTTATTTGCGCCTCTCCGCACGCTGGAGAGGCTACTAGAGATGTTATTGATCATGTTTTATATTGCCTTACTGTTGCCCCCAAACCCTATACCTTAAAGACTGATAACGGCCCTGGGTATACAAGCTCTGCCTTCAAGTCCTTCTGTGCCCAACTACAGATTAAACATGTTACGGGGATACCTTACAATCCCCAAGGACAAGGAATTGTCGAGAGGGCCCACCAGACACTTAAAGCAATGCTTAATAAGTTACAGTTTTCTAAAGGAATCCTATATCCCTCTACAGCAGGGCCTCGCCTGCTTCTCAATCATGCATTGTTCGTCCTAAATTTTCTACAAAAGGATGATCTTGGCCATTCGGCAGCCGATCGCCTTTGGCACTCCTCCACCTCCTCCACCTATGCCAAGGCTCTGTGGAAGGATCCACTGACCCACCGATGGCATGGACCCGACCCAGTCCTTATTTGGGGCAAAGGTCATGCCTGCATTTATGATCAGAAAGAACAAAATGCGCGCTGGTTACCTGAGCGCCTAGTCAAACCTTTTAACCCCCCTCTCCCAGGGAACTCCCCTGAGGAAAAGATGTAATTGTGCTCTTTTTTAGGATAAAAAAGATACCGCCGATTCATCATGTTGCTACTCACCACGTCGCTCCTTTGCCTCTGCCTCCCTGAAGTGATTCTCGCCGCATTTCTGCGCCAACCTCAGCCTTATACAATCTATAATTTTATCTGGGTCATTATTAACCAAGCGGGAGATATTGTTAGTTCCTCCTCCTCTCAGGGCATTAATCCCCAGTGGCTCGATTTACAGGTTGACCTCTGTGCCCTGGCCCTGGGAGGCCCCTCTTCTTGGGGCGTGGAAGACATTTTTTTTTCTCTCGCTCGGTTGGTGGTCCCAGTCCCGGCTGCTGTAATGACCTGGAGCGCATCATGCTCCACAAAACCTTACACCAAGATGGGATTGCTTGGGCCGGAGGGCTCTATGTTTTCCCGGGACCCTCTCATCGCTGTGGTGGGGCCCAAGATTTTTACTGTGCCTCTTGGGGGTGTGAGACCACTGGCGACACGTACTGGAAGCCATCCTCTTCTTGGGACCCTTAAAGACCTTTGCAATGTAGCTCGTTCAGTCACCAATGGCTGGTGCAACCCCCTGACCATTCGCTTCACTGAGCCCGGTAAACGTGCCATTTGGACGGGTCGTGGATTTAAATGGGGCCTCCGTGTTTATAAATCAGAGTACGATTTTGAACTTACGTTCAGGTTACACCTCCTGAAAGAAGGTACCCAGTAAGGGCGCTGCAGTGGTTGGGCCTAATCATATTTTCCATCATCCTGTTCCCGTTCCTGCTCCTGACCCGCCCCCCCCCCCCCCGCCTAAACCCGCCACCCCCATGCCTCCCTCCCCTCCCACCCCCTCCCTTCCGACCTACCCTCCCCGTGGGCCCCCCCCCCAGTTCGGCTGATGTCATTCCCCAGTTGACAAATGCCTCCATATGGGCCTTAAAAAAAAAAAAAAAAAAAAAAAAAAAAAAAGAAAAAAAAAATGAATGACTCCTCCTTGTCATTTCCTGAATGTTGGATGTGTTTCTCCCCCTCCCCGCCCTTTTACGAGGGTATTGCTCTTCTTTCCACCTTGCTCTTTACTAATGTTACCTCACCCTCACCGGCTTAGCTCCCGACAATCGCATTACCCTCCAGCCTGTTTCCGGCATAGGTACTTGCCTCCTGGGTCCCCATATGCTCCCTCCCCCAACCTCTTCCCCTCAGCGACGTTCGCGCCCAGACTGTCATTCCCGACCTCTCCCTCCCCTACATTCTCGCGCCAAATAACACCCATTTTGCTTGTTCCTCTGGTTTAACCTCGATCGTCTATGCCCCTACCTTCCTTTCCTCCAAAGACTGGTGTGTCCTTGTTATTCTTCTTCCCCGTTTTACTATTCATGACCCCGACTCATTTTTAAATTTTCTGAAAGGGGGAATTTCCCCAACCCTAACCTTGCCTCCCCCTGGCTTACTACTCTTCTCCCCACCCTGCTCGGGCCCCTCGTTGGTGTTCTCCTTCTATTATCCTTTGGCCCATGGACTTTAAACCGTCTCACAGGGTTTGTTAAAAGTCAGGTTGAAGCTGCCACCAAGAATATCCAGGTTCACTACCGCAGCCTGGAGACTGAGGACTCAAATGAGACTTCTATTTCCATCCAGGAGATTTCACCTACGCCTCAGTCGGTTAACTACGGGCGGCCTTTGCAGTTCCTATGGGCGGCCTTTGCAGTTCCCGAGGATGCAGAATGCTGGATGGTGAGCCTGGTTGTGCCCTCGGTGCCTTTGGTAAACCTGTGCAAGCCCTCCCCTATATCTTTTGGCCTGAGCCCACCTTGACCTGACCCGCGATAGTGCCTGGTAAGTCAGAGACGGAGCGATCGAATAAGTCTCGGTTATCAGACGTCGGTCGGTCCTTGGTGGGAGGACAGACCATAGGCGTGGTAAGATTGAGCATCGATCCTCTAGCAGGCTCAGGCCATCGCGAGGCCCCCTCTCCTTGGGAATTTGGCCGGTCCAGAATAACTGTTGTCCTGAAACATTGGACATTAGTGATTCTTAAATATACCGCCATCCTGTAACAATGACTGGTGACCTCCTAAAGGTCATTCGCTGGGCTGTAAGGTCTCCCTCAGGCCAAAGTAAACAAAAGGGGTGAGGATGCCAGGGACCAAAAGGCCTGAGGCCGACTCCCACCCATTCAGTATTTGCAGCAAACATCCTGCTGGGCCACTCATTAGGTATGCAAGGCATCCGGCTTAGTCCTGAGAAGACAGCGATCTGATCCTAAGATATTCACAGAGACATCCTGCTTTGTCTCTCCTGGAAGACCCCTCCCCTTGCAAATGTTCCCGGGGCTCAACCCAGAAGATTTTGTACTTTTCCACTACTCTCCCTTGCGTACCCCGCCCGCCCTAAAGCAGGTTTTAAAAAGCCTGCCCTTACCTTTAATAAACGAGCTCTTGACAAGCAATTGTTCGCTTGAGCTACTGTCTCTCTCCCGCCCATTTCTTTATGTACAGGTTGCGACCCCCCTCGATCCCCCAATAACTGACCAGCTGGACTGGTTGGTGGACTAATTATCGTTACATGGATTAATTTCAAAGACCCAGGAGGACAAGCATGTAGGGCAACTGGCCTCTAAGTTGCCAACGTGTCATTCCTGAAAGTCAAGGAAGCAAACTTTGGTTTGGAATCTTTGCTCTGAAAACATCAGTCACTGGAGAATGGTTGATGACCCTTGAATAGTTAGATCCTAATGATCAGCTTGTAGCAATACATGAATGTTAACTCCATTACTATTGTGGAGAAAAAAAATGTTGTGAGTAAAAAAGGAGTGTAGCCCAGTGGTGTAGCACCTGCCTAGCATGACAAGGTACACACACACACACACACACACACACACACACACACACACACACACACACACACACGGGGGGGGGGGGATTGGGGGAGTGAGTTTGAGGTTATGGTATCATAACTGATAATTTTCAAGTAGTTCAGAAAAATAAGTTATAAGTTAAGTTTGAGAGTCTTTCAAAATAAAAAAATTTGGGTGGAGCCATCACTGATAGTCACACTGTTCCTTGTGATAGTGTGTGTGACACATTAACATATGCCAACACCTTGGCATCTGTTATTCTGTGCTGATTGAGCAGAAACATTCTTGTGTTAAGGCCACACTGTGTGCTTTCCCTCCCCCTCCACACAGCCAGTTCTTACAGAGTACCGGGAGCTCTCAAAGAGTGGTGAAAACAACTCTTTGTCATAAGCGTCACAGAAGTTTCCTGACACTTTGAATTTTTTAAAATACAAAACTTCTATTTTATTGATATAGAGAATCTGGGTCCCTCCCAGAACTTCCACTGTCTTTGGCCCCCACTGTCCTCCCCAGAGTCTCCTGACTTTCTCTATTAAATATTTATTCACACATGCATGTGGTGCATGCGTACATGCATGTGTGTGTGTGTGTGTGTGTGTGTACATGTTGAGTATGTGTGTACATGCATGTGTGTGGTGAGTATGTGGTGCATGCCTGTGTGTGTGTGTGCATGTGTGCAAGTGTGTAGTGAGTGTGTTACATTAATAGCGAGCATGTACAGGTCAGGTAACAACTTGTGGTAACTGATTTCTCCTCACCACCTGGGTCTTGAGGACTGACCTCAGGTTGCCGGGCTTGGCAGCAAACATCCTCCTCTCGTGGACTGGTCTCCAGCTTCATCTGGGATGATGCACTACACACCCACCTCCTATCACTTGCTGGGGGCGGAAGGTATTGTTACAGTAGTGGTGGAGTGTGACTGCGAGCAGAAGCCAGCCTTGCTGCTGCGTGTCCGCACAACACAGCCCAGTCCACAATGCTAATGGCACCAGGGCCACTCCAGACTCCATACCCACTTGTCATCCTTTCCTTCCATTTCTTCTGAAAAAAGACACTGGGGGGAGGGGGGGGGGAAGCAGGCTAACAAGATAAATATCTTGGAGGTAACGGCAGTCTTCACTTTCAAATCTGGGGTTTGACTTGCGAGTATTAGCAGCACAGCCTCCTATAATAAATGCAGAGTCAAAAAGTCAAATGAAAAATACTGTCACTATCATTTCTACAATGAGCTCTCTTGGCTGAGTTCTCCATCAACAGAGATTGCCAATCTACCTGTGTCTGCCATGCTGTCAAGAACTCAGCTCCAGTTGGTCTAGGTACATGTGTACATGTTAAATGCCAGTGACAAAGGAAGTCAACGGAGAATTCTGTCCAATTCAAGACTATGCCACATTAAATAAAGTATTAAGATACATATAACTAAACATAAACAAAATAATTATTTTAAGATAATAAGAGGCAGTGCAGTGTTGAAAAAAGCTTTGCTTTCTTGGAACTGAAAGAAATATGGTGAAGCCACATGAAGAAATTTAGCAATCTGTATCAGATATATTGAAAAAGGGAGATTTCAAAACATTTTTCTCTCAAGGCCCAGCGTGTATCTTGGTGCTTATGGGATTGTTATTGGCCTGCCAGAATAGTTTACTATCATTTTCACGAATAGTCCCTTCTTAAAACCAAGGGATTTTTGGATTCTCTCTACCCAATTAGAGCTACATCTCCTGACATCTCTGTCCTAGCTCCATCTGAAGATAACCCTGCCCTTCTGATAGGTGCGACATCTACTTTGACTGCAGTGGCACATGTGTGTAGCCAGTGCAAAGTCCATGCAGTAAGATGGAGCACAGGCTGACAGCAAACAGGCTCTTCCCCCTTTTCAGCACGGTGCCTTTCACAAATGACCAGAGGCGAAACAACATCCTTAGTTCCTATGGTTGTCAGTGGGAAGCCATGGGGACCTGTGGTTATCTCTGTCTCCTAATAAGCTGTAGAGACTTACAGAAAGACCCAGAGTCCTTGGGTTCTTAGGTTTCTGTGAATTCCTGCTCCTTTTCCACAAGCACTAAACCTGGCTTGGTGTTCACAGTGTTAACCCCTTCCTTTCGAATGCATTAGTCTCCTTCCCCACTCATCACAAGAAAGGAGCCTGTTAGAAAGATAAACTGCTAATGATGGATCCAGCCTTAAGGACATCAGTGGCTAATATTTATGGAGGGCTTCATATGCACCACACGGCATTCTAAATACTTTCCATGGTGACTCGTGTAGCCCGATGGCACCTGCAGCAAGGAGGCTCTTCTAATTGGCCCTACTTTATAGAAAAGGAAACAAATCAAACAACTAGATTATAAAACCCACAGCCCTAACCATGTGCTATGATGTCTATCCTTTAAAAAAACTATGCTGTGGGTTATATTTCATGCCTTTGCTTGTCTGCTTGGTGTGTGTGTGTGTGTGTGTGTGTGTGTGTGTGTGTGTGTGTGTGTGTGTGTGTGTGTTTTAAAGACAGGGTCTCACATGTAGCCTTAAACTTGCTATATAGCCAAGGCTGGCCTTGAACTCCTAACTTCCTGCCCCCTGCTTCCCAAAAGCTGGGATTTCAAACATGAACTACCATGTACAGATGCTGACTTGGGCTTTCTTTTGCTTTTGGAGCTTTGTTTGTTTGTTTGTTTGTTTGTTGTACTGGGAATTGAACTCAGGACCTTGCATCACAGGGAAGTGCTTTGCTGCAAAGCTGTATCATCAGCCCTTAAGATCTCTATCTTTGGTAGGGAGGAAAACAAAATTAGGGGAACCTTTACAAGGCTTGATAGTCTCAAACTCCCATGGCCCCTTCTCATGAAGGCTAAGCACAAGAACATGTCCTTGACAGCACTTACAGAGCATCCTCAGCAGGCATCTTTGTAGGCTTGGGAAAGCTAATGCCAACTGAATGGCAAAAGTAAAAGCTAAAGGGAACCCCATATGTTTGTGAATATAACATGTGGCAACTCTTAATGCAACAGCAGGAGCAACGTGACCATCACAGGGCAGTTATCCATTAACCTGAGGAAACTACACAAAGCTCACCAGCCTCAGGTGGAAACCCATGCATCTCCTTCTACCTCAGGCCAAGGTCAAGAGGTCACACTTCTTTGCAACCTGTGCATGGGTATAGAATTCCAGTGTCCTCTTTGTTTGGTTTTGGTGTGTGTGTGTGTGTGTGTGTGTGTGTGTGTGTGTGTGTGTGTGTGTGTGTGTGTGTGTTGGTGCAAACTAGAACTGCAATGTTAAAAAATCCTCAGGCTTGGAAGTATAGGCCATGAGTAGGGCAGGAGCTGAGCATGGGTGAAGCCCTGGGTTCAACCCGAAGCAATGACTGTAACTACTTAAGCATTCCTCAATCTTCCTGTGGTGCAGATGGCACAGTCTGAAGTGTGGTCTCCCGATTGTCCCTCAGAGGCTGTCTCAAGGCATCTTTTGGGTCAGAAATGGAAGACTGAATGGTACTCACAGAAAGACTTCAGTTCATAGGCTTGGGCTCCTCCAACCAGGAAAGTACCCATCAAGTCAACAAAGCCACCAACCTGTGCACAGGCCTACTGTGCAGCTTTGAGGGAAGTGGAAGCAGGGCCTACCAGAAGATGCTTTGGGGGCCTAGGAAACCAATTTACCCATTGCTATATTATTGATCACCATCTTCCCATTCTGATGTAGTAATTAATCATTCCATTGACGAAAAGCCACACTGGTTTTATGATGCTATTGCTTTCTCAGCAACATAGGCAAATAGTCCACAGATCAGGCTTTTGTTTGTATACTTTTTATTTATTTTTCAGCACATCAAAACCCACTGAAATGGAAAACGGAAAAATGAAATTGTCCTTTCACTGTGATATTGAGATTGTGGTGTCAACCTCTTTTGTAAGGGTTGTATTTTCTGGCCACTGTGTCTGTGACGTCTTCACAGGCTTGACTCCTGAGAGGTACCCCACAGTATTAAACAACCAGGGAGTCCTCTTCTTGATCTTAAAGGCCAATAGGGGTTAAAATATGAATTCTAGCACTAAGAACAACTTAGAACAGAGATTCCAGGTCTTTTAAAAAGCAAGAAGTCATCTAATTACATGACAAGAGAACTGAAACCCAACGCCGTTGTCAAGGCGATAGTTACCGGGTACACAGCACCAGTTCCTACACAGACAGACTTTGACCTCTTTGCACAGGTCAATGTGGGCTAAAAACATCATTAAGTCAGGCTGGTTCTTGAGTATTAAAATGCATGAACACAGACATGCCTTCGTAAGTCTCTGTACACAAAGGTGTTCTTTCTAGGTGTATTAGTTACTGTGAAAACTGAGAGGACAATGCTTCTCTGTGGGGAACTAGTTACATGAATCTACGCGTAGTGAAAGGGTCAGAATACGGGTTCAGGAGACATACATCTTGGGAAAAAATATTCCTGATTGTTCCACATACCTGAGCAGTGCAGTGTCCTTGAACCTTAGTTTTGTTACCAAATATAAAAGGTACAATATGAAAATAGTACAATACCTGACAAATAAGGTTTGGTAAATTAGCAATTATTGTCAAACCACATGACTCCTGTGACATGTATGTGAACACGTACAACAACAGAGAACTCTGTGCCTACTAGCATGCAGACATGCTAGCATGACCTTGAATCATGTTCAAAGACAGATTCTCTCATACCCTGGGCTGATACTGAATTTATATAGCAAAATATGTCCATGAACTTCTGACCCTTCTGCGCCCTTCTTCTGAGGGCTGTGACTGTAAGTATGCACCGCCACACCCAACTGACATGCTGGTGGGGATCAAGTACAGGGCTACGCTAGGCACACATTTGAGCAACTGAGTCTTGAATCATTTTTGGAATAAAAAAAATCTACATTGTAAATAAGCACTGTCCATGTATGCATGGAAGATAGTCAGGGACATATCTTAAATTATTACAGTAAAACCCTGGGGGGGGGGACAAGGTGTGGAGAAGTTGACCCTTCCATGACCCCCTCACAGGAGAAAGCAACTGCACTAGCAATCTAATGTCTCATCCTCATGTTAATTCTGAGAAAAACCATCTACTTCCCCTTTTCCTGAGGACAGGAGGATGAATCCCGGAAGAAGGAGGCAGCTGTGAGGCACAGCGCTCATTTCCCCACTGACGAACTTCAGCTTTCCCAGCAGGCCCTTCTCCATCGGGACATGGAAAGGCAGCGCACACCTTTAATCCCAGGCATGGGAAGTAGAGGCAGGTAGATCTCTGAGTTTGAGGCCAGCCTGATCTACTGAGAGAGTTCCTGGGCAGCCAGGGCTACACAGAGAAATGCTGTCTCTGGGAAAAATAAATACATAAGAAAAAATAAAATTAGCAACTGGACAACAGAGCATCAGTGTAGCTATCTCTAGCCAGTGAGTCAGGGTCTTGCCACTAGATTAAAAACTCAAAGCTCTGAGAGAGTACCGAATGTCTGGAAACGACCAATGGCGCTACCTATGCCTCCATCCTCACTTCCCTCCACAGTTTCACCAAAAAATGTGTCTTTTTCCCCCCCTGTCATTTTCCATAGTCATTATTTCTTTAAGACTGCCAAGGAACAAAGCTATACATTTTGTTCTGTGCATCTTTCTTAAAGATGATGCGGAGAGTGAATTGTTCAACTTCAGGGGCTGGACTTCTTTAAAAATATGAAGCCAGGGCTTTCAACTGTGATACAAGAAAAAAAGGCAGACAGTAGGGAAAAGAGAAGTCACAGTGCAGAGGAAAGGCCTGCCTCTCTCTCCCCTGCACTTCACGTTGGGTAAGTTATTTAGCTTCGGAACCCCCTCCGAGACTAGCCTACAGGAGGGCTGAACATAGCAGTCCCCATGCTTGGCATGTGTGCCAGCTGTTACTGTTCCAGAGACACTTCTGCGAATGGCAGATACTGACCAGCCAGTAAGACCAGGGGAACAACGATGCCCTTACTACTCTGAAAATCCTATCCCTGTCAGGTGGGGGGAGGGGCGGGGGGGAGGAGATAAGGAAATACACACTGCATATGTACACTGACTACCTCAGCCAGCTGATCTAGGGGCTAACTCAGGCTTCCACATGTCACTGGCCAATACTTTTGAGACATATTACACCAAATTCTACTTTTTGGCACACTGCATGAAGAAGACAGAATTGAGGAATTATTCTAGAATACTGGCAGAGTTACACAACATAATGTAAACTTCAACTCTTCCCAGAAAAACAGCAAGACCTGTATAACCTCAGCCATAAGGAAGGAAGGACTTTTGCAGATGACACTTGGAAAGGAGCTGCTGACAAGTCCTACCCAGGGGACAGGAGAAAAGAAGCAGATCACCACAAACGTGTTCATTCAAAAGGCCTGTTCCCACCACTTAAAGGTGTGTTGAACATAGAGACATATTATGTCTCTTTGCAAAGGAAAAAGAGGTACCAGGGATGGCAAGGGCTCTAGTCTCCAGAACTAACCGACTGAATTAAAGAGAGAACTGTGCTAGGCCAAAGAGCCTACTGCCCAGAAGCTGCTAGCTGCAGGCACTGAACATCAGTGCTACCACAGAAGTCACTTTCAAAGACTCAGTGTATGCTGAGATTGGAGAACAGGCCTCCATCTCAGCAATGCACCATGCCAACGATGGCTGAGAGCAGAATCTCTCTCTCTCTCTCTCTCTCTCTGTCATCTGAGTGGATTGATGATCGAACTAGATAGAGACGCAGTGCTGTTGCTGACAAGAAGCCACGGAATCTGCAGTAACTTCAGGAGCTGTTTGCAAATGTCTCAGGGGCTCTACAGGGAGCCATCCTTAGAATGAATGATTTGTTAAAAAGAAAAAAAAAAAGCAAGTCCTTTCTCTAGCTCTCCCCTGATACAAAAAGAACTCTTAGGCCCTGTCACTTAAGTCGTGTCTCATAACTGTTCTATCTGTAAGAAACATACTTTAACCACAGAGCCTCAAAACATACAACTAAAGAGAGTTAGAGTTTTCCTTCTTTTCTTGGGGAAACGATGTGTAGGTTTTGCTTTATGTTTTTCCCCTAGCACTAAAACATGACCCCACGTGGGATGCAGCCTACAGCAGCTACTCGGACCTCCGTCTTCATACACCCAGTGACCAATTCACTTCTGAAATCTAAAAAGAGTCCCACAGAGAAGCATCTACAGAGCCCCGCTGTCACCAAGCCTTTGTACACGATACAAATTCACACTCACACACAAATAGTCATCTATTTACTATGTATCATTAATGACATGGTCTTTAAAACCTTTATCAAGCATCTTGATGACATTTTCTTTTTTAGGATGGAAATGTCTTGTCAGGTAATCTTGCATAAACTCAACAATGTGAGGTCTATAGACGGAAGTGAACACATAGGCTTATGTGCACTATGAAGCAGCCCAGTGCTGCAAAGAACACAGGCTGTACCCTCAGACTATTACCTGAAAATCACTGGGGCGTTATAAGCTTCTTCCTCCAAGACAAAACTAATGTGGTATTGCCTATTGTACAAGGAACTTACTGCCACATAATGAGGGACCGAGACTACTTCTCTGTGCTTCTACCAACATCTGGTGCCTCTATAATAAAGTCCACAGATGAAATCATGCAGACAGACATCACTGATGTGATCATCCTTGTAACAGAACACGCTAAACAATTATTGTCTAACAGCCAAAAAGAAACGCACAAGCTTAGACAGAGCAACTTCCAGAATGTTCTTAATGTGTTTATTAAATATTGAGATCAGAAATGGAATTAAATGTTAATGGGGGAAATCCATTATTACAGTACAAAGGATGCTGACCTTTGAAAGGGAACATGACTTCAGGCTAGTTACTTGCAGATGAAGCTGAATTCAAGCCTTTGAGGCTGTAAACACAAAATCAGGCTATTTTCATTCTAGCTTCATTTCAGTGTGTAAAGACTAAATTGAAATCAACCATTTTAATTCAGAAACAATATTTAGGCTACAGAAAGCAGAGTAGTAACAACCTGCCTTTGTTTAAAATCTCTGGAACAGAAGGGTATTTCCTGCAGCAGCATAAATAACACTGCCTCTAAAGTTACATTGAATCTTGCCACCATAATGTGAAATTTATTGGCTAAGATTTCTTTAAACTGTTAAATGGGAGTCTTTTCCTTTTATCGGGGAAAGAAATGGGAGAAATAAATACAAAGCCAGTGGTTCCATATAAATGTCCTGGTGGATTCTACTGATGAGGCATGAAGTATTAATGATTAAATGTTGGTCAGACAGAGAGTGAGCCCTCTTCCCCCACAGGATAGCTTCCTGTCAGTATGTCACCCAGAAGCAGACCTCTAGATTATAGACAGAGACTGCAATTCCTATGTGGCACATCTCACAAGCAAAACACCGGCAGCACAGGCAGAGCTCCCTGAGGCATCAGACCATCAGCACCTAGGACAGCTCCCCTGACCTGACCATCCTAGGGACCTGCTGCTCTCTCCATTCCACGCCATCCCCACCTGTCCCACATGCCAGCAGTGACTGATAGCCTCTGCCTTCCAGAGAGGTGGCAGTTATTAGGCTGTCTGCACTGGCCCTGACGGCTGTCCATGCAGAAAGAACGGCAGCCGGCATTAAAAAAGATGGAGAGCTCGGCTCCAGAGCCTGGATTCCTTGAGCAACAGTCCAGTTGCTCACAAAGACAAAGTCATAAGGCTCCTTGTTTTACCTATGCATTAAAAATGTTAAGAATCTTATGACCATGGAGTCTGGCATCTCCTCGCTGGCCTTCAGCTCTTCAGTAAAAAGTCAGAACAAAGCACATATCCGCAAATTCACCTCTTCATTTTTTAGTGATTTAAGGTAAGGAGAAAACAGAACCATCACATGTGAAAAGTGTGACTATGTGCTATATATTATATAGTACAGTCCACTAATGGAAAAGGCACAGAGTTCTCAGAGGGCCAGACAGATCTGAGATCAAGTTTTAAGTTCTACAATTTACCAGCCGGCTCACCCTGAACAAGATGATGACTGTGGTCTTCCGTTTTCCCACTTATAACTCAGGACAATAAAGGCGGTCAATGCAAGTTATGTGCCATCAATTTGCTTTGTGTTATCACAAGGAAATGTATGACGCGAGCCAACTATGAAGAAAAGAGCATCATCTGGCTCATAGCAAGGCGCGGGGTGTGGTGAGGACTCTCTGGCTGTAACATCTCATGATGGGCATCAACAGCTGGAAGGGTGTAGGAAGAAAGGTCATGGGGTATCACAAGAACCAACAGAGGCTGGGATCTCACCATCCCTTCTGACAACTCACTCGAGTGACCCAAGATCTCTTACCAGGACACACTTCTTAAATGCGTCATCAACTCCCACACTACGGACCAAGCCCCAACAACAGGAACAAACGACAAACCATGGCGCACACTAAATGTGCAACTGATACACGGTGCCCCAAGTCTTGAACATGTACCCTAGAAAATGAAGACGTGTGTTCCCACTAAACCTCTCCCAGAATGTTTAGAAATTTCATATGCAATGAGCAAAAACTGGGAGCTGAGTGAAAATGAGGATATGACCCCTCCAAGGTATGGTTGCTGGGAAGGAGGAGCCTTGCTGTGGCTGTGAGGGCGATCACAGCCAGGGGCATCTGGAAGGGGAATGACTGAACCAGGCTGTGAGAGGAGAGGGAGGAAGGGAAGATAGATGAGAAGAGAGGGCAAGCAAATGAAGGGAGGAGCTGAGGACCAGGCCTAAGATAAGAGAGCAAGTGGCCAAAATGGCTGGTTTATCTAAGAATCAGGCTGGGGGAAGGGCTGGAGAGCTGTAGGGTAGGGGGCAGGTGAGAAGTGCTGGGAGGAGCCACAGGTACTGAGTGAGACTTATCCTGGGTTTCTCTGGGACATAGGCAACCTGATGCACTGCAATGGGAGAAACTGTGGTCCATCGAAACCATGAACTACTTCTTAGCAGCAAAAAGAACACACTAGATCTATGCAGGAGCTGGATAAACCTCCACCGAATTATGCTAAAGAAAAAACTCCATGTGAGACTATTACATGCTCTGTCTTCTCTTTTATGTAGCATTCTTGAAAAGAGAAAAGTGGAAAATGGAGCATGGATCCACAGATTTCGGCGCTAAAAAGAGAGTGGTGTGGCGGAACACTGGGCACAGCTGCAGGAGAGCCACATGAGGGGCTTCCCGGGGAAGGGACATGTTCCATCAGTGTCAAGGCTCTGACTGTGATACCATACTACAATTTTGCAAAATGTTGCCACGGGGACTGGAGATGCTGCTGAGGCATAGAGTGTGTACCTAGCATGTGTGAGAGCCTGACTAGCCCATGTGGAGTGTTGTACTCCATCTCTAGCATGACACTAAAAAACACAGACAAAAAATGTAACCTTTTTAGGAAATGAGATAAAGGATCCAGAGATTTGCCTCCATTTTATTTTATAACCAATACGGACCTGTAAGTACCTCAAAATAACAGTTCTAACTCATAGAAATAAAAAATATATGTCTTTCCACCAGAACGCACTCATTTGATTCAGAGCATGGCTTGTCTTCAGGTAGAGTGTGAAGTGCATCTTAAAGGGGCAGTGTAGGTTGTCACTGGTTATCTGCCAGCATTTAGTAAAGTCTCTGTGTCCTGCCTGCAAATAGACACAAGCCTAAGTCCGCTGCACAAGGTGTGCATTGGAAGAGAGGTAGTCTTATACGGTGAATATATTCCAAACTCTATGTTTTTGGTTGTGAGCCTAGCCTTTAATGGCCAAGCCATTTTTTCCAGCCCCCAAACTCTGTATTTTAACTGGAAAAGTTTAGGATCATCTTATATGCCCAGTCATCTTATATGCTGGAAAATATGGTATATTTTAGAAGATCACAGCAGTGATTAAATGTACATGAAACTGAATGATAAATAAATAGCCATTAAACATATGGAAAATGGTCTAGCACGGTCAGTTTGTGGAAGAAACAAGACTCAGAAGTGCTCCTCATGACACGCCCTTTAAGAAGTTGCAAACAGACAGGATGTGTTCTCCCAGAGCTTTCCTTACGGCTTCACAAAAAGGATCTGATCATAAAACAAGAAGCCCTTGTGCACGAGGCTTTTCTGAAAACGTAGACTCTGGAGGGCAACCAAACCACACTCCCATGATGAAGCTGTGTGACTTGGATTCCACCAATTTTCCTCATCAAATACATGCATGTGGCTGAGGAGATGGCCAAGCAGGTAAAAAGCACTTGGGTACAGCATTAGGATCTGGGTTTTGGGTTCCTGGCACCTCAGGTGTGGCCATAGGCACATCTTTAACCCTAGCAGTGTTGAGAGCAGAGAGCGGAGAGTTTCTGGAGCTTGCTGGCTGCCAGTCTAGCTTCAGGTTCATTGGGAGACGTTGTCTCAGAAGAATAAGGCAGGGAGGGCTACAGCAGGACCTCTGACACACTCCTCTGGCCCTGGCACGCACAAAGACATGCATAGAAACCTACACGTGCATCTCTCTCTCTCTCTCTCTCTCTCTCTCTCTCTCTCTCTCTCTCTCTCTCACACACACACACACACACACACACACACACACACACACACACACACTCATTCACACACAAGCATTGCGAGCAGTAGAAGTGGATGCAGGGATAGTGATCCAGCTTGCCAAGCAACCACAGTTACAAGGGAAAAATCGAAGCCAAAACTTAACTAGTGTGCCCTTTTGCAGTCAGTGAGAATGAAGACAGAACGTGGGAACCAGGTTCCTTTGCACAAGCACTCACTGCCTGGCTGATTAAGGAGGATCCATGGACCAAACCTGCGGAGACAGGTGAGCAGTGCCTGGATTGGAATCAGTGTGTGTGTGTGTGTGTGTGTGTGTGTGTGTGTGTGTGTGTGTTGGGGGGGGGGAATGGAGGGATAGCTAAAATTGGTGGGAGTGAAGGAAGAGACCAGCATTTCTAGATGGTGTGTGGGCTCCGCCCGATGGAGTGTAACCATGGCCTTTCAGGGGGCGTGGCAACCCGCAGGCCTCCACTGATGCTATAGCACAACCTCACTGTTCCCAGAAACTTATGCCCTGTCCTGCTCCACGAAGCACCTGTGTGTCTGTGGAAAGTCCCTGGTTCCTCCACAAACATGGGACGAGAAAGCAGAGGCAAAGAAACACACACACACATGCGCGCGCGCATGCCACAGGCTCCCCATCCAGTTTCCCACCACATATACACAATGAACCATGTAATGGCTAGCTTCAAAAATAAATCTTGAAGCAACCTCACTGACTACCAGGTTGCTGCCGAGTACGTATAATTATCAGACAGTTCTGTCTAAACCCATTAATTCTAAATTAGAGCACAAAAGTCCTCGTTCCGATATTAAAGGAGCAAATAAATCTTTATCTCCAACCCAAAACTGGCTATACGCCATGTTGATCTCTCTAACCTTCAGTGTGAGGGGCACATGCTTTCAGTATGCCATTTACTATGCAGAGGCCTCCTCCTTAGGAGCTTGCCAGCCACAATTCCCTGTCAGCTGCTATTCCTGACTTGAGGTAAATGGGAAGGAAAAAGGGCCTAGGCCATTCAGCACTGGTCCTGATGCTGGTGCCTCCTGATGTACTTGCCAAATGAGCCCTTTGACCGGCTCCTGCAGCAGGACAGGCTGTCGCTTCCTGAGGTGAGCTACTGACAGACAGCCGCATCTGAGGCGCAATAATTGGAACTTCTTGTCACAGGACAGCAGTGTCTCCATGTCTCTGCGGGAGCCTGTGTGCTGCTCATGGGGTCTAGCAGGGGTGGGGCCCTCATCTCTGATTGCCTAGGTTCTCCCATCTACTTTCTTTGCCTGTTTTCCTAATGCAAGCAATTATAACTGAAAGTCGGCTTGCGACATATCCTCATCCATATTTAGTTTCTTCCATTTCAGGCAAATCTGGCACAAGGAAAAAAGGAAGGGAGAAAAACAGAGACACAGAGAGAGACAGAGGAGACAGATTTGAGAAATGCACACTTGTCCCTGTACTTTAGTCCTCTGATTGTCCAAATGTTTGCTTGTGGATAATATATAACTTGTTCTATCTAAAAATAAATATCCAATAGACAGCATGAACAACTAAAGTGAGTTTTCACTTTAAGTGAGACAAACATTCTGAAACATTGGGCTCACAGGTAAGAACAACTAGGTTGGCTGGGCCTGCAATGGAAGAGTGCCTAAGAAGACCCAGCGTGCCTGATTTCCAGGAGGTGAGGAACACAGAGATTCAAGAGGCAGGACTGAGACAGGGGACAAGGCAGGGGAATGGACAGACAGATCACAGCTTGTGCACCGAAACCACCAGAGCCACTGGCTCTGCCAACAGCCTGGCAGAGCTCATCTGAGCAAACATTATCCAAAAAATACCTCAGTTAAAGATTTCGATGAAAATCTGTATAAGACTGTAACCAAATGGACAGTAAGATTTCCTTTACTTTTCATATAAGAAAGAAAAGGATGAGCCAGGCAAGGCGGCACACACCCTTAATTACAGCACTCAGATCTCTGTGAGTTCGAGGCCAGCCTGGTTTACAGAGTAAATTTCCAGATAGCCAGGACTACACAGAGAAACCCTATGGAAGGAAGGAAGGAAGGAAGGAAGGAAGGAAGGAAGGAAGGAAGGAAGGAAGGAACAAACGAACGAATGAACTTAGTTGTTTCTATGTGCAGAGACAGCAATTTTGCCTTTCTTTGGATTTTTACTTTCTGCATTTACAAGAAAAGCCATTTAGGTGCTCTTCTCTCATTCCTTCTTATACAAGTAAGCAAGCACCATGCGCCCATGGGAACTGCCTCCGCACTCTTATCCAACCGGCTTGTTGCTAACTCTGCACAGCTTCATGCTGCTCCAAGGACCGGTGACAACAGCATAAGCACTGGTGGACAGTCAGATTATCTCAACTCTGTCCCTATTGCAAATTAAGGTTCCGTTGGTGCTGTACATATCTGCCACTTCCTGTATTTGGTAAATAACTATAGGACAAAGTCCTCTACGTGTAACTGCTGAGTCAAAGATCATTCACACCTACTGTTGGAGAACTTCTCTCTCTCTCTCTCTCTCTCTCCATTTGCCTTTCTTGTTTCTCTGCACCCTTGCTAGCACAGTTTGCTACTAAGCCATCTGTCCTTTACCAAGCCCACAAGTAAAAGCAGAGCTTCATTCATGCACATGTTAGAAATGGACTTCCAGATACCCTGACCCCTCAGGACAGCACAACCATGGCTTCCACAGATCGCCCGACCCGTGCCCTTGCAGGCTGACCCCTCAGGACAGCACAACCATGGCTTCCATGTCTAGGAGCTCCTGAGAGACACTGGCAAGGCGCTGGTATGTGGGAGGAGGGGAAAGCCACAGCTATTCCTTGGCCGCCAGCATGTCTCAGTCCTTGTTCCTCACACAGCTCCATGGCTCTGAGGTCACAGCTCCCGCCCTCCCCTACTCTAGCTTTCATTAGACCACTACCAGGTTCTCAACTGGAGGTTTCAGACCCAGAAACCATGACAGGGCTCTGTTGGCCCCTGATTGTCACATTATCCCACTATGTCCCCACCCTTCCTATACAGTTCTAAATTTGAATCATCTGGGGAAAATGTACGCTTTGTTTTGTCTCACTGAAACAACACCCCCTCCTCCTGTCTGCTTTTTTATTGGGTTGTTGACTGTTCCATGACCAACTTGCAGAAGGAAGTATTTGTTACTCATTAGCTCAAAGGTTGTGATGCCACAGTGGGCATATCAGGTGATACTTTTTAGAATTATTATTTTAATGTAGTGGAACATATCTGTTATTATGGTCTTTGGGTTTAGATCACATTTAGAAAGAGAGCAAAGAGCTTGCGAACGCACAAGAAACCCAAGGAAGGAAAATACAGCTTGACCTTACTCTATTGGCCTAAGGTTCTGAGTGAGACATGGCACAGCCTTCCAGGACTCACTTAGGTAGAACTTACTTCTCTTCATGGAAGGAGGACAGTGCAGGAAATGCAGCAAGTGTCTGGCTGAAGCAGAATTTCCTATTCCCTCAGCACACCAAACATCCTCTAGACCTCAAAAGACACTTCTCTATATGAGTGCAAAGGATCTTAGAAGTTGACAAAACATTTTCAAAATCATATCCAGGACAAAACTCCTAGGCTGCTCATCTATAATCCCTTTCCTGGGAGTGTCCCATCATCAGCAACTGGGTCTGGCCTCCTGCGGCCTTATCAAGGGATGCTCTGTGTCTCCATTTTGGACCCAAAGATGGTGCCTGCAGGATTCTGCTCCAGAGCCTAACACCTCTTATCCTGGGTTTGTGATTGTCTTCTAGAAGTTGAAAACAAATGCCTTTGTGAGTACTGTTAGGTAGAAACAGTTAGAGAATAAAACATTATCAATTTAAACACCTATTATTTAGAGAGATGAAGTCAAGACTTTCTCTTAGAAAGCTATTGGGATACACAAGTTTGCTGCTGAGGTTCAGTGTCGCATGTCATAAGGAGAGACAGGCGCAGATGAAGGGCAAAACATAGATGGGAGAAAACTGGAGGCTTTATTTATCATGGCTTTATATCCTAAAAAAATACAAATAGGGAAAAGGAATAGCAAATCCAGGTTTCTTACTTGAGATATTTATTTGTTGGTTGCTCCGCCTTGCTCTACATAGATATGCATATGTAAATGACTATTTTGTTTAGCTCTTCATCCAGACATAAATGTGTGTACATAGATATAAACCCATAAGGTCCCATAACCTACTTACAAAACTCAGATTAGAAAACACATATTTACCTAAGCTAAGACATGAAGTCAGAGTAGCCATATTAGCTATTTTTGCATCCTTGTGACCACAACATTCAACAGAAGCAACTAAAGCGACAGAGAGTCTGTCCCAGTGGGGAAGAAAGGAGAGACAGCGCAATTCATGGCAGTGGGAATGCGTGGTGGAGGCCACTCCCACTACAGCAGAGCAGGATGCACAGGAGGCCAGAACCAATGACCAAACTACGACCACCACAGTCCTGTGCCTAGTGACCTACGATCAGCTAGAACCCTCAAAAAGGTCCCAACACCTCTCAAAACAGCACCAGTGAGGGGACAAGCACTCAACGTTTCACTGTAACAGCAGTGAAGGCAAGCACAGGGAAGACCATGCTTATTGATAAGCTCTGTATCTGTGATGCGCTGAGGCCGCCTCTGGCACACAACCACACTGTTGCTCTGGCCGCGGTCCTCACACTGACACTGACAAGCTTGTTAGACACTCGGTGTGTCCTTTAACTAACTGCTTCAATAAGTTCTACCAAGCAAATAGTTTTCAAGAATACCCTGCAAGAACAGGAGAGTACGAGTGACTGATGGCACTTCACTAAGGACACAAACTGACACTTGTCAGAGCTTCCTCTTGGTAAAGAGAGGCACCCCTAAAGTGGGGGAACCTCCTCAACTGACTGGGCCATGTGTGGAGGGAGACAAGTTCATGGGTTCGATTCTTTCTGTCAGTTACTTTTACTATAAGTCAGCGGCTGAGACCAGTCCTGAGAGCTCTAAATAGCTTACTACCGCATCGGAAGAGGTGCAGGAAGTAAAGAGTCGTTAAACCCAAATTAGCCAAATTACATAGATCCAGAGTGGATCAGAAGCATTGTCTAAGTTACAGCAAAAGTCCAAGATGTCCAAGATGTGACAATGCAACGTTAAGACATTTCTACTGAGTAGCATTAAGCTGAAGTTACTCCCTCAACCTTATAAGATCCTACAAGGAAGCAGAAACACTATTCACTGTTCAAGCAGATGTATTATTCTAGGATCCTATACCCGACTGTCAAACAGGCCACTTATCATCTATAAACAGATGCTTTCTGACAACTTTTGGGAGGGGGGCTCTTTGGGATGTTTGCTGCATGACATACACAACTAAAATATTATTAACACAAATATTAAAATAGATTTAGTGAATAAATAGACTTAATTTTATGCAAGAAAATGAGTTAAAGAAAGAGAACCGTTTTTGGAGTACAGCTTCCTGGCATCGGCACCCTGCCATCCGTCACCTCCTTGTATCCCATGATGACAGACACAAGGGTCACATGTTGCTTGTCTTCTCTTCACAGATACCCACTTGAACGTGGAATGGCGCTGACTCACTGTTTCACTTCTCTAAGATAAAACTCCCAACATTCCCTTCAAAACTATGTTGTGTTTTTGTTTTTGTTTTGTTTTCTGGCAGAAATTTACAAGGTTAATCTAAAAATCCAGAACCGGAAGGGAACAATAGTCTGTGTGTGGCCACACTATGGCCAATGCTTGGGCTTGTACCAGTTCCCTGACCAGAATAGAGCAGTAGTTTCAAAGTGCATTCCTCAGAACCTCCCCTGGCCAGATAGGTAGGGAGGAGGGAGGGGTCACAGAGGCAGCCTCCTAGGGAATTCTCTCCTTTCAAAATACCAGTAAGAATCTATACACTCTTTCTAAAGATAGAATGGGCCTCTGTATCTTCTTTCATTAAAAAAACAAAAACTATATTTGATAGTACACACACTCATGGGTTTCTAAGTCTCTATAGATCTCTAAAGTTTTGTGGTCTACACACCATTGATTCCACTGTATCTTACTATTTGCTGCTTAGAATTTTGTTTGAAAATCACATAAAACATTGCATAAATGGCATATAAATGCAAGACAGATGGCCACACTTTTTCTGCCTTTGATATCCAGGTGTTGAAGAAGTCGTAGACAAACACAGAAGATGAGGTGGGAACAAAGGACTCAGAGTCCCTACAAAGTGAAAAGCTCAAATGTTTCCCCTCTCTTCCTCAAATATGGTTTTGAGAGAAAAAAAAAAAACTAGGAAAGATCAGAAGACAAAATTTCACGGATGTTGAAATGCACGTAGCATCGTTCCAGGAGCACACCGCACACTTCTGGTTATCTTGTTTGTCCAGAGGTGGATTTTCCTGTGGAAAGAGTACATAGGGGCGTGGGTGGACGTGTGCCCTCATGCAAACATACTCCGCATTGGTGGGGCTTAAGCATCCATGAAATAAGCCGGCAATGATTACACCGTCTAGGCAAGGAGTCCTAAAGGGAGAGCACACGAGCCGTCCAGTCAGAGTGGCTGAGCATATCACAAAAGCTATGGTTTCTGACTCTGGAAGAGAACCAGAGATGTTTCAGCTTCCTGCGAGTGGATGCAGATGGAGTCAGGGCTCACTCAACCTAGATGATAAGGAGTGTTTTTATCAGAAACAAAAAGGCCTGAGCAACTGGATGCACCTTCATCATCATTTATATGCCTAGATGACAGAATAACATGAACAGCTACTGAGCCGCCTGTGGCGCTTCAGCGTGACACTTTCTCTAACATTTCCCATCACAAGATTTTTTTTTCTGTTTCACCATAGAGAAAAAGGAGGAACCAAAATTTTAAAGAGTCTATTGAAGGCCTATGACTGACAGGCAACATGTTAAGGATGTGCCTCCATGTCCACCTGAGTCCATCTTGTGCTCTTTGAACTACAGAAAGCCACAGCAAGGAGCCCGGGCAGTGTAGAGTGCACAGGGGGAGAGAAAATGGGTAGCTACCACTTCTACACACTTAGTCCTTGTGTAAATCAGCCTGGCACTTTGTACTTTCTCCAGTGTTCACGAGCATCTGAAAGAGGCTCCTCTTAGTAAATATAGCTCAAAATGGGGGAAAGTAACAACTGCATATGAGATAATATGTTAAGGAAAAAAATCAAAGGTGGGGAAAATGCATAGGTTTCAAAATAAAACCACACGTGAGGAACCACACACTTCGCTTCAGCAGCGCAAATAAGAAAGCTGGAAACATACAGAGATTACTGTAACCCCTGCCCGGGAATTACAGGAGGATTAATGAGCTTTCCACACTTCTGCTACAGTTAGACAAGAGGAAGACAGGAGGATCAGCACACTAACGTGCTAATACGCCAGTGTGACTGCAGAAAACTGTGCTAGAAGAAGGCGCATTAAAGCTTTAGGCATAAAAACATGTTAAGTATTTGCCAAGTGTGGTAGTGCACATATTTAATCCTAGCACTGGGGTACAGAGACAGGCAGATCTCTGTGAGTTCAAGGCCAGCCAGGTCTACACGGGGAATTAAAAAATCAAAGGATAAATGTTTGAGGAAATAAATATGACTAACCAGACTGAGAAATTACACAATGAATATATTGAAACATAGTAATTCTGTGTGCTTATATATCAGTTAAACTAACTTTAATTGAAAGGGGAAACCTCATATACTCAGTCTGTAAATTCCTAACTTGAAAGGAACAATGAGTGCATGGCTTCAACTGATACACACTTCAAGGAAAAAAAAAAAACTTAACTAACTGGATTTGTGCTAGGACATCGTATGTTAAAAATATAAGAGAGGGAAGCCATATTCAAGAGCCACTCACAACTACCTGTAGCTTTGCACAGAGCCCCTTTCCTCCCTCTTTTGGCAAATGATTTCCTTCTAGGTCTTTAAGACTAAGCCAGTTTTTAAAAGCCTCCCATCCCCCATGCCTGCCTCACCCTCCCTCCCACCTCTAGGATGTTTACGTTTCCCTTATTAATGTCTTGACTGCATACCCTCCCTGGAACTCTGTCTACTGGACCAAGGGTGTCTCATTTCATTTTGCTTTGCTGGGGCTGTTTCCAGTTCTGCGGACAGAGACTACTCTCCTGACACTTGGTGTATTTTCTGGAATAAAGATAAGTCCTAAGAGCACAAGTGTCCTCACATGAGTTCCAAAACATGCTGGGAACTTTTTCTCTTTTTCATAGCTTTTTGTTTTTGAGACAAGGCGTCACTGGGTAGCACTGGCTGGCCTGGAATTCCTGGAGACCCGCTCAACTGTGTCTCAGGAGCACTAGGATTAAAGGAATGCACCACCTGTATGCCTCTGCTTGGTTAGTCACACCCTTAGCCACATACAAATAACTCCATGCCAACATATGCATGAAGCCACACATTCAAGTATTTTATCTGTGGACTGACTCCACTCTATCCACTATTCTCAGTGTTAAAAATGGGTTAGAAGAACAAAAATGTTTAACAATTTTTGATATTCTTCAAAAATACCATAACTTTCCAAGGCCCAACTGTATACTGTTATCATTCAATTAAACAAATATTGCCAGCATATACTATGCATGAATTAAGAGACTTATACATTCTAAACAAGAACAAAATGTTTGACTATCACAACAGATATTCAGGAGATCCAGAAAAGAAAACTAAAGAAATACACACATTTACACTGTCTTGATGTGAGACCATCACTGGCACAGCAAGATGGTTGTTTTAATATGGAAGGATGGGCTGAAACATGGGGGTAACTCAATGGGACACATGTGCATCTCTCAACCTTTGGACAGACGTTGGAACAAGAAAATAAACACACATGTTCTCCTTCAGGGCACGGGCTTGTGATGAAGAATAAGGCTGCCTTGGAGCAAGATGCTGAATGATAATTTGATAAGTGCGGTTTACCTTTAAAATGTGATTAGACAGCATTTATAATGAACATACTTGGGAATGATGAATAATGCATCATAGGAGCCGGAAAGGATAACAGAAAGCGATTGTTGGAGGAACTAGTTTTTCCCTGGCAGCTGCCCAAAGCCATTACAGTTTCTATTTTTCTTTCTCATGCACACTGAAGTTAGAACTCTGCCAGAGGCAAAAATCCATAGTGTAGAGGGTGGAGGGCAGAGTGACTCCCATAAAGAATCTCCAGGACCTCCAGGACAGAGTGAACCTGACCTCACCTTCCACTAGGCATGGCCAGTATTACCCACAGCACCGTGCGCCCCCTGTGGGTCCAGGAGGCCAGGGCAGACCTTTCACGTGAGCTCTGCTATCTTGGAGAACTCAGTAGGTGCTCTTGAAACTTGTTTAGTCCAAAGTTTCTATTTTAAAGATTGGAAACCACTCCCCAAAACAACATCCCATTTTTCCTAACTTGAAACTCGCAATACATAATTAGACACAGTCTTAATTGATTCACTGAATGTTTTTCTACATCAAAGGAAGTTCCTTAGAGAAAGTTGTAATGACTTACACGCCAACTAATGGGAAATAACAACTCCATTTTAGGAATTGAGAAAGAATTAATTTGGGGGAAAAACCAGACTCTGTCTCCTACTCAGTGGAGAGGCTAGAGGTCATGGGTTGTTGAGGGGAAAAAAAACATGCAAGCTAATTTCGAGCCTGCCTTCACCAGCACCAGTTTGATGAAGAGCTTGCTGTTCTAGCTAAAGCTGCAAAGGAGAGTTAATGAGGTCCCATTCGTACACAAACACAACAAACTGGGCCAGTAAATCAACCAGGTAAAAACACTTAAATCAGGAAGATGACAGCAATTTAAGTATGGTGAACACAACTTAGTAGAATTAAACAGCAAACTTGGTAGTAAGGGCAAAACGTTACAGTCAATTTAATTAAAATAAGAAATTTGGCAGATGACTATCAAAATACTATCTTTGAAGGGCCTGCCTGATGTAAGAAGTTATGTAAAATAAATATAAATATGTAGGTATCATCTTCACAGATAAAATTATACACTTTGAAAATGCAACTTTAATAAAAATGTACTAAAATAGTAAGAATTTAGTTAATACAAAGGTTTAAGATAACTACACAAAAAATTAACTTTTTTACATACTAGAAATAAATAGCTGAGGCCCAAATGAAAATACTTTTTAAAAGCTAACATCTATCATAAGATATGTAGAATAAATTCAATAGAAACTATATACCAATAATATAAAAAAAGAAAATGTCATAAAAGTTGTATGAACAAATAAACACACATGTTCCCAAAGAAGCACCAATCCCCTAAAAATCAAACTTCCTAAAGTTAATAGGTAAATTAAAGCCACAACGACCTAGCAAGAATCTTACATAGTTTGTTGAAGTGGCTTTAAAGTTCATTTGCAACAATGTCCACTCAGATGGGCAGTAAGTGGGGGAGTGCTTTCCTACATATTCAACTTCCTGTCAGCCACGTACAAGACGTAAGAGAGCAATGAGGAGGGCTGGGGCTTGAGCTCTGCACTTGCCACACACGCATGCCCACACAAATCAGGGAAACAAAGGGCTCATGCAACACTGTGGGGCTGCAGACATGGCTCAGTGGTCAGGAGCACTAGCTGCTCAGTTCCCACACCCACATAGCAAGGCACAACTGTCTGTAACTCCAGTCTCAGGGGGTGTAAAATAAATAAATATAAATAAATAAATAAATATATATATATATATATATATATATATATATATATATATATAGCCATTGTTGTAATATTGTAAATTACTAAAATGTGATGAAGTCAATTTAGTTTTTGAGGATGTGTTGTTGTTTGTTTGTTGTTTTTCAAAACAAGGTTTCTCTATGTAGCCTTGGCTGTCCTAAACTCACTTTTGTAGACCAAAGACAAAAATGAGACATAACAAAATGACAGAAATAAGTGACAAATGAGTAAAATTTCCACAGCTTTTTAACAAAAGAAAACCCTATTTTGAAGGGTCTTTACAATCAAAATAAAGGTGTCAGACTGCAAAGCGACAGCATCAGAATGTCTGAACCCCCAACACTTGGTGAGGAAGTGAAAGCATTGAGAATGGTCATTAACGAGACCCTGACAAACTACGTCGGGTATCAAGATTACATTACAATAAATACTTACTTTCTTAAAAGTGTTTTGCTCCACTAGAATATGTAAAAGTCCAGGATTCATGAAATGCCTTCCAAACCCCAGATTTACTTGTGCTGGTAACTCACTTAAACTCTCCAGATCTCCATTTTCTCCTCAGCAGAACAGCAGCAAGACGGACTTCACAAGGATGCTTCAGCATTTGAGTCAAATACTGTATCCAAACCAAAAATGTATAGTCTTGGATCAAGTTCCAGAAAACTGTCATGACCGAATGTCTCCAGGGGAACTCTGATTTTAAGATAGTACAGACCTTACCCTGGGCACTCCTGCTTGAACAAATCAACAGTGTCTGTTTTTGATGATGTGTGTCCAGGGAGGAGGTGAGAGTAAGGACTTAAGTGAAGTAGGCTTGGTTGGGATTGTAGGGCACTGTGAGCGAATCACAGTGGGCATGGGGCCTGGGATTGTAGGGCACTGTGAGGGGATCACTGTGGGCATGGGGCCTGGTACAAAAGCCCTGGGAGACTAAGAAGAAAAGTTAGGGGTGAGGACAATTTTACTGGGGAGCATGTAAAGACACATTCAAACGCATGAGCAAGATTGGAGGCCATCAGGGACCAGTGGTAGTGCCACACCACAGCTACCCAGTTTCTGTCATGGCGACCACTTCTTGTTCATTAGAGTTAACAATAATTCTTAACAGAATTTAAAGTGAACTGGGCTAGGATCCTGCACTAAATAGGTTTAACTGAAACCCCAATCAGGATGAAAGAAAAATGAGCAGAAGACATAAAATCATTCCGTGACTTTCCTTTCCTTCTTTCCTTCTTTTACTTTTTCTTCATCTTCCTCCCCTTCCTCCTTCTTTTGGGGGAGAGAGAAGCTAAGACTGAGTCCCACCGAGCCCAGCATGGCTTCACATTGATCATGCTGCCTAGCCAGGCATGAACTTGCTTCAAATCTTCGGCCACAGCCTCCCAAATCTTAGAGTTACAGGCACGCATCACTATACCCTGATCAAATGAGCATTTTCTAGTGAGTGAGTTAAGTGCTTTCACACATACTCAATGACTCATAAGATCTCGGCAGGAGTTGAACACTGTAAGAATTTCAATAATTAATTACCTTAAATATCTCACTAGTGAATACTGGCATCAATCAAGATAAAATATGCACATTTTTAGATAAAGGTATTAAGTACTGGACAAAGCCAAATTTAAGTTGAAGATGCTAACAATAATAATATCAGCAAGGAAAACAACTTAATATTAGAAAGATACATTATTAAGGCAGCTAACACACAGTTTTTTATGAAACACAGATAGGGCTATATACTACAAATAATTGAAATAAAAGGTCAGAAGTTTGCCAAAGGCCTTTTTAAAGCCCATCATCAAGTAAATGCCGTCTCTCTCTCTCTCTCTCTCTCTCTCTCTCTCTCTCTCTCTCTCTCTCTCTCACACACACACACACACACACACACACACACACACACACACACACACACACTTCACAGAGATGAGAGTCACTAACTAATGTTTCAAACAGCCTCAATGTACAATGTATTTGTTAGGAAATTATCATCAGGTAAACTGAGGAAAGGGCATTACACATAGAGGTTTCAGAAGAAGATGAACATTTGAAGAACAATGGAGGAATAGAATTGAGGATTCTTATTCAAATCCACTCATCTACAGCCATCTGATTCTCAGAGAAGTACCAAAATCGCATGGTGAGGAAAAGGTCTCTTGAATAAATAGTAATCGGAAAGCTGGGCAGCCACATGAATGAAACTGAATAGCTCACGCCTCACTCCATACAAAAGTCAATTCAAACTGCAGCCAAGACTTTAATGTAATGACTCGAAACCCAGAAACTGGTGTGTGAAGACACAGGAAAAACATGTTGCGATGTAGTTATTGGCAATGACTTTCTGAATAGTGTTCTAATGGACCAGAAAAAAACAGCAGAAGAATTGACAGATGAAATTAGCAGTGCCTGCAGAGCAGAGGAAAGACACATCAGGGTGGAATGCCAGCCCACCCAATGGGAAAGGGTTAACAGCCGCTCATCTAAAGGCGGCAGATTCAAAACCAGAATGTACAGAACTCAAAACTTTGAAGACTGAGAGAGCAAGCTAATCAATGGGAAACTCAACAGACAGTTCTCAAGAGGTACGAATGGCCAGTAAACAAATGGAAAACAAACAAACAAACAAACAAACAACAGCCTGAACTCCTAGAAAAATGCAAACAAAAGCTGGTTTGAAAGTGTATGGAATGGCTCCCGCTAGGAAACCAATCAGGAACAAATGCTGGTGGGGCGCGTGGGAAAGGGCCATGCTACAGCGCGCTGACGGGACTGGAGACTAGCCCTGTGGGCATCAGAACGGAGGTTTAATAAGGGAACAAAAGTAGGTAGCACAGGACTCAGCTTTACTAGTCTGTGTACACCTGCATTGGTTACATTTCTAGTTGCTCAAACCAAAACAAAAAAAAGGTGTCTGTGTGTGGCAGGGGGAAGCAAACCTCTCCATTGGGGAACACTGCTGAGGAAGGAAACAGAGGCGCTAGAAGAAAGATGTGGATCCAAGCTTGGGGTCCCATGAACACAGAGTCCTGAAAAACAGTAGAATTTCTTAGAATAAAAACCAAACATCAAGAGGCCACTGTGTGACTCAGGACACATATGCTGGCTGCAAGGTGTGTGCAGATATTTTTGCAGGTGAATACACAAACATAAAACTGTGAGGTGGCCAGGGATGGGCAGCTTTGAAGTGTTAAAGGACTTAGTTTTTGTTCAGTGGCCTAACCGAGTCTAAACCTTCAGATTATACCTGCACGCTGTTCCTTAACTAGTAACAAAGAAATGTTTGGGGTCAACTGACAGAAAAGAATATTTCATCTGGGAGATAAAAGATTAGCATCATCAGAGCCCCATGGTCAGAGCTTAAAGGACAGGCAGATTCAAGGCCACAGAGTCAGCTGCATTCTACAGAGGCATCACAAGAACCATTCTCTAGAATAAGGAGGGTTTTGTTAAATACAACCAAATATTAATTTCTTTCTGTAATATGGTGGGAGAGGGAGTTGCACATAAGTTGGCTTTCATCCAGTACAGTACAGAACTACTAACAACCCTTTACAGTTGACTTATGTAACTAAGACAAAAAGGAGTCACTTTCTCTTTTCCAATACTGCTTTAGATGCCTTTTCCCCAACACTGGAAACAATTAGCAGTTAATGTAAAGGCCACAGACGGATTTCTAACACAGCACAACGGGGGGGGGGGGGGGGAATCAGGGCAAGGAAATGACATTTCATCTCTCTCTCTGACATCGATTATGACCACTTCCTTTTGGTGTTTTACTCCGCATGTGTCAGAATGCCCAAGTGACAGAAGCTCTCAAAGAGAGCATGGTGCATCTCTCCCAGTGGCACTCTCTCCAAACAACGAGCTTCTCTATGAATCATTCTGTCTGCTCACAGGGAAAAAAAAAAAAATTAAACAAAAAAAAAAAAAAAAAACAGGAAGCAAGAACTTTCCAAAAATAAATGACCAACAAAATCTCAAAGGCAGATTTGAGTTTTTTCCTCCATCAGGCACTTCTGATACGACCACAAAATTTAACAGAACCAGATAATTCCGTACCCTTCTAGCTCATCATCCTCTTTCTTATAAAAAGTCCAGCTTTAATGAAGTCCATAATTATCTGGATAAAACATATTTTGTTAGATTATAGACTGCAACATAAAACAGCCGCACCATGCCTTTTAACATTTTCCTCTCTGAAGATCTGAGGATTGAAAGGGCGTAAAACGGCCCATTCGTTTTTCTTGTCTCTTAAAAAGCGAAGGAAAAGAACCATTAGGCAGAACCAAAGGCCCAGACAACGTTTATCAGGTGAAACCCCCCATCTGCCATATCGAGGGCGCCCATGACGGGTAAGATGCAGGGCAGGCTGGGTGGCGGCGGCTGAGGAGCTGTGCAGGAGTTGGAGGGCAACTGTCCCCTGCTCTGGAGAAGCCTAGCCACTTCCTGTGTGCTGGTGAGAGCATAAGATGCATTTAATGCATCATGGCAAATAAATGAAACAAGCGTGCACAAGAAATACTGTCTAATTAACATGTATCGCCGAGATCGTCCTAACATGATTTTCTAATAACAAGCAGGTCCGCTGTGAGTTGGAGACAGTGAAGCTAAAGACCAGTCTATTCACCCATGAATACAGCTAGCAAGTCAGATATTTCATAGATTTAATTCTGGTTGTGGGAGGGGAGAAATGAGCATTCAATAATTGCTAATTATCTCTTCACATACATAGCCAGAGAATCCCCAAACGTATGTACAGACTACTGCAGGCTAACAGCATGGCTTCTGGAAGGAGCATGCCCTTTGGAACTCCAGGAACATCATGTGTTAGCCATGTGACTCTCAGCTGCCACAGCTGAGCATGGGGGGGGGGGGCGGGGGGCGACAATACATGTCCATAGGTTAATTGTGGGACTAAGTGCAGAGCACTTTAAACTTTACTAGCCTAGACTAGCGCCCAGTAAAAATGGCAATCAAGAGACAAGCATACTTGAGAAATTAAATAGCATCTCCAAATAAATGAAGAGGGGACGAGGTCAGAAGATTCAATATTATGATGTCAATCTCCCCCAAATGGTCTATATTCAATAGCATTCTAACCAAAATAGCAGTAAACTGGTTCTAAAATTTGTATGAGTTGGGGAACAGGGAAACAAAACAGGAAGGGGATGGGAGAAAGAGTGTGACAGAGGACACTTGCTGCTTAACAAAAAGGCTTATTAAAAAGTCAGACCAGGGGGCTGGAGAGATGGCTCAGAGGTTAAGAGCACTGTCTGCTCTTCCAGAGGTCCTGCGTTCAATTCCCAGCACCCACACGGTGGCTCACAACCATCTAGAATGAGATCTGGCGCCCTCTTCTGGCATGCAGGTGTACAATGTATACATTATAAATAAAATAAAAAAAAAATAAATCTTTTTAAAAAGCCAGACCAGGAGAGATGAGATTGGAAAAGGATGGAAGCCAGAAATCACACATAAGCCCAAACAAACAAGGTCAGCTGGTTTCCAAAGACTCAAAGAAAAGTCAGTTTGAGAAAGAACTTCCTCTACACCCGCTTATACAAGAACATCGAGCAAGCCGAGGAGTAGCTGGGCTGTCGCCTTCCTCTCAGATCTCTGTCAAAGGTTGATTCAAAGTGGACAATAAACCTAACTGTAAAAGATAAACTATTAATTCCGTGAGGAAAATCTTTGCAGTTTTCCATGAAAAACTGTTTCTTAAATACTACAAGTTACAGGGGAAGAGAGACAAGTGGACCAATAGGAGGGACCCGAGAAGAGCAAGATGCTCACAGACTCACAGCATCTGAAGGGAAGAGTGTTGCTGCTGTGCTGGTGTCATTGGGGAATTATTTTTATGGATAAGACCTCCAAAAGAGGTCTTTCTGAACCTGCATGACAATAGGTCACTACTCAACTACGCTCTCCTCTGACAAAGGAGATCCCTGAGAGCGATGCCGAGGGCATAAGGAGGTACTGCAGCCTGAGTTAATGTCTGTCCTCCACATGCCCAGACAAAAGGTCCAAAACACAGCAAGTACGTGCAGAGGTTCAACATCTGTAAGGCTGTCTAGAATTTGTCAGAGCTTCTGAGTTCTGCCTGTTGTACACTGATGGCTCTGCAGCAAATGCTGATCAGCAGTAGAGGATCATCACTGAGACATGAACTAGGAATATCACTGTGTGAAGATGTCTGGGGCACCTGGCTTTGGTTATATCAATGTCATCATGGATACACAGAAACCGCTGGTGTACCAAGAGAAGCTGTGGCGTTGATCTTCTATAACATAAACAGGTCATAATTAACTGATCCAAAATACACAGATGGCCCTTGCTCAATTCTGCATCTGCAATCTGGCAGTCTAGGTTTACTCTTTAGGCTACTGCCTCCCCCTCCTCCTTCTCTTCTTTATCTTCCTCCTCCTCCTCCTCCTCTTCCTCCTTCCTCTTCTACTTTTTAATGATAAAGAAAAACATTTCTTTAAACACAGACATGTAAACACAGAAAATACAAAACAAAAATATTTTGAAACTAACTTTTCTCTTCAACAGACATCATTGAGGAAACAAAAGGGCAAGCAACGGGTACTCAGAACCCGTATTATTAATGCACAAAGAATCTTTATAATTCAATGATATAAAGGCAAACCATACAAAATGGCAAAATATCTGGAAAAAAAAAAGAAAATATCTAAATGGTAGAAAGCTCATAAAGAGTTGAAAGATAGAATTAACCAGGCAGAGAAATACAATTCAAAATCTCAGTGGCAGATCACTACCCAAACAGTTGGAGGCTGCCAGTCAACAGGTTGACAATGCAAGGTAGCAGGCAGGCTGTAGTGAAACTGATATGGTGCCACTGAGGCCACAAAATTGAACAACTACCTCGCAGGAAAGCCTGGCAGTCATTCCTAATACTGATGTTAAATATAAGTACCTGAAACATAGCTCTCAGCCCCTGAAAGAAACACGATGATACGTTCACAGAAAGATTTGTACACAAATATTAGAGAAAATGCCTATGAATAGGAAGATGTGCTGCCTGAAGTCCACTATGCTAAGCAAAAGAAGCTGGGCATGAGAGGGACAGTGGCATCACTTATATAAACCTCAAATCACCACACAGGGAAAAAAAGATCCGTGAAAGGCCAGGCCTTGGAGGAAAGGATGGATTGATTGCAGGAAGAAAAAGGTGCAAAGACCAACTTGCCTTCTTGCATTTGTCATTTTCCTTATTGCTGCTTCAGTTCAATGGGGTCAACTATGACCTGAAACTATTACATGAAAGACTCCAGAAGCAAACAATCCAGGGCCCGATGAGATGGTTCAGTGGGTAAAGCACCTGCCATGAAACATGACACTCGTTCAATCCCCAGGACTAACATGATGCAACGAAGAAACCAACCCCCACAAGTTGCTGTCTCACCGCCTGTACATGCCATGGCATTATGAAAAGTCCACACATATACATGCACACATAGGAACAATAGATAACTAAAATGCAACAAATAATTTAATTTTAAAGATCCATTTAATGGTCTCCTTGTGGAGTTCATGACCCCTTCCAGGTCCATCTATCCCTCCACTCTTCCATGCGCCTCTTAGCATTCTGCCCAAAGTCCAGCAGCAAGTCCCGGCATCTGTCCTAATCCCCCAGGCCTCTGAGATGTCTCTCAGAGGACATCTACGCTAGGCTAATAGACACTTACAAGTGAGAATATACCATGCATGTCTTTCTGGATCTGAGCTACCTCACTCGGGATGATCTTTTCTAGTTCCATCTATTTGCCTACAAATTTAATGATGTCCTTGTTTTGGATAGCTGAGCAGTATTCCATTATGTAAATGTACCACAGTTTCTTTATCCATTCTTCAGTTGAGGGACATCTAGGTTACTTCCAGGATCTTTCAGGTATGTGCCCAGGAGTGGTATAGCTGGACCTTGAGGTAAAACTATTCCCAGTTTTCTGAGGAAGCAGCAGATTGATTTCCAGTGTGGTTGTATCCATTTAAGATTTAAATTGCACACTCTCTCTGAGTAGTGTGACAATACCTCACACTACCCCACTCTGCTTAAGATTATCCCTTCTTTCAGTGTATCCAAGTGGTACATGCTGCCTAGGTACAGAGTACAGCATCCTTACAGGCATCTTCTCTCAAACCAACCATTATAGATGGTATCATGATGCTAATGTTCAAATACCTTTCTTTTCCCTAATGATGGAGAGAGAGAGAGAGAGAGAGAGAGAGAGAGAGAGAGAGAGAGAGAGAGAGAGAGAGAGAAGTAGCGTGATGAAAATGCATTGCATGTTGACTGTGACTGTGGTTTCAAGGGAGTATAAAACTGTCAAAACTCACCCAATTAAATAGATTCATTTAATTGTATAAAATTATTGCTCAATAAAGTTGATGAGGGGAAAAAAAGACACTAGCAAATTAGCAGGAATATAATTGATGCCTCTTGTCCCTATCTCCCTACTTCATCCTGCCAAGGGAACTAGCTTTTTTTTTTTTTCTCCTTTTCCAGAGAAGCAGGAGGAAAGGGAATAGAGAAAGAAAATTATCCATTCAGTAAATAGCTACGGAGTATCAATTTTATTTGTCATCCCAGTAACACCAAGTGCTCAGATGCATGGATGAGAAAATGAAAAGTTTGGAATGCTGAGGTTATTTACCTGGTTTCACAGAGTAAACAATAAATAAAGCTCAATTCACAGCCACTAAATGGATGGAGATCTTCACAGACATGCATGGCAACATCTCCTCAAGTATGATTTCACCAGGCTACAAACACAAGGGGAAACAAAGGCAGACAAAGCCAGGACACTGGACATGATCTGTGTGGAAAATGTGCATGTCCAAACATGCTAGAGGACCTCTTGCAAGGCGTCCCCATGACCATCCATACCAGAGGATCTCTTGCAAGGCGTCCCCATGACCATCCATGCCAGAGGATCTCTTGCAAGGCGTCCCCATGACCATCCGTGCCAGAGGATCTCTTGCAAGGCATCCCCAGATTTTTTTGTCTTTGTACTTTTCACATTATTTAATTCAACAGTCAAGTGTAAAGACTATGGGCACAAACTCCAGGGCCACTGAGTTGGGTCCTGACCCCAGGGCTCTGACTGGTAGGCTCCTCTTACCCCAGTTTCTTCAACTGCTAACCAGAGATGATTTCTCCTTCTATTCCAGAGGGATTCTTGTGATTAAAACAAGAAACAATGGGCTGAAGGGGTTGCCACACATTAAGAAGTGTATCAAGTTCTCAGTAAACAGCAGCCTCTTCCTTCTCTGGACAGCTCTGCCTGCAATGGCAAGGGGGCAGAAGTGCGCAGCTATGTGCACAGAAACAGCAAGGAGAAGCCAGTTTCTTAGGAGGGGCTTTACTTAGCTGAGGTTCCCCTTCCCCCTCCCACTGTCTCTCCCTTACAACCTATTACGGTTTTAATGGTTTTGAATTAAAAATGTATAATGGGTACAGATGGCAAATAAGCACATGAGAAGATGTTCTTCATCATATGTCATCAACAAAATGAAAATTAAAACAAGCATGAGATTCTACTACATACAGATTAGATCAGTCAAACTCTGGAAACATGACAACACCCTGTGTGGTGAGAGGTGTGTGGGGGCTCAAGAGCCGCCTTCACTGTGGTATAATGCAATGAGACATGACCCTTTAGAAGACAGCTTGGAGTTTTCATTTTCATTTTTAAATTACATGTATTTCTTGTGTGTGTGTGTGTGTGTGTGTGTGTGTGTGTGTGTGTGTGTGTGTCCCTGTATGTCCATGTCTAGTCCATGTGTGGAGATCAGAAACTAACTCTCCTCTTTCACTACATGGATTCTACAGATTGTAATGATGTCATCGGCCTTGCATTGTGGGCCGAGCCATCTCAGTGGCCCTTAACAATATTAAATATGAAATATACTTTTACCACATGACAGAGCAACTTTATTTGGTGATACTTATCTAAGTTGGGCTGAAACTAATTTTTACAAAGAATCTTTCATGTAAATGTTAATAACAATAGCGTTATCCCCGATCAACCAAACTTGACCACAATCAAGACATCCTTCGGCAAGTAAACCGATAAACAGCTCTAGGGCATCCAGACAAGGCGGCTGTAACAAGCACTGAGAAGAAAGGAGCTATGACACCATGGCAAGACACAGAGAAATAGTAGATGCACGCTGCTAAGTGAAAGAAGCCAGGCTGAAAAGAAAGATGTCATTGTGAAAAGAGAAGTGTGGAGACAGTGGTGAGACTGGTGGTTCGGGGACAACAAAGGAACAGGCGGGTCACGGAGGACGTTGAGGGCAGCGAGACTACTCCAGGCAACACCATCACGACCAATGCTTGCCAATCAATATCCATCTTTTTCAACGCACAGAATGTCCAGGGCAAAGAGTGAATCTGAAGGTATGAAACGCTGCATGACAGGAATGGGAGGGACGCATGACAGGGGTTTGATGGCAGAGGCTATGCGGATAAGGTGCAAGAACACAGCTCTACGCCCTTTGCCGACGCTGTAAGACTAAAATATCTTCGTCTAAGACTAAAATCTCTCCAACAGAACCGTCTTTTGAAAAACACATCTGATAGAGGTTGTGATGATGGTTGGAAGCCAGACCCAGGCAGGAACCTCAAGTTATATGTGTTACTTTATCAAATAATAAATGGTTATTTTTTATCTTTGGTGAATAAGAACTTTTTTTCCTGCCTTTCTCTTCTCAGAGAAATAAAATATTTATTCTTTCTTAACCATTTGGAAGATCCCTTTCGAAAAGTCCGAGAGAAGAAGCTTGAGGACGGCACATGATAAGCACATATAATAGCTGGTGTGGTAAGAGGCATGTGAGGACTCTTACATTGCACACACTTACCTCATCAATCGGAGAAGAGTAAATTCCTTATTCTGAAGGAAATAATAAAAGTGAGAGGAACATTTTCAAAATTGCATGATTACTTTTTACATGCAATAAAAAATGGCATATAGATAATGTTTCCCAGATTAACAACATTGTCTGTTTGCCCCCTCAGAGCCACATAAAAATGAGCTGCTGACTCCATGGTAGGGAAAGTGGGAAAGGCTTTGGATCTTCTGTGTGTGATGTTTGTGCCAAGCCTAGTGGCACGCATTTTCCAGAAGGATCAGAGAAAATAAAACACATGCACTTAGGTAAAAATAAAGAACTAATAAAGATAAGTGACTGTAAATATTTTATACTGGTAGATACACCTCAGCAGTTGCAAGAAGTAATCTTAAGACTTGGGGCTGGAAAAAAACCCAACTTATTCCTGTCATTTTAAAAAGTCATAAACTCTTTTTAAAAGCTTCAAGAAAAAAAGGCAAATAAGATACAATTATTTGTGGCATAATAATGTTTCATTTTCTGTAACTCAATTAGGAGAACTAATGAAGAAGAAATGTGTTGCACGCTTGCAGGATCCAGTTTAAGCTGGTAAGAGCCTAATTACGAGCAATATTTGTTAAGCGAAATCCATTTATGTTGGAACAGAAGGCATTTAAACATTAATATGAAAATTAAAATAGAAGACAGTACAAGCTACTTACGTTATCATCTCAGAATTTGGCAGCTTTAACAAACAGAACTCCTCCAGAGATCACCAAATTCAGTACTTCAAATGTTAAGAAATGCTGCTTTTAATTGTGTAGTATTTGACAAGATCTGATAAATATAAAAGTTCTGTCTTGATTTATGGTTTAGTGAGTGAACACCTCACAAAGTCTGCTTCCTCCTAACCACATCTTAGCAACCGTTTTGTCAAATGATAAAAATGGCATGGCGTAGCCCAAATAGCAGAAGATCTTTCCTGGTCGTTTCGAGATGAACAAAAAATCAGAGGAGGAAAAAGCAAAAAGGTAGATTGGCTCATGTTCCATTTTTAATAATCCTACGGACCCTTGCTGATTGCTCAGGTGGGGGACATAGTACTACGCCCTCCTGCAGGCATCACACTTTGCAAAGTTTTCACTGTAGTTTTCCCCCTGCTGGAGAATGAGGGTTAGACCTACACTTGGACATATTCAGCTCCCGCCACCCCAGCCCCGTGAGACCCACTGCGCCGTCCCGTTATTTTCCTAAACCAGATAAGCAGCATGCAGGACAGTTACTCTAAGCGTTGCTGAAAGGCCAACCAGTCCACTGAGTTGGTTGCCTGTTGAGTTGGTTGCCTATTGAGTTGGTTGCCTGTTGAGTTCATTGCCTGTTGAGTTGGTTGCCTGTTGAGTTGGTTGCCTGTTGAGTTGGTTGCCTGTTCAGTACTCATTCCTTCTCCTTCACTCCTACCTGAATCCTGACTCCACGGAGGTACCCACCTTCATTTTAAATATGCATTTTAAATGCCCTCAAATAGCTGTAACCACGCATAGAAGTGGGATGCTGGGACCTATGAGCAGCTCAGGAGTATACATCAACTGAAAATGTGCACTAGTGTACCAGTGTACACTTCTGAGATCAAATATGCATGGGGCGATTTATGTCAACTCGAATAAGCTGGTAAAACTGTTTAACAAAGCAAAAATGCAGACATCGTGGTTTCAAATGAAGATTTCTATTTATTTGTATGGAATCAGAGTGGGCTTGGCCGAGAGGCCTATCACACGGTCATGTTCTGTGTGGGCCAGAGGAGGTGCTTACAAAATACTTACACTGAAAGTCCCATTTCTCTCTTTTTTCATGAAGGCGAAACCAGGCCATACTACTAGAACCTGAAATTCTGAATGAGGAAGTGACTTGACTTAATGAAGTGACGTCATTGGCTGATGGTCCTTAGGATCTTGGCAACACAAATGTGCCCTTAGTTACGGGGTACCTGTCATCAAGAAAGAGCAACAGGAACCAAGCTCACGTGGCTTACATGCAGCGCAGCATGCTCACTGGGCACTTTGTGGTGCCTAAGCAGAGGCAGCCAAAGAGCACCTCCCTGACACGTGCAGAGGTGGTTCTCTGACTCAGGGGCCCTCTTACTCCTACTATGGGAAAATGAACCAACCCCCCCACAGGAAGACATGCTCGGCAGAGAAAACAGAAGGCATACATTTAGGGAGCCTTGCCAAGAGGTGAACGGCTTCAGAATATTAATCTTAAATGTGCTTTAACAATAGGAGAGGAAACAGATTGCTCACACGACAGTGAACCTGAAACACAACGTATCTACTCTGAAGTAAGCATAATTTGTATAACTGCATATGCTATGCACCATACCCATGAACTGACATGGAAACATGCTGGGTAATTTCTCAGTGACAAACTGTCTGCATAGAGAAATACTTCATGTCTGAAATGAACACTGTTTTGCTCCTCAGAGGCAAGTCTTCGCAGTGAAATGATGACCGCTTTGAACACTCAGCTTATATGTCTAGGTATCATTATCGCCTTTAAAATGCTGACCATCTTCACCACCTACCACACACGACATGCGACTCCAGACGTGGTCTTCACCACCTAGCACATGTGTCATGCCCTCGTGACCCAGAATGCACTTCTGCCGTTGCTTGGATGAAGGTGTGTGTATCATCCACGCTGAGAAATGCTCATAGAGTCCCCTCCCTGAGTCTGCAGTAGGTTTCACAGTGCCCTGTACTTATTCCTCTCCAGAGAATTTATCACATTGCAATTTCCCAGTCTATGTTATTGAATTACCCTATACTAACTTCATTAGATCACTCACAATTAATATGAATAATGACTATCATATCATTATTAAATTATTATGTTTTTAGCTAGTATAGATCATAATGAACCTCATCGTGACTTTTTCATACATGTATTTCATTGTATTTTACTCAGCCTTACCCTCCCATCATCCTCCCTACCCCTCCCTCCATCTTCCTGATAGCCACCTAAACTCACATCTTCTCCCTTGTTTTTTCAAGTAATAAGTGTGTGTATGTGTGTGTGTGTGTGTGTGTGTGTGTGTGTGTGTGTGTGTGTGCACGCACACGCTCTATATATGAGAAAAATCATGTGAGATTTGTCTTTCTTTTTCCCTGTTACCTGTTTGTCTCAGTTAGGGTTTCTGCTATGGTAAAAACACCATGACCAAACCAACTCACAAGGAGGAGGAGTTTATTTTGGGCACACAGCTCCAGAGGGGTGAGAGTCCATGCCCACCACAGTGGAGAAGCGTGAAAGCAAGCAGGTACGGTGGCCACAACAGCTCAGAGTTCACATCTCAAACTACAAACAGCAAGCAGAGAGTACTCAAAATGGCGTGAGTCTTTGGAAATCTCAAAACCAAGCCACAGTGACATTTCCTCCATTAGGGCCACGCCTCCTAATTGCCCACACCCCAAGAGCCACCAACTGGGGACCAAGTATTCAAAGACCTGAGACTTATGGGGGGACAGCACATTCAAACAAGCACACCTTCCTTATTCCCTGTCCCCTTTAGACACTCCCTGCCCTTTCCCAGGCTCCCTTCTACTTTCACGTCTACTCTATCTCCTCTCTCAGCTCAGTCCTCCACAGACTCTGCCCTTGCTGGAGGCTGCAAAGGCTTTCCCTGGCTCCACATCTCCTCGACACTTATATAGGCACTTTGCATAGTGGAGCAATAAACACGGAAGTGCAAGTATCTCCATGATATGTTGACTGAGATTCCTTGGAGGTACCTACTGAGGAGTGGTACAGCTTTGCCATATGGTAATTCTATTTTTAGTCTTTAAAGGAACCTCCATACTGGTTTCCATAGTGGCTACATGAGTCTAATAGTGTTTTTCAGGGCCTAGATTGAGTATCCACAATGTCTAGTAGAGTAACTACTGAACTACTAGATTCAATGATATTTTTGATTTGGAGAATACCACATTTGTTATCCCAGTTTTCTCGGCAGCTCTCTCCTGCAGCCCAGAAGGGAAGATAACAAAGGCAGACAGTTCTGGCCCAGACCGACACACTGTTCCTACTGTCCTCTCTGGATTGTCTTTGAGAACTAACAAGCAACTCTGTTGTGTTCTCTTGTGACTTTGTGGCCATTGCCTGTACTGTGTCCACTAGTTTAACTTCTAATCTCACTGCAGCCACTGAATCCCGAGCCTCCCATGCTGATTATGCGCATCTCTATGGTTTTTTCAAAGCTTAGATTCCATCTGGTCCAAGGCAGGATATATATTAAAGAAGAGATGTATACAATCCCAGAGACATGAAAGCATTATACATTAAAAAATGGCTTCCTGATATCCAGTCCTAGCTGAATCTAAAGTATCACACTTAAAAAATGGAAGTGCTTTCCTCCCTGTTCTTCAGCCCCCTCCATGTTTTAAATCAAGCAGAGTAAAAGAGCACACATCTGTGCCTAAGCTCGCTCCTTAGGCGCGAAGAACAGGACTCATAGAAGAAGTGAGACCACACAGTACCTCGCTATACTGAAGTTGCTAGCATAAAGCAAATGACTCAAAGCTTAAATTTACTGTGGCTGCTCCCTATCTAAAGAAACAGCACAGCAAATCAGGAAAGGCATCGGAGCTCTGCATGCCCAGGCAGCTGTACTTTTGCCATTATCCAACCTTCCTTGGTTCTGCTGTGCGTAGTCTCCTTCATTTGTTCCGGTGCCTCTGAATGAAAGCCTGCAGCCAGCCAGGAAGACCAAACTGACGTTGCTATCACCAAAATCACAGGAGAAATCCTTAGCACTTTGGGTGTAAGGATGCTCCTCCCAGCACCCTCCCTAATGAGCATGCCCTCAGAGCCCTGGGAAGCCTGCTACTTCCCCAGGTTAATGGATTCTCTGCCACCAAAACCAAGTTCTTGCTCTCAAGAACATACAGACTTCTGAAAGACAAACTTCTCTGCTATTTTCCTCCCCCTCCCCCTCTCTCCAAGATAAATAGCATGTCTAGCACATCCAAGGCTCTGGTTTTACCCCCAGCACCATACACACACACACACACACACACACACACACACACACACACACACCAAAGTATCTATTTCTAACATCAGACTTTTTGTTTCTTCTTTAACCCTGTTAGGAGCACAAAGGTCCCTGAGCTCACAGTTAGCACGAGGGAAGCCAGGAATGTTAAAAAAAACGCAGGGTTTTTTCAAACTAAAAGATGCACAACCCGTTTTCTGCCCAGAAGGCTGATAATGAAGGTAGGCAAGAGCCTAGGTAGCCCCCGTGCTCTCTGTAGGGCCAGGTCACATCTGGTTCCCCCAGAAGTGGCTAATAACCAAGGCAGTCTCTACACTATCTACACGACCAGATCGTCCCCTTGTGCCCTTAAGAATAACACAAAAGTAGCCCATCTATACAGCCCAGCTCATGGAAGAAGTGGAGTGTACTTTGGGAAGTGTCTCGGTATTAGGTATTAGTGTGCCTCTTGGTGCACATGGGATTGTATTACACCAGGAAACTTTCCCCAAATTGTGCTGTGCTTAAACATGCCAAAAAATAAACTGCTCCATGTCAGACTCTAGAAGTTTGGATCCACACTGGCTACTCCGGCTTGCTGAATGAGACTTCCTTCCTGCCTCTGGTGGACCGTTCCTCTGCCAAACCTGGTGGTCACAGACACCATAACGCAACTTCGTATGAAAGTTTTCTCCTTCACTTTTGTTTTGTAAACTCCACAGCAGGAAACAACAGCTATTAATTTTGCTTTCTTGAGTTTAGCTTAAAATCCCTCAGCATAAAACCCTCTGTATTTAATATGAGATGCGGTGGACAGTCTTCATTGTACTTTGACTGAATTAAAGATCAGCTGGGATTCGGTGAAACACACCTCTGGGGATGAGTCTATGAGGGTGTGTAGGAAGGATTAACTGACGGGGAAGGTGAGAACCGGAATGTTGGTAGCGCCCTCTCATGGGCTGGGGCCCAGATGGAATAAAAGAGGAAAAGAAGAAAGCCCCGTGTGCCAGCATGCCAGCCTCTCTGTTTCCTGGTGCACAGGAGATGAATTACACTGATCCACGCCCACACCCCCACCACACAGCCCCATGTTATGATGCTTTGAATCCCTAAACTGTCAGCCAAAATGAATAACCTCCCAGCGACACTGCCTGTGTTGGTGCTTTGGTCACAACAGCAAAAAAGGAATTAGGATTGCTGAAAGGACATTCCTATGAATGCATGATACATTTGAAATTCTAAAAACAATTCAGTTCAATCAATCCCAAGTACAAATAATCATTCAAACTGGACCATCAAAAGGCAGGGCTTGCATTTTGCAGTATCACAATTATATTTTATTTTGAAAAGTTGATTGCGGATACCCTAAAAAATTGGATTTTAATGAATGAGCAGGTTTTAAATATATATCTATCTATCTACCTATCTATCTATCATCTGCTACCTACCTATCTCTATTATTTTTGTTGACTCATTTTAATTATGCATGTGTTTGTCTAAGCATGGGTTTGTGCACATGAATGCAGTTCCTGCAGAGGCCAGAAGAGGGCATCATATCTCCTGAAGGTAGAGGTGCCCAAAGGTGATGAGCGCTGAATTCATGGCCTCAGCAAGCACAGCCTGCAGTGCTCGTAACCACTGAGCCATCTCTCCAGCCCCAAATGAAGGGGTTATAATTAACTTCTCAACAATTTGGACATAAACAAAGACACTTTGAAAAACACCTGAAAACGGTTCTTCCACAAAGCTTAAGAATCAGTCTTTTTGTGTTTTACACCACTTTTAGAAGTCAGGGCTTAAGAGTTACATTTACTTATTTGTTCATTTAGTGTGGGTGTGTCTTTGTAGAGATCATTAGGACAACTTTTGGGGCTTGGTTTTCTCCTTCCTCTATGTGGTTCCCAATGACACGATGCAGGTCATCCATCAGACTTGGTAGCAAGTTTTATGTTTAATAATAAGAAATAAGGCAATAAGAGAATAAGATGCCAGGCAGCAGATTATATGAGGCTTATTAAGTGAGCATGGGGAGAGATGGAAAGGGGGAGAGGGACCCCAGAGAAAGCAGAGACAGAGACAGAGGAAGAGAGAGAAGGAAAGGGAATAAGGGTACCATAAGAGAGGGAGGGGTGAGGTAGGTCTGTCCTTTTATATTTTTATATACTGAGCAGGGCCACGCCCCCATGGCAGGTAAGCAATGACATCACAGGTAGGCAGACTGAAGCAGAATCCTAATAGGGAGCACTTTCACCTGACAAACCACAAAAATGTTCAGTCTTGGAATAGCTTTTTGCTTTTGTGCTGTTGTTGTTGTTGTTGTTGTTGTTGTTGTTGTTTACCAAATAGTGCAGTGGCAAATTTTTGTGAGTTCATGTCCTAAACCTCCACTGCTTCTAACTAGATACAGAATGAATTAAGTGAAATTTCACAATGAGGCAGCACCTAAAGGGAGAACAGACAGCACTGTGCAAAAAGCCCAATACTGCCACAGCTAAACTCCAAATTTCCAGAGTACCCTACGGATCTAAGCTTTAAAATCTCTCTCTTTTGTCCCTTGTCCCACCAAGTGTACTTAACTCACTACAGGTATTTGCGCTAATTCATTAGCGCCCTCGGGGTGGGAGGGACAGCCAGCATCTTCTTGAAGCACTGAGGTTCAGGGCTTCCTGGGTCACCGAGAAATAAATCTCTCAGTATAATTGCCTGCTGGTTTATGTGCTGTTGCTTCCTGCTGAGAAAATGCTAAAATATTTAAGGTTTACTATCTGGTGTGATTGTGGCTTTATAATTAAAGTCTGGGATGGGAGGAGAGCGCAGGAGAATTGAGTACTTTATTTTAGCACGAGTAGGCTTTTGACTAGCAAACTTTGAGACTCTGTAAAAGTTCTGCTAAATTAGGAGCTGGTAGAGTCACTTTAACAGTTATTATGAAGACAGTACAGTTTAGGAGTTAGAAAAGCAAGACGCCCTTGTAGATGTCACTGGGATCCTAATTATCCCTGGTGATAAAAGAAAAGAAACCCCATTTCGACGCTAAAATGCAACAAATTCTAACGCAGTGGTGTACCTGTCTCTGCACAGACTCCCCACTAGCCCCCACCCCATTTGATTCCATTGCTAATTAGAAGACTATTTGGGGCCAGAAGTATCTGATTGGCAAGTAAGCAGGCCTTCTTCTACTCATCCTTACACTCCCTCTCGCATCCTCCTCTTGGACTCCTGGACTAGAAGATAAAAGGCCGCTGAGCTGCTGAGAGTGGAGTCTGGGTAAGGTGCCGGCTGGAGAAGGCATCTGGGTTTTATCACTTTGTGAGTCCAAGTTTGGAGCTTCCAACTTGGTCTTGGCGCAGCCCTGAGAGCTGCTCCTCCAGGCACAAATAACGGAAGCGCTTCCCCCACCCAAGGCCTCCCCCAGCCCATAGCCTCGGGCTCGAGGAGACGAGCAGAGCTCAGCACCTAAACCAAGGCTAAGTGGTCCAGGGCAGGAGTCCCACAAGGGGGTGGCAGGCATTTGCTTAAACACGTAACTGTATAAAACAAACAGCATATTTATATTGACTGTAATGTTTTATTTGATTGCAAAGCAGAAGTGCAGCAACAAAATGGACGGGGGGGCGTGGATATCAGGGGCTTGCACTCCTGTCTGTGGGACATCCCCAGGAGAGGTCCAGCTCAGCCTTTGTCACCAGACAGGAAAACCACAGACAATTAGAAAGACCACACACCCAGAACCAACCAGCCTGTGAGACTGAGAAAGAAAAGACCAGAGCAAGGCCACATTTGGGTAGAAGAGGGGACATTGTAGCCTTTCTGCCAGCATGAAATTTAAACCAGTTCCGTATGTGTGATTGTTTAGGGGAGCAATTAAGTTCAGCTAAGCCCTTCTCGGTTAATTGAATGATTTTCATCGGGACAGGAGGCTGGAGGAAGGAGCCTTCTGGAAACTAGTATCAGAAAGAAGTGTTTGGCATGGGGGAAAAAATCAGTTCCAGATGATTCTGTTTATGCCTTGCGTTTAAATTCAGACTATCACGTCTAGACATTGGAAATTAAACTACAGGTCAGCAAAAAGCGAGCACCCAGGGCGTACAAAGCGGCCATTCAGAGCTGCCTTTATTGAAAGGGTACAAGGCAGTCCCCTCGGTTCTACGTCTTACAACTTCCTTCGAAACTAAATCTCGGTTATGGAGTCAGAAAAGAGGAATCAGAAGTAACGACGCAGAACTACGTGCTCCGGCTTGCTACGTCTGATGACCTAAGTCGGGAGGAGGGATGATGGAAAAGGAGCCAGCAAGGATGCAGGAAGCACAAAGACACCAAGCTAAAGGTAAGTGTGCCCTCAGCCTGCTCTCAGTCAACCTCCAGGCAGCACATGGTGGGCAGTGTGTGCCTGACTGGGACCTGCCACGCAGTGCATTACCGCGGTGAGCAATGTGTGCCTGGGACCTGCCACGCAGTGCGTTACCGCGGTGGGCAGTGTGTGCCTGACTGGGACCTGCCATGCAGCGCGTTACCGCGGTGGGCAGTGTGTGCCTGACTGGGACCTGCCACGCAGCGCGTTACCGCTCTATCAGTAGGAACCACTGTGAGGAGGTGCGGTCAAGCTCACTGACACTGCTCACCTTTCACATGCAAGGCCTGACTTCCATCCCCACCATGAGAAACTGATGACGACGATGATGATGATGACGACGATGACGACGACGATGGTGATGCTGATAAAGAAGTTGTCAACTGTGAAAATCTTCATAGTAAAGACTCATGCCACACAGCTTCAACTTGTCCTTAGTATTTAACTCATTTCATATAAGACAAAAACAAAACAAAACCAACACCTGGCACTTTCATGTTAGATCAAGAACCCTCACAGCAGGCCAGTCTGCAGATGTTACTCTGTGAACCCCAAATGTGCTGGGTTTGTTTTGGCCAATGAACCAAACTCAGTAGAGAAGACCAGAAAAAAAATTTAAAATTAAATACAGATAAGTACCTAAAATGATAATATTTTTTATTTACCTAATATTTATAAAGCAAACTAAGAAAGACACTTCCAAATCGGGGCGGAGAGGGGGCGGATTAATGTAAAAAGAAAAGGTTTTTTTTTACTTTTTGTAGTTCTAGGGATTAAACCCAGTGTCTCTGCTTGCTAGGCACTGCCCCTCCGACAAGGCATCTCTAGCCAAGCCCTCTGTGTCATCTCTAGCCAAGCCCTCTATGTCTCCTCTGTTCAGGAAGGAGTGGGCTCCTCCTGAAGGAGAAGCAAAGTTGTGTCATTCTCATCCACAAGGTGAGGCTGAGGTGCCCTGGAGCTTCAAAGGGGGCAGCAAGTGATTTGATTCCCTCCTGGAAGGCTCAGGTGGGAGGGGCCAGCACTGCCTCCAGTAGCTTCGAACCACTCACCACCATGGATGAGAAAGCTAATTCAGAATTTTGAGAAGCAATCCCCTTCTTGGCTGCCTTTAAGACTGAGAGGCATGAGGTTTTATAGAGTCACAAAGACTATCAAAGAGGGACGACAGCACTAGCCATTGGGAGCTGGTGACTTCTAACCCAAGGAACTCTTGGCTCTTCCTCCTGGGCCTACCCTGTTCGTCTTGAAACTGAGCTCGGAACATCGCTAACTTTTTTTTTCATAGTTCAGTCTCTTACTTTATTTTTAATTTTTTTATTAATTTGTTCATATTACATCTCAATTGTTATCCCATCGCTTGTATCCTCCCATTCCTCCCTCCCTCCTGCTTTCCCCCTACTCCCCTCCCCTATGACTGTGACTGAGGGGGACCTCCTCCCCCTGTATATGCTCATAGGGTATCAAGTCTCTTCTTGGTAGCCTGCTATCCTTCCTCTGGGTGTCACTGGGTCTCCTCATCAAGGGGACGTGGTCAAATATGGGGCACCAGAGTTCGTGTGGAAGTCAGTCCTCAGTCTCCACTCAACTGTGGAGAATGTCCTGTCCATTGGCTAGATCTGGGTAGGGGTTCGAGGAACATCTCTTAACTTCTTTACAGGGGTGAGAAAAGATGATACAAGTGACTTCAATTCTCAAAGAAAGGAATCAGCCATCTTTATTATTGATCAAGTCCGATTACACCTGTCAGTAGTTAGTCAGAAACACATCTGGGCACTTCTGGAGTGATCTGTAAGAGGTTTTCTAAGGGCATTCATTCCAAGCTATAGGCTTTGGGTTGTTAGTACTCGGGCACGCCTTTAATTCATTCCCATTGTGCTGTTTGAAAAGTGACACGCATGATGATGAAAAGCTGTAAGGCGACACCCTCAGATGGCTTTGCTTCCCAAGAGCACACAGGGATCCCCACACAGGGAGTACTCCTCCTCCCCAGGAAGTACCTGCAGGGACCCTAGCAGGAAAATAACAGGAGAAGGGGAGGTGGCGGGGCAATGTGGGGAAAGGGGACAGTCGTGTTTAAATTCATGTGAGCAGAGCCCTCACTGGTGACAAATCTGACACAGGATTATTTAAATGCCATGTACCTTCTATTGCTTTTGAATGTATAGAGTGAGCAGAAGAAAACATCACTTTGTAAGGTAATGAAAAGCAGATAAAAATTTATGTGTAACTGGTACGTCTTAAACTGATGCTTAAAACCTATTTATCTCTTAGGAAAAATATTCCTCAAAGTCATTAATTGGCAGCCATAAATTTTAATTCTGTTCTTGGCCTAATTATCACAAATTTCAAATATGCAGACTCAAAAACAATGAGGCTTTACTGGTTCAATTAGGAATGCTGGTTGAAGGATTTCCTAAGGAGATTACAACAGGATAAATTAACTCTTATCAGCTGAAAAGTCTGAAGTATAGAGCATCCAAAATAATTGGCCATAATGTAGTAAACATAGAAAGATAGCTGGGATATATCAGTGTGTAAAAATAAGGATATTGCAGGTAGGGGTGCGTGTGTGTGTGTGTGTGTGTGTGTGTGTGTGTGTGTGTGTGTGTGTGTAGAAGAAAGAATGAGTAGACACAGGGATCAAGCAAGGTGGTGTATACTCAACACACAGGAGCAGTAGAGGAAAGAGACCAGTTTGCTGCAGAGTGAGTTCCAAGGCCAGTCTGGACTACATGGGACCCTAAACATAAAAAGAGAGAATGAGAGAGAGGGGGGATAGGGAGGGGGAGAGTGGGGGAGGGGGCAAGGGGGAGGAGGAGGAGAGAGGGAGAGACCAGATGGCATATTAGCTTTGTATACAATACTTCCCATTTTCCATAAAGGAGAATTTGTATGTGCATGTGTGCATCACAGGCATTACTGGGCACTGAACATGGGGTGGGTCTACGTTATGTTTACAATTAAAGACAGTTTTAAATTTTCAGACGGTTGTGGATGGAAAGATGGCTCAGCAGTTAACAGGATTTTCTGCTCTTGCAGAAGACCCAGGTTCAGTTGCCAGAACCCAAATAGCCATTCACAACCATCTGTAACTCAAGTTTCTAGGAAATCAATGCCCTCTCCTGGCCTCCATGGGTATTACATGCATGTGGTATTCAGACATACATGCAGGCAAAATACTCTATAAAAATAGTGAGGATGCTTAATTCTCATTCAGAAAGGTAAACAGAATAGACACTGGAAGTGGGTGAAGAGAGGAAACAGCCTACCATAGTTGTCCTCTGGAAGACTCCACCCTGCAGAGGATCGAAGCAGAAGCTGAGTCTCACAGCCAAACTTTGGGCAGAGCACAGGGAGTCATATGGAAGAGTGGAGGGTTAGAAGAAACCAGAGCGGACAGGAGCTCCATAAGAGAGCCAACAAATCTGCGCCCAGGGGGGGTGGAGACTGATGGACCAAACAAGGCCCATGCATGGAGAGGACCTAGGCTCCCTGCTCAGATGTAGCCAGTGGGCAGCTCAGTCTCCATAGGGGTCCCCTAGTAAGGGAAGCAGAGATTGTCCCTGCAATGGCCTCCATTGTCTGCTCTTTGATCACTTCTGCCTGGAGGGGTGCCTTACCAGGCCACAGAAGGAGAGGATGCAGGCAGTCCTGATGAGACTTGATAGGCTGGGGTCAGATGCTCCCCCTCTACAGGGACTAGGGGTGGGGCATAGTGAGAGAGAGGGAAGTGGGACTAAGGGGAGACGAGGGAGGGGGTTATGATCGGGATGTAAAGTGAATAAATTTTTTAATTAAATGAAAACAAAATGAAATAACAATTTTAGAATAATTATATCCCACTGTAATCACAAGTGGTCATTTGTGAGTAGCAAGAAGCCTAGTCCTCAGGTGCTGTGCCAGAGGTTACAAATCGTCCTAAGATGTGCCAGACAATTCTTGTACCAGGCACAGTTCCCCAAGAAGAAACAAAGCACACATAAGGTAAATTGATATTGGCAAAGGTAATTAAAACAAGAAGGAGAATCTGGATAGGATCACAGCAAGTTAAGGAGAGGTCTGTAGTCACAAAGCATTTATTTTGAAAAGTACATCTGAGAATTTGTACATTAATTCTGGATAAAAAACGTTTTGCAACTTAAGGAGGAAGAAGAAGAAGAAGAAAAAGAAGAGGAGGAGGAGGAGGAGGAGGAGGAGGAGGAGGAGGAAGAAGAAGAAGAAGAAGAAGAAGAAGAAGAAGAAGAAGAAGAAGAAGAAGAAGAAGAAGAAGAAGAAAGAAGAATGTGACTCACCCAAAGTAGATAGGAATGAGCACAAAATTGTAAGCTTATCCTACAAGCAGAAGTCACTAACAGCTCCAAAGAACTTTCTGGAGATGCTGAATTCACTTTGTCCACACAGAACAAGCATAAATGCTAGATTAAAGGGGAAAAAAACCTGCTATCTTGAGAGAATAGAGAGTCCAGTCAAACTGACATTCCAAATTAACCACTGCTAGGTTTCTTGTTTTTAAAGTGTTTTGGTTTTTGTTTGTTTGTTTGTTTGTTTGTTTTTGTTTTAATAGAAGCCAAAAAACCTTTCAGTTGAGCCAAGTGGGGCAAGTAAAACTAGAATAAAGTCAGAATAAAAAAAATAAACGGGAAAAATGTAAATGGGTGTGTGTTCATCAAGAGGTATAGGAGAGGAGGGGGGAGGAGAGAGAGAGAGGGAGAGGGGGGGGGAGGGAGGGAGGGAGGGAGGGAGGGAGAGAGAGAGAGAGAGAGAGAGAGAGAGAGAGAGAGAGAGAGAGAGAGAGAGAACACATTATTCTCTTACACAATCACAGACAATGGCTCTTGGAGACCAGAGAGCCAGGGAAACCAGTAGATGTCACACCAAAATGCCCAAATCCTCAGGATGAGAAACACTGGGTACCCCGCCTCCCCAGAAAGCTCCTCAGAGCTGCTGATAAAATTCCACATTCAAATGCTCAAAAACCTAGAATCTGACTCATGGGGACAGCAGTGTCCAGACTCAACCAGGAAAGTGCACCAGTGAGCTAGAGGAGCATCCTTCCCCTTCCCTCTCCTCACCTAGGCCCCAGCCTATTGGGTGATGCAACCCACATTCAAAGGGGCCTCCACTCATTGGCTGACTGCAGCTCCAATCTCCTCTCACACTTACGCCTACACATACATATTCCTTACTTAGTCTCACAGCATCTGAGTCCAGTCAAACTGACATTCCAAATTAACCACCGCAGGGTTTCTTGTTTTTAAAGTCTTTTTCACAGAAGCCAAAAAAATCTTCCAGTTGAGCCAACTGGGGCAAGTAAAACTTGGAACAAAACCAGGCAGTTTCATGGCTTAAAGAAACAGGAGACAGACCAATGAGAATTACAGAGAAGAAATCTATTTTATCAGTGCATAAGCTGAGCCTAAATCTTTATATGACCCCCAAGAAGCACATGCGCTTGGCGGGTGGCAAGCAGCCCAGGCTAAAATAATGGAAAAGCAGTCGCACTGCTGCCCTCGGCAAGGATGGCTGTGCTCAGAGCACACATGCATCAAGTTAGGAGCTTGTTAAAGCAAACAGAAATCAGACTCTTTAAAGAAAGTCAAAAGAGCCCAGAAACCCACCAAACTTTCAAAATATTCTTAAGAAAACTTCAAATTAATAGACTTATAAAAAAATAAAAGGGAACTGGCTCTCAAAAAGAACAAAAACAGAAACAAAAAACAGAAACAAAACAAACAAAAAGCCCAAATGATCAGGGTTTGAAATTTTAGGTAAAGATGACTTTAGTCAGCATTCATTACTCTGTAAGAAATGAAAAAGAAGCATGCATATAACTGAAATTTTAAAAATACCAAAGGGAACCCAATAAAAGTTCTAAAACTATTAGCTTTCCTATGTACAACTTTTTAAAAAATGTCATTGGACAGTTTACTATCTCGTTAGAAATTATATAAAACAAATAAAATAATCCAGTGTGAATAAAAAATAAAATTGTTTAACATAAGTGCCCTCAAAACAATATTGGAAATCATAACATATGCATAAATGAAGTCCCGGGAAGAAACCAAAGACAGAAGGGGCAGATAAATATTATTTTGAAACATCTCAGACTCCCCCTAAACTCAGAGAAAGGTGTAAGCTACAGCATCTTAAGGTGGTCCTCCTGGCTTTGGGCTCATAGAGAAGTTCACCGTGAAAGGACTCTTCCGTGTTCGCTCTTGTCTGCCCCCACAAGGACCACCTTTTTTGCTCTGCTATGAAACTCTTTCTAAACTTTCTTAATTCTTTGAAAATCTCCACAGTCATATGATACATTTTGGTGGTCTCTGCCCTCATTCCTCTTCTAATTTCTCTCAGATCAACCCCTACTTCGCCAGCCCTTACCAATTCCACATCTTTTTTTTTTTTTTTAAGTTTAATTCATGCTGGCCATATATTCAAGTGTCTGGAGCAAACTACTGGAGCGTATTCAACCTACAGGGGTTCACACCTTAAAAAAATGACTCTTCCTCTCCCAAATGCCATCAACTGTCTATAGCTCCTCAGCTGCCAGAGGTGGGATACCATCCCCCAAGTTGTTGGCCATGGAGACTCCCAGCACAATGCAGGCTACTGCCAGCACTCTTGGTTGCCCACGAGAACTTGATGGAATGACACTATTGCTGACGACACTGCATACTTTGGTCAGAAGACATAGAGAAAACAAGTTCCTACTAACTAGAAAGTGTCTTCCCTGTTGGCTAGCTTTCTTAGTATCAGAGGGTGCTACGTGAGATGCTGGGGGAAAGAAGTCATCAATAGTCTTACCCAGCTGTGAACCACAATAATGACAGCATGGCAAGAGATGCCCATTGGGCAACAGTGGCACAGCCGCTATGAGAGTAACCAACAGCCAAGTGCTTCCTGATTGGATTTAAGACACACCCCGTGGAAGGTTTAGAATGCCTAGTTCATAGCTGTCAAGCTCACAGGTGCCAGAGGTTAGTCTATTACTATTATTCTGTTAAATGGACACAGTGTTAAACTACCCTGTAAACTTGAATCTATACACTTATATGCTAGTCTCAGACTTCATCAGAGAGGTTTCTTTGTGCAGGGGACAGTGATTAACTCACAACTGCTCAAAGTGCAGAGAGTAAGTGTCAGTGGAGTACTGGGCCCCAGGCGGGATGTCCACATGGCCCCCTCCTGCGGCTTCAGGACTACTGTTGTGAAAGAGGCGACAGAAAGGTCGTAAAACCCAGACTTCCAGGAACAGCAGAGTGAATCGGTGTCTTCTGGAGATGACAGGACTTCAGCACTCATGGTGTCTCTAAACTTTTAGATGAGACGGTACCCAATTCATGAGATTATTAGCAAGCCAACTAAAGCTTTAGAGTTGTACAAATTTTACTGCTAGTACAAATTTAGTACAAATTTTATTTTTAAGGGTGCCCAGATGTCTCCAATTTATTATAAATGTTGCTATTAATGTGAAATGTTCTTTATTGGTCACAGAATGTGACCTCTAAACTCCCTGAGAGCTTTTTATGCCCAAATTATGACTAAACAATGAGAGAAGGAAAAATAAGACAAGATGAAGAATTAAAAAGCAAAACAAAACAGCAATCAACATGAGAGAAAAGAGCCCTTTAACACCTGAACCTTTGGGGCGAGGGGGGTGGGGGGGGTCGTCAATATCCATGGTATAAAAATTCATCTTACTTTATCCTAAATAAATCTTTCATTTGAGATCCCTAAATTTATCATTTGCTTTCTTCATTAACCTTAAGCTTCTGTTTTAGGTCAACCCTTTCTTTGTAGGAAAAGTTCATTAAGAACGCTGCAGAATGTGTAAGGAAAACAAAACACAAACAAACAAACCAACAAAAATCTATTACTTTTAACAGGAAAAAGATTTCCAATGATATTCCTCCTCTTATACTGAGCTATTTAAGATACCTTAAGGTCGGTGTTCAAATTCAATGTGTTCTTAGAAAGGAAGCCTGGTGTCTTATTAGCCTTAGATTATAATCTCCCTGACTAGAACATGAGTACTGTAAAGGAGGCGAGGATGCTTTCTTACTGTGTTCCTCCCTGCTGCCTCCCTGCTATCTACAACAATGTCAGACAACCAATAGATGGTCAATCGTAGTTGCAGAACGGATGAGGAATCAAGCCTTAGACAGTCACACAGCCTATTTTGGGACTGCATATCTATCTTCAATAGGATAATTAATGCACGTCAATCCGAAGCAACACTTCGAAGTCCATCATCAATGCAAATGAGTCACCAACTTGCTTGATTACCACAGGCTGTCAATGCAACTCAGTGCAAGGAAAATGCGACCAGCTTAATTCCTGCGACCTTGGCTATGATGGAGAGATGTCATCTACAGAGTCAGTTGGCTTCCATCTGGGAACTATGTTGTTATATTTGGAAGCTGGAGTCAAAATCTAAATCCTAAGACCCAAGAGACTACCAGGGAGGCACCTCTCTTCTGAGCTTCAAAAGAAGGTAGTGGGGGCTGGAGCAATAGCTCAGGGCTAAGAGCGGCTACTGCAGAAGACAGGGTTCAGTAACCAGCACCCACACAGCAGCTCACAGCCATCTGCACCTCCAGTTGTTGGGGATCCAATGCCCTCATCTGGTCTCCACAGTCACACATGTGACACTTACGTACAGGCAAAACATACACTAAAGATGAATGAAGCTCTTAAAAATAAGAATCTGCAAGTAAGAAGTACATGTAAAGTAAGGGTTGCTTTCTTTTTGTCCTAACTTTGACTTTTTAAAAATTTACTACTGTGCTAGCTTAAGAATTAAATTTATTTCTCCTTGCTAGAAAAAAAAATTAACTAAATACATTATACTTTTTTTCAAGGTGGCCTAGGGGCCAAACTGAGCTTTGGGGTGCTAAGAGAGCTCCCCTCACAGGAAACAAAAGCACCAATGAAAAGACATCTGGTCTTGCTTACTTCTCAGACAGCCAGAACTACGGACTCCTCCCTTACTGGACTCCAAGATCCTCTACAAGCCAAACAAATTAGCACACAAACAAAGCACACAGTATATATCCAAAGGTCACACAGTTTCATAACTGCATAAGAATCACATGATTCAATATAAAACTAAGCCAAACCTAAACCCTTGTTATGAAAATTTGGACATAAGTTTAAAAAAATAAAAGCAACCCACAAACCTCCATGTCATCTCTGTGCCACACTTGTCATCAAAGAGTTGTTTTCTTTGATGTTGCTCTTTGTCACCAAGGTCTGGGCTGTTACATTACATGTGAAGTTCTAGATTTACATCCATGAGGACATAGATGAAGCTTATGTGGTGGAAAGAAACTGTCCAGTTCAGATTGTGGCCATGAGAAACTAAGCAGTTCACTAACCCTCCCACCTTATCCCAGCACCTGCCAACAGCTAGGAATATGTCAACTCTGGAATTTCCTGGGAGTCAGGATCAGCTACTAGTTCTCTTACTCATTACAATAAACTGGTGGCACAAAGTTGCATGAGAATTATATTGTAGCCTATTAAAAAAATACTTTTCAACCTTAATGTTTTAATAGGTTCCCCTTTCAGATGTGTGTAGTATGTGGGAAAGTTAAACACTGCGGCCCCATCCACAGCCCAGAAGAAGTACAAATTGATTGCATTACTCGATTTTCAGGAGGCTGATTATCGATCCTTTAGTGCCACCCTGAATTATTTAGTTTAGAAAATCTAGTAAATAATTACAAGTCATCAGCCATTATCCATAATCTTTAGAGCACACTATTTTAACCATAAAGATGAACATTAATATTTTATGGTTAGAATACTTATAAGTATACATAAAAAGAGCACAAATTGCCTCTGAATGCTGCATCTACCTGTGTTTTCTTTTTAACGGCTTTAAACCCAGAGATCCTAAAACATCCTGCACACCTCCCCACATACTTTTAAGGGGAAAAAAGGAGGGATTTTTTATCTCCAACAAAGGCACTGCTACACTTCCTGTCATGAATTTTTAAAACTTCACCACTTCCTATGAGTTTTGGTTGGTTTCACTTTGCATCCTCTGGGCATCAGTCCCTTTAAAAAAAAAAAAAAAGACTTCTCTGGGTTATTCATCATCTGATAAGTTCTAATTACAGTCTGTCGAGCCAGGGGTAGTACCAACAGGGGTCAGGACACGCTGCTCCAGCATATGGCATACTGGATACCTTAAGGTAAAAACTGTAGAGGCTGGAAGGTCACTTTGACTTCCGTGCCACACCCTTCTCCCTAAGACAGGTAATAAAACACAGGGAGGATTTTACGGCCTTTCCTAGAAGCAGGTAGATGTGCCCTCCCCACACATAGCAGGAGCATCCTTTCCCTCAAACACACAAGGCACAAGGGAGTGTCAGCAAACAGCCCGTGCTCACTACACTTACCTCAGGACCCTCTGTCCTACCATATTTCTCCATGACTGTCCACTCTCCATCAACGCTACTACAAAACCACTCCTGTCTAATGAATGCGCTTCACGACTCCATTTCCTTACAGAGGCTCCTGAGTCACATAAAGCAGATAAATCTATACGCTTCCCTCTGGTTAATGGGCCTGGCAGAGCAGTCTCAGCCCTGAACTCACTAGGAGTAGAGGAAGGAAAGCTATTTTCCCCCCTCCCCCCGACGCTGCGAAGAGGTTTTCAATGCCGACCTAAAAGATCTGTTCATTTACACTGAAGACGATGGAAACAATTTCCCCACCGGTGAAATGATAAGCAGATACGTGAACAACAGGAAATCACTTCTGCCTTTTCATGAACAGGGCATGAGAACCTAGCACAGCCCACGGCTTCAGGACCCACGGATCCAATCTGTACCATTTATCCAAGCAGCTACTCCCAGCTCTCTCTTTTGCACCCGGAGGTATCCTGGCTTGGGAGCTTCACCATATGAGCACCGTACAGTAGCACTCTGATGGCCCCTACACAGGCGGTAAACAGTCAACTGTCACTGAGCTACACCCGGCAGCCCCAGTGTTGCTATGCCTTCCTCAAGTCAATCTGTCCTCACCAGGTGCTTGTTCGTGAAGCTAAAAGGCCAGGGGCCAGGGGAGTCCGCGGGTTTACAGAACCATCAGTGTGGAGGCTTTGCAGCTTGATCAGTGTCTCTATGTACCTGTGGGACAACCCAAGACTGAGTTTCATCCTGTGCTGCCTGGTTCTTACAGAGGAGACTAATTTCAAAGAGTAACAAAGGAGTTTGCAGAGGACAGGTTGTGACAAATGCACACCTTAAGGACGCCTGGAGGCTTGTTTACTACCCAGCATGCGAAGGCATGGAAAACTGAACTCGGCTGCAAGAGAAAATGACGTGGCAGGACTGCGTGTTTACAAACTAGAGCAGGGAGGAAGACAGTGGAGTGGTTCGGCCCCTGAGACAAAACTATAGCAAAACCACGCAAAAAGTGCAAAATGCTTAAAACCCGGCCTCAGGGGTTAACTCGTTCTGTAGGTTGGAAATGTTGTGGTGAGTGGGATGATGACACACACACACTAAACTAAAACAGGAGCGACCGGCCATGAACGTAAAGCTTGTGGAAGGAATGTGTTCTCATCCCAAGGAGAAGCTTCTCCTCCCCTTCTCCTGCGGCTGGGGAAACGCTAACAGCACTGTTTGCCTGCATCTCTGCGTCCTCATCTCTACTGTCACTTCCCATAAACGGAAAGGAGTTACGTACTTTTTTTTTTTAAACAAAAGTAATTTAACACATTTGTCTTTACAACTACACACAGGGTACTCAAATGTATCCAAAGTCTTCAGTTTTCATCAACTTTGAGTCATGTGTGCCTCTCCCTCCCTCCATGTTTGTGTGTTGGCACAAAGTCTAATTTTATGGAAATACAAAAGAAAATCTGGGCATGTAAAAATCAATAAGGACCCCACTGAACACAGAGAAACCGATCTACATGCACTAGACGGTATAATACACAGTCTACTGAAACAGGAGTGTGTCCAACACTCAGCCTAAGAGCCAGACCATTGATTTTCCAATCTGTGGGAACAATTGAACACAAACTAACACTCCATTCAGTACCATGATCTCCAGACCCTTCCTGTTAGTTATGATTTGCTCGGGCAACAGTTACAAGGTCTGTGAAGTTGTCAGACATTTCTGGTTAAGGCCTCGAGGAAGGTACAGTAGAGCCGCTTGCTGGGTCCCACTCCTAAGACCACCACTCTCAGGCTGTGGTACCAGGTGCACAAGGACCAGGAAATAGCTTGAGGGAACCAAATCCGTCCCCCTCCATCCCCTCACCCCCCCCAACTCCGCCCCAGGTTCCCAAGGAAGGATCAGAAACCAGCACCAGCACTTCCCAAAAGCCTCTCCCTCCCTCCACAGCACCAAGGCTTGAAGCAGGCTCTACCACTGAGCTACACCACAGAGCTATTCTCTTTTCTGTAACACTGAATCTCTTCTGTGCTGCAACCACTACCAATCTGAAGCATTTTTGCCAATTTAGTTAATCAAAAAAGCTATTGAAAATCTCGTCTGTAACATGAGCTCTGGTGCCCCATATTTGACCACTTCCCCTTGGTGGGGAGGCCTGGTGGTACTCAGAGAAAGAATAAGCAGGCTACCCAGATGAGACGTGATAGCCTATGACCATATAATGGGGGAGGAGGTTCCCCTAGGTCTAAGGGAATAGGGTGAAAGCGGGAGGGGGGGAAAGAAGATACAAGTGATGGGATAACAATTGAGTTGTAATCTGAATAAATTAATTTAGAAAAAAAGAAAATTTCGTCTGTAAAAAAATGTTTTTGCAAACGGATAAAACTTCTGCATATTTTCCAGATTAAGCTCAGCAACTGAATGACCAGAGAGACACTCAATATGCACACCTACATAAGACCCCAGAGTGAGGGCTTCTAGGAATATGTCATTTTCCTGCCGGAGGACAGGCTTCCCACTGAAGCCAGGGGAGGTCCACAGGCTGAGCTCACAGCATGGAGTGCCACCTCTCTGCGTCCCTGCCTGTGTTGTGTTAGAGGCTAGCCTTTCCATTCACTACTGAGTATTTCTGGCTTTCCTGACTCCACAAACTCAAATCCCCATTCTGCATGCTGTATCCAGAAAAAAAGATATTTTCCCCATAATTCAGAGCAAACTGAATACGTGGCCAGAAACTCCCCCAAATTCTAACAAATCAGCAAACCCACTGAACTATTCCAACACCCACTCTGACATTCTTGCTATAAGATAGTAGGCATTTCTTGCTACTTTAAAAATGAATCCATCCAACATCTTTCTTTTCCAACTAGATAATAAGTTCAGTGAGCTACATACAGGCACCCATCAGTCAGTGGGTGCTTGCTGAATAATGAGAAAGTAACATCCCTGGCCTTCTGCACATGTTTTTCTCCCTTCTTAGCAGCAGCTATTACAAAAGCTGAGGGGCAAGAAAGCTTAAGCACTTGTTTTCTTTAATAGCTACATTTAAGTTAAGAATCTTCAGGGAAGGGATGTGTCTCTTGCTGTATAATGTGCTGCCTGCCTAGCAAGCCAAGGGCCCTACCTGCATTCCCTAGAATCCCAAACAAACAAGAATGCTGCCAGCAAGGGCATGTGCAGAAGTGTGGCCTCTGAGGCAGCGGCTGACTAACAGCATTTTAAGAAACAGAATCTGGTGAAGAAGATTCGATCCTGGAGGTGTCACTTTGTGAATACATTAATGTATCTCACGGGCGATTAAGTCCTGGAAGACTGTTACAGAAAGGACGGACTGGTCCCTCCCTGGTCTCTTCTCATTTCCTCACTCTTGATCCCTTTAGCACATGCCGCTCACCCCTCTTACACACGATCTAACGACTGTGTAGTCATCCACCATGCTGTCCTCACCAGAGCCAAGTAAGTAGCCACCTCCTGGCTCCCTAAAACTGTGAGTTAAAGTAGCCAGCCTCCGATGTTGCATTACAGCAACAGAAGCCAACATGAGACAAATGTGTTCTTCCTGAAAGAAAAAAAAAAAAACAAAAAAAACTCATCTGCCAAGATGGCAACTTTATCCAAAATTAACAGAAGACAAACAACATTTGCAAAATAGGATTCTAACAGTGCCATGATTTTAAGTTTAAACACGGTGGGGCTGCGGTAGTCAACATGGCCACGTGACCCAGCTGAAGCCCACTCCTCGACACTCCTAGCATCACACCTGGCTCCGACTACGCTTCTTCCAAGCAAGTGTCTACATTTGAATTTGTAAGGTATCATCTGTACATGTTTATACAGCAACTTCATAACTACAACAGATTCATTGATAATAAAAAGAATTGTTTTAAAGGCCAGCTGCTGCTTCAGAGTGAGGTCTGTGCTCGTGTCCTTGCACACACGAGTTGGGGTGGCTTCGTGTTGCAGCCCGTATCTAGCGGAGGCAGGAGAGTACTATTTTTCACAGGAAATGCACATCAAGACAAAAGCAGCATCGTTTGCACACTCCTTTTTTTTTAAAAAAAAAACAGTTATAGACTTTTTATTACTTCTGACATAAAAGTCAAAAGGAAAAAGGTCAATTCCACAAAATAGTCTAATTAAACTGTATGTTAAAAGTAGGGTGTCGGGAGTTTGGTTGCCGGTTACTTTTGTTTCCAGAGCGATAACATAAACTAGTTGGAAATTTTAACTTTGTATAGATCATAATATGTCTCCTTTGTTATCTAATGTTCAGGCACTGTTATCAGCAGAAGCCCTATGCTTCTACTCATGAATACATATGCATGCATGTCTACATATATAAGACATGGTGCATCCAAGTCTTTGACACATTTTTAGTTAAAGAGCCTCAGATCCTTTACCTATCTGTAAGTAATTATTTGACTTTGCAACTGTCACTCAAAACTATATACCTATTATACTCCCTGTGTATATGACCCTTTGTGTTACTGTGTCTCTTTGAAGTATAAGCTTTAGATCCAGATAATTACTTTGGAAAAGGTTTCCATCCAATCTATCTATTTCTAGCCAAACACCATTTAAACTGCTTAGGAGCATTTAGACTGATCCTTTAAGACTTCCCCCAAAAAATGAACATTTAAACTTTCTTTAAGTGCTCACAGACACTTATTGGAGCTTTCAGTTTCCCGAAAGCAATCCATTTGACTCGATCGTGATTTCAGTTTGCATTTCTTTGTGGGCCCATGAAACCCGGCACCTGACTACTCCGCTTAAGTCTGTGGTAGAAGCAGGACCTTTGTCTGCCAGTTGTACCAACACAAGAGCCTCAGCTTCTAAACTGCTCATAGTTGCCATGGGGCTGTGTTGAGACCATGTCTGCAAGTGGTGGCATTTACACAGAAGAGCACAGGAGAGATGTGGGTGCGGAGAATATGCCTTTCTCTCTACTTCCCAATGACGAGACAGAGAGACCCAGCCCATTTCCCCTTAGTTTTCCCCAGATTTCCTTGAAACCTCCAGAGTCTTGGTACTACTGAAGGACTATCTAATTGTGTTAGATAAAAACACACATGGGTAAGAACCGGAAATACTGAAGTAAACTAGCGAGGGCAGAGTCGATCTATGAAGCTACGTAGGAACAGGAGTGGCTGTCCGCAAAGCCCTTACGAGAGCACCCACAGGTCCTAAAAGGGGGAGAAGCCAGTCCCAGAAAGCGCATCAATGGGAGCCAGACGTGCGCCCTAGTCACTCAGCCGCAGCTAAGGGCCACTCGCATTATGTGTACAGAGCTCGAGAAGATGGCATCTAATGTCTGAATGAAACCTTGTTGGCAGCCGGAAACGGAACTGAGTGCTGGGCTCGCTCTAGAAAACTGCCTGAGTGTTAGCTGTGGCTGTTCTCTCAGATGATCCGGGAGAGCACACCTTGGCATTGCCACTGCACAACGCCCCTTTTAAACACACTCAAGAGATTTAGTCAGCATTCTGTGTATGAAACAGGCGTCACTAGAAATCCTAAAAATACCTGGAAAAGTATGAACTCAAAGCATTAGAAATAGTGTCAAGAGGCATAAATGACCAGCTTGGTGTGACTTCCACATGAGGAGTATGAACTGTGGGCGTTACAGGCTTCTTTCCTCTCTGACCTGAACGGGTTTTTATATAAACATTAATCTCTATGGCACTGGCTTTTGTCTCAGAGCGCCTCCTCGCCACATTCACCTCCCTACCTTAGTTACACACTCCTCTTCTTAGATTTTGGGACCTACAGAGAGTCTGAACTGATGTCACTCTTGGGTTCTTTGTCACTCTTCTCATCAATGGCTTTTCCCCATATAGCCAGTGGCACGCAGTGTGGTAGAGTAAGGTACGGTGGCACGCAGTGTGGCAGAGTAAGGTACGGTGGCACATGGTGTGGTAAAGTAAGATACGGTAGCATGCGGTGTGGTAGAGGGCTCAGCACATGAACATGATTAAGTACAAGCGACTCTGGGAGCACACACAGGGACAAGACGTCAAGCCTAAAGGATTTAAAGAAGGCTATGCCAATGCTTGGACATCTGACTTTGAACCTGAAGCATCAATCGGAAAAATCAGGAGGAAGCAGAGGGGAATGCAATGGGTGGCATCAAAATCACCAGGCAAACCAGTCAAACCCAACCAAGCTGCACGACCCCAGCCACCCTTCAAAGGAGAAATGGTTAAAATGTTATCCTCAACCCCACTGTTATTTTTATATCCTGGGGCCATTACCAAAATTCCCCTTTAAAAAGACACGAATGCCATGAGAGCATCTATTAACAACTGCAGTGCTATGATCTTCAATACCTATGGGACTCTATAAAATTATCTTCCCCTATGAATACTAGGAATGCAACTCTGTGGGGCTCAAGTTAATATAACTAAGATATGTATCAAATGACACTTTCTCTGCAGCCGAAAAGTCAGAACTAGGATTTTCTGTTAACAAGAAAAAGAATTAAGAAACATATTGGCCAGTGAGTTAGCTTGGGGACTTGGAAATGGCAGAAGGCAAGAACTGGCTCCTACCAAAGTGTCCTCTGACCTCTACATGTTCTCTATGGCACACATGGGCATGTACAAACACACACACTAAATAGATAAAGACAAGAAAAGGTTTATATTTTATAGATTAGCTGCCCTTTCATATTTGCCTACTGTCATGTGGACTCCTGTTAGTTCAAGTATCTAGTTCTTGCTTTGGGTGTAGAATTTGTGTTGCTCGCCAAACTTGGAGCAGACAGACAATGTGAGCTGCTGAACCCTGGACTACTTTTGCCTGCGGGTAGTGGTGGGAAACACAACAGCTCTGTGTAGTCAGCTTATTAGTATAGTGCCCTTGCCCAGACTTCTTTACTGGCAAAAAATACAACTGCATCTACAAGGATACCCACCTGTCACATCAGCAAGATGTAGTGAAATGGGCGCTTTACCCATAGCTCAGCGTGGGAAGCAATGGCTCTGGCTTTTCTTGGTGATGATCTTAAGTCAAGCTCATTTTATCCCACGTGTGGGACAAAAGAGTTTATTATTATGGAGGTCAAAAAGCACAAGACGTGGGCTTTGAGAGAAGCTATTACATTCTGTACATCCAGAAAGGACCCGTTATTTGACTGCTTAAGTAACTAAAACAAATAATCAGGAACCTTAGTTTCCTCAAAAAGAAAATAAAAATCTCTTTTCAACTTTCTCTATGATATTTTAGTTGACCTGGGGGGAAAAAATGAGTTAGATAGCAGAGTATTGGCAGGCTGCCACAGCATGGGCCTGTAATCCCAGCCCCTTGGGAGGCTAAAGTTGGAGGGTCATAAGTTGAAGGGCAGCCTGGGCAATTCACCTAGAGACTGCCTCTCAATGAGGATTTTTCAGGAAGAGAATTGAGCTCAGTGACAGAGGAATTCCCTGACTTCAATCGTAGCCCTGCACAAAATGGGGACAAGGACCTGGGCATTATTTAGTCTATGTCATTTTTTAAATATTATTCTAAACTTTATGTTAAAAAATTATGTCAGGAAATGACACTGGATTTCTTTACAAAGTGCTCATCCTACAAAGTGCTCAACTGATTAAAAGAGGTGTTTCAATTATAAGATTTTTAATATAAAAACTTTTTTAAAACATAGTAGAGATAATATATTAACACTTCCATTTCAGTTGTGGCTGACGTGATGTTTGCCAAACCATTATTGCTCTCTCTCTGAGTAAAGGAAATTAAAACTTCTAAACACCCAAGAGATACAAGGTTTCTTAACTGTCTTTGCCCTCAACCTCCTCGATCCAGTTTCAAGCTGTGGAAAATTTCAGAGAGAGTCCTACAATGCCCAGGACAAATTTATATGGGTCTGGTGAGCTGAGAACAAATGGCCACAGAAAACAGTTGGCCTGGGGCCTGGCAGGCAAGCTACATCCTAAGAATAACACTCCACACACTATTTATTTTTTGAAACAATTATTGTGCCCCACATATGGCTTTGAAATAACCAGATCTCTGGGTCATTAGTAGAAGGACGATGGAATCCAGCGATCTCCATCTGTCCCTCTGTAGTGAGATCCTATTTCCAAATGACTGACCCGTGGACACAGCACGTGCCACGCTGTTCAGAAGGGAGTGGACCATGCCTTCAACGTCAACGAAGCAGCTGAGTAAGCTGAGAGCGCTGGTCGGTCACCAATGATTATGTTTGAAACTAAAAAAAAAAAAAAAAAAAAAGAAAGAAAGAAAAAAGAAAAGAAAAGAAAATTTAAAAATCAATTCTGATTTGGCCTCAATGGGCTAAGAATATATACAGCATTTGATAGCGATTCAGCAACAACTGAAGAGAAAAAAATAAGAATTCTAACACTGCGAGGCTGATAATACTTCATCTGCAGAAACTCCGAGGAAGCTGATTAGATGATCCTAATGGGTGATTTACAGAGAAGGGAAAATACACCCTTAGCATAATTTAATAAGACCTTCAGACTGAAGCAAATTCAAGGGTTTCATGAAAGACCTTCTCATGGCCTTTTAATAGCTCTCTCCAATTCCAATTAACTTGTTAAATGCCAGTTCTCGCTGTCTCATCACAGCCAGCCCTCTCTGATTAAATCATTAAATAACCATTAACGGTACCATGCCTACTAAGGAGTTATGGACGGTCCAGAGGAGATAAGCACCTCTCAATTCTCCATGCCAAGAGAGAAGAAAAATTGCAGCATGTAATTAAAAATAAAAATAAATTCGGTTCATCTTTGGGCTACGCAAGAACACGGATACTGAATGCGTTGGCCTGTCCTTAATTGTTTTACCGGGGTTAATATTTAGATTAGCTTAACCTTTTCATAGATTCTCAACAGGTAGGGCAGAAATGTTGATTAAGAGAGTTAATTTATGTGAAAGGTGGCCACTGAAGACTCAGACAGCGCTGACAGCCTGCCAGTGTGATGAGCCTGACTTCTGATCCGGTGTCAAGGAGCTGTGGACCCCCACCCCCCACCCCCCGCTGGGCATCAGCCCACTCAGACAGCACACCTGCTTGGCCCACACTAGTACTGCCCGTAGGTTCTCTCCTCCATCTTCCAAGATGCTTGCTGCTCCTCAGAAGAACGTACTGGATTCCAGAGACGAAGGGTCTCCTGCAAAGTTCAAGGTCGACCTCTCCCTGCAAAATCAGCAGAAAGCTCCCCCGCTGAGCTGCGAACACTTCCACCCTGTCACATCCCCACTTCCTTGGGCTTTCATTTCTTGAATCTGTGACTACTCGGTGACATTGTCACCCTGTCCAAGTGTGTGTGTATCCCCTGAAAATCCACAAGAAACCAGTACCTACATCACATAAAGGTTAGACAAGGATGAACACTCTAGTTTCTAAGCAACTCTCTATCTTGTATTTGCACAACTGTTACAATGGGGTGAAGGCTTTGAGAATGAATAAAATAAAATAAAATAAAATAAAATAAAATAAAATAAAATAAAATAAAATAAAGCAAGAAATAACATGAAAACTATGTTTTGGGTCACTATGATAGAGAAAAAGAATTCCTTGGGCTCAGTCTCCTCCAAACCCGAGTAGTCGGCAAACCTTTCGGGGACGCCATTCCTGGCAGCATCTTGATGGCTTTTCTGGAGTCAGAACTTTAGAGGACAGGAGGTTCTGTCCACAGCTTCCCAATGTACCAGGATGGGCTCTGCTCTCGCTCATTAAGAGACCAGTAAATAGATTATTTATGATGCAAAAATAACTGTGATGCACATTTCTTCTGGTTGAGGGCAAAAGTTGGCAAACAGAAACACACAACAGCATTACATTTACACTGGAGGCTTAATAAGCATGGGCATCTGCCTTTTGGCCTTTCTTGAAGTGCTCCCAGAGTCTGCCACACCTCTCCCAGCCAATGCCCGGGATGAAGCAGGTGTCCTTTGAGTCCCTGCCAATCCTCAGCCATGATGTTCAGCCTGTTCTCAGTCACCATAATACTTAGAATCTTAACTTATAACTGCATTTTTCATACTTTAAAAATAAATGCCTTATGACAATTTTGTAAAAGAAAAAAATGCATTAGAAAACCCAAAACTTAATGGAGAAGAGTATGGCATCATCTGCCTGTAGTCCCAGCTCTGGAAGCTGCTCCAATGGGACCACTGTTAGGAGTTCCTAGACAGCCTGGCAGCACAGGCACATCAGTCCATACACATACATATATACAAACATACATACATACATGCATGCATGCATACATATATACATACATACACACATACATACATTTGGCTGTACATTTTAAATGGTATGTTAATTATATTAAATTGGTACTCCAATTTGTTCTTATTCTCAAGTTACATTACATTTGCTTTGAAAGTATTTTTGAAACAGATTTAGTATATGTGGTTTTATGTTGAGGTCTTTAATTCACTTGGACTTGAGTTTTGTGCATGGTGATAGATATGGATCTACTTGCATTTTTCTACATGTAAACATCCAGTTAGACCAGCATCGTTTGTTGAAGATGCTATCCTTTTTCCATTGTATAGATTTGGCTTCTTTGTCAAAAACCAAGTGTCCATAGGTGTATGAATTTATTTCTGGGACTTTAGTTCAATTCCATTGATCAACCAGCCTATTGCTATGCCAGCACCATGACGTTTTCATTACTGTTGCTCTACAGTATAACTTGAGACCATGGATAGAGATTCCACCAGAGAATCTTTTATTGTACAGGATGGTTTTAACTATTCTATATATTTTTTTTGTTTTTCCATATGAAGTTGAGAATTGATCTTTCAAGGTCTTTACAATTTTGTGTAGATATTTTGATAGGGTATTGAATCTGTAAATTGCTTATAGTAAGATAGCCATTTTTCTATGTTAATTCTCCCAATCTAGGCACAAGGGAGATCTTTCCATCTTTTGATACCATCTTCAATTTCCTTCTTCAGAGACTTCGGCACTCAGGGGCTAAGGTGACTTAAGCAGAGCAAGTTCCAGGCAGCCTGAACTTTGGGGACACCTTATCTAGAAACAAACAAACAAACAAACAAACAAACAAACAAACCCAGGTGTGCTGGTGTGTGTTCTGAATTCCAGCACCAAGGGTGCAAAGCAGGCAGATCTCTGTGAGTTTGAGGTCAGCCCTTTAGAGCAGGCTCCACCAGCTAGGGGCCACATACTGAGATATGGTGAGAATTTGGTGATATTGGTTTCTTTAAAAAGAAACACACACACACAGATGTTATGATAATATGTTTTCATTTTAATCCCAAGTATGGGTTTATGGGGCTACTTTGCAGCCGTTGACTACAACTTGCCTTGTGCTCTAGCAGGGGAGTGGTTTTACCAGCTGCAGATAGTTTCTGCAAGTGTGTGACATTTGCTTATATGTGTATATTTGCTTACAGGTGTACATGAAGCTTACAGCACTGCACTGGTGACAGGTGTACATGATGCTTACAGCACTGCACCGGTGAGAGCTGTACATGATGCTTACAGCACTGCACTGGTGAGAGCTGTACATGATGCTTACAGCACTGCACTGGTGACAGGTGTACATGATGCTTACAGCACTGCACTGGTGACAGGTGTACATGATGCTTACAGCACTGCACCGGTGAGAGCTGTACATGATGCTTACAGCACTGCACTGGTGAGAGGTGTACACGACTGCACTGGTGACAGGTGTACACGATGCTTACAGCACTGCACTGGTGGCAGGTGTACACGATGCTTACAGCACTGCACTGGTGACAGGTGTACACGATGCTTACAGCACTGCACTGGTAAGAGCTATGCACAATGTTTACTTCACACCTGGAGGTTAGCCTGGCGAAGACACAGAGCAGAGATGCCTGGGATGGCAAGCAGCAGGTGCTCCCACCACTGAGCAAATGGACTGTTCAGCCAAAGACTCCTGAAATCCAAACCCTTTGTGTCCATACTTCTGCCAACACATTTCCAAAGAAGCCACTGCTGAGCAGCCTTATTTGGTTTGTCCTTATCAAAACTTCACAAAAATTTAATTTCAATCTCATAATCCCTAAAGCCGTAAATTAATTGAATACAATTTACAAACATTATGCAACGAGATAATGCAATTTTAGACTTTTCCCCATTCGTTGGACTTAGGTGCCGAGCACGTTTTGCCTGACATGAGTTCAGAGCCCCTGGAAACCTACATAATTCTGCTCACTGTGCCTAGAGCCTATTCGTGGAACCATGTTAATCCATATTTGGAAAATTATTAAGCCCCAGATAGGTTTAAACACTAAGAAATACTTCTGACACATCTTGCTACTTGCTGTACTGTAGATGTCCTTAGCAGTGAGAGAACCTTCCCCTGAAGATCACAACAGCAGCCAAGGAAAGGCCTGTGGTTATGAGCATACACCGGGATATCTCACATAAGATTAATGTGGTCTCAGGCTGAAACTAGGAACTAAATACAGGGAAGGTGAAAGCCTGTACACATTGGCTTAATGCAGGCATTCCCCAAATGAAGTTTGAAGCTCATCTATTTTTTTCACAAAAGGCAAAATCAAACAAACAAAAACAACAGTAACAACAACAAAAAACATGATTTTTTTTTAATAACAAGGCAAGGAGAAGTAATGGCTTGTCTGTAGTGAGCATTTTGGTTTCTTTAAAAACACAGAAATGTGAGCAGGGCATGGCGGCACGCACCTTTAATCCCAGCACTCGGGAGGCAGAGGCAAAGGCAGAGGCAGAGGCAGACAGATCGCTGTGAGTTCGAGGCCAGCCTGGTCTACAAAGCAAGTCTAGGACAGCCAAGGCTACACAGAAAAACCCTGTCTTGAAAAACAAACAAACAAACAAAAAACCATAGGCATGTTATGTTTTTGTTTAATCCCAGCTGTGGGATATGAGGCTGCTTCAGATTGTCCACAGCAGCTGACTATGATTTGCTTCGTGCTCTAGTGGGGGAGTGATTTTTCAAATATGAGGACAATTTACCTTTGGGATTCTGTGGACTCTTCAGAAGGTATATAATGCCAAAGCCCCAAGAAAGGTAGCAGCTGCTACTTCTGCTGCTGCTGCTGCTGCTGCTGCTGCTGCTGCTGCTGCTGCTGCTGCTGCTGTTTGCTGTTTGGTCTTTGCTAGGTTGCTAGTTGGAAATATCCTAACTGCAAAAATGAAACTTGCCCCCAATGAATTCGATTCTCCTAATCAATAGAAAATAGTCTAATGATATCAATGCCCCTTCTCCCCTCTAACCTTCTTTTTCTTCTACCTAGTGTTGGGGGTTTGGAATGGATAGGGGTGGAGTAGGGAGGTAAAAAACAAAAACAAAAACAAAACAAAACAAAACCAAAAGAACCCAATAAAGTAGCCAAAAGTCCAGCTACACTTCTCTACACATCAACTTCACCAATCAAGCCAGCTAATCCACACTTACACACACCACGGTGATGGAGAGAAAGTCACAAACCAAGAGCATTCTGGGATGAGATGTAATATAACCTGTAAGCAGGAAGAGGCCTGCTTCCCCTATGACTGCCAAACTCTCACTACTGGCTTTCACAGCCCAGCCTCGGGTCACCCTTCCAACTGAGATCAAAGCTTTTATCTTTGCTTTCCTCAATTTTATTTTGTCTAAATTTAATTTGTGTGTGCTTGTACCTGTGTGTGGCGGCCAGAGGTTGAGACAGGGTCTGTCAATGATTCAACTACACTGGGCAGGCAGTGAACTCCATGGATCCCACTGCCTTCCGTCCCTTCGTTCTCTCCAGTGTGAGGGGTAAGAATGCAGCTGCCGTGCCCAGGTGGGTGCTGGGAATCTGGTCTTCATGCTTGTGCCACAGGCTCCTTACCCACAAGGTCTTGTTCCCATCGTATCTTTCCTCAATTTTCTCAACATCTGAAGAGTACTGACCCCTAAGAAGCTGTGGGCAGTAGAGGTGACTAGAGAGCTTATTCTGCCTTATGGATCCACACAGCTTTGCATAGTAACTGCTGAGAGAACTTCATAGATTACTTAACACTTGGGCCCCAGACTTTGTTTTGCTGGGGATTAAATTCAGGAACTTGCATTTGGCAGGCAAACTATGTGGCACTGAACTATACTCCAGCCCTAGATGTTGCTAACAGTACAAGAAGATAAAGTATAGCTACCAAGCAAGTTAGAATAAATTGGGGGGAAAAAAGGTAAAAGTTGGGCACTAAAAAGGCTACTAGAAAAAGTCTCTTTTAGATGTTAATATTTCTTTATTTTATTTGCCATTTAGAAGACCCTCGAAAAATGGAGGCAAAATGCTTCTCTTCAGATTGCTCTTTAAATAGCAGACTCCATATCAACATTGGGCATGTTCATAAAGATGAGTCTTTCTCTAACAGAACAGCTTGTAATATCTGAGTTAGTGGCTCCAAAAGTGACTGTCCAGCCCATTGGCAACTCATCAAGAAATTCAGAGAGTGAATCCTGCCTTCCCTGAGTAATTGTGGGCTTAGCTGAGTTAACTAAGAAAAAAAAAACGCCCATTAAATAAATAAAATCCCAGTACTTGTCTCTGTAGACACAAAGCAGATGGAAACAATACAAAAGACTGTTAGAGGTCTGGCAAACAAACCATTCTTCCAAATACCATTCACAAAGGCTCATCAGACCTCCAGCTGTGTGGATGCCATGGGAATCCCATGGCAGTCTTAAGTGTGGTCAACGCAAGACCAAAAGATAGGAATGTTTTTTAAAGTCTTCCAAATAAATTCATCTACAAAGGAATTACTATTTGGATCACAAAGGTGTGGGTTCCAATACCCAAGCTGAAGAGAAAAATCCATATGTGCACACAGCACCATCACCACCACCACCATCATCATCATCATCATCATCATCATCACCATCATCATCATCATCATCTAATCTCTAAACAAGAACTATAGTACTTGTCTCCAAGGGAACAGTCAAATCTAAGTCTGGGTAGTTTTAGAAAACAGAAGTCCAAAAAAATGTAATCATTTGATAACAATAAAACTGACTTCAGAGAAAGACTTGCTTCTGTCAAGAAGTAAAACTCTTTTTGTTTAAAAAAACAAGAACAAAACCATCAGTGGTCCATCCTTTACTGCAGTGGCTGAAGCACCTGCACAGACACTCAAACGTTTGCTGCGCATCTGCCATACGTGTAGCATGTACTGGATGCTGCCCATGATCTCCATGTAGGGGCTGATACTCCATAGATGTAACTGACAATGACAATGAAAAGACGTAAGTGTGATGACAAAGGGGTACAGGTCACATCATGAGTTTGGGTATCACAGAAAATTACCCTACTTAAAATCTCAACAGAATTGCCTTCTCAGTGCTAACATCATCAGTGTTTGCCCGGCCTCTCAACCGCTCCTGCCCTAAACACCCTTACTGTGCTGAACACACATCTACCTTTTAAATGTGGCTGGCCAGATGACTCAGCGGTTAAGAGCGAGTAACCGCTGTTGCAGAGGCTCTGATCCGTTCCGAGGGCCTGCCTGCACCTCCAGCTCCAGGGAGGTCTGCCTCACTAACATGCAAATGCTACCCCCTACCCACACCCAATTTAAAAAAATCTTATTTATTTATTATGTATACAGTATTCTGTCTGCATGTACAGAGGGCACCAGATCTCATCACAGATGGTTGTGAGCCACCATGTGGTTGCTGGGAATTGAACTCAGGACCTTTGGAAGAACAAACAGTGCTCTTAACCTCTGAGCCATCTCTCCAGGCCCCATCACACCCAATCTTAAAAACAAAAATAGATGCCATCTAAATCAGCTGTGATATCACAGCCAACCTGTTTCCTAACAGTCAGCAACCCCATTCCAGTGCGCACCCACACCCCCATCCCCCACCCCACCCCCATCACGGTTAGCAAGACATCTGCATTAGACTTAAACGGCGTCTGAAAAACCTCCGGGAAGTTCAGCCTAGCACAGACTATAGACCCAGCAGCCCAGCGCAGCCACCCCAGTCAGCAACGCAAACACCGCTGTACTCCACAAAAAGGTAAGACCATGGCCCCACCTTCAAGTCAGCAGACCACTGGCCTCTCCCAGGCTCCACCACTCAGGATGAGCTGCCCCCTCTCCTAAGCTCATCATCTTTACCCAGACAGCTCTGTCTTCTGCGCTGCCTTCACTGTGAGTCTTGTCACTGAGGTGGACACCGCCCATTCCATGGCTAGCTAGGTGGCTGTAGTTCTCAACCTTCCTAATGCTGGGGCCCTTTAATACCGTTTGTCATGTTGTGGTGGCCCCCAACCATAAAATGATTTCGTTGCTACTTCATAACTGTAATTTTGCTACTTTTATGAATAGTAATATAAAGATGATATGCAGGATAGGTGAAATGTAACACACACACACACACACACACACACCCGGAGAGGTTGCGACCCACAGATTGAGAACCACTGGTCTCTATGATAGTACTGCCTTGGTGTACTGGTGTAATTTTGTTTTTGTTTCTTCATAGACTAAAGGCTCCTTGAGTTCAAGGACTGTATGTTAATTATCTCCCAGAATATAGCAAAGAATATATCTGATGAATGAACTATGAAAATTACTAAATCCATTCTAGCTGGGAGTCTAATAAAAGAAATTATTGCCCATTAGGCTGGCTGAATACTACATTACCAAGATAAACTTGTGCTGGGCATGATAAAGAAATAACATTATGATTTGGGTACAGCTCCCACACATTATTTCTTTATAACAAATAGATCCCATCCCATTGAGTTATGTCAGCCACGAAAAGGTGGTGCTAGACCAGCCGCTTGGCAATTTGCAGTCTATCTGAAGCATGGAGTGGGTTCAAGGGAGAACAAGATGATAGCTGACAAACTGATTCTTAAGTATAAGGTCAGATATTATTAAAGGAAGAAATAACAGTATAATAATCTGAAGGCTTAAAAAAAATCCCCCTCTGTCACTGAATCTCCCCATGGACAAGAAAATCTAACTGCCTGCTGGTTCTAGAAAAGCCACAACCTTCAATTTAGAGATCCGGGTTCCATCAACAACTTCACTCGATGGTGCTGATCAAAGAATCTGGTTATCACCTCCACCAGCCCACTGATTGCAAATCACCTGGTCTCCAAGTTGGTTTCACTAAAATTAATTTTTCCTGGAGCTGCGTGTGCAGATGGGGCAGCCATTCCAGTGGAGAAAAGGGATGCAGAGGAGGACACAGGGCCTGGGCAAGGGCTCCACAGAGTGCCACCCCAGCAGCCTGCAGCACGCCCCATCACATGCCACGGCCAGGCCGGGTATCAATCAAAACAATTAGAGGAGATGCTGGTCCAAAAGGTGCTGCTTCAGCCTCGACAGCTATGTCTCCTCTTGTCAAGCAGCTTTCCACCCAGCAACAGGGACCTGCTCCAACACAGACCAGCTCATACGCAGCAGGCCCTTAGAATCACAGACCACTGACCAATCGAGGGTCATGGGTCTAGGAAGAATCCAAGCTGTGTCTCTGCCCTATCTCTAAGGAGACATAGTCTGGGAAAAGTCAGTTAGCTGTTGGGAGCTCAGACTTTCATCTCCAAAGTCAGCATTAACTATAGGATCTCTAAGTGCCTCCTAATTCTAAAGTATAATTTCATGGAAGGGTCTCAGTTACGAAAATTAGTGGAAGGTGGGATTTTAGGTATTTCTTAAATATAAAGTAAAGAGTAAGCCCTTCACTATGGTGTTTGCATTTCACTGTACATGAAGTTGGTGATGAAGGGAAACAAATGTAAAACATACAGGAAACGACACCCCAGATCCATCAAAGATCCTGTCTAAGCATAACATCTGAGTATGGCGTGCTGTCTATATGGCCGAGACAAGACCTGGGCTTGTGAGTCTCCTTCATAACAAAAGAAGGAAGCTTAGATGCTTGTGTGTTTCTTAGCCAAGGGGAAAGAGCTCACTTGCCACAGATGATTTCGAAGAGATCCCAGCCACGGTAACCAGCCTGAACAATTCTGACTTAACCAAATGTCTCATAAATTTAATGCCCCTTTACAATGACTCAGAAACAAACGTCTCTCTGGTCATGTTCAACAAGGCATGGTCCTTTCCACACTGTGCAAGCAAGCAATGGCTACAGTGGTAGGCATGAGGGCACTCTGACCAATCCCTGCTTTACCACTCATTCCTCGTCCAAGTGACTTGGTTCAGAACGTTCCCTCCAGATGTGCTAACTGTGGTTCCCCTGTATCCGCTTTTCCATACTGGGAGGACTGTGTTTCCTGGTGTGGTACCATCTCCATGTGGGCACGACTGAATTGCATGGGCCATCGGGCATGGTACCTCCTACACACCAGAATGACAGACAACCTCTTGAAACCCAAGCTTGCATACCAAGGCATCTTCCCGCATTTCTGCGATACCACAGTCACTGCCAACTGTGTGAAACAAGCAAGGGGTGGGGGGGTGGGGATGGGGAAGTGACTTCCTAGACTACTGTATCACATGGCACGATCAGCAGGCATGGTAACAGGCCCGTCTACTCTAACACCAATACTTCGTCCATGACTCACCCTCAAGCGCTATTTATCAACCAGCTGCACACTGACAGCTGCACAGGAATCACTATGGGAGGAGTGTCCCTTGCTTTACGTCATTCTTAACCTTGCACTGGACTCTGCTTATTCCCCGCGATGGATAATTGCCTTGGAGAGAGGACATTACATCCACCTCGCATACATAAGATTGCTCGGATCAGTGTCATGGTTTTACCAAGTGTCATCAAACTAGAAAGAGCAGCATGAAAATACGTAGTGTGCTCTGACCCTCAACTCGCTGTGGAATGTTTAACTCACAGAATCATCGATTTGGTATTCATCAGTTAAAACAGTACTGTGTATCGTGAGTATCTGAAATCAATACTAGCGAAGGGAATCTTCCAAAAGTAAGATGATGTGCCAGAAGAGGGAACTCCGCTGAATACAGCCTGCTTCTGGCCAAGCAGGCCCACTGGCTGAGGTGAAAAGATGAACCCAAAACACAGAATCTGTCAAGTATGGTAGAACATTTTAAATAGTCAGTTGTTTAGGTACCCCGCATTAAAGTACTATATTTCCATTATATTTCATTACAGTGCTGTATTTTCTTTGTTTCATTTAAATGGTATGTTTCCATTTTATTTGCTTTCATCCAAGTCAAATCTTCATGACTTTCTCCTACATTGCATTACTAACTAGGGCTTAAGAAATGGCTCCTGGTGCCCACAGGGAGGCACGCAGAACTGTGACCAGGAAAGGGGCCAGAGCAGTGCAGATCCATTTTATTTTTCTTCGTTGGTGTGCTATATGATAATACTTCTGAGATGCTTACATGGCAAAATTATGTATATTTTGAAATCCCAAGCTTAGAAATGTAATATTTATTTGGTTTTGGTAGATCAAGACTGAACAAAGAAAGTACAGATAAGTGAGTACTAATATGCCTCTAAAAATATACTTGAGAAAGCAAAGGGACCCATCCAATGATGGTGACCTTTGAAAGAACTCTTCAGTGAGGTGTTTTCATCAGGGCAAATGAGTTTCTTAAAGCATGTGTAGAAAAACAACTGGAAATGAAACTTTGTAGAGATGTTTCTTTTAAAAACAAATAAACAGAGAACTAATACAATAGAAAGAAGAATCCTATTTTCCCACTAGAATTGCCACCAAGGAGATGCGTAGTAGGGCTCTAGACTCACAACCCTTTCCCACTTGTCATACAAAATAAAGCCTGACAGCAACCCAAAGACAACACACAAATGACCAGCACCGCCCTGTGCGGTGGTGGAAACTTAACTACTAAGAGTTAGGCACAGATAGTCAGACTTAGTCTTACAAAACCACTCCTAATGCTTTTCTATTTTGTTCTTGGGTGATTTCCTGTTAGAGAAAAGAGGGAGCCCGGGTTCACCAAGAAGACTGAAGCACAGAGAGCCAGCAGTGCGCTGTCCTCCGCTCTGGTTGAAAGGACACAGGGAATCAGAACACCTCTGACTGCTGAAAGTCTTTAAATCAAAAGCCACATTGTTTGTTAGGTTTGGTCAGGCTTAGTACCATTTGTTTCTTGTGTGGGAGGGCAGTTCTCAGAATCAAGCCCAGGGCCTCCCTCTCTGAGGCAAACATTGAGTTACTGGGAGCTACATTCCCTGTCCACACGATCCGTGCTTTGTCACACTGTTTTACAGACTTCCCCTTGCATACTTTGTTCTCCTAGGGGCAGTGAATGTCATCTGCTTCCCACTCAGGAGGTTTAAACATTGAGTGGTGCCTGGAAATAGATGAAAATAATGACAAAACAAACAAACAACAAAACACACACACACAAAAAAAACCCCTTAGAGTGTCAGATTTGACTTTTTATTTTTCAGGAAGGGGATGTCAGGAACAGTAAGCTTATCTGTTCACAGATGACCACCCGAGGCCGGGGATGTAGCACAGCCGGTAGAGAGCTTGTCCAGAGTGCACAGGACCCTAGGTTGGATCACCAGCACCGCATAAAATTGCGTGAAAGTGAACACCTGCCATCCCAGCACTCAGCAAGCAGAAGCTCAGGGGCATCCTCAGCTATATATCAAGCTTGAGGTCAGCCTGGGCTACGTGAGACCTGTCTGTACTGCCAGGGTCTAAACTGAATCTGTGTCGGCAGACAATGAAGTGGTCATGGTTTTTCTACACCTCCCCCATTCGCTTGGGAGTCACCACAGGAGGAACAGTGACCAGGCAGCTCTGTGCTGCCATTTACCATCCACATGAAGCAACCCCTGACTGATGCTTTTCAAGACATTGAACAAGAGCAGAGGTCCCTGGGAGACAGGAGGCACATACCTCCAGAGGACACACTGAGCCTTTCCAGACCACACAGCAGGGAGGTGCAAGCCAGGTGGAGGCAGGTGGAGTCTCTGAATTGAGGGGACTAAGCTGAAAGTACAGCGGGGCTAAGAAGGCAAGAGCTCACAGGTCAGAACACCAGAGAGGAAACGCACCGGGAGAGCAACCTAGGGTCGCAGAGCTGGCGTCTGAGGCAGCCAAGGGGTTACAGGTAACTGAAGGAAACCACCTCAAAGAAGCCCAGGCCCTAAATGGAGCTCAGGGTCCAGCTGTTTGGAGATTGCAGAAGGAACACTGTCACTTGCTTGTTTTTGTTGATCCCCGCCCCAGAGACCTGGGGTTTATAATAAAAAAAGGACAGCAGATCCTGCAGTTTCAAACTAACAGTTTTGTCTCAAGAAAATAGCCACGCTTGCCCTACGAAATGTCCCTTCCCTACTCCCCATCCTCAGCTACAAAAACCCCAGCTTGAAGGATGATGCATTCTGCTTTCTCTTGAACTCTGTGCTTGAACGCTGGCTCCTGTGCCCCGTCACGGTGCAGCCAGAACGTGGGGCACCACCTCTCCGGCATGAAATAAAATGGCTCTGGCTGCTGACGCTATCTCAATTCTCGTCTTTTATTTCTTCCTACAAAGTAATGCTTCTAAGCTTGTAGTAACAGCACCTGGTACTTCCCAAGACCCTAAAGTTGTTCCTGACCCCATAACCAGGGAAGGAACCTCAAGATTCACAAGGAAACAGCAGACCCAGCCGTGTGCCCTAAACTGAGGACCTTACTAGCAGACCCCAAAGACAGCCAGAAACAATACACCCTCGGTTTGATTCCCAGCTGCCACATGGCAGCTCACAAGTGTGTGAAACTCAACGTTGCAAGGTGTCTTGGTTAGGGCTTTGTTGCCATGGTGAGACACCATGGCCCTTGCAGCTCTTCTCAAGGAACGCATTTGAGTGGGGCTGGCTACAGTTCAGGGGTTTAGTCCATTGTCATCATGGCGGGAAGCATGGTGGCATGCAGGCCCGAGAGTCACACAGGCGCGGTGCTGGTGCTGGAGAGGCAGCTGAGAGTTCTAAATGAGGACTGGCAGACAGCAGGAAGAGAGAGACACTGGGCCTGGGTCGAGAATTTGAAACCTCAAAGCCCGCCCACAGTGACTCATTTCCTCCTCACCTACCCCAACAAGGCCACACCTCCTAACAGAGTCACTCCCTGATGCGCACATATTCAAACACATGAGTCTATGGGGACTATTCGGACTCAAACGACCACACAGGGTGTGTGATTTCCTCTTCTGGCCTGCCTCTGCAGGCATCAAGCACACAGGTGGTGCACAGGCATACATGTGGGCAAAACACCCATACAAGTAAAATAATAAAATAGTTTTCTTTTTAAAAAGACTAACACATTAACACAGTTGAAGAGAACAGTGTCACTGTCTAGTAGCAAATTTCATGGGAAAGTTATCCCAAAACATGGACAGAGATGAGATCTGAGGACAGCAAGGGTGACTGATTTTCTGTACAGTTTTCTAAGAACCCACATTTCTGTACATGTAGCGCTATTAGAAATAACCCTGACCACACAGGGAGGGGCTGAGGAGGGCTGCAGGGAGGTGACAGGTGAGATGACTAAATGCTGTCCATAAGGACAAGTAGAACCCCACATCCTGAGCACGTCATGACTGTCTACACATGTACGCTCATTTTCTGCTAAGCCACCGGGTCATGCTATGCACCCTTTGAGAGTAGCATTGGGACCATTTGTTTCATAGCTTATCTATAAGCCAGGGCTATGAGGAAAAACATCAATAGATTAAATTTATCACAATCTGAAAGACACGGGGGATTCCTCACTTCCCTCACAGAGCAGCACCGGTGACTTGAGTCACGGAAGAGCAAGGGTTACCTGCTGGTTGTTCTTTAACTTAAAAGCAGAAGCTAGTCGAATATCAGAAAGAAGCTCTACAGCATGCAGCTGTCCTGGGTCATAAGCAAAGCTGGAATATTAATGAGAAGCCAGACAGAGTTCCTACACAGCAAATGTAACCGGTTCAGTGTGTGAACGTGACATAAAGCATCCTCCTCAGAAACAATAACATCACTTCAATTACGTCACATTTTAAAGGCCAAGGGCATGAAACCACCCCATCAGCCAGCTTAGACACGGTTTCTGTCTTCAAAGAGTGAGTGGGGTTGTAAATGAATATTTTTAAAAATAAAGCCAAACCAAAATTAAGTCAAAAGGCATTGGCGTCCCTTTGTCTTAGCAAGCAATGAAATGGCCTTCCTTAGAGACCCTTTAACTCCAGCGGGCAAATGTGCTGTAATAAGCCATGGGAACACATGCTTTTCTACAGACACACAGAATGCCCAGAGCAAGCCAAGCCCCATCAGGATTGTTTACCTGCAGAAACTAACCCTCTGCATTTGACTGCAGATCTATGAACATAAAAGTCCCCAAGTATTAATCAACTTAGCAACATCTATATGGCCAGGTTTGGGGGGGTGGGGGACTGACATGAAGAAATCTGGGTCATGTTACTTTAAACTTCTCTAATCACTTTATGTTGAAAAATTAAAAGGTACTAATTTCAATTTTCATTTCCTATCAGTATATACTACACAAGAGCCTGTGATGGAGGAAGCAAACAAGGAGGTGGGCTTTCTAATTGGCTTCTCTGCTGCCCTCTTCTGTTTAGAGAGAGCATAGAAGACCAGCTTACCCACAGTCAGAAACCTCTCCAGCCAGGCTGAGCAGAAAGCCAGATCTGGACTGGCATCGCAGCCTGATAATCTCATTTCTCTAAAGGAGTTGTGCTGAAAGGAGTTCGTGTACATTCTGAAATCAGGCCGTGTAAGGCCAAGTTCCATTCCGGTCCCCTCCCTGACACTGCAGAGAAAGGGGGACAGCTGTAACCATCACCATGTCCCCTCAGGAGTGACAGTAATGAGAAACTCTGTAAAGACAAACTGCTGAGGATACAGCGTCATGCGTGTGTGAGGCCCTAAGTTCCACCTGGGGGGGGGCGCTCTGGGATGGAGGGTGAAAGATTGATGGGGTGGGGGCAGGGCCTTTGTGCCATGTACGCAGCCAGCAACTTTCTGACTTTTTTCCTCACTAAGAACATGAATATTTTATTAAAAACAAAACAAGTCTTCATACCCTGCAAACAATGGCGTGACACTATTTCTCCCCATTGGTGAAATATGTGCCTTTGCTCCAGGCTTCTCTCCTCTAAGAAGCTTCGAGCTATCCACTGCAATATCAAGATTACTGGTGCATTCCCGGATGATGAATACCAACAACTTTAACCCTGACAGACATCTTCCAAATGGAAGGCATTGTTAGGGAGAAAACTCGTGTACAGGTATGTGTGTGGGTTGGGGTGGGGGGCAGTCACCTGCCTGTCCCACAGTGATGTGAGTGAACTGTCCTGCAGCCATCCCTATGCCCTCTTAGGAGCAACAGTGATGAGAAACAATGAGGGGGAAAAAACCCTGCTGGGATATGACTCAGAGAGAAGGGCTTGCCTAGCATGTGCGAGGCCTGGGGCCATCCTAGCACCAAAAAAAAAAAAAAAAAAAAAAAAAAAAACCCAAAACAGCGAAACAAAGAAGCCCTGACCTCTGTTCCTACCTATTTCGTGGTGACCCAGGGGCCAGCCAGAGAAATATATATAAACACGTATTTGATGACACCGCCCAGTGATGTGGAATGCAGGTTACTCTTCTTTATTCTCCCTTCCTCCTTCATCTTAGTGTTTTGAATTTTACATGTTTGCTAAATAGAATTTGAGGGAAGACACAAGGTAAGTCCTCCCTATGGCTCTTTTACCCTCTCTGGTTTTCCTCACAAAGATGATATGGCTAATGCTCCATGGAGACCTGAGAGTCATGCAGGACCACAGAGACAAAAGTCACACGCAAGGACAGCAAAGACAAGGATCTCTGAGAATCTGCCAACACAGCCCACCACTCCCATCCCCGGCCCAAAGCCCCTGCAGTGAAGCAGAGCAAAGGCCAGGATTTGCAGATGCTGGCAAGGGTCTACCTTAGCTATACCATAGCCCCTGGCACCACAGCCCCAAGGCTGACCTCAAAGTCAGCTTCTTCCTCCTTCAGCCTCTGGAGTGCTGAGGTCACAGGCATGACCACCAAACCCAGCACTCTGAGGAAGTTTTTATTTTTAAGATTATGGCATTATCCCTCCGTGCTCTTTTTCAAATTCATGGCATCTTCTTTTATTAATTATTGTTAATGTGTGTGCATGTATGTATGCATGTATGTGTGTATGTGTGTGTGTGTGTGCATGCGTACACTTACTTAGAAATCAACCTGCTCAATCTGTATAATGTTACTTGTATTTTTCCAGGGCTGACCATTTGGTATTGGATAATTGAATTGGCATGATCTTCCCTGGGAAAGACTATTCCTTCTGTTCTCTGAACCACAGTGAACTGCATGGCACAATAACCCTAAGGGTGCAGAAGTGGCATGCATACCCTGGCAGTAAGCAACAGGTCATTGATGGGACTTAAGACCAACAAGAGGGAAACCATGCCTGGTACCAGAAGCCTATCCAACTACCCCGGGCCAGTGCAGTCAGGGATCTTGGAAGAGAATCTACAACCATCACTTTACTAAACCAGCACAACCTCTACCTACATTCTGAGGACTTCCAAAAGATCCAACCAGCCCTGCGATGCATCTCTTGGCTTCTCTTGGGTAAAGGTAGAAACTCATCCAGTTGTGCCATACAGTTGAGACTCTTTCTTGCAGCTGGTAAGCTGTAACTAGCATACCCACATCTCCATCACCCATCAGAAGTCCGAAGCCAGCTGCCTTTTGGTGCCATTTTCTGCCACATGCTACAGGACAGTCCTGGTTACTGTTCTATCACGGTGAAAAGACACCAAGACAAAGGCAACTTATAAAGGAAAGCATTTAGTTGGGGCTTGTCTTACAATTTCAGAGAGTGGGCCCTTGATGCCCATGGCAGGAAGCTTGGCAGCAGGCAGGCATGGCGCTGGAGGAGGAGCTGAGAACTTACATCTTATCCCCAAGTTGGAGGCAGAGAGGAAGACTGGGCGTGGCCTGGCGGGCTTGTGACATCTCAAAGGCCTCCCCCAGTGACACAGCTCCTAATTTTCCCCAGCCAGCTCCTGCCCCTGGGGACCTAGCAGTCGAAAGCATGAGCCTGAGGGACCTGTCCCATTCAGACAGCCGTAATAATTCCCTCTAAGAAACTAACTCTCTGTGCTAGGGAGGAAAACACTCCTCAATTGCTGCTGAGTTCATGGCTAAGAACCCTGTCACAAAAGACCGAATTAAAACAAAACAAAACAAGCATGCAAGTTCACCTAATGTAAACTTTTCATGATGTTAGAACATTTAGAAATAAAGGTGAACACGTGCCTTTCCACTCGGGGTTGATGAAGAATGAGCAGTCATACAGTGGCGCAGAGGGTAAGGGGCACTGATGATACGCTAGGGGGAGCTAACAAGGCCTTGCGCAAAGATTATTCCCAGCATCTCCCCATCTCCTAAGATAAGGATGCTTCTCTCCTGCAGGCATAAGGAGGGCACCCTTAGATTGCAGGTTTGATGACGTGCTTCCGGGAAGAAGGGCAAGACATTGAGGGCACACTTCCTGCTGCTTCTTTTTGCTCCAATGCCAAAGTCCCCCCCATCCCCCACAAATTCCATTACCTATGATGCCTCAAATGTTCAAATATCAGGGTCCACTCCCTGACGCTCATCTCCAGATCTCCTACCGCTGCCCTACTATTTCCCTACACCCAGCCTTGGACTCCAGGGTCCTGGCACGCATGGTCTTTGGAGCCCAGTCTTCGTCAGGCGTGTTCCTCTCTCTGCTCACCTTCCACAACAACCTCTCACAGCTCTGCACACGGGATCTTCTGCCCAACGGTACACATGCCCACCTTTTATAAAATAGTAGTCTCTTGGGTATGAGAGGTATACAGACTTCCTCTCTACATCGTTTGTATTTGGCACAGTTCCTGGCTCATAATGACCTTGGTTAGATGGTCATCAATTTGATTTACAGATAATGTGTCACAAGCCAGCCAAGCTTGAATGTATTTTTTTTCCCCTCTCCAATCCAATCCATTCTTCCCACGTGCCTCCCGAACAGCCTGTACACAACCAGTGAAGGATGTACTAGGGCTGCTTGTTTACACATTGGAATCTCCTGCTATGTCCTGAGGTCAAAAAAGAGCAGGACCACCTATTATACAAGGCAGCACCTCCAGCATGGAGCAGTGTGCCCGACTCACAATATATGCTAAGTAAATATTTATTAAGTGTTGACTAAAGTCAGCAAAACGAAGAATGGCTTCCGTTAGCCTTGTGTTTATTACTCACTGCTGTAGTGAAGCTACCCAAAGGAGGAAGCGGAGTCCCTGCCCTGAGAGGGTAGGACCCTAACAGTTAGGAAACAGAGCTTTCAGGGCAAACACCATGCTGTTTGCAATCACTGGGCCCCTCGATGGACTAGTCTTTCAATGTGCAGAACACTAAAATGCAATCTTTTCTAGGATATTGTCCTAATATATAATTTTTCTTATTCTGATTACTTTTTTAAAAAAGATTTTATTTATTTATTTTATGTATGAGTGCTCTATCTGCATATATACCTGCATGCTAGAAGAGGGAGGTCAGATTCCAGTATAGATGGTTGTGATCCACCATGTGGTTGCTGGGAATTGAACTCAGGACCTCTGGAAGAGTAGACAGTGCTCTTATCCGCTGAGCCATCTCTCCAGCTCCTCTGTGATTATTTGTTGGTATGCTTATTAAATGTGCCACAGCAAAGAACTATTTGAAAAGTAGACAATATCTGAAAACTGAGTCTGTTTCTCCCTTATGATTTTTTTGTTGTTGTTGATGTTTATTGGGTTGTGTTTTTTTTTTTTTTTTGCACTATTTTATTTGGGTATCGTTATTTTTTTCTTTTCTTTCTTTCTTTCTTTTTCTTTTCTTTTTTTTTTTTTTGAATTTTGAAATTCTTCCAATTTTGACAAGGAAAGCTGCTTTTATAATTGCTGCTATTTTAATTATACTCTGGAGAATGAAAGAAATTTAGACTCCTCAAAATATGTCTGTCACCATAGATAGAGGCAAGCTCTTTTGTTTGGTCAAATTATTTATTTTTCAGATAAGTGACATTTTAGGCAATTTTCTATTATGTCCTGAAATCAAAGGAAACTAATGTCAGCTCTTTTTAATGAGATGATAAAGGCTTGTTCGATAGTGCAACCACCAAATGATTTTTGTAGGAAGCAAAACAAAAAAAAATGTTTTGGAAACTGATCACCAAATGGGCAACCAATGGTACCACTCTGAAATGAAGAATGCTGTCTTGGAGTATTAACAAAATAGCAGCATCTCAACATAGCAAAGAGAGTTATTACTCCAGGATGGCAAACCAAACAAAACACCACAAGCCAATTCAAACCGTGCATGTTCAGAACTCAACACTAGCTTTTTACAGCATGGCGTGCAGCCTCCAGGCACTGCAACGGCATTGAAAGTATCTCCCTTTTCAAGGACGAAGATTCCTTTTCATCCTCTCAAAGTTAAGAGATAATGTGCGCTGTAGGATGCACAGGGAGCACAAAGAAGCAGAGAACGAAGGGGAGAAGGAATGCCCAGTCTCTTGATCATACACACCTGCAGGATGGCACAGAAAATCCTGAAAATGACCCTCCTGCTGTCAGATGATAAACTGTAAGAATCAAATATCTGTCACACCTCAACAGTGAGTCACGAATATTGGTTTTATTACATGTTAGTGAAATCACTCCAATCACCAAATAATTTTCAAAAATGCAGCGACTAAAGACAAGTTCACTGGCATTCTGCCCTAATGAACACTGTCCTGTATATGCCGCAGTTGAACCCTAACTCTGAGTGGTCAGTTACTCACACCAGCCAACGTTAGGATGCCACGAGACTTCAGTGACCAAATTCAACATGGTGGGAGCAATGCAGTGACCAGGCCATGCTCAGCTAATGTCCTGACTGAGGACACAAAGAAAACATGCCCCCTGCTGCCCAGGACTAAGTAGAGGCAGGAGACTGCCCTTTTCTTTGCCTTTCTTGTCCCAATCATCCAGGATAAGAAAAAGGAAATAACTTAAATCAACAATAGTGTTCAAAGCCACAGAAATCCGAAATCCTAAATGAGAACACCTGTCAGATAATTGGACCTGAATGTGTTCAAAGGCTCCACAGTCCCAGAGAACTGCACGATGTAGGCAGTTGATGACCTGAGCAGAAGAGCCATCTCACACAACAGCCTAAATCACGCTGCGCTGTCCAATTACACTTGCTGCCAGCCCTTGGATTGCATCTTTATATTCTGTTCCTAATAAAACCAAAGCTATTAAAACCAAATTATGTGCCTGTATTATTTTATATAAAGTAATATGTTGAATCCAAAACCAAGATTAAACCATTACAAAGGAATGCTACCAAACTATCCCAGATATTTTTAGAAATGTGCAGTTTTATATTAGAATTTTCTGAGTATTGGCATCTGCAGCAATAAAGCAGGAGGCTAATTCTCCACCTGCTCCCATCAGCCCCTTCCTGCCGGTGTTTCCTGGGGGGAGGGGTCACCTGTCACCACTGTCCCCATCCTGCCATTCTGTTCATTCAGGCCTCTTTGTTTTTCAAATATCTTCACTCAAGATCATTTCAAATAAAATTCTTTTTTTTTTTTTTGGCACTGCATAGACTTGACCCCGGTGTTTTCTGTAGTGTGTGTCCAACCAATATAACCAAACGCTTGAAGACTGATGAATTATCCCATTACCACCACCAAGAGGCAACATCCAGCTTTTAAAAAGCAATAAACAACCTCTTTCCACTGCACTTTAGCTTATATCCTACTCTGAACACCATCACTAACCAGCTAGTGATGGGGGCCGTCACTTAACATCACTAAGCTGCTTTCCCACTCAGTTAAAAAATAATGTTCAGTAACATCTAGAAGACGAGGAGGAGGAAGAGAGGAAAAAGCACCGTTCACCAAGAACAGTCAACAGTTTTATGAGCTTAAAAGACAAAAGACTGTTTCAACTGGACTAATATCTAAAAGTCCTTGAAAGAAAAAAAAAAATAAATAGCATAAAATCTAAATATGTCAGCCAACAAGAAGAGAGTGGGAGAGTATAGCCAATTTCCACACATACACTGGTCAACAGTAAAGCATACAGCAATGGGGTGGATAAAAACGAAGGAGTTCATGCCTTATAGATTTCAACACACACACACACACACACACACACACACACACACACACACACACACACTTGTATAAGACAGGCAACCTAAGTACCAGAAAGAGACGACAAAACATCATTTAAGGCATACCTGGAGAGGTGGCTCACTTGGTAAGCTGCCTGCCTTGTGTGCATGAGGACCTGAGTACAGATAGTCAACACCTATGTAAAAGCTGAGTCCAGTGGAATGCATCTATAGCCCTAGGGCTGAAGAAGGAATAAGGGAGCCAGCAGAATCCTGGAGCTTGCTGACCAGTGAGCTCCTGGTTCATTGAGGGGGCCCCATCTCAAAAAACAAGACGTCAGACAGTGATCAAGGAAGATATTCAGCATCAGCCTCTGACATCCAGAAACATTCAGACACATGTGCACTCACATTGCACATACACATACATGACACCATGACACATACACAAAATCTGTTCGTATTTTTCTTTATGGCATGTCAATAATTATGACATGATTTTAGTTGGTCAGGTGATGTTGATGACAGCATATTTAAACACTTGAATGATTTTTCTTAATATTCCACAAACTAAGGTAGCACCCTATCCAAGCTTTCTCTCTTATAAATAAATAAATAGGACTGCAAAATGAACACTATTTAAAGTCACTACAATGAGACTTTCATCATTTTAATCTCAGCTCAAATTTTTGAAAGAGCTTTTCAGTCCCCTCCAGGTTACATCCAAATTTCCTTAGTCAAGGCTCAATGGTAGCCACGCAGGAGGAAATGTGGTAGCTAAAGCACAGGTTTCTTCGTCAAACGAACGTGTGCTTTCCGGAGCGCAAGTTGCTCAGGCGGTTCTTGATTCTCATGGACTTTGGAGAAATAGCACTTCTTTTGAATTAAGCTGTTCAATATTAAATAGTAACCTGCTAAAAAATACAACAATTTTAAAAAGGACAGAATTGATTGAAGACTTAGGAGAAAAGGCATGCTTTGACAGAGTGGTAACATGTAATAAAAGGCATTTTAATAAAGCCGTGGGGGATAACGGAAAAACAGCAATGTCAAGAACCACAGTGACGTCATACCAGAGGTGGTGATGGGGATGCAGAACAGCGAACACTGGCACAATTCAGTAGCATCTGGATGACAACAGAGGGAACAGCCAATCAGCCAGGTCAGGCAACAAAAACAAATGCACCAACCACAAGGCTTCTGTCCTCAGAGCAGTAGTGGGAAGTACCCAGTTCATACCCAGGAGCCCTTCAGAAACCCACAAGCTCTGTCTGAAGGAAGGGACTGAGGAAGTACAGCCACCATCTGGAAACCACTCCCATAGCCCCAGAAGCCATCAGGCAGACATCTGGAAGTCACTTCAAACAGAATGCTTACAGAACTCCAAGGGCATTCCTTACACAAGGTGTGGTGCCAACCGGCCCTGAGTAACAGGGTACTGCTGCATGGGCGCCAGTACTGCAGAAATTTTAGCCAATGGTTTACAGTGGGGTGGAGCCAAATGGCACTGGGGGTCAGTTGAATGTTTTCAGTCATCATGATGACCTTTGGCAGGTCTGCTAAACAGGACAATTTGGGATAAGAAAGAATTGCCAGATATCCTGCACTTCTCTCAAATGTTCCACCAGAGTCTCTGGCCAGTGTGTGTGTGTGTGTGTGTGTGTGTGTGTGTGTGTGTGTGCGCGCGCGCGCGCGCGCGCATGTAACTCTATTTTAAATGCTCAGAACCTACAGCCTTTCCCATTTTACTTATAGGCTAGTATACTTCTTGCATGGTTTTAAATATACTGATTTTTGTTTTTTAAGAACGCAATTTACTTAATTGCAGACTGAGGAAAAGATCTATTTTGTATGGTGTGGAACTATGTAAACAGTTGTTCATATGATGGAAAGTTGTGTCCACAATTCACGATGTTTCAGCTACCAACACAGCATACCTACATGACCTAAGTGCACAGATGCCACATCTATTGACGTACTTATTTAGCACTATGTCAAAGCTTCAAGTCTCAATACAAACTTTTGCCAACACTGATTTACTTCCCATTAGTCCCAACCTGTCCATCATAAGACAGTCCAAACACCCAAGGGACTCCAAGTTCACACTGTACTCTGGAATATATACAATCAAACTCTCATACAATAAAATACTGAAAATACCTTTTCCCTTTATGTTACAGTCATGACTTATCTCATCTTTTAAAATTGTGTATAGAAGTAAGTTATGTTATCTATTACATTTCATTCTAGAAATAAAGGAGGCAAAACAAGGTTATGAATCTAGCAAGGTTGGCAGCCACTACTCTAGAGACTTTAGAGAAAGTATGGTCCCCCTCATTTCCCTACAGAAAGACAAAGTGAAAAGGCACAGACAAGTGGTGGTCGCATTTTTAAAATTTTCCTTCTCATGACGATGAGATGTAAATACTAGCAGATTTCAGAGCCCGGTGCTCTGAAAGGACATATTTTCCCACGTTTTGGAATATGCTCGTCACTGCAAAGGGTAATATTCTGCCGTGCCCCACACCCACCTAAGTCAGGCACTGCCAATGAACTATCTGCCCAAAACACCTGACAGATTCTCTCTCACAGACAAGCCCAGAGCTTCCTTGTCCGCTCCTAATGCTGACCAAGACCAGAGAGTATTCTGGTGCTTCAGTGTGATGATCTGGTGTCAGAAGGGGGAGTAAGTTGACCAAAGACAGTGGGGAAAATCCTGAATCTGCTCAGTTATTTGCTCAGTTTTGTTCTTAAAGAATCAGTTCTTAAACTGGTTTGATACTTAAACTCACTCCGGTGTAGTAGAATAAAACACAAAGAGAGAGGAAGCAATGTAGCAAAAATGGACGTGCCCAGGGTTTATCATAACAGCTAGTATAAAGTATTCATTTATTATCAGAAGCTTTGCTATGCATGGCAAGAGTAGAAATGTGTGCACATTTTTGGTGGAATTAGGAGCATCAAATGCCTCCGACTCATTGTTGGAGGGTCCTGTTGATGAATCCTAAAGACACTCCCAGCTTTAAATGGCAAGCTGCAGGATTCCCGCATCCTTATTCCTTGTCTTAATGCACTGCCCCACACACCTTTATGTTTCCCACATGCTACATAGTTTCCTCACTTATTATGACTATTATTTGCTGTAGCTCATCTTTTGCTACTTTGTGGGTTCTTCTTTTTCCCTCCACCCCCATGTTTTATCCCCACCTTTAGATAGGAAAGAAAGGATGAGGGGTGAGATCCCTGAATGTAATTTCTTTCTTCTTGTTTCTTCTTTGAGCACAAATACTAACAAAGGCCAACTACCACCCCCACCACACCACACCCCTCTGTGAATGACCAACAATCACTGACCCCACTTCTCAGGGGCTCTAGCATTTATATCCCTTCTGAAAAGTTCCCAGAATTCTGAATGTCACACAATTGCAGAAACTATGTGCAGCTGGCAAAACCACGCCTCTGCTGGAGCACGAGGCAAATCACAGTCAGCAGCTATGAGGCAGCCACGTATCCCCACAGCAGGGATTAAAACAAGAACAGGTTCTTATAATACTGCTGTGTTTTTTAAAGAAAACAAAACTCCAGAATTGTCACTACAGGCTCCTATTACTAAGATATAATCTCTTAGAGGATTGGTGCTTCGTTCACCGTGTACTCCAGCATCCCAAGTGATGCCTGGAACATCACAGGCAGCCAGTATAGGGTTGGTTTTTTTTAAATACCTACATCATGGACCACTCACAGGATGCTTTCTTTGAGCGCAGGAACATTAACAAGAATTTGCATAGAGCACTTTGGCTGATCCTTGTGATGGAAGCCTACAAGATAAAGGCATCCACACGCTACAGGCAAACAAGTCGTCTTACATGATACAGCACAGTGAGTGACAGAGGAATCTGACACTCAAGCCAAGCAGTAGGCCAAGGTTAAAGCAAAAAACCTGTTACATCACTGTCAGAACCTCAGCTGGGATCATGTGACCTCTATCTTTCTACCTCTGGGCGGGGAGCCCACGGAATAGCCATCTGGTTGCAGATCTGCTTCCTCCTGGCTGCAACCCTTGGCAGATACCCATGATGGTGTGTATTAAATACTGTAAGGGTGGGGCGGGTATGGAAAGCTTGTATCTGCCATTTCCAAATTGAGACTCAAGAAAAGTTTGCTCGGCACTTGTGACTTTACACCTTTAAAACAAGAGACACCTGAGCCAGGCAAGAGAGGAAAGGAACGGCTCCATCAGACACGGTACAGTGGACATGTAAGTGTGAGGCAGTGTGCGCTGCTCTGCGCTTGCCAAAGGGACGCTGCACTTTCTCATTTGGGCAAACTGTCTTCTAGAAATGGACCTCTGACGTTCCCTGCAATGTCCTTTCAACTCAGAGCTCCGTTCATGCCATGTTCATGGTTCAAAGGAGACCAAGGGAACAAAATCTGCAGCTATTATTTTTGCCATTTAATCAAACCTGAATAAAGTGCTGTGTACATAAGGCAAGTCGATAGGGGATCCACAGAAAGGCTGCATCGTGTCACACCACAGGGACCATTTTTGCATGAGGGCTGAGAACGTTCTGAAGAAATACACTCCTTTCTCTGTTTTAACAACTGAAAGAAAGAGCAATTAGTTCCATGCCACATGGTGGCTCCTGTAACAGCATATGTAACCGGACGCTTGAACTGGAAAAAAATCATCGCTCCCACTGGCTGTGCTTCCTCGGCATGCCCTTCGCACATCTTCTAACAAGCCAGACCAGTGATAACAGCAACACCCACTACTTAAAGTCTAAAAGAATAAGACTGGAGATGTGGAGTTCAAGAGTCAGCTCGAAGCACAAAAGAAGAAAGAGAACTTCCAGGAAATAGTGCTGGTGCTGGCATGTGACCTCAGAAAGTCACAGCCCAGTGACCTGAGGGTTGTTCAGTTCTTCTGGAACCACAGAATTTACCTGCTATAAATGGCTACAATGTGTTGCTCCCAGACGGTCCAATTTAAGATTAAAGCTTTCATGTTTCAGATTTAGACAAAATTATCAGTAACAGTACTCAGGGGGCCTGACCTGTCACTAAGTCCCTCGGCCCTTGTACTTTCAGGATTATTAACAGTGCTCTGAACACTGTCCTCCTTTGAGCTCTCACATACACACACTGAACCTACCTTCCTCTCCCTAGCCACAAAATTCAGCTTCGGACACAAGTCTGAGTGGTAGCCTCCCTCCAGAAGAATATATGTTCATATTCAACTGTTCTGAGCCTTGGTTTCTGCCCTTCGAAAATTAAAACTGTATAACACAAAGAAGACTACAAGCTAACTTTATAATTTAAAAGAAGCTAGCCACCTTCAGTGACATTTGAAGCATTTTTACCTTGCTCACCAATTTTATCCTCCTTATACTACAGAATTCTATTTAGCAGAGGAATTAATCCCTTCCTCATCACAAGAAGAAATGCCTTCCAGAATAAAAGTTACAGCTATGCGCTCCTCACTGGATCTGGCCTTTTAGTAAGAGTCCAATTCTGCATTTCATTTCTTCTGCCTGAACTACTCTGAGTGTCACAGCTGGCCTCCTTCCTTCTGTTCCCAGCTCCCAGTCCGTCTTTCATGCCATTACCAGAATTATCATCCTAAACCAGCACAGTCATTTATCCATCTGCTTGGAAACTCTAAGTTGCCCTCTGCACTGCACAATAAAGCCTACACTTCACACAGCAGCCACCAAGAATCCTCACAAGCAAAGCCACCTGACCTTCCCGGTCCATGCCCAATGAAGCTCAGTACTCTGTGCTCCAGGGACTGGGAACAGGCCAGTCTTTACTTGAGGAAATTACAATCAGGCTTCCTTGGTGCCTCTATCTGCCTGCCTCTGAAATTTAAAGTTAGGTTTGTTTTCATACAGCGTGGATGCCCTTGTTAGAAATGCATTCCTTTTGTGTGCTCCTGGAACACACAGGTGATATTTGTAATGTTGGAAGATGCTCGTCCTACCGAGATGACCACTACAGGCACTTGCCTCTCTTTTCCTCTCTTGCATGAGATCAAGGGTCCCGTCCTGTTTAACGCTGGGTCAGCAGAGGGACCTAAGAAAGCACAGAGCATGCCCATGCTCAGTTAGTGCTTTCTGAATAAAAGGCGTTACACAGCTACATGACTAACACCAAGCTCCAAACTGTCTCCTTTCTATGCTCAAGATGCGTTTATAACCAGGGACAATGACAGCTGGCTGAGCTCAGAACCCTGGCATCACCAGGGATCCCTGGAGATGTGGATTCTCTCCCAGTTGCACTGAGAACAAGGGAAATGAGTGTCATATCTGCTTCCTACAAGCATGTAGTTGTCTGCTATTCCCAGAGCTACTCACATGAGGACAAAGCGAACCATTCTAAGAAGTCGCTGCTCACGTGGTTTAACCTCTGGGCTCAATGTGGGGTGCAGTAAAGGAGTGCTGGGGTGGGACAGGAGCCCCAGGTCCATGCTCAGATCTCCAGGGTAACACTGCTCAGCCCTTTGGCAGAAAAGCACCATGGGAGAGAGAGAAAGAGGGCACTGGCTGGCACTTTCTGATGCTGGCTTCCTGAATCAGAAGTCATCGCTGGGTATTTCCATTTCTGGGCAACCTGCCCACTGCCCAGCGCGGCTCTGCTGTGGACACACACATGTGAATTTCCAATCAATGAGCCGGGAACCAAAACAGGTTCTGCTTGAACCAGGGCTACTTTGCCTTCCTATGTTCCCACCACAGGCTGACGTTCACAAACACAACCATGCCTGCTCTTCCACGGCAGCAACAGGAGACTCTGCACTTCAATGGTATCACAGACAGAAAATGCATCTCAGCTTCAGCTACTGCCAGTGATTTCATGTCAAAATATTTCCTTCTTGACTATTCCAATTAGTCCTTACAGCAGTGAGCCGAAACTATAAGCTCATGATTTTTATAAGGAAAATAATCAAATCCGGAATAAATCTGCCCTGGAATGTAAGACTTTGTTATTTTTTAAGTTCAGCGTGTGTGTATATGCGTGTGGGTAAAGGTGAGGAGAGCGTTGGAGCCAGCTCCTGGGCCTGGAGTGAGAGGCCTGACCTGGGTGCACTAGGAAGCAAACTCAGGAGCAGTATGCATTCTTAATTGCTGAGCCATCTTGCCAGCCCCCAACCCCTGAATTCAGAACTGGCCCTCTATCCATGATGCACACATGAGGAGACAATTTATAAATACATATAAAAGCTTTTCATTAAGACACTTTATATGAAGCCACAGTAATTTTCCATTTACAGAGTTATAAAGTTGGGCCACAAACGGTTATGGTATTTGACAAAGACATCCTTGAGGAACTTTACAGCGAAGTGAAGAACCACAGAGCGTGGCGTCTGTTGTGACTGTAATGGTCTAGAGACTGCACACTGACAAATGAAGGTTAATTCAATTCTGGTGGATGTTGTTGTTTCATGAGACTGGAGAAATCCTATTATCTGTGTCAATCAGTAATTTGGTTGACCCTAGAAATGATACAGAGCTGATGCCTGCAGTGAACATACTGGACTCATAAAGTTAAAGGAGCTCTTAAAGGAATTAATCAGATTATTTTGGGCCAAAATAACCAAGATTACAGTCAGCGGTATTAAACTCCAAGTTCTAAATTTAAATTTTAAAATAATAGAGTTAGAGACAGACAACCCAGGACCATGCATTACAAACTTAGCATTTACGTACAACCTCACACACATGTTTAAGTGCACAGATTTACATACATGTCGTATGCGCACACAGACATAGACACACTCAGGCAAACACGAAAGCACAAATAAATGCCTATTATTTGCTACTCGAGTGGAAATTTAAAATGAGCTGGTAAGATGGAGTGTGGGGAAAATTCAGTCCCCGGATGGTGTAGAGGGAAGTGGTAAGATACGTTTACTTAAATCCTCTGAAAGGCAAAGGGCCCTGCTCTTGTATACTTAAAACTTAAGTAATGCAATGGCCCTTTTAAGCATGAACGTGTAGTTCCTGAAATGTCCTTTGTTTGGAAGACACATATGAGAAACTGTTGAAAGCTAAGCATATATGCATAATTTGCATATCATTTTCAAAACAGTCATCGATCCTGACGTGTACCAGTACACCTGCCAGGGGCAAATAAATAGTGCTAATCTATCTTCTAATAATTATAGGTGTATCACTTAAATTTTGCCCATAAAATTTTAAATTATGTAGCTTGTTTCTAAGTTGCATAAATGACCTATTTTGTTGGAGCCTTGTTCAAAAAGCCCTGTTTTAAATCATGACAATGCAGGATAGACTGGATTGTAATTTTTGGAATACTATTTCTTAAAGAATATTTCCAAGGGAAGGCCATTCTTCCTGAAATGTCAGCCACATGCCACTTCTAGAAGAAAAGGTGGGAAATAAAAACATTTTTCTTAATGCAATACAGCGAGTGACAAGGCGAGCTGACGTGTTTATGAAGGAGGAAGGCGATGTGGTTTGTACAGGAAGATTAAAGTGTCATGTTACTGAAGGTTCCTTGGCATTTCCCCAGGGCCATCTTGCCTGTGCCAGGAATGGGTTCTTCTGGCCTAAATATAGCACATCTTTAATTAGTTGATCATGTGACTTCAGAATTGCTTTCAGCCTATAGATAGCAATGGCTTAATTAAAGTTTTAAAATGAAAACTAAAGTTAGCTAATGATTTTAATTGTAATAATATAGAGCAGTGCGGACTGCGAGCTTAGCCGTGGCTGTTATTGAAACCAAAATGTTTGCAGGCATGATTGCAGGCATATATAGTTATATTCCTGAGGAACAGTTCTAATTTCCTTGGGATGGTCTTTCTCCTGAGGCTGCTAGGTGAAGCCAACCCTTCCCCTCACACCCCGCCCCCTTCCCTCACGCCTCCCTCATGCCTGTCAGCCCCCTGTGATGAGAGTTACATGGGCACTTTTGCCTTTTCTCTTTTTTTCTATCAGTCAGTCTGGCCGGATGTTTCTGTTTGTTGTTTGTCCTTTGACAGTGTTAGTCCTTCATTCGTTTTCTGCACCGTTCCCTGTTCTCTTTTTCAGTCCCTGTTGATGCAGTCTTTGTTATTTCCTTACTGCTTCGTGTGAGATTATTTTGTTTTTTCCTAGGTTTTTGAGGTAAGATCTTGATATGGAGGTGTTTTTTTTCTCTCATCTTTCATTTTCTTTTTACTTTTTATCCTTACTTACTGTCACGCTGCACGTGCCAACTTCTGGGGATTGGTTCTCTGTATATATCATGTTGGTCAGTTATCTTTCCTGTGCAGCTATTTCCTGATTAATATAGCTTTTTCCTCTCCTCCTCTCCTTCTCCTGCTTCTTGAAGGATATATTTATAATATACCATTCTTTCCCCCCATTAATTTGCAGAGATTATTCTATTTAAAGTCCATTGCTTTCTCTGCAATCTTGGACAGGTTTTTAAATCCTCTTTGTCTTATGTTGAAAACATTTTTGTAATGTCACCTTCAACATTCTTGTCAGAAAATGCCAGTATTCGCTTTATACTGAGTTGCTTTATTTCAGTTGCCTTCTCTTGGTTACGTTGACATTTCCTTGGGTTTTAGTATTTGAGATGCTGGACGTTATTTAAATGCATTGTTAGTGGATTCCCTCTGACACTGTGTCGGTGAAGAAGGAGCCACCTGTTGCCATCAGGAACATCAGCAGAATTCAGGCTACAGTGACTCTGAGGGGCCACCTGTCTACTTTCTGGTGCGGGTAGGAATTCAGGCTCCCTATGGGCTCTTCTGGTGGTTCCAAGTAAGGAGGCAAAGGCCAAGTGAAGAGTTAAGGGATGCCTCATTCCCACTTCTGCATGGGTGTGACACTCCTTGAGGCTACTTCTGAGCAGGTAGAGGAGAACCCTCCCCATATGGTCCTCACTGACCAACGCCTGGTGCAAGCCTTCAGAAACTGTCCACCTTGGTTTTTGAACCAGAGTTTTTCATAGAGTTTGCTGATTAGGCAAGGCTTGCTGGCCCGGGGCTCTAGGAGCCTCCCTGGCTCCACCTCCACAGCTCCGGAATTGAACAGCGCTATGCCAGGCAAGGCTTTTTCACATAGGTTCTAGAGAATGGATCCAGGTTCTCTGGCTTGCACAGCAAGCGCTCTCACTGAGGGATCTATATACCCAGCCTGCCATAAGTATGTTCAAAGGATGCTTGCTACATACTTCACCAATCTAAATATTATAATTCCTAGAAAATATGTATAGCTAACCTCGTTAGAAGATGTAGCGGGCGTGTTTGAGCATAATCTAATTGCTCAGCCAGGGCTGTGGGAAAAGCCAAGGACCTTTGCTCATGTGCAGCGTCATTACTATTTCAGTTTAAGAAAATTACTATTGGTTAAAGAATGCTCAAAAATACAAGGAGTGACTCTTTCTTCTATTATGATATGTGGACGAGCTACCACGGTTCTGTTATTACCTGAAAGGCCTTCTTTTCAGATTTTAAAAATTATGCCCTTCTCTACTACTCTCTGTGAAATACTCTGAGGTCCCGTTCTTCTCAGCCACTTTCTGTAGTGAGTCTCGGACATAGTGCTTGGTAACTCAATCCGATACAAAATGGTTTTGACTTAGTGGTTATTATATGATCTAATTAAATCCTACAATGTGAACTTTTGGAAGTGACCTCTATTTACAGAAGTTAAGTATGCTCTCAAATGATAGAAAACCATACACAAGCCATGTTGGGGATATGTGTCAAATTCTTCCACAGAACTATCACTTCTAAGAGTATTCTTTATGCTACCCATGAACGATGACGTAATAAGGCAAAGAACATAAATTTGCTTAAAATACAGAGCTCACAAGCCATAACAAAGTCCATCATCCTAAAGCGTCTTCATTAAAGCAATGTTTCTATTATTGTGAACGATAAATTACACACATAGAGTGCACACAAAGCTAAAATTATTTTCGTGTAAAAAATCAAAAACATATTTTAAACAAAAGAGATGTATGTAAGGATGGTCAACAGAAGTTAGATGGCCCTGCTAAGAGCCATCTAGTTCTGCCTCCAGTCTGGCCCATTTCTACTCAGCTAAGTTTTATCTAGTTTTACAAGTCCTGTAGAATTAAATGAACAGCCACGGAAAGCTTTCCAGTACCATTCTTCATTCAGTTATCCTAACAGAAAAGAAAAACCGGGATGAAGAAGAGCAGAGTTCTCAAATGTGGCCATGCCCTCTGACATTGGGACTGTTAGGTCAGAGGAGCCTGGTAAGGGGTCTCTGTCACTTGCGTCCTGAGATCTCCTCAGGTAGATGAGGACCTACACATGTTCTCAACCTATCATCTCCACATTGTGCCAAGAGTGGAGCATGAGCCACATAGAGCCCACTCTACAGAATCTATGCTCAAACCAACTCTGATAAATGTGTGTGTCTCTTTTGGTTTGGAATTGGTGCCCTGCAATCACAAAAAAGTAGCCATCTGGAGGCTGGTGTGATGGTTCAGTGGTTAAGGGAACTGGCTGCTCTTCCAGAGGACCTGAGTTCAATTCCCAGCACCCACACGGGAGCTCAAAATTGTCTGTAACTCCAGTTCCAGGGAATCTGACACCTACACACAGACACACATGAAGGCAAAACACCAATGCACATAAAATAAAAATAAGTTAAAAAAAATTTAAAGTAGCCATCTGGATGAGAAGGGCTCCAGTTTTTAAAAAAAAAAAATAAGATTTTTTTAAACATTTATTTCGTAGAGCATGCAGAGAACATGCTATGGCATACATGTGTGTAGGTCAGAGGACAACTCGTACAATTCAGTTCTCTCCTTCCACTATGTTGGTCTCAAATACTGAAGCCGGGCGGTCAGGCTTGATGGCAAGTGCCTCTGCCCACTGAGCCATCCTGCCTGCTCATGCTCCTGTTTTCAGTATGCTGACCACTAAGAACTGCGACAGTACAGGTTCGCCCTGCTCAGAGTTGAAAGGTAAAAGCATGGCAAGCACTTTGGACACCCAGCGGAGGGTCTCAGAGGCAAATGGGAAGGATGAATCTCCTACTGCCTTCCACTCAGCCTTGGGGTGAAATGCCCATTCCTTCTGGACTGGATACATACAGAGATAAAACACTGGTTCTGCGGTGGCAGCGAGAAGCTGCAAAGACGTGAGGTGCAAGGGGGACCCTGAGACTATCAAGGAGCTAGAGAAAGAAGGCAGAGGCTGCCATGACGACCAGCAGGCCTCTGCAGGCTAGACCGAAGGAAAGCACCTGGCCAAGAAACAGTTTTAAGATAAGGAATACAGTTGCCTAGTGAGGAGAAAAAAAATGAATGAACCCACAAAGGACCCAGGAACACGGGAAGTCAAATAGCAAGTGGCTGAGCAAACCCAGAAAGGCAGGAGCTTGACGCTAGACTGGTCCCAAGATGCAGACAGACTTGAGTGGGGCCAACCAGTATGAATCCATCCTGAGGAGCAAGATGAGGAGACCCCAGGCACACACCTATGGTCCTAGCAGGAGTCTGAGACCAGCAAAAGAGCGCAGACCCCTTAAGGTTACGCAATGCAAATGCTACCCATCTATACCCAAAGACTTTCCAAAGAGTAGTGCGAATGTATTAAATATTACAAATGCTATGAAATAAGTGATTGAGGAAGATCAGTCAGCAGGAGTCGGGGGAAAAAAGAAAGAAGGAAAGAAACAGAAATCAGAAGCCTAAGGGTAGTTGTTACTTTTTTTTTTCTACAAAGACAACTTAGGATGCACACGTGATATTTGAACTTCTGGGGTTAATGAGCTTTTAAACTAATTGAGTCATAATTCATGTGTTATAATAAGCCGTGTGTAAGGTGAGCTGTTTAATGAGATTTAATATGTGTGGCATTGTGTAACTACCATTGTTATCTAGCTCCTAACAAAACATCTACATCACCCCAAAAGGGAATCTTGAGTCACTCCCCACTTCCCCTGTCTGCCATTAGTCCACAAATTAATATGCATCAATCTATGCATGATTTTGCATTTTACCATGCATTGCCCCCAAAGTGAAGACATGTGGGTGTCTGCAAGTAACAAGCCTTCTGCGGAAGATAGATGATTATCTGTCAAAGATAAACTGCCAGGACTTAGGACATATTAACAGGCAACTCTCCTTTTACATGCCTGATGTGGCATTTTCAATTTTCTGGGTTCATTAAGGGATTGACAGTATCTCTGCCCTTCCCCCCATGCAAAAGTTGCCATTGTTTCTCTCCCTTCTAGGTGCCATAATAACCTAAAAACAGTGGCCAGATCCAAAGAAGGCTCACGTAGACAGAGTTCAATCACTCACTTCACAGCCTCGGCTCATAATTGATTTTTCCTCCAAGCCGCAGAGTGAGACAGAGCTCCATTCAGAAATGCGCATGTTCCTCTGCCAGTCCCAAGGCAGAAGTAGTGGATTATAAGTTTAGCTGATTTTTTTTCCACTTTAAAGTGAACAGGAAGGCTCTGGCATTAGGTTTTACATATAATGTGACTGCTGGGTGTCAAGATGGCTCTCCATATACAACTGCACATCCTGAAGTGAGGAAACGGTCTAATTCCTTTCAGAGATTACGCGGCACTGGGTTGTGAAGGAAATCCTATTAGGTCTTACACCCTCCTCTCCTTTACCAAACGCTCATAACTATTTTCTTCTCTGATTTACTCTGAGATGTACAAAACACTTTTTAAAATATTCCTTAGGACAATAAAAACTAGTTGATCAAAAATAAGATGTGTCTTTCTTACTATCCCCAGTCTATGGATATGGTCTCGGTGTGTGGTCTTAACTTCATAAACAGCACGGGCGCTGCACACACCAGTGTCACCGAGTGTTCCAGGTGGTACACGCTCGCACATACCCACCCACATGTCTATGAGAGATATGAGTAATGAAAGGATTGTCTTCATTGTATTTAGTTTCTGGGATGAAACAACAAAGACAATAGTGTGCCTGGGTCACTTCACCTTTTTCATGTTACTTATGCAAAAAAATCTATTTTAAGTTTAAATAAAGTACCTGTATTCCTTTAAGTCACTCTTTATAGATTAGTCGTATGAGAAAAATATATATATTAAAAGGTACTGCATGCAGTCCCTTGTCTGCTGGTTCCAATCTAATGCCTTCTGTAACTTCATCTCCCCAGTACTGCAGGGCAGTTGCAACAACAGGGACCCAGGAGGCCTGGCCTTCAAGGTCAGTCACCATAGCCACCAAGCCCACAGCCTGCGCCATTCAGACCCAAGGATTTCATCATCTTCAGGCACAATGCCTGACACCCTGGGGGTCCCCCATAAATAATTCAGAAGCAGCGAAAGCCCATGTTCTAATCAATAAGACGCGATGGCACAACCCACAGCAGGCTCCAGAGCATTAATATCTGATCAAGCTTCCTGAGAAGATTTAATTTTCTATAGATGAAAGACCTAAAATTAACCTTTCCACCTTATGTTTACAAAAAGTCTTTCCCAGGGGATTATTTTTTAAAAGGTTTAAAATCATATTTAATGAGGGTGGATGGCTAAAACAAGTATTTCAATTCATAGGAGAATGGCTCAGGATTAAAGAGAAAAACAAAATTAGGATTTAGTTTACCTAGTTTTGTGCCCTCGAACACCCCTAATTTGGTTATTTGGTCTAATCTTTAATGATCATTTTTCAAGCGTGTGTTACAGAGGTCTTAAATGACACCTTCACTTCATTGCTCAGCTGGCAAGTCCCTTTATTCCAGGGAGGAGTCTCCAGCAGTGTGTCCACAGTCTCTCCCCTTCAGGACAAATGGACACGCCTCCCTTTGTCCATTCTTAGCAAAGCATTCCAGTTGCAGGCCAGAGGCAATAACGTGGCTGGTTTTGTTAAATAAAAATGATAAATTTTGATTTCGCAATTACTCATCTTTGTATTTAAGTGTGAAAATCTTGATCTGTGAAGAAACAGCACAGAAAGTCACGAATGGGTCACAGTGGATTGATTGTATAGCTTTGAGCATGGGATTTCTTTTTTTACCCTCAATGTTCATTTTGTTTAAGCTGACCGTCAAAAGAACTTAAGTGTCTCTGCATAGTCTCAGGACAGAACCAACTGAGAGCCTTGCTGGGAAGGAAAGGATGGCAGGTCCTGGCTTAGAGAGATGTCTGCATGGTCCTATCCATGGACCTGCACAAGCTCCCATTATTTATTATGGGTTCTCCCTTGCATTTTGTCCTGATGTCTCTCTCATTGTTTACTGCCTGATCAGATCCTGTAGAGAATATGACACAATATTTAAAGACATTATCTCTTTTAAAGAGGTCAACTGAAGGAAACACAGACACACACACACACACACAGACACAGACACACACACACACACACACACACAGATTTTCTAGTAGTGGCCAAGGAAGAAGGATCAGATCCTTGAAGAACATCAAGTCATTCAGGATGGAGGAAGGATGCTGAGGCTCTGAATCCCAGTTGTATTCCAGTTGGACATGGACCATCTTCTTCAAGGACTTTTATAGCCTAATGTTGGTTAAAGAGCTCATGCTTATTCTGTGGAGTTTGCTAATCCCACTGATGGGAGGAGAAATCATGGCCAAATCAATTAAAGCAAACTTTATTCGTGTACTCTCCCTGTCTCTCTCTAAGGCCACTGAATGTGAGGAAGACAAGGATTTTTGTTTTGATTTGTTTTGTTTTATCTTTTCCCATTTTTATTATACTGCACATTAGTAAGCATATTGGTGTATTCTTTGCAGTTATTATTTTTATTATATTTTTCTTTTTTACATATACACTTACATTGTTAAACATATATACAATAAACTACCTACTGCAAGAAGAACCCTGAAAGAAGACAAGGTTTTTATACCTCAGGAGTAGCGAGTTTGAGAATGTGTGATATGGCAGACAAATAAATGGGGCTCACAGAAGTGGAACATAAGCATAACAAGTTGGTCATAACAACCCTCTGAAACGAAGGCATGGTTGCAAAGCGGTCATAGCAAGGTGGTCACGATAACATGGTCACATCAAAGTGGCCATAACAACCTCTGCAAACAAAGACATGGTTACTGTTTCCTAGAACAAGGAGGACAGAACCATTGGAGGTCAAGGTTACAGGTGGGGCCTAACACAAACCTGGAGAAGAATCATAAACAGGAATGAACCAAGTTCATCTTTACAATGAGATGACTGTCAAGCCCAAGATAAAGAGAGGCTGGTTCATCAGGTGAAGAAAGACTACCTTACACAAAAGACAGTGTATTTTTCTAGTGAGCAATATAAGCTCATATAGTAATAGTACTAGTGCTGGCTGGAGCACCATCAGTCATCCCTGCCGTACAACAAAGCCTGGAGAAGTGACAGCAGCAGGGTGTGCTACTGTCACCTGTGAGTCCATCTCCACAGATAGCATGAATTACCAAGGCATTGACATCACTGCACTAGAGGGATACTTTGTAGAAGCCCATCTCCATGCCCAGCTTAACAGGCTGGAAAGAATCTTCCCTGGCTTTTTAGGAGCATCATTAAGGCCAACAGTTACTGTGTTATTTCACTGGCGACAAACACAGAGAAGTGGGGAGCTGCTCAGTGGGGGCAGACTCAGGTGGCCCTGCACATTCAATTCCTGTGCTTTTCTTAAAGCTAGTGATTTTCAGGAAAATGACATCACAGGAAGCTGATAGTGTAGCAAACACCGCGTATCACATAAACCCAATACGAAATCAACGGTTCTCCTCTAGTTCCCCATAGTGTATGTGCTCAGGACCAGTTGCTCCGCCAAGGATTTATCAAATTTGAATTTTTAAAAGATATATTTATTTAATGTATATGACTGCTTTATCTGCATGCACACCTGCATGCCAGAAGAGGACATCAGATCATATCATAGATGGCTGGAGGTCACCGTGTGGTTGCTGGGAACTGAACTCGGGACCTCTGGAAGAGCAGGTGGCACTCGTAAGCACTGCGCCTTCTCTCCAGTCCCTCAAATTTGAATTTTATATGACTAAAATGGGAAGTTGGAAGGTTACTGCTACCAACCTGAGTCTGGTTCTAGATCCCTACAGTGAAAGAAAAGAATCGACTGCTAAAAATTGTTCTGAGACTTCACATAAACACAGTGACAAGTGTGTGCCAAGTTCATACACATACATGTATCAACTCACACACACACACAAAATAAGGATGAAATAAACATTGTTAAAAATACATTTTGCTAGAAAGTGACAAACTCTTTAAAATAGTCACAAACCTCCTAAGAACACTAAATCGAAATTAAATTATTTAAAATTTGCACTTTGTGTGTACTGACGGCTGTGTATTAGAATGCAGTGCTAGCTTCCAGTGACATCCTGGTTTTTGACTTGTACAGACAATAGAGGCACAGTTTGGCTGAAAGCAACAGTCTTATTTTGGTACAATTTTAAGTTTCCTATAAGGAAAAGCAAGTATGCGTTGGTACCCTCTTGAACATTTTCAAAGCCTCGCGCCCCCTGCCCTTAGGAAAATAGAAATGCCTAGGGAGAGCAGCTGTGACTAAGCGAGCAGTGCCACCTTCCAACCAATGCACACCACACTCATGTTCCTTTGCCACCAAGAACACTGAATCTTCTTCCAGCGTCTCGGCAACAGAATGTCACCAGAATGGAAGCCTGGCCTCCCTAGCAATTCCGTTGGGTAACTCTGTTTTATGGACATCCACAGACACAACTGGCCAGAACACAGGAAGGAAGGTAGCAGTGGACAGACACACAGGAACCTCGTGGTTTTAGTTCCAACCTTTGGTGGCTTCCGGGTGGAGGGTAGAAAGTTCTATAGAAATGCTTAGAGTAGGAGCGACACTCAAGTACTATGTCACTGCTTGCTTTATAACCTCCCAAGAGGCTTTAACACAGAAACTTAACTTCACTGTTAAGTTTCCACATCTGCCCTGCAGTCATGGGCACTCCAAATTCACTTCATAGCATGTTATAAAAGAAAAGAAATCACAGCAGCCCTACGTGACTCATCATAGATGCCCAACTAGTTAATAATAAAGTCTCAAGATTTTAATTACGTTTGATCCCCTCAAGGGCTTCCCCAGCCACCAAGCTTCTGGGTTTCCCACCTGGCAAGTCGGCACCATTTATCTACACATGAGAAAAGTATTCCGCTACATAAGCCACAAAGGATGCTGGCTCACTGGATTGGACATTTGGTTTAATCCAATAAAGGTAACGTTTCCAAGCTTTGCACTCCTCCTCAGAGGCAGCAGCATATTTAACAAAAGCTTCCAGAAGCCCCCTCCACTCCCAGACTGGCCTCATAAGCTACTTACTGTCACCCAGCAAGGCTCTGCCCACTCCAACCACGGCATCCCCGTGGAGCTGACCAGAAGTGATGGACACTGGATTCAGATTTGAGATGCTGCAGCATCTTTAGCTCTTCAATGCCGGTGTGTGGTCTAAAAATCCCTCTCCTCTTCCCAGAAAACTGCTGTGGAGGACCCAGCCTTCCAAATCCTACTCTGCCTTCTCAATTCAATTTCTTCTCAGGGTACCCTTGTCTCAGCAAGGACATGGTTTTGGTGTTTGAAGCTCACTTTTTGTGTCTGCAATAGTGTCATGATGATTGACCCATTACTATTATTAAACTATGGTTCTTAATGAAACGGCATTTCGCTGTAGCATCTAAAACACTCCAGCTGAAATTGATTAATTATGCCCTAGAAGGGAGTACTAAGACTTCTGATTTTGAACGCATAATAGGAAGCTGCTGTTTTACACGTCTAATTATATGAGAATGGATAAAGCCATATACCCTCCCCATCAACAAAGTCCAAGAATCTGCATTTATCCTTTTTCCCCCTTTCTCTCCAGTCAGGGTTCTCGTTAATGACAGGAGCATATCATAATTTAATTAGCTGACACTGCCTGGCAATCTACCCATTTCTTTTTAATTGGAATCATTTTATAGACCTATTCATAAAGGCCCACTTTGCATAACTAACAAGCTTCGTAAACAGGACCTCCAGACAACTGCTGACTTTCACCAAAACACACAAAGCATTTAAACATGGTCCCTGCTGCACTTGCCTGAGAACTAAGGGGTATGGACTCTCCCCTGGAATGTTACAGATACGGCTTATTCTAGAAGCTTGGGGTCACTACCAGAGACTGCTCAGAACTACCAACTGTAGGTTGCATCCACTGTACACAAGGACCATCCTGTGATGCAGGCTGGAGAGGAGGGTGCTGCTTCTTAAACACATGATGGAAAGCCCGGTGCAGCAGCATACATCAACACTCCCAGGACCAGGGAGGACCACATGAGCCCAGGAGTTGAGCCCTGCCTCAGAAGCAGAGTGAGATCCAGCTTCATAAAAAGCAGACGTGATGAGAAATGTGGTAATAACCAAATGTGATTTGCATGGCCTTAGGATCAAATACATAAATCATCTACCTGGAAAGAGCTGAGACTTTAGCTCTAGGAAACAAATGTGAGAGGATCAATGGAATCAAATTAGTGTGTGGGATGTGTGTGTGTGTGTGTGTGTGTGTGTGTGTGTGTGTGTGTGTGTGTGTGTATACTACATGGACAATAACTCCTGCAAAGTGGGCACATATTCAGGTTCTTTTAGGAAACAATATTCATGGAACTGAACATTGAAAAAAAATTAAGCAGACTCCTTGCTATGGAATGCTAGGCTCCCTGGAAGTGTTTTTAAACAGAACCAGCACTAAGGTATGACAGCTCAAGATATGACAATATCTTCAATCTCCTCACCCACGCATAGTGTTTTAGGAACTGGACTGTGTCAATGGGAGGTGCTCTGGGTGCCTGCTGCTCTCTCCGTCCAGGGCCCCCAGAGCTGCAGAAGCTATATTAGGAAGCACTGTAGGCCAGCCAGCATCCTGGGCTCTGCCACAGTGCTGCTATGTTCACTGAGGAGAAGACCGGGGCTTAGAACTCACATCTGACTTTCAGCCTCAATTCTGTCCCTGTGGCTGCAATGTGGAATGACTGAGTTCCTTAACTTCTACGGCTCCAGGTTCTTATCTGTAAAATGAAAGTAGCAATACTAATGCCTCATCTGAAAGGATGTCCAACACCTACAGCAAGTGTTTAGCAGCTCAGTGCACCGTAGCTGGTGTTCTCACAATTAGTTCACACTGAATTTGGTTAGTACACCACTGAGCAGTTGACAACAAAGTAAATAATTCTGCACCAGTGTTTGGAGGGTTATAAGCACTACTGACGCCTCCAGTGCCTGAGGCACTAGACTTGAGGCTAATTCTCACCCCTAGTTTTATTAGCTTACATGAATTTTTTTCTTTTTTTAACCTTGTGCATTATGGGTGTTGTGCCTGCATGTGTGTCTATGGGAGAGTGTCAGATCTTGGAGTTACAGACAGTTGTGAGCTGCCAAGTAGGTGCTGGGATTTGAACCCAGGTTCTCCTGAGGGGCAGTCAGTGCCCTTAACCTCTAAGCCATCTCTCTAGTCCCCTGGAGGTGCTGTGGTGGTTTGAATAAGAATGGGAGTCACCAGAGAGTGGGATTTAGGATTAGAAGGATTAGGTGGGATGGCCTTGTTAAGGGAACATGGCACTGAGACCCAGCTACTCTCCCCCACCCCCCTCTGCCTGTGGATCAGGATATAGCTGCTCTCAATGACTTCTCCAGCACTATGCCCGCCATACCTGCCACCATGCTCCCAGCCATGATAACAACGGTCCAAGCTAAATGTAAGCAACCCCCCTCCCTTTATAAGAGTTGCCGCAGTCAGGGTGTCATTCACAGCAACAGAAGAGTGACTAAGTCAGCTTTCCAGAGGCTCAGAAACTTGGGGATAAAACAGTCCAGGTCCAAAAGGAGGAACACGTGTGAGTCTAAGCTTAAAGAAGCAAATGACTGTAAGGTCAAGGACATGACAAAGGGGTCCCTCGCTCTGTAACCTACCCCCTTCCCTGTCAGGAGCTGAGAGTCTTACCAAGGAGCAAATAGTCCCTTCAGTGCCCAGGGAGGAGGCCATGGCTGCTGATGGCTCTCAGGATGGCCTCCATGGACCTGGAGCGTGGCAAGGTACAAATGCTGATGAAGACCACCTTCACACAGACGTCTGATGTTCTGGTGGATGGGAATAAGACAGAGTGAACAAGAAGAAATGGTAGCGGGGATGTGGGAGAAACAGGAAGGAAACAAACTACCAGGGGGAGCAAGCAGTGGCCTGGAAAAACACCAAGGGGCGGGGTCATAAGCAGGCATCTCGCCTGTAATGAGCACAGAACCATCTGACAGGGGAAGGAAGACTGGAAATGAGAGGCACAGAGAGATATTAATAGATAAACAGATAGGTGAGTAGATGAGAGAGAGAGAGAGAGAGAGAGAGAGAGAGAGGGAGAGAGAGACTTAAAATCTCCAGACCACTTCAAGCTGCCCCTCATCCACAGAAGGCTGACGGTGCTGCTCATATACTCACTGACAAAAAATGCTCTGCATCCTGTGTGGCTCTTGGGGACAGAAGTAGGCTGTTTTCTTGTTAATCCCCACTAGGCCTGATGGCGCCAGGCAGAGGGGATAATCTGTTCAGGAGCTCCACACACCCAATGTGCTCACAGTGTCCCATGTTCCCGCTGCCTAAAGCCATGTGTTTCCCCGGTCAGGTTGAAGCTGGGGCTGCCTGGCACATTCCTCACTGTAAACAAACTCTGCCTGGGCAACCCCCCCCCCCCCCCGCTCCCCCAGGGAAGGGACAGGTTGCAGCTCTCTTCATCTCCCAGGCTGAGGACAGGCCCGCCCTCAGCAGCCTAGGGCAGCAGCAGTAATTTATTTGCTGGAGAAAGGCCCTGTCTCAGAGGGCTCCCCCGTGAGCTCCAGGGATAGCCAGGGGAACAGGAGAGGAGCTGCGCATGGGCCCCATAAAGAACGCGCCTTCATTACACGCTGAAAGGAACGTGAAGGAGGACGTGCTCTGCACCCATAATTCCAAACTCCCATTTACAGAGAGATTGCCAAGCAAAGAAGAATGGAGGGAAGAAAATGGAGGACCTCTTACAGGTACCCAGGTCTGCTATTTAATCAGCTACGAGAGACATTGGGGGGCGGGGATGTGATTTAGTGCCTTCCAAAATGAAAAACACAATTCCCACCCTAGCCAAAGCTCCCAGCAACTTCCTAGGCTGAGCCCATTTCTCATAGTAAGGTGAGACTCATCTTGTATAATAGTGCCATTGGGACAGGGCAGTGCAGGGCAGGACAGGGCTGCTACCGCACAGCCTCAGCCCAGGGTAGCACAGTGTCCAGGACAGCAGCAGAGAAACTCAAGACCTAGGGTGGTGTTGGAAAACAAGGCTGAATTCCAAGACAACACTGAGAAACTGTGCTTAGCAATGCCAACACCTTAACAGGAAACAGAGGCAAATTTTAAGAAAATAGAAAGATAAGACATGGACTACAGACACTGCTTTTGATCTCTCACTACACACACACACACACACACACACACACACACACACACACACACACACAGTGTTTCTCTGTGGAGCTCTGTAGCTCTGGCTGTCCTGGAACTCACAGAGATCCCCCTGCCTCTGCCTCCAAGTGCTAAAATGAAAGTTTGGCCACAACCACAGCCCTTGAGATATGGTCCTGGAAAAGCAGCAAGGTCGGGGGTGGGTGGGGGGAATGAGCATATTATGACTTTCAAAATATCACCTGCCACATTTTGATGAAATTAATTTTAAGTGAGCAGTAAAAGGAACCTCGGAGATTGAAACTGAACCCTTCATTCTCCACAGGGGGAGTGTGTGTGTGTGTGTGTGTGTGTGTGTGTGTGTGTGTGTGTGTGTGTGTGTGTGTGTGTCCCTGCAGGTTTGTGGCTCAGCTTTCCAGAGTTGGATGTATTCAGGAGTCTGCTGGTCACCTAGGCCCATCCTCCATCCTCCCCCAAGCCCATGTCATCCCTTGTGTTCAATACCGGGTTTTATTTAGTTTTTATTTCCCTCAGACATTTCAAAGAGGGAGAGATATCAAGCAACACAAGTGATTTTTGTTTTCCTCTCAGAGGGCTATGCTAACTACTTTCACTAACAAAGGGATTAAAGCCGCTCTATGGGAGAATTACATTAAAAATAATGAAGCAGAAAAAGAAAATCTTTTATTATTTTAATGAATGCAAAAGCTGGAAGCATTATTGAGATGAGCAATATGCCCATTGTCTTAATCCGATGTAATCATACTTCTAAAAATTACTGTTCAGGATTACTTCTGCTACATCAGAGAGAAGTCCCAAGGATGCTAAGTGTAGAGAGCATTACAGCAAACTGTAAGTCCTAAAAGCCTCCAAATGAGAGTCCACGGTCTAGCTGGAAGGTGCGGGGCAGGAAGCTTTGTTATGCCCTAAGCCAGTTCCTCTGCCTACAACCCCACCCAACGCTTACTGCGTCCTTCACTCTGCACCTAAGACTGCGAATGCATCGTCTGCTCTCCCGTGTGCAAGGAGCCCCTTCACCTGTTGCTTTGTGTTCACAGCTATAAGGCAACCCATTCCTGACTTACGTCACTGGGATTCTGTGAGGAACACAGTAATATGCCCCCCCCCAAAAGGTACATTTGCTTCTGTGCTTAGAATCCTATTTCTTTCCCAGAACATTTAAACATCCAAAGAAACACATGGAACCCAGAAGAGGCAGCATGAGGGCTACCCATCCTTAAACACCACACTTCCTGACCATTAGCGCGCCTCCCTTCTGCCCCAATCTTGACACATCACACTTGGACTTGAGATTAGTTCTCAAGTAGCCAGGACTAAAAAGAAATGAAGTTGACAGCCAGGCCAGGTGGCGTACACATTTAATCCCAGGACTCGGGAGGTAGAAGCAGGCAGGTCTTCTGTGAGTTCCAGACCAGCCTGGTCTACAGAGCTAGTTCCAGGACAGCCAGGGCTACATAGAGACATACGTGTCTCAAAAAACAAAATCAAAAACGAAAAGATATTGATAAAGCCAGGCTCATGGCCTTTTGAGGTTTCCTTCCTTCTTTTTTGTTTTTAACTACCACTCACTCACAGTTTATTACTGAATCCGCAGAGGTCACTAATCTTGGGTTTGGTTTTCACTGGGCAGGAGCATGGCAGAGAGTTATAAATATTCATCTGCCTACAGGTTTGTGATTAAAGCCACTCGCTTTTATCTTCTTTGTATTATAAAATGATTATACCATGATCAACACCATCAAAAAAAAAAACCCTCAGTAACAATCCATTCTCAAACACAGAGCATCAATCTGACAAACACTCTATTTCCAAGTAACAGAGTACCGCATACAGTTCATAAAGAACACAATCATATGAGCAAGTGAACCGTCAATCAAGCCTTTTGTTATTAGGGGCCGAGAAGGCAAGTTTTCATTTCCTGAATTTCTTCAACTCACTGTCTACAGTGGGATGATGATTTGGTCTGAGTTACCACTGGAGAAAGAGCAGCAGCTTCCTCTTTTTTTTTTTTTTTTTTTTTTTTGTAACTAGATCTAGTAAGAGAAATGATGGTGTGCATTTACAGATGGTAGTTAAATAACGAAGCTGCATGGCTAAACTATACCAGCAAGCAGAGCCATGTGCAGAGGCAAAGTGACAGATACCAGACCCAGGATTTCTCCTCTGTGGCCATGGACGCCACAGACAGACTGTTTGTCCAACTGTGGCTGTCAAGAGAGGCAAGAAGGGAAAAAGACTAGAAAGAAGGAGCGGGAACCAAACACCACATTTGTGCCACCATAGCTCCCACCAAACGGCTTAGTTACCTTTCATCTAGAGCACTGCAGAAAAAAAGAAAATGTTCCCAACATTTGCCTCCATTTGTTCGCCAGGGCAGCAATGGAGGTGAAAGACTGGTTATCTACACCCTTGGCTCTGGATTCTAACGGTGAGCGGTGTGCTACAGAAATGACTTCTCATAAACTGATCTCCAAGGCAGGGATACGCCAGCCCCATAGCACTGCCCCCTGCCCTGTCATTACGTCTTTCTGCAAGCAGGATGAGTGGAGCAAACTCACTCTTTTCGGGTGTAACAGGAAAAAACAAAACAAAACAAAATCAAACAAACAACAACAAAAAGGTTGGGGTTGAGGACAAGCAGTATTAAAATCCCAGGTCTGGTAATTAGTGAGATAATTCAAGAGCGTTAGTTTCTCCTGCCTTCGATTTTCCCATCTCTTAGCAAAAGGAATGAGGAAGCTGCCTGCAGGCCATGGAGAGAAGGAACACTGCAACACACAGGCTTGTAGAAGGCCTGAGCGTCCCCACTGCCCAGAACAGGAAAGGAGCTGGGGGAGGGGAACGGAGGTCACTACTTCTATTTTAGTAGATATGTTTCTTCCAAGTTTTGGAATAAAGACAGATTTCCTCTTGCTCGTCAGACCATACTCCAGTATGTCACCATAGAGATAAATGTACCTGAGGTTCGCATCAGATATCTTCAGATTCCTTTGGAAAAGATAATGATTATGAATATGCCCCTCCCCCCAGCTGCAAAACTCCTCATCCAAGTGCTAAGGAAATTCACCAACATCACTCTCATCATCCCAGAACTGGAAAGCTGGGTTTGTGCGTGCGTGTGTGCATGTGTGTGTGTACACATGTGTGAGGTGGTGAGTGTGCAGAGGCTGGCATCAGCTGTCTCCACTCCTTCTCTCCTCCTTACAGTTCGAGGCAGAGTGTATCACTGATCACTGGTCCTAGAGCTCGCCCTTGATTGGCTGGGCAGAAACTGCCATGGTTCCGGTCTCCACTGCTCAGGGGCACTCTGCCATACTTAGTCTCTATGTGGGTGCTGGGGTTCTGAACTCAGGTCCTCATGTTAGCACAGCAAACACTCACTCTCTGTGCTCGCCCCCAGCCTCAGGAACGGACAGGTTTCCAGGTGAGGGACCTCCCGTGGTGTCACACAAGAACAGTCCAGAGGAAGCCATGGGGCCTCAGAAGTCATCTCTTAGGCCAGGTGTTAAATATATTTGCAAACTGAAAACAATGCTATTTCCATCATTTCTTTGTTGTTGAAATGTCATACAAATTCGTAAAATAGTTTGTATTAACATTTTAAGAACTTATTTTAAATGAACTAATAAATACTTCAATTTCTCAGTGTTAATTTCTAACATAATAAAGAGTCATTTGGGATGGGGGAGAGAGTGACTATATAGGGAAGAGAAGAGCACTCAGTGGAGGTTGGGAAGCAAGGAGAAGGCGGGGGGGGGGGGGGGGGGGAGGGCTACATGTCAGGCTCCAGGTAGGAACAATGCAGCTTGATGGGAGAATCAGTCCTAGCAAGGGAGGTCACTAGGGGAGGTCACTAGGGTGTACAACAACTTACTACATTCTGCAAAACAACTAGGAGGAGCCAGAGGTTCCCAGTGCACAGAAATGGGCTAAGTCTGAGGCGGCAGATATGGTAACAATGCTGATTTAATTAGTAGCACATTACATATACACGTATTGAATTATCATACTGTATTCACAAACATGTAGAAATGTGTGTCAATTAAACTTTTAAAGATACTAGTAGATATAAACCCCACAAAATAAACCATTGGGGTATTCAGTAATACTGAAATGCATAAAGGCTCTGCCTGAAGGTGGGTGACAGATGCCACAGCTCACCTTCTTCCCAGTTCAGTGCAGACCAAACTGCATGCACGATGACTTCCTCTTGAAGCTTACACCAAATACAGTACTCTACAGAGATCAAAGGGCAGGCCTTCCTGCTTCTTTTGCCGTTCTCGACCAAGTTCTTAATTTTGTTCTTAATTTTGTAGAGAAGACTTTTTGAAATTATGAAAGATGCATGTCAGTGTCTTTTTTGCTTCCAAGTGCTGGGATGTTTGCAAAGCAGCTGCTGAGATTTTCATCTTCCCTAGTGCCTAACTAATTCTTGTGAGAGTTCCATGACTTGTTTTTGACCAAACTCTTAACTGTGCTCTGTCCGTGGCTGTGCATCTCTAAATGTGTGCTGTTAGATCACCAAGAACCACGTTTAACGTGGCCTCCTGTTTCCTTAATGGCTAAGGAGTAAGTCCTTCCCCTTGACGGCTGCCAACTCCTTTCAGAGCTGGAGTGACTTTTCAAAATTTGGGCAGTACCACTCAGTATTGATATTCCCACCACAGCCCGTTTAAGCTGCTGTTCCGTTGTCCCACGTGGGCCTTCCATGTGCATGGCTGCTGCCTGAAGAAGCCAGCCAGCCAGCAAGTGTCACTGGGGACATCAAAAGCCACTGTGTACCAGACCACATGAAGTATATGTTTGCTATTGCCTGTCTCTGGTTTCCAAATTTTCCATTATTTATAGCACATACTGTGACACTGCTGAGCAGTAAATCCATGTCACTGGCTTCTAAAGACCACAAGGAATGTATGAAACTAAAGCTTTTGCTTATGTGCTCATACACGATTCACTCTCTCTTCTGTCCTCCTAAGACTGTGCTACACTGCAAGTTCACAAAAGGGCAAAGGAAAAAAAATATGTTGGTCTGGCTCCACATCTTAGAGCCAGGTGCAAGGTCTCTGGCATCTGCTCACAAGTGGATCAGCAGAGGCGAGCAGGGCCCTCGGGCCTTCACTACACACCACACTGATTCTATCTCTGCTAACCCTAACAATGTTACAATCCTTCTTAATAAGGAAACGGGGCTGAAAGATGGCTCAGCGGCTAAGAGCACTGTCTGCTCTTCCAGAGGTCCTGAGTTCAATTCCCAGCAACCACACGGTGGCTCACAACCATCTGTAATGAGATCTGATGCCCTATCCTGTCGTGTAGGTGTTTACACTGTATACATTATAAATAAATAAATCTTAAAAAAAAATAAGTAAACAGCTTCTTTGGCCATTTCCTTATTAATGGGTGGGGCTCCCCGAGTCTCCAGTGAGCAACTGGCTGGCGTCTACGGTGACTAGGGCTCTAGCCCTCAAAGTTTTACCTCTGCTCACAGCACAGAGAGACTCCAAGGTCACACTACAGGCTACCACGGGCCTCTCTAGGGATGACACAATGATGGTAGAAACCGAACGCAAAACCGGCCCTCCCAGTTTCTTTTAACACAGCCTCGGCGTTTTGTTTTCCTCTTTCCTTTGAGACAAATAGGAAAGCAATACTGGATAGTTTTCAAAGCAATCATACAGGAACTTCTCAGGCTGCGGAAAGCTGCACACTCAGCAGCAAGGCCTAGGACGAGGACGGTGCTCTTGGACCCTTGATCCTACACTTAGCTTAATATTGATGACAGCCTTAGCAAATGAAAGCCAAAGCACAAATTATAGTAAGCTCCCAGAAAGAATAAATACTCTGCCCTTCTCCCTTTACTCCAAACAAGGTGAACAGGCTAAATAATAATTACAATGCTGGAGATACTCAGCCATAATTACATGAGCTGTGTTCCTTGGTGTTTGGCTTTAGTCCCATAACGAATTCCAACTCTTTCATGATACGAGCAATATAAGGCAGACAACTTTCACCCCCCTTAATTTCATAGCTTTGTTTCAAAATATCAAGCCAGTGGGCAGAGCCCTCTCACTGTCTCTATGTGTTTTGGTTAAGGGGGGAAAAAAACCCTGCATAACCGCATGCCTATTAAGCACTTCTGTCCCACAAATACAAAACAAGAACTTCATGATGAGAACTCAATCAAACCAGGTGGCTTGATTATCAAGTTCAGCTGAGAAGAATCACCTTCTTGCCTGTGGAGCTTCCAGCACTCTCTGTGCTATCGCTAACAACCGCGCTGACTCTCCAGCGGGAAGGAACACCACCACACACCACCTCCCTGTGGCTCTCAGACCACTGAAACAATGGTCTCCACGATACTGGTCTTTCCTATGAACCTAATGCTAGGAGAAGTTGAGGATACAGGAGCCTGGTGCCAGCCAGAGGAGGAATTTGTCAGAGGAGAAGATGTTTCAAACAGTTCTAACAACTTGCCAGACCACCATGAAGGGCAGACCAGAGCCAAGATACTAAGGGATCAATGATGGGCCAGGGCACACCTTGACAGGGTCTGTACAGTCCCAGGTCCTGCTCCTGGGTTTTGTAATTTGAGGATTAGATATATTCAATAGTTAAAACCTACATACAACTTCCAAACGCTGAAATATTTCTGGCCCCAAGTCTATGAGATAAAGGAAAGGTAATGCTCTAATAGATGAAAGGTTTGGAACAAACTATATTTAGTGCCTGACTAGAGAATGACAACACAAGGGAAAGGCTTGGGTATCATATTTAAGCAGTTGAGTCATGAAGGCAATGTGGGCAACTTTCAAAGAGAGAGAATGTGTGTGTGTGTGTGTGTGTGTGTGTGTGTGTGTGTGTGTGTGTGTGTGTGTGTACACACATGTACAGGGGGCTAAAGGTGGGGTTTCCTAAGAGCTATTAAAGCAAAAGTGCAATACCTAACCTTCATCAGTCTATACTATCTCACTGCTGTGGTCCCAGCACTCAGGAGGCTGGTGCAGGAGGCTTGTGAGCTTAAGGCCAGCCTGAGCTACACAGTAAAGTTTTGACCCAAAGTATTGACACAGCAATAACACACATGCCTCTTTGCCTTGCATTTGTTCAGTATGACAGATGCTTCCCATTCGGGTCTTATATCAGTAAACCGGCTCTGAGATAAAGGAAAAGAGCTGCCTTGGGCCCCAGTGCAGATTGTCTGTCCTCCCTACAGTGTCCTCTCTCTCCTTATTCGTCCTCTCTGGCTGCATTGGGGGGGGGGGGCTGTTTCCAGCATATGCGGTGGCCTTGCCTGCAAAGTTCCTTCATGCAGCTCTGGGTACACACAGTTTCCAGACAAGTAAGCCAGGGCATAGAGGTACTTGCCTAAGAGCAGACAAAAGACAAATCATCCTCTTGCCCCGGAGCCCATGTTCTTCATGACAGCACTTTACAGCCTGGTTAAGAAGCTACAGGAAAGGCCTAGGAGCTAGCTCATGGGGAAAGTGCCTGCGTGCAAGAAGAAGGACCTCAGTCTGGATCCACAGTATACACATAAAAGACTGGGTGTGGCAGTACATCTATAACCCCAGAATGGGCACAGAGAAGGGCAGAGGCCACCGAATTCCTGCAGTTCACTGGCCAGTGAGCTAGCCAAACTGACGAGCTCCAAGTTCAGGGAGAGACTCCGTCTTACAAAATACGGTGGAGAGCAACCAAGGGTGACACCTGACATCAAGGTCTGGTCTCCAGAGGCATGCAAACTTGCATGCACAGGCAGGTGCATATGCCTACCCAAACGCGCGCGCGTGTGTGTGTGTGTGTGTGTGTGAGAGAGAGAGAGAGAGAGAGAGAGAGAGAGAGAGACAGACAGACAGACAGACAGACAGACAGACAGACAGAGACAGACAGAGACAGAGACAGAGCGATAGAGAGACAGACAGACAGACAGATAGACAGACAGACAGAGACAGAGCGATAGAGAGACAGAGACTACAGCAATTATTTTTTTCTTATGAAGTCAGGCTTTCAAAGTCAGGCTTTAATTTAGTCAGACATCGTGTGTAGATCAAGGAAACATGTTATAACACATCTCTTCTTAAGTTGTTCCTTTTAATCATGTTCTCTGTCAGATGCAAAAGACTTATTTTTAATACTAGGAGTACTCTATATCCACGACAGGGTCACCGGGTATCCCTAAAGGAAAGAAATCCGTCCTCTGCCTTGCCCTAACAGGCAGCTTTGCTGTCTTCTCCCAGGCCCCCTTGGGATGTTTTTGCTTTGGGGACTTTTGTTTTGTTTTTTGGCATTCCACTGTTCTAGTTAGAGCCACAGAGACTAGCATAATTCTGTCAATCCTTAGCTGAGTTGAAAACCGACAAGCCAGGCAATATATTCTGGGGCTTTGAATTTCTTGAGAATCACACCACCACAAGCTTCGGATTCCCGCGTTTACAGATCTGGACCCACGGTTCAGATGAAAGATGAGCTTCGTAAAGGAATATCTTGTGAGCAAATTCCCAACATATTGAAGATTTTGGGGAAGCGGTGGGGCTTAACTGGTTCCAGCAAATGTGTTAGTCCCACTGGCTGTGCACAGCACACAGAAGGGGCAGTTGCAGGTGCAAACCAAGAGGGACACAGGCCTCTAAATAAGTAAAGAGCCAGAAGCGTTGGCCACAAAAGCCCCGGTTTCGGGATGAATTATTAAAGCCAGCGGTGGTCTGCTGTGAGAGAAATGGCTGACTTCTAAATGAAGATTCTTTTCCCAAATGCTGCTTCAATAAGGCAAAAGCCGACTTGCTATTCTCCAGGCTCTCTCCGTCCTTGGTGAGAATGAAACAGCCTGCTGGCTTGTACCTGATGCCGCTAATGCTGAAATTCCATCTAGGAAGTGCCATCCTTTGAAGTGGCCAGGAAGAAAACCGTCCTGACATGCAAAATTGCACATTTTGACAGAAAGCCACTGAGATGTGGGACGGGGCATTTCTAGTGGGACAAGATGCTGTTGCGTTTAAAAGTTCAGCACGCATTTCAAGTTTCACTGACTAGCATCCTTAAGATAAACAAGACAGAACCAGGCATGATCTCTAGTACCTAAAATCCCAGTGCATACAAAATGGAGGCAGGGTAGTCAGGAGTTCAAGATCATCCTCAGCTACAGAGACAAGCTGGGTCAATGAGACCCACAGAATGCACATTGGTGCCTTACCCCAGCACCATGAATTCCATGTATTTTCCTCTCTATAGTAAAACCCTAACTTGTAAAGCTTTACCTTTAAATTATATAATTGGTTTTTATTGAGTTAAAAATATTTATTGAGATCCTACTTTATTGTCAGGTACAGCTCACCATCTAAGATGGTGAGCAAGATACATAGTAAGTAAATAAGATTATTTCAGATATGTTAACAAGATGGCGAGAAAACAGGAAGACCGCAGGGCACAGAAGACAGAGGTACCTATGAAGAGGCACCGCCCTTTCTGAGAAGTGCTGACTGAATGATGAGGAGGCAATCATTAATAATTAAATTTAAAGCCAGGCGAGGTGGTGCAGGCCTACAATCCCAGCATTCGGGGAGGAAGAGGCAGGCAGATCTCTGTGAATCCCAGGCCAGCCTGGTTTACAAAGGACAGCCAAGGCTACACAGAAAAACTCTGCCTCAAAAAAGCAAAACAAAACAAACAAACAAAAAACCTATCAAACAAAAACAACAGCAAAAAAAAGTTAAATTTTTAAAAAGCTAAAGACATTTTGGAAAAAGCACACGGAAGCAGAATTAAATCCTACCACGTACAGCCGAACCGCAGATAACAAGTTTCACCCAGGAAGAGAGAGTGTACCGCACAGGGCTTCTGCAACAGCTGTAGAGGTCAACTGCATCTGTATTTTCTCTTTGCCACCCAGGGGTGTGCATCACTCCTTCCGTTGTCCCTTCAGCTCCCCAGCTGTGCTTGGCCATTCTGGAGAGCCCGACAGAAGGGTAAGGGGCGCAGGCAGCCCTGCGAGTCCCTCACCTCAGGAAAGAGCGGCTGTCCCAGAAGCCAGGCTCTCACTGACATCTACTTTGAACACTGTCCCCGGCTATAGTGAAGTCTGTAACACAATATCTGAAATGCTTCATTTATAAGGCGAAAAGGTTTGAAGTTTTAGTTCATAACTGATTGGTCCTATTATTCTTTGGCCAGGCTGGGCCGTGGCGTGCTGCTAAGAAATTATGATGCACAAAAGATACAGTGCAAGAGCTTCATTGGGGGAGGGGGAGAGCGAAAGGCCACCATGGAGTGTGAGGTGCGAGAGACAGGGACATACAAAGAGGAAACGGGGAGAAGGAGAAAGAGAGAGAGAGACTGATAAAGAACAAGAGAGGACTCACAACAGAGGACAGAGGCACAGAGGGAAGTGGAGGGCAGGCCAATGCACATGCCTAACTGCTAACAATTAGTGTTTTTTACTCCACAAATATATATCTTGTTCCTCAGGCCGGGCCCTGGGGGTGAACTAGGGTACAAACCTGACAACGGCTTTGGAACTAGGAGCAATACGGGAGAGCAGTGCGTGGATCTGTACAGGTGGCGGGAATGCAGAATGGAAACTGTGGGCCAAGAACATCTATGTGCAAACTGCAGGAGCCTAGGAAGGTGCTGCGTGGGCTGGGAGCCCCTGGGGCAGCTAAGGGACAACCATGCAGGAAGGTCCCTTGTTGGTCAGGTTGTCAGAGGATCAACAGAGAAGCTAAGTCTCTGGGAACCAGACATCTAAAAGCGTGGAGGACCAGTCCAAAGAAACTACCACCAATCAAAGAGCCAGCATCTGTCTCCACACTGGCTAAGCACCAGCCTTGTCTTCAGCAATACCGAAGAGTGTGCAGAACCAGGTCACGCTAACAAGAATGAGCACGTGGGAGGAGCGCAGTTCTGTGCATCGGTGACAAGCGGGATCTGCCTCAGGGACAGCCATGGCTGGGGGCACGCAGAAAAGAATCTCTGCTGCCACTCAAAGCAATTCTAATAAAACCAGCAGAATGGCTATAGGTATTGTTGGGTCATTTTACATCTGAATGCAGATTTCCCAGTGAAGAGAGTTCGTGGATTTGGGAACTATACAGAATAACTAGTGTTTCCTAATGGTGGGTGGAGAGAAATTCTGAAACCTAAGGCCTGTCCTTGGGGAATCTGTTAGTGGTAGCAGCCGTGGTGTGAGTGTGTGCACATGTGTGTGTGCGTGTGAATCTAGAGACTCTATAGAACTCATTATATAGTCCAGGCTGACCTGAAATTGCAACAAACCTCCTGCCTCAGTCTCCCAAGTACTGGGATTACAGGAGTAGACACTGTATAGACCAAATCTCTTTTTGATGACCAGACAAAAATAAAACCTTCAGGCACAATACAGTGGCAAGGTGGTCCAGATGTGTAAGGACAACTCATATGGCAGAAGTCTTACAGGAAGGCATGGGCTACACCACACACCTGCCTGGTTAGCGGCTCCGAGTGCGTTGCTTTGCTAGAGATATGCTTTGTGTATGGAAAACTATTTTCAGCAGAACGTTAGTGCTCTGCCAGCTTATTTAACACATATCCTCAGTGGCCCAGGGGCTAAGTACACAGGCCTCTTGAGCTATAGGTCTCAATTATATTTGCCTACTGCAGCTACCTACTGCACAGTCACACTTTCATTAGCAGTGTTACATGAAGCTGTAAGAGTCGAACTCCTAGAATGCATCAATTATTTTTGCAAAATTGTTTCTTTTGAAAAGATCCTTGGAATGTGTAATGGTGAAAGATAACGGATGTCATGTTCCTAATATTGTAAATAATTGTGGCTTTCGTGTCCAGTAGCTGGCTGTAGCCAGGAGACTCTGTGAGTAGAAAATGACAATTAGAGCAGGACTTCATTCCTCACGTTTAGACTGCTTGACATTTTCCAGCTTGCCTTGATTTTTGAAAAAGGAAAGGACCTTGGAAATAATTGTGCACATCAAGCACCAAAGTCACAGCTCTTGCAACATGACAATATGGTCACATCTTAATAGCCCAGCTAAGAATTCCAGAAACAAAGAAATTTTATTACTCTTTAACCAATTTATATATGTATTTTATAGGCTTATGCATATTCACAACAAGGCCATTTTAATCTCCGTCTACCTAGGCACCCCTTAACTTGGACATGAAGGCAGCGATGACCTGGCTTCCTAGGAAGGGAAACAGATCAGACGCTGCAAGACACACAGGGTCTGCTTGGCTATTATTTAAAGCCTGTGTTTAATTAGAGTGCTCTCAATAAAAGCACAAAATCCGATTAGGTTTCTATGCTTGGTGTTTATTAATCTAGATGCTCTTTAACAGGGAACATGTAAGCATCTTGATAAATAAATTTAGCTGCTGTCATGCCATAAAAAGAACAAGTGCAATTAAAAGAGAAGCAGGGCAGCACACAATAAGACAGAAGAACGCCCGCCCTGGGTGCTATTAGGTCCCTGTGCAGGAACCCCAGCAGTGGAGCTAAGTGCTCAAGACATCTAAAATAGCCAGAGAGCGCTAGGGAAGAGGAGGCTGAGAAGAGGTCCCCAAAATTCAGAACCACGAAAAAAGGGAAGTCCGCATAGTCAGAGCTGGGAAGCAAATCCAAAGGAACATTGTGGCTATGAACGGGGTAATTCAAGTTGGGTTTTTTTTTTTTTTTTGGTCCTTCCCACCTTAAACAGAGTAAACTAATCTCACAGATCTAAAACTGCACAGTGTGCTACAGGGGGTTCTTTCAGTAAGTGGCTATGAAGAGGCGGCAGCATTGTGATCCCAGGTAAGGGGGAAAGAGCTATAAAAAATCATGGCTGTTGTCAGGAGGCAGAACACCGCTGTAGAGACCCTGGAATTCCCTGCCACCAAAATCAGCCCAAGTAGGCCAAATCTTTTATGTTTAATTACTTTCTCATCCCACTGTGATATAATGGGAAAGCAAGAGAGAGTGAGAGAGAGCGAGAGCGAGAGAGCGAGAGAGACAGAGACAGAGACAGAGAGATGGGGGGTAGAGGAAGAAAACTGAGGTGAGCAGGCAGATTTCCTACAAGAATTAACTTCCATACATACACAGGAGAGACACTGTGCTGCGTGGTATCTGTGATGTACAAATGAGGAGAATAAGCTTGAGAGCTGTGAAGCCAGGCCCACCCAGGACTGCTGGCTAGCGCCAGGATTTTCCTGAGTAATCTCCTCTTTCATGTACTCATACGAAATGCATACTTGCCCTATCCCAGGCACGCTGTCCTTAAAAGAGACCCACAATGCCTCTCTTCGCATAGTCAGTATTCCCCTGAAGGGTGATACATTACTCTTCTGTTGCTGTGTTAACACCCTATGGCCAAGAGCAATTTGCAGAAGAGCTTATTTTGGCTTATGGTTCTAGAAGGCTAAAAGTCCACCATGGAAGGCAGCCCATGGCGGAAGGCAGCAGGCACAGTGGTGCGAGCAGGAAATGAGAGCTCACAGCCTCAACCACAAGCACACACGGGGTGAGCCAACTGGAGGTAGGGTGAGCGTGTTAGTTAGGGCTTCCACTGCTGTGAAGAGAGAGCATGAACACTGCAGCTCTTATAAAGGAAACATTTAACGGGTGCTGGCTTACAAACTCAGAGGTTTAGTCCATTGTCGTCATGGCGGGAGGCATGCAGGCAGACACGAGGAATAGAATTCTACATCTTGATCTGCAGGAAGCAGGAGACTATGTCACTGGTCTTAGCTCGAGCATAGGCGACCTCAGAGCACACCCCCACAGTGACCCACTTCTCCCAACAAGGCCACCCCGCCTAAGAGTGCCACTCCCTAGGGGTCAAGCGCCTAAAACACTTCAATCCCTGGGGGCCATTCCTACTCAAACTACTACAGTGAGGGCGTGTGATCTCTGGCAAGGCACTTTGTGTAGCAAGGCCAGACCACTTAAACCTCCCCAAACAATGCCACTGACTGGGAGCCTAGTGTTGAAGGCCAGAGCCTCTGGGGGAATATTTCTCAAACTACCACAAGTGACTAACAATACAAATAAGCAGGGAGGTAAGTGCATCTGCAAATCCATTCATTCTCTTACCTGAGGTTTCTATGCCAATGGCTGAAAAAGAATAATGCTAATTAAAATGCAGGATAAATTGGGGGGGGGGCGGGGCTCAGTAAATAGATGATAAAAGAAGCTACAAGAATTTACGAGGTGGCCCAGAGATACTTTTTAAAGAACAAAACGGGTAGAGAAATGAACAGAGAGATCCACGCAGCGGAAAAGAGAAGGACTCGCTGTTAACAGGAAACTCACACCAAGGGTAGGGGACAGAGTGCTGTCCCCGGGGCAAGTGTCATTGAGTCAGATATGGGCAGTAGAGTACACACGCACTTCAGCCACATGTCAGTGAGGTGAGGCAAGTACCCGGAGCCAAACTGCTAGGGACAGGGGAGAAGAGATAAAGAGGTAAAGACTAAAACTGTTACCTTGTCTAGGGTCACCAGAGAAGGAGTTGTCCAGATTAGATTGTCTTGATAATTAATTGATACAGGAGGGTCCAGCCCACCAGAGCAGCATCATTGCCTGAGGAGACGATCCTGGGCTATGGAAGATCAGCTAAGGATGAGCCTGTGAGTGAAAGGCAAGCACTGTCCCTCAAGTCCCTCAACTGCTTCAAGTTCTTGCTAGCCTAACTTCCTGCAATGATGGGCTGTGGCCCGGAAGTACAAGCCAAATAAACCTTTCCTCCTCTAAGTTCTTCTTGGCCAGAATGTTACCACAGCAACAGAAAGGAAACCAGAACAAGCGAAGACAGTCCAGACTGCCACTGGGAGTCAAAGCCAGAGAAAGGGAGGCAGAAACAACATTTTTCCTCCTCCTTCCTGCTCTACTTTCAAAAGACAGAGGAAACTTTAAGAGCCGTGTAGTAGTTAATGTTAACTGTCCACTTGAAGGGACCTAGAATCCCCTAGGAGACAAACCACTGGATGAGTCTATGAGGAAGTTTCTAGCAGGCCTTAAACAATATGGGAAGAACTACCCTAAGTGTAGAATGCATCTTTCCATGGGCCGAGGGTCTAGACTAACTCAAAAAGCAGAAGGAAAGAGCTGCATCAAGCTGCATCGCCCACCCTCCACTTCCTGGATGCAGGTGCCGTATGACAAGCTGCCTCATGCCCCGTTGCCATGCTTTCCTTGTTATGATGAACTGTGAGCCTCAAACTGTGAGCCAAATTTAAGAAAAAAACAAAAAACAAAACAACAACAAGCCACTTACTTTCTTCCTTTCCCTCTTTCCCCCCATATTTTGCCAAAGCAAAGAGAAGCAATGAAGACAGAAGACTAAATTAAAAAAGAAAGAAAGAAAGAAAGAAAGTACATAACCAGGGAGATGTGGTCCATGGTATTAAGAAGGAAGAGGGAGAAGGAAGGAAGGAAGGAAGGAAGGAAGGAAGGAAGGAAGGATGGATGCTAGCCAGCCACAACACATACCTTTGTCACTGGGGTATGTGTGACAGAAAGAAAGAAAGAAAGAAAGAAAGAAAGAAAGAAAGAAAGAAAGAAAAAGAAAAGGAGATGATACTGGTAGAGGCTGCAAATTAGAAGTTGAAAAAACTTACCCCACATCCCTCAAGCCAAACATGTTCCTTCCCAGGGCCTGGAGAAATGGCCCAGTGGTTGAGAGCACTGGCTGCTCTCCCAGAGGACCCAGGTTCAATCCCCAGCCCCCACATGGCAGCTCACAGCTGTCTGTGGCTCTAGATCCAGGGGATCAGACAGCCTCACACAGACACACACGCAGGAACACCACCAATACACATAAAATAAAAATAAACACATCTTAAAAAATACATTCTCAGAGAAGATGCAGTGCAAATGGCAGGCCTCCACAACCTTGGTCACTGACTTCTCAAGTGTGGCTGGTTAAGGTGAAGCTGGCTCTGGAAATGCAGCAAGCATGAGAAAGGAGAGGGTGGTGGCTTGCTTGATTGTTAATAACAGTTTGTACAACTGAGCGAGCAAGTTGCAGTTGGGGGCATGGGGGTGCCCCCATAGTAGAGCACATAGCTAGCATGTACAGGGGCCTGGGTTCCATTCTCAGCACCAACTCTCCTCCAAATAAGAAAACAAAAAACAAAAATAAACAACAACAACAACAACAAAAACCCACCTTGAACAATACACTGTTAAGCGTGTCCTTTTACTTTTCACTCCAAGACTGGGAAGGAAAAGCCAGAAATACAGATACTGCTGACTCCACAAATTTCAGTGACATGAAAGATTCTCTAAGTAAAGACTATTGCCATGTGTACACAGCTGAAGTGAGGAATGCCAAGCAGTCAGAGTTGCTCTGTGACTCCCTCCCCAGGTAAACTCCCTCACCTGTCGGTGTCCCTAGTGTCCCCACTTGTAAGAAAATACTGTGCTCTGGAAGCTCCTCGAGGATGTGGTGGAGATGAGGGGCTTGTACATCTAGAAGGTTCCTCTCGGGGAGCCTGGACAAGAACCTGAGACCCACAAAGGTTTGTTCTGAGCTGAGAGTCATCTGCAGAGGTCACACCAGGCCACGGGCTGCTGTGCCCCTTGCACATCCCAGATGGAGACAGTACAGGTTTGCATGGAGAGCTCTCAGGAGCACGCTGTCACCTGAAATATTCATGCCAGAACGCATGACTGAAATGTACCCAAACTGGGAGACGGGTCGATGTCATGCCGCCTGAACGTGCGTGTGAGCCTGGGAACTCCCTTCTGACTACACGCTGAGTGAAAAGGCAACTAATGCCTGGGCGTGCCCAAATGTAAGCCTTCTATTTACCAAGTGTCTGTTCAACCCACAGAGCCTCCATATTGTCTGTATTTTGTTAATTCTTAGAGACTCTATCAATCATGTATCCCTGATAACGTTAAACACTCCAAAAAATGGGCTCATGATTGCGTTTACATAACTTGCTGTTTGCCCACACAACATGTGAAAGACTAAATGCTCTACAGACCTGATACCGATAGGCTACTTGACATGGGATAATGCAATTTATCTACTCTGGTGCAACCAAGGCAAAAGGCATACAACATTAAACTAATAATTTTAAAATGAAAAAAAAAAACTGGTTAGCAGTTGGCACACCCACATCATTGTGTGGCCGTCATACTATCTAGTTCTAAAGTGTTTTGACTGCCCCAGGTGAGCTCTGCACTCACCCATCACTTGCTCCTCATCCTGCACCCCAGACAACGCTGGCAACCCCTCTATTCTCTTTACCTGTGTTACTATCTCATATAAATGGACCCAGGAAACAGGACCTTCCTGCCTGCCTTCTTCTTAGCTGCTGCAGGGTATTCGAGGTTCATCCATGTTGTAGCATGATCCGTGCTCTATTCTTCTGTACAGCTCAAGTCCTCCACTGCACGGACCCATCACACCCCGATTACTGCCCATTATGAAGAGTTTCTCTATGAGCATGCACATACGCACACTTAAAGTAGCAATGTTAATTCTATTGGGTAGATACATGTCAGTGGGATTTCTGAGCCATATCTTATTTCTAACAGTAGTCTTTGGGGAAAAAAAAAAACAACCCTTCTTTGACTGATCAATTTTTCAATCCCATCAACAAAACAAAAGGAGTCTGATTTCTCTACATCCTTGCCAACTTGTTTATTTGGTTGGTTGGTTGGTTGGTTTGGTTTGGTTTGGTTTTTGAGACAGGGTTTCTCTGTGTAACAGCTCTGGTTGGCCTGGAACTCGCTTTGTAGTCCAGGCTGGCCTCAAACACATGGAGATCTGCCTGCCTCTGCCTCCCAAGTGTTGGGATTAAAGGTGTGCGCCACCACACCTAGCTCCTTGACAATTTTCATTTCCCATTTTCCTGTGTATATCTGCCCTGGTGAACATGCAATGCCAGCTCACTGTGTTAATGACTGATGCTTCCTTGATGACAAGTGCCTCGGAGTATCCTTTCCCTTGTCTGTTGACCAGGAGTGCATATGTTTGGGGATGTGTCTACTACATCCTTTGCCTTTTACTTGAAGGTCATTTGTAAGGTTTTGCTAAGCGAGGCTCTGCAATACTCCCTGCTGAACATACCCCTTTACAAAATAAAGTGGGCCGAGCCGTGGTGGCACACGCCTTTAATCCCAGTACTTTGGAAGCAGAGGCAGGTGGATTGCTGTGAGTTCAAGGCCAGCCTGGTCTACAAAGCGAGTCCAGGACAGCCAAGGCTACACAGAGAGACCCTGTCTTGAAAAACCAAAATAAATAAAAAATAAACAAAATAAAGTGAAAACCAAGATGCTAACCACATAGAGACTGGAAGGTTATGCTTGAACCCTGACTGCCTGGGTTTGTTCTGGAACAAAGCCACTGTGAAACTCTACCTGCGAGCCCTGAGACCTTTACATGGAATGACAGATGTATGACTATGACATCTCATGAAAGTGCGGTGAGTGCTGATTTAACACGTGTAACTCACAATGATGTCTACCATGTAAAGATGTACAGTTACATGTTTCAAAAATCAGAACATGAGTACATAGACAGCATCCTCCACTACACATATCCTCCCACAGAAATGAAATAATTTCACTTTTCAAGTATACATAATAAACAGAAATCTTTGCAGTTTGATCCTGAGCCCTGTTCTTGTCTTCCAAATATTATACAATTAATGAAACTATATAATAACGCAAAAGAGAAAAACATAATATTACCAACTGCACCTTTAAAAAGTTGTACACCAATGACAAAAAATAAAACTAAACAATATATTTGGCAGTATCCTAAAATGAGGAATTTAAGGTGCTGATCCTGTTCTATTCCCCATAAGTGTCTTCTTAAGCATGTTGTGTATGTATTTTACATATAGCATATATCCATCTATCAATCAACCACTATTATTCAAATAATATTCAAGTAAATAATACCTTGATTATTTCCCCACAAAATTTCAATTCACTTACAATTCATTCAATCACTCCCATATCACTGGATTGTGTTTTGTTTTGGTTGTTGCTTTTTTAAAAGTATAATTAAGCAGGGCGTGGTGGCACACACCTTCAATCCCAGCCCCGAGGTTGCAAGTGGATCTCTGTGAGTTCAAGACTAGTTTGGTCTAACACATACAATTCTAGAGTAGTAATGTCTACATAACAGGGAAACCGTGTCTAAAATAGTGAGTGTGTGTGTGTGTGTGTGTGTGTGTGTGTGTGTGTGTGTCTCTCTCTCTCTCTCTCTCTCTCTCTCTCTGTGTGTGTGTGTGTGTGTGTGTGTGTGTGTGTGTCTGTGTGTCTGTGTGTAGGGCATACAATTATATCAAACAAAGTTTACTTTCAATTAGTCATTTTAACTGTTAATAAATGTTTCCCACTTTTCTCTGACCCCTCCTCCAAATCCATGACACTGTGGCTAAGCCTGTTTTAGGTCTTGCTAATGTCTGAGCATTAATATTCCATCCTTTTCCCCCCAATAGCTTTTCACCATTTGTCTTTCTTTGACTATTAGAGATTAAATCACTTTTTTTTTATATTTACAGGTGATGGTATTTCCTTTGGAGAGTTTTTGTGTATACTATCTTGCAGATTCATTCTTCCAAATGAACAGTAAACAGTTATCTGGAAAAAAAAAAAAAGATGCCACCCAAAAGCAGGCTTTGGCAACACTGCTGTCCTAATATGGTGACCTTATCTCCACACACAGGATACCTCCCACTAATCTTCAGCCCTTGTGAGGGTGTGGAGGGAGTTTTGTATTTTCTTTGCTATTTGTAAACTCTATTTATTTTAGGACTCCTCAGAGATTTTACATGTGAAATACACGAAACTGTTCAATCTTTCTCTTGACACCAGGAAAATATTTTTATAGTTTCAAAGAAGAACAATCATATGCTCAGTAGAACTTGGTTTCTTTTTTTATGAATTATAAAACTGTTTCAATTTCCACTTCAGTCTGAGGGTTGATTTCTTAGTTTCCAAATATTAGGTATGTCTCCCCAAGAAGCAGTTTTAGAAAATATTTCAAAGATAATTGAAAAAAAGGTGTTTCTACAACTGATATGAAGCTTGTTTCATTTAATTATTTATTCTGAATTCTGCCTACCAGGTAGAGATGAAGAGGCCCTCCCTTTAGGCCTGACTCACAGCCTAACCTCTGTAAGTTTTAACAGCTTGGACTATCTCTTCATATAAGGCTGGGTGATGTCATGACCTATAAATGGGTTGGTATTATTTGTTTATTGATAGTAAACCTATTCTAGAAATAGAAGCACGGAGTAAAGTCTGAACTTTTAGTTATTAATTAGATCTGCCTTTCTCCACCATTATTTATCTAATAAATGGAATAATTTCTTTCCTTGCCAGATGGTAGAACTCTGGTACGTCTAGAGTTAGCAATGCCTAAGATGCCTGTCACATGTTGATGATGGTGTGGGTTACAGCAATGTACATATGCATAAATTCAAAGTGCCATAAATCTCCAGACTTAAATCTATACATTGTTAGTTAATTATCTATCAGTTTTTATAAAAGTATTAAGGAGAAAATGTTAAGTAATATGCCATATGTAGAAAGCATATCAGTATATAAACATCAATGTAAATTTTAGTAAAACTATAGTTAAGTGTTATTTTATAAAATAGTATGGTCCTGAGTTCAATTCCCAGCAACCACATGGTGGCTCACAACCATCTATGATGTGATCTGATGCCCTCCTCTGGCCTGCAGGTGTACATGCAGGCAGAGCATTGTATACATAATAATAAAGAAATAAACTTTTTTTTAAAAAATACTGTATAACGTATTCCATAATTACATACATTTTAAAATAGCATAACAGGAGCTATAATAATATGAAATTTCTGGTGATACCAGAGATAAAACAAAACTCATTCCTGAGAGGAATTTACTTCTCAAACAATCCCACTGCCTTGCTGGAATGAGACAATTGTTCACTTACTAAATGAAATGATAATGTCCTTCTATTAATGACCTGCACGAAATAGAACAGCCCTCATATGGACATTTCTTCATGTCTTAAATATAAAAATGCTTTAAATATCCACAACTGGATGCTTGAGTTTGATCCACATACCCTTGGAGCTAAAGGAACTTTCTAGGAAAGAACACTGCACTTTCAGGGCACTTGGCTAGTCAGCTGTGAAGATGCAAGTGTCGCCCAACCACTTAACAGTTTTGCTGAACAATATTTACTGGACGAGGTTGGCAACATTTGCAGGCGATGCTCCAGAACACACGGGCAATTTCCTTGCATGTGTGATTGTGAAAAGATGTGTCGATCACCTAATTACCAACTATTTATTGTGCGGGGCATTAAACACACTATAAATGAAGTTCGGGTAAATTAGCCAGGAATTCCAAATGCATTATACTATATTTTATACAGAATTTTTAAAAACCTTTTTGAAAACACGTAATTTATTCAAAGGAATCTCCTATCTTCAGTACATTCGCCATGGAAAGCAATCTGCATTGACCCTAGAAGTTATCACTGCTTAAACATCTTCTAGAACATCTATTCATTCAAAAGCAACAAAGTCATGGGAACCATGTGTTCTAACCTAAGCTAGTATTACGCAACTCCACTCAGAGTAATGCGTTTCCCTTTATCCTCGTCTCCCCATTTCCTTCTGACTGGCTTGCCCAGATACCAGGCCAGCCTCTCACCAGAAACTAGAAAATAATTAATTATTCCTTAATGAAGCTTAGTCTCAGAAAGTGCCATGCCTCCAAACTGGAGAAAGCTGGCAACAGTGCCCTCACTGAAACACAGTGGTAAGTGTCAGGGGTAACACCGACCGTCCCCCCACTGGCGTCCAGCGCCACAGAGAGGAATACATTTCAGGGCCATATTTGGCTCATTGGTGCCCTTAGCAAAAAGAGAAAAGCAGGAAAAATAATTTTGAATTGGAGTCATTTTTAGAAGGAAGAAAAAGAGTATTTTCTTCAAAACACGAGAAACACCTCACATGCTCTCTGTCCATTGGCCATTTTCAAAGCAACGAGAATAAGGCTGACATCAGCCTTTTGTCTATGATGCTGGTGAACCCTAGCCCCTTAGATGGCAAAGCTTTGTGCTCCCAGGTTAAAGGGAATAGGATACTAACTGTGTTTTTGCTAACAAACACAGATGAAAAGAACAGGAAAGCTAAACAAAGAAAAATGCTGACATTGTCCTCAGGCCTGCTGTGAGATTACAGGAAATACTACAGCTCCTATTTAGCCTGAGGTATTTGGATCTGTGCTTGTATCCAAGTCAAATCTTCCCAACGTTAATTTAAACCTTCAAAGATTCCACTAATGTGCCAGATATTTTAGGGGTGGTCTCTCCATTATGAGAAAATTACAACTCAATCGCTGTCTCTTAACTCAGATTCCGTCATTCTCAACCCAAGTATCACTAAGTGTTGGTGAACTTAAAAGATAAACAGGAACAGAAATCAGAATAAGCCAGCATTATGAGAGCCAGAGTCAACTTGTCAGTTGTCTAAATAAATTCTAGGTGAGGGAGTCATTTATTGAATAAATAGATACCAGTCCCAATTCCAGCTACAAAGGATGCTGCGTTTTATCTTCCTACTCATCACATAAGGGCAGCTCTATTCTGTATGTTGTTTGTTTTTAGGGCCTTTATAATTTAAACGGCACTCTTCCTATAGTCTTTCAGCTGACCAACTCAGTACTGTCGTTTTTAAGATCCCCAAATACTATGCTTAAGGATACAAGGCTGGAGACTCCAACAACTGAGGAAGATGAAGGATGCTTAGCCACACCGTGGCTCTCTTTAGCCAGAAGGCCAAGAGCGCACACCAGAAAAGCATTTTGGAGATATGTATGCCCTGGCCGAGAAGCCGAGGTGGATGCACAGAACGTAGAAACTCTCTGGTGGCATCGTTCTCACTCATGCTCAGGCCAACAACTCTCCCTCACCAACCTTATATCTGCCAGGCTTCGGGGAGGGAGATACCCATCCCTACCTCCTGCTCTCAAGAGGTGCTGCCTCCACTTAGTGATGTTTATAAAGATGGCAGCAGTTTCCTATTTGAATGTTAATTATTGTTGTGACACACGAGATAATTTAACTTGCTTCGGTAATTTATTCTTCCCTCTAATTAGATGTAGTAATTGGAAAATCTTCCAGAGTGTAACAACAGTTCTGAAGGTGAAATGGTGGAGGGGGCGGGATCCGTGCCACAGGAACTCAACCATAACCTGAGGGTAGGTGCTTAATTGGCAGCCACTTGAATGAACCGCGCGAGGGATTAGACATGGTCCTTCTAGAACCAAGTAGGTGGTGCCCGTGACCTTCATGAGTTGTAGGGTTCAAGAGGAAGGCAAGGCTGGAGCAGGAGGATAGAGCCACCATAAGAAGAACTTAAATGCTGAGGGGCAGCAGTCTCCAACCTTATCTTAACATTGAGTCTAGAAGACGCTTGCATATAGTTCAGAGATGTTTAAGGACCACAAGCCAATGCATCACAGACTCTGCTGCAGTTGATCATCATCCAGAAAATGCATAGTGTCGTGGGTAAGTAGACAGGTACATGCATGAATTTAAAATAACAATAGCCAGCAAGCGGCCAAAACATTTCACACAGAAGCAGCTCTCTAAGGATTACCATTCCCCATTGGAACCAAAGCATTATTATATTTCTTCACCTTCAAGTCCCTCTTTGAGATATTCTGACAGATTATTTCAATCCTATGCACATGTAGAAAGAATATTCCACGGGCCTGTCTTGCATGTTTAATTATGCAAGCCAGTCTTTCCTCATGTACAGTCTACACTGTCTGGCCTTTATGTAAGCAAATCCTACTACCACATCATTTTATATCACAATAGGCCAATAGTTATATTTATATGGCCTATTGTTAACTACAACATTATAATCCCTTAAATACATAAATAATACCTCCTTAATATATTCATATATTTGGATGAGGGAAGGAGGGTGGGCCCGGGAGGCAACAAGGGAGGAGGCCACAATCCGGACGTAAAGTGAAGAAATTTAAAATATATATTATATATAATATATATATTATATGTTTTTTAAAATATATATTCAAAATATATATTCAAATATTTAGGCAGTATTTTTCACATTGTAACCATTTGTAGTTTATTCGCAAAGAGATTGAGAACCAGATGCAGACCGTAACATTAGCTGATATTTAATATTTAGTCACCCACCCATTGCTTTTTATTCCTAACTGGCATTTTTTTTCTCACTGATAAACCTGAGTTATCTGAGAGACGCTTAAGCTTGATGTGTTTTTAAGTTCTATTGCCATGTTGTCTTCTTTTCAGACTTTCTCCTGTCCTCCCGCTTCCAGTGAACATGGAAGAACCTGAATAGATGACAGGTGACAAAGCTGGGAATAGCCATAGGCTGGGTACCTCTGGGTTGACATTATGCAATCCCTGCTGCCTCTCTGGGATGCACACAACCATTCACAGTCTTGAGGGTTACAAAACTATCAAGTCCAACTTTCTGAGCCATTTTTCCTGTGTTGCTGGATTAGTCTCATGCTAAGTAGTGAAATCTCTGGTGAAATTCATGAAGAAAAGGCAAAGTAAAGACTTGATTCCTTCAACTGGTATCAAAATAGTAAGTTTGTACAATAGTATTGTCCAATTAAGAGTAGCCAATGGGTCTTTATCTGGGATCTAAGTGTGTTCTGGGCTTGGGCACGTGTGTGCCACAATCACTTTGTCCTCTCCACAGAGCCTCTCCAGAGCAAGTCTCTGTCTCCAACCAGAATATCTACAAGTAACAAGGTGTGCAAATATTAAAATACTTGTGAGGCCTTACACCTTGCACTCCAAGTCATGAGGGTTTGGTTTGGTTTTGTGGGGCTGATGCCACCACTATAACAAGATCCCAGGAAGGTAAACTGCCCTTTTTTAGAACCTCCCCAGAACCCACAAAAACAGAGCATGTGATGAGAAAAACCATGAAGAAATGGGCTGCGCTATATACAAAAAGAAACTTCGTGCAGGGACATAGTCTCCTAAGGTGTATCCACCACACACATCGTGTTTGTTTCCCAGAGACGAAGAGCTTGCTTAAGCCATGCAAAGACTCATCCACCTCTGTACCTCCACCCTCACCCCAGAGGAACGGACGGGCCAGTGTGGTTGGTGCGCAAGCAAGTGCTCTTGGGAGCAGAGGACAGTCTGTACACAGAGGCTCTTTCCATGAAGTGAAGCTCATGCCAAGCAGCGCCTCTAGAAAATCGAGAAAAAGAACGACTGTTGAGAACACACTGAAAAATTACAGTAAGACAGGCTGTGAGAAAGGGAGACACTGTGCTTCACTGTCCCCTCAAACGACACACTGCCCTGGACCACAACGGAAAAGAGGGCCCTGCGATGATGTAAGAGTCTGTCTCCAACTGACACCTTCTCCACCACCACAAAACCGACACTGTCCCCAGCAACAGCGCCACTCAGGTCCCATTTGGTACATAGAAGCCTCGAGAAATGCAAGGAAAATATTAACAACTGAACAGCCTTTGATTCACAGGTTGAGTAACCAATGTCTCCCTCCACACACAGACACCGGCAACCTGAGAATGCCCAAAGATGTACAAACAGGCCTAATGGATGATAAGAAAAGGCAGGAGGCCTGGAAGGAGAGCCACAGGACCTGAGATGACACCACCGTGCCAAGGGAGCCATTCTGAGGACCAGGAAGAACCATGCTATATTATTTCCTAAGTGACAGTAATCCCGTTAGCATCGAACCAGTAAAGGCAGTTAGAGGGAAAAGCAAAGAATGAGAAAAATAGAAAGCATTTGTCTTTTCTACGATACTATTATATAAGCTGAAAATATCTAAAGATATATACTGGCCCAAAGGGATTCACAAATGTAAACTAAAAAAAAAAAATTGAGTCAAGTTTATTGTCCTCTTTTGCTACAGGGGAAAACTTTGGATATCATAGTCAATAATTGCACCAAGGACCAGCAGTCGGGTAGTATAATTACTCCATTCCAACTCAGAACCCACACTGGCATGGACCTGGAGAGGGCCTGGCTGGTGTTCACCTGGCCTCCTCTAGAGCCAGCACTTGATGCTTCTCGTACCTTAGACGTGTGACTTCTGCTTCTAAAGGTACCACACCTTTTTATAAAGTCAATGTTTGAGTTCACCTAAAAGCATGTTATGCTGAAGCTTTAGGCTTCAAAGTGGCACTTGGAGATAAGACCTTTGGAGGAGACTCTACAGCTAAGTCAGGTGATACAGGTGGAGCGTGACCCATCAGGAGACTGTTCCAGTGAAACATACTCCTTCTCAGGCAAGCAGGAGTAAAGGGACTTTGTGAGAAAGAACAATTTGCAGCCAGGAAGCAAGCCTTCAGAACACAACACAGCAGGATGCTGAGCTTTGCCTTCTAGTGCTGCAGTGTGAAAAATATCCTGTCCTTAAAACCAGCTAGGCTCTGGTGCTTAGCGGCCTTAGCTCAGGTGGGGCAGGTCTGCTCTGTCAGTGTTTAAAAATGACCACACAAACAGCAGGAATGGAGCTTCAATTCTTATGCTTCTCAATATGAAGCTACGTGCGCCTGGGTGATCCAGAAACACTTTTCTGAGCATAATGGTGGCTGACTCTTTGGGGTTGTTTGTTTTCTTTTGTTTGTCTTTTCCAGACAGAGTTTCCCTACATAGCCCTGACTATCCTGGAACTCACTCTGTAGACCAAGCTGGCCTCAAACTCACAGAGATCCACCTGCCTTTGCCTCCCAAGGGCTGGGATTAAAAAGTTGTACAGGGGACTGGAGAGACGGCTCAGCGGTTAAGAGCACTGTCTGCTCTTCCAGAGGTCCTGAGTTCAATTCCCAGCAACCACATGGTGGCTCACGACCATGTGTAATGGGATTTGATGCCTTCTTCTGTTATACATGCAAATAGAACACTCATATAAATAAATAAAATGTATAAGCCTGTACCACCACTGGCTGGCTGAAACAAGCAAGTAACTCATTATAATAAGAATCGTCACTTCCTATAAGTACTGTTAGTTTTATATGCCAAGATATCATATTACAAGAAAACATCTTCTTACCTAAAACATTATCTGTGGGATGTCCCCCCAATACTCGTTACTCTACTGAAAACAGCCATTAGCAAAAAGTATTTTTTTAAAAAACAGATAAAACTCCTGTATCATGATCATCTATGTAATCAGGATTCTGAAGTAATACAAGATGCAAGTTATTTGGTCCTTGGGCAGCTGAAGCAGGAAGAGTTTTTGAGAGTCGGATAAGCCTGGGGTTATGTAATAAGTCCTTATGAAAAACAAAGAGAGAATGGGGGGAGGAGAAAGAAAATGGAGCGGTGGCAAGGAGGAAAAAGGAGGGAGGCAGGGAGGGAAGAAAAGGATAGTAGGATATGGGAGGGAAAGAAAAGGGAAGCTTTCTTAGAAGAAATGGTTAACTCGATTCTAAGGCACTTGCATACTAATTAGCGTAAGACAGCGACTTGGAGTTCAGAGAGTATTAAATAATAAAATCCCAAGCCACATAACCACAGGCCAGAGATCATCTACGGCAGTTGCACGGTTCTGTTTTGTTTGGGAGACAGGGTCTCACTGTGTAGCTCTGATGTTCTGAAACTGACTCTGTAGATTAGGCTGGGCTCAAACACATAAAAATCCACCTGCCTCTGTCGCGCCGGTGCAGGAATTAAAGGTATCTGCCACCATGCCTGGTCTGGTTTCACTGGTTGGTTGGTTGGTTTGTTTGTTTGTTTGTTTGTTTTTAAAACAAGGAAAGCATAGCTAAGAAATAAAAGTTCTGAAAGGTAATAAAGAGATCCTGAGGGGCATGGCTGGAAAGTGAGTCCCAGCACCCACTTAAAGTACAAGGCCTGAGGTTGAGCACTGGCCTCCACATGCGCGCGCGCGCGCGCGCGCGCGCACACACACACATACACACACACACACACACACACACACACACACACACACACACACAAGGAGGGAGAGAAAGAAGGATGGAAGAATATGACAGAAAGGTGGATAGATGAACAGACAAAGTGTAAACGTAATTCCTAGGACTGTGTTCCTGCTGTACTTTCAAACATGGTTAGAATTTCTATGGCAACAGCCTTATAACCTGCTTACTTCTGAGGAGAAAAGGGAAGATTTTGATGATGATGATAATGTGCTATGATTCAATAGCTCAGGTCTGAAGATCTATATTTTTTTAAAAAAGGAAAAAAGGAAACTTTTAAACACCTTAATTAAAATGTTTCTAGATTTGATTCATCTTTAAGCAACAGTACACTCCAAAAGGGATCACAAAATTTGTGTTCATCCTCCTGGAAACAAACATGTTTATACTCATTGTTTAAATAGAAAACTGTGAATAAAACAAAGCAAGCCAAAAACAACTAACCCCGGGGTATTAGGATTTGCTCCTGGAAGACAATGAGAGAGCAGAGAAAAGAATTCAATTAAGCCTTAATTTCCTCTATCCATGATGGAAATATGTCTGGTAAGACCCGGTAAGAATAGCTTTACACAGGCTGAGGGCATGGCTTAGTCAGTAAAGTGCTCGCCATACAAGAAAGAGGGTCTAATTATATCCCCAGCACTCTTGTAAAATGGTGGCTCAAGGCCAGAGGCTGAGGCAGAGGGATCCCTGGTGCTCACTGCCCACTGCCCAACTAGCCTAACTTTGCTGGAGAGCTGCAGACCAACCAATGAGAGGTCTGATCTCCAAAACAAGGTGAACAGGAACACCCAACACACACACACACACACACACACACACACACACACACACACACACACACACACAGAAAAGTGTGCACATGCTCACGCACAAAATAGCTTTTTGCTTTTAAAGACCATGATAGAAAAACAGAAGCATTGTAGCCCACATTCACATCCCCCACACAGAGCTAAGGAGAGAAACAGTGAAGATTATCCCACATGCCTCTTAGCATGTTTAAGTTTAATATGTACATTTTCAAATTGCTTCAGTCTTTTTCAAACACTTGACAACACCAACCTACTCACTTACGATGATGCAAAACTGGTGAGTGGCAGGAAGATGAGGGCATCATCCTGACCAGAGTGTTTTCTGCCCTCATGAGCATCACCGTAATGCTTTCTGGGCTGGCCTCACAGCACGTGCACTGATCACACACAGGCTACTGAGGGCCATCAGGGTACCCATTCACTCAGCATGTTCTAGAATGCCACTAAAAACACAGCCAGGAACACGAGCAAAGAGATTCCTCACCAGGTGAGATCTGACTCCACAAAATGGATCTTCTGGTCACAAAGTCTCTGCACAGTATAAGGGTACATGCACTGGCCTCAGAGAGATGCCCAGGGGGCAGTGTGAAGAATCACCACACACCACTCTTTCTTTGCATAAATTCTCCACTAAAGCACCACTTTTAAGCTCTTTTTTTTCATTGTAGATGTTTTTATTTCCTGCCATGCGGGAGCTCAAACTCAGAGCTCTGTGTCTAAGTAGGCACTCTTCCACAGAACCCACTTAAGCATCTTCATGTCCCAGCGACACAATTCAGTGGCTTTAAATTCAGACACACAAGTACCACAGCAATCTGCAAAGTGTCCTGCTGTCTCAAAGGCTCTGACTAGCCCACCATAAGCATGACCCTTTTACTAAGGTTACTAGTTAACACATTCTCCCTAAATTTATCTTCCTCACTGGTCATGTGACAGTCTTGCTTCCAGCTCTTTCTCCAAGATGCCTATGCTCTATTTGGGCCATTGTGTTTTGATTTTAGAACTTTTCCATAAAGAAAAATTATTTCTAAGAGAGAGGTACCTCCTGGCCAGGGCTCACTGCCACTTCAATGCACAGACATGTTTTGTATGACACACACCATCTCACCCCACTCTTTAAAATACCGGGACAGACAGCAGCATAACCTGTTAATTAGAAGGAAAAAAATAAGCTGATAGCAAAAGGAATGACTGACCTTTTTTTAAAGGCTACTTAGTAAGGGAAAGACCTAAGGATCAATACCAGTCCTGCTACCAATAGAGCAAGGACTTGACTAAATTAATAATTATGTATGTATTTGGAGATTTAGCTATCAATAGTATCCATGAATCAATTATTGTAAGTCTGAATATCATTATGAAATATTTTGCTAAAATACTCATACAACAAGAGGTATAAAGGCTTTGAGAGTAACAGGAGAAAGCTAAGGAAGTTATCTTAGGGAGCTATATCAGGGAGTTTTCCCCCAAGCACCTCCATGGGGTGGGTTATCTCAGGCACTCAGAGTGCTGCCTTTGTTTGGAAAGCTGCCAGACAGAGCAAAGGGAAAAAGGAAAAAAAATAATAATCCTGCAGAAATTGGTGCACACGTCAACAAACTCTTTGCAGTTTTAAGACAAATTGAAGCTCCACCACAGACTGCTTTTAACACTCAAATAGCTACCATAAAGTCTCCCGGGTATAGTCGAGGGAAGACACTGTCAGCTGTACGTTCTACCATGAACAGTACATGCTCAGGCAAGGCATGGATCTCTGAAAATAACATAACTGTCACTCTCTCTGTGACATTTTAAGAAGAGAACTGGCCAAGTTTCAGATAGGGGAAACATGGGCAGATTGCTGCACACAACTCTCACCTGGGTAATACTGTCAGAGGACAGGGAAGCAGAGGCCAGACCTTACATGCCAGTCAAAGGCAGGGCATTTAAGTGCCAGCTTGATTTTTTAATGTACATGTGAGACCCTGGCCAAATGGCATAACCCTACCAGGAACAGCTTCCTCAAAAAGGCTGCAGGTTAATAGAACAACACACACAGGGCTTAGGTCAGCGGTTCCCAACCTCCCTATGTTATGACCCTTTTATACAGTATTATTTTTGTTGCTACTTCATATCTCTAATTTTGCTACTGTTATTTACCATATTGTAAATATCTGACATGCAGGGTATCTAGGGTGTAACCCTTACTACAAAAGGGCCGAGATCCATGGGTGGAAAGCCCCTGCCTTAGAATATGCCAAGAGCTCAATGTAAACTTTAAAAAGCACGGAAGGAAGCATGAGCAGTTGATGCAAGCCACTTTAAATTAGTATTTAAGACTAAGTTAACAATAGCATGGCCTCCCTTGTTCCCCTCAACACACGCTCTCCCTCCCAGCGCCCCCAGTCCTAGAAACAGCAAAAGGAACCTCACAACCAACATCAGCATAGGGCGCTCTGGCAGTGTGGTTTCCATCATCCACCTTCATCCCTTGGACCCACAAATAATGGTGCTACACAGAACAAGTTAGAATTACTTTAATAAAAGGGAGGGGGGCCATTGCACAACATGTCAGCCTTTCTCATCATTAATGGTAGGTGGCCTTAATTTATTGCCAAGTGCAATAAATGTTTTTGTTTCTTTATAGGGGATTGTAACTTTACAAAGCCTTTCAAAAAAAATTTAAAGGTATTATTGTGTCTGTGTGTTTGCCTATCTGTCACACACATGTGTGGAGGTTACAGGATCACTCTGGAGAGTATGTTCTCCCCTTCCCCCTCTGTATGAATGAGTTCTGGGTCTTCAGGATTTCATGGCATCTCCACTTTCTGAGCCACTCACCAGTCCTTTTATAGGCAAAAATAATTAGTTATGTTAGTCCAGGTAGCGCACACCTTTAATTAATACTAGCACCTGGGGAGGCAGAGGCCAGTGGATCTCTGTGAGTTCAAGGGCAGCCTGGTCTACAAAGCGATTCCAGGACAGCCAAGGGTACACAGACAAACACTGTCTTAAAAAAACAACCACAAATTAGTTGTATCTTACAGAAGAGAAAAAGACCTCAAACATATTATGATTATCTAAACAGCTTAACAAAGAATCAAACAAGGATGTTAAACACAGAAGTGTTTGGAGAAACTAAATTCCTGGTGTAAAACGGAGAATGAATGAATTAATGAAGAAAGGAAAAGAAAGGAAACATGAGTGTTCCTAGGTAGGAGAAAGTTTATTACAGGTGTGTGGGAGAGCATAGTCAAAGCCAGGGACCTCAGGAGAGTCATGAGCTGTGCCATGTGGGAGGGGGGACCCATGTATATGAGGAGAAGGGAGAGCAGGCACACCAGCCAGGAAGCCAAAAAGTAGAAAAAAAAAAAACAGGTAACCAAACCACTTGGATTATATAGGGAAGGGCAGCCCAACGCCCTGGGCTGGAGAGTTCAGGGTAAGGAGCAAGGTAGGCCAGCCAGAAGGGCCCTGTACCAGGTGGGGACTGAGGGATGCAGGGAGAACCTGGCAGCCAGGACAGCTTTGATATGTTAAGTAGGCACCTCAGCTATTTGTCCTAACCGAGAAAATCAAACCATCTCCATGGACTGTGGTAGCAGGTCACCCCAATTCATCATGGGTCCTGGGGGAAAAAGTTCCTTTCAACATAGCTTTCTTTACCCACATCTGTCAGCAGATCACTGGGTTCCTGGAGGACCAAGCAAGATGACACACTCACTCTTGAAGAGCAGGCCCCAGACAGCAGCAGCAGTACCAGTAACTCACCACCCTGCCATCCCCAAACCTACTAAACTGGAAATCTGTAACTCTGAGAGCTTGAGAAACATTGATGAAGAAAAACAAAGAGAGAGAAAAAGGAGGGAGGGCAGAAGGAAGGAAGGAGGGAAGGAAGGAAGAAAAGAAAGAAGAAAAGCAGCAAAATGGAAACAAAACAATCTGAAAAACTAAAAAGTTTTCTCATGGGAAAATAAGGACTCATGTAATTGTTTCAAAATCATTGCAGATGGGGCTGCGTGTGGTTTCTCTTTTAATCCTAAAATCACAGAGATTCTGAATTTTTGGTAAATGTTTCGAGAAAATAAACTGATACCTAGAACTCATCATGCTCAGCTGAACTATTATTATTGCTCTGTAATTTCAAGGAGGAGGGGTGAGAACGCTAAGATGCTAAAGGCGTAATTACTGGAACTTATGAAGGAAGGAGATAATTTGACAGTATATCTCTTTGGAGAAAAGAAGAGTAATAACTCCTACTAGGTTCTTAAAATATTCTTGGAAAAAGTAACGTTTTGTTTTAATAGAGGGTGTGTCTTATTTTAGTTTATTATATTTTAGTAAAATATTTTTGCATCACTTCCCCCTCCAGGCCCTTCAACGTCACTCCTATTCCTTCCCAAACTCATGGCCTCTTATTCTTTATTATTGATATATATATCAATATATATATATCAATATATATATCAATATATATATAACAGGTGTGCAATATATATATATAGAGAGAGAGAGAGAGAGAGATCAATATATATTATTGAGATGAATATATATATATATATATATGAATAAATATTTAAATACAACCTGCTGAGTCCATGTAGCATTGCTTATATGTATGTTTTCAGAGCCGACCAGTTGGTACTAAGTAAACACTCAGGCCACCCACACCTGGGGAAGGCAATTCTCCCTCACTCAGCAACTGTAAATGGCTAGCATTGGAGCCCTGGTGAGAGTTCTCCCATTCACAAGCCAGTTATTGATGTCGTTGCTCAGGTCTTGCTTAGGCAGCCATGTTGTTGAGATTTCATGGGTGTGGTTTCCCTAGCATATCTAAAGGACATGAGATTTCCTGGTCCTCTGCCAGTGAGTTTGTTTTGTAAATACAGAGCCTTACTCTGCTGTCCAGCCTGGCCTGACACTTGCAATTCAATCTCTGCAGGTGGCAGATGGGAAGGGGGAGAAAGAAGTTAAGTAACTAGCCGGGTGGTGGTGGGGCATGCCTTTAATCCCAGCACTCGGGAGGCAGAGGCAGGTGGATCGCTGTGAGTTCGAGGCCAGCCTGGTCTACAAAAAAAAAAAAAAAAAAAAAAAGAAGTGAAGTAACTATGCCACAAATCAGTCCACAACCTCCTGAGTCCGGGGATTACAGGTGTGCACACCATGTCTGAGCAATAAGCAACTTTTGCTTTTAAAATGGTAAAACCTGCAATCAAAATAGAAAGAATGTGGTTAAAAGGAAGCGTTTAGGCTAGCTCCGTAGACTTTCACTGAACTAAGTTCAAGAAGCCTTTGAGAAATTCTAATAAGTAGGATCAAATTAAAGCCAGAATGTGCAGAGAGAGCCCAGATGGGGTGAGTCTTACTTATTCTATACAAAACATCTAAAAATTAAAATATTTCTCACTCAGAATATCGTTAAGTTCTCACGGAGCTTCATGCTGCGTTCACTACACCCAAATAAGAAACCACAGCACCATCCACACAGGTTCTATTGAGGGGAACAGACACTGTCAGGTCCCAAAGAAACCTGAGACCCAACCCTAACCCTAACCAACTGTGGTGCCTATTGACATACCCAAGTGTCTGCTTCGCCTCTAGGCTTCTCCGGTACCTGTGGTTCCCTTCTACCTTTCTCACCCAACCCTACACACCTTACCCCTGCCCTCTACCCTAAATTCTACAGCCAGGGCCTTCCCTTCCCTTCCCTTCCCTTCCCTTCCCTTCCCTTCCCCTCCCCCATTTTCTCTTTCCTGTATAACTCTGCCATGTGGCCACAGGCTCTCTTGGTTCTCTTGGCCCTCACTCCTCTCCCGACTCCCACCCCCACTCCCACCCCCACACTCCCCTCTCCTCTCACGGCCATGTTCAGTCTACTGCTTTCTCTCCCTGCTCTGGACTCTTCCAGATGCTTCTGGCTGTTCTCTCCCTCAAATCTATAGTGAAAACCTTCTCAGCCTCATGTAGGAGGGGCCATATCCTCATCTGCATTCAGACATGACTGAAAAGATGTGGCAGAGGATAAGAAGTGCTTTGAGGGATCAACCGATACGATTTGAGGCACCAAACAGTGCAAGGTCACATAGGAGTCAGAGTGGACACAAAAGATGTGTTCCAACAAAGTTAAATGAGCAACTACCCCCAGGCTTCTCTCTCTCTCTCTCTCTCTCTCTCTCTCTCTCTCTCTCTCTCTCTCTCTCTCTCTCTCTCTCTCATGCATCTCACACATATTAAGAAGATGCTTATTTGAAAGATATTTTATGTGTGTAAGGATGGGGCACACACACATACATGTCAGAAGTATGTCTCAGATGTCATTCTCCGGAAGCCATCCACCTGTTTTTTGAGAAAGTGCACCTCATTGACCTAGGGTTTGCCAACTAGAGTAGACCTGCTGTGCAGCAAACCCCAGAAATTTCCAGTCTTTGCCTCCCCAGTGCTAGGATTACAAGCATGCACCACCATGCCCAGATTTGTATGTAGGTGATAGGGAGGAAAGCAGGTCCAAGTCAGCCCCTGGGCACAGTCTGCAAGAACAGAGCCTGTGATGGTACCAGCAGAGTCTAGTGGCCTGTACTTGCCTTCCCAGAAGCAGACAGAGGAAGGAGCTGCCCACTAACACGTCTGCTGACTCAGCCTTTTCTTCCTGGCTGTAAACAGGTGCAGTGATATTTTTAGCTTTCCAGATACTTCTCTTTCCTTCTTCCCTTTCATAATTCCAGGGCTTTTTTTTTTTTCCCTTTGCTTTATACAGACCCCTTCCAATCTTTCCCTTTGTCCAGGGGTGAAAGACCAGAGCAGAATGAGTGAGGATGCAGAGCATCCTGTGCACATGTGCACACCCAATCCAGCGCTGGGAGCGATGCAGTGACAAATTTATCACTGACATTCCTTTCCACCTGGGTGCACCTCACTGAGGATGGTGTAGTGTGTTCATGAACTTCTCCATGGCTCTACAGGTCTAAGGGTGCCTGATTCTACACATACAGCAGTGGTACAGAGGGAAACTCACACAGAACTTAAGTACTTACTTCTGGGCCATTAGTTAAAAGAAATATCAGAGGGTCGACATACTTCTTAATATTAAAAAACCCAAACATGTACAGCTGTGATTCCCAAACGCCAGCTACTAGACACATGTAGTTAATTGAATTAGAAGTCATTTAAAATTCAAGTCCTAAGTCAAGTCCATCACATTCTGAGCGCTGAGCCGACCTTACAGCCAGTGACAGCCATAGTGTGCAGCACAGAGGAAAGGTATGTCCCTCATCACGAGAGACTCTACAGGACAGAGACAACCCAGGAGCCTTTCTTCTCCTCAAAGGATTTCCACAAACATGACTGTGGATGACATCCGGCTCTCAGGGAATGTGAACACGGATGTCTCTTCACCCAGACCAAAGTGAGTTCTGCAGGTCTTTGCACGAGCTCTCTAGCAGCTGCCCGCTGCCTCGAGAGCTGCATCGTCTACACCAGGTGTGGTACGCGGGCAGTTGCAGACTCACTTTTCATTACATAGAAAATTTTCCTGGCAAAGATAGGGATCAAGAACAATAAACTGTTATACACATATCATGATCCTTAATGGTTTCTTGGAAATTAGCTGTATGAAATCTGGCTCCCTGACCTAGGTCAAAACTAACTTCATACCGAGGCTTTGCTGTAAGCCAAAAATCAAAATGGCTACAACAATGAAGTCACCAAATAGCTAAACGGTTTACCAAACTGAGGACAATGAAAATTTAATTAAGAAAAGTTCATCATCAGGCACAAAAAGCTACACATGCAATAGACTTCATGCTTGCTTCAAATTCCTTTAAAGTCCGACAGCACGACTGTGACACTGGGCCTCTGTGGCAAAAGTAACTTCATATACACATGAGCACAGCTGGCCTCGATTCCAGCAACCGACAAGGTCATTTGTCATCCTGTCAGTCGCACAGGCATTGTCCATACCCCACCCTCCAAGCCCCATCTGTCACCACACACACACACACACACACACACACACACACACACACACTGAAACAATAAATTAGTTTCTCTTTATTCTAAATCTTACTTTTTGTGACCAGACTTTCTCTATTCTAACAAAAATACCTCAGAAAATATACCTGGCTGATTTCTATGAATTAAAGCCCTGTCTGCTTAACACCAGAGAGGAAGAAGTCCTATAGCAGAACCAAAGATAGTCTGTTGTTATTGTTGTTGTTGTCCTGAGTCTTTATCCAAAAAGACCCTGAAACTTGATCATCAGTAGCTGCTACTGCGGAGGTGGCTGCCCTTGAAGACACACTCCTTTTACCTGGAATGGTGAATGGGCTTTCTCAGAGTAGTAACTGACCATACCACGGACAGCTCTATCTTTTTCTTTAAGATTTGCTTTATTTTATGTTTTGTATATGGGTATTGCCTGTGTGTACAGAAATGTGCACCATATGCAGGCCTGGTGCTTTAAATCCCCTGGCATTGGAATTACAGACAAGTGTGAGCTGCCATGTGGGTGCTGGGAATTGAACCCTGGTCCACCTAAAGGAGCAGCCAGTGCTCTTAACAGCTGGGCCATTCCTTCCCCTGGTGACAAGAACACCAATCAGATTGGATGTGTGTGTTACTCTCTTTAAAGGGTAGCAGTTCTAAATATTGCTACATCCTGAGATACTGGGAGCTAAGATTTCAACATGTGAATTGGGAGTGGACATCACTCAGCCCATTGCATTTTCTCTTCCCAAGCTCTCTCTCATTGGAGGAGAAACCTTCATCCTAAGAAACATCCTCAAGTCCTTCTCTACTTTAAAGGGCTAAGAACTCTTACTTGATCTGGCTCTTCTCCCACTTCCCTCTAGCTGCTTCCCTCGCTGGGAAAATAAGGTATCTCCAAATCAAGTGTAAAAGAGCCCCGCTAGCCAGCACCACCCCAGTGTGGGGCCAGGGAACACCAGTCCCATTGAAGCTATGTATGAAAACAAAACCCAGTATGCCTGGCCTGTTCTGATTTTCAAAAGGACAGTTAAGTATATCTATGTGGGATTTCTAAAGTTTTATACATTCTGGTAACAATGAAATACTGTAGGTGGGCCAAATAAAATAGGTCTGCCATCAATCAAGGTCAACTCCTAGACGGCCCCAAGCCCGGCCTCTATAATCTCTAAGAGTCACTGCCCCCATAGCCTCGCCTGCCACTCATCTCTCGCTTTTCTGAAATCTGGCTTCTTTGCCCCACTTCATGCTTCTCACATCCCCTGGAAGCAATTACTGTTGAGTCTCCCGTGCTCTCGGCAATCTTCCCCATCTCAGACACATGCTCCTAGGAGCCTAGGAGACAGGTGCCAGGCATCGTCTCTTCAAGTACTTAATGTGTGGCATGGTGTCCAGATTAGACTGTCGGCTTTCATAATCCCTAAAATAACAAGTTAGCTTTTTGTTGTGTAAAGATTAGGATCGTCACCTGACTGTGTAAGGCCTCGCCAGCTACTTAATGACGGTTTCAATGATTTCCCACGTGGCTTTCCACTAGGTACTGTGCTCACTCCAAGGGCATGACAGCTCAAAACAACTACTTTTCCTTCAAAATTAGACACAATTTAGCTTCCTTAGAAGGAATTTTTGGTGCCATCTCAGTTACTGATTACTGATGCACACATTTAGTATTTTAGAACGCAGTAAAAAAACCTAGAGATGGGGAACATCTATGAGTTATCAAAAGAGATGACCAATTGTTTATGAGCTATAGATGTGGGTGATCTCTTCACACCTTCATTAAGAATCTACTTGCGGGCTAGAGAGATGACTCAGTGGTTAAGAGCAATGGCTTATCTTCCAGAGGTCATGAGTTCAATTCCTAGCAACCACATGGTGGCTCACAGCCATCTATACTGGGATCTGATGGCCTCAGTAGCATGCAGGCATACATGCAGTCAGGGCATTTACATACATAAATAAGTAAAGCTAAAAAACTAATCTACTGGATTTGAATCATAAACTTTTTTTTTTTTTTTGGTTTTTCGAGACAGGGTTTCTCTGTGTAGCCTTGGCCATCCTGGACTCACTTTGTAGACCAGGCTGGCCTCGAACTCACAGTGATTCACCTGCCTCCGCCTCCCGAGTACTGGGATTAAAAGCGTGCACCACCACGCCCGGCTCATCAACTATTTTTAATATAACTTTAACTTTGTAAGGAAAGCAATGCTGACCAGACCCAGCTTTTAACCTGCGGCCTAAGGTGTGATTGGATTCCTGATGTACCCATGTGTTGTTCTCGTTTATTGTTTTGAGGTCTCACTGGAACAGACGGGGCGTGCAGTCCTCCCACCCTCCTCACTTAGTACATGGTCTGGTTAGTCTAGGAAGGTGGGATCTATGAAGATGAGAGTGAGAGATTTTGTACTTCACAAGAGGCAGTGACTAAAATCTTAGATATAAGAACACGGCAGTGGGATGCTGGAGAAATGACTCCCCAAGATAGCATTGGCTATTCTTCCAGAGGACCAGGGTTTGATTCCCAGCATGCACTTGGAGGCTCACAAGCATCTATAACTCAAATCCCAAGGAATCCAATGCCCTTGTCTGGTTTCTGTGGGCATCAGGCATGCACAGGGTGCACTGGCATGCATGCATCTAGGCAAAACACCTAAATGTATAAAGTCATAGGAGGGGGTGGAGAGAGGGGGAAGAGATAGAAATGCAGGGTAGATCTTGTAAGCAGCTAGTTCAGCTCAGACACAACAACATCCATTTTTACCAAGACTCCCAGATTCATCATGGCGTCCCCACCGCTCTAATCAAATGCTATGTTCCTCTTCCCCTTCTTACAACACAAGAACAAGAAAAAGGAGTGGGTTTTCTCCTAGAATCCCTTCCCATGAGGAACCCATGACCATAAGGCCTAAGCAAAGCACCTCTCCTCTAAGAAAAGCGACTTGAGCCAGGTATGGTGGTGCACATCTTTAATCCCAGCACTTAGGAGACAGAGGCAGGTGGATCACTGTGAGTTCAAGGCCAGCTTTGTAGACCAGGCTGGCCAAGATAACATAAAGAAACCCTGTCTCGGGGGGAAAAAGGGGGTGGGAGAGAGAGAGAGAGAGAGAGAGAGAGAGAGAGAGAGAGAGAGAGAGAGAAGGGATTTGAGCTATGGTACATAGTCGCAAATGCCAGTTTCTGTTATTCCCGTAGAACCCCATCTCACGACCAATAAGCCACACTTCTTACATCTGTATTTTATCACCAGTAAACTATGAATCCCAGCACTAACTGAAAGCTACAAAAGTTGAAAAAGTACTTGGCTTAAGTGGTCTCTATCTTGACTTCAATTTCTAACAGAAAACCAAGACTCGCTTATTTGTTAAAACTGACTCAGATGTAGGGAGAAAAGGGGAATAATCAACATACATGAAAAGCTATAAATAACTTAAATTCCAAATTAATTTTTAAAAAGAAAGGTAGGTCCATATTATATACACAACTAAATATCAAAACATGAGGAAAGCCTTATATTAAAATCAATACTCTACCATAAACCAACATGAGAAGGTAAGAGGGATTCTGAATAAGAAAAAGTAACACAACTTCTGTGGAGAAATGAAACTGCTAATAAATTAAGCAGGCATTATAGGCACGCTGCTTGTCACAGACATAACATATGGAGGTAGCATCATACGGAGAATTCTGGTAGTAACAGCATCAAACAAAAATGACACAGAAAATTTCTGCACAGAATTTCTATGCCTGAAAGAACGATTACAAGTATTATTTTTCTCTTGCCACAGATGCAAAATAAGCAAAATCAATAACCAATTCTATTTCTAGGTTTTATCCGCTGCGCTGCATAAAGGCAATTTCGGCACAGCCTGAACAGAACTCCTTACTCAGCATGTTCTCAGACAAGTAAATCTGTCATTCTCACCAGCACACAACTAAGCGAGCTGTGGCACACGGAGCACTTTACAGCTAATGCTTTAATGAAACACAGAGGTGGTTAGGAAAATCTTCAGACACGGGGCCCTTTAGAGTAAGTATATTAAATTTTAACACTTTGGGTGACTGTCATTTCATTGCAATTGATTTAACAACTATAAAAAGCTAAGTTTGTGGTAATATAATCCCTATTAATTTGCCAATTCCTTTTAAATGTATTGGTTTTTCCCAAAGTGCTGGCACACTCAGAAGCAAACTGAAGAAAGCTGAGTTCCCTGAGCAACTCATTCATGGTCATTAGCACGGAATGTTAGTCTGAGGTGTTGAAGGTAGGTCTTGGTTATTCACGTTGCTTAAAATAAACATGGCTAGTCACTTCTACAAAGAATAAAGACACTGGGTATGGGCAGAGAGGTTATATTTAAGTTATCCATACATCTAGGCCACATGACTAGGCTGAACCACATAGCACATGAATTTCAGAGTTATAAGTCACTGATATATCTAATTCTCCCACCATCAGACACAAGGATTAGTTTGAAAGAGAGAAGCAAATATGACATTATGACCTATCTGGATACAAGATTCACTTTAATTAATTTATTTATTTATTTATAGATTTATCTTACTTTCAATTATGTGTGTACTCGTCTGTGTGGGTTATGTGCACACGTGTGCAGGTTTCTGAGGAAGCCACAAACAGTGGATCCGCTTGGGCTAGAGAGTTACAAGTAGTTACAACCTGCTTGACATGGCGCCCACCTCAGATCCTCAGGAAGAGCCACAGGAATCTTAAACAGCTGAGCCATCTCACCAGTTCTTTTTAAGACTCACACTTCTCCCCCCGCCCCCCAACGCTTTCATCTTTACCACTGACTCATGTTACAGGAACCTCGGAAACCATAAAACCAATCACAGAGCTCTATGATGGAATCTGTTAGGACCTGTCCTTTTATTTCCAACTAAGATACAGTACAGGAGAGGCGAAGGCCAGCGAACTGGGAGCTATTAAATAAAGGTGATGTGGAAAACACATCACATCCAAAGTATATGGCCATTGTCACATTTATCAGGGATACTTGTATAAAGACTAAAAGATGAAACACTATCCAAAGAAAGGATGTATGGTAAAAAAGGAAAAAAAATAAATAAATAACTGTACTGTCCGCAAAGTAAAACAGCTACAGGCAATGAACCAGATTTGGGTTTGTTGTTCATTTGTAAGCAGGAAAAAAACAATTAATCAGATATGACCCTATGAAGGAGAATATATTAATTGTTTTCAGTTTTGGATCTGATTTTTTTTCATAGACCAGTACTTTTTAGCTCTACCAATTACTCAATGCCCAGTTTTCGTGGGAGTCACATTAGCAGACTAGAAAACAGACACCTCACATCTCTCCACGGCTCGGGAAGCTTTGCCTTTGGAGAACGGTTGCCGCAACTGGTCCAGCCAACCACGACCTCTAACTGTCACAGCAGAGGGAGGGTTCCAAGAGGAAGAAAAGTGACAAGAAAGAATGAGCTTCTTTCTAAGGGTCCTAGTGGGGGACGGGGTGGAGAATGGGCAGGAAGGCCCTGGAAAGCAGGAAGGAGGAGGAAGTGTACAGGGCAGGGAAGACAAGCCCCAGGCTGCCATCTGTTTGACAGCGTGTGGCTTTGCCTTTGTTTTATGGAAACACACCTACGGGAACAATGCCATCTGCAGAGAGGAACCAGAGCAAGTGGGAGAGAAGCAAGAAACACAGATGTGATGTAAGGATCCTCTCTAATCCCAAGAAAAACTGGAATCTGACATCACGGGAATCTCATTATTTTATTCAAGCTTAACTAAAAATGACCTGCCAGGACAAGCCCCAGCAAAATGTCTGATTTTTAAAGTTAAAAATGGCAGTGTGGACCTACAAGCATAGTTTGGGCAGGAGGAGTACAGGAGGCCTGAGAAAAGATAAAAATCAGGCTGGCCTTATAAGGCCTTTCCTTCTCCAAGAGTGAGATGGCACGCTCCGCACTGCACAGGCAGTTTTGCCTTTCACGGGAGGAAAAGCCGCTGTGGCTCAGAACTGTCCTGCTGAAGTTCACTGCTGATTTATGTCAGGTGAAGATGTGCAGATGCTCGCAGACAGGCGAGACGCATGCTTCTCCCAGCCAAGGGAAAAATGGATGGAGCGGGCAGGGATTTACCAACTCCCAGCTGCAGGGGTTTGGTGACCACAAACAAATATTTCATTCTCCTCACCTAAGTTAATTTATTTTTCCAGAGATGACAGTGATGAAATGAGCATCAGATCAACGTAGAGAAGAGGAACCCGCACGTGCGCGCGCGCGCGCACACACACACACACACACACACACACACACACACACACACACACACACACACACGATGCCAAGAGCACCTGGACACAACCCTTGGAATCCAGGAAGCTGACATACACAGCAAGCTATACCGATGCTAAGCTATCTTAGACAAACAGCATAGTATTTCCAGGCAACACACACATCCTCCCATGTATGTTCAACCTTTACTTCACTTAATGCCAAGCACAATGCAAATATTATGCAAAGCAGAAGTTACACCATACTGATTATAAAAGAAGGCCTGGACATGCATAATTTGGAAAACTACCTTCAATCTACCGTGAGGGAACCCACAGAAACAAACGGTCAACTATTCTTCGAAAATTTGGCTGCCATTGCTGTTATCTTATAGACTACAGGGATTGTGGGGAAGAACCAGGAAACTGGCTTTCTGAAGAAGCATTAATGAGTGTCAATGTAGTTAAGCAATTACGTCTAGTTAGCAGCTGTGAATGTGGTAAAAAAAACTAATAAAACCTTTTGAAGGAGAAACTGTACGAAAAATTTCAAATTCCATGTCAAGATGACCTTAGAGCAATTTTGTAAAATCTTGGAGCAGAAAAGAAAAAAGAAATATAGAACATATCATTTTCAAATAAAAATTTTAAACTTAAAATTTGTTCTTAAACATTTCAATTTGAATTAATATCTTCTCAGTGAATTGATTCTGAATTTCAAGAATGAAACGTTCTAACAGTTGGCTTCTCTCTTGTTACTAGTGGCCTCAAAACTGCCTCTTAGCCCAAAAACATAAAACATGCACAGCCTAACTCTCTAGAAAAAGGTCTCTAGCCACGGCTTTCAGAATAAACAGAGCAAGTCAGCTACACACTGGGAAGAGACAGTGGCTATAGGTTATCGGGAAGGAAAACTCAAGAGGAACATATAGGACTTTTTTTTTCTTTTGGAGACAGTTTCTCTGTCTTGGACTCGATTTATAGACCAGGCTGGACTTGAACTTGCAGAGATCCACCTGCTTCTGCCTCTGCCTCCCCAAGTGCTGGGACCACAGGTGCGCACCACTACACCCAGCGGAGAAACATACAATTTTAAACATATTTGTTCATTAAGATTTCCTTTTTTTTTTAGATTTATTTATTATGTATATAGTGCTCTGTCTGCATGTACATATGCATGTGAGAAGAGGGCACCAGATCTCATTATAGATGGTTGTGAGCCACCTTGCAGCTGCCAGGAATTCAACTCAGGACCTTGGGAAGAGCAACCAGTGCTCTTAACCTCTGAGCCATCTCTCCAGCCCCTCATTAAGATTTCTTTAAGTGATTAAAAAACGTATTCATGGGCTAGAGAGATGGCTCAGTGGGTAAGAGTACCTGTGTTTGTAAAGAGGGCCCAAGTTTAGTTCTCAGCACCCACCTCTGACAGCTCACAACCATATGTAACCCCAGTTCTAGGGGCTGTGACAGCCTTGTGACCTTCATGGGCATAAAGCACGCACGCAGTGCACACACATCCGTGTAGGCAAAATGCTTACAGGTAAAACTAATAACCCGCCCAATATTTATGAAAAATAATGAACTACAATAATAGTATAGTATAATGAAAAAGCAGTCACTGGACATCAGATATAGAACAAAGAAAAAACAAAACCTGAGCCGGAACAACTACAGTATCTGTGGTAAGGTAAGACAAAATATATACGTGTAACATTTTATAATTAATACCATTTCCCCTCAATTCTGAAATGAGAACGCAATGCTTTTATTACTTTTTTAAAAATGATAAACTGAGAATGGCCCAGTATTAGAATGTTTAAGGATTAAATACTATCAAATACACACTTAGGGGAGTTCTGAGGCTTTCCGGGGCAAGGAAGGGAGAGAACTGACTGCCCCAAGGGGCTTGCACACCCTGGGCAATGGCTCTAGCATGGATCCTATGCCCCTTCTTCTCTTTATTTTTTATTGTGAGATAGGGATTCACTAAGTAGCTCAGGCTAGCCTCTAGAACCCAAGCAAATCACAAACTTACCATGTTTCTGCATCAGCCTATGTAGTAGCTGAGATTACAGGTTTGCAAAATCCATCCCATTGAAATCTAAACGATTTTCTGAAGCGTCCAAACATACTAATACAACCAGGACTCTGAACTTAACTTACAAAGCAAGTAACATGTAACTTTCAAGTTTCCCAATATGAGTGATCAACAGTTGCACTCAGCTGTTAGGTCACTGTTAGCCTCAAATCACTCACAGAGCTCCAGCTAATATTATACCCTTTTCCATTAACACTGGCTCCCAGGACAGGCTATACACTCAATAATTCCCAGGTAATTTTCAGTTTATTCAATCCTTCATACAAGATGTTTTATTAGAAAAAATATTTTCTCTATAAAACTATGCTATTTAAAATCTTAATAGATTCAAAGCATTCTTAAATGCCATATGGCTGTCTGCAATCTTCCCACACTGGTGTCTGCCTAGCACAACAAATAAACTATGATGGGAGCTGGTTTTCTGGGAATAAGAAACTTTCAGAAATGCTTCAGCTCCATAAAGTAAAGTTCCGTGTTCCTTCTATAGGCTATCAATGCTTTTAGAATGACACTTACCTTTACTTCACAGGCTCACTGAAAGCCTCGGGCTCCCTGTCTGCAAGCACTTTACTGTCACAGTAGATCTACAATATGAGTCATTATATGCCAGAAAATTAAACAAGGAGTGTCCCAGAGGCCCTGGTCATGTTACTAAGACTGAGATTGTCTTACTCGCCATGATGCAGGGCATTGTCAAAGATGCTACTGCCCGGATGTACACCGACACTACTGGGTCCTAGTGAACAGAAACGCACAGGCAGCTCCGTTCTCCCCGGCAAGCCACTGAGGGTTAAGTTCAATACTCTGCATGTTTTAAGCACTCAGAGTCATTTATACCTTCCTACTATTCAGAGGTTTAGTGATAACTGCTCAAATATTCGTTGTGTTACATTCTAAATACTAAATTCCCAAATGAAAACGAGAGCACAGCTAGGATTACTGAGAGTCACCTCCACACACAAAGAGAGCACGCATGCTGAAGTGTGCTTTGCTGCCCATGGCAACTGTGCTGCAGTCAGCCTTGCAATGCTGCTCACGCAGGGCTGTTCAGGTATCAGGGCCCATTCACAACATCTGAGAATGCATTAGCCAAACCAACTTGTTTTTTTTTTTTTTTAGCTCGTTATGATTCAAGTGAATTAATAATATCACACAGCATGTGTGATGAAACAACACCAAGCACGGAGCAACATTAAAGCCCCTTTCCACTCAGGCATAACTCATCCTGATCTTTACTACCAGATCCAGCTAAAGGTCAAGCCATATATGATGCTGTAGACCCAGGAAATATATTATTTCACTGTTGAACACAGACTGAAATGAGGGTGACTAATTTTTAAAATGGAATTAATTTAAAAATTATAAATAATGAAAAAGTCTCCACTATCAAATATATAAAATAAGCCTTACCATTGATTGCCAGCAACAATTTAAGCCTCCTCGCACACACATGCATATCACTAATGCTTTTAGTGCAACATAATTTTTCCATATTCTTTAGTATATATTCAATAAGCATCACTCTGGTCAGAGAACACAAACAAGGTCAGAAACAGCTGTGTGGTGAATTACAAACCTTAACAACTTCTGAACAGACTTAAATGGAGGAGTCATCTAAAAGTCATTTAGCTTGATAGGCGACTGGTAATGACCTAGACAAGCTAATAAGAGCCATATATTAATCTGCACTATTCCATAGTAAAAGGCCAAGATCTTAACATGCACTAACCAAAACGGGGGTTCCAAGCATGCACGACTGGAGGAAGTAGAAAAGAATTATCTATTAAAGACTGGGTAAGCAATAATTCCTTCCCAATTGGCACCAATACTTTATAAGCATACAAAGCTTTTTGTTTGTTTGTTTTTGTGGTTTGTTTTGTTTTTTCAAGACAGGATTACTCTGGGTAGCCTTGGCTGTCCTGGACTCGCTTTCTAGACCAGGCTGGCCTCAAACTCAGAGATCCGCCTACCTCTGAAGGCATGCACCATCATGTCTGGGGCATACGAAGCTTATAAAAGACTTGGTTCGAGCCACAGTACAGAGACCATTAAAATGCAGTGTTACCAGCCTTGAAATTTAAAACAACAAAGGAAGAGGCAAGTTCAGGTACTTGTTGTTTTAGTTTTTGGATCACTGGTTGGCTTTTCAGGGTAAAGAAGGTTGAAGTGTCCATCTTCAGGATCTGCCTGTGTGGACATGGATGGAGGCTGCTGGGCTTTTTTATGTAATGATAGTTCTTGAAGGCGGCTGAATCCCAAGCAGTGACGCTTCTCTTCAAATCCCTCAAGAGACGTTCAGAGACCAACTTCTGGAAGGAAGATGAGCTGACCTGATTCAATCAAGTCAACAGTGAATCCAGCAGGAAGAGGCCAAGGAATCAGCCTGCAGTGGTGGGGCACTGACTGAACGCTGCAGCCTTAGCCTCTCCGGGAGTGAGGTGAAACTGATGAGTTTTGTAAAACCATCACTAATACATCTACTTCAGTATTTCTCAAGGACGGCTCTTCCACCATCAGGATGGGTCACCCAGGAAGCTTCTACACAATGCATACTCCTGAATAACCTTCCAGATAAGGGGCAATAGTTCACAAGAAAGGAAGCTAAGGATGTACCCCAGCAGCTCAGAGGAAGACAAGAGGCCTGTCTTTACCACATGTCTGCACTGACACAATGGTTACAGCATAACATGATGCACTATCATACAGTCAGCAGCACAGACAGCCAAACCATTAAGAGCACAGTGCTCTGAATATATGCATTTGGCTCGGCAGTAAATGCACGCCTGGGTATATTCACGGATACACGAATGGAGAAGCACGGGGACAGACAGCAAAATTAATACTACTTTTAAAAAATTAAAACGTGATTCTTTTAGAGTTGGCTCAACAAATCCATTCGTGCCACTTTGGAAATCCTCAAGGGCTCCAAAATTCTCACTATCTACATATTTGGCCCATGTGATAATAACTTCCCAAACATGTCAAAGGGAACCGAATGGGAAGAAGAAGTACGGGGCTGATTCCAGCTTCTCTGAAATATCGCAGCACTGTGCTGCTTTTTATCCCACATGGTTGTGCTGGGAGACAGCACCACTGTCCCTGGTACATCTGCTGCAAAAGACGTTGCCTAGCAACAGCAATCAATGCTGGATTTCCCTTTCACCATTTTCCTGATGACTGAAACACCGCTCCAAGGTACTATTTGCAAACACCTCCTGTTTGATTGACCACATGTGTTTGATAATTTTTCTCCTGGTTAAAAAAAAAAGAAAGAAAGAAACTGAACTAAGATCCCTAGGATGAAGGTTAGGGAAAAATCTAGAACAGCACAGGGAGCTTTGGGGTGTGTTTGATGAAGAAAGTCTTTGACAGCTCATTGATTTTATCCACTAGACACTCTTTCATTCTGCCATTTTAGAACTGGTTTCTACTACCTCATGGGAGATGAAAGCTGTTAGCGTGAATTATCACCCTAAACGCAGATTTACAAGGGACTGCCATGAAACACAAAAAGCAAATAATTTTCAGAAACACACCTAATACCTACCTCATATGTTTGTTAGTGCTCCTGCCTTGGTCACATTCTTACCAACACCAAAACTACAAATAATGTAATGGCCCCAGTGATATCACAATATATAGTTCTTACAGACAGAAAATATCTGAAAGATAAATACTTGATGCTAATGAAGAAAACACACAGAAAATAGCACCATCCACTCGGCTGGATAGGAAAGGAAAGGAAAACTGAATGGGGGAAGAAGATGGCGGATTTTAAATACAGTATGACAACATGTTTCGTAGTGAATGCTTCATTAATTAAGACTCAAGAACTTGAGAGTAGGTCTCAGTTCCTTTTCCTGCCATGGTAGGCCCAAGTCTACCACAGCAGGGAAGTCTAGACACAGATACTTGCAGCACCTGGCCACACCTCGCTCACATTCAGAATGCAGAGAGGTGACAACCACTTACCGCTGCTCAGCTTTCTTTCTGTGCTTGTCTTACAAAATGACATCACACACAGTGGGAGGATCTTTTCTTGATATTTATCCCAACCAGACTAATCTTCCAAAAGCATCCCTGGAGGCCAACCTCACAGATGATTCTAGAGTCTGTCACGTGGACAACTAACACTAGCCATCTGACATACTCCAAGAGAGCTGACATTTTGAGGTCTATGTAAAATTACAAAGTTAAAAGTTACCAAGGTAGAGGTTGTGTGATATTCAGTTTTCATATTTACTGAACATCTACTATTGCAAATGCTACTGGGTAGCATAAAGGTAAGTGAAACATGACCCTGCTCTCTCTTGGGTCGGAAGGGTCATATAAATAAATGGCAGAGTGAGGGCACAGAAGGCAGGTATGGAAGCAGCTGATCCAAACATGGGAGGCAGAGAGAGAGACAGAGCACTGGGAATGGCCAGAACCCGCCCCTAGTGTCACATCTCCCATAAGGCTACATCTCCTAGTCCTTCCCAATCAGTTCCACCAACTGGGAACAAGTATGTGAGCCTATGGGGCCATTTTCATCCAAACCCACCACTACATACAAGACAGAGCGGCAGAAATAAACAACAGACCATCAAGCTCCTGACTTGGTCCCCAGCCTGCACTATATACACTGCACACTCAGACCAGAACAGTGACTCTGTCCAGAGGCCAAGATGAATCCCACCCAGGTATATTCTGACTCCATCTCCTGGGGCTGGTGTTTTTCCCATGATGCCCAGGATCATCTCGCTGTCTGCAATGGCCACTAGCTTTGAATAGACCACAGCTCTAGCCTGTGATGCTGCACACAGTCCTGCTGACTTCTCTCACTGAATACGGTAACCTGCTTCTTTCAGGAGAGTTATTTCTAGACCCGTTTATCTTCTAAGCTACCACCAGGTGCCTTCCTGAACCAGCCTTTAAGTGACATGTATCAACAAAAACTGCGTTCGTTCGGATACCAGCAGAGAAGACAGCCATGGTTTAATCTTGTGGTTACTGTTTCAAAATCCATCAAACTGAGAAGTGACAGTGTTGGTCTAATGGAAACAGGGTCATCATAACACCAAGATGTGAGAGTAATGAGACTGAAAAAGCCAAGAGAAGCATCCTGAAATCCATTTTTTATTTCTCATCCTAGATGAGAAATCCGAAGGAAAGACTCTAATTTTTAAAAGATGTATTTGGTATGAGAACCTATCACCCGCTGTGTATACATTAGCAATGCTATGGAAGTGCATATAGAGTCGATTATCCATGCCGGTTTTCCACTTGGTATTAAATTTAAATTAATAGATATGGTACATGTATTTTCTTTTTTAAAATATTTTCACCTCTCTTAAAATGCTTTTGCTATTGTGTCTCATTCAAATTAAGATGCAGTGATTCACCAATTACTACCACAAAAGCCATATGCAAGTGAACGAGGAGCCTATGATGATCATCTGTACCATTGCTGGCTGCTTTATAGGGAGCATGCCCAAACAGCATCTGAAAAAGCAGCTTCATTTCCAATGGAGATCGGGACAGTAATAAAATGGTTTCACAAGCCCGGCACTAAATACATCTTTGTTTGTACGGTCTATGTGTATTGTCATGGGACAGGTGCAGGAAAATATAAAACATAAATATTTAAAATCCTACTGAGCTACTGGGAAGTCAATGACAAAGAACAAATATAGATGCAGGGTTTCATGCACATATTTAAATACATAAATTACTTTGAGATTATCAAAAAGCTGCATCACTCCATTTTCTTATTCAACACTTATTGTTATTCAACAGCACTATATTTTTTGAATTATGAGCTGTCTTTAAAATGTCACACAATAGTAAATTCATCAAGGCGCTAATGAAAGTCATCAGTAATGAGTAGAAACATTCAGTTAGTTTTGCATTTAAGAGAAAAATCTTTATCCTTTTGTTTTCAACCATAAATTACTTGGATCACTTGCTCTATAGAGTCTTTAAGCCTTATCTTTATGCTTCAGGGCCCAACAGGACACAATCAAAGCTCAACAGAGTTTGCCTGACGAAGGGAAGTCCAAAGGCTAACAGGCTCTGCCCTGTAAGGCTACAGGCTTCCCCAGTCAATGGTTTTAAATAAAATAAAAATAAATAAAATACATATTGGAAAGTAAGACATGGTTACATCATTTTGCCTTCGTCCCTCCAACCTCTCCATTACGTCACCTCCCCTAGCTTTCTCAGCAGAGACATGCAGCTAGCCTGACCACCCCAGCCTGAAGCCTGACCAAATGTGTTTTAACAGCAGAGAGGATGCCTGGGGGCTTCTCCAGGCTGAGAAGCCTGAAAACCAAACCCCTACATAGGACCGAGATTCCCAGAGACTACGAGTAGCGGATCTGAACCACTGTGCATCAGGACCCCGAAGGACAGCACACCCAACCGAAGCCCAGCTCAACAACTAACGGTCAGAAGGACCCAGCACTGTTGATGCTCTTGACACCCAAGAGAATAAACAGCAAACTTGATCTGGATAAGCGCAGGTCTAGAAAACGTTACAGCGACGACGCAGAATGAGCTGCACCTAGATGCTTCATCGTGGAAAAAGACGTCTCAGATGCTGCCCAAAGACTAACGAAATGGGGGCAGGGAGCACGAGCTGGCTCTATACAAAATCAAAACATCAAAATAAACCAAATACCAAAGCCAATCCAGACATGAAAAATTGCAAAGAAATAAAGAGAATGAAACTCAGAATAGTGGTTGTCACTTGACAGAAGTGGAGAAAGAAGGGGGTTTGGAAGATGGCACGGACTAAAGGGACGCTTTTATCTGCGTTATGTGTAACCTAGAGGGAAAGTAGTGTTCATTGCACTAAAGGATTTAAAGACAAGTTTGGTTTGTTTACTTACACACACACACACACACACACACACACACACACACACACTATCCATAAAGCCACCGTCATGCTGCAGCAGCACACACGTGTCAGAAAGAGAAACGACACACTTCTGGGAACATCACAGCCAAACACCCATGTGCTTCAAATAGTAGCAGATTCAAAGGGGTGAAGGAGCAGGCACCTAGGTAGCCCTCCATCTCAGAGAGCACCATCAGCCCCCCTTGGATACCCAGTTGTCGTATGTACCTATGATATAAACTAGGCTTCAGCTAAATCACCGGTGTTTGTTGGTTTGTTTGTCTGTCTGTTTGTTTTGATCTCACCAGCACCGCATATTCAATTCCAAGTCTAATGACATCTGTAAACACAATTTCCGGCATAACTGTCCTCAGCCTTCACTGTACCGGATGAAACTCTAAATATCCCCAAGCTGATACTCCATGTAGACTAACTGCTCCGATCTGAAATGCTTACGGCTAGAAAGTCTCTCGTATTGGGGAATTTTTTCCAGATTTTGAGTTTTTGCACAGACTTTGTAAGTTGTACATATGTATGTAATCCAAAATTTCAAAATCTGAGGACCAGATGTGGTGATCCACACTTGTTGCCATCGCTGAGGCAAAAAGACTGCCACAAGTCTGAGGCCAGCCTGGGCTGTATAGAAAATCCTTAGAGATAGATAGATAGATAGATAGATAGATAGATAGATAGATAGATAGATAGACAGACAGACAGACAGATAGATAGGCAGGCCGGCCGGCCGGCAGATAACTGAAATACTCTAAAATAAGAATCTTTGACTCTCTTTGAGTACTCAGAAAGTCCTAGGCTTCAGAGAATTTGGATGATCCTGCACCTACCTCCACATCTGTCACTTGGGCTCTCGCTTTCCTTCTGTTTCCCTGTGTCATCACCATTCACGGCAGAGGCTGATCTGCTGTTTTGACTGTAGTGATGTCTGCGCTGGCAGAGGAACAGATGGGTAGGTCTGCTACATGATGAATATTTGCCAACAATAGGAAGGGTGTAAAACTAAATCTCTAAGAAACCCAAACACAGCCACAAGGAGCCTAACAGATAATTAAAACACTCACTGCTGGAGAGAGAAATTGCCTCAGCATCATAGAATGAATTCAAAACCGCTTGTAGAAAATGAAAGGCAACCAAAACAACACGTTGCTAATATTAACTCCTACTTATAATGATCACACTGGGGTTGGACTATGATTCGGCATTGTGCGCATATTTATCTGATTCTCCATTTTAGAAAGCACAAATTATTGGTTTGTGTTATTGAGTTTATCACTGATAACAAATGCAATGAATACCTCATGTAATAAGAAATAAACAAAATTCAAAAATCAAACTTGGGGTTTGAACCACTGTGCCTTACTAGTGACACATTTTTGAAAAAATACCTGGATTTCTTAGAGTTTCCATCTCATTTGTAAGTAGATTTTTTTTTTAAAAAAGACCTTAATTCCCAATGTTCCTATGAGAATTATACAGATTACACAAAAAAGTTAATCAAAAGGTGGGCTCTTAGTAAATATGAGTTTGCTTAATCAAGTCCCAGCTGACAAAAATAAGTCAAATTTTTTCATTACTCCCTTTAGAAAGAGTCAAGGATGACTTAATTTTAGGGTCGTGTTTAAAACCCAAATACCCACATAAACTACAGGCTGCAGAGAACTCTAAGCTGTCTACAGCCACACTCTGGCAACAGGGCATCCTGGAAGGGATCTAAGGTGTGGTTTGTTGCCTAGGTAGGAAGCAATGGTTCCCCACAGTGACGATCACAGCTGTGCAGATGACTCACACATGTGTTAACATCAACTCTGAAAGCCACTGCATGTGTGTCCATGCTACAGTTAAATCATATACTCCGTGTCAGGATGCCCCTTTATACTCAACCCCATAGCTTTTGCTGTTTTCTTTTCTTGATATTAAGTTAACCATTTTCTAGTTTGCTTTCCTCCCTCCAAACCCTTCCATATATACCTCCTCACTCTACATTCCTTAGCTCCCTGTAGTTCTTTGTGTGGGGTTGAGGTTTCGTGGGCTTTTCCTGTCCAGTTAGACATGTCTACTGTTGTTTCTCCTCAGCTCATGCGCAGGCAGCCATGTTGGTAAGACTTTATGGCTGTAACCTGACACCTTCACACTCATTCCTTCCAGCCTGTCTCCCGCAGTGGTCCTGGCTTAGGCAAGAGAGCTATTTTGTAGACAGACCCCCTGGGATTGGTCTCTACAACTCTTACTTTCACTGGTTCTGTTTCTGGTTGTGGTGCTTTGTAGACTCTGCCCTGAGGTGTCTAACAGTGACTATAAATAAGCACAGAGAGCTTTCAGCCCTCAATTCAACTTCTCTGGTTCCAGGCAGAGGAAGGAAACAGGCAATGGACACAGATAACTGCCACAGCTACGGGGGGCTGTGGGGCAGGACAGTGGGGGTGGTCTCAAGTCAACTGCACAGACTTAGCCTCCTGAAAAAGTTCAGACCCTTCGAATCTCCGCAATTTTAGTTTCCTGTCCCTGTACCTCCTCACTGAAGGGGGAATATTTTGAAGTATTTGTTTACTCTGCCATTTGCTAAGAGTTCAGAAGAAGGAACACAGTTAGAACATCAATGGCCCTCGCTTCTCTGACAGACTTGCCAATCTCACCTTAGTGACATTTTAGGGGCCATGTTCTTTGCTTTGTTTCTTCTGAAGTGACACAGGGAGCTGGGGGAAAGAGTGTATTTTGAGTTGTTCTTTAAGACTAATAAAACTCTGGTAACTTTAACATATTAGAATTGCTAAATTCTATAATTTCATTTGGATGAATTCAATGGTATCATAACATTTAGCTTGAGCAGTTTCTCCAAATTAGTTTTGATTGTTTTGATAGTTTTCATTGGTTTTACATACTTCTCACCTGTGAGAAGATTTGAAACATTTTATTTTCAAGTCATTCTGTCAGACATCTTTCACTAATAATAAAGAATCTTTTTGTGCACAGCTACCTGAGTGTACAAGACCGAGATAGAGTGCTCACTGCTTTCTTCTCACACTGGTAGGACACAGTAATAAAACATAAGCAATGCTTTTAAAGTAAAATACTAAGTTCTTCAAAGAGAATATGACAGAGGTACAGTGGGGAGCTCTTTCAGTCTGTGGGGTAACGGGCTTTATCTTCCTGAGACCTTCAGAGCCCAGTTTCAAAGCAAAGGAACCAGCGACGCCAAGGGGCCTGTTTTGAAAATGAACTAGTATGTCCGAGGGCCAGAAGGAAGTACAGCGTAGCCGAGCTGCGGTCACAGCATAAGATGTAACGCGGCACAGAGAAAGGCTAGTGCTGAAAATGAGGTCATTTTATTCTAAACCAGTGAGAGAATAAAGAAGCTAAGAAAAGCCAGGTGTGACCAAATTCAGACTTCAAAAGATCTAGTACTTTCCCACTAAAAAGCCGGAGGAGCAGGAAAGGAAAACGGAGGGAAAACGGTGGGGATCCTGCCCGACCCAAGAACATGTGGGCTACTTTGGGCCGTGGTGGCAGCATAAAGGTTGCGGCATCTTAGACATTAGAGGAAATACCGATTTCTCTTTAGTTCTGTACCTGTGACATTTTTTCTTACCAATCTAATCAAGAGTTTTAATGACCACTAGCTTAATAAGTGGAAGTGAAGCAGAACTGCTTCGGCCACGGCCAGTCCCCGGCTGCAGTCCCAGGCCAGGGTCTCACAGCAACCACTGCTACACTTGAGGAGTCCACCTTGGGAGGGAAATGCAGTTAGGGATAGAAAGAATAGGAAATAGCATCCCTCTAAGGATGGGTTAGAGTCACGGGACTCTTGTGGCTTGAATGAGAATAGGCTCATTCCCAGTAGACACTGTTTAGGAAGGATCGCGAGGTGCGTCCCTGGGGGAGGGGTTTGAGGTTTCAAAAGTCCATGTCAGGTCCTTCCTCACTCTCTCTTTGCCTGCAAATTACTTGCAAACCAGGTGCAAGCTCTCAGTAGTTGCTCCAGCATCATGCCCACCTAGCTGGCACCATGCTGCCCACCACGATGATCATGATTCACCCTCGGAAACTGTAAGCAGGCCCCAATCAAATGCTTTCTTTCATAAGAGGTGCCTTGGTCATAGAACAGTGACTAGAACACCTATAGTCTTTGCTTTCATAAATGTGTAAAATTAGCAGCATCATATAAATATTACAAAACAAGGAAAGTGATGCCTCATAGGAGAAAAGAAAGAAAAACAGATTTACTAGTCCCAGCTAGTAGTACAAAAACAGTCCCGGGTCCAGTCATTTCACAGAGTATGTCTGTAATGTATTTGAGCCACACTCTGGCCCTCAATCTGGAAAATTGGCTCCCACCTAAAATAGACTTCCATGAATGTGCTCTCCTAATCAAATTGTTAGTGTGGTTTCCATCACTGTGAGTGGTCTAGTCAGTAACCTGACAGAGAACAAAGAGGGGATAAATGGCCTATGAAAGCCTCACCTCAGCTGTCTCACACTCACCCTTCGCTCCAAAATGAATCATGAGTGAATCCCGCAGCCTTCCTATTACCTTGGTATAACACCTGCCTTCCTAGTTAGCACCCTGGGAAAGAATTAAAGACTGCTAATGATAAAGTCACATGCTAATGCATTTATTCAATTTATATGATAACTGAAGTATATTTTCACCCATGACTATTACACAGTAACTATAAATAATGTGAAAAAACAGTGAATCTTGCATTTTATTTCTTTATTTTTTTTGTTTTGTTTTTGTTTTTCGAGACAGGGTTTCTCTGTGTGTAGCCTTGGCTGTCCTGGACTTACTTTGTAGACCAGGCTGGCCTCGAACTGACAGAGATACGCCTGCCTCTGCCTCCCAAGTACTGGGATTAAAGGCATGCGCCACCACGCCCAGAAAATGTTACATTTTGTTAGACACTATCTTTTGATGTTGACTATATATCCAATTAATCCATTAAGTTTCTTACACAAAGCCTGGGCTGGGGCACCTGTGCCCACTTGTGGCACTATCTACAGGCCAAGACGACAAATCTCTGATGTTCCTACTTTTTTTCAACTATGGATTAAGAGTAGAATTACAAAGCAGAAATATTTCTTCCTATAGTGCTACTGTTTTCATTTTTAGTTTTTAATTTTTCTTTCTTTTTTTGTTTTCGTGTATGTGTGTGTATCTGTGTGTGTGGCACATACATGCCCACACTCAAGCACACTACTAAAGACAGAACCCACAGCATATTAGGCAGCTGTATACGTCCAGATGCCCATCCATGCATCTCCTCTTTCTTTGTAAATTTTGATGCAGGGTTTTTACCAAGTGCCCCAGGCTGGTCTCAAAACCTGCAGTCTTCCTGTCTCAGCTTCCTAAGGTTTCAAGAACTTGCCATTATACTTAGCTACTTTTAAATTTTAATCTGTTGTAGACACATTGAGGGGGGAAGTATGAAAACGCTGTCCAGAAAGCTGCCTATGCAGTCACAGGACAGCCACCATCGGCACCAGCATAGGTGTATGTGGGAAGTCCACGTGTTCCTGCTTTAGGGAAAATGCAATGTACCAAATGCAGCTGTGACACTGTCGCAACCAGCGGACAAGTTTGCACACAATAGCTATAAACTCCATATGAAAACCCAAGCTCTGGTTATTACTAAAATGTACACGCACCCTAACACTGATTCACAGAGAACAGAAATCATTACATTCTTTAAAACTGCAGAGGGGGCAGGGGAGATCAACACAGGATCATGAGCGGTTTCTCGGTATACCAGAGATGACTTCCCACTCATATCAAAACAGCCTTCGTCATCTGGGGCTGGAGTTGCTCATCAGATGCACCACTTGACACACAAAGCACGCCATGAATGGCAATTGCTTTTTGGGATACAAATCTGTACAGATTATATCCTGGGTCTGATGCCATCAACCTGCCATAGCAAATCAATTTTTTTTTCAAAAGGAAGGGTAAGACCAATGTTTATTTTGTGTTAAGGAGACAAAATCCAATGGGAAGAAGAAAGACAGACATTAAAATCCCTGTGCCCTAGCTTAGTTTTTTTTTCCTTGGGAGCACTGAGCAGGTTTTATTGAATTGAACCTAATTTTGCTATGGAGACAGTCCTAGCACCGAGATAGTCTAGAAGAAACCGCATTTGGGCAATTTCTCTTATTCTAGCACTTTAGTTGTCTCAGAGATTGACCAAAAAGCCATAGTTTTAAATGCCAATGAGAATGTGAGCGTGCACGCACACACGTGCACACACACACACATGCTCACTGGGGTTCAGATATAATTGGAATGTGTTTTACAGTAAATCTGAGCCGCTTTTCTTCCTTTGTGACGTGGCGCTTGCTCAGTGGTCAGAGGGTTAATGAATGAAATGGATCACTAGACTGAAAATAAAAATCACTATTTTAAAAAAAAAAGGCAACATCAAGAGAATTAGGTGATACATAACACTGCAACCACGGAGAATTCTCAACAGGAAAATAAAGCCTTGTAGCCCCAGCATTTTCATTAGTTTTGCAGTAACACTGGATGCAATGTGAATTATAATGAGGCAGAGAGCGGCGGCGGCAGGCCCTTTAAAGAACATATACGGAACAGACGGAAGCACTCCTGCTCGCAGGGCCGCAGGCACTGGCCAGTCCACTCCACCATGCCTTATGAATTACAGTAACCCTAAGATAGCTAATTCATATAGAAAAACACTGCGCTAACCTGCATGATTAAAATGGTTCAATAGGCAATACTACATAAGCATGGTGTGCCATAAAGATATAGGACAGAATATGGAATGACACAAATCAGTCAGATGTGCGTAATAAGCCTTCATAAAACTATGTGGTTAGAAACCAGAAAACGTTTCGTGTGGTTCATTTCAACAGAGGCAAAACCTTTATGGAAAACCTAGGATGCCGTTCCAGTTTAACAGGAGGCAGCAGAATGGACGGAGAGACAGGACATGATGACGGGCTATTGAGACGCGTCTCACAGCACAGCCATTTTTCTTTGCATTCAATTATTCATTTCTTAGTGCCAAAATAGTAGGCCTTTTGCATAACTTAGGTTAAAACAGACAAAAGGCCACAGCACGTTACCGATGCACCTGCCCAAAGTATACAGTTGGGGCATAAAAGAAGACAAGAATGAACCTGGCTGCACCCATTGCAATTGCAGTGTGCTAAATAATATGCTAATTTCTGGCTTGGTCACCATAAATGTGAGCCTTTCTAGTCCACCAGAACTAAAGAATTGTTCTCAGTTTCTACGAGAACGTGAGGAAAGTATTGCCTTCTAGGCATATAATGATGTCTGTCCTGTGTTTACAGGAGTTACTTACTACCAAGAGAGCGGAATTGGAAAACCCGACCCAGGTGCTCAGTTCCTCAGGCACACGAGAGCAACATTGACACCGGGCAGTGCCGCTTCCAACCCAAGATACACCCTGGTTTGTATATGCCTCATTCTGTCCCAGACTGTTGGCTTGAGTTTCTATCCTGAGAAATCATTAACTTCTTAAGTAGGGGGATTCTGGGAAAGAGGACTTGGGTGACACAAGGGGTTGAGATGTCCTACGTGGCCTAGCTCACTCTGCAACTCTATAATCCAAAAAAGGAGCCACAAGCCACTTAGCTTAATGAAGGGTTAAAATTTCTTATTTAACTTAATAAGTTTACATTTTAATAGCCATATGTGGTTTTTGTGGTTTTGTTTTTTTTTTTTTTTTTTGATAGAATACTGGAAACAGAAGCAACATATAAAACATCCACCATGACAAAAAACACTACTCTGCAGGCTAGGGCACAGGGTTGTTGTAGGTGGATATGTGCACCTCTGAAAACATCATGGCATATTAAAGCTTGCGCTGTAAGGGTGTATGGTATGGAACAGCCAAGTCCTATCCAAGACATTACTCAAGACCTTAAAGATCACAATAACGATATCCGTGTCATTAAAATGTATTAAGTTCTTGATGAGGAAGTACAGCTTTGGACCACTATTGTATTTACAGTAAATGATGCATAGCCAAAACTTTGTATCTGGGTCTTTACGGTAGAACTTTTGTTTAGCATGAATGAAAACCTAGGATCTATGCCCAGTAATGCACAAAACATCAGCAAACCACACACATCCTTTTAAAATTAGAGGTGGGGGCTGGAGAGATGGCTCAGAGGTTAAGAGCACTTGACTGCTCTTCCAAAGGTCCTGAGTTCAATTCCCTGCAACCACATGGTGGCTCATAACCACCTACAATGAGATCTGGTGCCCTCTTATAGTGGGCAGGCACACATGCGAGCATAATATGTATAAATAATAAATAAATAAATAAATATTTAAAAAAATAAAAGTAGAGATGAAGGGACAGTGTAAGAACACTAAGAAAAGTATCTAGAAATTACAGGTCCTTTAGAAATACAGAAAAGGGCTAGCTATCACTTGGGCCAGTAATGTCCTCCTCACAGCCCCTGTATCATAAGCATGGTCCTCACTCTGTGGCACACTACTGGGAAACAGTGGAAAGTGGAGTGTAACATGGCAGGGGATGTTTGGGCATTAGGGGTACAGCCTTGAAAGCAGTTGTGAGAGCCTATTAGCTTCCTCTTCCTCTTTTTGCTCCTTAGCAGCCATGGTGTACGTGGTTTAGCCTCACCACACAACCTCCTTCACGCACTGTCTCTCCAAGACCTGCAAGCCATGAGGCTGGTCAGCAAGGCAGCTCAGCAGATAAAGACCCCCTGGCACCAAGGCTGACAACCTGAGTTCAGTGTCCAGCACCCACAGGACAGAAGGAGAGAACCAAGTCCTGCAAGCTTTCCTCTAACCTCCACATGTGCACGCATACAAATACACACGCTGAAATAATACAGAATAAAAAAAGTAAGACAGTAAGTCCAACTGATTGAAAACGGAAGTCTCCAAAATTCTGAAACAAAATCAGCCTTTTCTCTTTATAAACAGATTGTCTAGGGAGATTTGTTATAGTAACAGACAGCTAGTAGACTGGCAAGAAGAGGAAACAAATGCAAGCAAGAGACAGGAGCAATAAGGGTTGGTACCAGGGCCTCCTCGGGCTCCCCACTGTGTTTCTATGTCCCTCCACCCTGCCGAGTTGCCTGCAGCTGCTCCTACCTCATGACAAAAGCCATTAAGTTAATGTGTTGAGGAAAAAAAACATATTACCTATAAGCCAAGGAGGTTGTCACATTAACTCAACATCATCCCTATATTTATCAACTGTGTATAAATCCAATCTTTTAACTGAAGTATGCGCACTCGCAGGAAGAAATTGGTTTTCATCAAAGAAATTAATTTTTATCATATCCCTGCATTATGGGGATGAACTCCAGCCACAAGCCCATCACCATCTCAGTCCACAGAAGCCTATACTGGTCCATGCGATTCCCATGTCCACGAACACACCAAGGACGATGCGACCAGGACCCCTTCTCTGCCCTGAGATAAGATGACAATCGTATCGCGGCTACATCGCTCATGCAGCTATGGTGGTTTATATGTTTGGCTTCATTCCTCTAATGCAATCCTTCTAAGGACACAGACACTTACTCCCCATCGTTTGCGCCCTCTGTGTCCGCTCAGGCATAACCCTCTAGCTGCCCGAGAACCAGTTACATAGACAAGTCTTAAACACAGGAGTCTCCTCATCCCTCTAGAGGATGCCACTGAACAACAATGCATTAACAAGAAAGCAGAAGCGGGGGACTACGTGGGAGAAGGAATAGATGGCCAGGGGAGGCCCGGGTCAAAGGTCAAGGCAGGAAGTGAGGGAGGGTGTGAATAAGGACAATGGATAATGGTGCCTGTGTAAGAAGTGCTGCATCGAAACATCTTACTTTGAATATTATTTTTTTTAAGTTTAAAGAATACATTAACTATGAAAGAATATATATATTAATCTTTAATATATTAAAGAATATTTTAATTAAAGAAAAACCTACACACACACACACACACACACACACACACACACACACACACACACACACACGATGTCGGAGCTCACAGACAGAGAGGTGGTTCACCTGGTAAAAACCTGTAGTTAATCCAGGGAATGCACATAAACTGGGCGCAGGGACACCTGTAATCCTAGCACTGAGGAAGCACACAGTGCATCCCTGGAGCTTGCTGGCCAGCCAGACTGGCCTACTTGATAACCTCTAGGCCACTGAGACTCACTCCCTGACAAAAATACGGTCAGTGGCATTACTGCGACACAAAAGCAATGCTGTCCTCTGGTTTCCATATACACATGTAGGCATATGCTTGTATACCCCAGCATAGATGCGTATGTACACACAAATCCATACACACACATGCATACACACCAAAGATTAGTCATTTAATTGGCTAATTAATTAAGTAGAGATTTTTAGAACTGTCAGAGACAGTCATTTTCCCCCAGCTGATACCAGGCGTATCACTCCCTCCCTCTTGGCTCTGAACAATGGTTTTCTTTTTATAGATATTTACATTAAGTTTCATAACTCAAAGGCTTTTAGAGTTATTTATTTTATCTTATGTCTTGAGTATTTTGCCTCAGTGTACCATGATGTGCATGTGCGTGTGTGCCACGTGCATGTCTGTGTGTACCACGTGCATGTGTATGTGTACCACGTACATGCCTAGTGCCCACAGAGGTCAGAGGAGGAGTCGGATGCACTGGAACTGGAGCTACAGACAGTTATGAGCCATCATGTAGGTGCTGGGCAGCACATCTACATCCTCTGAAGACTACCCGATGCTCTTAAGCACTGAACTATCTCTGCAGTTAATGCCAAAAAAATCTTTATTATTCCTTGAACTGACAGTGAATGAGGAAATTTTTAGGCTTTCTCACATGAATACAAAGAAACAGAAGAACATTTTAGCCTGACTTAGATCATGGCCCCATGCTCTGCTACAGCTGGTTTGCGTCCCTGTGAGTCTTGATTTATGTACACATGTATATGTCCCTTAGCTGTTTTACTGGCAGCAGTTTAAGAAAAACTATGACAGAGCAGTCATGTACTGATAAAGAAGCCCTCCATATTTTGTAAACTTTTCTTAAAACTAGGTAATACATACACATATTTTTTAAATGTTTTTTCTCTTCCTTGGAGACACAGCACATTTTTTAAAGGTACATGAGAAGTCAGCCAGTGAGATTCCAATTGATTCTGAAATTCAGCCCATGCCAAGGAGCAACTCAACTCTGTATGCATGTGCACTTTGGTAGTCATTATGATGCACGCCCCCATGACCACTCACTCAACAAATGGTGCCCAGCCCTGTGGTTTAGGGACAGGGTTGATGGAAAGAAAGAAAGAAGGAAAGAAAGAAAGAGAGAAAGAAAGAAAGGAAGGAAGGAAGGAAGGAAGGAAGGAAGGAAGGAAAGAAGTCTTATTAAAATAGTCCCTGCTAATTTGATTTATCTTTTATAAGTATTTGGTTATCATCCTCTTCCACCAGGGAACACAAAGCACAATCCTCCTTTTATTCGCCTCTCTGAGGGATCCATGCATCCGCACGCAGCCCACAGCACCTTCTGCTTTCCTGAGTGGCCCCACTTCAATAGCATCCCCAGACTAGTCTTCACATTTGCATTTTTAAATTCTGAAACGCTGACTCAAGCCACTGGAGAGAATGAGGCTTTTGCTGGCGAAACTGAAAAAGAGCCTTCATCTTCCAGATTATTTTCCTCGTTTGTTTTGGAAAATGCTACCTTATAAATAGGATGTGATGCATACAGAACAGAAAACTGAAAGCATCATTGGCATATGCCATCATCACTTCATATGGTGTTTTGAAACACATTATTATTAAAGGCAAAATGGTTCCACTGCCACCCATGACGTGTAGCACACTAATTCAATTTGACAGGGGGAAATGCAGTATTAGTGTAGTACCACAAACATAAAGCACATGGACCAAGAGCAGGTCTTCTGCAAATGAACGCATCATTGTTTTTGCTTTGCACAGTCTAGGACCACACAGAAAGGACAATGCACCCCCAATATTACTCTCATGGGGTCTTCCAGCGTTTCCTGTTGCCTACCACAAACACCCAAGTCTCCTTTTACTGCATAATTCTAACATTCCATTCTGTTAAAAGAAATACACATTCGTATAATGCGTAACTCCAGTGCTATCAGAAGTTAGGCCTATATGTTCTGCATCTCCCCATTATTTCTGAAAAATTCTGAACACAGAGACAAATGATACCTTGATGGTTTTCAAAATGCTGAAATCTCAGTTTTGTTTAATCCCGCTATAGAACGGACAGTGAGTTCACCTCCACATGGCCTCCTGCCTTCAAGCATCACCAACGTTCCTCATTTTTATACATTTCTCATTCCATTCTGAACAAACCCACCAAGAAGTCAGACTGTGTAAAGTTCCTGAAGGAATTTGGCATCATCTAACTTTTCTTTCCCTTCTAGTTTTATCTCCAAACAAAATACAGTTTGAAAATAAGAATAAAAACTAGGAACAAAAATATTTTTGGAATATGCTAGAATAAATAAACTATTACAGAAACACAGAGAAAAAACACAGAGAAAGGGGAAGTTTGTCACATGCAAATTGCACTCTGGAGAATGCAGCTGGTCTGCAGCTTTGGACTGAGAGAATTCCTTTGATCCTATAAAATGTTCTCAGTCTAGTGTACTAATTGCCGTTGATTTGAAGCTAGCCAGAATTGGTTTCTAAACTTTCAACACAGTCTCTTAATTAGCATACCACAATGAGAAAGTGGTCACTGTCCCCGTGTGTGGGAAAGGAGCGGAGCCATACCCTAGGAAGCTCTGCTAGTGAGGTGATTTGAGGTTAAAGGTCATGGTACCAAGGTGAGCCACTACCAACCCAGGAGCACAACTCTGCTTTGATTTTCTGAGTTTAACGTAAGACACAGCCATGACAGAATATTTTTGCTAAGTCTGAAGTGTGAATCTCAATTCTAAAGAAAAGCAACCTACCTTTTCAACCAAAACTCATGCATGCCAGACTCTAGGTTGACTGCAGCCAACCATAAGACAGCTATACCCAACATCTCTTTTTATTAATTGAAGCCTCTTCAAAGTTTCAGTAACACTCTTCATGTAAACTAGGATATATCCTCATGGACTGCCAGTGGTTGCTTTCCTAAATTTTTTTTATAGGTCATGGAGTTTTGTAAATGAGCCTGTAACAGATTTGCACATGGAAATTGATACATGTCAAAGCTTATTTAATGAACCCATTACTGGAACCATTCCACAGGGAAGGAAGGAGAAAGGGGAAAATGGAGAGAGACATAGAAACATGTGCATGCAAACACACACACACACACACACACACACACACACACACACACACACACACGGTAGCTGTTTCTCAGATTATGCCTGGTTATAAGATTCATAATTTAAGACAAAGACTTGCCCCCAAGGAAGCGTGTAGCACTGAGCCTGGCAGACGCAGGTCACATTTATCCAGCCACCAACTGGGCATGTCAAAAAGAGCAAGCAACCCTCGAGATCATGAAGGCAGAAATGTTTAGCAAAGAACGAACCTGAAGCAGGGAGGTGACAGGCAAGCTACTGGTTTACCAATTTATTATGCAAATGAGGAAAGAGATGAAGGTCCCGGTTTCACCGATGACAAGATAGCTTGACGATGCATCAAATATAAGGGACCAGACTAAATTGAGGAGCAATCTTTTTAGCTATGCAGATACCAAATGGGTACATAATTAGAGGAGGGTCTCCACGTAATAACCTAAGGGACTTAGGACCTTCACCTTCTTAAGAACGTGTCACCACCTGTGCCCAGGATGAATTACACAGTGGTTTAGAATTCTCATTCAACTCAGAGCATTAATATTGATGAGCTATTCTGACTCAGAAGAGAAACGTGATTGGAAAACAAAGGATTTATTTTGCCAATAACTAAAAGAGTGTGTATTATAAAAAAGACAGCAAATCAGGCTATGACACTCACAGGAGCACTAAGTACAGGTGGGGCAGACTAGGTAAAGGGGTGTTGTCATTTTTGCTGTTGTTGTTGTTGTTGCTATTTTATTTTTATAAAATTATCCTCTGGATGTTGGCACGTACAGCGGTACAAATATCAGGGCAGCAGATTCCAAATGAACATATCAGGAAAGACCCAAACCAGGACTGCAATTAGTGAGACGTGGATCTGAAAGGAGGCCATTAAGTCAACAAAAGAAGCAGACCCCCTCATCTCCGCGACACGTAGTTCACCCCCAAAAGGTACTTATTTAGCCTACAATAATGACAAACATTCTTATCTATATGAAAAAGTCCAATATTAAAAAGGTATTCCAAACGGCATATACACATGTGAAAGAGCATAAGACATTGCAAATATTGTACTGAGCACAGATAATGGAAGCTGTGACATGAAAATGAGGCGACACTGAACTGGATCCTGCTCCAGCTCTGCAAGCGAGCTTTTGTGTGGAAGGAGAGTCTATACTCTCCCTCGGGTCTGCCTCACCATGTCTGCTCCAGTGGTCTCAGCTCCTGTTACAGTAGAAAAGGCTCCCATCCAAATTTAGGTCATTAGATTAAGTGCAGAAGATCCAGCATATAACTTAAGGAAGAACTGATATTTATACTCTGCATCTCACACACACACACACACACACACACACACACACTTGTTATGGCCACTGAAGCTTGAAGCTCAATATTCATAAATGAACTATACCAAATGCAAAAAGAACATCACCTGTTGGGTCCTCTGTCATGTAGATTAATCGTGCACCTATGAGTTTATTTAATATGTATATTAGTTCCACAAGGCCGCTGGATTTAGCATCGTCCCTTTAAAGACATACAGCAGAGGCACAAAGACGATCACACATTTTAGAGAAAATTCAGGCCTAAGTTTCCCAATTCCAAAATTTACTTTGAAATATCATACTCCCTTATATGAAAGCAAACGCATCTAGATTTATTTGTTTATTCTGAACTTTTTTTTTCCACAGAAAATAGCAGTGTATCTTTTAATTGTATATGAGTATTAAATTACAAAGATCAAACACTGTACTACTAAATCAACTGAGAGAGCAAACGGTGTTTTGTAACCAACTTTAGGCCTGCAGGCTACAGCTGTAAACTCAGGTGGCTCCCACTCTGAATGCTACTCCAGTCATCAGCTGCGTCAGATGACTTCGCACTGAAGCCCAGGGGAACCGCACTGAGAAATTACCTGCTCGGTGTAACAAATTGCCCTATGCTAGTCTCAAGTCGAAAATGGCATTTCAAAGTACATGTGCGGCTTGGGAGGAAATAGCTCTGACCCAGGTCTCAAACTTCAGGCATTACAGGCAAAACAATGGTTAAAACTCAAGTTTCATTTCTTTGATAAAATGCATGACCTTTTGCTTGGGAAAAAAAATGCTTCCTGAAGAAAACAGAAATGGTAGTAACATTTTTATTTGTAGCTAAGAGCTATCTATTTACCTCCACACCAAAGTAATTCTTCCAGTGAGTTTGGAATTTTTGTGGATTTTTGTTTTATGGGTTTGGTTTTGGTTGGTTGGTTGGTTGGGTTTTGGTTTGGGTTTTTTTGTTTTGGTTTGTTTTTTTGTCATCTTTCTAAAAGTATATGGCAATGAACAGAACCCGGCCAGCTGCTGTGTAGACTGGGCAGGTGACATGAGGAGACACCGGCACGAACACACTCTTCCTGGCTCATCTGTTCCCTGCCAAGAGCCCTCCCATCAAGATGGGAGACCAAAGCTTAAGACATTCATTCAGCTGAGTCAAAGCCTGTGGCTCAACTCAAACACTCAGGGCAAAGGCCTTGATCGGAGAGTAGCTTGGAGTCAAGAGGTTGAGGGACAGGTCACAGTGTTAGGGACAAGCTGTTTCTCAAAACTAACAGACAGCCAAGACAGGGCTGGCACCCCAAAGATGAAAACTGATCACTCCACACTTTCATCCACACTGGTCCTTTGTACATACTGAAACCACACAATTGAACGACGTCCTTGACACAATATAAGGCAGACAAAATGTTTCACAAAACAAATACTAAGCTCTGCGCACGATTTTTGGATTCCTGTAAGATTTTTGCCAGATTTAATTTTTTTCTGGATCATTCTTAATTTTTCTTTGATTGCTACTTGGACCATATAAATCTGGAAACTGAGCTTTAGCTCATGCTAGTGTCCCCGAACGATGCCTTTTCTGCATGAGACTGTGACAAAACTTAGTATATGTCATTTCTTCCAGCAGAAACTATGCTCAGTATGCAAGCTGGTCTGCCCTAAGTCAAATCTGCTCTGCGCTTCATGAGGGGGTCCTGCCCTGCACTTACTTCCATAAGAAGAGGGCTTGTGGTCAGAAACTGAGAGCCAGAGTGTGACTCTATGAGGCTGTGCATCTCTGACCTCCTGCTGCTTTGAGGTGCTTTTCTGAGGTTCAGATAAAACCATGAACCAGACGTAAAGACTGTGAAGTACAATAAAGTAGTGGTGACAGTAGTATTACCCAGTCCTGTATATACAATACAGAAAAGACACAGTTGACCCCAAACTATTAGTTAATCCTAGGTTTTAATTAGTGGAAATTGCTCTGTATAAAACCCTACAGAGTTGTTGTTGGGGTTATTTTATGTTTTAATTTCTGAGATGCAATGTTTCCAAAAATAGGCTCCATAAAAATTTTTATTTAGATTATATTTGATAATCAGGCCACATCATAATGAAACTGTAGCCACATACAAAACAGAGTTCCACTCTCTCCTTTAAAAAAAAAAAAAAAAGGAGAAACTCTGTGGTGCATGCACACACATGCAACTCTGTGCTTAGGTATTTTCCAAACTTGTTTTGCTTACCAGTTAAGAAATATATAGTTGCCGGGCATGGTGGTGCACGCCTTTAATCCCAGCACTCGGGAAGCAGAGGCAGGCAGATCTCTGTGAGTTCGAGGCCAGCCTGGTCTACAAAGCGAGTCCAGGACAGCCAAGGCTACACAGAGAAACCCTGTCTTGAAAAACAAAACAAATAAAAAAAAAAAAGAAAGAAATAGTTACGCTGCCTTTTGCTACATTAACTGTTTCTTAAAGAGACAGGAAGTTCTATGAGCTTACTAGTTATACACACACACACACACACACACACACACACACACACACACACACCAACTTGTCCTTTTTACATTAAATCTTGCCTCTGGTCCACTGTGAGCACTTTCCCCAGGCTGTCTTCATGTTATCTGTGACACATTAACACTCGAGTTCATCTGTAATTCTAAGAACCTGCAGAATAAATTCAAATGCATTCCTTTTTCCTCTTCTCCTGCTACGTACCATAGAAACTGCCTCAAAAACCTTATCATGAAATCTAAAATTCAAAACAGCTTCTGTATGTTCGTGTCTTCCTCAGCCCTGATGCTAATTCTAAGCTGTTGTCTCACACATACTTGGAACAGTATCTGGTTTTTCTCACTCTCTGATGACTGCGGCTTCTCAGAAATTTCACTTTCATAGTCCAATACTCACATCTTCAACTTGCACTTGACAAATTTAGTTGTCACACTGTATCAACCTGAAGAAAACAAATGAACCCTGAATATGATTTTTAGTGCACTCAGCGCAGACGATCCCCGCGTGAGCCAGGTGTGAACGTGCACAATGTTCGAGGTTCCTGAGAGGAAACTTAATTCTGCACAAGCAAACCTTCACCGGGCTCAACAGATAAACTCCCAGGAAGACAGAAGGCACCATTCTATTTGTATGGCAAGCTGAAGGTGGTGAGCGCAGCCTATCAGTTACGTCAGCATTACGACAGCACGGTCAGCTAGCACACTGCCCACCCAGCTAGTAACTCGGTCTCCGTTTCCTGAGACACTCTGGTCCATCTAGAACTCTCTCAAACAAGACAAGGAAAAGATTAGTACATTGTTGAACAATTAGAAGGGCATGCTGGGCTCTAACTACAACTGTCCTAAATCATACACTTAAAGGGCAACCCTGTTCTAGGGACACTAGCTTCAGTGGACTGATGAAATCAAAATGCAAACTTAGAGTCGACTACAGCTCTTTAAGAGATAAATACACAGCACGAGAGGTGGTTCACGCCTGGAACTCTAGCACTCAGCAAAGACACCGAGGGAACTAAGTTTGAGGCTAGCCTGAGGTGCACAGTTCCAGGCCAGCCTGGGCAAAAGAGACTGTGTATAATTAAGTAATTAAAGTTAAAATACACACCGAATAATTTGAGACTCAAAAGACAATTTTAATTTCTTCATTAAGCCCTATATACGGATTTGAGACTTTGATTCAGATTTAATAGACGGAATGGACACAGGCCTGGCGGGAGGAGGGTGTCAGGGCTGGAGCAGAAGTGCATTGTGGGGCTGGGGGGCTGAGAGAGGACATGGATGATGCAGCGGAGGCTGACTTCGCTTTCTGGGAGAGGAAAGTGGCTAAGCTGACTTCAGAGGGTCTCTCTCTGAAAAGCCCCTCCCACGATGTCTTTTTCTGATCGGAGCACGTGTCAAACACAACGTGGCCCAGGCTGCACCACCAGCCAGTCTCCCTGCTCTGTGCTGTTGGACCTGACCGTGAGGATTTTCCCTTCTTACCTATGTCTCCAACCGCATGGCCGAGACCTCTCACCACACAGAGGAGCACAAGCTAACACGTGGCCAGGCACAATTCACGTACACTGTTCAATAAGGACTAAGGACTATCATTCACTATATTTTACATATTTAATGACTTATTTATTCGCTGTATGTGCACTGGTGCTTTGCCTGTATGTATGCCTGTGTGAGGGTGTTGGATTCCCTGGAAATGGAGTTACAGACAGTTGTGAGCCACCATGTAGGTGCTGGGAATTGAACCCTGGTCCTCTGTTCTTAATCACTAAGCTGTCTCTCCAGGCACCATTTTACATATTTAAAAAGCCAAAGTAACTAGGTATTAGTACTTCACTCTTGCTCATACAGGTAATAATGATATAGATAAATATACACATTTAAACATACAACCTAACTCTAAAATATAAGGAAATACATGCACTCTAAAGGAACAATTCTTACTACACTTACTTAAAGAAGTTTTTTCTTTTCAGATTAATTTATAAGATTTCACTACATTTCTTTCTTTTTTAATTCTTTTTTACACATATATTTATATTATTACACATACATAGTAAACTACATACAGCAAGAAGAACCACAAAACAATCAGGAATAATATAAATGTTACATTCATAGTGAGTTGGCTAAAACATCTTTCCTATCTTGATGAGTCTAAAATTCTGAATGTAAATCAGTATCTATCATATCTCATTTCTATCAACTTAAAACATCTATCTAGACCTAAAGGCATCTTAACCCCTAAAAAACTAAGCTTAATTGTAAAACTAAACTATCTCAGAGACCTACAGAATATGGCATTTAAGATGTTTTTATTAGTTTAAGGATTCTTTGACAACAAGACAGGTTAACTCCTGGCAACACTCAGCCTACTCAAAGATGAGGAAGAGCATCAAAGAACCTCCTTATGGAGAGGGCTTCAAACGTGGCAAAGCAATCACTGGGCAAAATGTCCTTGCTTCAGCCACTGACATAATTCAGTCTAAAATGGGCACGCCTGGATGTAGGGAGAGTAGATGTCCAAACTCTGGCAAGACAGGGTAAAATAGTTCCTGCCTCACAAATATGTATATCAGATACAGTGGGCCAGAGGCTGAAGATGATGCTTTAACATTATAGGGAGTTTTTAATGACTGTTCAGGCAGCAAACTGTCTCTGTCATTTTTTTCAATTTGGAAGCTGCTAACCTGCACTTCCTGTATACTCAGGTAATTAATTTTATCCCTCTCTGATAGGGTTGAAGATCCGATAGTTCAGTTTCATGACATTTCTTAAACTTACCAGGTACGACTCACCTACTTCTAATATCTATCACGACTGCCTCATTTCCTTCACTAAAAAAGAAAGATTTTCCAAAAGAGATAGAAATTTAAGTTTGCAAGTTACCGATTTCAGATGCCAAATCTATCTAAAATAAGTATTTTTGTAGATGGCTTAAAAATACTGCAATATGCACCACCAAAACAAACCCTGTCAATCAATATAAACAAACACACAGTTGTTATAGAATATAGAAGCCATCAAGTAACTGTATCTTTTTTTCATTAAACATTGAATCATTGTGACCTCCCAGCAGCATGAAATAAATTAACATTTAATATTTAATACTCTGTAGGCTCAATATGGAAATAGAGAAGTGTTTTGAATTTAATGGTATTTGACATTTCTATTGTAATTCAAGAGTGTATATCTAAGAAGGTTGAAAATTTACTTAACAGCAATTTAATTTTAATGAATTTTGCTGCTGTTTTAATGCTACTTTATAGTCATTGAATTTTAAGGTTTAATGATAATTTAAGTTCAGAAAATAGGTTTGCTTCCTTAGAGTAAAGACATAATAATTTTCAAAGGATGGCATTCAATAAATCAAAAATGTCATCAACATAAACTACGAGAAATACACAATTATGTATAAAATGGCCACTGTAATCATTACCTGGTGATAAGAGAAAGTCTAAGCTTACATTATTAGCTGGGCACAGCGGCGGGTTCTGTAATCCCAGCACTGGGGAAGCTGAGGCAGAAAGAGCTTAAGTTTGAGACTGGTCTGAGCTCACTTAGTGAGATTCACCAAAAAAATCACTGACCTACACAAACGAAGATGGCTCGCCTCTGTAATATTAGTATGAGTAATCATCCACAAAAGCAAGCAACAGAGACCCTGTCTCAAAAGCAGCAACAAAAATAAGCATTAAAAAACACTGCCAGGTGAGCTATACCAGTGGCAGAATGGCAGTGTGTGTACTGTGAACACCGCATCACTTAGCTTCGTGCTTGTTGCAATCAATCTCTAGGAGCCACACCCTAGGGTTAGGGTCACCAGCCGTGTTCAACCCATAGCCGCATCACCAAACAGCATCACCCTCTATGTAGACGTGGAATATTGAAAAAATAAGAATTCAGTAGCGACATACATTTGTGAGTACATGTTCCCTCCAATAATGTAATTCTGCTGCGTGCATCACTTCAATCACTTCTGTGTTATGGCAGGCATCAGAATAGAAGGTGCCTCAGGCAGTAAGCAACAACTTCATAAGCATCTTCCCCACACAGGACCCGACAATAATTAAAATGTGACTATAAATATGGAGGGGTGTGTGTGTGTGTGTGTGTGTGTGTCTGTCTGTCTGTCTGTCTGTGTCTGTCTGTCTGTCTGTCTGTCTGTCTGTCTGTCTGTCTGTCAGTCTGTCTGTCTGTCTGTCTGTGTTCCTTTTGGATTACTAGTAAGGATTACATAGGATTTCAAAGCAAACACATGCATATGTGGACAAAAGTGCAATCAATTTTAAAACCTGATGCTACCACAGACCAGGAATATATTATTTTTTCACTGTTGAACTAATAATTATTAATTATCTATTAATATGTGCCAGACACAGTTCTGGGCATATTGCCATATTTTAACTCAATCCTTCTGAATTGGCTCTTATAATGTTTTGTTTCAAGTGAAGAAATAGAGAAATGTGTTAATTGCCCAGTTCAAACACACTATAGTTCCAGCTTTGCTCTCCCTTTCAGCTACAAATATTTCTGTGCATCCTGCTTCTGCCAGGTGTTCTGCCTGACACAGTATCAATGCCATGAGTTCATTTCTCTGTCCACTATGACATTTTAACCTCTACTACTCAGCACAGGTCTGGACCACTCTCACCAAAGCCTCAAGGAATTTCTGTGTTAAATGACTTGTCTAATAAAAATAGAAGTAAATGTTTGGGTCCAGATTTATACCCCTTAAAATATCTTCTAACTCAACTAAAATTTATTTGAAGAATATAATTTTTAAAAAGGGAAATTGTCTCATTTGTTATAACTGTCCCATGCAGGTGGCAAAGACCGGTTCTTCAAAGAGAATCAAAGAAGAGGAAGTGGGTGCACTTAGACGAAGATCCTTCAACCCCCTGTGTGCCGCGCCATGGGCTCTGCAAGTGTTCCAAGTGCGTGTGACTTGACTACCCAGGTGTAAGAAACTGCATAGTAATGACAAAGGCATGTAGAATAACAACATCATGTAATGCGTGGGTGATTTTGCAGTCAAACATGGAAGAGCCCGGCATGACCTTGACTATCTAACACCTGCTCAGCAGGGGCAATTACCTCACTTCGCACAGTCTCGGGTTATGACTTCAAACCGCACGCGATCCTAACAGCAGCTACACTAGCTTCATAGTCGACTGTGAACACAATGTATGTAAAATGTTTGGCAAAGCGCAGGTCAGAGTCAGGGCTTTTTAAGTGTTCTTTATAGGGAAGAGAGGGTCGGCAGAAGTTGGGAAGTAAGTTTTCCAGTCGGTGTGGATTTTAGCCCATTGGACATCGACACCCTTATCTGTTTTACAACCTTAGTATTATCTGAAAATGATGGTACCGAAAAATTGAATTATTTCTATATGGTTCTATACTCCCATTAAAAACTGTGTCTTTTCATTCTCACAGGAAAATACCAACTCCTTCCAAATGCATGATCAAACCCAAAGCGAGGCTGAACATTTTTTGGCTCAGGAAGAGAAATTATATTGACAAATGATTTACATATTAAATACAAAAACTGAAAGACAGAAACTACCTTTAATAATTATATTGCTACTTATTAGGTGGTGCATAATTAATCTTTTACTACCAAATATTTTAAGCCAATCTAATTCCTCAGATACAATATTTCTGAAAAAACAAAAACAAAAACAAAAGAAAAACAAGCTTTCAATTTCTGAGTTCTAGCCAAAAGGCCATAGTGTCTAGACAGAACAAAATGTTTTTTTTTTAATTTATAACCTACATATAAGCATGAGGAAATGCTTGTGAGATGACAAATAAATTTTAATCTATTATTTATATATATATGTAATCTATATAATCTCTATATAAGTCTATGTAGTATTTATATTGACCCATAGAGTTTATTTCACTCTTGTGTATACAAAGTATGTATACAAGTGCCTGTGTACATATGCACATCAGGGTGCCATGTAAAGGCCACAGGTGACATCAGGTGTCTTCTTCAATCCCTCTTTACCTTACTCTATAGTACCCTGGTTTCTTTTTTTTTTTTTTTTTTTTTTTTTTGGTTTTTCGAGACAGGGTTTCTCTGTGTAGCCTTGACTGTCCTGGACTCACTTATTTAGTCCAGGCTGGCCTCGAACTCACAGCGATCCACCTGCCTCTGCCTCCCGAGTGCTGGGATTAAAGGCGTGCGCCACCGCGCCCGGCAGTACCCTGGTTTCTAATCTTGTTTTCTCAAGTGTCAACATCTTGCTGAGGGACTGAGAGGCCATTAAAGAAAGAAAGAGCATCCAGGCAGGTGGAAACCCAAAGCCTCCAGCAAGCACAGCGGCTCTGTCTTGATCTTCCTTAGACAACAGTTTTAAACATTCATGGCCGTTCTGTTGCTAGGAGACCTAGACACAGCTATCCCAGGACAGTGGGCTCCCTCTTCTCTGGCCTCCACTGTCAGGGACACACCCCCATGGCCAGGAGCCATTCTACCTTTCAAAACTTCTCATGCCTTCCCAAATACTCGCCGTTCCAGGCAACTCTGAACCTCGTCGGACACTCCTTTTCCATCATCAACTCCACAGTCAGAGGGCTTTTGCTCCTGTTTGCCTCCATTGCCTAGTTCGAGTACACATGGGCTTGCACAGCTCTGTGAAAGGAAGCCCTGTCAGCCGCGGCCTGACTTTGAACTAGACTTCAGTGTACTGGAAAGGAAACCAGGAGAACTAATCAAGCCCACATCAGTCAGAACCGAATCCATGAGAAGTAAAAGGTCGAACTCATCAGTGCTGAGCAGAGACAGAGGGGAAAGCAACCATGCCCACGTGCAGCAGAAACAGTAAGGCAAGCAGACCCGGATGGAAAAGGTTTCCGGCAGAGAAGATTGAAGAATGAACAGGTAAAAGATGAGAAAACAAACCGAAGAGCTTCCATACTTCAGAGACACGCAGACAGATAGATACATGGCGGGGGGGAGGGGGGGAGGGAAGCAAGTGTAATTAATTATTAATTTTTAATTAATAAAATTAGTCGAATCAATTACAAACAGCTTGTGAACAGCCTAAGGTGTTCTAATGAAAGGGGAGGAAGACGGAGAAAGGGGACAGCAGCCTTAGAGACAGGATGCTTAAAAGTCAAAAAGTTTCAATAACTCACCTACAACCATGATGAACACAATCACACACAAAGACACCAATCATATACCTTGTAATAAAATCCATTTTATGTACAAGGCCACTGAGACGGAAACACTAAGGTTTCTTAACTGCCAACAACTTGTCAAGCATTTATCAAGGACGCAGCCACACCTCCTAGCCCGCCGAGATGAAGCACCACCATCTCTATGGAGGAGCAGTAGGAAATGGGCTCAGAGAGGTGGAGTAAACTCTAGGTCACGGCAAAGTTCACAGTGGCACAGGCAGCATTCCAACACACATCGCACCACACAGTGGCACGTGGCACCACAAGATGGCACAAGGCATGCATAATTTAGAGAGACTTCTGAAGAGAAGACTAGTAAGATCTCCATCATTTTTTTTCAAGGACTTAAGTATTTCCAAGGATGAATCAGAGGGGAAATAAGGGATGGAAGATTATGAGAAATTGGGGCCTGAAATAAAACAGAAATAGCATGGACAACAGAGGGAGTAACACTGAGAATCTAAGGTGAATCAGATCCACCAATGTGTGAAGTCTATGACTTCTTCACAGTCCTCTGCCTGAATTTCCTTTTCTAGATGCCCTCTATAAATACCACCCAGTAAAGCACTTACTAGGTTTCATCAAATTCATATACCATTACTCTTAAGAGAGTATCAATTTTGTACTGCTAAAAAAAGATGCCAAATAAACTATAACATGGCCTTGGCATAAAACATACTCTCATCAAATACAGTAAGATATGAAGAACTCATTACCTGGGGCTTGAAAGGTGGGTCTGTGATTAAAAGCACAGAGACCCCAGTTCAGTCTCAGCACCTAGGTTAGGCAACTCACAACTACCAAAGGATCTGATGCCCCCTGCTGGGCTCCACAGGCACATGCACTCACTCACACACACACACACACACACACACACACACACACACACACACAGAGACATACATATACTTACAGAAAATAAAATAAGTTATTTTCAAGACATGATGAAATATAGTAATTTTCTGCAATACATTTTTATTCTACCATCACACCAAAATTCCAGTAAAATGCCTTGAGGTGGTAATACAACTCAATGGGTAGGGTGCTTACCTCACATATGCAAAGCCCTGAGTTTAATACTCAGAAATATAATGTGTGTGTGTGTGTGTGTGTGTTATAGAGACATATAAATAGACCAAGTCCCACAAATAAAAGTGTTTTAAATTGAATGAACTCTGTGTTATACTGTGTTGTTGTATAACCATTCTGTAGAAACTACAAGCAGTCTGGACCACACATCTCTCGGTCTAAACTTTCAGACATTCTTAAATTCCCAAGGCAGAGGTGCTAATTAGTCCTCTTTAATGTCATTCAACTATCATGGGCTGTTTTAAAAGTGCAAGTAAGCATTTATAGCATCACATTACACAAACTCCATTACTGAATTATCTCAACTCTATGATGCATATAAAATTAATTTTATTTTTGTATTTTTAAAAAATCTGTTTATGCGAAGTGTGGCGGTGCACACCTTTAGTCTCAGCACTTGGGGAGGCAGAGGCAGGAGGATCTCTGTGAGTTTGAGGCCAGCCTGGCCTACAAAGTAAGTCCAGGACAGCCAAGGCCTCAAAAAACAAACAAACAAGCAAACAACAACAACACTCCATTTCCAACTGATGATCGACTTGTGGGAGAGTGGCTTTTATGTAAAGTTGCATGAGAAAAATATGACTGATGAGACAGCTCTGATGCTTCCCTGTACCTGTCAAACAGTAAGGAGCTAACCGACCCGGCCAACTCCTCCACTGACAAGAGAGAAGACTGCAGTTTCTTGTCAACATATTGTATTTAATTTTTAAAATCATTTTGCAAACTATGAGGCAGCAGAAAGAAACATGATGCAGGCTACATAGGGCCCTATAAGGGTGACAGTCCTTGGGATATTCATGCATTAGTAGATGCTCATCCGTAAACATGAAGCATGCTGGGAAGTCAGCAAATCAACAGGCGGGACAGACATGTCAGGAACAAGATGGCATCCGGTGATCTGTACACGTCACAATAAATGATTTCGTAACCTAGCCTGTTTACATGGCCTGTGAAAAATCTAGAAGGACCAAAGAGCTATTAGAAAACACTTTCACAGTGCCTGCCTTGTAAGTAGGATTGTATGAAAGCCAAGAAATACTAGTCTCATCCCTCTACGCTGACAATCCTCCAGCTAATGAGCTCATGGATTTTCCTCCCAAACTATAGGTTTAAGGATCTTCTGTTCTATGTGAGCTAATTTGTCAGGTGTTTGACACGTAAGGTCCACACATTTGCTATCACTTTACTTTAAACCCACGTTACTGACTTGCCTCTTTAGAATCCTGAAGTTGTATCATCTGTTCAACACTCGATTCTTCACTTCTATTTACTAAAAACCCGATTTCAAGGGGCACTCTCGGAAACTCCCCTCCCTGGTTCTGTTGTAATCCATCATTAACCTCCAGTCATGCAATAAACTTCATCTTCACCACATAGCAAAGGTTATGGTCCCTAATTGACTCAGTAAATCCTGGTGACAGGACATGGAAGTAGCACCTCCTGGGAATGGTGGGTTCCTCCTTCCTTTCCCATTTTATTTTCTCCATAAGACAACCACACTCTCATCTTTACTGGGCCAGCTGAAACGTCATGTTTTGAGCCACACTGAGAGAATCAACAGTTCCTTCCTCTACATCCCCAGACTAAAACAGTGCCTTCTAAACCTTTCCCTTTGTATCACTAAGACCACTGTTGGAAATTACTTACATGCCACATAATTAACCCCTTCGATGTCCCCAAAGAATCTAGTATAGACTGGCTAATGTTGGTTAAACAATCTGATTATTGTAATGTCAGACCTTACTAATGATTTAAGGAAAACATTATAATGTTAAACAGTCTCTGAACCAGTAACAAAAAAGGTGTATTTTCAATTAAAAACTCAAAAAGAAGTATAATTCCATTTGAAAATATAAACTCAAAAAATAATATTGTTCTTCTCTATTCCACAGCATCTTAATTCCCTTTCATTAAATCACAAAGAGTAATTTTATTTCTGGGGGGACGGAGTGATATGTCATTTTATGAACATGAAAAATGGGTCTCTCCGAAGTTATAGAGTATATATTTAGTACTAGGCCATAAAATATTCACTTTGAAACTTTTTATTAGAATATTTGCCTGCCTGATTAAAGATGAAATAGAGCCACATTAAAATAAATTTGCATGAGCTGAATACAAAAACAGCAAAGAGATAGCTGGGCCAAAAGGAGATGAGCCACAGTATAAATATCACCTAGGTAACCTATGAAGCAAACAGCCATGACATGAAGGTGATGAATTGAAATTTTATTTATCAGATAATAAAGCATCTGAAAATCTATATTCTTGCCCTAATTCTAAAACAGGAAAAAATGCATTTATTAGTATTATTCTTAGTTCATAAGCAAATCTCTACACTCTCATACAAACAGTACTTTGGGGCAATATTTTCCAATTCTCATTAGAATGCACTTTTGTACTTCTCAAAACACCAGCAAACTGACTCTAGTACAACCAATCTTATCAGAGGACTGAGCATTTCCATGTAAGAGCCTTTACTTGGAATTCTACCTCTTCAGGTCTCTATTTGTAGAAATCTCTTTAAGTTAAAGGCCAACCAATGACTGACCCAACTTGAGACCCACCCTATGGGAAAGAGACAACCCCTGTCACTATTAATGATTGTCTGCTCTGCTTGCAGACAGGAGCCTAGCACTAACTGTCTTCTGAGAGGCTTCACTCAGCAGCTGATGGACACACATACAGAGACCCACAGCCAAACAATAGGCTGAGCTCGGGGAACAATATGGGGAAGGACAGAGGGAGCCAGAAGGCTAAAGGACAACATAAGAAGGCCTACAGAGTAAACTAAGCTGGGCTCATGGGGGCTCACAGAGATTGAACCACCAACCAAAGAGCAAGCTTGGGCTGGGCCTAGGCCCCTACACATATGTAGCAGATGTGCAGCTTGGTCAGCATGTGAGTCCCTTAAAACAACTGGAGTAGGGTCTATTTCTGACTCTGTTGTCTGCCTTTGGATCCTTTCCCCTAGCTGGGCTGTATGGCCTGGCCCTAGTCGGAGAGGACGCTCTTAGTCCTACTGTAACTTGATGTGCCAGGCAGGGTTGGTACCCATGGGGGTACCATTTTGCAGAAGTCTTCAGTCTTTGAGCATTCTGTTATGATGCTTCGGCTTTTCAACATGGCTGTTTGTGTGTTTGTTTGTTTGCTTATGCTAAGATAATCTCCTTATATTCCTATCTTGTGAAACACAACATTTTAGCAAATGCTTATTCTGCATGGATTCAAATAACTGTGATTTTTTTCCTTTACTATGGTAATGTAGAACATTGCAATGATTCTTGTGTGTTGAACTAGCGCTGAATTCCAGGAATAAATCCCATCTCACTAGGATGTAAATTCTTTTCACTGTGCTGTTGAATCTGGTTTGACAGTATCCTGTTGAGGGCTTATGTCATAAGGTCACAAGGGGAACAGTGTCTTCCATAAACTGAATCTCCACACTAATTATAGTTCTATTTGTTTTCTATTTCTTCATGTTTAGTATCAGTACATATTTTTTGTTTGATTCAAGGAATTCATCTACTGTATCCAGGTACCTAATTTCTTGGTAAAGAATTGACTCACAGGATCCCTTAATAATCTTTCCCATTCATGAGTAGTAATGCTTCCACTTTCAGTTAACTTAATAAGTTGAGCAAGATCCCTCCTCGCCCCTGCTGCCTGCCTCTCTTCCCGCCCCTTCCTCCCGCCCCTTCCTCCCGCCCCTTCCTCCCGCCCCTTCCTCCCGCCCCTTCCTCCCGCCCCTTCCTCCCGCCCCTTCCTCCCGCCCCTTCCTCCCGCCCCTTCCTCCCGCCCCTCAATGGGGCCAATGGTCAGCCATGTTGATTCTTTCAAAGCTCTACCATTTGGTTTCATTTACGTTCTCAAGTGTTTTTTCTGTTTTGATTTCATTTCTTACTACTTAGTCTGGTTTTCTTTTTAATTATTATTACTCTTCTTCTGCTTGCTTTGGGTTTATTTCTTTTTTCTAGTTTTTACACTGTAAAGTAAGAAAATGTCCTCATTTATATTAATTTGTTACATAACATGTTACAGCTAAACCTTCCTCCACTAGTGTCATGCTTTTCTTCAATTCATAACACCACAATAGAATACTCCTGTGTGTGCAAATCAGAAAGGAGAAACCCCAAAACGTCTTTCATATCCTGCCTGAAAGCATATTTCCCTTTTCTTTTTTACGAGACTATGAGTCATTAGACACAAAAATGAAGTTTCAAGGTTATTGTCAAAGAACATACCATGATTCCCATAGTTAATTACTTCCATATTAAGTGGCTTTTACAAATCTCTGATGTATTCTCTCTCTGGTTTTATTATTCTAAGCTTCACATCTGGACGTCTCACAATGCCTGACTTTTATAGAAAGAATGAGTCGTGTAATAAAAAACACTGATGTGGGCACACTGACACTCAACCCAATGTTTTATTGTAGGGCTTTGCTTCAAGCCACTGTTGCTGGACACTGTGGACTCCATTCTCCAAATGTACAGATTTGTTCCATGCATTTAAAAAAAATCTAAATTATTGTACATAATTGAAAGCAACCCGTGACTTTTTAAAATTGTAAAACTCAAGATTTTCACTAATTGAAGCACCAACCAGTCCAAACTAATCCACATTTTATTGAGTAGCCTATAAGCCCTATGAAATAAAATGCCTCATCACGGACATAGGCAGTGTGAAAGGAACCAAATCAGGAGAGAGCACTGGCAACTAACGTCTTGATCTGCTCTTTTGTTCTCTGTAGACCAGACTTTAATTCTTTAAAAGATCCCCCAGGAATGCTAAGCCCAAGGCATAGAAGACTACTGAGATATTGGGATAGGGAATACAGGGTGTGTAGAATGTGTCTTTACAACCTAACATTTACACAGAAAGTTCTAGAATACCTGGTAAGTGCTACCACATTCTAAGTTTTCAGTCTTTATTTGTCTTGGAAGATATAATGTTCTACTTACTTAATTTGAGAAAAGTCTACTGTCATAGGAAGAGGCTTCTAGCAACCTGGGCTGCTGTGTTCAAAGGCTGTCTCTCCTCACAGCCAGGCCGCACTGCTGATCCAGGGGAACAAAGCATATCCATCAACATCAGGGATCAGCAAATGGACTGTGCAGACCAGAATAATCCCACTGCAGCTACTTGGGTATGCTACTGTAACACAGATGTGATCTGCCTCATCCTGGCCTAAGACATAAACATGAAGTCAGATGGCCAAGTTTAAACACTGAGTCCATTCTTTATTCGCCTGATCACAGCAAGGAAGTCACTAGGTGCCTCTAGGTCTCAACTTTACACCCATAAAATGGGGATAAATGTATCATGAAACTCATAGGGTTGATATGAAGATATGTACACCAGCCAATGTAATACAAAGCAATTAGTATGTGGTGGCTACTTAATGTATGTTCATTAAATTATTATGTGAGCAATTGCATCTAAAGGACAGTACCATTTTGTGAATATGAACAGATGAAATAGTCCATCCAGTTTGGATCATTTTAAAGGAGTTTGAAGGTTTCATAAAAAAGAATATATATAAATGGTCAAAAGGTCTATATAAAGCATTTGGTGGATTGGAAAGATGGCTCAGAGTTTAAAAGTACTAGCTGCTCTTCCAGAGGTCCTGAGTTCAATTCCCAACAACCCCATGGTGGGTCACAACCATGTGATCTGCTCTTCAGCCTCTTCAGCCATGCAGGTGTATGCAGATAGAACACTCATATACATAAAATAAATAAATAAATAAAATCTTTTTAAAATGCTTAACGACATTTATTATCATGAAATGCAAACTAAGGTTGAAGGTATAGCTCAGTAGTAGAGCTAGGGTATGTAGGGACCCAGGGGTAGATTCAAAGCTTAGAGTAGGAGAAGAAATGAAAAAGGAGAAAAACGGGTAGGATGCAAATTAGGACCATCACAAACTGTCACTGCACACCTGTACCATGGAGTGATATTAAAAAGAGAGACGAGATGAAGTGTCGATGAAGACACAGAAGACTTGGCCACCTTGTATGCTGCAGGTGGGAGTGCAAAATAGCATAATCACATTGGAAAATAGTTTGACACCATCTCGTTAATTGAAGAGTACACTTAATCATATGAGCCAGCGATTTCACTAATGTTATTTATGTGAGAGCAATAAGCCGTATGTCCACACGAAGACTTATGCCTGAATAGCCACAGCAGCTTTGGCCACCATTCCTAATCACTGGAGAGAATACAAACACTTCTTGACAGGTGACAAGATATGCAAGCTATGTCATACCCATACACCTGCCACTCTGTGACAGAAGAATACAAGCAACAATGGGATGAACCTAAGAAGTCATTAAATTAAATTAAATAAGTCAGATCCCAAAGCAGAGCAGTGCTTACTATGGCCAGGTAGAAAAGGATTGTCACCAGAAAGAGATCTGCAGATTTGAAGGTGATTGGATATTCTAGATATTGGTGTTGTTAGTGATGGTGGTGGCCTGGTCACGGTTGTGGTTAGTGACACGGGTGTGTACATTTATGTGCCCATCTAACTATAGCTAAATTTATTAAAAGGCAAAGGCGCCAAGACAACAAGAGTCTTTAGAAAGTGAGAAGGCAAACAGAAGGTAAGTGAGGCGCAACAACTGCGATGCTTCTGAGGCTGTACATCAGCCTGAAAGACTAGAAATGCTGCCACGTGGAACCAGGCACGGCCTCCGTTATGGCTCACTCTCCTGTTACTTAAGCTCCTTTCCAAGCTCTCCTGCTTGCTTTCTTCACTTCCGTGGGCATAGCTAAGGTGGGGAGCAGGGGTGGAGGTGGGTCAGTGCACCAGGTGCCCCTCACTGAGTCCTGCCTCCCTGTGTTAACCCCTGGGCGGTCCCTTCTCCTGGCCTGTGAGCAGAGGCAGAAATTTGTTTCTCTGCTACAATATGTGAGAGAGAAAAAAAAAGCTTAAGTGTCGCTCCTGTGATAACAACACAGTATATAAAACTCTGTCTTGCCAGGAAACTTGTTTCTCAGCCCTTCCTGGCTGACTGGCCAGGTAGATGGCCATGCGGGGAAACTATATGTCAGGGAACAACACAGAGAGATCTGGCATCTATGGATGGACTTCAGCGAACACTGAGCCGGAGGCTGAGGGTGCGGCTCAGCGGTAGAATGGTTGGCTAGCATATATTCAGTCCAAGGTTGATCATTAGTACCAAGAAAAACAGTCAGGAATGGGGAAGAAAGGGAAGCGAATGGAAAGGAAGCGAAAGGAAAGAAACCATTTAAGTCATGGGTGGAAGCCAGCACCTGCCGCTGCTGCACTGGGGACGTTGAAAGAAGGATGTTGAGACCAAGGCCAGCCTCACCTCTACGGAGAGACTTCCACCTCCAAAACTCAAGAAGCTGGGGCCTTGAGTCCTCCCTACACAGGGAAATACACGCTTCTACCAACCTGGAAGTAGGTTCTTCCCCAGAGGAAAACTCAGCCCGGGTGACATCTTGATGATAGCTCTGTGACACTTTCACCACAAGATCCAGTTAAGCATGGATCCTCACCCTTAGAAACTGAGATAAGGTCAATATACATAGTTCTAACATTACAGACTTGTGGTGGGTGCATTTTGCACAAGATAAAACTACTATAGACAAAGGATCCTTGATTGGTTAAAAAGAAAGGACGTCATACACCAAACACAGTAAGCATTTTCAGAGCACAGCGGCTAGCCAGAGCCAACTATCAACTGACAAGGCCATAAAACCACATCTTACATCAGCAAGCAAAGCTGCTACATGCTCCTTCCTGACCGCACACAGACCGCTTCCATCAGCCCAGCATCCTCCTGGCCCTGGTCAGTTACTCTACATGAACCGCAGGCCTCAAGGCCGTCCCATGAGACCTATGGGAAGAAGAGTCCCAACAGCCCCTTAAAGAAAGAACCCTGCTCCTATATGGAAAAGACACATCGGCTGTGGCTACAAGTGATCCTAAAGAACATGATTCCGCTATAGCAAGGATCAAATGATAGTCCTTCCATGCAGTGGGCTTTACGTCACAACTAACAAGAAGTGGGATGACAAAACTATAACCTGTGTATCAGTGAACTCAAAGCTGTAGGCAGCGAAGAGAAAGAAAGCAGTGCTGGCTCATGGGAAATGGATGACATAAAAGCTTGAAGGGTTCTGACAGGGCAGTCTTCTGCAAGACCCAGCACACAGCTGGTCCATGGAACAAGGGATTCCGGATCCTATGGTATATCCTAGTTCTGACTAGTATTGTCCTTAGACTCTTTACCTAAAAGTCTTTAGGTGAACAGATACCCGACTGCTAGGATGCTCAAAATCCCTTCCATGAGTGCCTGAGTAAGATCTCTGCTCTTCCTTCGCCCACTTCAAATCATCTCTACATCACTCATGATAGCACATATAGTATCAGTGTGATGTCAATCACAGCTATAGGGTATTGTTAGGGGTTGTAAATAGAACTGTTTGTGTATAGTACAGAGTAGTTTCCCCACAAATATTTTGGATCCGTGTTTTGGATGTAGTGTTCAGCATATCAAGGGCCTCCGACACAGTACGCAGCAAGATGCCTGCTGGTCCAGGGGAAAGTATGCCAACGCAACAAGGCAGTACTTACGTGCGGAGAGTGCGTGCCATCAGCAAGTAACTACACGGATAATTCTTGAGTCCAGCACACACTTAACTTTAGTATTTGGGATCCCGGTCTTATAAATGTCAAGGTCATACATCTAGGTTGCAAAGAAAAGGCCATGCAAACCCACTAAGATAACAAGGGAATATATATGGTGGCTGGAAGCCATTTCTCCTGAACATTAGCAGGCAGAAGTCATCATTTCCTGTCCGGTCTCATATATAAACTGTGGGACACTGACATTTCACACGCAAACCATAATTAGTGGCAGTTCATCTTTGCAGCCAGCTAGAGGGAAAAGGAGCATAAAGTTGATACAAAGCCTACCTAGAAGCTAAGGTCAAATAAATGCACATCACATTTCCAGACTCTTCTAGCATACATCAATACAAACTGTGAAAAGTGAGTTTAGCTCAAATTACTGGTCGACCAAACTGAAGAACTAAATCTTTGCATGCTGTACTTTCTCTTCTGGCCATTGCCTTCACCGGTCACAAAAAGTTGCTGAAGATATCTCTAGGTTTTCGGGAATCCTCCGGGGTGGCTTGAAGTTTAAAAGCTTGTGTTTGGATGGTGTGTGTCATTTTCTATTCTCCTTGCACTTTACGGATATGTAAGAGCCTACTGTGTTCGCTGCCTAAACTGGTATTCAACTGACCCCTGCTGGCCTCCTCTTTACTGTTTGCACATGTATCAGAACCTACAATGCCTAAGCACATACCACGGTTAAGCCTGCATTTGAACACACTGCCATGTCAAAAACAAAGACGTCAAGAAAGGAAGGCTAGTGGAGCAATGCCAGCGGAAGGGTGACTTCCTTGGGCCTTTGTAGCTTTTCCTTGCAGAAACTCCATGACTAAAGCCACACTTCCATTCTACAGGCACCAATTTACCCTAGGAGTGTGTTCATTCAACAAACATCCATGGGTTTCTGAAAGATCGGGTGAAGGAAAGATGTGTAGATGCATGGTACCCACCCTGCAGGTAGTGCTCACAGCAACTGCAAGTCACAAGAAAGCACATTTCAGAGTTAATCTATGGCAAAGGATGGGTAGGATGCCACAATGACACAAGAGGCTTTAATGGACTCAGGTTGCCTGAGCTATGGCCCTGAACCCTCTGTAGTCTTTATGAACCCTGTCTTTGTGAGCTAAAGTAGCTGCTGTTTTTAACAACCTACTGTACACCACAAGCTGGCAAGGACCTTTCCATGAACTACCACATTTGTCCCCACAGATAAGGTTTTCTGTGCTCTTGCTAGTTGCATGGATGAGGAAATCATGATTGTAAGCTGATGGTGGCATACCGCAATGCTTTCATTTAAAGAGGTGTTTCTCCTCTATAAGAGGTGAGAAATCTAGGCCATAGCCTGGTAAGCAGTAGGTACTCACAAACCTGCCCGCAGAGACCAGTTTTGTGACCTAATAAGGACTGGCCACATCCTGGGCATCAGCATCACGAAAGCAGAAGGCTCTGACTCCTGACAGTCCCATGTGCCTACTGCAGGAGGGGGCTCATGACATGAACCAACAGAATGTTCTAGAGGCACAACTCCTACTCAACAGTTGAAAAATCAAACAGCAAAAGGATTCCAGCATGAGAGGCCAAGAGCACTCCTGAGTGTCAACCTGTCATGTGCTAAGAGGAAGAGGAAGAGAGATGGAACAGGCAGTGTGTGGACTCCATTTTTGTATGGATGCCTACAGAAGCAACTACATGTGAACTCTGCTGTGTCTGTATGATGCCTACAGAAGCAACTCCCTGAAAGGCATTTCTGCAAAAAGTAGATCATGTGGATCCAGTTTTATAGCCCAAGCAATGGAGACTGGACACAATACAATGCAGGGATCCCAAATCTAAAGGGAAAAAAACAAAACAACAAAAACACCTCCGACCCTGCCTGTGGCTTTTCACCTTGCTTTATTTTCAACATCTGTTTCTTCTCTGCACCTCAGACAAATGAAGATAAATGAAGTACAGTGGCTGAGCTTCTGCGATTGGCTGCGGATGATCTCGGTATCACCATTATTGTTATGTAAGCATTTTTAATACGGCTCCTAGCAGACGAGACGTCTGTTCTAACATATGTTATGGCTAAAAACAAGAATGTATTCACAACTAAAACTGCTAAACAATCAACAAATGCTACCAAGAAAAATATCATAAATCAATCTGGTTTGTGTCCATTGTTAACTGTCTAAGGCAAATGAACACTCTGCTTTCTGTAACCCACAAGAACAAGTGACCCGGGTTCTCAGGCTATGGGTACTTCCTATACTGGACTCACCGCAAACTCAGTCCTGAGGGGTGTGTGAGGTGACGTCACTTGGTGGTAGCACATACCTGTGATCCCAGCACCTGGGAGACGGAGGCAGGTGGATAAGGAGCTCAAGCCTGGGACACATAACAAGGTCACCTCTCATCTGGGGCAAGTCCTCAGCCTTTCTACAGAGACCTAGTAAAAGCTCAGTGACTGGAAAGCCAAGAACCAAAGGGGTTAGTGGTGCCTGCAACATTAGTGTATTGACAAGTTGCTGCCCATATCAGCCGTGCCTGCCCCGCCCCTGCCCGGCCGCCAATTCTCCACCTTTGGCTCTCACCTTGAATACACAGGAACTTGCACTCAACTGTGTTAAGTGTGGCATCATGCCTTTTCATCCCAGCCTCATGAGCACCACAGAAAAAGGCCTTCTTTGCTCATCTGGTAGACGGAGTGCTCACTAAATACACCTATGCACTGACTGCAAAGGCACCTTGAGGTCTCAAAATGAAATCATTTCTTAACTTCAACTCTTCTGCCCAGCAGGTCCCTTAATCATTAAGACACCTGCTTCTGCTGTGAAGTCAGACAAAAAAAAAATCTAATTGCCATACCCGCAACATCAGAAGCCCCAAACCATTTCTACTTCAACTAGAGCACTCACAGAAACCTATCAGGATCCCTGCTTGTCGCACCATTAAAATTTATATCTCCCACAATACCCACAGTAGAGCTGTAGACAAAACCCACTGCCAATTCCAGGTTTCAGGCCCACGATAACTGTGATCTGTGTGCAACTTTCAGGTCTGTAACAGTCCAGCTGATTTGAAAATGGCAGAAGAAGGTGTTTCCATCACATAATATCAAATTTTTAGGCTTAACATACCCAAACAACAAATCAAGACAGAGGCATGTAAATGAATCATAGAGAATTTTAAAAAAACAACTCCATGAGATCCTCAGAAATAGTGCGTTCAGTGTCACCTGTGAGCCCTTCCCTGGAGCCAGTATCAACAAGGCGGCACACAAGACCGTCACATGGAGCAGGTCTGCTACTTTAGTGGTTAGATTAAGATTTCCCAGCAGGCAGGTGCGGCTGCGCTTCTGTATCTAGCATCTGGCATATGTTGCCGATGCAGCACATGCACAACAAAGAAAGGCCCTTGCTTGGAATTCTCCTGGAGTCAGCAACACACTTAGGGCTCCAAGAGTCGCAGGGTCATAAAGGCAGACTCTGGGTATCATGAACTCTGAGATAAATGTCCAGCCTCCGAGGATTCTGACTCGACAGCAAAGCATGCTCTCTCGCTCACTCGCTCTCCCTCTCTCTCTCTTCCACTCACGCATCCTTACCCCTCCCTTCTCCTCCCACACTCACAGCTTCATACAAGATAATAAAATCTTGCTTCTGGCGCATGCCAGTACTTAAAAAAAAAAAATCTAATCATCACAAATCACCATACTACTCTTGTCAATGTCTATTTAAAATGAGTATTTTCCATTGTCTTCTATTTCAAATTTATTTAAAATTTGCGAAATTATTTACCCAAGTTTTCACACAATGCCATCTTCCAAGTAGGAGTCGATCAGAACGGATGTTCTGTACTCAAACTCTCAGAAAATTAGTCCTTTTCTCTATCAGTTCTCTGACTATATGAGTAAAATATCTTTTAGAAATTTGTGTGTAGTGGCAATTTACCAACATGAATGAGGATGCCAGGACACTATTTTTGCTTGTCTCACCTTTGTTGACTAAAGAGTTGGTCTTCTGCTGGCTAAGTGTGTGATAATCAGACTTTTAGATTCTGAATTCACAAGAGAAAAGTTTCTCCACTGGAGCCAGGTGTGGTGGCTCACACCTTGAGTCCCACCATGCGGTAGGAAAAGGCAGAAGGCTCTCTGAGTTTGGAGGACAGCCCGGTCTATACTGTGAGTTCAAGGACAGCCAGAGCTACCCAAAGAAACCCTGTCATGAAAAAACAAAAGATATAGTTGTAGATCTTTGGGCAATATTTGACCCCAAATTATTATTTTTTAATTGTTTTCTCTCTGTAATGGACCTACCTCTTCTGGACTTGCCTTGTAGACCAAGCTGGCCTCAAACTCACGGAGATCCACCTGCCTCTGCCTCCAGAGTGCTGGGGTTAAAGGCGTGCACTACCACACCACTTCTTTTAAACAAATGTCTGGATTTTAGTTTTCCTATTATCAATTAGCAATAACCCAAATAGCAAGGCAAGAAGAATAAAAGCACCCAGGCCCCCCATAACACAGTAAAATAACAGAAGGAGCATCTGCATACATAACCAATCCTCCCACACAGCGTCTCTTTCTTCTTCCCCGGCTTGAAGTGGTGGGATCTGGCTGTATTCTGAAGGAAACAAATAATTAGACACAGACACTCCTCAGGATTTACCACTGACATCTTCATCAACAGCTACTAACTTCTGAATGAGAATTCATAATAAATAAGTGTCCTCCGATGTCATATACATCATTTATAATAGGCCATTTTCCACAACAGAAAATGGTATGTACCATCCTCTACTTAATAACATAAGGCTGGAGCTGGGGAGATGGCTCAGAGGTTAAGAGCACTGGCTGTTCTTCCAAAGGTCCTGAGTTCAATTCCCAGACATGACATGCTCACAACCAACCATCTATAATGAGATCTGGTGCCCTCTTCTGGCGCACATGTGCACATGCAGGCAGAACACAGTAAATAAATAAATCTTTTAATAATAATAATAATAATAATAATAATAATAATAATAATAATAATAATAATAATAATAAAAGGCTACTTGCTAGTTTGGGGTAGTAAAGCTGAACATTTGTTGTTTGTTTGTGGGAATTAGTTTTCTAAGACAGGACTCTGGTTGCATAGCCCAGGCTGCCCTCAAACTTACAAGGCTCCTCCTGTCTTGGTCTCTTGAGTGCTGGAATTACAGATGCTGTGACACTCCAGGCTCCTAAGCAAGTTTTACTTTAAGTAAAACAGGAAGTGTGTGGGTGTCAGTTAACAAAGAGAAAAGAAAGGCCGAAGAATGCCATTATTTACAAATCAACAAAAGCACCAAGGACTCCATGGTCAAGTTGAACATCAGTTACAAATTATGTATACAGCTTGCTAACAAATTAGGGAATTGTTCTCTCTTGGTTGCTTTCCTGGCTACTTGTAAGATAATATCCACATACACATTTGCAATTCAAATTTGATTGTCTTATGAGTACATTTCGTAGATCATGCTCCAAGAAGGGAGAGAGCAGCTAAGAATTCCATGGAAAGTATAATTTGCTGCTGGCTTTTAGCCAAAAACACTAAACCAAATGTTTAGAGACCATGGGGCAACTAAGCAAACTGTGATTATATGTAGACCATCAGATAAGGGTCCAAAAGAGTAATGTCTTAAATTATAAATTCATGAACTTTTTAAAAATTTATTTCTTTTATTTATAAAGAACAGAAACAGAATTGACTTGGGAGACCTTTGAGGACACTTGAAACAACAGTGACAAAAAGCCCCAATGATTTAGGCAACTCAAGCAACCATATGCCTGGACCTATGTACAGCTGAGTTTACACATTAAGTATAAGCTTTTATTTTCATACTTGACAAAACATGCCAAGTCTTCAATATTTATAATCATAATTAACTTGCAGAGTGAGGAACCTAATTACAATGGAAAGAAAGAAATATTGGTCTTGGGGAAAAAATGAATTTGATTATCAAGCATGTAGATAGTATAAAGGAGGCATTTCTACCTCCCACAACCAATCCAATAGGTCTGTATCTTAAACTTACTATAACTGTCACATATTAAAAAAGATATGATCACTAGACAGGCAAATATATTGCTAATAAAAACCCTCTCCACATCCCAGGCACTCAGTCCAGCACAATATAATTTTTGTAGGCATATGCTGCACTCATCCACTGACACAGTAAAAAGCATGACATATTACAACCTTCCCTGGAAGCACCAGGGACAGGTATTGGCAGCCCCTGACTCGAGAGCATCTGACGACAGGAGGGCCATGCTGAAACAGGAACCTGCAACAGACAGCAACACCCAGAACAATGACACAGGCGTGAGGCAGGGGATGTGGGAAGGTGGCTGAAACACACGGAAGTCTGCATCTTAGCTGCGGATAAAAGTGAAGATTCATGGCTGGGTGTGTAAATCAGAGTGGGACGTTTTCCTAGCTAGCTTGCAGGAACCACAGGGCTTTAGTCCCCAGCACCACAAAAGGAAATGTGAAAGATTGAAAGCCTGAGATGGGAGGCTCAAGCCACCTGGCCCGGGAAGGACAAAGGTCTACCTACAAAAGGACTGTACGCGCTGGGAGAGTGCTTAACGTGTCAGAGGACTATGGTTCAATCCCACTACAAATTCAAACAGCATAAAAAAAATAAAACACTTGTGCAGGTTAGCTTTTGTGCACTGGACAAAAACTCAGGTCATCGGACAGAAGGAACCTCAATTTAGCGGGCAGGTCCCCAGGGCATTCTCTTGGTTAGTAAGTGACCCAGGAGAGGCCCACCCACCGTGAGCGTGACACCTCTGCGCTGAGCTGGTCCTGGGTTGTATAAGAGAGAAAGCTGAGCAAGCCAAGGAAAGCAGGACAGTAAACAGCTCTGCTTTGGTTCCTGCCTATACCAGGTTCCTTTGAGCTTCTGCCCTGGCTTCCTTCAATGGCAGCCTGTAAACAACAAACAAAACAAACCCTTTCCTCTCCAAGCTGGCTTTGGTCTCTGTATTTTTTTTTTTAAATCAAAAGCAAAGCATGCATGCTACTGTTGCATATATGATGGTAATTACAACTTCACTGAGACATTATTATGAATTGCCGGGCTGGTTAATATGCCTCACTCCCTGGCATAACAGGACCCCCACCTACAGAACACCCCATCCTGGAGCGCAGCCTGTGGTGGCACCCCTCACCTGCATGTGCTGTACAGTTTGTACAACAAACCATGTGCTTCTACGACCCCATCTCCGTGTTAATATGTATTTTGCAGAGTCACTGGCCCAGTGGTGAACCTGAGATTTCGGGCAGCTGTTTTAAGGTAAATGAGTGGGCACTTTTTTATAAAGTGACTCTTGTGGCATTATCAAAAGGCAAGTTTACAAACAGAACAAAAATAACCAGAGGACTGTGGACTCTAAGTGACATGGAGCCAAGGTGTCCCTCCTCCCACTGGATGAGGCGACTCCTGTCCAGCCTACCCAGGGAATGGCCCCCAGCTGACCCCAGGGAAGTGTCTATCCTGACATTCACCACTAATTCCCTTACTGTCAACCTCTCAGACTTCTCCCGTCATCCCTAATAACCCTCTCATCCACTCATGGTTAATCTTTAAAAATCTTTATTGGTTCATTTACTCAGTCCCTTTAAGAGACACTAACAACACAAGAACCCTCCGCTGACCTTCCAATGAACACTCTAGGCTTTCCAGCCGTTCCTAGTCAACTTTCCCAGAGAGGTCCAGCATTCATCACTGTAAGATGCTGTAGCAGAGGGCAGCACGTGATTCCTTACAACTAACATTTTGCAGCCCACGTCTTTAGCGCCCTCTGTAGCACGCGGGACTGTCCAACTCCGTGTAGCATTGCTGTATTCCTATTTCTCTAGATGTTCCTTGATCAACTTTGCTATCTTCTCTTCCTCTTGCTTCTTAAACAACGGTTTATTGTTTTACTTTTCCTGTGTGTGGGGGGGGGGCGGTGCATGTATGATGCATGTTTGCATATGTTTGGGCAGAATGTGCGTTCCTATGCGAGTCATGTGTGGGCATGCACATGAAAGCCCAGAGCTGATGTCAGAAGTCATCCTCTGTAGTCCTTTGACTTTATACATTGAAGCAGAGTCTCCTGGTCAACCCCAGAGCTCACAGACATGGCTCGTCCCACTCTCCATCTTGCTCTGATGACCCCGTGACCCCACCCTCTGAGTGGAATTTGAGGTGGACTACCAAACCTAGCCAGCATTCACATGGTTCTGCACACTGAACTCACCCTCACTCACACTCGCACTGCAGGCATGCTAACCACTCCAGCAGCCACAGAGACACCCCGCCGGCCCCCCCAGGTTTGTATCTATGGTTCGCTTCTACTACTGTAACAGCCCCCGCTAGCACCGATGCCCATTTAAGCTCTCAATTCTTCGTTTCATGGCCAGATCTCTCCCTGGGAAGCCAGCCCCCGGGACTGTACGCACTGAGTGAGTTACCTGTGACATGGATCAATCAGCTTAGCTATCTGCCATCAACACCTTCACGTGTAAACGGAAAATTGTGCGCCCTTTTCTTATTCTTATTGTGCAAGTTTTAACTGTCAACTGGACACACTCTCGAATCACCTAGAAAGAGAGGCTCAGTGAAGGGTTGTCTAGATGAGGCTGGCCAATGGGTATGTCTGTGGGGAACTGTTCTGTTAAGCTCACTGATGTTGAAACCCCCATCTTAACTGTGGGCAGCATCACTCCCCGAGCAGGAGGCTATCGTGAACTGTGTAGGCATGGAGAAATGGCGCGAAGGACAAGCGTTGTGTGCACTCACCGTCTCTGCTGTGACTGTGGTAACTTCTCTGAGTAAGTATCACTTTGACTTCCCCTAACAATGAGCACAAGATAGAACCGTGAGTTACAATAGACCTTTTGTCCTCTAAGTTGCCTTCGTCAGTGTATTTTGTCACAGCAACTGGTTACAAGGGTAAGACAGTTACTTATGGAGGAGGAAAGTGAGATGAAACATAAATCCAGGATACTGTATATTTACTATTGCTGTGCTCTCTGTAAATAAAAGGCAGTTAATTTAATAAAGCAAGTCCAGTAGGCAGAGATTAATGTTCCCACTTTCAATTTGTGAAAACCGGTTTCAGGGAGCCCAGGCAATACTCTAAGGCCTGCTGTGGTTGGTAAGTGGGAAAGCTCTGCGATGTCAGAGATAGAAATGGAATTTCTCTTTCCTTAGGCCCCTAAGATCTCACTGGTGTCTGACTGTGAAAGACAACGCCTGCAGAGGCTACAGCTGAGAAACTGTGGCTCTCCTAACTTAGCAACTGAGCCTCTGGTTAGCAAAGTGTAAATTAACTGTTTTCTTCCTAAATCAGAGTAGCTCTCTGCTTGGACCCAGAATAATCCAACTATAAGAGACAACATAAATTTTTTACCATCCAGAAAGGGTCCTAATCTCCTAAGTTTTACTTCAACAAGAAAATTCTAATATAGGAGGAAAAAAAATCTGTCAGGTTGCCAAGGCAACAATCTATTTGTGATCATGTGGCTGGTGATATTCTTTTATATTTCTCCCACAGTAAAGTAAACTAGATATAGTCAAGAAATTTAATAAAATATTTGCTGGACTTGGAAAGCCAAGATATGACAGGTTTTTGGGCACTGTGACGGGATTTAAATATACAGCATGACGCCCTCTGGGTATAATACCAACTCCATGGATAAAATTAAAAGATCATCATCCTGACAGCAATACAAGCTATAGCTATATGATCCAAAAAACTCAATTCTCCCAACGAGTAAATCATTAAACAACTGAGACAATAGCCTTATAACAAAAAAGACAGAATTCATCAAAAGGAGAAGCGTGAATTATAAAGATTAACTGCTTCATGAATCCACCATGGTTTGGTTTGGGGGTTTTGCTTTGGTGTGTATATGTGCATGTGGGGTGGGGTGCACACTAGGATACCCATGGATTATTGAACCATTTACATTTATCTAGAGAATGTCCAAACGATATACCCCAAATAAAAAAAATTTTTTAAAGGAGGAGGAGAAAGATGCTGTTAGTAATTGGGCCATTCTAAAGTCTGGACAGGAGGCTATTTAGGCAGGTGGAGGCAATTTATGCAACTGTCCAACTTCAGTGATGCCTATGAAAATTATATGGAATTTCTCTCCTTTCAGACTTTTTGAGTACTTGTTTCTACAACTATCCAAAAATATAAAGTACTTCCCCAAACAACTTGAGCTATAAGCAACTCATTTCTTTTTGATTTGCAATGACTTTGCATAACAGCCAAGGAGAGCTGAATGTTCTGAAAATCAATCAGAACAAAATCTGCAACTCTCATAACTTCAATAGTATGTTGGTTTTGTAAGAAAAGAAAACTGCAAAAATGACAGAATAAACTCGCCAACACACGCTGTAACCTATACAGCCAGTGTAGACATATATAATTTATTTTTACTTTTTGTAGTCATAATTTTATACACACACATATATATACGTATGTGAAATGTATATACTCTTCTAAAATATAGTCCCAAAACTACATATAAGAGTATTTCCTGTATACAAAGTCAATCTTCCTATATTCAATAGAGAATTGTTACTCATGCCATAGCAAGAACTTAGGACATTTTTAATAACAGGGAACATTATAGAAAATGTTATACACTTAGATTTTTTTATTTTGTTTAATTTAGATGATATATTAATTAATTCAATTGATAGCAACATCTATCCAATAGAGGAACACATTTTCTTTAGATGGTCTAAAATAACAGGATTTTTTCTGAAAAGCTTACATACTCAAAGGTTTCTGGGTTGCTGAAATCAGACAGAGAAGAAAAATCTAAGTAAATACAGCAAAGGAAATGCATGTGTCACACAAGTCTACAGAAAAGTGCTAAACAGTCATCCAAGCTATTTAACTCTAGATGTCAGAATGGGATGCATAATGAATAGCAGCCAGTTAGAAATACTGGGCTGTAATCCAGGAGGGTGATCTGAAACGGGTAATAGCTGGTTAGTAGCTGACTAAACAGAAGAGGACGCTGTGAAAGAAAACAATGCAATACAAGATAGAGAATAAGGAAGAAATAGGCATCAACTTTAATGGAGAGCAGCACTAACAGGTCAGTTGAGTGTCAATCAGCCAACGACAACAGCATCAAGTCAACTTCAGAGAGGTCAAAGAGAGCAGATGAAACAAATACCTCCCCTCAGCATTTAAGGTGTAACTGACTGACTGTGAGCTCAAACACAGGAGAAGGAATGAAAACTTGCCTAAGAAGGGTCAGTGAGTTGAAAGTGGAGGCCGTGTAACACCGGGAATCTCCACCATCTGAAGGCGACTGCGGCTTTCCCGTGGCCCTCCCTGGGTGAAAGGACCCACAGTAGCCCTTGTTCTCACGCAGGAACCTGTCCCGCCTGTGCTTAGAGGCTTGCAGCGGCCGGTTTTCAAAAGGATCCTGAAAGTTTGCCTGCATTTCCTAGCAAAGTTAAGGATGCTCTGCAATGCATCAAAAGTCAACAACCTGGTTTTGTTTTTCTCATGCAAGAATGCCACAGATCCAGCACATCAATCAGAGATCGATTTTCAATGGCTTTTTAATTAAATTTAAGGGAAAAAACTTTCCTCCGAAGACCTCCAATTGAGTCGTGTATGCACTCATCCTTGCTTCACAGGACAATGACGTCCATACTTTAGAGACAGTTACATTTTTTGTTTTCTGCTAATGAGACATCTTGGATTTACATGCCAAAAATATTCATGAATTGTAACTACAACTGTGGTTTAGCATATAATGAATATTTCATCATCTTTAATTTTTTGATGAAGCTTGCTCTGAATGAGTGGGGCCAGTAAGTCCACTCTTCCTAAACCCTCTTCTGGAAAGACAATAAGCGATATCAGCTTTTCCTTTGTCTGTTCCAAGCCGTAAGTTCCACCCAGTCCTATCAAAGACAGTCAAGAAATAAATAAATAAGTAAAATTTTAAAAAATTAAAAAGAACTTACATAATAGGAGGAACATACTTACTTAGAGTAAAAATTAATAATAATTAGCGAATATTACATCAAGCAAGAAAAAGGCACTAAGGCATAGCGGTATTCTATCAAGGACGAAAATGGCAATAAACTGAAAATGGTTCTAAATGTTGAATATTAATTTTTGTCCATGACAGAAAAGCTTACAAACTGGATTCAATCACTAACGGGCTGCTTTCAGTTCCAAGTTCCCAAATCTGAAAGAGCTGAGCAGCGGAGGGGCTATCCTGAGCTTCACAGGGCAGGCCGGGGCTGCCCCACTCCGGTCAAACACTCACCCACAGGACATGAGAGACAAGATGGACATTTCCCCCTAATAGCGTAAAAGAGACATCTCCACCAGACGGAAACGTTCAGGATTGGTAGATTTAATTAGGGGAGGCAAAATGTTCTCATTATAGAATGATGTTGACTCAACTATCAAGTCTGAAACACCCCCTTACGGTGGGTGCACCCCAGGACTAAAGGACGAAGAAACATCTCTGCATTTAAAAGCCAGAATAAAATGTTTAGGTCTGGCTACAATTGACAGGGCCTCCAATTTCTTCAGAGGTGGAGGGAGAGGGTTAAAAATCACATGGTTTTGTCTTGTAAATATACAAGATTTAAAAGCAGTAGAAACAGATAATTAAACAAAAATACAGTAACAAAGAGACTTTGCTTTTAAGCACAGGAAGAGCTAAAAGAATAATGGGGTTTGTGTGTAAGAAAATGCGCTCACACACACTGCTCATAGTCTAAAGCAATACACGCTATATAAGAAAACAACCTGACAATACACAGGAAATGCCAAATCAGCCTCCGCAATTTCATTTCTATTTGCTTAACCCATGTTTTTAAAAAATTACAGTCAGGATTTTTTAATAATACTTTTTATGTACACACTGGTGTTTATAACCTAATAGGGTTCTAACTGAGTTTTAACATGCATACAAATGAGTTTACAACTCCTGAGAGAAAATGAAATGAGGCATACAAGCAGGTATATATACTAAATATTGATATAGATAGAGACCTAGTTCTTGGCAAAGGTGATCTGTTAAGAATGGGGATTCTGGGGGGGGGGGGGTGGGGGGATGGGAGTGGAGAGATGGCTCAGCAGTTAAGAGCACTAACTGCTTTTCCAGAGGTCCTGAGTTCAATTCCCAGCAACTACATGGTGGCTCACAATCACATCTGTAATGTGATCTAATGTGTACTGTATACATAATAAATAAACAAAACTTTTTTAAATGTGGATTCTGAAGAACTTCAATTTCTTTTTTTAATTGATGTATTTATTCACAGAACTTAAATTGCTATTCTATATTTTTACTTACTATTTATATTTTCTATAGTCCATATAGAGGTTTGGTTTTGTTGCAGTGGTAGGGATTGAACTTGGAGCCTCAAACACTCTGGGCAAGGACTCTACCCACTAGGCTATATGGCCATCTCTCTTTTTACATTTTATTTTGAAATAGGAACTGGTCTTAAACACTGTATTCCAAAGAAGCAGGCCTTGAATTTATAATCCTTCTGCGTCAGCTTCCTGAGTTGCTGGGATTACAGGCCTATACTATTGGGCCTGACAACACATATTTAACCTAAATAAATGCTTCAAAGGAGTTAGGATATGTCCTAACACGGTAGAAACTGTACATGTCTGCGTGGGGCTGGACAAAGTCGTGTGTTCTGAAGGAGGAGGCGTTTAGAGACACTAATGGCAATGTGGTAGCGTCACTTCAGTCTGCTCTCCTCAGGAGGATAGTAAGGAAATCACACAAAATCGCCTAGCTGGGAAAAAACAGAGGGAATTAACAAATTCTGATAAAACTATTACTAAACAGGGACACTTCCCGGCTTTTCCTGTGGATGTTGGGAGTAACACATTATGAATTTAGGCTTTTTTTTTTTAAATAGCTCTGTGGTTTCTGGGACTAAGAGCTTGCTTGGACGGAGAGGCCTGAGATCCAATAGATCAGGAGCCCAGTTCTGCCATGTGATTCTTGCCTGTTCACGTCCCTGCCTGAGCCTCCATTTGTCTGAGATATAAGGATAATAACAAGACTTAACCAAAAATGTTGTGAATATTTTAACTATGATATATGTAACCTATGGTGCCAGCGTTTAGCCTCCGCCTCTGAGACCATCAGTTCACATTTTCAAAACAATCACAAGAGCTCTGGAAATCAAAGCCTGGGTTTTACTGCAAACAAAACAGAAACAAGGGACACTGGATTCAAATCAGATAATAGGAAACGCCAGCCTGTGAGTGGAGCTCGCTTTCTATAGCGGTTCTGGCCATCCTAAGGATAGCGCATCTCCAGAAACAAGAGTGCTCTCCTGATGATAAATACCAGCCATGACTGTGTGACAAACATTAAAAATAAGAACCGTTCCAAAAGGAAAACTCCACAAACAGCAAAACCCAAATCTGCCTGTTAAACAGGATTAAGAACTTGAGGAGAAAATTACACAAGCCTTTACAAACCAACCAAACATGGATTGGCGATGAAAATAATACTAATAATGAAACCCATTACTTTATTCATTATTCTAAAAAGTTACTTTTAAAGTACTACTTAAGAAGCAAAAGAAGGGACCAGAGAGATGGCTCGGCAGTTAAAAGCACTTATTCGTCTTGCAGAGGCCCTGAGTTCAACTCTTTGCAGCCGTGTGAAGGCTCACATCCACCTGTAACTGGAGTTCCAGAGACCTGATGCCATCTTCTGGCCTTGGCGAGCAGCAGGCACGCATGTGGTACGGACATACATGCAGGCAAAACACTTGCACACATAGAATAAAATAAGGAGCCAAAAACTGGTTCCTATACTTACAGCACAAACATGTTCATCATTTGAGAGATTCAAGTGGGCAAACATTAGACAATTCACTGCCCACTGCCCAGGGCTTGCACGGGAGCCAAGATAAACCAGAAGGGAACTGAGAGACAACACAGATAAGCTGAGTGCTAGGAGAATTCCCACGCTCCACAGAAACCTGAAAAGGAGACAGAGACCTTCCTGTGGGGACATGGGAGAACAACACAGAGTTGGGAAGGCTCTGGGATACCAATTTAAACAAATGGCCACTAAGTAAGATGCATTATCCAGCAAGGGTGAAATAATAAAACTGTGGTCTAATAAGGTACATGTACAAACTCCAAAGTACCAAGAGCCTGTTTTTGTGGGGAAATAACTGTGCCACGCCATAAGGAGCACAGCGGTAAGCCTGACATCCCCTGAGCTTTATAGTCCATTCAAAGACTAAATCTCACCTATTTTGTTGTTAATTCCCTGAGGGCATCCGATACACCTTTTTTATCTTTTGTTTTCACATTCTTTCCCACAACGCCGGTGACGTCATCGGCACCAAGTGAGTGCCTGGCAAATACATGAACAAATAAATGGTTGTAGCCCAAAGCAAAGTATTATATGTAGTATCAGAGAAACCAGGGCAAAGGCGGTACTCACGGTCTGACCAGCCTTCTCAGTGTCATTCTCAGTGTCACCTGTCTATGAGCCTTTGGAACCCAGCCCTGAACACGGGGTCCAAGCCAAACAAACCGAATCAAGATACTGACTTCCCATTGGTTCCAGCCTACTTCAAGAAAGTCAGCATTGCCCAACCTATATCACAGCTAATTTTAGACACTATGCATAAATAGATGATTGATAGATAGATAGATAGATAGATAGATAGATAGATAGACAGATGAAATGGATCTCCTTCAACTTTCTGTTGGGTTTGGACCTGGATTTGTCCACTGCCTGCTCACCACAGTGAGGCTGGCCATCTCATGGAAGCAACTCATGGAAGTGGAAAGACCAGATCCTAGTGACAATGTTGGATGCCCTGGGTTTGGCCATGTGAAATGGAGATACTTTTCATAGCCAACCAACTCCCTTTACGCTCTATTCAGTTTAAGATGGGGAGGAAAGGAAGGATGGAGCCAGAACTTGTCCGTGAAGGGTGTGCAGGAAGCACAGACAGACCTCGGGAAGATGTTACCACGGCAACGGCAGGAACCCGGGCAGCACGGCACAATGCTCACACTTCCCTTGAGAAAGAGGACCTCGTTCCGGCCGAACAAATAGCTGCCATGTGAAAAGCGACCTAGAGAAGTGACAACTCCAAATTTTAGAACAAAAGGCTAACCTGGAGTTTGATCATGTTTAGCCAGCATTAAGTCAGAGAGAGAGGTGACAGTGATGCTGAGACCACGCAGACAAGTCTGTGGGGCAGGGGGTAAGGCTCCATAAAGGCTTCTTAGATGATTTAAGACGCAAATTCAACCACAAAAGTGACGTGGACTCAAGCAGAAGTTTTCTAAATACACGTACATGAGCTTTCCAAGAAACATCAAACTATGAAGGGAGAAGTGACATAAGAAGTGGCAAAAAGGGGACCAGATTTAGTTCCCGCGCCCATGGGAGGCAGTTCACAGCCACCTAGAACTCTAGTTCCAAGGGTCACTCCTCTAGAGGTCACTCCTCTAGAGGTCACTCCTCTAGGGGTCACTCCTCTAGGGGTCACTCCTCTAGGGGTCACTCCTCTAGAGGTCACTTCTTTAGCCTCTGAGTGCGCCTGCATTCACATGCATCTATCCATGCAAATGTCCATAATTTAAAATAGTAAATTAAATCTTTTTAAAATGATAAAAAAGGGACGGCGACAAGCCTGGGTTCCTACCACAGGAACCCGGTGATACGTTGGAGACAACAGGGCACAGCCTTGGAAACGCGTTGTCAAATGACTTCGAGAATGCACTGCCTGCCATGCAGCTATATATGAGGTTGGTGTGTGCACAGATATACACGCATGCATGTACTCACACTACCCTGTAGCTTTCTAGGAACAAAACTACAGTAAGTTAAAGCCAGCACAGGAAAAAGTGATACAAACAAGAGATGTAGTAGAAATGAGACATATCAGACTGTTGGTGGCATAACATGACAAACTTTTTTTAAAAATCATATCACATTTATTTGTTTATGTATGTAGGTGGGTATGTGTGTGTGCCAGAGTATGCATGAGAAGATCAGAGAACATCCTGTAGGAGATGTTTTCTCCTTTCACCTTGTGTGTCTGGAGATTAAACTCTTGTCAACAGACCTGGTGGCAAGTGCTCCTATGTGCTGAGTCACCTTGCTTTCAGCAAAGAGAAAGAGTGCACACTATAATAGCAGTGAACGTAAACCGATGTAAATATATAAGCTGCTCACATTCACTATGGTTATCAAATGCTGTGTTTGTGCACAACTGTAAAGCTATGCGTTTATACAACCCACATCACCACAGACATGAGAGTAGCCCACAGTGTTACAATGCTGCAGCTGTTACAGCCTCAGCAGGAGATGGGGATTCAGGCTTCAATATGCCCTCGTAGAACTACCATTGTGTAAAGGAACTGTAGATAACTGAAGTCTCCTCACACAGGGTCAGGCTGAGATAGAAGAGCAGATGAAAATAAAGAATCCAAGTTCCCAAGTCAGAATGCTGTAATTGCTACCCAGGCTCTGGACCAATTACCTGGATAAAGAGACTTCTTGCTGTGAGTGCCTGCCTCATCAACTTGTAAGAAGTAAACAAGTTTAGGATGCGCTCATAGGACATTACACTACACAACTTAAAATAAAATATAAAATCAAGGATGTTTTGATACAAATTAGATCAAAAAGCATTTAGCAAGAAACAGAGAATAATAATTTTACTGGGACATGAAACTAACATGTGTGCATCTAATAGTCCTGTATGCCAGATCCTGGTAACTAAAGAAATAAAAATAAATAAGTAAATAAATAAAGCATATACAAGGCATTTAAAGACTTCCTACAAAGAATAAATATGATAATAAAATATCAATATAAAACATGCATCCAAACAATAAATTTGAAGAAATTTCTGTGGAGGCAGCCACAGTACATGTGATAATATAATTCAATTTCAAAAAAACTACTTCAGAGCACACCACAAAATAATAAATTTGAAATGTTTTCATGTACACACAGCCAGAGAAGTAAATAATAGTAAATGGCTAGCAAAAAAAACAAAAAACAAAAACAAAAAACAAAAAACAAACATGAAAATACATTTCCAAAGCAGGAAAAAATAGTAAGGAAAAAAAATGCATCATGGAAAGTTTTACCATGACTGTCCACAGCATGTGCCAGTGCAGCCTGCAGGGGTTGGGTGTGTCCCCTGCCACCCAGCCATCACACCTGCCTCACAGTTGCCAGTACCTGCAAAAGGCCACTGTGTTGCCTAATCTCTGTAGAAATCTGTGACACTGGGCTTGAAGCTAATGTTCTTTCAACTACCCCTACCTTATAATGAATCTTTCTGAGTTGCAGCTTTGTTTGTTTCTACCACAGAAAGACACAAAGCTTCTAGTCAGGTGCAGTGGCCCACACCTGTATCCCAGCACTCAGGAGGCAGAGGCAGGCAGATCTTTGTGAGTTCGAAACCAGCCTGGTTTACAAAGCGAGTCCAGGAAAGCCAAGACTACACAGAGAGACCCTGTCTCAGGGAGGGGTAGGGTGGGGGATGTGAAACTTCCATCTTTGCTGATTTTGGGGTAGCATGGGAGGGTGGGGGGTGACTGGGATGGGGCATTACTGTGTAGCCCAGGAAGGCTAGTTTCCATTTCACAGAACTCCACCTGCCTCGGCCTCCAAAGGGCTGGGATTAAAGGCCGCACCAGCACACTGGCTGAAAGGTCCTCTTCTGAGAGCAGCCTGGGGACCACTTCGCCTTGCACCTCTACAAAGGAGGAGTAAGAAGTTACTGCTTCAGCCCTGTGCCAGAGAGGAGACCAGTGTTAAGAGCTCACACTTACAGAGAAGATCTTCATTTGGTGAAACAATGATTCAAGATTTTGGCTTCACAGGTAGTTCTAAAAGCTCACAAGACACAAAATTGCTACAAGCACAATGTGGCACTCAATAGCTTAAGAGAATTGTGTGGAACCTCATTTCAGCATAAGGGTCAGGATAAGAGCATCCTTGTTATCTTCACAGTAACACAAATCATCCTTTGAACATACACTATAAGGCGCATGCTAATTTCACAGCTTTACTACATTAGAAAAAAATGGTAATGTTCAAGTCTGACTGCTTCCATTTAATAATATGCAGATAAGGGACACTTCTTCATAAATATGTTAAAAATCAATATTAAAGGGATATGATAAGGGAAATAAGGCCATTTGAATATTATAATTTGAAATTAACAAGTGTGCTTCCACAGCTATATTTTGAAACTGAAGTTTTTAATTTCCACAGGTTCCTTAATTAGAAAGTCTAATATAAATGAAACAAACACATTTCCAGGTTTTTTTTTTCTTGCAAAAGTAGCTACAGCTTACTTGTCCTGTGATTTCAACTGTTACTGCCTAATCGTGTGGGTATGATATTTAACCCTCCCCTGGCACACCATGGCAGCCATCAGCCAGGACCCCGCCTAGGGACTGCAGCGCTCACTGCTTCCAGCCTCAGGAGAGTCCACATCTGCTCAGGGAGCAGATACTCACACCACGCACTTGATGAGCACGCACTGGGGCACCACTACCTAGGACTAAGGCTACTGCACCAGTGATGAACAGAACTGCATTGAAAGCCTCAAGTCATCAAAGCTAAGACAAAAATATTCCAATAAGCCTAACTTCATACTTTACCATAACTATGTTGTTATGTTCCTATTAAAAAAGAGATGCAAAAGCACGTGTGAGTAATTTTTCCGATCTTAATGCTCATGAGTTAAATAAGCCATGTTCTACGTTCTAAACTGCAATATTTTCACAGCAAGATGAACCATGGTGATGGCCCATCCAGCTTTTTGACTGCTAATCTCGTACGTTAGTATGGTCTTACAGTGACACATAAGAGGGTGTAAAGCTCCCCCAAAACAAGCCTGTATCTTGAGCCTACTACAATGTAATGAGTTCCCATATTAAAGTGGTCTGCAGCTTTTAAGGTGAAATCCTATAAAATTAATCCTACAAAGAAGTACTTCCAGCAAACGTGCTCAGAGCAGGGTCCCATCACTGTGACCTCCCTCCTCTCTCATTCTGGACACTGGTCACAGATGGTTGTCATAAGACTACCGAATCCGACATCACTGTGACACTGCGGCTCCTCCCGGAATACTTCAGAACACTGTGGCTGCATTCACAGCTGGCCTCACAAACTGGCTGTGGTGGATTTAGTTTGAGTTTCGATGGGATGGGGGTGGGGCGGGGGCTCTAAGAATGTAATTTAAAAAAAAAATAAGTAGATATGATGATGAATCACACCAGCAACCCCAATACTCAGGAAGCTGAGGTAAGATGGCTACCTGACATTAAGGGTGAATATGTCTCTGACAAAAACAGTCTCATAATTGTCATCCACGTGAGAAACAGAACGGCCTACTGTGAGTGTCTAAGTAGCCAGTGCGATGCTGGCTTTACCTAGATAGCAATCCTGATCCCTGATCATTGGCTATCTTCTTTCTGAAACACTTCCTGGGCCTTCTACAACACTTCAGCTACTCCTGCCCGGCTTGGCCTGTCAGGACTGGAGAGGGGGAAAGCGGCAGTCGGAGGTACAAGCATGGGAAAGGCCAGCACAGGCACGTCTCCTTGTTTGCTTCATCAGCTTGATGCTGATGACCCGAGCGGGCTCGTGTGCCGTGGAGGGGGTAGCTGAAGTGAAGGGGAGCTGGAGGCACACACGGCGCCGTGTAGTCACACTTTCTGAGCATCCTTTCTCCTCGTCCACCCTCGTCACTGTGCCTTTTCAGGCAGCCTGCCTCTGCTCAGACTGAAGAATCCAAGCGCTGATTAGGTCACTTCATTATAGAATGCATAAATTAGAAGCTCCCATCATATTCCATCACTACATACCGATCTCATGAGTCAACTAAGAAGAAAACAGAACTGAAGAAACAATGAAGAACAGATTTCACTCCTTGGAGCTGGTGGGTTATTATGATCACTTTTAATGGTCTTTGCAGCAAAATAATAAACACAAAGTTAAGTGCAGCCGTGCACAGCACAGTTCCCCTGAAAATCTCACTTACAAATATTTACATTCTCTAAATAATAGATCAGATCATGTGGACTAGGAAAACCATGAGCTCAATGAGACCCATCATGCCTCTCACTGTGCAAAAAGGTTTGTTTTCGTAAGTTCATCGCCCACCACATCAAAAACCTGGATTTCCAGGTGCTGTGTCTGATGCCTTGAAGTCTCAAGAGCAGGTGTAACTCGCTCTGATTTCCTCTTCCTCTGCAGTGTCCAGCCCTCTCTTTAATGGTTATCACCATGTATTTAGGATCCACTTGTTCTTACGCTTCAAGAATTGGCTGGGACCTCTCGTGCCCAATTGTAAATCATAAAAGCGTGCAGTGGGCATCTTGAAAGACCGTGTCTCGGCAAACGACATCTTCCTTTTCAAAACCCTGCTCGTGTCCCAGGAAACATTTCGGTGCAAAATGTCTATTCCACAGTCTAGTCGCTTTTATCTAAATGTCATTTTGAGGCCCAGTTACTTCTATAGCATTTTAGATTGGCCACAGTAGACACAGAGTGTAAGAAGTCAGACAGAATCCTGAACCTTACTACCCGGTATACAGATGACATGGGAGTCATAATGTTCACAGCTCCAGTCATCCCGGGCGGCCAGCTGTCACTGAGTGATTGGCCGCAACTTCATTTAGGCTCTTGCATATTGGGCTGCGTTGGGCAGTTTGCTGCGCTCTTGTTTGATTGGAGGAGTGGTGTGTAAACCCAAGTGCCTGCTCTTATATTTCTGTCTGCATATATTTTACCCTTCTGCTTTCCCATCTGTGTTAAAATATGCTAGCGTGCAACATTTTGCTAGAATTTTAGCCTGTTCTGTGAACTACAAAGCTTGTGAGAAAATTTCATTGCTAACACTAAATGCATTCAAACAGTTAAAAAAAAATAATACATATTTATTTTAGAAACTACTTTGATGTCCAGCTAACTGCATAGACATGGAGTGCTTCTTAGAATATGTTAGTGTGATCGTCTTTTGAAATACTAGGTACATGAGTATGTTTCCTTGTTTCTGGATGGATGCTAGCTTGAGTGTTCATTTGAAGTTCTTTTCGCTTAAATGTTGACATTGCAATCCTTTATTTTGAAGCAACAGAAAACTTCTGAGTATAAGGAAATGCGATGAGTTCTCTCACATTGAAGTCATTTAGCCTGCCTTTGCTTAACAGCTGTTTTCTGTTCAGTGTATTTAACAGAAAATCCTGGACTGCCTTTGTGATATCCTAAATTGTAATGCAAACCATTCTTCCTATGAAGCATCATATGACATTGCCCTTTGGGGATGGCAGCATGGTAGAGACTTCTTGTCCGCAAACGTCCAGACTCTTTCCCTTGTTTGCTATGTTACTAGGATACTTAGTATTGTGTGTCAATGATAAAGGACCAGGAAACGTAGTTTGATGTGTCATCCACAAGTTCCTCTTATTTCTGATGTATACCAAAAACTAAGCAGTGTGGTTCTTGGGTATTCTAGGTCAGAGAGAACATTGAAGTTCAGCAAATTCATATTCCCTCTTCCTGCACCACTGAATAGGAAAAGGAAAGTTGGGACACATAAACAACTAACACCATTACCCAGAAGTCCCTTGGGAGACTGTGGCCACCACCATCAGCTTTTCGTTTCGTCGTACTGAGCACACATGACCTCCAGTGGATTACAATGATGGGGGCAACAGCTCGAAGAGTAGAAAGAAAGTTTCCAGGCAGGATGGAAGGTGGAGTGTTAACAAAGGTAGGGGAAAAGGAAAGGAATTGAGCTTTAAGGGAACTGGCAAATGACAATGCTGGTGGCTCTTAGTAAATACATGACCCATCAAATAGCCACTCACTGTCGGCCCCACTGTGTTCTATAATTGAAAACATCTAGTAATTTACAAATGAATTTTTAAGCAACAAAATAATTTCTTGTCATAAAGAAGATATTCTACTCCAATAAACTAAGATATTATTTTTACCTCTAGGGAGGACAATGCCTCCTGTCCACAAAATGCAAAAGACTTTGCAGGGGTCTTTTGGCAGACTTGGGTGGTAGGAAGTAACAAATTTTCTAATCTCATTGTTATAAATGGAATATCTTTGCAGGATCGTTTTTTCTCTACATAAAAGCTAGAAGGTCTGTCATTCAACAGGCACAGAGAACAGCTCCCCCTGGGACGTCAGGGTCCACTGCTTCAGAAGCCCCGCCCTACCTGAGCCTCTTAATAAGATGATTCAATTAAACAAACAACAAAAAACCCTTGAAATCTTAGCAACCATTAGTAAGCATAGATGAGCTTCTGAAATCTGATCGTATCCTTGTAATTATCTAATTATCAAATCCAACAGCACTGACCAGGCAGAAAAATCCACTCAACCTAGTACAGAGGACTGTTATTACTCAGGGCGGAAGTTGAACCAAGTCAGAAAGATAATACCGTGGGGCCAAAGGAAAATGGTGTTTAGACATACACGCACACGCGCACGCACGCACGCACATTGCTGATTTGTCACTGGCCTGAATGGCCTCATATCAGCTTTACTAATTAGTTCACAAATACTTCAGCCTGTTGAAGGCAGTCCCCTTACCCAGGGAATACATTCAAGCCGACCATATTTATTGCCGCCATTAAAGCACTGATGCCTTTCCGGGATAACGTAAAACCTCACTCTGTTGGAGAAATAGCAACGTGGAGGAGTTAAAGCACCAGAGGTTGAATCACTGCAGTTCCTTGGCTCCTGCAAGGTACTGAAGCCTCTGGGTGACTAGGGCAGCAAGCACATTCACAGGCTGACTGTCGCCCCAACCTGCTAACAGACATTTCTAATGAAAGTGAGCAGATTAGGGTCTGCATGTCTGTCTGTCCTTATCTCTACCATCAGTGTATAAAAATGGGAATAAAGAAGCAAGATCTGGGAAAGCCAACAGCACTCCTAACTAGGGGAGTAGCAATATAGATATATTTTTAAAAAACAAAATAGAGATACAAGAGGGGATGTTTGGTCTGCCTGATTCCATATCAAAACTGCAATTCCAAGGGCAAAGGCAGAAGTGCTTTGTACAGAATGCCTGCTTACACATTGGAAAGTAGGGGGCTTACAAATTTGGCAATGATGAATCTGAAGTAAAGAGAAGTTGTCCAAGTGAAAATTGCTATTAATAAATGGCAGATGAAAGCTTAGAAAAAAAAACCACCAAGGCTGAAGGAGTGACGTCTTCAATTTTCTCAAGGCACAGGTGGGAAGGTCACAGTCGTGGAAACACACACACACACACACACACACACACACACACACACACACACACACCACACACACACTCACTCACTCACTCCAGGTGGGAAAGCCACAGCTGTGGACCTCACCAACCAACAGTGAGAGGGGAATCAGCAAGGGATCACTGATAAAGTGAAATGGTGAATGAACTAGGGACAGGTCACACCACATAAAACAGTCAAAGATTTCCAAAAGCTGAGCATCACCACTTAAGATTCACATATTTGGGCTGGAGAGATGGCTCAGAGGTTAAGAGAAGCACCTGCTCTTCCAAAGGTCCTGAGTTCAATTCCCAGAAACCCCATGGTGGCTCAGAATCATCTATAATGGGATCTGATGCCCTCTTCTGGCCTGCAGGCGTACACGCAGACAGAGCATCCATGTACATAAATAAATAAACCTTTAAAGAATCAGCGAGAAACCCCGTTTTAAGATGTACTGCTCTGCTCTGCCTGTAATGACATTTCCTACTAGAAAGAGACATGCTGGCAGATGTTCTTACTTACTTACTCCCGTGGATTACATCCTTCGTAATTACAGCCCTGCCATGGGGCGCCCACAACACAGAACGCAGTGTGAAGGATGGAGGACAGCCGGAGCGCGGCAATGAGAGAGCCGGGACTTACACATTCGCTCACCTCAAAAGGCTGTAATAACTGTAATAACTGGGCTGCTGGAGGAGATGACAGTGAGCACATATGTAGGGTTCTGTGTGAAGATAAAATACGAAAAGTAGAACTGGAGACCACAGCGCTGGGCATCCTGAGCCAAGCCTTCAACTGCCCCTTGATGTACCGAGAAAACCCGCAGCCCAGCGCCACTGTCTAACACCCATTGGCTTCCTATATATACTACACCAGAGGGATTGAACTACAAACAGATTCACATATTGTTAATGTGTAATGCAGAAATTCGGTCTATAATCAAGATACCTGAAGTGAGAAGACTCAGCTGATGTGGCAAATCACAATCATTTTAAACACGAGACACACAGGATCTCCGGTGCTGAAATTCTTCAGTGTAAACAGAGATAACCTAATCCGGTTTCTGGTGTCCATAGGAATAATACTGTAATATCAAACATTCTTAATCTCCTGGCTTTATATAGATGATTTTTCAACTCAAGAAACAAAGGCTGCTGGTGAGCTGGTGTGATATTAGTCGACTAAGTTTGTGCTCTATCACATTTTTACTTTAATTCAGCAGGTAGTTCCTTAACTAGTCAAAAAGGAAAAAAGTGTCAGAACAGAACATAGATGAACTCAGCTTTCTTCCCGTCACTCTGCACAGCACCTGGTGCATCATGGGAGAGGGGGAGGAGAAGAGCAGGTTATAGGGTGGACTATTTCTGTCATCGTTCAGCAGAGTATTATCATAATGAATGAAGGAAGTGGGAGGGGGCATGGCTATGTTATGTTTTCATGAGGGTCACAGGCTAAGAGAGTCTGGAAAAAATGCCTGCAGCTTACACGGTCCTCACAATCCCCAGCAGTGGTGACTGATTTTACAAAATGAAAAGGCCAGCCCTCGGGGTGGATCTGACTGAAGTCTTGGGCTGAAGCTTTAGTGAGAAGCAAACCTTAGAAGACAGGCTGAGGCAAAAATCCTGCAGCCACCTGAGGCACCAGGAACACAACAATTTCACAAACCCCATGCCACTTATCATCTGGCCCAACTATATATTGAGAGCCCCCACTCTGGTACTCTCACTCTTTTTTTTTTTTTTTTAAAGAAAGGATTTCTCTGTGTAGCCTTGGCTGTCTTGAATTCACTTTGTGGACCAGGCTGGCCTCAGACTCACAGAGATCCCCCTGCCCCTGCCCCTGCCTCCCTGCCTCCCACCTCACCTGGCTTCACACTCCAATTCTTACTGGAAGCCTTCCAGAGAAAGGCAGCTTCTGGTTACATCAGGGCAGCCTAATTCATCTTTGGAGCATCTAATTCTAAAGGACACTCTGCCAGCATGGCTAAAAATGGCTTTCTGGCTTTTCTTCAACATGTTTCAGAGACCAGTACTTGCTGGGACATGTCCCTTTAAGGCATGTAACACTGAGCACCGTATCTTTGACCACCCACTGCTAGATGGTACGAGGGCTGCTTTTGCCCTTGACCAGGACACATTTTTATTTTTAACCCTGGCTTAGAAAAGCCACCACCTAAGTTACCTCTTTGCTTCTGTTAATGTATCATATCACCTTATTTTCCACATCAAAGGACAACAAATGATTCCTAATCTCAAAAACTATAACTCTGCTATTGCTTATTATAAAATGTAACAGAGCAATTTATGACAGTCTTGGTCACTATTAACATCACACCTCTAAAATATATTTGTTCTTCTCCTCTCAGGAAAAGCCCTGCCCCTCTCAATTGTTACAGGAACAGACAAATCACAGTGTAGTGTGAGGACAATAATAGAAACAAAAGGCTAACCTAACGAATCAGAGAGTTTTGAACCTCAGGCTGGGCTGGTGTGTGAAAGCGCATGATGTGCAAATATGAGGACCAGAGGTCAGATTCCACAACACCCACATGAAGAGACTCTAGCACACCAAGCTCTGTAGCCCAGGACCAGGAAGGCAGGTTCCTGGTGTGGACAGCCTGTCCAGACCAATTGGGAACTAGTGAGAGATCTGATCTCAAAAGATTAAAGTAGAAGGAGAAAGTCATTATCAACCACTGGCCTCCATATGTATGTGAGCCCCCACACAGTGAACACACATGCACATACACACACACACACACACACACACACACACGCACACACGCACACACCAATTTTGAACCTGACATATTCAACTAAAATATTTCTAATAGTAACATAAAATTACATCTTCATGCTGCACATTAGGAAAAAATAAGGAAATATAACATCTATAGCTCTAAAAACATAAACAATAAACACAGCCAGTGGGGATGTTCACAAATAATACCAGCAAGCGGGAGACAGACATGAGGCAGGAGGATTAAAAGTTCCAGGCCAGCCTGGTCTATGATGCAAAACCTTGTCTCATAAAACAAAATAAGCAGGGTTGGAGAGATGGCTCTGCCTCTGCCATACAAACAAAGCACTGCACGGGAAAAAAAAATTGCATTTGCCATACACAGCCTGCTTACTTTAGTTCCATCCCCGAAACCCACAGTAGAAGAGAGCCAACCAAGCTGCCCTCTCATCACCATTCCCTCAAGCAAGACCCCATCTCTCTCTCATTCTTATACTCTCTCTCTCCCTCTCTCCCTCTCTCTCTCTCTCTCTCTCTCTCCCCCTCTCTTTGAAAACGATTGAATTAAAATAATCTGGACATGGCAGTGGTACATGCTTTAATCCCAGGACGTGGGAGGCAGAAGCAGGTGGATATCTGTGAGTTCCAAGGCCAGCCTCATCTACACAGCAAGTTCTAAGCCAACCAGGACTACATAGTGAGACCCTGTCTCAAAATACATGTAAAGAAAAACAATATATTTTAAATATATAAGACATTAATAATTATATTTTTTCTCTATTTGACAATTTTCTCTCTCTCCTTAGTAGTATAACTGCATCTCTTATTTACTGTTTTAATGAATTGAAAGACTTTTAAAATTACTGAATTAAATTATTTTAGAGTTAAAAATAAATGCAAATCCAGCTATTGTGTCAATATACACGTGCTTATAAATATGCTGGAAACCAAAAGCAATAGAACTAATGGCTTATGAGAAAAGGTAAAGCATTTCCTACTCACCATCACCCCTGCGCTTTTTTTTTTTTTTTTTTAATTAAAGGAATTTTCTGACAGCACATTCTGTTTCCTAGGATGTGCAGAAAATTCTCTGGCTCACAAAGAAGATTCATAGCCTGCCAAATAGTGGCCCACAGGCCAAATCTGGCCCACCATCTGCTTTAATGTATCCTGCAAGCTAACACAGTGCTCATGTATTTTTAAGGGTTACTGGGGAAAATTAACACCAGACCATTCCAGGATATGTCAAAATAGATGGAAACTGATGTTCTGTGTTCACGAGCAGCACTTCGTTAGCGCACAGCTATGTCCTTCCCTCCCTAACACATGGCCCAGGCTTTTGGCTGCGACAGCAAAATTAAGACAACACCCCGAGAGGTAACATGTGTGCTAATGAAGTCTATTTTGCCATTCCTTAAGGCTACAGATTTCCAAATATCAGGATGACTGGGTATGGTGGAAGACACCTGTAAATCTCAGTACTCGGGAATCTGGCACAGAAGAGTCAAGAAGTTGGATGGATGGATGGATGTAGATAGATGACAGTTGGATAAAAATGAATGAATGAATGAATGAATGAGTGAATTTACATCAACGATAAACTAGGAGTTTTTTTTGTCAATTTAAAATAAATAATTTTTTGAAAAAACTGCCTCAGGGATAGACCACAGTTGTGTTCTTTCCACATGTAAACATCGTTCTTCAAGCCGCCATGAAGATACAGTCATATGCACACATCTTAGATTTCAAGCCGCCATGACACAGTCATATGCATGCATCTTACAGAAAGGGTTCCTGAGCCCTGGAGTAATTAATATAGCAAGTTTCACTCCCTGAAACAGCAGTCTGCCGATCACACCGACCTGACAGCTAAATTACTAAAGTCCATGACTTTTACCATGATATTGATGATGGCTAGTACATACTTATGAATTACTATTTGTAAATAGTTATTAAAGTAATATCCACAAAACAGAAGAGGCACCTAATTGTTCCGTAGTATTTTATTTGGTATTAAACAGAGATGTTTGCTAGAGATTCCAATAAAATGTGATTCCTGATTCCAGGTCACTGTCCTGTAGCCCAAGAAGAAGGGCAAAAGCAATGATTATAACACCTCCTGTTGCACAACGCTGCCATCTTCAAAGATCATCTTTATTTGAATTCATGGCAAGATAGACACTCAAACAAATAAGTAAAGGCTTGGAAAACAGTCACGCGATACTTTTAACCAAATCAGTAGACCTAAAATAAGCAATTAACCTTGGGCAGCACAGGTATAAATAAAAATGCTGATAAAGACCTCACTAATTATGTCCCACCCTCAGACATTAGAAGGTACCTGGTCCTTCACCATGATAAACGCACACGTAGGGCTAAAGAGATGGCTCAGCGGTTAAGAGCACTGTCCGCTCTTCCAGAGGTCATGACTTCAATTCCCAGCAACCACATGGTGGCTCACAACCATCTACAATGTGGTCTGATGTCCTCCTCTGCCTGCAGATGTGCATGCAGGCAGAGCGCTGTATACATAATAATAAATAAATAAATCTTTAGGAAACACACACACACACACCTACCATAGGTTATTTGCATGTAAATGAAAAGAAGTCTCAGCCAAATGGCTGAAAGAGAAGAACATCATCAATAGTACCACCATTAAAATTCAAGTGATGATTTGTTTTGTCTCCAAAGCTCAGGTGTCCTACAAACTTCACTTTTCATGAAGGGCTGACGTGCATCTTTGAGAACAAATGTGTCTTGAATCTACTCGGGGACGCAATCTATTATGATAAAGAAAACGCATATAAATCATGAGTGTATCACTGGTTCATACCGAGAATGCCAGGATCACTGTGCACTTAGGTGTCTTGGCTGTTTGCCTGTCTTAGACCAGCACAGAAGAACAATCCCAACAACGAGGGCTTCCAGCAGCTGCCCTGAGCACGCCAAAGTGTCTCTTCGAGAAGTTACTGCCAAGCCCATAGGTATGTGCACCCCGCACGTGCCCAGAGGTTAGCAGTCCTGGCGTGGCGGCTCGCTCTCAGGATTAAATATTTAATAGCATATTTTTCCTTTAATGGACCCCCGGCTCATCTGATCAGCAATTGAGATTGTCTAGTAAAGCAGTCAAGATTACAATATGGCCGTCTCACACCAACTTTGTAATTAGATAATCCATCACTTTATTAATTCAAAAAAATTGCTTTCCTTACTACTTTATAGCACGCTGCAGTAGTGAAAGCCAATTGAGCTCATCAACAAAAAAGGCTCTAAAATTTAGTCCAATGTGAACTTGAAGCCCTCAAGTGGCAAACGTGTACACACTCTTGACCTTTCAATATGAGAGGTAATATTCTGTCTGCAAATTAGACATCACAGAGCCCGGGGGTCACCCAACACCAGCCCAGACAGCAGACAGCTAGAGCAAATCAGCCAAAGGTTCGAGACTGATGATCGAATACAGCAAGGTCAGTTTCCCTCTTTCTTTTTACTGATGTGCTGTCGCCAAGAGAATTTAAAAAGAATATATATATGAAAGAATTACTTAATTACTAAAATTAAAAATGAGGTAGATTATTTATCAGCACTTGACATCCTGACAGTAAACACCAGCTAAGTGCAAGTTACAATTTGAGTACAAGCCAAGTCGAGTTGTATTTGGCCTTATCTCCAGTGTCCCTCAAAATATTTAATCCATATATCTTTTAATCTTATTAATCCACAAGATTCTTGTTATAACAAATTCTGAATTCTCCAATTAAAAATAAAAAGAATTTGCTCATGATATAGCTGAATATAAAATTCCAGTGTCCTAATACCAAAAAGAAATAGCATCTTCTAATATCCTCTTTCAAATTCATACAACCAGCATACAAAGCAAAAGCATTAAAAATTACTTTTTATGAAATTGAAAATTACATCTAAGAAGGCATATATGCCTTAAAGAATAAACATTGTGACCGGGAGAATTATTATTTTGTTTGAAGGGAAAAGAGGAAGGAAGCATCTTAAAGAGATGTGGAATTTCTAATCAAAAATACTCATGTCAATGGCCCAACACTGGGAAATTAAACAGTGCTGCAGCGCTCCGGGAACACTGACATACGTTTTGTGGTCAGGAAGGTCACTGTTACTCCGCTGCTTCCAATTTAATGTCTATTTCTGAAACATCCTGTGCAACCCGCTCAGTTTTTACTTCATTGCTCAGATCTTATCATGTTTCTAATCAGTCAGAATTCACATTTACAAAAGTTACGAGCCCATAATAAAAGATATCTTTTTTTTTAGAACCCTGTATTAACCCCTAAACAAATACCTCAAAAGCTGTTTACTGAAATTATGTTTAGCCTATTCATAAACATTTCCAACAATTGTGATGAACAGAAATATTACATGGTGGAGGCCATTTCAGAAAACCATAATAACTGAAACACTTGTGATTTAGTTCTTTCCTCTTCAGGTACAAGTATGAACGAGAGCTCATTGATCGCCTACTTTTTACACTACGTACAGAAACTCCGAAATCACCTGGGAGTCAGTGCACTACCGAGTGACAGCAGAAGCAGACTTTTGCCTCAATAGCTGTAGACTGAGACAACAGCCTACGAGGGTAGATACTATTTTCTGTCTGCAAAATGTCTCATCAAGGCAGGTGATTCACGACATCTCAAGAGACATCAGCGCTGAGCACAACACTGAGCAACGGTCTGAAACTCTGGTTTACAATCAGCCGTAGCCTGTGCTCAACTCTGAACGACAGCACTGAGAGACATAAAAGGCTGACATTTTATACTCAAATGCCAATAACGCGGGGAGTGAAGCAACAGTGGCCGACATTCATAGCATGCGCCAGGCATCTGACCAAGCAACTTACACTTAGTCCTTTTTATCCACAAAGGAGGTATCATTATTCCTATGCACATACAAACACACGCACGCGCGCGCGCGCGCACACACACACACACACACACACACACACACACACACACGCACAGATAAACAAATACAGATCAGCAGAAATTCAGTTCTTGCTTGGAGAAGTGTCAAACTACATGGTCTCCATTTAAATCTGTCCTCCCAGGGCTGCAGAGGCAGCTCGGCAGTTAAGAGCGCTAGGCTGCTCTTCCAGAGGACCCATGGGTGATTCCCAACACCCACACGGCAGCTCACAACTGTTATGTAACTCCAGTTCCAAGGGGCTCAACACTGTCTTCTGGCCTGCGTGGGCTCAGCACACATGTGGTGCACTTAACTGAATGAAGGTGGGACTCATACACACCAAATAATAAAATAATAAAACTTAAATAAATAAATGATGGATCCTCCCACCGGCTGCTCTTTCCTGGTCATGTCAGTTACTGGCTATAACTAGCAGTGTACTCTGTCTGTATTTGGCACAAATGTTTGGGACTCAATCTGAAGACTTCATTAGAGCAGTTGTCCTTCTCCAGAAAAATCCACATCACAACTTAACCAGACACTTCATGAGAAACTAAGAGCAAATGTGTGGTGTGGGAAGAGCGAGGAGGGCTTGGAGGGAGCAGAGAAAGGGAGAGCCAGGCCCTCATCTCTGACGAGCAGATGACTAGCCGCTGTTCTCACTGACATCTCCAACCACCTCCTGCCTTCAGCTGCCTCTACTACTGCGGAAGTCAGTCAACACCTGCCGCCATTCCTCAAGCGTCATGGTTTTATGGCCTGAAGTACATACACTAAGCATGACATAAACTTAAGTTTAAAAGGAAGCCACTACTACACGGTTAAAGGCTTTTATGATCTTTCCAGCCTCCCCACCATCCACCGGACTTTAAGGCCTCCGCTCTCCTTATGTGGGAACCCTGGAGGTCATGGCGGTCGACTTCAACACCCAGCTGTTGCTCAAGTGCTGACAGGAAGTAGCACACAACTGAGCCTACCTCCCACAGACCACGCTTCTCAGCCTTCCGCCTTGGATGCTGGTGTTTCCCTAGGCCCCAGTGGTAGCCAATCTGCACCACCACGCCCCCCTCCTCCACCAGCCTTTCAAGACAACTGTGGACAAGCTGCCAGCACGTCTTCTCTTCTCGAACTCAGGTCAGTTTCTATTTCCATGTGAGCGGCCTCCTTGATATCCACACCGGAAAAAAGGATCCGTTTCGATGTATCTCGTGGCGCTCACCTTCACAACCAAGTCACAGGCACAGCAGGATATATATCACAGGGGAATATCCCAGGAGCCACATGCTAATTGCTGTTCGAGTGTGGGCTTACGTAGAGGTGATAAAAACAAACCCAATGGCATGCTAAGAAGTGAGTAAAAAGGAAGAAGGCTTCCGAATGCGACCCATGTAATAACTACACAGTAAGGTCTCTAGAGTGTTGAGGGGAACTGGCTGGGCAAAGCTAAGACTTTCAAAGCAGACGCAAGGCGCAGTCTAAGAACCTTCCTAACACGGGAAAGCCATTACTCTTCCACCAGAAACTCCAGGCGGTTCAACATCTAAAGTCACCGGAAGAGAAAGCTCCAAGGGATCGGCCACTGTGTCCTCTACCACGCCGGGCTTGAAAAAATGCGACTAACTCCTACCAAAATATTCCATGGGCCTTTGGTGACAAAGACCAAGGTTAAAACAAAAGTTTAGCAAGTCTAGTAGTAATATACAACATAAATGGATATAAAAGAAAGAGACCAAAACCAAAGCAGAACACACAGACTTTTTATCGAGGCCAGGAAAAGCCCCATTTCCAAGTCCAAGGAGAAGCCCACGCGGAAGTCCCGTGGATTGACAATTTGCACGTGACAAGCAGAAGCAGCTTATTGTAGGGCATGCATTGTGGTGCCACCCATTTCCTCGCTCCGGCTAACTATAAAACGATAATAAAATGGGTTCGGGCTGGAGAGTGGAGAAAGGCTCTCCGCCCAGTGCCCTCCACACACGTCCAGTGTGCTGGAAACGGAACTTGGGCGCCTACACATGCTTTGGGGTGACTGGCTCCTATCTGCAGTTTGCAGGACACAGATTCCCTTGATTAAGATCATTTTGCTGAGAAAGGAAAAGCAAGAGAGTGATCTCTTCTACAGATGAATTTATGAGCAGAGAATAACCACATGTGGCAAAATATTAACTAATAACACTGGTTAAGAAGCCCAGAAGCCCAGCTAATTATCTGCTTTGCTCTGACTTTTATACTCCAAAGTCTCAATGGTGTATATGTTTCCCCTGTGTGTGCACACATGTGCGTGCATTTGCATAGTGTGGGCTCTTCTGTTGCTCCTAAGGAACCACACACCTTGGTTTTCTGGCACAGACTTTTTCCCTGGGACTGGGACTTCCTGCATGGACAAAGTTAGGGGGCCAGTGTGCCCCACCACTTGTCACCAGTTCTTGTGCACAAGGATTGCAAGCATGCACCACCCCAGCCATGGGTGCTGGGGTTGGAAGTCAGGAGCCTCTGCTTGTGTGCTCACCACTTTTGCACCAGAGCCCTCCCCCAAGTCCTAAACAGTCCACTCTTGCAGCAAGTGCATCTACAAGCATATGGGAAGGAGGGCAGCTTACTACTGAAAGTTTGGCCCATGATGCCTTTTCACCACAGTGCCAGAATACTTCATATGCAACGTGCAAAGAGTTTCAGAAAATAAATGTCATTAAAAATGTGTAACAATTAATCCCAGCACTCGGAGCAGAGGCAGGCAGATCACTATGAGTTCAAGGCCAGCCTGGTCTACAAAACGAGTCCAGGACAGTCAAGGCTACACAGAGAAAGCCTGTCTCGAAAAACCAAAAATAAAAATAAAAAAGTTTGACAAGCTGAGCAAAGATGCCACACATCTTTAACCTCAGCACTCCGGAGGCAGAGGAAGCTATAGCTCTATAAGTTCGAGGCCAGCCTGGTCTATAGAGTGAGTTCCTGGTCAGCCAAGACTATACAGAGAGACCTTGTCTCAAACAAAACAAAATAAAACTATTTAACAATAAACAACCAAAATAAGGCATCAACTCATGTTTTAGATTTAACAATGTCTTAAGGCATTTTACACAGATATTGCTAGAGATTACACATGTTATGCAAGATTTTTCAACAACAAATGACACCAAAGAATAGTCACATTATTAACGTGAGAAACGAAGTGCCACCCATAGTTAAAACAAAAGCTGCTGTCTCACAGTGTTTAACATCAAAGAAGCTGTGTGCACTGTGCATACAGAACTACTAGAGGCTATAATTTTTCAAGGATGTGAAGCAAACATGCAGAGTAGTCACTATGTTTCAATCCAATTTTAAATTATAGACAAGGCAGAATATAATACTAAGATCATATTATCAGAAAACCATAGGTCATACTTTAAAGAACAAAAATAACTTAGAAGAAAAAACTAGAATAAATCTCTAGCACTCAAAATAATCACTTTTACCGTCTTACAAAATAGGTAGTTTTGAAAGCATACCTCAAAATAATCATGGAATGTTATAAAAATATGTTTAACACATTTCAAGGTAAGGGCAAAGTCATCTTCCAATGTAAATGTGATGAACATTGAAAACAAAAGGGCGAAGACAACAGATCCACAGCAGTGTGGGAGTGCCAGGCATGCGCCATCCTCCACGACAGCATCCTTGCTGCCTGGGCCAAAGCAAACTTGCAGAACAAGACACTCTGTTTCCAAACAGAACATTTCATGCAACTCCCACTAACAGAGCCCAGATGAAACACTTAAGTAAATCTGTTTTCTATCCCTAACCTAGGAATTCACTAATCTGATCTTTAAATTATTTTAAGTCAAAAATTGTTATGCTTTCATATTATTTAAGTCAGTTAATCAGAATATATTCCAGTAGATTGTTTTGGTTGGCTAAAACAACCAAAATAAAAAAATAAATCCAATAATAAAGTGAAATCCTTCAGTAGAAAGTAATGAAATATATATGTCATGTTCTTCTGAAAAAGGAGCGCAAACTCCCTGAAGGGGATGTTTGCAGGATTAGCAACAAATAATCACCAAGTGAAAATGCTGAAAGAACAGAAAGGTAACACGCTTCTCAGTGCAGACAACCCTGACTTTTCTCATGCCCTGTTCACTCAGACAGAGGGTGATACAGAGCATTAATGGGCTTCAATGTCTTATCAATGCTCTAGAGGCATCTGCAAATGACCAGAAAACAAAGGGTAAAGAGTTGACTTACAGCATTAGCAAAGGGACTGAACTTCAAACTTACTTTTGCAAAGGCTTCAAAAAGGTCAAAAGCAGGCGGCAGCTGCGACGCGTCCTGTATTTCTTCTCTCATGAAATGTTTAAATGTCATTGCAAGTTGCCTCAGGCCCTCCTTCTTATCTTCAGTGAGTTTGCTAATATCTTTTTTGTAAAGAAAACAAATAGTATAGTCACCAAGTGAACGTCATGGATAGTTTTCAGGTATTCAAATGCTAGGTATTAAAAGGATACTTCCTGACATATAATCCATCCGGACAACCTTTTATTCTTTTCACAACTACAAATCATGATACATATTTTATTGGTTAAATTCTGTACAACTTTCTCCACAAAATATATCAAACAGCTATCAAAAAATAAACAAACGCACGTACAGGTTTTTAAAACACAATAAACCAAAATCAGATGCACATTACCAGCTCTTTTACATTACAGAGCATATCTCCACCATCATAAATCCTTATTAAGTCGGTGAATTTAAATTGACTTTTCTCCATAATAATTCACAAGTAGGTCACAACTGCCTGATAAAGAGTATTAGCTGAGAGGTTAAAAAGACAGAAAACTAGATATTGAAAGTTCATATGAAGTTTATACAACTGAAATTTGTCAGACAAAATGTGAATCATAACAAAAACATGGGTGACCTGGAGAAATATCAACTTCGAGTTATTTCCAGGCTGGACGAGCACAGGCGGGCCTGGAGGCAGCCACGCTTCTGTTCTTTAAAGAGAAAGCTTCCAGACACAAGGAAAGAGCTAAAATGGATACAATAATTCTGTAATGCTTCAGGATACAAAACTGGCATAAAAATTACTAAGACTTTTTACACATTCATAGCAAACTTAATGACAAATCAAACAAAACAATGTGAGTCACAATTGTGACCCCCAAAACGAAACACATAGGAAGAAATTTAACCAAAGAGGGGAAAGCTCTCTGCAATCACAAAATCCGGATGGGAAGACACTGAAGAGGGCATGGAAAGAAGAATTGAACGAGGGAGGGAAGGAGGGAGGGAGGGAGGGAGGGAGGGAGGGAGGGAGGGAGGATGGGAATTAAGCATTAAAGAAGATAACCCACGTCTGCGAGTTACAACAACTAATATTGTTAAGATGCCCACAGCACCTGAGTAATGCAAGGACTCGACGCGTGACGCCCTTCACAGAAACAGGAGAAAGAATCAGAAAGCCAAAGCAATCTCCAGAAAAAAAAAGTTAGCGATGTTCAATGTCTGATTCGAAAACCATCTATCTATCATCACTGAAGAGTAAGGCATGACAACAGATGCCAGAACAGAGGGGCCAGAAATTCATCGATACACACACAGCAAAATGATTGTCAGCAAAGGTGCCACAAATATCCATTAAGGAAGACAGTGCTGTCAACAGATTACACTAGGAAGGTAGATATTTACATACAGGAGAATGAAACTAGAGCCCTATCTCTCTTCATACACAAAAACAATATCAAACATATCAAAAATGCATATGGTCCTAAACCATAAAGTTATTAGGGGGGGGAAATAAAGGAAAAGATTTAGGACACTGACCTGAGCACAAAGTTTTGGGATATGACCCCAACATATCATCAAGAGCAACAGAAACTAGAAAATAAGATACAATCAAACAACAACAACAAAAATATCTGCACAAAGAATACAATTGACACAGCAAAGAGACAGCTACATAACTGAAGAAAAGCCTGCAAGGGATTTACCACAAGAGACTAATAAAGAGAATATATAAGGAATTCAAAATAACTCAATAAATATATGAAAGAAGATGAAGACCCCATTTAAAGGAAAGTGCATGCTCTGGACAGGTAACACTCAAAATAAATAAATAAATAAATAAACAAACAAACAAATGGAAATGGTGAGCAGGTACATGACAAAATACTTCACAGTGCTAATCATCAGGAAATGTGAAGTAAAATGATGAAATATCATCTCCCTCCAGATAGAATAGTTACTAATCAAAAGCATGAAATAATGAATTCTGGCAAAGATGCAGAGTTATTGTGCAAAACAAGTGTTGTGCCAACAGGGTGTCATCCGTCCATGTTTACTGCAGTACTCAAAACATGGAATCAGGATGAGCAGATAAAGAAAATATGGTATCTATATGCAGCAAGACACTGCCCAGGGGTTTAAAAAAAATAGTGAAAGGCTGTTTTTTTCATCCCTGGGATAAAATTGATGAACATAATGTTAGGTGAATAAGCCAGGCACAGAAACAAATATCACACATTCTCATTCGCTGTAGGACGTTTTAAAAGATTTTCTAGCTCCCTTTCTGTCGCTGTGACAAAAACACCCTGACAAAAAGTAACTCAGGAAAGAAAGGATTTAATCTGATTTCCACTTCCAGGTCACTGAGGGAAGTCGAGGCAGAAACCATGGGTGAACACCACTTGCTCGAGGAGTGGGCTGGGCTCTCCCACATGAACTGAGGATGGAGACAGTCCCTCACAGACATGTCCACACACCAACCAGAGCTAAGCAAGTCTCACGTGAGGCTTCTCCTCGCAGGCTGGATCGAGTTGACAATGAAAGTAAACCAGGACAGAGGAGGTTCTCACAAGGAACACTGAAGGTCATCGGATGAGGGAAAGGACAGAGGAGTAGGATGAGGATGAGTCAGATAACGGGTACCGAAATGCAGTTAGCTAGGCAGAGTCAGTACTGCTACTCTAGAGCATACAGATTTAAGTCCTTACCAGATAGAAATAGTCAAAAGGTTCCCGACACAAAAACACAATAAATTTCTGACATAAAACACCTGTCACTCTCACATTATCACTACTTATTGTATACTTATTTCAACTTTTAAAAGGTTCCCAATACAGACAAATGTACATTTTTGAAATGGAAATGCTAATTACCCTGATTTTTATTGTTATATATTATATTACATACTCTAGACTCATTAGCTTGGATAGATGCTTCATATGTCAATTACAATTTTCTAAAAGATCTACACACACAGAGGACCTCCTTGAACATTAGTTTAAGTTACACTGCAAACGGTGTGTTTGTAAAAGTGCGCCATCAGACTAACAGCACCTGAGAGCATTTCGCCGAAGGCACGTAATGGCTTGCTGCTGCAGGGCTAATGTTAATAGTCAAATTCACTGTAAATGGTGCTAATTATCTAGCAGTTCTACAACAGAAAATGGCTAATTAGTTCTCTATCAAAACTTGAAAAGGCACATCAAATTGAACTAACTGTCACTTCCTCGTGACAGGTTTGCATATTTTCTTCTAATTATTTGCCCAACAGAATAATGGACCCACCATTCTTAACTAACGGTTTATTAGCATTGGCACGTGGGGTCCTAGGACTCTAAATCTAGGGGTCAACTTCCCGTTCATCTCCAACCAGAAGTGATAAACTATGTAACAAACATAGTCTACGAGTTGTAGCTGGTTTGAGACTGGAACCACTTAACAACCTCAATGAGGAGGACCAGTGACTGTACAAAAACAAAATCAACCTGGCTGTGCTTGACTCCACAGCTGGGGAGCCTTAAGGCATCCATGGCAGCTGGCAAGCACCACAGCAGGTCAGGGAGTGCTCAGTACTGTCAGGGAGCCTGTCTTCTGCACCTGCAGCTTGCCCTAGAGTCTGAAGGAACGGCGACCCTAGGCGATTCCCCAGGCTGCCACTGTGTTCACCACACCACTTCTCACTAACATGCAGAGGAAAGCAAGAAAGGTGAGAAGGGACAAAGGGAGGAACAAACAGAAGACAAAGGGTCAGCTGGACTAACAACTCCGTTACTAACAAAATGACTGAGATCCCTGGTTCCTGCACATGAGGAAATCGTGAGTACTTCCTCCTGTGGCAGAGGATCATGGGTTGGATTAACGGATTCAAAAGCTTCAAGTCTGAAGAACTACAGTTGTATGACTCCAGACCTTAGGAGCCGAAGACTTATCACACTGGGCACACAACTTAGAGACGCACAGCCCTGACTCCAGTGCTACCAAATCAACACAAGGTGGCCAGCAAAATCCTCGGCTCTAAGCGACGAGCAGCTGGCAGCAGTCGCACCAGGTAAGTAGGATAGCTCTTGAGGCCTGGGTGTCAGGACCCCAGCACTAGCATTGTAGCACTCAAGCACCCTAGATGTAGGAACCTTCTATCTTCAGGGTGTGGCAACTCTGAGGAAGTCTCTTGCCCCACTGTCTTCTGAAGTTTGCTTCTTCAATTACACAGCTTTTGCTCTCTAGCCCTGAGGCAGTCACTCACTCTCCAGCTAGCCTGTCACAGGTGTTACTCCACTACCACCACATCTCCTCATGCTACCGGTCCACTCTATTCTACCTATAACAAAACCAGAGGTAGTCAGGAGGAGGCCACTTAAGAGAGGCTTTTTAATTGGGCTAAATGTTAAAACACCAGGGTAAACACAGGAAGGAGTCTTCAGACCGACTAGAAAAGTAGATGACGGGCCACAAACAGACACAAACAGACCATAAGTATGGTATGCAAATGAAGGATTACATTTGTACCAATCAAAAAACAGTTTTGGGTTTAATCAACCAACCACCTTCTTTCTGGTTTCATGAAGTGGTGTTCCCACCCCATCTTGAATGAGGACAGTGGCAGGGTGACTTGGCTCAGGATGTGACCTTCTCAGGCCAGTGCAGGGTGTCTGGAGTGACTGTTGCTGAACCAAGACCTCCTGACGCAGGAGTTCTTAAAGCTGAAGCAATCTCAAAGTGATTACTAAATGTTAAAATTAGCCTCACTTGGACGAGCACAATCCAATCAGGTACCAGGAAAGGAAAACTGTTCAGCTGGTAGTTCCTGGCTGGAGGCTTCCAAGAATATGGGAAGGGCTCATGTGTTGCCATTGAAAGGCCTGAACTTTCTACTTTCATTTGTAGAGTTTCGATTAACAGTGGAGAGAAAAAAAAATACTTGTATAGTGTGAAAAAAACTTACAAAACTAACATTCACACTGTATTTAATAATACTTAATAGTGCCAACCATCACTACAGTTTCCCTAGGAAGACGGGTCCATTTAATCAATTACACTATTCTGCCTACTACAAATCTTCACAAACTTACATGTGGCCCAATCTACCTGAGAGTCAACTAGACAGCGGCCCAATCTACCCGAGAGTCAACTAGACAGCGGCCCAATCTACCCGAGAGTCAACTAGACAGTGGCCCAATCTACAAAAGGGTCAACTAGACAAACCGATGTGTTAGTTATTTCAAAAACCAAAATCTTTCTTTAGCTTTGTTTCATGTAATAAACACAGTTGCTATTAAAAGCAGTTTGGGGAGGCAGCTCAGTGGTTATGCATGTGCTCACCATGAGTGAGGCCCTAGACCAGGTGTTCTCAACCTTCCTAATACTGTGACCCTTTAATATGGTTCCTCATGTTGTGGTGACTCTAACCATAAAATTATTTTCACTGCTACTTCATATCTATAATTTTGCTACTGAGCTGTGTCTCTGTTCCTAAGACCACTGGAAATATGTGTTTTCCCAAAGGCTGAGAACCACTGCCCTAGACTGAAACTCTAAAAAGATGAGAGAAAAGGGGGTTGAGGGAGGGAGGAAGCTCAACAGATAAACGGCAGATTTAATTTTAAGATGCTAATTAATAACCACTTACTGGACTCCAGATCATAAAATGAGTAAAGTTTCTCTGACTCTGAGGGTTTTTCATCCATCTGTGAAGGAAAAGGAGAAAATACAAAAACAAGGTAAGTGCTGGGTGTTCTGATGACTTGTTTTATTTGCTTCTTTTGAGACATGATGTACCACTATATCACTGTGTAGCCCTGGCTAGCCTGGAAATTGCTCTGTAGACCAGGCTGGTCTGGAACACACAAAGATCCACCTGCCTCCATCTCATGAGTACTGGGATTAAAGGCATGGATCACCATACCCAGCTTCAGCGAAAGTTTTTAAACTATCATTTTTATGTCATTTTTCTTTATAACTTTTAAAATATGTATTTTTTATTCTGTGTGTGTCCGTGCATTCTCTCTCTCTCTCCCTCCCTCTCTCCCTCTCTCTGTTTGTGTGTGCACGCGCACATCCTGTGAGGACAACTTAAGAACACAGTTTTCTCCTTCCATCGCAAGCTTCCAGAAACAGAATTCAGGCCATCAGGCTGGGCAGCAAGCTCCACCACACACTGGGAGTCCAGTCTCCAGGCCTCTTCAGCACTTTTTTGAACTTACTTAGCAAAACTTTAAAAATCTAACTTGCAATTTCATCTGAGAAGTTTTATCTCCAAAGGAAAACTCCTTTATAAGAAGTCCCCACACTTTTACAGTCTCAAAGCCTCTTTAAAAGTTCAGGGGACTTGGGCTGGAGAGACGGCTCAGAGGTTAAAAGCACTGTCTGTTCTTCCAGAGGTCCTCAGTTCAATTCTCAGCAACCACATGGTGGCTCACAACCATCTCTAATGTGATCTGATGCCCTCTTCTTGTGTGTATATGTAATGAATAAATAAAATATTTTTTTAAAAGTTAAGAGAACTTTTAAAAGGAAAGTGAAAAATAAAAAATCAAAAGTCAACAAGTAAGTGAAAGAACCAAGTTAGACACCACAATAATCTGAGACCGTCATGCTACAGCCCTAGAGGGGCTTCTAAGTCTAGATGCTTCGTAAGAGCAGGGCTACAGACTCAGCTGTGCTATAGGGAAAGGGCTGCAGAAATCCTAATCCTGGCTCTATTAAAAAAAAAAATAAGAACTTGTCAATTTAGCATATCAGTATTATTTAATTAATTTCTACTTAATTTAATTAAGTTCAATTTAACTAATTGTCTAATGAAGGCTCATACCTGTAGTATATTCACAGGAGAAACCTATAAAGCAAACATGCTGAGTACCAGTTGCTAACATCTGTTACCTCAAGACTGTTCAAGAAAGAGATTACAGTATCTCTACAGACAGGGGCTGTGCACCTCCCTGCCATCAAGCCAATGACTAATAGAAACATGAGCTTCTTATGCTAACACTGCCTGGGTTGATCCACCATCCACCTTGACATGACTCCAGTCCCGACCTTAAGGAGGAACAGAGCCAGCAGGTGCTCCTCCCATGAGCTTTGTACTCACAAGCTTGACGATAACCCTGCCCAGAAGTCTCACAGAGTCCGGCGGATATCTGGGCTTGCAGCTTTTAAGACATTTGCACTCCCTCTTGTGGTCCGGCCAAGCTTTTTTCTGTGAAGACAAAGAACAGGGAAGAGAGTCAGAGGCAAAAGTCAACGTTCATTCAAACCATGTTTGAACGCTGAGAATCATCAACATTAATTTAATTTCAACAGTCCAAATAGAACTGCAAAGCACAAAATTCATTTGGTAATACTGCAAATGATCCAGAACTTAAGTATTTGTCACATAGGTAGTCACCAGAAAAAGACACCAACACCTCAGCTTCACTTTGTCCTTTAATTTGACCTCTGATCATTGCCAGGCTGGGAGAACCAGTGGGTCTTTCTTTCTTTCTTTTTTTTTTCTTTCTTTCTTTCTTTTTTTTTTTTCTTTCTTTCTTTTTTTTTTATAGTTTTTCGAGACAGGGTTTCTCTGTGTTATCTTGGTTGTCTTAGACTTGCTTTGTAGACCAGGCTGGCTTCGAACTCACAGTGATCCACCTGCCTCTGCCTTCCGAGTGCTGGGATTACAGGTGTGCGCCACCAGGCCCAGCCTCAGTGGGCCTTTCTTAATACTTAAACTTAACATCTTGTAATGTATATAATAGTATTTTAAAGAAAATGTCCCTCAAAGCAAAATAATAATAATAATAATAATAATAATAATAATAATAATAATAATAATAATAAATCATGTGGCTAAGGGAAATCAAAACAGGGAAGGCAGCATTCTGAGTTTCCGCCTCGCTGTAAATAGTCAGACACACCAGGTGGGTTACAGATGCAAAGCCATAAAGACTACATGTGGCTCTCAAAGGCATCACAAAATGAGCTAAGCCATAAATATCTAGTTTGTTCAGGACTGTACGAGGTCATACTTATGTCCTAGCTTAATTATCATAGAGCCCTTTCCATAAAAATGGTGTAGTTCAGAAGATAGTTTTCTGATGACCAAACTCATGATGAGGCTGGGGAGAGCAGCAAGCTGGTCACGTAGCAGGACGTGAGCGGACTCACTAAAGGGAAGAATACAATCCCTGAGGAGAGGGCAACGGCTGGCCTCGTACGTTCTGTCACTGACATCCCTGATGCCCCACACATTCATACTTCAAAACTATTATACATCTAAGTATATTGTGTTCTAGTGACTTCCTGTGTCGGCCTGGCCAGCGCCCTAGGTTTGGGAAACACTGTTTACAAGCCCATGACCTCCATTATCAACACCACTTGTAGTTGCTCACCTTGACTAGAACAATCCTGTATGAAATCCTCCTTTCCTTCCCATATGTATACCTCGCTCACATCTAAGCAGGACTACACTGGTCCTATGTTCATGAGAAGAGCCGACCATGGCGCTCAGTGTACATGAAGGCCTTGCTCAAGCTTTAACGCCATTAAGGCATTGGGGAGGGGGGGTGATGAGGGAGGAGGAGGAGATAAGAAAAAGAGAGCCAAGGATGATGTGCCTATAATCCAGGCAGGAGGCTGAGGCAGAAGGATTGGGAGTTCAAGGCTAACCTTGAAAACATTATGAGTTCAATTCAACTTGTGCTACATTTTTATAAAGAAAATTAAAGTTGTATAAGAGATTAGCTGTGCCAGGCAATGGCGCCTCACATCTTAAATCTCAGCACTTGAGAGGCAGAAGCAGACAGATCTCTGTGAGTTCAAGGCCAGGCTAGTCTACAGAGTTCCAGGATTGCCAGGACTACACAGAGAAATTCTGTCTTGGGAAAAGAAAGAAAAAAAGGAAGAAAGAAATAGGTTGTAAAGCAGAAACATAAAATATTAAAAATCAATGGTAGGGTTGAGCAAAGTCCCATGGGTATCTACTTATCACTCTAGAATGTGCTAGGCACATGACTAAACAATTAACAAGAGACATTACATTTAATTTCCTCAGTAATCCAGATACTTGATACTGTCTCAATGTTAGAAAGAGAAAGCAAAGCTCATGTTGTGGGATTTAACAACAAAGTCCCAAAAAATACACGCAAGAATAGGGAGACACGTGGCATGAGCAACGCGAGCACGAAGTGACTGCTGTGTTTGGACATTTGTTTAAGACACTTTATAAGCAAGAAGGAAGCAAAGCACAACGATGTCCATGGTGCTCATCTGGCAGAAAGGAAGGCATATGTCACTAGATATTAAATCCCAGGACAGCCTGTTGTACAGAGACAAGAACTGAACTAGCAACGGTCAATGACTAAGATGGTCACTGATTCACTGTTGAGTAAGTCTGAAAGACACAAAACCATATACACCCGACCTAGCAAAATTATAGTCACCCACGAAATGTTCTAATGAACCAAACAAAGGTGTACAAATTATGTAACACAGCATCCCATGGTTGTCATCGTCATCCCTGGGGGGGCGGGGGGCACGGGCTAGTACACATTGACTAAGATGTGGCAAGGCGCTTACTTCCAACTGGCCTTCCAATGAGAGTAGGCTAAGCAGACAAATGCAGAGTCCTATATTCTGACAGGAAACTACAGTGCTGGCATCTTTAAACATTGACTTAATCTGCTATGCTGGTAGATTGGTGCCTAGCCCCATCGTCACTGGAGAGGCTGCATCCAGCAGCTGATGGAAGCAGATGGAGAGACCCACAGACAGACATTAGACGGAGCTTGGAGAACCCTGCAGAAGAGGGGGAAGAAAAATTGCAGGTACCAGAGGGGCTGAGGACACCACAAGAAAACCCACAGAATCAACTAAGCAGGGCTCATCGGACTGAAGCAACAACCATGGGGCCTGTATGGGTTTGAACTAGGTCGCCTGCATATAAGTTATGGTTGTGTAGTTTGGTGTTGTGCAGACTCCTAACAGTGGGAACAGTCGCTGTCCCTGACTCTTTTACCTGCTCTTGGGACCCTTTTCCTCTTACCGGGTCACCTCATCTAACCTTAATATAAGGGTTTGTGCCTAGTCTTACTGTGACTTGTTATGCTGCCTTTGGTCAATATCCCTGGGAGGCCTGGTTTTTTCTGAAAGGGGGGGAAAAAAAGAAGAAGTTGGAGGGTAAAAAAGAGGGGAGGGAGGGGACACTGTGGTGAGAGTGTAAAGTATAAGAAAGGAATTAAAAAATAAAACCCCCTAGATGCAATCAGCTCAGACACCTGGCAGCCAACACGCACTTCAGAAAGTGTGCCAATTAACCAGTTATGTGGCACTGTTTTAAATGAAGCATCTAAAATTTAGAGATTTCTTGTGAAAAGTAACATCTGGTCTTTACCATGATTAATATTGCTCTATCTAAATAATAAACAGACACTAGGGAAAATGTTCCTTCATTCCTGAGCCGCCCCATGAAAATAACAACATGCTTATCTTCCCATTGGTTTTAGAGGATTGAGAAGCTTTTTTTTTTTCTTTAATTCTATCCAAAAGCAAAATCAGACCACTTAGTCATAAATATAGACCGAAATCACATCACTTGAACTGGTTTCATTTTAAAGGAAAGTGTCAGTCTGTTTTATTTCTTCCAAACATGATGATAAAAAATCAGATTTTTAAGACAGTATTTGCTCAGACCTGCTGCTTGGGCCCTTACCATAGGCTTACATAAGCCCACTGATGAGTCTATTAAGCAACTTCTCTGAAAAGACCCTCAGAAGCACAGGCACTGTCTTCACTCTACAAACCTTCCTTGGCTGGGACCTCGGTGGAACACTAGAGGTAATGTCCACCAGTTTCTCAAATGGTAGACATTTCTCCTATTTTCTTCCTCTACTGCCATCCAAGAATGCAATTAATGTTTGTTCACAACACAGGCTGTGATATTTTCTGTTCTCACAGATGAAAATAGACAGTGCTGGCCTAGAGAGATGGCTCAACAGTTAAGAGCACTGGCTGCTCTTCCAGAGATCCTGTGTTCAATTCCCAGCAACCACATGGCTGCTCACAACCATCTATAATGAGATCTGGTGCCCTCTTCTGTCCTGAGGATGGACACACAGATAGAGCATTCATATGCATAAAATAAATCAATCAATTAAAAAGAAGGAGAAGGAAATTAACGGTGCTACAATAAGCACAAACTGGCATGGGAGAGAAGGGAAAATCAGACACAGCAGTAAGAAGCAAAGACAACAGTTCCAGATGAGAAAGGAAAGGAAAGGATTCCATGTCAGGGTCCTTGGGACTCAAATCCAACCTCAGAACTACACGTCCCCAGGATTCTTACAGTGTTACAGTTGTGTACACTACAAGCTAATTACGCGAGGCATTCCCGATGAGGACAGTACTAATACTGGAGGTTACCCTGGAAATTCATGCTGTCGCTTGTGTTTGCTGTGATGTTGCTGTGCATGACAGACACTTAAAATTAGGAGGAAAACACAGACCTCCCACGGAGGACATTTCCACAAGCAAAAAACTGAGCCCAAAGGCAACACAAGTTTCATATGTCCTTTGAGATCTGCTGTGAAGGTGAAAATGTCTTTCCAGTCGACTCAGCCTAGAACTAAATCTTCTTTTACCTATTTTTACATTGTCCTATCAGTGCAGAATTTTTGTTGCCATTCAAGGGAAAACTTTGAGAATAACTATTGTTCGTCAATATTTCATAAAGCTCTCTCAGCCAGGGCCATAGTGCCTGCTGCATCTGAGCTCTCAAGCCAGCAGACCTTCCACTGCGGGTCTGCTCTTCCTTCTCATCGTGGCTCTATGTGTTTGCATCAGTATTTGATTAACTGCCTTCTAGTCTAGTCACGCCTATTTACATAGCAGGACACGGTATTTTTGTTACTAATTATTTTCTTTCTCCTTACAAATATGTAAGCTTGATCTGGGTGTGGTGCGCACACCTTTTAACCCCAACACTCAGATGACTAGTTTGGTCTAGAGAGCAAGTTCCAGGACAGCTAGAGCTAACAGAGAAACCTTGTCTCCAAAAAAAAAAAACAGTAAAATAGAATAAGATGATGATGATGATGATGATGATGATGATGATGATGATGATGATGATAAACAACAACTTAGGAGGCTGGATTAACTATATAATTTCATTTCAAGATAGTAAAACAGACAATAAATGTAACTGTCATAAAATGTGGAAGTGAGTCCAAGAAGAGCTAAAAATCTCCAACCTAGAACAACCCTACACACACCAAACATACATAGATATATAGCATCTGTTTAAATGTCCTACTACCCCAGAAACTGTGACTGCTCATGAAACAGATATGGATACCGAGTGCAGTGGCGCACATCTGTAATCCCAACACTCAGTTAGGCAGAGGCAGGTGGATCTCTGTGAGTTCAAGGCCAGCCCTGGTCTACAAAGCCAGTCCAGGAAAGCCAAGGCTACAAAGAGAAACCCTGTCTCACAAAACACAATTTAATTAATTAAAGTAATTAAAGTAATTACGTCTTTAAAAAGCAACAGAGAACAGTGATGTTCAACAGAGAAGATATGTGAGCTTGGTCCTAGTTAGCTGCTCTGTTACAAAGTGAGTCCAGGACACAGAGAAACTGTCCTGAAAAAACAAACAAAAAAGAAAGAAAAAATTGAAAATGAAAAAGATGTGGGTATCTGAACTTTATTACACTTATTCATAAAGGTGTGTGTGCACCTGTGTATATGTGCATCGATGCATGTGTCACAGTGGGCATGTGGACGGATCTCAAGGATCAAACTCTAGGCATCAGGACTGGCAGTGAACACCGTTACCCACCAGCTCATCTGGCAGACCCTGAACTGTTTTCAACCACTGCGGGGCACTCAGTGCGTGCCTCATGCCACTCCCACAGAGCTGAGGTGCCACCACTGCGGGGCACTCAGTGCGTGCCTCATGCCACTCACACAGAGCTGAGGTGTCACCACTGCGGGGCACTCAGTGCATGCCTCATGCCACTCCCACAGAGCTGAGGTGCCACCACTGCGGGGCACTCAGTGCGTGCCTCATGCCACTCACACAGAGCTGAGGTGTCACCACTGCGGGGCACTCAGTGCATGCCTCATGCCACTCACACAGAGCTGAGGTGTCACCACTGCGGGGCACTCAGTGCGTGCCTCATGTCACTCACACAGAGCTGAGGTGTCACCACTGCGGGGCACTCAGTGCATGCCTCATGCCACTCACACAGAGCTGAGGTGTCACCACTGCAGGGCACTCAGTGCGTGCCTCATGCCACTCACACAGAGCTGAGGTGTCACCACTGCGGGGCACTCAGTGCGTGCCTCATGCCACTCACACAGAGCTGAGGTGTCACCACTGCGGGGCACTCAGTACGCGCCTCATGCCACTCACACAGAGCTGAGGTGCCACCACTGCGGGGCACTCAGTGCGTGCCTCATGCCACTCACACAGAAACGAGCTATCCGGCCATCTGCAGACAAGAAAAGAGACCTGAAAGTTTTCATCCAACTACACAGTACTTGGTGCAAATGAGTGAAAAGTTCCTCCTCTGTGCTTGGAAAGGCCCACACAGGTCGTCAGACACATGAAGATACACATGGCTTGGATCTGGGAATATAAAGTGGAGGCTGAGCAGGCTGTCCAACAGCTAAAGATGACTGAAGGGCACTGATCAAATTCCTGCATAAAGATCTCTTCAAAGAAATTGGTCTGAAATTCTCTTTCTTTGTTGGGTCTTTGTGAGGTTTAGGTATCAAGGTGACTGTGGCCTCATAGAATGAGTTTGGTAATGTTTCACGTGGTTCTATTTTGTGGAGCAGTTTGAAGAGTATCGGTATTAACTCTTCCTTGAAGGTCTGGTAGAGTTCTGCGCTGAAACCATCTGGCCCTGGGCTTTTGTTGGTTGGGAGACATGATAGGCTGTGATCACATGGTCCCCTTCTGCCACAGGTCCAGGGGAGGGGAATAGAGTGAAAGAGGAAGGGAGGCAGGAATGGGAAGATACAGGTGAGGGGATAACAATTGGGATGTAGTCTGAATAAGAAAACTTAGTAAATAAAAAAAAAATTAGAAAGGAATATCTTCTCAGAGAACTCAGGAGATTCAGTTGCAGGCAGCAGCGCAGCTGTGTCAATTAATGCTCGCAGCTTGCATATCCAAACACAGCAGAGCCCCTTACCATTGATCCCACTCCGAGTAGGAAAATAAAGCCAAAGCCAAAGATAAAATGAGGCCAGGAACAGCCACAGGGCACCAAGTTATCAGAAAATGAAACAACTGAATTATTATATCTTTGGCAACCACAATATCTTGATTAACCAGAAACCATATAATACAAAGCAATAATAGCACTAGGGCCCCAGAGTGAGCCATTACTATCTTAACACAGAGCCCGGAAAACTATAACCTGTACAAGTCAGAGCTCTATAGCCACATTTTTGAAAGTTATACTAGGATACGGTCACACACAATAGCTGAACACGTTGCGTGCTAAGACAGAGATGAAAAATCATTAACAAGTCATATGGCCAAGGATATTTACCACACAGGCCTTCAGAGGAGGGAGCGAAAGGAGAGAGAAGGAGGAAGGAGAAGGAGGAGAAGGGGAAAGGCAAAGGGAAGGGGGAGGATGAGGAAGGAAGAGGAAGAAGGAGGAGGAGGAGATGAGGAAGAAGAGGAGGAGAAGGAAATGAGGAAGAGGAGGAGGAGGAGGCAGAGGAGGAGGAGTCGCCAAACCATGATCTATGGAGAGACCACAACTACATGGTCAATGGTTTTGTGAGATGCACAAAATAAATTATGCCTTTCCATGAATTTCTAAGCATACTAGAAATCTCCATGCTGGGACAACCAAAATATCAACAGCAGATTCTATGTGAACCTAGCAGAAAAGACATTTTATTTCCCTGATACAAATAATTGTTGGGTCTGTAATTCCCAAAGCCATCATTACTGAGATGGCTAGCCCTTATCAGGAAGTCCAACCCGGGGATGCAGAAGCAGTTCAGGGGGCTATCAGGGATTCCACAGCCAGGTTGGAGACAGGCTACCCTGTCATGAGAAGAATTCCAAAGGAAAGCCTCTACAGCGGAAGCCTGTGTAGCTGACAGAGAATGGGAATAAAAAATGGCTGCAGGGATGGGGTGGGGCTGGGGCGTGCGGCTGGGTGGGCACAACAGCATCTATTTCTGAAGTGACTGAAATATTTGCCTATTGCTGGCTGATTTACAGTAGACAATGGAGAGTTAAGATGAAAGGCCAGTGTAAATATGATGCCAAGACTGTCAGACCACTGCTACAGTCTTCCATTCGGTCCTTTCCTTACATGGACAGGTGCTTCCCCTAACTAGAGGACATGGTGGCATACACCTGAAACCCAAGTGCTCAGAAGGCAATTGCAGGGAGATCCTAAGAGTTATGCTATCTTGGGATATATGAATTTGAAGCCAGAGTGAGCTACCTAGTAAGACCCTATCCCCCCCCCCTGCAAAAAACTGAAAAGTTCAGAAAAGAGGAGAAAATGGAGAAGTTCTGAATAAAATGTTTAACTAGAAACCAACAAAAGGGAGGAAAATAATGAAAAACAAAAGCAGGGAAATAACAAAAATCCAAAAACATTAACAGAGATGATAGATCTCAATACAATATAACAAGAATCACTTCAAATGTCAATGGAAGAGAGTTTGTCAAGATGGATTAAAAATAAACCTCTGCAGATCCTGTCAGTCTGAGGAACAGCTACTCCTGAGGCTTAGCTTTCTCAAGTATGTCCCGTCCACCTTGGAGAGTGGCGTTGCAGAAAGCTGATAAAAATCACCCTGTGAAATGCTTACTGACAAAGGATTCATTTCCCACCATAAAAACGAACCAAATCACTCTATAACTACACATGGAACGCAGACCCAAAAATACAATTCATGTAAAAAGATTCGTGTAAAAAGATAGATAATTGCTGATGTGAAACAACCTCTCTCTGCTTTTCAAAAGATTCAGATCTAAGATTTGATCTAGAATCTGGTCACGTGCTTTGTTTACAGTGAGTTGAATTAGAAATGTAAGCATCACATGTCAAACTAAATTCAGAAAAGGCAAAATAATATTTGATGAATCTGCTTGAAATTGGTTTACTTGAGGCTGGAGAGACAGCTCGGAGGTTAACAGCAGCACTACTGACAGCTATTCCAGGAGACCCAGGTTCAATTCCCAGCACCCTCATGGCAGCTCACAACTGTAACTCCAGCTCCAGGGCATCTGGCACCTTCACACAAACATATGTGCAGTCAAAACACCAATGCACATAAAAAAAAATCAACCATTAAAAAAAAAGAACTTGGTTTACTTGCTATCAGTAAGCTGTCAGTTTTCAATTTTGAGTATTTCTTAATAAGAAAACAGCCTGTTCTTCCTTTGCAGTCTCAGAATCACCTGTGATATCCAATTATATCAATATGGAGACAGGTTCCCACACTAGGAAATAATGCTATGGGTTTCCCATAATAAGACACAGGCAAGAGCTCAAAGCGGCCAGTGAAAAAAATAAGTCAAGCCAGATGTGGTGGTGCCTGCCTGTCCCCCCAGCACTTGGAGAGGCGGAGGCAAGTAGATCTCTGTGAGTTTGAGGCCAGCCTGGTTTACAAAGCAAGTCCAGGACAGCCAAGGCTACAGAGACAAACCCTGTCTCAAAAAAAAATAAAATATAATATAATAAACAGAAATCTTGTCGAGATCAGAAACAACAGCATACACAGCAGAAGACGGTAGGTGGACTGACAGACAGACAGACTGACTGACTGACTGACTGACTGTCTAAGAACAGCCAGCCTTTAGCCTACTATGCTCGCAAAAAGAAACACAAATTATCTCTAGAAAACAGAAGTTTAAAAGAAAGAAAAAAAGAAAAAGAAACGGGAGAAAACATTCATTGTTTTAATCCTGTATGATTCTATATTACTTTAATTTCATAATGAATATATGTTCCTGTGTTGCTTGTGTTTAAAAATGAAACGTGAATGCTGATGGAATGGCAGCACCCTTTGAGCAGAAAGAATACATTGCACTCTTTAAAATACCCCCCAAACCCTTCTCAGACAACTCGCTATTACCACAGCCCGAGCCAGCTGCGTCCTCTGAGACAGATGCAGGTTTCTGCTACAGAGTCACATTCTCTGTATCAACTGCCATTCCACTTGCTTTCGCCTCCTGTTCATTACTGTTCATCGCTCTCATAGTTCAGCTTGTCAGTTTAATTCTGTGCATCTTTCTGGGTATCCACAGTAATTACAGCATTTAGCCCGGTACTTTAAGGTGCCGATAACCAGAGCAGTTTAAATGCATATGTTCTGGCCAACCTTTGTCTCTCACCTCTACACCCACACAGCACTACACACACACACACACACACACCAAAAAACAAAACAAAACAAGAAACCATAAGTTCTGGCTGGCATCATATATTTCATCTTACTGGCTATTTTCCCATTACCTTGCACGTTATATCTAACAATGACAGTGTTATTGATGCTACAGTGAATAACTAATATATGTAATAAAATATATACACCACAATGAATCAAAGTGACATACCCACTTGCCAAACTCCCTCTACTTGCTCTAATCAGATCGTGGCCTTTTCTTCTCTCTATGTATTATTGCAACTGGAGAAAGTAGCCTCAGAGAAAATATGTTTGTAAAAATGGTGGGGGAAGTAAAACAAAGGCTGAGGCCATTGAAATTAGAAATGAAACTTCCAAAATCTGTGCGTCAAATACTATGCTAACATCATTTCTGTGTGCATGCCACCTGACCCGACACTGGGGGAAACCTGGAGCCCCACTTCAGCAGGGGTAGGGGTGGGCTGAAATATCACCATAAACAGATTTCCTACGATTTATCTTCTGGAGAAAGGAATGTGTTTCCTCCCTCCCCACCACCACCACCACCTCTGCCTTTTATTATACTTTTAAGATCTTATACAAGAAATATGAGGTCTCACTTTAACAAAAGTGTAAAAAATGAGATAAAAATAAAATTTGTTTTTAACATTTATAGCTTATCAGCAAAGTGGTAAAATTTTAGATATCTCTCCCTCTCTCTCCCTCTCCTTCTCCATGTCTGTCTGTCTGTCTGTCTATCTCTCTCTCTCTGTCTCTCTCTCTGTCTGTCTCTGTCTCTGTGTCTCTATCTCTGTCTCTCTCTTTCTCTCTTCCTCCCCGTGTGTGTGTGTGTGTGTGTGTGTGTGCGCGCGCGCGCGCGCGCATGTGTGTGTGAGAGGGGGAGAGAGAGAGAGAGAGAGATGTTCCTATGTATGGCATGTGCCTGTGTGATGATATGTATGCATGTATATGTACATATGTAAAGAATGCCAACGTTGAAACAGACTCACTTTCCCTGATTGCTCTCCACTTTTATTTTTGGAGACAGTCTCTCCCAGAGCCTGAAGTCAGTAGATTCTAGCTAGGTAGGCTGGCAAGTGAGCACCAGAGAGCTGGTGTTCTACGCTCCCAAGCCTGTCTCCAGTCCCACAAAGTTTCAGGTTACAAATGCATACTGCCATTGGCGCTCGCCCCGGTCACTATGCCCACTGGACAATCGACACAGCTCTTGATTTCTACTTTTAAAATGTTTCCTTTTGTCTCTCTTGAAAACAATATAAAATAGGTGGAGGAATCTAAGGGATAAAGAGCTTTCTGGGCATATATCACCTGTCAGAGTGAAAATAAGTGGCCAAGAAACAAAGAACAAATACAAACGATAATAGAAAAGCAGCTGTAATCAAAATGTTATGGCAAGAGTAAAATTTATAGCTGTAACAGTTTGCTTGCTGTTCTGAACTGCTTCCTTACAGGTAAAATGAGCACAGCAACTATATTGAATTTACACGGGACACTTGTAAAGTTAAATGGAATAAAAGAATGCCCAGCATGGGCTGGAGAGATGGCTCAGAGGTTAAAGACACTGACTGCTCTTCCAGAGGTCCTGAGTTCAATTCCCAGCAACCACAGGGTGGCTCACAACCATCTATAATGTGATCTGATGCCCTCTTGTGGCTTACAGGTGTACAAACAGGCAGAACACTGTATACATAATAAATAAGTCTTTGAAAATGAGAAAAGAAAATCCCCTGAGAAAAAGATCTAGATTCAAAAGGAAGAAAGGAGAACTCCACGTAAGTATTTGTGCACATAAACACACAAGCAAGCACACGCACATCCCAAAATAAGAATGAGGGTGGGTCAACACAGACACAGAAATTTCAATTAGACTTTTTAATGATATTCATTAGAGCATAATTATAACTCTTATTAAATGATTAATCAAAAGATTTGAAGAAAAGGTCATGCCGAATGTTAATTATACATCCTTAAAAGAATTTCAAAGATATTAAAAACCATATCATTACAAATTAATTTAAGAAGGCAATTTGACACTATTTTTAAATTTTTTTAATGTATATATGCTTTTACTAAAAATAGGATTAGAAATTTATAATGAAATTAAAATGTAAAACTATACAAGAATAATGTTGGGTATATGCTTTAATTCATGTATTTTATTCTATATATTTATGTTGGTGTTTTGCTTGCATGTATGTCTGTGTAAGGGTGTCGGATCCCCTGGAACTGAAGTTATAGGCAGTAACTGCCATGTGGGTGCTCTGGAATTGAACTCAGGTCCTCTGGAAGAGCAGCCAGTGCTCTTAACTGCTGAGCCATCTCTCCAGCCCCAGGGTGCATTATTAACAATACCAAATTTGGAGGAAAACCTAAACATTCATTAATGAGGAGATTATGATCATGGAGATATATATCATTGAGTGATACAAAATAGTCTCTAAAAAGGGAAAAAAGAAATCAAGGCATAGAAAAACATGTACCAAAAAAGAAATAACCAGTATCCATTTTTTATAAACATATATGGACCCTCAAATATGTCTGCACAAAAAAAAAAAAAAAAAACCTTTACAATGATGTGATGGTTTGAAACTGAAATGTACCACCAAATTCGAGGGTATGAAAGTAAGGGCTAGATCCCCAGCTGGTGCTACTGATAGGTAAGTGGATAATGAAGACGGCAATGCCGTCAGCAGAGTAATGAACTCATAGCGAGAGGGTGACGAGGAGACGGTGCTGGCGTAGAAGTGGTCACTGGCTACCTAGCTTTGATCATTCGCCCCAGCAGGACATGTGTAACTCTGTCTGTCTGTCTGTCTGTCTGTCTGTCTGTCTGTCTGTCTCTCTCTCTCTCTCTCTCTCTCTCTCTCTCTCTCTCTCTCTCTCTCCCCCCTTCCTCTCCCTCTCTCCTTCTCTCCCTCTTTTCCTTCTTTCTTGACAAAGCTTATTCAAACTGTTCAAATATTAAATTTAAAACTGAAAGAAAAATGACAACCAAAAAATAAAGAGAGAGAGAGAATCGCTGTTTTGTTTTTTGTTTGTTAGAAAGATGAAAGGAATAATCTCTACCCACAGCCATAGCTGAGAACAGATGCTCGATACTCTTACCTGGCACTTGGCGCTGCAGTATTTGGCAATTCGGCATTGAGAACACCGCATCAGCTTTTCCTTCCTGTTAACAACAATTAATTCTCTGTTAGAAAATAAGTGAGAAACATGTATGGCTGAAACGCAAGTCAGCATGCTGATGCTGATGCTGATGCTTCTGCTCACTCCTCACACAGGATCCGTGAGGATGCTTGTTGCTCAGGCACGAGGCCCTGGGTTTGGAACCTCAGCACTCACACTGCGTAGGGTGGTGTGCATGTAAACCCCCAGTGCATGCTGGGCCACAGTCAGCCTAGCCAAAGCAGTGAGATCCAAGGTTAGGGAGAGATCCTGCCTCAAAAATAAGGTGGACAGCAATAATGGAAGACACACAAAGGTGACTTCTGGCTTCTACACACATGCACAGGTGAACAGGCATGGTGAATACACACACGCGCACACATACGCACACATGCATGCATACATACACATACACGCACGCACACACAGCCAGGGATTAGACTTGCAAATGGCTGAACACCCTCTTCCCACCGCATGAAACACCAGCATAAGCCGTGCTCTTTGGTTAGGCTGTGGTATATACGATTGTAATACAGCTACTTGTTCTGTCTGATGACAAACATCTCTGCTGTGAGGCAGAGCAGCTATGGTGAAGGTACACAAGACCCTCAAGGGATCCAGCTAAGAAATAATTTGGAAAGCCCATTAAATTCTACCTCTGAAAGGCCGGATTAGGACTAAAAGGCACCAAAGTTGTTCTTGCCAAGTCACCTGAGCAAAAACAATTAAGACACTTAAAAGATTGAATTCTAAAACTAAAAAAAGTCTGGTATTATTAATTGTGGCCAACAGAGAAGACAGTAGGTTGGTGGACAGAGTCAAGGCAGGCAAAAGTACCAGCTGTCAGAGTGTAACAAAGTCCTTGGGAAAACAGAATGACTCGTTGTGAACATTTGCGGCTGGCTGTGCTGGACTGGCACCATAGTCTGTTCACATAATAATTCACGCTAATCATGGAAGAGTCCTTCCTCTAAGACAAGCGGAGTCACTGTGCCTACTTTAGAAATACTTAGTACATTTCCCAGAGATCGAAAGCAGATGCTGTTCAGGTGTGGAGGTGCATGCCTGTCTGTAATCCCAGCAGAGGCAGAAGCAGAGAGATGTTGTTTTCACACAAAATCCTAAACGGTCAAATTTACCAATAAAGACTCAGGAGCCAGATGCTGGGCTGAAAGCCTGCCAGCTCAGAGAGGCAGAGAAAGCACCAGCCAACCTTCCTGCTCAGCCTGCACCCCAGAAGGAAAGAGCTACTTCTCCATGCCATCTTAAGAACCCTTCAAACTACAGCCCCTCCTTTCCACTTCTGTGTGTCTACCCAGCTCCAGACTTTCTCTTCTCTCCATGGTTTTTTCCTGGGTTCATTCCCTGCCAACGGGTTGCTTGCTGCTATGGTTGACTTTATTTAATCTTGTTTACAGAAAGCTCTTGGATTAAAAGTGTGTGCTGTGGCTGAGCCCTAGCACAACTTGAAAACAGATTTTTTTTTTCCCACTACACAATCTCAGGGTTCACAGTGTGATCAAATATCCTACTACAGGGGGATAGCTGTGATAAGCCAGCCTGGCCCACATAGTGAATTCTAGGACAGCCAGAGCTACAAGTGATGCCCTGCCTTAAAACACGACAAAACAACCAAACCAAAAAAAAAAGTGGATACTAAAGTACAAGTTAGCTAAGGAAGCATGAAGTGGCTGTGTCATGTGACTCTGCACGGGCAACAACACACTGGTTGAAAATGAGACCTCGATGGTCTGCTACCTTCCCACTGGAGGAGCTAGGGCAAGAGCAGGGCGTGCACCATGGAGAGAGGCTGCCTACAGAAAGAAAGGTGGTACACGCTTGTAATCCCAGCACTCGGGAGGCAGAGGCAGGCGGATCTCTGTGAGTTCGAGGCCAGCCTCCCTTACAGAGGGAATCCAGGACAGCCAAGGCTACACAGAGAAACCCTGTCTCCAAAAACAAATTGTTTAAAAAAGGCAAAATGCTACCCACACCCAACTGCTAACGGAGAGCTGCCAAAATCTACCCTCCAGACAGCAAGGCAAACCAACCAATCTGGCCTTAACTTTCTGTTCCTAACCATCATATTCTTCCATCATCTATAAATGAAACTGGATAAAGACTCAATCCACTCATGCGTCAAAGAAAAAGGCAGGCGAGGTGGGATGAGGACGCTACATCGGGCAAGCTAAAGTGGTCCATGTAATCATAGCAACATCCAGGAAAAGTTAAACAAATCATACGAAATGAAGGAGGCCAAAGGGTAAATACAGAAGACCCTGGTCACCAGCTGCTGTGCATCCACTAATAAATCTATCAAATCTCAAATATATAAAGTACAAATAATAGATCTTTAAGGGGAAAAAATGACCAATACACAATTAAGTTAATATATGTAAGGACCTTAAAATAGTGTCTGGAATACAGGAAACACCAAGCAAGGAATTATTAAATTACTGAAATTATTAAAATACAGACTGTCAAGCGTGAGAGCACACACTTTTAATGACACCTTTAATACCAGTGGTGGATCTCTCAGTTCAAGGCCAGCCTGGCCTACAAAGTAAATTCCAAGACTACATAGAGAAACCCCGTCTCGAAAAACCTAAAGAAAATGAAAAAAAATCAAAAAACTGAGACTGTCTTGTGGAATTTTATTGATCAAGCAAATGGAGAAAGTTAGTCTGTGACTCACTTGCAGCTGTTAGGTGACTGTGTCGCCACACATCTTTTTAAGCACCCACTGGCCACTCTTTAAAAATACTTTAAAAAAAAAAATACTTGTGAGAATAAGTAATAGCAGTCATTTTCCCTAACAATGGAGGAATTAGAAATTTTTTTTAAAAAACCAATACAATCTCTTCTGCATGGCTATGTGAGATAAGCTTTTACATAGCCTGAGGAACAGGAGAGTCCCAATGGAGAACAGAAAAGACATTTTAAGTAAATAATGAGAGAAATGCCCAAACCTGTGAAAGAGGAAAAAAAAAAAACTGAAACTAAATTAGCTAAACATGCAACTCAATAACTTAAATTAGAGCCAGACAGTGGTGCACGTCTGTAATTCAAGCACTCAGGAGGCAGAGGCAAGAGGATTATCTCTGAGACACTATCTCCAAAACAAACAAACAAGGAGAAAAAACACAAATTTTATACTAGTAGAAAGCCAAGGAAGGCATAAAGTAAAAACTGAAATAGTAAGATACATGTTTTAAGTGAAATAGTACACAACACTACAAGAGAATAGATTAATGGAGCCAGAAGGAAAATACCAATCAATAGCTCCTATACAACGTTCTGTTAGGAGCAAAATAGGACTATAACCCATAATTCAGTCGTGATTTAAAAACAGTGCTGCAGAAATGACATCTACAAGGAAACTGTGAAGTCTCCAGACTGGCCCGCCACGCTCACACTGGCCACCTACATCTACTACAAACTCAAGAAACAATCGCCAATGGCTCTGAGATCTGACTTAAGTCAATAAGCACTATTGGAGGAAATAAGAGAAAAAAAGCTACCCTTGCAATAGACCATAAGAAAAGTAACCCAAAAGGTAACCCAAACCTGCCTAAAGATAAACATGGAGAGCTGAGCAGCAGGCGGAGAGCAACAGTCGAACACCAGGGAGAGGATGGGACGTTGGAGAGACTGCTTGCACCCGCCTCCTAAGACTTGACACCCTCCCCCGTGTGTGTGTGTGTGTGTGTGTGTGTGTGTGTGTGTGTGTGTGTGTGTGTGTGTTTGGAGAGGATGGTTCAAGACAGGGTTTCTCTATGTAGTACTGACTGTCCTGGAACTCACTCTGTAGTCCAGGCTGGCCTAGAACTCAGAGATCCACCTGCCTCTGCCTTTGTCTTCTGAGTGCTGTAATTAAAGGTGTGCACTACCACTCCAGGCATACGACTCGGCCTCTTACACCCCCCCCCCCTTTTTCTGTCTCATTCAGAGGCTATTTCTGCTGCCTGGAAATTAAGATCCCAACTACACAAAGTGTTTGTGCTCACTTCTAAGCAATAGTGAACGCAAGCGAGACCGCTAAGAACAGCGGTGACGAGCAGCGGTCAGCGAGATGACTAAGGACATCGGTGACGAGCGAAGGTCAGCCCTGGCACCACTCTCCATCTCCCTTCCCCAGCTGTCTCAGCTCAGCACCATGGCTCACTGAACAGGATGAAGACCCAGAGTAACTGACAAACCTAACTGCTGTTTGCTTTTGCCAAGAATCCCATAGTGCAGCTTATTTAGATGATCACAGCTTTTATAAACAAGTAGATTTCAATCCTCAAGTTTCAAAAACAATGTTAACTGAATCTGAGAAAAAAAAAATTCTAAGTACTTGTTCAGACCAGCTTCAGATCTCATGTAGGGCGAGTTACTTTCCTCTTGGGGTGAGCTCCCTGCGGGAGGGTTGGAGGGGGTGGGGGGGGGGTGTAAGGACCCCAGCTGAGAAACTCGGGAGCAGCAGAAGAAAAAATTGGAAGAGACAAAGAGGCAAGCCGGAGGGCATTTTAGAAAAACCCACCCTTCTCTCTCTTCTTTAAGGCAGATCATCTCCAAATGAAAACCAAAGCTGTACTTCTTGGGAGCAGCAATGAGAAATACATACTTCAAATCAAACCCAGAGATCACTAGCAATCTGCCAGAGAAGGCACTGGTTAGCTTAGGCAGTTCCTGGGGCTAGGGGGAGAGACACTGAATGGCAGTGAATAAAGGCCTGACTTTATCTAAACCATGAAGCTTTCCCTGCATGTGGCAGAACTCAAGCGCAATGCCCCAGAAGTGTGAGGCTCCAGGTGACCCCCACGTGCTGATGGACAATCTGAGCCATACATTGCTGGGTGTAAAGGAGTCAGAGCACTGCACTGGGGAAACGGCTTGCAGTCTCTCCCTTCTTGGATTCTCTATATCTCTGCACAACCAACGAACATGAATTAAATTGGAAGATGACATAAGTCATGCATAGGGAAAGTACGGTCATCTCAGAGGGGTAGAGAAGTGATGAATATTTAATTGCCAGGTCGTTGGAACATCCCCCCTTTGCAAAGGCACTGCCCTAAGAATGTCCCTCAGAACTGGCATTTCTCTCATAAAGGAGACGTGATTGGCTATGTTGAAGACCAGCACACAGACATTTCAATTTGTACACAATTCTTAGCACATGAAAAGAAAAATCTGTGAAGAAGGAAAAAAAATGGGCCTGGGATGTAACTGAGTTGGAAGGGTGCTTGCTTAGCATGCAGGGCCTCTGGGCCCAGGCAATGACCATGCCAACACAGGGAAGTCACCAATCCTTCCTTCTCTGAGGTGCACCCACCCCTGAGCAACACAATCTGGTACATTCACAAACAGTTCTTCAGTGTAGCATGGGTCCTTGCAACACCCCCAGCTTGGGTTTAAGACCAACACCCAGTTGCCATTAGCAAACTGAGTAAAATCTCTAAACTCAAGATTTGGTATGATTGACACAACTGACCTTGGGATAGAAATCTGAGCTGAGAAACAAAAGAATTAGGTTAAAAAATAAAAATAAACTATTAAAATTGCCAAGGAAACGTACTGATTTGGGGAAACTGTTTTGGCTTTTTGTTTGTTTGTTTTTCAAGACAGAGTTTTTCTGTGTAGCCTTGGCTGTCCTGGACTTGCTTTGTAGACTAGGCTGGCCTAGAACTCACAGCAATCCACCTGCCTCTGCCTCCCAAGTGCTGGGATCAAAGGCATGCGCCCCCACTGCTCGGCCCACCACACACCTTAAAACCAGTTATAAGGATGATTCTCTGTGTAGCATTTCTAGGAAAATACTGGTCAAGCAATTGAGATATAAAATGGTCTTTGGGGAAATGCACACGAGGGGTTCTGAATGCTATGATAAGCAACTCAAGAAAAAAATCTATGAGGAAAAAACATTCCTTTTTTTAAAAACATGAAGAAAGTCAAACTAGGTAAATAATGTCTAAATAGATTACTTCTATACAAAGAAACCATAGAAATAATATATCTTTACAAATTTTTCATGCTTATGTCTTTGAAACCCAAGCATTAGGATTCATTAAAAATGGTAATGCCATGTGGCCAAGTGTTTGGCTGTTTCTTCATGGAAATTCTACATCAGGAAAAAAGATTATCTCAATTAAAATCATGCCATTCTTCCAGAGAAGTGAAATTACTGTAACTCTAACTAAATGAAGGATGCTAGAAAATGCTAAACATAAGATCTCCCTTTAGCTTGAATATTCAAAACAATTTAGAGACGGGATCTTCCATTTTTTCGTTGCCAAACAATAATTATGCTGGTTTGGGCCCAAAGGCCTTTTTCAAAATTAAAGAGATTCACTCTACCATCCATAACTTACAAATGATTTTTAATACAAAGCAACAGATGTGGTCAAAATAATATAACTCCATGAGAAAAGGAAAATGGAACTGATTTAGGTTTGTTTTCCTGTGTTCCCTATCACTTTATTTCACAATTCTAGCTTATAAAGCTGAAACTAAGAAACCATAATGACTAATATTTCAGGGACATTGACTCTCCTATTCACTGGCACAAACCCTCCTGGAAGGAAAATAAGCAACTTAAATCTTTAAACAAAAGCATAGCAAATATCTGGGGCACGTTAGTCAGGGAGGCGCTATCCACTAGGGCGTTTCCCTCCCCACTGTTCGCAAATCCCTAAATTAAAGCCACGGTCTCTACGGCAAACGTGTTAACAGGAGTAAGCGTCAGTGTTCATGATGGACCACAGCGAAGCCACGCCAAAGCCTGTGCACACGACTGTGGAGAGAGTGATGTGTGGCCGCTCCTGAGCAATCACGGCCAAGGTCAGGAGAACACACATGTACAGAAAGAGAGAGCTACAGTGAAAAGAGGATTGTGAGAAGAGATGGGGCTCCTCGAGATGTTAGTGCTGTGGTACAGGAAAGGGAAGTCAGTTCCTTCAGCAGTCTGAGGTCACATGTGAAGTCCACACCTACCCACTAGCAGCAGCGAAGGCTTGTAAACTGTCCTAGCTCAGCCTCCTTCCTAGAAAAGCGGCATGCTCTGCAGACCAGGGGAGATGATATACTACGCGCATGCGAAAGGGTGAATACCAAACAGGCCACCTGCCAGAGAGACTAAAGCGAACTGGCTGTGTATCTTCAAAGTCTGTGGTAATTCCGTCTAATGCTGTGCCACGTAAGGTAAGCTCATCTAAGGAGATAGGTATGCCACATCGGGAAAGAAGGGAGGAAAGGTCTTACGCCTCTCCCAGGGCTGCTGAGGTGGCAAGATCTACATGTGTCTAGTGATGTCTTAACCAAACAGATGATTTACAAGTGTCACTTTAAAATTCTCACGGCCCAACAGCAAGTGAGCCTAGTTTTAAATGTTGCCTGGCAGCCCGTGCCTCGCTGCTCAGTGTACACTCACCGCAGCGTCTACCCCCGTCACCTTCAATTCAACACCAACGGCTTTCCTAACAGTCTGATCAAGATCTAACTTGTAAGCAGTAAAAATGTTTTATGCATATTTCCTTTATGGACATTAAAGCCAGGAGAGACTATTAAATCTCTGATGATACTAAGAGGCAATTATGACTTGTACGTTCGCCTTGTGCAAGGCATGTGTAAGAAGTTGAGGAGCAAATTAACATTTTTTCGAGAATACAGATTTAAACTTTCCCCATTATAGGAAGAATCATCTGCTACAAGATTTTACAAGTTGTAGGTCACTTTGATAGCTAGCAATTGAGAATTGGAAAGACTCTCTGAACTGAAGTATGTTAAGAGTTTTTCTTCCTGGGAAAGCAGATAGACAAACGGATAGACGGATGGATGGACACACTCACAGGAAAGCTGGAGGCAAAATACCAAAAGAAGATTTTTTTTCCAGTAATCCCTTTTCAGCCAACTCTAGAACTATAACTTTGATAACTAACATCTGATTCTTAGATCTTAAAATCTAAAATGATAAAAAAAAAAAACACTTCTGGCTGGCTCTGCCCGAAGAGTCAAATCAAGTACCACTTAAATATGTAGGTATTGATACTAATAGACACCACACAATCTTAAAAAGTTTAAGTACCACAGGCAAAAAGAAAATGCAATGAGCTCTAAATAGCACAGCAATGTTTTACATTCTAAAACACCAATACTTACAAAATATGTATTCAAATTATTTTATTACTGTTTAAATTTTTTTTTTCTTTTTCTCAAGCCAGAACCCAGGATCTGACACCATCTAGGCAAGGGCTCTAACTCCAGACTAAACCCCTAGCCCACGGTGTCTTCTCCAGCACAGCAGTGTGTCTTATCACCTCATCTCTTTGGTTTCATCTTCCAAAATTAATATCAAACCAGTCACGGTAGCACACGGGTTCAATCCCATCACTCGGAAGGCAAAGGCAGGAGGACGGTTGTGTGTTGGAGGCCAGTCTACACAGCAGGTTCTAGGCTGGCCACCAGGACCACACAACGAGAATTTGTTCCCCACCCCACCAAAAAAGTCAATATGAAGTAACTAAAGCCTAATTTTAATACTTTTTAAAATATTCAATTATATCATAAATGTATAAACACATATATGTTCATGTTATTAAAAAGTCCATGCCATCTGGCCCTTGAGTAAATACTGCCTCAGAAACATGTACTATATGGTTCATATACAAACACACACACTTTCATGTTAGTGTTAATTTAAATCACAACTTACTTTACTTCCCATGTTGATAGAGTTGGCTCTGGATCCACACAGTGGTCACTGGGCTGACTACAGTGCTTTTACTATTGTTGTAACTCATCTGCAGTGAAGACTCACTTGCTCTGCACACCTAACACAACGGTTTCCAAAGCACTGGGGTCTCCATCCAGATTTGAGACTAACAAAAGGAACTCACAGAAGTTTTATCTATGCTAATTATACCTGTTGGTAGTTTATTAACTAAATACTTATTAATCTATTTTAAATAATACTACCCCATATATGTTGACATACATGTTTTGGGAAAAACATGTATTTCCCAAAAACAAATAAGTTAGTGGAGAGAGTGGCGCCATTTTTCCTTCTGGTCGATCTCTTTCCAGTCTGGCTTAACAGAAGGCAAATGCATTCTCATTTACACTCCGTCATTTACAGTGAGGCTTCTGGAAAATTCCATTGTATACTCAAGAGAAAATGGGAGTGGAAAAGACAAAAAAAAGTGAAACTATTACTATACAAATAGCTCTCACACGATCTCTGAAAGAACCTCAGAGCCCCCTTCCCTCCCCAGCTCCCCAGACTCTGTTTTTATTCCAATATAATAGAATATGTATTAGAGGTGTAAGAACGAACACACACACACACACACACACACACACACACACACACACACACACACATGCATACAAACACACTTGTACATTAACAAATGGCTCTCCAAAGTGGTTACAGACATTTACAATCCTATGGCAGTGTGAAGAGCTGATCTGAGTCCTGATCCCGCCAGCCGGTGAGCTCACTGCCAGGCAGAGGGTGGGAGACCCTACTTATGTGTGGCTGGGTCTCTCCTTACGCCTGGTCAGATTAGGACGTCTTTACATGCCATCCCCATGACGGCGGCTCTCATGTGCTCTAGGTGTTCACACCGCTCGTCCGTTCTCACTGAGTCTTCTCATGAAGTATCTATCTTTTTTACTGTGCATATGCTTTATAAATTAATTGCGCCAAGATTATTTTTTTCCTCAACAAAGTACTAAGGGAATCTAATGCAGTAGATAAATAATTGACTCTAGAGCCACATTTACCAGGGACCAGACTGTAGTTTACCACTGAGCTATGTGAAAGTGGGCAATTTGACCCGCTGAACTAAAATAAGAGTAAAAGACAGAACAGGCTGACCACACCTTATCAGATAATCTAAAGGCTGAGACACTCTGAAATCACAGTCTATTTCAGTGTCAGTCACATGGAGAAGCCGACACCCACACTAAATAGCTTTTATTTTAACTTTTATATACTTTTATCTCTAAGAAAAGACTCAATGCATTCATGACTTTATACTTTGCTGGGAAAAATTCTTGACAAAAACAACTTCATGAAGGAAGGTTTGCTTCGGTTTACATTTCAGGGGTATAATTGAGAGTGGCAGGAAGCCAAGGTGGTAGGAGCGAAAGGCACCGGCTCACGCTGCATCCACTCTCGGGAAGTAGAGAGACTGGTGCGGTTCTCCGCTCTCCTCCTCTTCACTCAGGCCAGGCACCCAGGCAACAGAATGGTGTCACTCACGGTTAGGGAACATCTTCACACCCCAATTAATCTAATCCAGACAGTTCCTTGCAGACATGCCCAGTGGTTCGTATCCAGGGTGCTTCTCAATCTTCCCAAGGTGACAAATCAATACCAATCACTCCCAAAGACAAGAGAGAAGCAAATTTTTTTTTTAATTCCTACCAAGATGTTAGAAGAGGCTAAAACAATTTTTAACACATCAACTTTCTCTTCTTCCTACGCATTAGGCTGCTATGAAACATCTTTCAATACAGAAAAGATAGTCTACTTTTTTTTTCAGGTAAGCTCACCCATCTCAACACAAAGCAATCTCCCAGCTTATTGCTCATTTGTAACAGTCTCAGGAGATGGAAATTTGTAACTGATCAGCCTTGACAAAACTAAAAGAATCCCAATAGCAGTAAATTGAAACATCTATTTTCCCCAAGAGAAAATTAGAGAAACAATTTTTAAAATGTCATTACTTGAATGCTTTCTCCAAATTATATGATATTTTAAATGGCAAACTCTAATTGTCTCTTACAGATCGTCTTCGGAATGCCACACTCTTCCCTCTGCCTCCCTTCCTTTTGCTGGCCCATTGAGATCACTGTGGAGTGTTTAGTTGGTTACACCATGGGCTGCAGAAGGTCCCTGGGTTTGAACTCAGGTCATCAGACTACCAGGGCAGACACTTCTACCCGATGAGCCATCTCCTTGGCCCTTTTGCCTTATTTCATTTGCTATTTTCTTAACAACTTTGCTACTTCTACAAACTTTAAACTGCTTTTTACGGCCACATTTTTCCCCTCAATGGAGCAATTTTGAAATCAAAATGACAAGTAAAAATAGAAGATGCTTTTAGAATGTGTTTTACAGTGAATTTTTCAAAGTGCATCTGTCTCTCCCAAAAGACAGCTGCCATAAAGTCTGGCGTCCCTGAATATTTAAACTTACAGCATAAACTAAAGTAAGTCACAATGAACTGTTCTCTGACTGGGTGGCTCGTGTTGCTGATCTCACACTTGTCAAAGCACGGCCCCTGCATTTCCGTCTTTTTTCATTTTCTTAGTACTGTGTATGCAGCCAAGCAATTGGTAGGTGACCTAAACCTTAGTCAGTGAATGGGTGGATGATCTGGACACTTCAGCCCAGTGAAAATCTAAAGAGAGAACATACAGCTTTATACAGAGAAATGGCCACCAGCCTTCCACCCTTCAAATGTACCATCCCCAGCTGGTGAGAAAATGGCTGCCACAGAGGAAAGAACTCCAGGCCCCTACTAGCAGCTAAATATAATAGGGCTATCAAATGAATTTCCAAGTCCCCAAGGCGGGGGGAGGAAACCATACAAGTGAAAGGGTACAGGAGATCGTCGCTCAGGTCAGTCCCGGAAGGGCCAGTAGACTACACACTGGCTAGCTCGTGGTGCACAACCACATGGTTCCATGTCGTCACACGCATCTCTCCCCTTGCTCTCTCACCCACATACACCCCCATTACATGAACGCAGCAACATCGCAAACAAATCTTGTCCAGTAAAGTCTGCTCCTTCTCCAGGCCACAGTCAATGCCTCTCCCCTTCCTTTTCCTCTTCCCCCCCCCCACACATCCCCCCTGTCTTCCCCTACCGTCATCCTCCCCCACCCTGTCCCTTTCTGGCTTAGGTGTAAGCCAGTGCTTCTCAACCTTCCTAGGGCTGTGACCCTTTAATTCAGTTCCTCATGTTCTGGTGACCCCCAACCATAAAACCATTTCATTGCTACTTCATAACTGTAACGTTGCTACAGTTATGAATCATATGTAAATGTGTGACAGGCAGGAGATCTGATGTGCAATCCCCAAGGGAGTCGAGACCCACAAGTTGAGAACCGCTGGTGCAAGGGAATTTGTACTAGCAATGGAAAGCACCCTCATCAACTTAAACAGCAGCAAAATGGAGAAAGGCCCTGTTGTCACGTACAGACATCACATCCACGCTGTGAATTAGAGGCATTTCTATTGGTTAGCCCAGCCCAGAAACATCAAGTGCTTTCCCACTCAAGCTAATACTTCTGGACTCTACTAAAAGCGAAAGAACACCCCCAGGGTACAGAGAGTGGGAAAGGAGTAGAAATGAAAAAGTCACGTAGAGCCATGTGCGAGCATGTCTTTAATCCTAGCAGAGGCAGAGGCAGACAGATCTCAGAGTTCAAGGCCAGCCTGGACTAGAGATCGAGTCCCAGGACAGCCAGGGCTACACAAAGAAAACCCGTCTCAAAAAAGAAAAGAAAAGAAAAGAGGAGAAGGAGGAGGAGGAGGAGGAGGAGGAGGAAGGGAAGACACATAGAACATGCACAGACTGCAATTCAACACTTCTGTATCTTCCTAGCAATAGGAAACCCAGTCAGTTGCAGAACCAACTCACATTACTTAAGCACTACAAAAACTTTCAGTCCTCGACACAAGTGTTTAAGAAACAAACACTACTTGTGTTTATATGAAGTGAGGCTATTAATATTTTTCCGCAGCAGCAACTATATAAAACAAGGCCCAAAACAAACATGAATCAAGGAATGGTGCTTCCGGAAGCTGTAGTGTGTACGACTATAAACAGCTGATTCCATACTCATGAGCTGGTTTCTTCACTATGGAAGACCCAAATAGAATAAGGAATGGAGATGTGTGAAAACTCTGTTTTGCTTTTAATTCTGGTTCCTTCTGCTGTATCGTATTTTGCACTGACGAACATAATGTTTTATTCCACGTGTGGGAAAGCTCTAGGTTAGCAAGGATCCCAAAGTAAAAGGAACCAGACCAAGGTTTGGGGTGGATATGTAGATTACCTTTCTTGCTTATACCAAATGCCTCTGAGTAAGCTGTGTGGTCATCATTAGTTTTCCGTCATCCTCCACCTACAACTGCAGGAAGTCACTAGCACTTCCCTTCTCTTGCCAAAAGAAAACAGGACCTACTACGTGCCTATCTCCCCAGTCCCAGAGACAGGTTTCCTGACTCTGCTTTTCCTGATAGTCCTGAGTTTGCTGCAACCTCTTGCGGGAGAGGGTGGTTTTCTGTGAACACTGAAGATGACTCCCCAGAGAGGCACGGCCCCTGACAAGGTGCCCTTCTGGTTGGGCAGCAGCCCTCTGAGTCACTGCGTCCATGCACTGGTGTTTGTTGGGCCTTGGGGGTCAGATCAGTCTCCTCCATGAGGCAGAGGTGGGGATGAAGCCTGGCTGCTTGACCTCCATATACAATCAGGAGCAGCTGAGAAGGTTCTAGCGTCCGCTACCACGGGGAGCTTTCCAAGTGCTAAGCATTTGAACAGCCCGTGTACTGTCCACCACCCTGGGGCTACAGTGTACAAAAGTAACTCCTACTTCTCATTCGGCTTTCTCAAAGCCTTTTGTAATCCTCTCAGGCCAGGTTCACACGTCTACGTAAAAGAACAGTTCGCTATCTAACCGCCATTCTGGTATCCCTGTCGAAAGGCTTGCTGGAGGGGGACGTCTATTTTCTTAATTCATAGTTTTCGATTCTATCAATAAGATGACGCTGCAATAGGCCTTCAATACGGCCTTGGAAGAAATAAATGAGCAGTTGAGCAAAGACAAGATCGGTACCACTAGGAACTGAAGATTCCGTTTAGTTTACAAATTGTCACTGACGCCATGAGGAGCGGCGGGAAGCATTCACCGCGTGAAGGAACTGTCAGAGTAACCGGAGCAGAGAGGAAAGGCTCCTCGCCCGCCAGCCAGTGCTCTGAGCACCGCACGCAGATTAGTTCCTTAAATCCTTGCACCAACTCCGCTAGGAAAGCACTCGGTTTATTACCATCCTAAAGCTGGTTAAGCAACAACGAACAAGTTCACTAAGCTGAGGTAGATTTTGCATGTGTTCTCTAGATAGACACAGAAGGCACACGGGCACATGGGAGACATTCAGCATCATTAATCATGCAGAAAATGTCAACCAGGAAACTCAAAACTGCACTCTCTCTCAAACACATGAGGAGAGAGAGTGAACAATAACACCAACAATTAGACGTGTTCACATGGCAGGCACTGGAAACGCTGGACGGGTTCACGCACGGCTGGGAAGAATAGAAAGCGGAAAGAATCTGGCAGCTCCCCCAAAATGTTAAACACGGAGCCGGCCTGTGATCTAGCAGATTGGGGATGACAGCGAGCGGGAACAGGTTTCAAGGGACAAACGGGTTCTAAAATTGGTATCAGCAGCACAGCCCAGCAAATTATACGAAGCAAATGAGCGGAACGTAAGGGACGTGAATTAAATCTCATCGAGATGATTTTTTTAATTGAGTTTTAAAAATAAATCACTTGCCTGCTTATGGAATAGTCACTGCATGTCAGGGGCAGAACTGAGCCCGGCCTGACCCGCACTCCACATTAGCCTGAGAAACCTGGTGAGAGGCTCGCCTTTCAAAAAGATCTGCATCCAGAGAGGGGAGCCGAAGCAATGCATTTCAGTAGGTACCTTTATTTATGTAATTTTTAAAAGATTAGATGCATGAGAAAAAAACATGATGTTTAGGAGAACTCATTTAAAAAAAACTAATTGTTTTAATTATGCTTGGAAAACGTAAAGAGTTGAACTATTCCTACCTACATCTCATTGGAGCAAGTTCTTTGGGGACAGGACTATACTAACGGACTTAAGAATGCATGCTTCTCACTGCCCATATAATTTACCTAAAGTCCTAGAAAATAGACCCTAAGTCGAACCACACAGGTGTGTGACGTGTGGAATTGGTAAACATTGCCGACACTTCTGAATCTAAGCCAGCATCAGTTGCCTTGAAGAGCAGAGTCACTGCAACAGCCCTCCACGCCCCCGCCTCTCCACCACAAGAACTTGAACCTGACTGAGCCGGCAAGACCCTGGCATCAGAACGCCAAGCCGAAGGTTCTACAGCAGGAACACACAGCAGAGCCCAACAACCCCGGAGAACGCAGCCTTCGTCGCCTCTAGCAGCCTACAGAGTCCAGCTTTGGGTTTCACTGGACCCCAGGCTTTTCACAGAGTCTGAATATTCCAAAAGTGAGAACGAAGATTCTGAAGCCCATCCTATTTCTATAAGGAAATTGAATAATATATACAGTAACGATGAACGCATGAATTTGCTTTGCTGTGCTACATGAGACAATTTGATCACGTGTCAAAGAGATCCATCTTGGCCAGTCAGGCTTAAAGCCAACAGAGGAGGTCTAACTCCCCCCACTTCAAAAAACATGACAACATTTCTACTCTGCTCCACACACCACTCAAGAGATAGCAACACAGACCCAAGAAGGCAGCTCTTTAGAGTAAGGCAGGCTCTAGGTGTATTAACACACAGAGTAAGGCAGGCTCTAGGTGTATTAACACATAGAGTAAGGCAGGCTCTAGGTGTATTAACACATAGAGTAAGGCAGGCTCTAGGTGTATTAACACATAGAGTAAGGCAGGCTCTAGGTGTATTAACACATAGAGTAAGGCAGGCTCTAGGTGTATTAACACACAGAGTAAGGCAGGCTCTAGGTGTATTAACACACAGAGTAAGGCAGGCTCTAGGTGTATTAACACACAGAGTAAGGCAGGCTCTAGGTGTATTAACACACAGAGTAAGGCAGGCTCTAGGTGTATTAACACACAGAGTAAGGCAGGCTCTAGGTGTATTAACACACAGAGTAAGGCAGGCTCTAGGTGTATTAACACACAGAGTAAGGCAGGCTCTGGGTGTATTAACACACAGAGTAAGGCAGGCTCTGGGTGTATTAACACACAGAGTAAGGCAGGCGCTGGGTGTATTAACACATAGAGTAAGGCAGGCTCTAGGTGTATTAACACATAGAGTAAGGCAGGCTCTAGGTGTATTAACACATAGAGTAAGGCAGGCTCTAGGTGTATTAACACATAGAGTAAGGCAGGCTCTAGGTGTATTAATAAATACATGAGTCCAAGAGCACAGCCAAAGTCCAAGCACAGAGGTATGTCACCTTGCTCTGTCCCCGAAATGTTATGGCATAGCCGTACCAGAGGCCTCAGTGCCAACATCACTCATGCTGTTCTATGGGGAACTATTTTATTTTTCTATTTCCCTTCAACCAGAGACAAATTGACACTTTTCAAAGACTCATTTGAATTGCCCTAAGGGGCTCTCTAAAAGTAAATAGGACCTAATCAGTGGCTGTCAGCCGCCTTTGAAAAGTTGCCAGTCGTCAGGCATAGATCAGGAGGCTGGACGCTGAGGGAACATGGAAGTCTCCCATCGCTACCTCTGTGCTCTTCCATCACCTCAAGAACAAGAGCGGCCAGACTCTGCTGCCAGGTGCACGCACGCACAGATGACATCTGAAACCTGACTTAAGGTTCTGGGGCGATGGCTCAGTCAGGTAAATACCTGCTGCAGAAGTATCAGGACCTGAGTCCAGATGCCCGGAAAGCATGTTAAAAAAAAAAAAAGTGCTTGCCCATAAACCCAGCGGTACAGAGAAAGAAACAGATCCCAGGAGCCCACTGCCCGCCGGGCCAGACTAGCCAAGTAAATGGATTTCAGGTTCAGTAAGGTAGAAAGTGGCAGAGTCCAGGTATTTAACATCAGCCTCGGGCCTCCACACACAAGCAGATGTGTATATGTGTGCATGGCACATATCACACGCACACACATTCACACATGAACCTGATTTAAGCAAGCAGGGCGAGTGTGATTGGCAGTCTTCCTGCCTTCAATGTCACCATGACTGAATTTACATCACCATGGAAACACTTCTGGGGATACCTATAGAGATGTTTCCAGGAAGGGTTAAGTGAAGAGAGAGGCAGTATGTTGTGGTGGGCTGAGGTCCCCGTCTGAAATAGATGAAGGGGCGTTGAGCACCAGCGTTCATCTCTTCTGTGTCCCAACAGCGGACACCATATGACTGGCTGCCTGACGTATCTGACACCATGTCTTCCCTACCAAGGTGACCTTTACCCTCAAACCCTCAGACAAAATAAACCATGAAAGAAGAATCAAGACGAAAAAGATACATGTCTACCCATAAGGATTTTTTCTTGTTACCAGGCTACAAACTGAATGAAAGTACTTATGAATTTATCAGGATATGTCGCCCTGGAGACTTTATTATAGAAATTATGCATAAGGCTCTCATCGTCCCTGAGTGTGATACAGTAACATCAGCTTGACAATTACTTGTATAAACAAACATTAAAAAAAAGAAAACTCAAGCACAGAAATTAGCAATTCTGATCGATAAATTAGCAGGCTGCCATTAAGAATTCATGGTGCTTGCACTGCATCGAAGTACTCAAAAGTCTGACCTCAAGGGCTACCCTCATGTTTACCTCAAGCTTTGACCTTTCTCTCTGCTTTCTTCAGGCTCCTTTGTAAAACAAACAGAAAGGAAAGATGAAATGCTACATATTTCAGATACATAACCCTTAAAAAATGTTTAATTGTGAGATGACTAATCTTCAAAGTCATTAGTGTAGTCAGTCATTTATTCCTCTAACAACTGTTTACCAAGTCAAATACCATGACAGACAGCTAGAAATAAATGCAGAAGCAACAGGGACAGAGCCTGCCTTCCCACAGAGCTTGGTCTAGCGAGAGAATAATTTTACATGTGCATTAGGGGGATTTTACAGATAATTCTGGCAACTACACCCATGCCATTTGCACTGAAACATTTTTTTAACCTTTTTTTTTTTTTACGATAACTTGAGGGGTTAGAAGTATAGCTCGAGATGCCCAACATCATAGATAAACAATTAGATAACGTGATGCATTCAAACAGCATTCAGAAACGATTATCATGGTTGGCATCACTTATTTAAGTGTTATTTTATGGATCCTCATACCATAGAAAAGTTGAGATATTTTGAAAATCAAAGACGAAAGCAGCCATGGTGAATGATATACAAACTGTACAATAAAAGACCCAGAGTACTTTAACAGTATTTCATTGCCCTAAACAAAATTTAAAAAAAAAAAAAAACTTCAAAGTACACAGTGTCTAGGCATGTATCCTTTTGAGAACACGGAGGGTAAAGGCCTTTATGTGAAAGAAAATTCTTTCTGGTACTTCCTGGTTTTTTCAGATACTCAGAGCTCATAGGTTTTGAAGTTTATGAATCTAAAGAAACTGGTCATAGTTAATGAACACAATTTTAACTTTAAAAACGTGTTCAGGGTGGCACACCACCACAGCATCGGCTGCACACTTCCATAAACAAATGCAGTTGCTCTCAAGGCTGAGAGCTACACTGCGGGCATACAGCAAGTCAGTCAGATGGAAAGCACCGAGTGTGTTAAACTCCTAAAGTCAGGGCACAGCAGTTATACAGAGAGAAGCACGGCAGTAACACTGCTCAGAAAGGCTGGGGATTCTACCCTGGCACTTTAAGATTATTCATAGTGTATTTTGTCCTAGAATAAGAATACCTCAAAAGAAAACATTCTGCTTTTATCCTTTCTTTTTCCAACAGGATGGTGAAAGATAAACTGGAGGTATTTTTATTTTCTTTGTAAGAGCATTACCTCAACATGCTTGGCATTAACAACGCAGGCCTTTGCTTTCAGATCAAAATACAGGTGCTTATCTGCCCTAATGAACAAATCCAAGAATTAAACTTGTTAATTATCTACTTTCCTAATTTATTAAGCTCCATAATAAAATGTGAAGCAAAACTGTTCAAACCAGTTAAACTAAGTCTTGATCTGTTAAGATGATTAACACTGCCCGCTTAAAGAAGCCCCCTTATCGGAGCACGTGATACCTCTGTGATTTCAGGGCACACGCCCCTCTATCCATCACCCTAAATGGAAGGGTAAGGGAGGTTAACAGAGACAGAGCGTCTGTAATGGCCTCCTGCATTTCATCCTCCACCCAACAGGCTCCGGTGACCACTGAGCTGTTTGTGTTCTTATGAATCAGTGTTCCCCTTCACACCCGAGAGAGATTGGGGACCACTGTATGAGCCGCAAGGCTAGCCTCTGCAAAGATTCAGTCTGTGTAAGGCTTAGTCAAAGCGGCCCTGCTAAACACCTAAATAAAACATGAGCAAGGGCAACAGCCACTTGCGAAGTGCAAGGCCAATTTCTGGTCTCCATCCCCCATGAAAAGATTTTTCTCTATTCAGCTTCACAATCACGAGAGCTATACGAGCCCTGACCTAGCAGGGGCAGTCAATCATTTAAAATAATGGAAATGAAACTTAAACGGGAACTTACAGTCTATCATAGGTTACAGTAGTAACAATCAAAACAGTTACAGACTGGAAAATGAATGAAGCTATCTCATTAGCTACTCTCCCCCCCAATTCAACGTAAAAATCCTCTGGTAGAAACAGGCAGCTGGACCAGCGGCACTAAAGTGCCTGCCAAGAATCCTGACCGCCTCACTTTAATGCCAGGACCCACACAGTAGCTGTCCTCTGCTTACACACACACACATACACACACACACACACACACACACACACACACACACACACACACACACACGCCTTAGTGTGTACACAACACACACACATACACCATAAATAAAAAAGATGTAATTTTTAAATTAAAATGGTGGTACATACAATTATACATGCCTGGAGTTCAGCCAATCTGGACAGTTCCTTGAGCCAAAAAGTTCAAGGGTATCCTGTCTCAAATTACTCAGTGGTAGGCCAGATTCCTGCTTAATCGGGCCTGCTCACTCTTGCCTATGGCCATGAGTGATCCTATGGGTTTCTCATTCCTGCCCCGAGTGAGCAAGAGCTATGACACCCTGACCCTCAGATCCACCACAGAAGTCCCAGCCTGGGCCAGAACAGGTCAGCACAGTCTTGGGTGGAAGGCACTAATCTAAAGTTCCTTTATTTGTGTCCCTTTGTTTACTAACTCTGAACACAAGCTGCCCTCACACAATGCTGCCCTAAGTGACAAGGCACGACAGCCGCCTCTTTCCATTTAAGCATCCTCTCCAGTCATGTGACCATGACTGTTGACTTTATCCCTGGGCATAAACAATCTAAGGCAGTGGTTCTCAGCTTGTGAGAGAGGAAGACCCCTTTAGGGATGAACGATCTTTCATGGGGGTCATATATCAAGACATCCTGAGTATCAGATAATTTCATTACAATTCATAACCATAGTAAAATTGCAGTTATGAAATAGCAATGAACATAATTTTATGGTTGGGGCTCACCACACGATGAGGGCCTGTATTAAAGGGTCACATCATCCGGAACGTTGAGAACCAATGCTCTAAGGCTCTACTCATAAGTCTCTAGTCTACTTCTTTGCAGCTGTGCAAGCTTGTATGGCCCTTTATTCATTCAATAAATATAATAGGCTTTGTGATGGCTTCAGGAAATTGGAAAATATTGTGTTCCAGTTACCTTTGCTTCAACGTATTTTAAATACCGTATGTCATGTATCCCTGGTCCCTCTCCTCTGTGTCCCTCCGCCCACGACATGTACAGAGCTTATTCTTCATCTTTGCTGCTTTCAAATGACAATGCGACTCAAAGAATGAATAATTACTACATTTTACTAGGAAAAGGCCCGGAGCTCACTGATGAAAAGATGGCTTAAGTGTGGCATGTGCTACCCAATGGAGCAGCAGACATCGGTGGAGAAGGACTAAAGCCACATGAAACCATACTGGTAGATCTTGAAAATGTAACACCAAGTTGTTTTGTGCGTGTTTGTCTTGTATTTTAATTCTACATGATGCAAAGCGTAATGGCCCACACCTTTGATCTGGAGGCAGGGGCATGCAGAGCTCGGCCACATGGTGACCAGCCTGATCTATACAGTGAATCCTGGGTATAAACATAACATAGTGAGGCTCTGGCTCAGAAAAAGAAACAAAAGAATATCCATGACCACATTAAGCAATTATGCCATTTTATTGACTCACAATGTAGGGAAAGGTGCAGATCTATTACCGAATCACATACATAGGATAAAGCTTAAGACTAGAAACATCTCAGATGCCGGCTTTGTGACAGAAATGCATCTGAGCTTGGGTGCATGTAAGAGCGAATCCAACTGCTCTATAAGTGGACACACCAAACCCCGTCAACCTACTGTTGTTCTATTGCTGCAATTTAAAAGATAAATAAATTAAGTCAGGCAAAATAGTTCACCCTTCATTCGCCTTCCCTAAGTTCAGTTCGCCATGATAGCTATAAAGGCCTGGTTTGTTGTTAGAGGTGCACTATGTGGTACAGTCGCGCGTGCACACACAGCTGTTGGGGTCAACACCATTATCGCAACCACAAAGGGTTAACGATTTAGTTCTCCCATGCTGAGGCCTGGTGCAAGGTCCTGAGTGCGCTGACTTCAGACTGAAGGGAAAAGATTCCCTCCATCTAGGTCTGAAACAGATGCTGCTGCAGTCATTAAAAGTTCCCTGAGCCAGTTCAGCAATATCAGGGATGCAAGGATGCTGACCTGTGAGGTTCCCACCTGCCAGACTACAGATGCTTGCAGAGCTGTGCCATGTGCCTGTGTCCACGAAGGTGGAGACAGGTGCCATCCCCTGAATATATGATATCTTCAGGCAGATTCACCTCTGTTCTAGCATAGGGGTGGGGGCAGGGAGGTGCAAGTGTAAAAGGCGGAGAGGAAAGCAGTGCAAAATTTAGGAAGCTCTCGAAGCCTCCTGCATTCGTGTCCCCTTCATTTCATGGACCAGAGTCTCCGATGCCATTGATCTATTTGTACTCAGCTAAAGAGAATTTAGCAAACTTTAAGGTTAGCTTCCTCAGCCACGTTCCAAGTGCTGACAAACGGCTAATAGCTGGACACAGCAAATGCAAACCCAGCACAATTAATCCGAGGGCATCCACAGCTGGATCCACAGCTGGAGTGGCTGACGCTGCCCTCACACAGTGTCTTCCCAGTTGTTCCCTTGTCCAGGTGTGCACAGGTGAACAGGATGAAGCCTGTGCTTTCAGAAGGCTTCATTCTGAACCACGGCATTGCAGTTAGTTCCTGGAACACTAGTTCCCATAATTTCACTGATAACTGCAATCCTAGAAAAATTGGCATATGACACATACAATTAATTGCCTTTCTCACGTCTCATAGTCCCTTTTCAGACTTCTTAACATGACAGAAGGGGGGCGGGATTTAAAAAGATAAGGCTATCAGTAAGATGACTAGGCAGGTTTAAAGGGGAGGCAAGCCCCACATGGTAGAAGTAGAAAACTGATTCCCCACAAGCTGTCCTCTGACCTCCACACAGCCATGTAGTTCAAGCATATCCTAGCACATATACAAATAAATAGATAAAGAAATAAATGTGATTTTTAAAAAATAATTGTGATCCTTCTTTTTTTTTTAACTTATAAGGGCACTATATTTGGAAGAGGTGGTATTCCATATGCTCTCCAGGGGACAGGGAAAATAGGCTTGTATTAGCCTATAACTCTTTCCTGTGCAAACATCACAGAAAAACCAGAACCCTGTGTGCCCAACACTATATGATGAAATGAGAAAAAGCTGACATTTCTTCTTCAGAGCCACAACCCACCAACCTATTGCCTCTCCCTGAGGAAAGCCTCTACCCTCCCTGTCCAGCCTCTCATCCCCAGGCCATGCCAGCTTGGTTCTGAATTGGCTTCCACCCTCAGCACTCGCCCTGCCCCAGCCCCCAGAGGTACAGAAAAGGCTCCTGTTTGGTAGGGCCACGTCACCTTGATTCACTCATGTCTTTACCCACCCAGGAAGCCTCCCATCTTGAACACTGGGATCCATGTGGCACAGCCTTTGCTTCTCACAGTTTAGAACGGCACTCCCTAATTAGCCTTCACACTTGATCTGTCCTCAGTGATTTTTATCTATTTCAGCCAAAAAAATAAGATGGATGTTGGAATTCCAATATGTAAACATTGGATGACAGCTACCTTACAGGCTTAAACAGTGTGACCGTTGACCCCTTTGGTCAGCGTTCCTAAAACTGAGCTGGGAACTGCAAAGATGTGAATAATAGCTGATTTTAAGTTTTGCTATATACTAGATCTTCTTAATTGCTTAATAAGGAAAGCTAATCAATGTATAGGCTGTGGAAATCAATACAGACAAAAGAGGCAGCTTGTTCAATGCCACGTAGAGACCGTCACCCCCACCTGTCCCGGTGTTAGGACTGTAGCCCTTGTCTGTCTAATTCCATTACGCTGCACTGCATCTTGACAATAATTACTATCACTGTTGCTAATTACACACTAGGAACTGTGCTAAACATCTCATTTAGTGGTCACAGTGACCTCCTGAGTCCGATACCAAAATAGTTCCCGTTTCACAAATGAGAAAGCTAAGCCAGAGAAAGCCGCTGAGGGGAGTCCAGCATCAGAGAGGAGCGGTTACACACTGGATCTGCTCCAACTCGGGGACCTGCACACTGAGTCAGTCAGCTGCTCTCTCTGTTAGGATGGAAACTGACTGCGCAGAATTGGGGTAGATGGCTAAGTCTTGTGCCTACAGCATACTGAAGAAATTCCAGGTTTATTTCCGATAGCAGGATGGAGTGAGCGGTGGGGTGGTAAGAGAATCATAAAGAGGCACTAACAAATCAGAGCATGATTAAAACTCATAAGACACACAGCCCTTAACCCTAAGAATGAAATAGCTCTTCTATTGTGCTAATATAAACACTGACCATGACGTGATTAAAGACTGACTGCTCGTTACTGCTGAGAATAGAAAGTGGACGCATGGTTACGTACAGGTGGGACCCAGAAACACATCCCGTCCTCTCAATAGTTGGAAATCATTTTCCCCTTGGTCTCCATGTCCCTCCCACCCCAGGGGCTGTCAGAGACAAACAGCTAGAGAACCCGGTCCTTCCAGGGACAGCAGAACCCAGAACAGGCACTGTTCCTCACTTGCAGTAAATATGCAGTAACATACATGAGACATTCAACACTTTAGGATAAAATGGGCTTTGCCTTAGGTGATTTTGTCAATTTGCTCGCCCCCCCCACACACACACATCTTCCTTACTTTATGCTCTACATGTATGTGAATGTGTGTGTGTGTATGTGTGTAGGTGTGTGTATGCATATATGTGTAAGTGTATGTAAGTGTGTATATGTGTATGTGTGTGGGTATGAGAGAGAGAGAGAGAGAGAGAGAGAGAGAGAGAGTGAGTGTGTGTGTGTGTGTGTGTGTGTGTGTGTGTGTGTGTGTGTGAGATGGTGGTGGTTTGAATAAAAATGGCCTCCATAGGCACATAGGGAATAGCACTATTAGGTGTGGCCTTGAAGGAAGTGTGTTGCAGTCTCTTCCTGCTGCCTGCAGATCAAGATGTAGAGCTCTCAGCTCCTTCTCCAGCACCATGTCTGCCTGCGCACTTACATGCTTCCTGCCATGATGATAATGGACTAAACCTCTAAACTATATGCAAGCCCACAGTGAAATGTTTTCCTTTATAAAAGTTGCTGTGGTCATGGTGTCTCTTCACAGGGAAAAAAACCCTCTGAGACACACACACACTCTCTCTCTCTCTCACACACACACACACACGAGAGAGAGAGACAGAGAGAGAGACAGAGAGACAGACAGAGAGAGAGAGAGAGAGAGAGAGAGAGAGAGGTGTTAACATACACATTCAAGGCCAGCAAGATGGCTCTGCAGGTACAAGTGCCAAGCCTGATGATAGTCTGAGTTCCATTCCTAGGACCCACATGGTGGGTGGAAGAAGAAAACTGACCTCACCCCACAAGCCGCCCTCTGACCTGAATATGTGTGCTGTGGTATACATGTCTCCACCCCCACCCTATCCTACCCCTGCCCCCCCATACTAAATAGATGCACACAGACAGATAGATGATAGATAGATGTTTAAAAGAACATATATATTTAAGTCTAGATTCCACATAAAACATGCACTATTTGTCTTTCTGAGTCTGTCTTAGTTTGCACTTCAGCTCCATCCATTTTCTGGAGAACGTCACAATTTCTTATTCACATTTGAATAAAATTCCACTGTGTAAATATACCCCCTAGTACATAGCAAGGCTCTGCCCCCAAAAAAACCAAAAGCAAGCAAACACACAAACCAACAAAAGCTCAACTACAAAAGTAAAAAACATACTTCCTGCAGATGGACCACTAATGTAATCCTGTAGTCTAGCTAAGTGTTCTCTCCCTACCCGCCACACACCCTTTCTCTCTCAACTTAGCATTCAGATCTTCATTCTTACTTGATTAATATTTCCTACTATCATTTTTATGCAGACCAATTGAAAAACGGGCTCTGCACAGCAGGATGACTTGTAAGAAATTATTATTCACCAGCATGACTCAACAAGCCAACAATATCACTGGCCACTGGGGGAAGGAGAAATCGCTGCTCACACTTAGTTCAAAAATTAAGAGGAGGATAAATAATTCCTTTTTACACAAAAGCCATACAGATGTCTCAAGTGAAACTCAGTACCACTATCAAAACCAAAGAAAGCCTGGCACATGCTCCAACACTGACAAACTCTGAGGACACTTTAAGTGGAGAAAGCCGGACACAAAGGGACAGATGTTGTATGCTCTCACTAATGATATAACTGTTAATGATATATTGAGAAGAAGCAAATTCCTCTGGAGACGAAACACTGAGCAGAAACAGAAATGGAGAATTACAGCTTAATGGTTACAATTTTTGCTCAGGGTGATGAAAACATTCTAGAAATGACAGTGATTAGCCCGATGTGGTGGCTGGTGCATGCCTGCTCTGCAGCCCAGAGGGACTTTGAACTTGTGGTCGTCTTGCCTCAACATCTGGAGTAGCTGGGATTACAGAGCCATCTAACCAAGACTGGCCTGCACATGCTCACAATACCAACACTTAAAGGCCAGACCAGCCTGAGCTACATGACCAGACCGTGTCTCCAAACAAAATAAACAGATAGTAGCAATTTTTGTACAGTGTTGTGAATGTATTTAGGGCTGCTGTATTGTACAATTAAAAATAGTTAAAATGCAAATGATAAGATGCCTTTACTCTACACTAAAGCTCACTTAAACTCTGTGTGACAGCTCAGTAGACGCAGCTGATGGCTGTGTTCAATAACGAGGACCGCAGTTGAAAGGCAGAACTAGTTCCCAAAAGCTGTCCTCTGATTTCCCTACACACACACCGTGGGATGCACACACAGGTACACACACACACACACACATGCAAACATATACACACACATGTGTATGGATGGTTTGCCTATATGTACATCTGTGTACCACTTGCATACCTAGTGTGAGCAGAGACCAAAGTGGGCATCAGATCCTCTGGAATTGGAGTTCCAGATGGTTGTAAGACACTGTGTCTGTGTTGGGAATCAAACCTGGGTCCTCTGGAAGAGCAGCCAGTGCTCAAAACTGCTGAGCCATCTCTCCAGCCTCAAATAAGCAACTGTGGCTTCAAAGACAGTGGGCCAAGTCACACTGCTATTCCACAGTGCAACCTCTTCCCACAAGAAAGTCCTGTATGCTTGCTTACTCAGGGTTATACCTGATGTTGGAGACCCATGAGGTGGGTGACCATAGACAGACAGGTGTGTAGGCATAAGGTTACTGTGTAATTCAAATGCTGATTTCTGTGCACCTCACTCCCATGTCTGGTTATAATTCCTGTTCTGAAAATCTCCTCCTGTTTCAATGTCGTTTAAACTCTGCTCCCCTATTGTCCCCTAGTATGCCAGTAAAGAGCTTACAGCCAATCACTGAGCAGGGGAGAGAATAGGACTGGACTTCCTGTCAGCCAGGGGAGGCGTTAGAGGAAGTAGGCAATTCAGGAGAGGACTCAGCCATGGAAGAGGTCCAGAAGACACCAAGAGAGAGGAGCTGGAGCAGGAAAGCTACAAAATGCAAGTATCTCAGTCTCTCTGAGATGTATGTTGGGAAGAAACCAAATTAGCTTAGAGGGCTTAGAATAGATTGATAATGGCTTAGTTCTTGTGCTGTGAAGCTTATTATTAAACAAATATAAGAGTTTCAATTATTTGTATGATAGGGGTTAAGAGAGAAGCAGAGAAACAAACAGTTATATAAAAATAATAACACGGATGAGAAAGTGAACCTCTTTGGAGAAAGCGTCTGTTGGAAGAGACGCTGGCTAGCCTGGAGGAGAAAAGCTGAGATGAAGTCTTCAGAGTTTAACATCATCTAATGATGAAGAGGGGAAAGAAACAGGACAGCAGAGAGGCTCTGCTGAGGATGCACGGGGGAGAAACGCAGTCCCCTGAAATGCTGTGTTGCTTCTAAAACGCCTCCAGCCTCCAGCTGTCCATCCCTCTGCCCTTCGCAGGTTCACTTCCTCCATGACGAGACAGCCAACACAGACCATAGCTAGGTCAATTAAGAGTCAGCCACATAGAGGCCAGTCAACCTGTGCACAAATAAGGACCTAAGGAAACGTTATCATGGATTTTCTGCTAGCACAGATGAAGTCGGCAGCCCAGGCCAGCATGGACTATCAGAGACTAACGGATGACTTGGCTGAAAGCATGTGACTGAACAGCAAGGTTAGGAGTGGGATATGAACACAGGGTCAGAAAAAGATGCACAGAAGAAAACGCCCTTGATCTGAGAGGACATTAGCTGATGGAAAAGTCTTCAGGCTTATAAAATATTACAGGAAACAGTAGGTTGGATCCACTTCAAAAAAAAACCCAAAGACTGCTGGGTGGTGGTGGCGCACACCTTTAATCCCAGCACTTGGGAGGCAGAGGCAGACGGATCTCTGTGGGTTCCAGGCCAGCTGGTCTACAAAGCAAGTCCAGGACAGCCAGGGCTGTTACACAGAAAAACTCTGTCTCAGAAAAAAAAAGAAAGAAAGAAAGAAAAACAAAAAACAAAACTTACCCTAAATAAAACACAGCTGTAAAGTACATATAAAATGATTTTTAAGGGAGTGTGAGAGCTAGGTCAGCAGTTGAAAGCACAGGCTGCTCTTGCAGAGGGCCTGGGTTCAGGTCCCAACACCCACATGGCAGCTCATAACATCTGATTCCTTCTTCTGGCCTCCAAAGGAACTACATCCAAGTGATACATAGAGACACATTCAAGCAAAACATACATACAGGTAAAATAAAAAAAAGTCTTAGAAATTATATACTAGGGCTGGAGAGATGGCTCAGAAGTTACCAGCAACCACATGGTAGCTCATTACCATCTATAGTGAGATCTGGTGCCTCCTTCTCACATGCTGGCATACATGCAGGCAGAATACTGTATAAATAATAAAATAATGTTATTTTTTAAAGAAAAATTATATACTAGTTTAACAAGTTTAACTTACTTGCTATTTTGCACAAATTAATCTGCTTTAGTTAAAAATGCTAACTTTGTGATTAAATGAGCCCAACCCCGCAAAGAAACTGATCAGCAAAATCTAATTAAAATGTATGCAAGTAGCCAGGCGGCTGTGGTGCGTGCCTTTAATCCCAGGAGGTAGAGGCAGACAGATCTCTGTGAGTTCAAGGCCACCCTGGTCTACAGAGTGAGTTCCAGGACAGCCATGGCTACACAAAGAAAGTCTGTCTTCAAAACAAAACAAAAGGAATGCAAGTAAAATGGCACCTTTGGCATGACCCCATGCTGGAAGACACCATTTTATGGGTCTCTGTTGCATAAATTACTCTCTGCCTTGGCCACACTCTGCCATGCTCATTCTAGAGAACAAAATTCAACCTCAAAGTTTTAGTATTATTCAGTTACTCTTTGCCTACAAAGGACTCTACTATCCTAAAATTAAAAAGCTCAAATACTCCCTTCCTTAAATAAGCAGTTGGTAGAACTCGGATCTTAAACTCACATCTCTGGCTATAATTTGGGGAGAACTCACGTTCCGGCAGCACAATATCCCTGAGTTCTTCCTAACTTTAGTAGATAACTGCAGATGGGCCGCAACAGTAAAAGTGGAAGTTACAGCAAACTCGGAGGGGAGCACTGTGAGAGCAGCAAAGGCCCGCCTCCTGGAGCCCTCTCCCCGGGGACACCAGAACCCTCTATTGCCGGCGTGTGCACAGGAGCGCTACGCAGAGACTGACACACATTCTAATTACATCCATTCTTTTACTGTAATTACTCTAGAGGGTGATTGCATATTTGGCTTGGCTATCTTTTTTAAAAAATGACGTCGCTTTAATGGAAGCATCTCAGACAGTTATGCCACCACACATCAGTTAGAAAGTTAGTCATCCTGCTTGTTCCTCACAAAAAGATGCTGCAGGAGGGAAGCAGCTGGGGGTGTTTGGCTCCTTTTGAGAAGTTAATCAGAGCGTGCCGTCGGCAGAGTGATCACTGCAGAAATAAGGGTATCAAAAACCCAAAATACGTAACCCACGTGGTGTCAGGACACAGAATGAGGCTCTTTTTAATGAGTTTATTCATTTTCCGCTATAAAAGAAGGTTTTCAGTTCATTGTGTCACGCGTAGTTCCAGCACGAGGCAAGGCTTCACCATGTAAGAAAACATGTGCTTTTCTTCAAGTATTTCCAAGGGGCAGAAGCCAAACCAAAGCGCAAACTCAAAATTAGCTCAGAAACGTTACAAATTAAACTAGACATGGGATGAGTTTTATACAGCAGAATTCAAGGTGTTACTAGTCAACGAGTAAACTGCACACTGGAGACTGTGTTGCCCTCGTTAGAGACTCATTAATAGCACGGCGATTTATTTCTACAGATGGGAACTCCACTCCGTCTGAAAGTGTAAAGTTGTATGGGCTGCGCACAGGCAAAAGTGTCACTGGTGACATTTAGCATCAGAGGCGACTTGCGGAACACACATGTAACCTCCAGAGTAGCAGTGCACAGTTACTCTGCACGAACTTCACCTCATTCCTCCGCATCCTGCCATAATCCTATTAGTATGTCTTGAAACACAAACTCTGGTTTCCCAGACAGTTGTTCTCTCGCAACGACTTGGTCCCACAATAAAACATGTGCCCCCCACACTGCATTCCAAATGAGATAAAGTAAATGAAGAAGTTCACCCGAGATCTGTCACAAGGCAGACGTTGAACAGCCACTGACGGACTGTGAATTCAAGCCGCGCCCTCTAAACACCAGAGCACTGAGAACTCAGCGGTTCACCTCTAACATCCGACTCAATAAGCATCCAGCAGATGCACAAGGGCAGATGGGACGCTGAGGACCCAGGGAGGGGAAGGAAGAGCATCTGGCCTCCCTGAACAGCTGGAGACGAGACTCTGGAGTGATGTAAAAGATTTCCCAGCTCTGCCATCGTTCACAGACTCCCTGCTCAGTCTGCTGAACAGAAAAGAGAAGGACACTTGACTCCCGCTGCTTCTCCAACACCGCCCTGCTCTGCAGGCAGGCAGCCTTCTACAATAACCTTCATCAGAGCATTCACCATTATATATACTCTAGAATCTTTCCTCGGTAAGTTTTCAGTGTTTGGGTGGCCCACAAAGTTATTTCCTAATATGGTAACAGTTTAGTGAAAAGAGACAAACTTAGCACTCCGTTTGGGGCCCAGACATGATTCCTTCCCTAGGTCAATGTGATAAACTTCACAGTGCATTTGCTATTATCTGCAAATATTCCCACCTATGCACATTTGCGACACCGTAAGTGTCACCCGCAAAGGTCCAAGCCTTGAAAGATTGGTTCCTGGGTGGTATTATCTGGAGGTAGCGGAAGCTTTAGGAAGTGAGGCCGAGTGAGAGGGCATGCTCTTCCTGAAGGCAGTGCTGGGTCTTCCTTCTCACTTTCTTTGCTCTCCAGCTGAGAAATGAGCAGTTTCACTCAGTACATGTTGCCACCATGGTGTGACGTGTCCCCGTGGGCCCAAGGCACCAGAGGCAACCAATCACAGCACAGGCCTTCCAAAGCTGTAGGCCAAAGGAAATCTTTCTCTTGTTAGCTGCTGAGCTCGGGTACTTCTCGTAGGCACAACATCTCCAAGACAGCATCATTTTCTACAAAGAGGATCCCCAGGCCTCAAAAAATTAATTTCACGAATGAAACAATGATGACACAGGCCTGAAATCTCAGCTACTTGGTAGTCTGAAGAATCAGTTTAAAAGTTCAGGGCCAGCCTGAGCAACTTAATAAGGCCCTGCCAAAATAACAAGTAATAAAGATGACTAGCTAAACAGTTAGTGCTCAAGTACTTGGCTGTCACGTGCAGAAATCTTAGCTCAATCCAATCCCCGGTACTGTAAAATAACATTCAATGGGAACAAGAGTAGAGGGGATTTGAAAAGGGAAATGAAAGAAAGCAATGTATAATGACATATATGCATACATGTGTGTGAAAGTACCATAGTAGAAAACTCATTAATTTGTATGCTAATTTTTTAAAGTTAACTTAAATGATGACAGAAAGAATAACAACTGCCATGGAAACAACAGAGCAAATCTGCATACTTTTACAAGAGGAGGGTCTTATATTTGGTCTCCAAAACTTCCTTAGCTATAGGCATGTGCTAAGTGCAGAGGGATTTGAATCACTCTAACAGGTAAGGCACAGCAAGGAGAGAACCTCTAAGTAAGAAAACCATCCGAAACTTGAGAACGATAAATCAGCCTGAGCTGTGGAACAACGGATGAAAGACGGCATTCAAAGATTCTAAATGACAGAATTCCCCATGCAAAGTATGGCAAGATGGAGAAAATGTACTCATTGAGACCACACTAACTGCAGCATCCCACAGGACACTGGATTTCCCCTGCCAAGATTTTCTTATTCTACGTTCTCTAAAGAACTGCAAATTTTGGGCTGGAGAGATGGCTCAGAGGTTAAGGGCACTGACTGCTCCTCCAGAGGTCCTGAGTTCAATGTCCAGCAACCACATGGTGGCTCACAGCCATCTATAATGTGATCTGGTGCCCTCTTCTAGTCTGCAGGTATACGTGTAGACACAGTACTATATACATAATAATAAATAAATAAATCTTTAAAAATAAAGAACTACAAATTTGCAAAGACAAGTACCTCCCTGAGTCTGGATACCATGGGGCTCTGCCCAGTGCCTGTCACATGGTTGCTACTCAACATATCATGAATCAATAAAGAAAGTAAGGGTTAGAAGTAATAGTCAATTTACTTTAAGTCCTTAAAACTAGAAGTTCTTAGTGAATAACAGTTATGTGTTCATGTCTCATTTTTGCACTCAAAAGATAAAAATTAAAAGCTTAAATATTTTAGGTCAAAATCTAGGTCTGAAACATTCCCAAGAATGTTATACAAAAGTATGCAGTCAAAAGTAACTTGATCCTGTAAAATACACAGATGCTACTCCAACAACTGGAAACAGGAGCTTTGCCATGTTACACACTATTACAGGTAGCAATTGTTTTTAAGTCTAAATTTGTTTCCTTTACATTTTATTTTAAAATCATTTTAAACACATATAAATATATACTCAAAACCAAGAAACAGCACTGATACAATCCAACCATTATAGGCCTTACTCAGATTTCATCAAAATTATTTTTCTCAGGAACATCATTTTTTTTCCATGATTCTGTGATGTACTTCCATTTTGTTAGCGTCATCCAGTCTGTGACAATCCCTAAGTCTTTACTCGGCTTTGACATGTAATTTTTTTTGAAGTGTGTGTGTGTGTGTGTGTGTGTGTGTGTGTGAACGTGCATGCAATGTGCACATGTAGAGGTCTCACAACAACTTCCAGGAGTCAGTTCCTGCCATCTGTCTTCTGGGGACAAGGTCTCTCTTATTTCTGAACATCACATGCCAGGCTAGCTGGCTCGTGAGCTGCTGCCAGTTCTTCTGTCTCCTCCTCCCATCTCACCATAAGCACTGGGCTTACAGAGCAGGGCTCCACACCCAGCATCTCATGTGAGCTCTGGGGATCAAATCTGGGACCAGGCTGTACCTCGAGCACATTTATTCCCTGCGCCATTTCCCAGGCCCTGGCACGTAATGCTTCTGAAGGACAATAGTGGATTATTTGGGGCAGAAGGGATGTTTTCCCATGATTAGGGTATGAGAGCACACATCTGGGCAGGAACATCACAAGGTGATGGACCCTTAGTCAGGGTATCAGCCAGGTCTCTCCACGGCAAAGCCACTCTCTTTCCTTATAACTATTATCTTGGGAGAAAGAGTTCGAAAATTATACAAATACCTCATCTTCTCAAACTCTCACCACGGGACTGCACTGTAACAATGATTCCTTAGCACCTTAGCTGTTATTTTCTACTCCCCAAATCCTTCTGTAATTATTAACTGAAAATCTTCTGGACGCTGCCCTACATCACTCAGTCAACCATCAATTTCTTTTAAAATCATTTGCTTGTTTATTTGTTTTATGTGAATGGTGTTTGGTCAGTTTTCCTTTTTCACATTTTCCATCAGTTTTATTAATTTCACGTTCATTAAACCTATCCTGGTCCCTGTAGGTCTTAGCATCGTGCTCAGATTGCCCATCTGCTTGCCATGCTCTCTTCCTCCCTTGTTAGTTTTCAATGCAGGGGGCTGGGGAGATGACACAGAGGTTACAAGCACTGGCTGGTCCTCCAGAGGTCCTGAGTTCAATTCCCAGCAACCCCATGATGGCTCACAGCCATCTATAATGAGATCGGATGCCTTCTTCTGGCCTGCAGGTGTACAATGCAGGCAGAGCACTACTGTAAACATAATAATAAATAAATCCTTTTTTTTTTAAGTTTTCAATGCAGTACTCATAGTAACTACATTTTATTATTGACTGTGTTGTCTCTCGGAACATAAGACATCATATGTCTTCTACTCTGTCTAAAGCTAGACATCTTGCAAGGAAAATTAGAATTAAGGATTTTAATTCTAATCCCTGCTGGGCTGAGGGTGAGGTTATTTCATCAACAGACACAACCCTTGCTTCCTCTGGGGTGACCTGCCTTAGAGTGAAGATGTGTTTGTGCAGGCTTTTCCCAGCGCCTGCTAGCCACTGAGCTCTGGTCTGCACTTGGCATCGCCCCACCTCTAACAGTAACAGCCTTCCAACTAGGTACTCGCTGCGCTGGAGATGGCATCAGGTCTAGACAGTCACAATCTCCCTCAGTCCCAGGGATGTGCCTTTCCCGTGCTTCTGCCCTTTACCAGTGCAGCTTTGGGCCCACATACTCACTTCAGGGTATGTTTGCCTTTAACCCGCAAGTACCCTAAAGGAACAACAGTGTTGGAGTTTTCTCCTTAGTGGGGATGGGACTCACAGTGTCCTGTGGAGATGAGGCACGAGTTCTACCCACAGCCGCTTCACCCTGTCCTCTACCTCCTGCACACAGAGGACAAAAAGATACAGACAGAAAAGGAGTCTTGCTCAGGTTCCGTGACACATCAGCAGCCACTGTTCTCCCTTCCCCCATCACCAAAGGAACTACCATTCAGGGTCATCAAGGAGCTTGGGGAGCAAAGGCCTACACATAGGTGTGTAGCCTGAAGAAGCAAGTTTTCCCATCCTCCTTCCAGATCTATCTCCTCTTAGCCTTTAGTTCCCTGGCTGTCCTGTCAGCTCTACTTTCTGGAGCTCAAAAACAATACAGAGCACTTGGCTGTGCAGCTTTCTGCTGTCATGTCTTAAGGTCAGAGGTCATGTTCTCTCTGTACCAGAACTTGGTCTCCATTAATGATTAAAACACTAGCTTCATTAGGAAGTCAACTTAAAAAGGAACGCTTTAAACTAAAATATTTTAACTGAATTTTGAATCTTAAAACCTAATTAGAGAGTTTGGGTTGCTATTTGTGATTTATTGTTCTGGCTGTTGATGCATCATCAAGAAAGGTCTTGTTATTCCTCTAACAATAAATTCAAAACCAAATTGCAATAATGCATTTAAACATAAACTATACCAAGAACTCAGACTAATAAAAAGCACATAACAGCTGATAATGATTTCTTAAAAGCACTGGCTTCATGTTTGGCACAGCACTTTCAGAACACCAATTACACATTCATGGTCCCCATAATTTTGCTTTACAAAATATTTTCTTAAATCCCCTGAGAGATTACTACAGGGTTAAAAGTTGTCTTAAGATCAAAGATCAAATAGCTAGCAAAGGGCCTGCAATTCTCTATAGCTGCCCATTGATACTTCCCATCTGTTGTGCGAGAGAGGAGGTGTGTGTTAAGTTTGAAAACAGAAACCCTTTTTAACTAGAAATGTCAGTGAGCTGGCAAATGTTCAGAGGGAATTCTCCTATACGAGATTCAACTCCTTTTTGCCAAAATAAATGATGTCAAAAAGGGAAAATAAAATCTAGCTAGTAGAGTACTGTCTTTTATTTCTATCTTTCTTCTGCGAGTGTATCACAGGGTCACATTTCTATTATGGAACCACACAGAGTAAATGAGTTTCCACCCAGAAGACGTTGTATGCACAAACTCTCCAGTGAATGATGAGCGACAGCTGGAATAAGACTCCAAGAGCAGCCGTTAGCTCGGCTCTGCCCCCTGGAGGATGCCCTCAGCTCCCCTGCCTCTCTGCCTTACATAAAAGCCCACAAACCCAGCCCTACCTGCATCTGGACTTTGGAAACAACTGAGAAATCCCCAAGAGGCAAATGTGGTGACGGCTTTTTTTTTTATAAGAGATTAAATGTTTTTGTCTCTTTAAACAAATGCACATAGGCACACCAACAGTGACAGCACTATGGAATGTGGTGCACACGGGCACACCAGCAGTGATAGCAGCTGGTGACCTCAGAGCATTATGAATGTGGTGCACATGAACACAACAACAGTGATGGCCACTGGGTCACCTCGGCACATTCTAGAATGTGGCCTCTCTTCTTGATGTGTTGCTAGCTTCTCCCTTCTCACTGTTACTGACTCATACCACTGATTTCATACATGTTGTACAGGAAAAAGGTTGTACAGGAAAAAAGAACCCAGCAATATAGCGTAAACAGATGTGCCGCCAAGCCTAGCGACCTGAGTTCAATCCCCAGAAACACAGATGATGAAAGCAATCAATCCCTGCAAATTGTCCTCTGACCTCCACATGTGTGCTATGATGCAGGCAGACAGACAGACAGGCAGACAGACAGGCAGGCAGACAGACAGACAGAGACAGTAGATAGATACATAGATAGATAGATAGATAGATAGATAGATAGATAGATAGACAGACAGACAGACAGACAGAGTTGTCAAATCTAGCCTGTGCTCTTACCCTCTGAGCCATCTCTCCAGCCCAAAACCCATTAATTTGTATAACTTAAAAAAAAAAAAAAGATGAGAAAAGATTTGTTCCAGGATAACAAGATGGTAAAGGTGCTTGCATCAAAGGCTTAGGACCTAAGTTCAATTCCTGGAACCCACATGATGGAAGAAGAAAACTGACCACTGCTGCAAGGTGTCATATGAACCTCCATGTATGTACACACACACACACACACACACACACACACACACACACACACACACTAAATAATATAAAGGTTTTTTTTTTGTAAGATGTGCAATAGTATTTGGTACTAGGAAAACACAAATCAAAATCAGAATGGCATGGCACTTCAGTCCTAACTAGGATGGCTCCGTCATCATGGGATTCAGTACCAGTAAGACCATGGAGAAACTGGACCTTGTGTGTACTGATGATGTGACATGATGTAGCTACTGCAAGGACACTACAGCTCCACTCCTGGTTGTACAACTAAGAACATGTCTACCAAAAACCCTTAGCTCATGGCAGCCTGATTGGTCATCAACAGCGCGGGGAATAACCCACTGTCCATCAACCGATGAACGGAGAGCAAAATGTAGTGTCCAGGCAATGACACAGCATTCACACAAATCCTCAAGTTATTCTGCGAGATGAAAGAAGCCAAGGCGGGTGTGGGGACACGCCTGCTATGAGAGACAAAGGTGGGAAGAGCTAAGGCCAGCCTGGGCTACACAGCAAGTTCCAGACCAACCTGGATGGTATCAGGGAGAATCTGGGATGAAAGGAAGAAAGGGAGGGAGAGAGGGAGGGAGGGGAGAAGGGAGAGAGGGAGGGAGAGAGGGAGGGAGGGAGGGGAGAAGGGAGAGAGGGAGGGAATAAAATGGAAGGATGAGAGAGAACGGAAAGCTGAGAGAGAGAGAGAGAGAGAGAGAGAGAGAGAGAAGAGGGATGTAGAAAGGGAGGGAAAGGGCGAAGGAGGGAAGAAGGGAGGAAATCATTGATAGAGATAAGAAACAGCTTTGGGATTTTTCAGAGGACAAAGACTTGAGCAGTACAGTGTTCCTCCAGAGCAGTGGTCCTCTGCCTTCCTAACACTGTGACCCTTCACTACAGCCCCGCATGCTAGGGTGAACCCAACCATAGGATTATCTTCCCTGCTACTTCATAGCTGTGGTTTTGCGACCGTTAGGAATCACAGTGTAAATATCTGTGGTTTTCCACGGTCTTAGACAACACCTGTGAAAGGGGTCGCGACCCACAGGTTGAGAACCTCTGCTAAGGCATGATGAAACAGAATTCCTAAGGCTGTTTCTTTCCATATTACATAAATTTTATCTCAAAAAAATTTGTTTTACTGCAGAAAAAAAAAACCGAAGGAATTAGAAAGAGTAGCCAGGATCACAACACACATGGAACACACGTGAGACGACGCAGGGTGTGAGAGAGGAGAGGGGATGAAGTGGCCTGTGTGCTCATCAGCAGAGGCCAGCCTGCAACTGGATGCCCACAGTGGCTGAGAGAAGAGCATCTGCGTCAGTCTCCACAATGACAGAAGAAGCAGGGCCCCTCAGTTACCAACCGCTGACTACTGACCTCTGCCTTAAAGATTACAGGATTCACAGTCAGCTGCAACTCATCAGTGCATTGTAAAATCAATTTAAAAGAACATTAGCAGCCTTTTTTTATTAAGTAAACAGAACAAGGGAATAAAGATGAATGTAATAAAATATACACTGGGTTGCAGGTAACAAGGTATTATGTACTGGTTTCAGTTACAAATGTCTACCAATTTGTACTGAGAGGAGACGTAAAGTGTACTGTGAATTATAGTACCAAAACTATTTGAGAAAAAAGAAAAAAAAACTGAGTCTATGATACTAGTGAAAGTCTATACTAGGACCATTAACATTATAAAAGTATAAATAAATCTATTAAATTTTTCAATAAGAAAAACAAAACATAGCCAGGTGTGGTGGTGCACACCTTTAATCCCAGCACTCAAGAGGCAGAGGCAGGCAGATCGCTGTGAGTTCAAGGCCAGCCTGATCTACAAAGTGAGTCCAGGACAGCCAAGGCTACACTGAGAAATGCTGTCTTGAAAAACCAAAAAAAAACAAAAACAAAAACAAAAAAAACCATAAGCACTAGGAAGAGGGCTCTGTGGGTAGAGTGCTTGCTGTGCAAACATGAGGACCCGAGCTTGAATAGCCACTGTGTCCCCATCCCATCCCCTCCCCACAAGCTGGGCTTGGCAGCATCCTCCTGTAACCCGAGTGTCAGCCAATCTTGCTGAAATGGGTGAGGTCCACGCTCAGTGAGAGACTTTGTCTCAAAATACAATGATAGAGAAGGACACTTGACTGTCAACCTCTGGCCCATACACAGGCAGAGACAGACACACACACACACAAACACACACACACATACACACACACACACTGAAAAAGAAAATTTACATCTGTAGCCAAGATTTGCATGATGCTACATGAGATACCTGTAAAAAAAAAAATATATATATATATATATATATATATATATATATATATATATATATATATATATGCATTCCAACGGGAGGATACAGGGGATGGGATAACAATTGAGATGTAATATGAATAAATAAATAAAATTTAAAATGAAAGAAAAACTATGCATTCCTTGTTAGCTTCATATTCATTTCTCTTGTTGGAGCTGACTAAGAAAGAAACCAAAGGTCTGTAGAAATGGCTCAGTGGCTAATACCACTTGCTGCGCAAACATGGGGACCTGAGTTGGATCCCAGCACCCACATAACAAACTGGATGAGGTCTCATTTGTGCCTGTAACCTCAACACTGCCTGCTGTAACTGCCTCTCAGCACTGCGCAGAATGGAGACAAGAGATCTCTGAGGCTCACTGTCTTCCAGTTTAGCCAAAACCAAAAACAAACACCATTCTGCAGTTCAGAGGAGAAACCCTGCTTAAAAGACCAAGGCTGAGAGCATAAAAAGTAGATGTTCAATGCCTGGATGTCTCCTATGTACACACTTAGATACGCCACATACCTATATACCACCCTTCCAACACATACACACATAAAATAAAAAAATGTATAGGAAGCAACCCATTTTTAGGCTTTGGTTTTCAACTTCATCAAGACCCAAAATTACTTTGGAAATAGAAGAAAACAAAAACAAAAACAAAAATCATTCTCAGCTTTTTCGCTAAGACCAAGTCCAAATATAAAAACTAAGTAATATTTTTTTTCCCGAGACAGAGTTTCTCTGTGTAGCTTTCGCTGTCCTAGACTCACTTTGTAGAGCAGGCTGGCCTTGAATTCACAGCAATCCACCTGCCTCTGCCTCCCGAGTGCTGGGATTACAGGAGTGAGCCACCACTCCCAATTAACAATATTTTTATTGTTCCTTTTTCAAAGATGCAATCACCCCAACTGTTTACATTTACTTATTAAACAAAACCTTAAATCTAAAGATAACTCCCCATGGTTTTTCTTATTTAGTGTAGATGAAATGGATGTTTTAAGGATTTACAAAAATAAATTAGTAATTTGAAAATGTCCCAAAGGTAAGTCTTTTTCTACAGGACAGCAGGCCTAAACAGCCAGAAATCTGTTAGCTGGGTGTGGAGCTCCAGGGCAGGACTCTTGCATAGTAACCCCACCCCCCCACCCCACCCCACCCCACCCTCCCACCCCACCCCACCCCACCCCACCCCACCCCCCACCCCTGTACTGGATTTGATCTCCAGCACAGCCCCCACCCCTGGAAGAAGCAGCATTCTGACATAGTCACAGATAGTCTTTTCAGGGTGTGTCTTTGTTGTCACCGCCTGCTTCTTTGTGGCACTGTCTTGCACTCCGCTCCAGGTTAGGTTTAGACTAGACTTGCAATCCCCCTGCCTCAGCTTCCAGAGTGCTGAGATTACAAGTGTGCACCACCATTACCAACTTCTATTGTTTCCTATATTCATGCCTAATAACAGAAAAAGAACCCTATATTTGGCTATATTTCCTGATTTCCCTAGTATATTTACCTCAACCTAAAATAGTATCTTAGACTTTACCTCACAAATTGAAGATATATTTATCAGGCGAATTCTCTGCAAAAATCAGTTTTTACTTCAGAAACTGAAGAGGAATGTTTTTTTAGAAAGATGGTATCTCAAAGCATCTAAAATGTAAAGGTGGCAAGGCACTTGCTGATAAGCAGGCAAGTTCCACAGTGCTTTAGACAGAAGGAAGCCTGTGGAACAGTGGGAATACTCAATGTGCAGCCTGTGAGACCCCATTAACCTGTCAGGGTGTGCTCTCTGCTGATCACACATGCTTGTTGAACTAACAGATTAAAAAACAAACAAACAAACTTCAGGTTTGCCAACAAACCTCTCAGACTTGAGCTTTTTACACTGCAGTTGTATTGTTTCAGTTTTGAGTTGGCTTTATTTTCTAAGTCTAAATTTTCAGGTTCCTATCCAGCAGATCATTTCCACAAATGCTACATGGGTAGATGATAAACCACAATAATATTTAGACACACACACACACCCATGACGCCACTGTCCAAGGGAACTTTCTACAAGAGCAAAATGTCATGGATTTGCACTGTCACTCCTGTGAGTCCTGACTGGAGATCTGAAACACAGGTACTAGAGGTCAAGGACTCACCTCTAGGTTAAATTGAAATTAATTTGGATTTCAAAGGCTACAGGAAGCTGATGGTTTCTGTGCTGCATGTAACTCCCGATGCACCCAACCATCCTCTCTTGCAGCCATCAGCTGGAGCTGGTCACAGAAGATGCTGACGCTGACTCAATGTTATCCCTACACACATGAGAAGGAGCACGTAGTTACTTCTACTCTATATCTGATAAGTGTCTTTGTGTTTCCTTAGTATAAAAAGTCTAAACCTTAAGACCAAAAATATGTAAACCCCAGAAAATGAACAGCTCTCCTCATGATTATAACCAGACAAAGCCACTATGAGGGAAAAACCCAAAGGCCCTTTTTCTCAAAAAGAATTAATTGATAGTTGAGGCCTGAAGATGTTGACTAGGGTTATAAATCACCATGCAAGACCTTTCAATGCTAAAACCTTCAGAATACTAAAATGTTCATACATGATGAGAGCTATAAAACAGTTGCTTAGGTCAGAAATCAAAGAAAAAACCACCAACACATAGTATTAAAGTTAAATAAATCCTATACACACACACACAGTATTCATAGTTAAGTTAAGAAATGCTGAACTAAACAGACATAAAATAGCTTTAGGGAGGACAAACTCTAAATACCCTCTAACAAGCTAATGATCACTGTGAATCTCCAAGGAGACAAGAAAATTTCTAAAAAACTATCTGGCCAATAATCACAAAATCAGTACTTCTCAAATTTGTCTGGCTACAAAAATCACCTTGGGATGCTTATCCAATATGTAGTCCTAGGATCCCACCTTAGAAACTCTGATACAGTACATCTATGAGCAACTACCCCAGGTAATCCTAGCCAGGCCTGGGACACTCACAGCATTCAACAGAAAGCACAGGCAAACTGAGCTAGGAGTAAATGAAAGCACAGTTTCAGGGCGACGGTGTCACTTCTTGGGGAGTGTAGTTGCCCTCCAGCCTGTTGCTCTGCTCTCCAGGGTTTACGTTGTCCATGTCAATAGTTGTCCAAACACATGACATTGTATGTTCCAGGAATACAAAAGTGATCAGTTTTAAAACTGTATGCTATTCTGAGGAATGTACCGACGTCTGAAGCTGTCTTGCTCTTGCGAAGGATGCTGTCATCTCTGTCCGGCGTGTCCAGGCTTCTGTTCTGTCTACTGACCAGTGCTAGTCTAACTCATCTGCTCGGCTGTTTCCATCCCATGATGTGCTGTCCAAGTGACCCCAATCCCTGAGGAGACCCTGAGGTGCAAGAGGCGTGATGCTGGCAGCTCATTATGCCAGAGAGATGCTGTAGCGTGCGCTGTGTATAATCGTGGGTCAGGTAAGAGGGAGGGTTTAGTGCGCTGTGTATGATCGTGTGTTAGGTAAGAGGGAGGGCTTGCAGCACAATAAAACATCCTGAGAGGCCTCAGTCACATGACTTCTATGACAGTATGTCATAAGTTTTCTTTTTTATTATTATTGCCAATTTCTTATTATGCCTAACTTATACATTAAACGTTAGCTAGGTATGTAGATGTTAGGGAAAAAGAAAACAATAGAAAGTTTTAGTCATAACTTGATTCAGGGATCAACATGGGAACCCGCAGCCTATCTCCCACAGATAGTGGGGAACGTGTCATCTCCACAGATAGTGGGGAGCATATCACCCACAGGGGTTATTATACACCCAGCACTTTGGAGGCAGAGGCAGGCGGATCTCTGAGTTTGAGGCCAGCCTGGTCTACAGAGTGAATTCCAGGGCAGCAAGGGATATACAGAGAAACTCTGTCTTGAAGTGGGGGAGGAAAACTTGAACAAATACATTAAATTTGATCTCTCCAAATCCTTTTAAAGTTATTCCAGGGGCTGGAGAGATGGCTCGGGGGTTAAGAGCACTTGCTGCTCTCACAGAGGACCAGGGTTCAGCTTTCAATACCTACATGGCTGCTTACAACTGTCTGTAAATCCAGTTCCAAAGGATCCAAGTCTTTCTTCTTGGCTACATACGCACTGGTACACAGATATACATGTGGCCAAACACTTATACACATACAATACTAATAAAATTGAAATTCCTTTGGCAACAAAGTGCTGTTTGCTCTGTTATTGCTGAAGTCCAGTTTGTACTTTACTAAAAATACTCCAGCAAATGCTATAATGTCCTAACATAACAATACAACTTTATGAGTTCTCTAATTAAATTCTAACGAGAGACTTCATCAGTGGGCACAAGAAGGATTTTTATCTCTTATTAATCCAACATGGCAAGCATAAGAAATAAGACAAGACTGTGAGATCAGCAGTCTTACCTTGGAGATAAAACTTTCTGCAAACTGGTCTAGTTTTCACAATCTTAGCAAAAATACCTGCCCGGCAGCTACCTACCAGCTGAGTAACTTTACAAAGCAAAGAGGCTTTGTTCAACCCAGTTTAGGAAGTGTAAAGTCCAAGATCTGGCGGCCCTGCTGGTCCAGCCTCTGCTGAGGGCCTAACAGAGAGTGGAGGCACCTGGGCAGGAGCGGGAACAAGAGGGCACAGGGCAAACAAGGAAGCCACAGCAAGAGGGAGGGGCCAGGCTCGCTCTCTTTCAGTAAGCTTCTTGTGAGAACACACCAGTTTCCCTCATAACTCTTTCCGGGGCAGCAGCCACAACAGGACAATTCTGAGAGATGTTGACATTTTAACCTATCAACAAAATGGAGATTTTACTAAGATGTTAAATGTGGCCTTGTTAAGTTTTCCTGTGGAAACCAGCCTTAATTGTGAGGTGTCTAATGAGGCTTTCTATTACTATGAGAGACACCAAGATCAAATGCAACTCCGGGACAAGGGGTTTGATTTCAGCTTACAGATTCTAAGGCGTTCCCTGGAGGAACAGGCGGGAACTCAGAGCACAAAGCTGGAGGGAGCAACAGGAGGAGAGGCCATGGAGGGGCGCTGCTCCCTGACTTTCTCCTCACGGCTTGCTCAGCCTGCTTTCTTATAAACCCAGGACCACCGGGCCAGGGACTCACCGCCTCTGGTGAGCTGGGCTCTCCCCCACCAGCCACCCACTCACTGCATTGCCCACAATCCAACCTAGTGGGTGTGTATTCTCACCTGAGGCTTCCTGTTCCAAAAAGACTCTAGCTTGGGTGAAGTTGACAGAAAACTATTCAGTACATGGGGCAATCTGCACAGCTTTTTACTTCTTGGAGAAATTGGGCAGATTATTAAATAAGTCAATCAAAATATGTTGATCCATTTAACTTTCTTAATATTGAGGAAAATGAAGCAAAATAAGAAAAGTATGTTCATGAAATCAATACCTTTAATACAAATAATTGATTTCTTAAAGAAAAAAAAACAAGTAACTTTCAGCTATGACATTTTTGAGGAAAATTTCAAGCTTATAACAAAATGAAAATACTAGCCGGGCGTGGTGGCACACGCCTTTAATCCCAGAACTTGGAGGCAGAGGCAGGTGTATCACTGTGAGTTCTAGGTCAGCCTGGTCTACAAAGCGAGTCCAGGACAGCCAAGGCTACACAGAGAAACCCTGTCTCGAGAAAAAAAAAAAAAGAAAGAAAGAAATAAAATGCTAAAAAATAATTGATATGTAGGAGAAATATAACTTCTAGAAGTTTCCCTCACAAATACGAGGGGATAGACAGAAAAGGAGAGGGGACAAAACAAGAAGGAAAGAGACAGAGAAACAAAGAAACACAGCCAGACACAGAGACGAAGGCAGCAGCGGAGCGCCAGGCTGGCTCGGAGGCCACATTCCAAAGCTCTCACCTGCCGTGTGAGATTGATTATCTCAATACAGGGGATGATCGCCTTTCCAATGTTCCTTCTCAACTTTAAAGTCTACAGAAGTACACAGAGAGGAGAGCTAGCACAACACAAATGCGTCATAAATCACAGGGGACAGGCCGCCGCCATGCTTAGTCAGTTCCTCAGTCAACACCTTCCGAAGCCCAGGGCAGCCGCGTGTACTCCCGGGGATTAATCGCCCTGCGCTCATCGCCTGGATCACTGAGCTCTATTGTCTCACTCAGCTCTCTGAAAGGATTGTCTTCCTCCCACTTTATCAGGGGAAAAAGTTGTAGGGGGTGGGGGATACAATAACCACTATCACACACCACCCCCAGTTTAAACATGTGTTAGCAATTTGCCGTGTCTGTTCCATCTCTCACACATACTCACGCGTGTTCTTTTGTTTGTTCATTTGAAAGCTTCGGGAATCTTACCCATCCCTAAAAACTTCAACATGTCATTCCTAAGAGAAGCATAACCTCTTATGTGGCCACAGCGTATAATGTCATCATGCAGTCTACACACAAATCCATCCAACTGATTGAAAAGCTACAGATACATTGCTTTAGCTTCCCGGGTTCAGCCTGGATCTAATCTAAGTTCACGTTTCAAGGCTGGTACTTACCTCGTTGGTTTCCTGTTGTCTGGAGAAGTTGCACATACATCCTCATCACACGGCTTTTATTTAAGGCTTCACAAACACGTCCTGTTCTGTCTTGCATTTTGAATTCATGTGCTTGTTTTCAGGCTGCGGCCATTTGCTTCTCTGAGCTTTCTTGAAGTTCAGTAGAGATTTGAGTCGATCTAAGTTAAACTTGTTTGAGAGACCCCCTCATAATTGCTGTGTATTCACAACGCATCAGAACAGGAGAGTCTAGCTATGCACTTGTCTGTCTTAGAAATTTCTACGTAAACCAAGCTGGCCTTAAATTCAGAGATCTGCCTGCCTCTGCCTCCCAAGTGCTGGGATTGAAGGAGTAAACTACCGGGGTTTGTTCGTTTGTCTTTCTGCTTCTAAGTCTGGGATTCAACACCATGGTTCAAATCCTCTCCTCCCTTAGACACTGTTTCACTATGGGAAAACACAGCAACCCCCACTCAGCCTCTCCTTCACGTGAAGGAAGGCAGTAAAGCTCATCACTGTCACATGCCAGACGGCGTGGGACACACCCATGACCCACAGAGTCCCTGCGCTCCTGAGCCATGTGAAGCCGCAGACAAGCCCAGAGCAAACCCCACAGCACCCAACAGTACTGCTGAACACCAGGGAAAGGCCAACCTCAGCAGAGGGTGGGCAACTCCACACTAAGGAGAAAGCAATCCCAATCAACACCCCCAGGACTTTTCTACAGAAATTTACAAGCCCTTAAAGACGCTAAGACAATCTTCACGATGAACAAAGTTAGGGGACTTATACTATTATCTGATGCCAAGATTTCTTAGAAAGCTACAGCAGACATGAGCACGTGTGATGTGAGCAGTGACAGTTGTAGACACCAACGGAACAGAATAGGATGTCCAATCATACATTTACGTATCATCAGCTGACTTTCTACAACTCACTGCAGTAGATTCATAGTACATATCCCGATACTCTCTTGGTAAACAAGTCTCTGCAGAGATGCTAAGATGAGGTCATACTGGCTTAGGGTGAGCTTAGCCCATCCTTACGGGGACAGGGACTCAGATGCGTGGGAAGCCAGTGTGGAGCTGGGAAGCAAGGCACATCAGGTAGGGAAGGATCATCGTTTGATTCCAAACTTCTGGTCTCCAGAGTTAGGACCAGACAAATTTCCCATTTGATTTTTTTTCCCCCACCAAATTTGTGTTGAAACCAAATTTGTTAGTCCAGGCCTAGGAATGAAATGAGTTGCTTGGTTGAATTTTATTGAGGTAAAACTCATGGCCTTTTAGTCGGCCTGGACTGGTATCTAATCCCATGTCTATCGCCCCCTGCAGTAGCAAGACTAGTGCCAATCTGAGCTTCAGTATTCTTAACTGTAAAATGGGGACACAGTCTAACTTGAGTTGTTATTATTGGGAGTCTTTGCTATACAGCAAGCAGGCCTCCATTGCAGTGCACCAGAGACGCCATGCGGGCTTCCGAGAACATGAAGCACGGCCCACTTGTCCAGATTCAGAGGGTCTGAGGTGAGGCCTGACACTGTGCACTGCTAACAAGCTTGTGTCAAAGGCACAGGTGCTGAGACCACACTAAGATGCTGATGCTGAGAGCCGATGCTCACAGATAAACAAAGGGTGTTCACCTCATCCTCTGCTCTTCCCTTTCCGAACATCAAGGTGTTACCCTATGAAAAGAATGCTCTTATGCAGCAGACCCTTTAGCACGGCACACCCACTCCCAATTTGGCCGTTATGAGACTGATCGTATAGATGAGGACCCCACACACTGCATACGAACTAACTCTGGGCCACAGCTGAAGCAAGCCCATTACCTGCCAACAGTAAGTGGTCCAGGAGGACAGGTCAGGTGGCTTTCTCCAGCAACTGGGCCAGGGAGCCAAATCAGGATCAGCCTAAGGTCAGCACTCCACAAGTAACTGCCTGGCAGGCCCTTGCCTTCACTCCTGCTTCCATTCAGAACCAACCAGAGAATGCTGTAGGTTCTTGTCTGTCTGTCTGGTTAAATTGGTTCAGTTTTGTTTGTTTTGGTTTTGGTATGGTTTGGCTAAAGGTAATGTTTTGCTGTGCAACCTGGACTGGCCTGGTATTCACAATCCAAGAGCTTTTATGTACCTCGGGGTGCTGGGATACCCTGCTTTTCCTGGCTCACCTACACCTTTTCCACACAAACAACCTCCAGTTGGTGCATAGTGAAGGCTTCCCTTGACTGCACTCTACTTTCCCAGCTGTCAAATGACCACCTTAGCATGTACAGCAGGCTCTGAAAAATCAATCACCTGCTGTTGTCACCGGTATGGTCTTTATTTTTTCTCCTACAACTAGCATAAAAACAAGTTAGAGAATCTCCATTTTATTTCTGGGATTTTCTTTTTCACTATAACTGAAGATTCCTTCAAGAGGCAGGGGTTGGAAAACGCGCTGCGGAATCAGGGGAGCTGGGCGTCCAGACCTGACTGCTCTAGCTATGAGGGGCTACATGAGTTCTATAATGTTCTACACATCAATTTCTTTGCTGCCGTTCTCAAGAAGACAAGAGATAAAGGCGACCCAGTGCTTAGGGCTACCAAGGAAGTGATCAACGCTCGGTGTGGTGTCTGGAACAGACGATGCTCAGGGAGTGAAATCTGTTGCTTTCACTGGGCCATTTAATCCCAGGAGTCGCATCCTGTTGCTATTGGGCTAAGGAATCGTTTCAGTCTGTCTTTTGTGTAACCAGAAATGTAAGGCCAAAGCCTTCCTCTTTGAAAGTTAACACATGTCTTTTGGGTACTGTTTTGACAAGTGGCAGAAAAGGACCAAAACCAACTCGTGCAAAATTACCTGGGCAAAACCTAAGCACACACAGGACTCAAAAGGACTAAAGTTCAGCTGGTAAATAGTATTCAAGATACCAGGCCATTCTCTCAGAGATGCCTGTTCAGCCATCCTCACCTACCTGTCCCTCTGATTACCTAGAATTTAACAGGAACTGGAATTACCCGGGTGCACATCTGTCAAAGTCACCTAACGCAGTACTTGGGGTGTGTACACATTGTAACCCATCCCTTAACCCAGTTGGCCCCCCTTGTCAAATACTCAACTCTGAACTCTCAACACCAGGCCAATGCCTCACTCATCAAAGGAAGGCAAACCCAAGAGCACTGGCTGCTCTTCCAGAGGGGCCAAGTTCAGCTTCCAACACCCACATGGTGGCTCACAACCATCTATAACGTCACTCCTTGGGGATCTGACATCCTCTTCTGGCCCCTGCAGGAACAAAGCACCTGAACGGTGCACAGATATACAAGCAGGAAAAAACACTCCTACACATAAAATAAATACATTAAAAAATTTAAAGAAGCTGGGCGGGGTAGGGCAATCCTTTAATCCCAGCACTAGGGAGGCAGAGGCAGGCAGATTGATGTAAATTCAAGGCTAGCCTGGTCAACAAAGTAAGTCCAGTACAGTCAAGGTTACACAGAGAAACCCTGTCTTGAAAAAAAATTTTTTTTTAAGATTTTAAGAAATATGAATATAACAATTATGTAATTCCTGATTATTTCGTGGTTCTTCCTGTTGTATATAGTTTGTTTTATTTGTGTAATAATATAAATGTATATGTTTAAAAAGGAAATATAATAATAAAAGAATTTTAATTATATGTATTGGGATTTATTCTGAAGAGCATACTGTAAAATTCCCATCATGCTAGGCGTGGTGGCTCACACCTTTAACTCCAGTCCTTGAGAAGCAGAGACAGGAAAATGTCTGAGTTTGAGGTCAGTCTGGTCTATAGAGTGAGTTCCAGGACAGCCAGAGCTACACAGAGAAGGGAGGAGGAGGGCGTCCATCACAATGAAAATGCATTGTGAACTCTATTACATCACATGATAACTTTAAAAATTAATCTTAAAGTGTCATTTTAATTAATGACTATATCCGGAGAATTATTGCAAGCATTCAAATTTAACTTATTATAAAAGAAAACCTATGTTAATAAACTAGTGGCTTAATTGCCTTGCAAACTGTTCATTATATATGACCCTACTGCCACCTAGTGGAAATGCCTGGCTATTACCATACTTGAGTCCCAAAAAGAAGATAAACTCTCCAAAACGGGCTGATGGGCCAGAAAGCAAACATAATTAAACCACAAACATGCAGGAGATTCCACAAGGGAACATTCCTTTCTGTTTTGATCACTTTTGTGCGCCTAGAGCCAAGGAGATTGGCAAAGCACTTTGCTGGCTTTCAATAAGTATTTATTAGCTCACTGACAAGACTCGGGGAAGACATTTAGTCATTCAAAGGCAAGAGAATTTTATTCAGACAATGGATTACTCAGAACCAAAAGGAAATGAGCTATTAAGCCACAAAAGCAAGAATCATCTTTCAATGCATGTTACAGAGTGAAAGAAGTGGATGTGAAAAGGTTATGTACAGGATGATGCAAAGACAATGACTTTCAGAAACGTCAAAACCATGGAGGCGTCAAAAGAGCAGTAAATGGGCAGGACTTAAGAGAGAGGAAGGGACGACAGAACTGGACACCTGTCACTATCCACTTGTCAAAACCCAGAGAGTACGCAGCACTGAGTGAATCTCAGCACAAACTTTAGGTGTTGAATAACGTATTGATGTGAGTTCACAAGTTGTAACATTGTATTAAGTGTAGGGTGTAGACAGTGAAGGCAGCTGCATGTGGGGAGCACAGTACATATGTTAATCCTTTGGACTTCTACATCCAGAACTAGTCGAAAACAAAACACACACACACACACACACACACACACACACACATGTTTAAGTCACGTAAGAATCCTCTATGCAAATTCTGCATTTAATGAGTACATCGACAGTTATGATGCTAGCTAGATGTGGCGTCATAAGCTTGAAAGCCTAGAGCTTAGCAGTCTAAGAAAGGAGTATAAGGCCAGCTTGTGGGAAGATGCATTTCCTGTTTATCAGACTGTGCTTACTGGGTATCAAACTCTGTCTTACCCATTTCACGAGCATCGGGTCATTTAACTCAGGTAACATCTGCACTTGCCACTTACTCCTGGTTGCCAACCTGACTACATCTGCAAGAAATTAGAACCCAGAAATGGAGGGCACACCCGTGAGACACTTAGTGCTTGGTTTGAAGTGGCCAGATCCACTCCTAGTCAGGACCTGTGAGGTGGGAAGACACTTGCCTTCTATCTGGGCCAGGCTTAAGGACATGGAAGAAGAAAGCTTTTGTCCTGTGACTGCCTGCCCTCTCCTTGCTAGCAAGTCCACTTCTTCACTGGCACTAGGGCCTACTTCAGGATCTGTCCACTGCAGACGACATCCAGCCTCGTGGACTGACTACTGTATACTTCCTGGAAGTTCCATTCACAGCCAGCCATAGCTGAATTACCTGGACTGCGGCCGGTAAGTCACTCTAATAAACGCCCTCTATATGGAGGGATTCTCTAAGTTGTTTCTCTAGAGAATGCAACAGTCATCACAGTCCTGTGAGATCTGTACTTCTGCCCCATTTAACAACAGACATTCAGACACAGGACCGTAAAAGACCTGCCACCCAGCTGGCAAGCTGCAGAGCTGAGTTTAAAGCCACAACAGTACTGTCCCATGTCTGTCATCACTGTCTACATGAATCTCTATAGAAACAAGGCAAAAGAAAAAAAAGTGTGCACACAGTGGTATGACTGTGTCTACAAAACTCAGAAGGAAAAAAAAAAGACTTAAATACTATTAGATTAAAAACTTGTGCCAGGTGTGATGGTCCATGGCTTTAATCCCAGCACTTGGGAGGCAGAGGCAGGGGGTCTCTGAGTTCGAGGCCAGCCTGGTCTATGAAGAAAGTCCAGGACAGCCAAGGCTACAAAGAAAAACCCTGTCTCGAAAAAAAACAAAAAAAAAATCGTGTATAAACCTTAAGAGAATAACATCCCAGTTCCTCTAAGGGGGGGGGAGGTTTCTGTTTGCTCTCTTGGGCTACAGACACGTATTTTCATCAGGAGGTGGTTATAAGTTATTATTGGTCTTATACAGAGAGAAAACTAGGTTGGACTCAGGGACGTTTCTTTTCCTTTATCTTTCTTTTGTAGGTAAGAAGATAGCTGAAAAGAAAGAAAGGGGGATATAGAAATATAGAGGGAGGATAGAACAAAAGGTAGATTATTGAATCTACTCCTCAAATCAAGGCCCTAATTGTTACTCACAAATAAAGTTATTTTTAATTCATTGGTAGAGAATTTTATATACTGATGCAAATCATGGTCATGTCAAAAACCAGTCTAATTTTATCACAAGAATATACATCCTAGGTCTAATAGATAGATATGATCCTATAGATACATAAGGTAAAATAGTTAAATAAGGTCTTCAAAAGCCTTAGAGACCTACAGACTATGGCATTTAAAGATGTTTTTTATTATTCTAAAGATTCTTTGACAACAAAACAAGTTAACACCTGGCAATACCCAGCCTACCTCAAAGAAAATGATCAACATCAAAGAACCTCCTTATGGAGTTGGCTTCAAATGTGACAAACCAGCCACTGGGCAAAATGTCCTCATTCCTGCCACAGACAGAATTCTGCCTAAAAATGGGCAACTTAAATGCAGACAGAGTTGATGGTCTAACTCTGCCAAGACAGGGTAATAGTTCTTGCCTTACAAATATGTCTGTCAGAGATATTGGGCTAGAAGGCCAAAGATGATGATCCAGTGTTATAGAGAATGTTAGGTGATTGTTCAGGCAGTAAACTGTCTCAGTCATTTTTTTCATTTTGGAAGCTGCTAACCTGCACTTCCCAATCACTCAGGTATTTAAGTTTTATCTATTCTCAAGTCTCTGATGGGATTGAAGACCAGATAGTTTAGTCTTACAATTAAGCTTAGTTTGTTAGGGGTTAAGATGTTTTTAGATCAAGATAGATGTTTTAAGTTAGTAGAGATGAGATATGATAGATGATTTTCAATCAGAAATTTAGACCCAACAAGATGCTTTCTTCAAGTCTGACAAATACAAATAGTCAAATCACGATGAATGTAACATTTATATAACCCAATTGTCTCATCGTTCTTCCTGCTGTATACGGTTTTTTATTCATGTATAATAATATAAATGTATATGTTAAAATTAATAATAAATAAATAAAATTTGGAAAAAAATGCATGTATAAAAGGCAAGGCACGGTAGTGCACTCCTGTAATCCCAGCACTCAGGAGGCAGAGGCAGGTGGATCTCCATGACTTCGAGGCCAGCCTGATCTACAAAGCGAGTCCAGGACAACCAGGGCTGTTAAACAGAGAAACCCTGTCTTGAAAAACAAAAAATCGTGTATATATATATATATAAAAAATCAGTATTCTATCTGTGTCCAAATAATAAAAATGAAATATTATATTATAAATATTAGTTTCACTAGTTATTAAAACTGAAATTAAAATAACTATTCTTTAAATCTATAGTTTCTATTTGAATGAGACGTACAACTGCCCTGGGTTACTCAGTGTGGCAGCTGATAGCATGAGCGTGAGAGGACCTAGAGTTATCTAGGAGGGGCTGGAGAGACTACAGTACTTGTCACTCAATTCCCAGCACCCACACAGTGTTCCCAACCATCCATAACTCCAGCTCCAGGGCACCCACTGTCCTCTTCTGACCTCTGCGAGCACTTAGCATGAATGTGTCGGACACACACACACACACACACACACAGAGAGAGACACACACAAAGTAAAATGACTAAACCTAACACAATCACCTCAGAGCCACACCTATTAGAGATGATTAGATTCACCTCTGGGCCTGCCCGCCAGGCATTAGGCAGATTCTGTTCACCCACGTGGGAAGACCCATCCTGGCTGTGGGTGGCGCCATTCCTTGGGCTGAAATCCTGGACTGGGTAAAGAAGGAGAAAGCAAGCTCCGTCGTCATGGTTTGATCAATCAAGTCATGTATGTGAGCTATGGTTCCATCAGAAGAAATGCTCGCTGTGTGCCTGGGGAGACAGGCATGGGAGGCACAAGGCAACATTTGAAAAGAATGACAAGACAAACGGAAAGACCCGGAAGTCAGCACCTGACACCCCAAGACCAAGGTCTCAGCACAAAGGAGATGTATTTGTCCCAGAGGAACAAAGGGCAGGAAATAAGAGGCAAAGGTAGGATATAAAGAACAAGGGACAGGGGGAGAAAAGAGGGGAAAGGATGTGTGCCCCTGAGGAACAAAGGACTGCCTCGGGATAGAGAGGAGACACACGGGGGTATAGGCGAATGGTGGCCTGTACAGGTAAAAGGGGAAAACCTGAGTTAGGATGGCATATTTAATTTGACTGGGCTTGTTAATTAGGGTAGTCAAAGGGAAATATTTTTTATTTTGTTACCCCCTCATATCTTCCCATTCCTACCCTTCCCCCTCTTCTGGCCTACACCCCTCCCCTATATCACTGGGGGGGGGGGAGAGCAAAGGACAGGAACCTACCTCCTCCCCCACCACCTGCACCATCTGACCGCAGCCTATCAGGTCTCATCAGGATAGCCTGCATCCCCTTCCTATGTGTGCCCACAAGGCCACCCAGGCAAGGGAAAGTGATCAAATCTCAGGCACCAGAGTTCATGTCAGAGACAGTCCCTACTCCCCACACCCATGCAGAATGAGGTGTCCATCAGCTACCTCTGAACAGGAGGGTCTAGGTTCTCGACATGCACTGTCCTTGGTTGGGGCATCAGTTTCTGCAGCACCCACACCCCCCACCGGGTCCAGATCCCCCAGCCTTGATGGTCTTCTTGTGGACAGAGCCCAGCTGCAAGTCCCAGCATCTGTCCCAATCCCCTGCAGGGTGGAGTCTCTCAGAGGACATCTATGTTGGGCTAATACCCACTTATAAGTGAGTTTATACCATGCTTGTCTTTCTGGGTCTGGGTTACCTCACTCCAGATGACCTTTTCTAGTTCCATCCATTTGCCTGCAAATTTCAAGATTTCCTTGTTTTTAATAGCTGTGTAGTAAGTATTCTATTGTGTAAATGTACCACAGTTTCTTTATTCATTCTTTGATTGTTTCCAGATTCTGGCTATTATGAATAAAGCTGCTATGAACAAAATTGAGCAAATGTCCCTGTCCTATGGTGGAGCATCTTTCAGGCATATGACCAGGAGTGGTATAGCTGGGTCTTGAGGTAGCACTATTCCCAATTTTCTGAGAAAGCACCAGGTTGGTTTTCACAGTGGTGCAAAAGGGGCTTTTGATTGTTGGACTTTAACAATTTGATAGTTGAACCTTGGTGGTCGGCCTCAGGAGGAGGAAGTGGCCAAATAAGGAAAGAGACCTTGGTGGCTAGCTTTAGGTAGGTAATCTAACAGGGTTTTTTGTTTGGTTGGTTGGTTGGTTGGTTGGTTTTGCTTTTGCTTTTTTGTTTTGTTTGTTGGTGGTGGTGGTGGTGGTGGTTGTTGTTGTTATTGTTGTTGTTCAAAGAGGGAACGGTGACAGGCAAAGGCTGCCAGATCCATGCTCACCATGCTGAGGCCTGCTAGACCTTCACAAACTAGGGATGGGAGCACTGTCCAATGCCGCGTATATAGTATAGAATGTTCTGAGAAGCAATCAGAACAGAATCTTGAAGGCTTTTAAACTACACGGGCAAATAAACAACGTACAGGAACAGCGATAACTGACAGCGCCCATCGGCTTCCAATAACGCTATGCTTTATTAAACTATATTAAACAATAGCTTTAACTAGCCACTACTGGAATATGAGCCACTGTGCTAAACTCTTCGTGAGCTAGTCTGAGGAAGCAGGTGAAGTGTTCCATCTGCAGAGAAAGCACCTAAGACTGCCCTGGTGCGATGAAGCAGAGACACAGTTCCCTGGGCAGCTGCTACTTCTCTACTGCTATGATTATGGTGGGGAAAAAATCAGCTGTAAGAGGTTGAGTCCTCTTATCCCAACAGAAACCAAGCTTCAGCTTACAGCTGGAAAATGGGATGACGGCTCACATGAATCTAACAAAGCCCGAGTCATTATTCTGTCCTTAAGAACTCAAGACTGACAAAGACTGGGATGGTTTGTTTGGAATAAAGATATGGTAAAGTCCAAGTGCATAATCTGAAAAAGCCAATATTAATGTTAATGTCACATTCTCTGTCTAGGATGGAACAAATATGCTTTGAAAAACAGGTTCCTTGAAACAGTCCTGTGTTTACGCTTGTAAACTACCTAACAAGAGGCTAGGGTTCCTTGAAACAGTCCTGTGTTTACATTAACAAGAGGCTAGAGAGCCAGTCACCCTTGGACAGTGTCAAAGTATATTTACAATGCTTAAAGTAACATTAATAAGATTAAGAATGCTGCAGTGCAACACTGTTCATCAGGAAGTTTCACTTACAACCTTACATCAAAAAAATCTACTACACACAATCTGTTACACAGAGGGAGCTTTAACTAGCTACTGTTTCACTGTGCTATTACCAAATGTTAAGGTTTCAATACCCAAGCTCTATCTAAAGGCTTTCGGGACACTGCTCCTCTGAACTCTGCTACTGAAAGGCAGACAGTATAGAAAGGCAGACACTGCCTTGAGGCAACTGCTCTTGGAAGTGATTGAACGCCCTCTTTACAATCTGCAGTTAGGTTATTACCCGTGATAAATTGATAACCATTCATTAACTTTGAGAGCAATAGACAACTGGCAGGCTATTTCATGCCTCAAAGAATTTATGGCAAAAGTGACAGGTGACTTTGAATTCAGAAAATAAAATAGGTTCTTGAAAAATGTTACTTCCATGCACTTGTCTTTTAAGTAAACTTGGGAGCAGATATGGGCATTTGCTGGTGGTAAAAATTAAAGATCATACTTTTCTACATCAGTCATAAAAGGGCTAACATAAGCACCATCAATCTGTCAACCAAATAAATAAATATTCATTTATATGTATATACACCCAAACATATACACACATCTATACATATGCATACCATATACACATATATACACATGTACATATGCACATAAACATACCATATATACATGTACATATATATCCATCATATATACTATATATACATATATATGCACCATATATAAACCAGGCACTTAAGATGCAGCCTGATCCACAGCTCACACTAGATCACTGATGTACAATAGCTACAGTAATGATATAAACTAACGCAGGCTCAATTGCTAAGGGAATCGCTCTACAGGTCTCCCTCTGCTGGCTCCTCCTAGCTCACTGCCACAAGCTTGGTTTGCCCTAAGGTTTTCTGCTTCCATCTTCTCCTTCTGCCTGCTCCCAAACCGATCTGCATCCTAGGACCCCATTATCACCTGCTCTTTAGCGCCCACCTCCTCCAGAAAAAAAATGCTTCTTTATTTGCCAGCCTGGCTGTTTTAGTGTCAGCTCCATCACTTTTAAAACTTAACAAATTGTCTCCTAATTCAGACACATAAGACTGTGTGTATCAGGGCCAAGCCAGTTGTTCAGCTCCCATAAAGGGCAGCCACGGAGGAGCACCACCCCTCTACAAATCCATCAGTCCAGCCATCTCCTAGGACCTGTAGCATCTCAGGCTGCTTTCCCAGGAAAACAAAGCATTTTCTCCCCGGCTCTACCTGACCACATAGCTGGAGGCAATCCTTCCAGCTTCCACAAAGGCCAGGCAATTGAATGCTCCCATTAAAACAACTGTCCCCATCTGCTGTGAAGGATGCCCTCCCCATAAGACTTTTGTTGTTAGTTTTGTTTGCTTTTGTTTCCAAAGTACCCATAACTGGGTGACACTAGAGGCTGTGGGGACGGAGGGGGAGAGACAGACAGACAGACAGACAGACACCCCCTCCCCTTACCTAAATAGTAGCCTCTACAGTCTCTGAATGGCTTGTATAGCCTTTCCCAGGCTAGCTCCACCTCATGTAGTTAGAAGCACATTCTTGTCCAAGTGTTCATTGTAAGTTCACAGAGTGTTTCTTGTATTCAAGCTGTTTTAACAGAAGGAGTGTCCAACCCACTGCTGTGGTATGCAGGTATGATAAACTCTGTAGAACCCAGCCCAATGTCACATCTTCAGTAAGACTGTACCTCACTATACCTGATGGACACTTAGTGATTCTTCCCAAAAATTGTCTGGCAGGCCCTCCTACTGTATGACAGACACTGGCATAAACATCCCTACAGTGCTTTGCCTAAACTTGAAGTGTGACAGTTAAAAACATGCATGACTTTGTCACCTCTATCAGTCTGTGTATTTCCCAAAGACAGGAACCATATTTTCTGCTCTAGTACTCATCTTTCTGGTTTGGATAAAGAAACTCTCAAAAGAATACCTGCAAAATAAGATGGCAACCAGAGATTATCAACAGGCCAGGAAGATGGCTCAGAGATTATCAACAGGCCAGGAAGATGGTGTAACGAATTCTTGCTGCCAAGCTCAACAACGTGTGGTGGCTAGTTTCTACGTCAATTTGAGTCATTTTGGAAGGGGGAGCCTAACTGAGAAAATGCCCCCCCCAGATTGGCCTGTGGGTAAACTTCAGATGTATTTTCTTGCTAGGTGATGCCATGGGAGAGCCTATCCTTCAGGGCTTGGGTTGCTGTCACCCTGTGTGGGAGGTCCTAGATGGTATAAGAAGGAAGCCTGAGTAAGCCATCAGGGGGCGATCCTCTGAGCCCCCCCCCCCAGCTCCTGCCAGGAGTTCCCACCCTGACTTCCCTTCATGATGGACTGTGATGAAGATTCGCCTGCCTCTGCCACCAGGAGTGCTGGGATTACAGGCGTGAGCCACCATCTGGCTCCAGTATTTTTTTTCCCAAAGTGAGTCTTTGATCAAGTTGTAAAACCAATTTAGTAAGTGTCAAGAAATACCTTTTAATATTTAAAATATAAAATAATACAAATTATCACACTTGGTTACTGTATCACAAGCAAGATTATTTTCTCTACAACATTAGATTACTTATGTTTACACTGAATAGTAATATAACATATAGAGATATATTAATGTACACTTAAACAAAATAATTTGAAAAATATCCTTAGGTCCCATTTCCTCATATCTTCAATAAATGGCAAGAGGAAAACCTTAGAGAACCTATTAGTGCTTTAGTTAAATTTTTAATTTTTAATTGGCATTTCCCTGTTTGTGCTGATTTTACAAGTGTTTGAAAATAGTTATTGGAATTAACCCTCCATTCTTGTTTATAGTCTTAATTAGCTAAGCAAACCCCTTTATATTTGGCTTCAACAATACAGAGAAACTTCAAACCAGCTTGTCACAATGGCTGCAAACTCCTAATTACCTAGTGGAAATGTGATTCGTTTCTCCCACTCCTTAATGAACATTAACCAGGCTACACCCAGGTCATTATCAGGCGATTGACTAAATGCCATAAAAACCTGGAGTTCTGCATGGATTTGGAGAAAACACAGGCATGAGGGAGAAGGCATCCCTGTTCCAAACTGTTTAAGAGAAGACCTCGTGAACATAACGGCAGGAGCTAAGAATCTGATCTCATTTTCGGAGGAAGTTATTTCAAACATTTATTCTGTATCTGAAATGCTGTGAGTCTCCATGTGATGTCTCCATATGACATGCTCAGTAAGTCATCTGAGTGGACACTGTTCCAGGCATTGGGTAGGAAAAAATAATTAATGGTGAGTGTTACAAAATGCAAATATGTCACAATAAGGGAAGGGGATGTGGTTCAGTGGCCGCGCATGTTAGTAGCATGCATGAGGCCTTAGTTCAATCCCTAGCACTGCCTCCACCCCAGCCCACCCCAAAAAAAGGATCTGTAACACACTGTAAAAACTTAGGACAGAAATGATTTCAGGAAATTGGCTGACTAGAGGTACCTGATGAACTTCTGAAACAAGAAAAGACCAAAGAAAACCAACAGCAATTTTACTGAGTTTGATAAGAGCTGAGAAAGCAAAATGGGAATGTGGCCAAAACAATGCAGAGCACAGAGCAACATGGTGGCCGTAGAAAGGATGGAGCTGAGCACACAGAACCTATGGCCCCATCTCTTGAGAGCAACTTGAACCAGGAAGGGCCTCCCTCTGCAGAGAGGGCAAGAAGGCCCCACAAAGTCCCACTGATGTACGTACGGCCTGTTGTAGAAGCCCATCACCCCCAGACCCTAAACCTAACCTGAGGAGCTGCAGGGTTCACACACCAGTACAAGACACGGGCAGACCACTCCACAGAGTACACACACACAACACCACCTACCTAGAGTATTGTGAACAAGTGGACCGACTACTTGGTAAACATGGACCTGCAAACTAGAACCGGAAACCAGCCACGGAACCCTGACTACTCCCCATTGGGTCTTGTGTCCCCAGACAACAGGGCAGCCCACCATGAACAGCTTGGCTTGTAGAGGGCTCCAGAAAGCATTGTGGCCTGCTTTCCTGCTGACTCAGGAAGTATCCAGTGACTGTCCACTCACACTCAGCCCTGGAAAGTGACCAGTGTACTATGAACAGTTTGGTCCCCCCAGTCTTCCTAGCCCCGCCTACCCTCTGAGATCCCTGGGAGAGATGGGCTGATACTACAGAAATGCCAAAGGGTTGTTATAAACAACTATGAGCCAGTATATGTGAAAATCTAGAACATAGGCTTAAATTCGGAATGAAAATTAAACCATGAAATATAGAAAACCTGCACAGGCCAAAAATGAGCATCAAGACTGAATAAGAAAGGATTCTAACAAAGGCAAGGCCAAGAGTCAACAGCTAAATGCAAAATGCTAACAGTCTGTCAACTAACTAACACCAGTTTCTTCCAACGATTCCAAACAACTAAAAAGACAAGAAAACCCCCAAAAAATCATTTTGCAAAGCTAATAGTACTCAATACCAAAACCAGGAAAGTCAGCCTGGTCTACAAAGCGAGTCCAGGAGAATCAGAGTTACACAGAGAAACTATGTCTCCAAAATAAATAAATAAATAAATAAATAAATAAATCAAAAGCAAAAACAAACAACAAAAAACCAGGGAAGTCATAAGAAAGCTAGATCAATATTTGTCACAAACACAGATGCAAAATAATTATCCACAAAATGCCAAGAAACCAAAACCAACAGTATACCAGAAGTACGTGAGCTTCCAAAGCCAAGTATGGTGTGACACACCTGTAATCCCAGCACTTAGGAGGAACATGCAAGATGGTCACTGCAAGTTCAAGGCCAGCCTGGTCTACACTGAAAGTTATAAGCTATCCAGGAAAAAAAATGTACACATGATCCTATGGTATATGGTATTATTCATCCTAAAGATGCAAATGCTTCAACATATGCAAATTAATACACATAATACTTATATCAACAGAATGAAGAACAAAACCCCTGAAATATCTTGACCACCCAAGACAGACAGAAAACATTCGCTAAAACTGAGAAAAACCTTCAGAAAACTAAAAGGAACACCCATCACACAACCAGACTACGTAGGTTGCACTCCCACAGCGAGCACGATGCCAAAGGCGTGTTGTAGAACTTTTGGTTTATGATATGTAAACATGTTTTTGTTTTAGTCCCAGGTGTGGGATATGAGGGCTGCACCAGTTGCTCCTTGTGAGAGGGCATGTGATCTCTGTCACCTGGGAACTGCCTCGTGCGGGGGCGTGGCCTCTACCAGGTGAAAGAAATATGAAAGCCCAGAGAGCCCTTCATTCTTCCACCCTTCTTCACTCCTTTTCTTCTTCCCTTTCAACCCCCTCACCCTAGATATGAGAGAAAAAGGGACAGAGAGGAAAAGAAAGAGATCCAGGAATAAAGTCAGGGGTCTTACAGGAGGTGACATTCTCGTTAGAATACTTCCTGTAGATCGCAGGCATCAAGATGCTTAGGGCAAGTTTCATCTTCTCTGGCAGAATATCTAATTATTTTCTTCTTAATATTTCTTGTTTACACACGACTACTTAGCAAACAGCAGCCAAGAACCACACACACACACACACACACACACACACACACACACACACACACACACACACACAGAGCTATCAGGGCTCTATCATTTAAACACCCTCAGAAAAGTCCCCAGAATTCCAAACATCTCACAATCACAGAAACTATCTGCAGCTGGGAAAACCAGGCCTCTGCTGACTATGAGGCAAATCATAGTCAGCTACTATGAAGCAGCCTCACATCCCCACCCCTGGGATTAAAACCAAAAAAAAAAAAAAATTTTTTTTTCTTATAATATTTCTGTGTTTTTAAAGAAACCAAACTTCCAAAATTCTCACTACAAGTTGACATGGCCATGGCGTCTCTTCACAGCAATAAAACCTAGACTAGGCCACTCTCCCAAAGTATCAAACTATCACTTTTATTATGTTAATTGATTTAAATTACAAAAAGTAGCCTGGAAATAAAAATGGTAACAACTGAGGAACTATCATTCCAGAATAACAAGAGTGGAGACATGACAACTACACGCAATGTGTGACTCGAGACTAGACCTTAGACGGGAAGAAAAAAGTGCAACAAAAGACTTCATCAGAACTAATGACAAAAATAAAAATAAGTAAATAAATAGTACCGTATGAGGCTGAGGGTTTGCTCAATAGTAGAACGCTTGGCTAGCAAACGTGAGGCCCTGGGATTGATCTCGTCATGGCCACACCACAAAAATCATCCAAGAATGATGGTACAAACATGTATGATTCTAGCACTTAGGATGCAAGGCAGGCTTAGGACGCTGGGGCAGGAGGATTGCTGTACGGCCAGCTTAAGCTAAAAGGGGAGTGCCAGGCAAGGCTATATAGGAAGGCCCTAAAGAGAGAGAACGAAGCAGGACAAGGTAGGAAGAGCAAACATCCTTGTTCTAAGGAAATATCTGCTGAGGGGCTGGGAAGATGGCTCGGTGGGTGAAGTGCAGACCATGTAAACATGAGGACCTGGGTTCTATCCCCAGCATCCACATAAGAAGTCTGAGATGGTGCCACACAGTTGTAGTGCTAGGGACATGGACACAGAGGCTCACCAGCATGCACTGGCCAACCAGCCACAACTAACTGGTGGGCCCCAGGGACCAGTGAGAGAGCCTATCTCAAAAAAAAAAAAAAAAAAAGCAAAAAAAAATAAAACTAAGGTGGACAGTGATAGAGGGAAAACACCCAAGCTTGATCTCTGGCCTCTAAATACATATGTGTATAGATATATGTGCGGGAGCACACAGACAGACAGACAGACACACACACACACACACACACACACACACACACACACACACACACACACACACACCAGGAACATACATTACAATATGCCCAAAAGGAAAGAAAGGAGGGGGGAGAGAGAGACCTGTGCATTGTTGCTCAACCTTGGAATTCCAGTACTTAGGAGGTGGAGTAAGGAAGGAACAGGAGTTCAAGGCCAACCTCACCTACATAGCAAGTTCACGGGCAACCTTGGCAACGCAAGATTCTGATTCAGAAAACCAGATAGGACAGAAAAGGGGAAGGAGGGGGAGTAAGGAAGGGGAAGGAGAGAAGGGGGTAAACACACACTGAACTATTAAGTAAAGGATATTGTATATGCAGCCTAGCTCTAAAATGGTTCAAAAAATAAATGCGTGTGCATGTATAAATAGAGCCACTGAACATGATAAAGCTCATCCTGAGAAATGCTAACTTTTGCTAAACTTGGATAAAGGGCATAGGAAACTTCTCTGTACTTTCAGCTTTGCAGTAATTCTGAGATTATGCAGCCAAAATAAAGCTCTTTTTTTAAAAAATAAAATGGTTTAACCAATCATAAAGTATACTTTAAAAAGAGAATGCATTTACAATGAACCTCTAATTTCAACTATAATTAGCAAACTAACAAAAATACATTTTTCCAATGAAAATATCTAAAAATTAGCATGACATAAAGCACAGATAAATATTTTATGAGTGGATTAAACCTTACTCCAGCACTGCAATTATACACTGGCGCTCTGTTTATTGTTCTGCTTGGATCTCACCCTGGGCTCATCGGGGCTCCCCTGAGTAAGATTAAAACACTCTGTCTCCTAGCTATAATAGACTGTTAGATCCAAACGGGAAGAAGCTCTATAAATATACTAGAAGCGTGTTCTTTAAGTCAACTAGATCAAGAACTTGGCTGCTAGATTATAAAAGCTCATTACCGAAGCAGAATACAGCTACAAAAATGCAGGACATCTGACCCAGTCTTGAGCCATGAAGCCTGAAGACATGTAATGTCATCACGCTTTGATGATTCTGTAGGGCAGGTAAGTATTCAGGTGAACACTTGACTGTAGTTTGCCAGTGATTCCCATTATTTTTAAATTGGCAGAGGGTGTTTTGGAGAGTGGGGAGCTTCAAGACAGGGAGCTTTTTTGAGACAAGGTTTCTCTGTGTTATCTTGGGTGTCCTGGATTCGCTTTGTAGACCAGGCTGGCCTCAAACTCACAGAGATCCACCTGCCTCTGCCTCAAATGTGCATCACCACTTCCCAGCTAAATTTATTTCTTTTACTGGGACCAATACAACCAAAAGCTAATTGCCCAGTACTGCACCAGAAGTCACTAAAGTTCTCAGAACACTCACTCACGCATAGTTAGCGTTGCTACTGCTGTGCTCACAGTTCCATATAGCATCTCTTCATCAGAGGAAGTCAGGACGGGAGCTCAAGCAGGGCAGGAACCTGCAGGCAGGAGCTGATGCAGAGGCCATGGAGGGGTGCTGCTTACTGGCGTGCTCATCATGGCTTGCTCAGCCTGTTTTCTTATAGAACCACTGGTCCAGTGGTAACACCACCCACAATAGGCTGGGCCTTCCCCCAAAAATCACTAATTAAAGAAAAATGCCTTACAGGCTTTCCTGCAGCCAAATCTTATGGGGTTCCCTCCTCTCAGATGACTCTAGCCTGAGTCAAGTTGACATAAAAAATAGTCAGTACGTACACACACACACACACACACACATACACACACACACACACACACACACCTACTTTCTACAAACCCACTCACCCAGCACCTGTGCGGAAAGTGCCATATGCAGTCACTATAATCAGAGGCTCTTGGCCTTATGAAAAAGAACCCACAAGTAAACACACACAGCACATTCTCCAACATTTACACATAGAAGGGGAGGAAGGCAACTCGTAAACCACCTGTTCTCTGTATTAGCTGGTTTCATGTAACTGTAACACAATACTTCCCCAAGATACTGAACAAAGAGGAAAAGGGTTATGTTGGCTCACAGTTGTGACGGTTCCAGTCCCAGATCCAGCACTCCCATCCCTATGAGCCTGCAGATGATATACGAACATATCATGGCCAGAGGAGATGGCCTAACAAACCACTTACCTCCTGAGCCAGGAAGCAAAAGAAGGGCCCCACAGTGCCTTTGGGGGCTCATTCTCAATGACCTAAAGACCTCCCACAACACCCACTTTCTACAGGTTCCATCATTTCCCAGGAATAGCACTCTGGGGACTGAGTCTTTAACTCGTGGGCCCTGGGTGGTATTTAACATCCAAACTATAACTCTCCTTTTGTCAGAGGAGAAACAGCTCTCTATACAGTAAGATCCATACAGGTTTTAAAAAAGAAAGTTAGTTCTAAATTTCCATCGCCAGGTATGCCACAAAACATCCATTTCCACATAGTCTGTCATGTGCTTTCTTAACCCCACCTCAAACCAACTTACAACACTGTCTAAACAAATTGCTGGAGCCACAGATTATAATGGGCAATTATCTCAGGACCCTCTTGGAGGCTCATTATGCAACACTGAAAACGCAAAGAAAACATAGATCCCAGAATGACTCCCCCTGCTATAAAGTTCCATCAATGGAAGGCACCAGATGAGACATCCTAAGAGCTCAGAGAAGCAACAAACCCCAAGGCCGTACTTCAGACTCAGCGCACAGGCAGGAGAGGCGCAGCCAGTAAGAGATAAGTAGGCAGTGAAGTCACAGGAGACCAAGAAAGTGCAGTGTTGTGCACAGGAGAACCAGGCAGTTCAAGAACAGGGAGGGACATGGAAACCAAAGCCACAGGAGACAGTTGTTATCACAGCAGGGTAGCTACAGGCAGGAGACACACAAAAGCAAACACGCGAAATGGCAAAGCCACTTTGGGAACGGCTGGCACTGCCTCAAAGAACTGAACAAAGAATGTCTATATGACCCCCGACATGCCAGGAAAAAAAAAATCAAAGGAATGTCCACAATAAAGCTAATATATAAATGTTCATAACAATAATATTCACAAAAGCCACACCTCATAAATGAGCCAGACCCGGAAGAACAAACTTTTAATTCCACATTCATAGAATAGCTGAAAAAGACAGAACCCTAGAGACAGAGAGCGGACTGGAAGCTACCAGGGGCTGGGCAAAGAAAGGAGCTATCACTCATCAGTTATAGATCACAATATACTGAATCTTCAATTATAAAAATTTTAAATTTTAGTTTTAAAAAAGTTTCTTCTCTTCAAGGTGACAAAAGGTTTGACAACAGAACAAAGATGGCTGCACAACACTGAATGCAATTAATGTCACTGAGATGCGTACTTGAGATGAGTAAAACGGCAAACTTTACGCTATTTCAGTACAAAAAAATATTTAAAGAGCAATAAGCTAATATGGGGGAAGCTAAGAAAATGGAAGATATAGATCAAGAGTAGGACGTTATTTGCTGTTACCATGGCAACACCTACTATAATTCGGAGCGGGATGAGCAGGAAAGGTGGAAAGAAGGGCACTGATTTGGTGACTTTGAGAAGTGGATCCAAGAGATCACACTGACAGGTGAGTGGAGAGAATTGAGAGAAAAATGGGTAAGGACTGTACGTGCGGGGGGGGGGGGGGGGGGGGGGGGGACTCGCAGGGCAGAGTCCTAAAGCTCTCCAAGGTAGCAGCGGGTTTAGCTGCAGGCAGAAGTGTAAGGCAGCCCTGCATTCCTCCCAAAAGTGATGGCTCAGTGATATCAAGACAGCCATGAGCTCAGACTGTAACAAAGAGAGCAGACAAAGCCATCATGAAATATACACAGAGGACAAGCCAACGGCCCCACAGGTTTTCCTAAAGCCCAAGGAAGCATTATATGCCGCCTAACATTGCACAAACCGTCCAAACAAATACACTCATCTAGGACTGAGCCCCAAACTGATGACGCCCACATCTTCCCAACGAGTCAACGTTTACAGGAGAAAGGGACATATTCGATGATGCTGTGGAGATGCAGTCTGAAACGCACGGATCTGGAAAAGGCCACGGGAGACGAGAGAAGGCACAGAGGGAATCCAGAGTACACACTTCACTGTAACTGTACCGAGTTACCACTAGGATTGCTCACATCAAAAAGGCTAATTGTCATATAACTTCCACCTTAGTGAAAAAGCGTTTTTAGTAAGTGAATCAACTGTAACGCATCACACCTTAATTGAACCCACCAGATGTGAGCAAACAAAAAACTAAGACCACTGGAGAGCTTCAAGTACTGAGTGGATGTTTGCTGAACTACAGAGTTGCTGAGCCCTAGGACACAAGCCTAGAACCCTAACGACAGCAGGGAGGAGGGACAGGTGATCTTTAAATAAACTATTCTATCGCGAGCCTTTCTGAGGCAAAGGCAGGTGGATATCTGAGTTCAAGGCCAGTCTGATCTACAAGATGAGTTCCAGGACAGCCAGGGCTACACAGAGAAACCCTGTCTCAAACAAAAAAAAAAAAAAAAAAAAAAAAAATCCCAAACAAAAAAGTACTCTATCTCACGAAGTACATTTGTACTCAAGGCTGTAAAAAAAAAACAGTCTGCACCACGTGGTATTAATATCCCAACACATACACACTATCAATGGTTGGTTATTCTGAATTAATGCTCTTACACCTAGATGGCCCTCAAGGCACAAGGTTTGATAGGAGCAGACATTGAATACACACTCAGCACTCCAGGGAAAACAAGAATCAGTCCACAAACTCCCCATCCCAGCAGACGGAAGAACTGCTTTATGAAACGCATGTTTCCATGGCCAACAGCCCATCCACTCCTGCTATTAGGAGCACGGCACATTATCGTGCCTTCTAATGAGGATCCTAAGAAGAGAAGCCTGCGGCTCAACTCCAAAACCACACACAGAGGAAACACAATGTTTTAGGCTTGTTTTTCCAACATCCAAATATGACACCTCGGATTGTTTTTCTTTTAAAGACTCATGTCCACAGCTTGGTAATGGTAATGCACACCTTTAGTACCAGCACTTGGGAGGCAGAGGTAGGGGATCTCTGTGAATTCAAGACCAGCCTGGTCTACAGATGGTGTTCCAGGACAGCCAAGGCTACAAAGCTACACACACACACACACACACACACACACACACACACACACACACACACCAGTCTCAAAAAAAAACCCCACATGTCCACGAGCACATGCCTCCACATGCATATCAATTGGATGAGGTTGCCTGAGGTGAAACTACAGCAAGCATACAAATTTAAGCCACCCCAGGGCTTGATGTTTAATTCAGTGTAGAAAGTGGTGCAATTTCATCTAAAGATGTGCCACACTCTCCAGCCAGCTGCAACAGTAAATGCCTGTAATCTCGGCATCAGGAAGCTGAGGCATGTAGACTGGCGTTTCCTGGCCAGTGAGACCATTTTCCATGTTGCTCACAACTTGGTTAGTGTTACCTAAAGATGTTAGATAATTCTAGCCAGTTGGTCTCCTCTAAATGAATCGTGGCCATTCCTGGATTTAGTAATTCTTAGCTCTGAAATAAATAAACGCTAATGCTAGATTCCCAGTACTCAGGAGGATATGGAGTTCAAGGCCACCCTCCTCTCCACGGCAAGTTTTGAGGCTGAGATACATCAGGCTTTCTCTGAAGCAAAGTAGATAAATACTACTAACATTCTAACCATGTCAGAGGGAGAGAAACTCGCACGTGTACCTGCTCTCCCCTGCAGACAGAACTTCAGCATGCTTCAGAGCCTGAGGTCCTGAGAAGGAAAGCCTGGTTCAAGCCTTCCTTCTTCCTTCCTTCTTCCTTCCTGGCTATGCGGTCCTGACACAGCAACCTCTCTAAGCTTCACTCACCTCGTGTCAAATGGGGACAAACAGCATTGACTTCATGAGACTGTTCGACCCATGCTCTTTTGTTGAACTGAGCACTGGAGTGTGCATCGCGGCATCCACACAACAAGCCGGGCGTCCTGTGCATACCTATAAGCCAGCTTTGAGGAGGGCGGAGACAGGAGGATTCCCAGAGCTTGCTAGCCTAGCTGAGAACATGTGAGCCCCGGGTTCAGGGAGAGACCTCGACTCAGAGGAGGAGGATGTGCAACACCGTCATCCAGCCTCTGCACCAGCATTCGTATCTGCACGCATGCGTACACAGTCACAGAGGCAGGTGGAACACATAATTAAAACATCTGGTGGTGTAGCTCAATGGTAAAATGCTTGCCTAGGACATATAAGACCTAGGTTCAATCCCAGCAACACAAACACACACATACACACACACACACACACACACACACACACACACACACACACAAATAAGCAAAGTCATCCATCAGCTTCAACAGCTGACATTTTTTTTTTTTTTTTACTGTATTAAAATGTTTAAAAGCCAAGTATGAGGTAAGATCAAGCGGTAAAGAGCTCGCTATGCAATGCTGAGGTCCTGAGTTCAGTCCCCAGAACCCACATGAAAAAGACCTGGAAAAGTGATGCACACTTGCGATCGGGGCACTTGAAAGAGAGAGACACACAGATCCCTGGGACTCACTGGCCATCCAGCACAGCCTACTGGGTGAGTTCCCAGCCAGTGAGAGAACTTGTATCCACAAAGCAGGGTGCTTTAATCCCAGCACTCAGGGAGGCAGAGGCAGGAGGATCTCTGTGAGTTAGAGGCCATCCTGGTCTACAAAGTGAGTCTAGGACAACCAAGGCTACACAGAGAAACCCTGTCTCGAGGTGGGGAAAAAAAGCAGGGTGAAAAAAAAAAAAAGCAGGGTGGTCTGCACCTGAAAAATGATACTCAAGGTTGACCCCTGACCTCTACAAGCATGTTGTACACATGTGCACACACAGATGCACGCACGCACTCACTCACTCACAAGCCTTGGCACCCCTCCCCTCTCAAAGGCCTCACCATAGAACAAATCAATGAAGGAGGCCACCCTTGGAACTTCAACCTTCAAAACTATACGCTAAATAAAACCTCTTTTATCTATAAGTAGCCAGCCTCACTGTCTTAAGAGTTACTATTGCTATGATGAAACACCATGACCAAAAGCAAGTTGAGGAGGAAAGGCTTTGCTTAGCTTACACTTCCACATCATAGTCCATCACTGAGGGAGTCAGCAGGGCAGGAACCTGGAGGCAGGAACTAGGCTTTGGAAGGGTGCTGCTTACTCGTGTATCCTCATGGCTTGCTCAGCCTGCTTTCTTACAGAACCCAGGACCACCTGGCCAGAAGTGGCACCACCCACAATGGGCTGGGCCCTCCCCCCCCCCATCACTAATTAAGAAAATGGCCTACAGGCTTGCCTGCAGCCAGATCCTATGGAGGCATTTTCTCAATCGGGAGTTTCCTCCCTTCAGATGACTCTAGCCTGGGTCAAGTTGACATAAAAACCAGCCTCATGTTTTCAATGTGGCGATGGAAAACAGTCCAACACAAACAGTTACTCAATCTTACTACGGAGATTTTTAGCTCAAAGTGCCCAGCCCATGAACTGATAGCCACATAAATTTGGCCAGTGAAATTAAGACAACAAGGAGCTATAGAGGTAGTAGAATGGGGAAAGTGCTTGCCCTGCAAACATGAGAGCCTGAGTTCAATCCCCAGCACCCAAGTAACACAGGCCGGCTGTGGGGGTTAGGAGCTGGGTGCACTGGCACACACCTTTTCGAACAGAATCTTTGTGAGTTCAAGGTCAGCCCGCTCTATACAGCCAAGGTGAGTGACCCCTGAGGAAGGACAGGTGAGGCTGACTCCTGGCTGATGCACACAGACACACACATACCACACAAACTGAACCAAGTTGTACCAGGGCTTTGCGAGCACGATGATTTAAACTGCAGTGGGAAACAAGAAGTGGGCCCAAGAAAGGAAAGCCACGTACTTCTCAGCAGCAGAGCAGACGTCAAATAAGATCTTGGAAATCACCAGTCGGGGACAGAGGGGGAAAACGCTGAGGCGCAGGAAAGATGGGCCAAGCACTAAGCCGCAAACAGTGGCTTTCTGTTACTCTCCGGACCACAAAGTCCTGCAGATTTAGGAAGGGTTTACTCCACAGAATAACAGAACTGACTTTCCATTGTACCCAGGTGAATCTGGTGGGTTTTTTTTTCCTTGTTTTTTTTTTCTTTCTTTTTTTTTTTTGTTTGTTTTTATTTTGTTTTGTTTTGTTTTGTTTTTAAGCTACCAAGGTTAATGTGATCAGGGGAGGACTTTCCTCTGGTGATCTGTACATCTCTACCGATGTATGTGAACATTAAGGTACAAACTGAGCTGTTGGTAATTACTCAGGATCTGGTTAGCTCATGAAATATTCACACTGATTCAAGCAAAGCATTGAAGAACACTCTACAACAAGTCACATGGAAACGGCGACAAATCCAGGTGTGATAGCTCTTGCCTAGAATCCCAATTCTCACGAGGTTGAGGCGAAAGGATCAGGAACGTAGGGCAAGCCTTGCCTACGTAGCCAAATCAAGGCCAGCCTGAGCTATCCATATGAGATCTTGTCTAATATACAGATGAAATGGGCCATTAAGAGTTGGCCATTAAGAGAACCAGTAAAGAGTCTGGGGAGAAGGGGAGGGGAGGAAGAGGAAAATGGGAGGGAGGGAGGGAGGAATGGGAGAATACATAGGAAGGGATAACAATTTAGATGTAATATGAATAAATTAATAAAATATATTTTTTTAAAGAGCCTGGGAAGATGTGTATGTGGGTAAAGTACTTGCTGGACACACCCGAAGCCCTGAGTTTAGAGTCCCAGCATTCACATAAAAAGCACAGACACACACGCATGCACACAAACACACTCACAAAAATACACATGTACACATACACACACACACACACACGCAAACACACAAGCGCCTTGCCACCCTAAAGGCTGAAGGCCTTTTTAATGGGGCAGGGAGATGTGTGGTGGCCTGACTGTATTCTCTGACACAATGTGTCTCTCGAGCTTTCTTACAGACCATGGCACAATTAAGATGACACAACACAGGGGGAACAATCAGCTGAAATAACAATTTCTGGTAAACGTGGTAACTGGGATCGCTCTCTCTTTCCTCTTTCGCTCTGGTCCCGGTCCCTTCCCTGTTTGAAGCCATTTTAATGAAAGGAAAGTAACCCAAGTGATTCTCCGAGTTTCAGATAACAACGCTCATTTTCAAATGCATCATTACTTATTCATAATTTTAACACATGTCAGTCAGAAGAAACGTATTACAACATTGGAGAAAACACATAAGTGTAACTTGAATATAATATGAGTAGCCACACCTCACCTGGGAGGGATTTATAAATTAAATCTTATCTGTACATTTTCCCAATACCTAGAACAGTTATTGTTTTAATATTAATGTTGTACTGCCACCAAATGCGTAATTACTATTAACATAAGACAAATTTACACATACAGAAACAGAAAGACTGTGGACTCTGAACTCAGTAACAATCTGCTATTTAATTTGGGAAAAGTAACACTCCTCCCCACCCCACCCCACCCAAGTCTTTAGTTTCCTAACCTATAAAATATGACTTATACCAAAAATTTTTTTCAGAAAATGTTGGATGATTTAATAAGATAACACAATTGAAAGCCCTTGGCAAAAGCCGAACAATAATGGCGCACACCTTTAATCCCAGCACTCGGGAGGCAGGCAGATCTCTGAGTTCGAAGCCAGCCTAGTCTACAAACTGAGTCCAGGACAGCTAGGGATGTTACACAGAGAAACCCTGTCTCAAAAAAAAAAAGAAAGAAAGAAAGAAAGAAAAAGAAAAGAAAGAAAGAAAGAAAAAAAAAGAAAGAAAGAAAGAAAAGGGAAAAAAAAGCCCTTGGCATCCTGTCAGACACACAGCGAGTGTTCCATTCGCCTGACACCCACCCTGACTGTCACCATTGCTTATCAATACATACAATAACTTAGGCTTTGTGCTCGATGCTGGACAGCATCCTATAACGAAGCTATTTTCATGACTGTCAATTCAAATTCACCACTTATCAGGTTCATACAACAGATGGTGTGACCAAAGCATTCACCAGAACTAACCATAATGCACCTCAACACACAGGTCTCTACAAACGAGCCCTCAAGAATGGATGATATGGGGCCAGCAAGCTGGCTCAATGGATAAAGACACTTGCCACTAAGTTTAAGGACACAAACTCAATCCCTGGGAGACTGCTAAGGCAGAAGGATCATGACCTCAGAAAACTGTCTGAAAAACAGTGGGGAATGTCAGATTCATAACCCAATATACATTGTGAGTGATGCTGAGCGGTAACTATGGTAACTTGAGAACTTTTCCATCAAAGGGGAACCAAAAGCACGTAATTCTCATTCTTGAACTAATTGGACAGCCTGAGATGATCATGTCACATGTGTGTAACATGTGACATGGCACATAGTTTGATCCTCACTACAATTCTACTGCATAGGTGGAGCTTATGTCGTTTTTGTGAACGAGGATGAACACTGGCCAGCCCAAGGTCACTCATCTGGCAAGCAGAGCTACTCAAACGTAAGATGTTGCCGCTGCCATGCAGACACACAGATGAACAAACACTGCCTGAGAAGGTTGGGGCGCCTCTAGGTTGGGGTGCAGCCTGGTGGTTGAGCACATGCTTAGGGTGCACTCCATCCGCGGCACCACCACCCAAAGAAGTTATGTCACCTCAAGAAAAGATGACCGCGCACGTGTCACCCCGGTGCTCACAGAGGTCAGAGGCAACCACAGTCAAGGCTGGCCTAAACTGCGTAGTTCTAGGCCAGCTCATGTTATCTCACTGGTTTTCAACCTCCCTAATGCCGTGACCCTTTAACACAGTCCTCACGCTGCGGTGACCCACACACACACACACATACACCACAAAATTATTTTGTTGCTACGTCATAACAGTAGCAAAGCTCATGTATCTGTGCTTTCCTATGGTCTTAGGTGACCCCTATGCAAAGGGTCCTTCAACCCCACAGGGGTCACGACCCATGGGTTGAGAGCCACTGCTCTATCTATGTAGCAAGACCCTGTCTCAAACAAACAAAACCCAGTCATCTGTCCCCCACAAAATAGCAACCCAACAGCATAATCACTCTCATCAGTAATCCAAGCAGTTCTCTGAATTACAACAGTTGAAGAAAGAATGAGGTTAGGAGGGGAACTCTGTGACAGGCAGGGTGCTTAGCTAGCAAACCCAGGGCCTGGGTGTCATCAGCACCAAATAAACAATCAGACAGACAGACAGACAGACAGAGAAAAGGAAGATGGGGAGAGGGGAGAGTGGAGGGAGGGAGGGGAGAAAGGAATGTAGTAAAATCCAACACTAGCCCCTGGACCTAAATGGAAGGCAGAGAGTCTCCAAGATAACAATAAACAAGAAAATATATCAAAAGCCAGTAGTGGTGGCACACGCCTCTAATTCCTACCACTCCGGAGGCAGAGGCAGGTGGATCTTTATGAGTTCAAGCCCAGCCTGATCTACAGAGAGAGTTCCAGGACAGATAGAACTGTATAGAGCTACCGTGTCTTGTTGGGGTAATCTGATGTACTTTGATGCTAATTACTGCTTGCTGTCTGACCCACCTTTTGCTTAATAAAAAGCCATCCCACCTGGGCAGGGCAGGAGATAGGTGGGGCTAGGAGAGAGAGGAATTCTGGGAAGAAAAAGAAAAGACCTCCACCAGGAGAGAAAGAGAAGGAGACCTGAAGTGAAGAGAGGAAGGCCGCCATGGAGGAGGAGAAGCACACAGCCGGTGGCATGGATGGAGAATCCGGCCCAGATGAAGAACATGAGCAAGTATTTGGGATTATGGATGGGAGGTAGCTTGATAGAAGTTATTAGAAGCAGATGGCGTGGGATTGAGGCAGGGATCCCATGCCTGAGGCCCCACTATGGAAAGTAGTTTAGAGGATTAATATCTGCCCTGCCCCAGGTTAACCAAGGCTGTTTTAAAATATAACAAGTGTCTGTGTCTTAATTGATGGCTAGCCGGGTCTACAGATAATACATGTAATTTTTAAAACAATACTGTCTCAAAAAAAAAAAAAACAAAGAAAAAAATATATACCAAAAACATTATTCAAGAACGATAGCAAGAGATCTAGTGCATAGAAGAAGTAACAGAGAAATGAGAGAGAGGCCGCGCCCATGGCACCTCAACAACATGGCTGCCCAAACGAGACCTGAACAAAACCACCAACAGCCAGTCTAATGTGGAAGGGGGGACTCTCACAGGGCCCCACAGTTAGCTCATAAGCAATGCTGAGAATGGAAATAAATAAAGTATTCCTCAAGGGTGAGCACCCTAACTAGTTACCCAGTACCAACTAGGCAGCCCTGAAATCACACACATTCACGTCACTCTCCACAAGCTGAGCGAATTGTATTTATATGTATGTATGTGTATACTTACCCAACATACAAAGAAAAATAAGTTATGAGTTTGAAAGGGAGCAAGGAGAGGGACATGGGAGAGATTGAAAGGGGGAAATTATATTTTAATTTTAAATACAAAGGGAACAGATAAATATTATTAGTGGCACAAGCCACAGTCCCCGTCTCCAGAGCTTCCAGGAGACGGAATATAATTTAATAGCTTCAGTTTGCAAATAGTTAATTAAAACAGAGCATGGGGCTAGGTTCAGCAGTACTTGCTGTGCTCCCCAGCATCAGGAGCTGTGCTCCCACACAGAGGCTCACAACATTCTCTAACTCTAGCTGCAAGTGACCCGACGCCCTATTCTAGCTTCCACGGGCAAAACATTATTCATACACATAAAATAAAATAAGTAAAGCTTAAAAACTAAAACCTTGCCTGGCGGTGGTGTGGCACGCCTTTAATCCCAGCACTCAGGAGCCAAAGGCAGGTGGATCTCTGAGTTTGAGGCCAACCTGGAGTACAAAGTGAGTTCCAGGACAGCCAGGGCTACACAGAGAAACCCTGTCTCAAGAAAGATAGATAGATAGATAGATAGGCAGGCAGGCAGGCAGGCAGGCAGGCAGACAGACAGACAGACAAACCCTTTTAAATAAGTATATATACAATGTACAATAAAAACAAGATAAAATATATAGTGCTATGAGAGTAAAGGAGAAAAAGCAGTACTCCCAGCACCCGGGAGGCAGAGGCAGGAGGATCTCTGTGAGTTCAAGGCCAGCTTGGTCTACAAAGCGAGTTCAAGATGACCAGGGCTACATAGAGAAACCTTGTCTTGAAAAAAATTTTCTTCATATATGAGGAAACAAAGGTCAATGCAGTCAAGTTGCTCAGCCCAAGCGAGAAGGTGGACTGGTTCAAAGGCACTGACTAAACTGACAAAAACCAAACACGCGAGGGAAACACAGTTGAGCCCAGGACCACGATCTGTGTTTCGTGGTCAATGACAAAAGGCATGTTTAAGGACATATTAGGACTTTACAGAATAGACTGCCATAGGGTGGCTCTGTAGATAATAAACTGAGAAACAGCTCTAGAAAGAACTCTTGCTAGCTGGGCACCTGCCTTTAATCCCAGCACTCAGGAGGCAGAGGCAGGAGGATCTCTGTGAGTTTGAGGCCAGCCTAGTCTACAAAGCAATTCCAAAATAGCCAAGGCTACAAAATCCCCATTTCAAAAACCCAAAAGCTAAAACCAAACCAAAAACCGGCTCTGATGGTAGCATGTTGGATTGTTCTTGTGTCTTGGAAAGTGTTCACATTGTTCAGATGTGAACCTCCCCATACCCGTCAGAATGCTCACACACACACACACACACACACACACACACACACACACACACATTTTTAAAATATAATATTTAAGATAAAATAATTGCTATATTTAACAAGTTACAGAAACCAGAACTCTTTTGAGACAAAGTTTTATCTCACGATGTACTCTGAACTTACCTAAAACTGGTGATCCTCCTGCCTCTGCCTCCCAAATGCTGGGATGGCAGTTGTGTACCACGCCTGTCACAGGCAGGGACTTCCACATTGGTTGACATAGTGGGAAACTCAAGCAAGTGGTAAAGGTGTTCTATATTAGCAAAATCCCCATGTAGAAGACTCGCCATCTCCGGTCCTCAGAGGATGCCAGAACACCAGCGATGCTATTCAGAGGGTAGCTGGGCAGCCTGTTTCTGGAGATGGATTGATGCCACAGTATTTCTCCTGCTGCTGTTCCCACGCTGCCACCTTGTGGAGCAACACTGTAAGGTGTGCCTTTGAACAGGAAGTGGTTTCTAGGTGGCTCTGAAATCCTAAAGCAGATCAGGTGATGGAAAGTCTCAGATCAAGAATCCTAGGGCTGGAGAGGTGGCTCAGAGGTTGGGAACACTGACTGCTCTTCCAGAGGTCCTGAGTTCAATTCCCAGCAACCACATGGTGGCTCACAACCAGCTATAATGAGATCTGGTGCCCTCTTCTGGTGTGCAGGTGTACATGTAGGCAGAATACTGTATACATAATTAATAAATAAATCCTTAAAAAAAAAAAAAAGAATTCAATCCTAGCCTTTTCTTCAGTAGGATTAGGAGAAAATCTAAACATGCAAGACTCTTTTGAAGATGCTGAGAATTTTCTAGTTGGTTGCGGTGGAGGTTGCCTACATTTTAAGGCAGTGTCTCTGTGTGTCCAAGGCACACCTCACTGTGTAATGGAGGGTAACTTGAACTTCTGACTCTCCTGCCTCCACCCCCTGGGTGCTAGAATTCCAGGTGTGTGCCTCCAAGCACAGCGAGCGGAAGTGTCGAGGGCTGACCCCAGGGATCTGTGCGCTAGGAAAGCACCCTACCAACTAAGTCCATCTGTAAGCAGGCTGTCTAGTAGTCTAAATGCAGTTTAGTGACAGTCAACTGTATACTTAAAAATGGGCAAAATATTGGGCTGGAGAGATGGCTCAGCGGTTAAGAGCCTTTGTTGCTCTTGCAAAGGACTCAATTTGATTCACAGGGTGACTCACAAACATCTGTAACTCCATTTCCGGGCGATCTGACCCCCATCTTCTGACCTCCCTGGGCACCAGACATACATGTGATGCAAGTGTAGGCAAAACACACATATAAAATAAGTACGTCTTTAACTTGTTAATTTAAAATGTTTAAAGGGTTAAGACATAAGACTTATCTTTATCTTTACTTTATCTCACTTTAAGTGAGTGGATGGTAGAACACTTGAAGGATGCCTAAACAAAGCTGCTGTGTTTTGCTTGAAGAAGGGAACGAGGCAGCCACAGTGGCAGCAAGCACAGAACTGGAGACAGAGCGGGTGTGCTGGAGCTTTAGGTTCCATTTCCAGGGCGCTCTCTGCTTCTTGTTCGTGCATCAGGGCGTGAGCTCCAGCACAGAGCCATTTTCCCTCCTATCATGATGGTGATGGACCATAAGCCCCAAATCAACCCTTCCTTCTAGAAGTTGCCTTGGCCACAGTGAGAAAACTAATTAATTCACACAATTAAATAAATGATAAATAAATGTAATTTTTTTAATTTAAAGAAAAAACAAAATAAAAATCAATTAAAGTAAAACACCTACATATTAAAACCCTATCTCAAAAACCAAAATCCAGCTGGGCGTGGTGGTACACTCCTGTAATCCCAGCATTCAGCAAGGCAGAGGCAGGCGGATCACTGTGGGTTCAAGGCCAGCCTGGTCTACAAGTGAGTTCAGGACAGCCAAGGCTACACAGAGAAACCCTGTCTCGGGGAAAAAAAAAAAACAGGGAATGGTTGGATGGCTCAATGGATAAAGAAAGGCATTTGCAATCCCCTAAATATACATAAAAAGAGGGGGGAAAACACACACACACACACACACACACACACACACACACACACACACACACACACACGCCCAACCTTTCACAGCAATAAATCCCACTGTAGAGAGAAAATTGTAAACAAAATTATTTCCCCAGATCATACCAAGTTCAAATATGACTATCAACTATTTGTTGTGACTTCAATTCTGAAAACGGGGCCACTGTTAATAATCTACCTTTTCTACAGACACCTAGCACATTGTTTCCTTCTGCTGAGGTGTTTGGGTGGTTTTGTTTGCAGGGGGGTGTTGTTGTTGTTTGTTTTAAAAGAAGGAATTTTCTTGTGTGTGCATGATGCTGGGGACTGAATCCAGGAATCCTGTGTGCTAGCCAACTATTCTATCAAAGGTAGACCCAGTTAATAACTTGGGAGTTCTCCCTTTTGTTTGTTTTGTTTTGTTTTTTTAGAGGGGAATGGTGGAAGCTGCCCACATACTTGCATCAATATTACTGCCTCAGCACCCCAAGTTCTGGGAATACAGGTATGAGCCACCATGCCAGGTTCAGTAAACACATTTTAATAGCTGAAAACTTAAATTGCTTTTCTGGAAAGTGTTTGTGTGCTGTTCCTCTTATTGTCCACCAGAGGGAGCTCTGCCTCTATTATAACTAAGATGGCAACAGGCCCTAAAGGATATGAATAAAGGATATGAATGTTATATGTAAAACTCAGATCATAGAGTCTTCAAATATTCTCATGGTAAGTAGTTATCAAATAGCCAGGTTTCTAAGAACTTTAAAAGAACAAAAGTCAACTCACTTTAGTTTAATGTGCAAACAAGTTACACGGCCATCTTGACATCACATACAGTAAATTCTGATTCAGCGTATGTTAGAGCCTAAAATGGCACGTGGCCGGCAAGCTCTCTGCTGAGAGTGAAGCTGCTGACCCACAAACCATCACCTACAGCATCAATAACTGAATTAAAAGCACAACAAATCTCCAGCTAACTCATATATAGAGATAGAGAACAGATTGTTATGGGAATGTGATCATTTGGGGAGATGGCCACACAACCTTGCACCCTGCACCCTTAAATCCCTCAGGGAACGCTCTCTGAAAAGATTGGCTTTCCTTCACCTATAAAACCCGGAAGAGCCTCCGCTGGACAGGTGCTCGGTAGTCCTCCTGGGGCTGTTGCCCTCCCTCCCAATGCTTCTGGGTCTACGCCTGCCCATGCTCCTCAGAAAGCACCAAAGATAGACCTTGTGAGCCATGAGGAAGAGCCTAACGTACACTGGGTGAGGCTCCGCAGCAGAGCTCTTTCTTGCATGCACAAGTTCTGACTTCATTACACACACATACACACACACACACACACACACACACACACATACACACACACACACACACACACACACACACACACACGACACGTGGGGGGTGTTAGCAGATTTAATTAACTTACATCAACAAAAGCTTGGGCGACCCATATGGAAATGAATCTCCAAGTGTCAGATTACCGATTTAAGCAGCAGGGTCCAGAAAACACTATGGTGGCAAACACTTGTAATGCCAGTACTGGGGAGGCAAAGATATGGGGATCTCTGGGGCTGGGGGGCCCGCCAGGTCAGGCTAGGTGGTCAATAGAGACCCTGTCTCAAAGGAAGTGACCTATGACCTACACATGAACACACACATGAGGACACACATACACGTGCTTTTAAATTTTTAAATTATACTTAAGGCACTTACAGTGCACCAGATTAGCAAAAAAATGTCAAGGCTTGACAATTATTCAGACAGTAAAACTAAGGGAAACAGGCAAGTGAGACTCTTGAGAAGCCCACAGCCGCACTTGGGAGCACACTGTCCTTTCCCTCAGTGCCCGTCTCCTTCCCTGCCCTCGCTCGCCCGCCTCTGCACTCACACCTACCGTCAGTGAAATGGCTACGCGTGCAAAGGCACTTGCCGCCAAGTTAGCAATCTGAATTTGATCTCCAGACACAGTAGAAGAAGAAAACTGACATCTACAAGCTGTCCTCTGACTGTGTGGCACATATGTATGCATGTATGTATGTATATATGTATATTAATACATAGAGAGACAGACAGACAGACAGAGCGAGCTGTTTAAACTGCTTCTCAGTACATCCCAACTTTCCTTCATTCTGACACATCCTGAAAATTGCTTCCACAGTGATCAAGAATTTCTACAAACTGACTACAGTTCCATCTTGTCAGGGAGACGGGGCTGCATCCCTGCCGCTGCCTCCACTGACAGCTTTGAGGTCCATGACATTCTGAGCCTGTGAGGGGTCTCTCACTAGCTCTTTCTCTCAAGATTCATTTATTTTGATTACATGTACTTCATGTATGTCTGTGCACCACATGTGTACCTAGTGCCCACAGAGATCAAAAGTGACATCTGACCCCTGGAACTGGAGTTACAGATAGTTGTAAGCCCCCATGTGCATGCTGGGAACTGAACCCCGGTCCTCTATGCTGAGCCATTAACTCCCTACTTTGAGCCTCTTATAGACAGATCCATTTATAGATTTATCAGTGGGTACAAAGTTACTTTATGGTTTATTTCATTAGTGTTTGTGCACCTGTGTGTGCATGTGTGGGTACGTGTGTGGATAGGTGTATGGGTACGTGTGTGTGTGTGTGTGTGTGTGTGTGTGTGTGTGTGTATAATAAGCCAAAGGACAACTCTTCAGGTCTCATTCTTCAGGACCTGTCCACCTCTCACTGGCCTAGAGCTCACCAAGCAGGCTAAGCTAGCTGGCCAGAGCCCAGCACAGGGTCCTATACCTCTGCATCCCCTAAGATTAGCAGTGACCACATGTGGTCTTTTTTTTAACATGGGTTCTGGGTTAGGATAAACTCAGGTTCATTCTTGCCATACTAGTACTTTACCAATTGAGCTATCACGCCAGGCCCTGTGGTTTTTTGTTGAGAGGGGCAGGGAGGTAAGTGTGTGGGTGTGTTTGTGTGTGTACATGTGTGTGTGTACATGTGTGAGTGTCAGGAAAACTTACAGCAGTCAGCTCTGTACTTCTTTTGTAAGTTACAGGGATTGATCTAGGTCATCAGGAGACTCAGTGGCAAGGCCCCATCCTTTCTATTTCAGCGTGCCCAGGGTGACGCATACTCAATGCTATAGCCTAACACTACTTCCCTTTTACTGAGCCCACAACTAGATTCCTTCTTGGATTTACCCTGTTATGTTTCACCACATTTTCAGCATATAGTAACAAGTGTGTTGGGTTTTGTTTTTACTGCCTACATAAAACGACACAGCCAGCCATCCTACAAAATCATTTATATGATTTTATATCTTCTATTCCCTATTTCCACTTAATAATAATCACCTTTTAAACCTCATATGTTCCCCTTATATCAAGTGTCGAGCAGGTAGAGACTCTATGTGGGGTGTGTGTGTGTGTGTGTGCACGCGCACGGAGGCTGAAACAGAATAGGAAGACATGTAAAACTAAAGGAAAGAGCCCTTCACTCCAGAGCCTAATTGAAGTCTCTCTTCCTCACAGAGTGGAAACGCAGGAATACAATCAAAGAGACAAAAACTGGCCATGGCGCCACACCTTTAATCCCAGACTTTGGGAGGCATGTAGATCTCTGTAAGCTCACGCCCAGCATGGTCTATGTATCAAAGAGCTGGGTGGTGGTGCCACACACCTGTGGTCCCAACAGCAGATCTCTAACCCCGAGGCCAGCCTGGTCTAAAGAGTGAGTTTCCAACCAACAGATGAGATTCAGCAAGCAAAGAACAACCCATGGCTAATTTTCTTTCTTTTTAAGATTTATTTTTATTTATTTACTTTATGCCTATGAGTGCTCTATCTGCATGTACACCTGCAGGCCAGAAGAAGGCATCAGATCACATTATAGATGGTTGTGAGCCACCATGTGGTTGCTGGGGATTGAACTCGGGACCTCTGCAAGAGCAGCCAGTGCTCTTAACCGCTGAGCCATCTCTCCAGCCACCTCTCACTAAAGGTTTTATGGCTTAGAAAATACATTTTGTATGATAGGTGTAGTAGCCCATACCGTTAACCCTAGCACTCAGGAAGAAAAGGCACGCCCATCTCTGTGTTTGAAGCTAACTTGATCTACATAGCAAGTTCCAGGACATCTAGGCCTAAAGACACCCTATCTCAAAAAGACAAAACAAAAGACAAAGATAGCTTATGTTCATTTCTTTCTCTCCCCACCCCCACCCCCAGACAGGGTTTCTCTGCATAGCCTTGGTTAGTTTGAACTCTCTTTGTAGGCCAGGCTGGCCTCGAACTCACAGAGATCCATCTACCTCTGCCTCCTGAGTGTTGGGATTAAAGGCGTGCACCACCACGCCTCCTATTTCTTTTTTTTATAAAGGCATCTTTTTTTTTTTTTTTTACTGATGCTTTTGTGATGTGTACACGTGTGCAAGTAAACAAGGAAGGCAGAAGGCAGCTCTGGATAGCCGGGAGCTAGAGTGCCACCCAATTTGGGCACCGGGGACAAACTCTGGTCCTCTACAAAGGAACAAAGACTCTTCAGAACAGAACCATCTCTCTAGCCACAAGAAAACATCATTTGTAATCTAAGCACAGTGGCATACACCTGTTACCCCAGAACTTGGAAGATGGGAGCAGGAGGAGCAGGAGTTCAAGGCTACCCTCAGCTACTTAGGAGATAGAAACTAGCCTGGACCACATAAGACCCTCCTTCAAGAAAAATAAATTTAAAAAATTAAAAAAAAATATATATATATGGGCTAGAGATGGCTCAGTGGTTAAGAGCACTGGCTGTTCTCCCAAAGGTCCCAAGTTCAACTCCCAGTATCCATATGGCAGAACTACTGTCTGGAATTCCAGTTTCAGGAGATCTGACACCTTCACACAGACACACATGGAAGCAGAACAGCAGTCAATGCACATACAATTTAAAAAGAGAAAAAAAGAAACCAAAAAATAAATGGGAAGTTCATTTCAAATGAGCATGTTTAAGTAATTATTTTGCAATATTTCAGCTTCGATTTCTTTATGCTGTAAATATCAACAGGTAAGACCCATATAAACCAAACCTTGTATGCCAGGTATCATGCAATAGGCCTGTATTACCAATGCTTGAGGGGGGCAGAGGCCGGAAGATCAAGGTCATCCTTGGCTACATGATGAGTTCCAAGCCAGTTTGGGGCATAGACCTTATCTCAAAAACAAACTTGCCATTGTCCTCAGCAGCTTTTTAAAAATCTTCCTACTGAATCTTTTTTTAAAATAACTTTCAGGCTTGTGAAGGGGCCGCCTCAAAGGACAGCATCCATGAAGAGCGGTCACCACCAGAGCCCATTAGCTGGCCACTCCCATCCCAGGAAGATCAGAGGCAAACAAGAACTCCACAGATGACAGAGGATTTCCGGCTGTCACAGATGACAGTCTAAGCCGCAAAGAACAAATCCGAGCGCGGGGAGTAAATGGGTGGGCAATGCCATGAGAGGAAATCTGATGGCGCCATGACAAGGCTAAGAAATAAAAACCTGACAGCTGATAGCTGACTGGTCCTGGACGGCTCAGCGTTCGGGAGCCCAGGGTTAATTAATTACTACTGGAGAAGTCTGTACTGTTCTGATCTCCAGGCACCATCCTCCACCCCCGTCCCACGTCCTGCTCTTGAGCCCTACAAAAAAGCATCGAGCGGTCTGAAAGTGGAGGACAGCTTACCGCTGTCTGCAGAACAGGTCTTCCTGTCTGGTTAAGAGCATCCTCTGCTGTGGCCTTCACAGGGACCAAGTGTTTTCAGGCTCAGCGCTCAGCCACAAGGCCCTTTCCCAAACCTCCTTGCAAAATAAGAGGAATTGTAACTGCCACCACGGAGAAACCTGGAAGTCATGTCCACGGTGTCTTTTCCCACCACCTAGTCTTCAGTCCCTGCACTCATCCCACTACAGGTCTCAGACCCCCAGGTAAACGCTTCAGCCATTACCGGGAACACCCAAGCCTGACTTCAGAACAGCTCCACGGTGCCTAGCCTGTGAGGTGAGTCTGCTCGCCCTCTTCCATCTTCAGGGCCTCCTTCCACAGGAGGAATCTGTAAGACTTTGGTAACTGGCTTGTGCCCAAGCACTAACAGACTTCACAAAACTGGTGATTACAGCTGGGCGTGGTGGCACGCGCCTTTAATCCCAGCACTTGGGAGGCAGAGAGGCAGGTGGATCGCTGTGAGTTCAAGGCCAGCCTGGTCTACAAAGTGAGTCCGGGACAGCCAGGGTGCTGGTATAACAGAGAAAGCCTGTCTCGAAAAACCAAAATAATAACTAATTAACAATAGAAATATAAAACAAAAATGTACTCCCATAATATTTCTGTGTTTTTAAACAAAAAAAAAAAAATTCTCAGTAGTTTTCCCTGCAAGTGTGATTTTTTTTTTTAAATTTATTCTTGTTACATCTCAATGGTTATCCCATCCCTTGTATCCTCCCATTCCTCCCTCCCTCCCACTTTCCCCCTCCTCGCCTCCCCTATGACTGTGACTGAGGGGGACCTCCTCCCCCTGTATATGCTCATAGGGTATCAAGTCTCTTTTTGGTAGCCTGCTATCCTTCCTCTGAGTACCACCAAGTCTCCCCCTCCAGGGGACATGGTCAAATATGAGGCACCAGAGTATGCAAGTGTGAATTTTTAACAAATGCATCTCTGGTGAAGAGAGGCAGGCACCCTGGATCTGAAGTGACAGAGAGCTGTAGTCTGCTGCACAAGTCTGGGAACCAACCCAAGGCCTCTGCAAGAGCAACAGTGATCTTAGTGGCTGACCAATCACTGTACCCAGCCCTGTGTCTTTTACACATGAGGGGTGGGGGGCGGGGATGCTTTACAATTTCCACCTAGCTGTTTCTCCTCTAACTTATGGTGGAAAGCCAGTATGAGAATTTACCTTTGTTAGCTATTCTTATGATATCTACCTTTCTTGGTAACTTTAGAAAATTCACCCAACACCTCAGTCTCTCAGATTTCTGATTATTTCACTAACTTTTTTCTTCTTCTTTGCATGCCCTAAACCAAGACATACTTAGTATACATGCTTAGAAGTACTTAGTGCTTCTTTGGGTCAACCCATCCTGTGACCACTTTACCTTGTAACAGGCAATATCAAAAACTTTCTTTATTAAAGTGTGGGACTAGAGAGATGGCTCAGGGGTTAAGGGCAGAGGTCCTGAGTTCAATTCACATGGTGGCTCACAACCATCTATAATGTGACATGATGCCCTCTTCTGGCGAGCAGGTGTATATGCAGGCAGAGCACTGTATACATAAATATTTTTTTTAAGTGCGGTCTCCCTCCACCCTAGGCTCCTATATTTGCAGGCTCAGTCCCAGGCTGATGAACTGTTTGTGGCCTTGTTGGAGGAGGTGTGTCGCTGGGGATGGGTTTTGAGGTCTCCAAAGCTAAAGCCAGGCACAGTGGCACATGCCTACAATCCCAGCACTCAGGAAGGTAGAGGTGGGATGACCAGAAATTCAAATGGCTACTTAGGAGTCCAGGCCAGTCCGGGCCATATGAGACCCTGTCCTAAAGAACTAAAAAGACCTTTGATCATGTGATCCTGCCATCACTTTTCTCTAGCGTCATTCTCTAGCATAGAGGTTGGGATTACACCTGCTGTTACTTACCTGCTCCAGTTCCTCCCCTTTCTCCTCCCATCAATCCGATGCTCGTAGCCAAGGAGACAAGAATCTCCACTCTAAGTGTACGGAGGTTATACGTAAACATGTTTTGGCTTGGTTTCTCTGTGCAGCCTTGGCTGTCCTGGATTCGCTTCGTAGACCAGGCTAGCCTCGGACTCACAGCGACCCATGTGCCTCTGCCTCCCAAGTGCTGGGATTAAAGGCGTGCATCACCAAGCTATGGTGCCTCCCTCCCGAAAATGGTGAAATCAGCCAGCACGCCAAGTACACTTGCTCCTTCTGTGGCAAGACCAAGATGAAGAGAGGAGCCATTGGCATCCGGCCCTGTGGTTCCTACATGCAAACAGTGGCTGCTGGGGCCTGGACCTCCAACACTACTTGGGCTGTCACAGTGAAGTCCGCCATCAGACAACTCAAGGAACTGAGACTTGCCTGGCCTGTAGTAAACGGGTTAAGTTACATAAATAAAACAGAAAACCAATTTTAAGCGGCCCCACAACACGTTACATCAAGCTCACATTTCAGCAGGCAATTCCCTCTTCTTTCCTAGAAAACTATTTTAAAGCTAAGTGTGAGTCGCCTAGCAACCACTTCCTTGGCTGTCTCACACCTTCTCTCTCTTTTTTTTTTTAAGATTTATTTACATGTATGGGAGTTTCACCTGCATGTCTGTCTGTGCTTCACATGCACATGCCTAGGCCTCCAGAGGCCAGAAGATGGTAGTTGACTTCCCTTGGACTAGAGTTACGGAGAGTTGTGAGCAGTCACGTGGGTGCTGGGAATCAATCCTGGGTTCTCTGGAGGAGCGGCCAGCACTCTTAACCACAGAGCCATCTCTCCAACACCAAAAGTAATGCCCAACTCAATGTCTTGTTTAGTGTGTTTTGGTTTTGAAGTAGGGTCTGGAACGGGCTACACACAGCAGGCTGGCCTCACACTGTTTCCAGCTAACAGTGAGATATTTAGCACACCTCCTTTCCAGACTGGTCTGCGTGGCTGCTTGGAAGTTTTTTCTCCAAGGTCTTCTGAGACACCACGGATGCCATGTGGCAATGCTTTCTTAGATGCTGCTAACTTTCTGTGTCCTCACTGCTTTCTGCTGCAAGGAGTAACAGATCCCATTGCTAGGCTGGCTGGACATCATTCTGCTCCCATCCCTAGTGTCCACGCTCCTGACTTTTGGGTTTTTTTTTTTTTAAGAATTATTTGTACAATGTTCTGCCTGCATGTGTGCCTGCAGGCCAGAAGAGGGCACCAGACCTCACTATAGATGGTTGTGAGCCACCATGTGGTTGCTGGGGACTGAACTCAGGACCTTCGGAAGAACTGCCAGTGATCTTAAGCCCTGAGTCATCTCTCCAGCCCCATGGTTGTGACTTAAAGAGTCCACATCACACAGTCCTTGTCATGATGCCTACTCTTCACCCAGTCACTAACCCCCTCCATGCACCTCACTGGCAGCATCCCAGAATTCTTTGCTCCACAGGCCACTTCCTAAGTAGCACTTCCTTCTACCACTGTTGTGCTGGCACAGCTATCTATGAGCCAGCACAGTTAACTCTTCTCATGACTCTAAATTATAGGCCTGGGGGTGGGGTGGAGGGGGGTGCAGCTCAGTAGCAGGGCACTGGCCTAGCATGTGTAAAGCCCTGGGTTCTATCTCTGGCACTACCAAAAGAGAAGAGAATCCCAAACAAAGAGAAAAAGGAATAGAGACAAAGCCCTAAACTGTACAATTATCATCAGATCACTTAGCACCGCCCCCCAACCACAGAGGTTGGCCAGACAGGAACACGTAGAGCACGGAATCCCCAGTGGGCTTAGCCTACATTTGCCCACATCTCTCCACAAAGAAAGAGAAGACCTTCCCACCTCCAAGTCATCCTCTTCCCTCCTGAGAGGCACAAAGCCTGGACCATGAGAGACACAGGAAAATACCCGTGGACCTACAGAGAGAACTTTCTCTAAGAGCGTGTCCACAGACGGTATCGATGCGGAAGCTGCAGGCAACGTGGTCCTTTCTAAACTACCCACCAAATACCAGCCTTTCACAGTATAAATAATTACTGTCCGCTGGGTGCCTTGCAAGTTGGAGTAGAAAGGCTAGACTCAGTAGGGCGTGGTGGCGCACACCTTTAATCCCAGCACTCTGGAGGCAAAGCTATGAGTTCGAGGCCAGCCTGGTCTACAAAGTGAGTCCAGGACAGCCAAGGTTACAGAGAGAAACCCTGTCTTGAAAAACCAAAAGAAAAAGAAAAAAGAAAAAAGTAATATGAATAAATTAATAAAATATATTTTAAAAAAAACAAGAAGAAAGGCTAGACTCAAGGCAGTGGCATGGTAGAAAGTCCTATAGAAATGAGGTAACTGCAGTGAAGCAATTTGAAGATTTATTTTTAAATTCTCATGTATATGTATCTATGCGTATATATGCCATGTGTCGATAGATACCTGCAGAGAGCAGAGGGCAGAATCGGATCCCCTGGAGCTGGAATTACAAGTGACCGTGGGGTGCATGCCATGGATGCTGGGGATCAAACCGAGGTCCTCTGGAAGAGCAGGAAGTGCTCTTTGCCTCGAGTCATTTCTCTGGACCCCAAAGTGAAATTTCACATGCTGCGTTTAGTCAAAATAAGCCCAAAGTAAACAAACCTCATTTCACAATCAATCTTTTGTATCAGCAGCAAACTGAAATGTGTGCAACGGCAGGGGAAAACAATGTGAATGATTGCAAGTCACAATCTCATCTTTTCCTTTTCCCGTTGCTAGGCAGTCGCTCCACCTCAGAGCTCTATCCTTGGCCTCTTCATTGTCTTTCCCACTCGCAATATGAAAAACCAGAAGCCATTCCTCAAGGAGAAGAACAAGAAACACTAGGAAGCACATGCAAGGTTCTCCATTAAAAACATCAAAGTCAGACACACTAACGTGTGACTATAATCCCAGCACTTGGCCGTCAGATGAATGCAAGATCAGGAGTCCAAGGCCATCCATTCTCAGCTACGTAGCTAATGGCAACCCATCCTGGGCTATAGGAAACCCTGTCTAAAAATAAAAAAAATTAAAAAAATGAAAAAATAAATACTTAAATATGCATTCATCAAAGCACTAATCGAATGTAAAGGAAAGCAAATAGAACTTTACTATAATCATTTCTAGACACTTATGAAGTGATTATTAATATCTGTTCCTTTGTTCTATTTTTATCTCCTCCTTAAATGTTACAAAGTCCATGTTGGTTTTTTGGGGGCTGTTGGTTTGTTTGGGGTTTTTTTTGTTTTGGTTTGGTTTTTTCTTTTTCTTTTTCTTGGTTTTGGGGGCTTTTTGTTTTTTCTTTTCTTTCTTTCTTTCTCTTTTTTTTAAATATTTATTTATTATGCATACAGTGTTTTGCCTGCATGTAGGCCTGCAGACCAAAAGAGGCCACCAGATCTCAGTATGTATGGTTGGGAGCCACCATGTAGTTGCTGAGAATTGAACTCAGGACCTTTGGAAAAGCAGGCAGTCCTCTTAACCTCTGAGCCATCTCTTCAGCCCCGCTTTTTTGTTTTTTCGAAACAGGGTTTCTCTGTGTAGCCATTGCTGTCCTAGACTCACTTTATACACCAAGCTGGCCACGAACTCAGAGATCTGCCTGCCTCTGCCTCCCCCAAGTGCTGGGATTACAGGCATGTGCCACCTTGCAAGCACAAAGTCCATGTTTTATTAAGTAACTGCATAATAATTCAAATAATAAAAGACAGAAAAGTTAACAAAATGTAGTAGCACAGGCCTTTAATCCCAGCAGCTGGGAGGCAGAAACAGGCAGATCTCTGAGTTTGAGGCCTGGTCTACAGAGTGAGCGCCAGCACAGCCAGAGCAAATAGTGAGACCCTGTCTTAAAAAAAAGAAAAGGAAAAAGAAAAGACAGACAGACAGAGGTAAGAACAGTTTAAAAGTTGAGCATGGTGACACATACATTTAACCCCAACAGAGGCAGTCCATCTCTATGAGTTCAAGGTCCTCATAGTGATTTCCAGGACAGCCAGTGCTAATAGAAAGAGACCCTGACCACCCACCCACCCTCAAAAAAAAAAAAAAAAAGTTTACCAAGTAATCCTGCCAGACACTCGTATTACAAAATGAGAGCTAGCCGGGCGTGGTGGCGCATGCCTTTAATCCCAGCACTCAGAGGCAGAGGCAGGCGGATTGCTGTGAGTTTGAGGCCAGCCTGGTCTACAAATCGAGTCCAGGAAATTCAGGTAACATAGAGAAACACTGTCTCAGAAAAAAAAAAAAAAGACAAAAACAAAACAAGATGAGAGCTATGTGTGCCCTGCTTTAGGGCCACAAAAACTCCACAACGCATCAGCTTTTTTTCACTTTACAAGTGATAGTGGATAAAAATAAATAAATAGGCCAGGCGGTGGTGGTGCACAGCTTTAATCCCAGCACTCAGGAGGCAGAGACAGGCGGATCACTGTGAGTTCAAGGCCAGCCTGGTCTACAAAGCGAGGCCAGGACAGGCAAAGCTACACACAGAGAAACCCTGTCTCAAAAAATAAACAAACAAACAAACTTCCCATACAAGGAAAGGAACAGGAACACTTACCCTGCAGTGATGCACACTCAGTAGTGATGCCCAACCTCATTGACCATGTACCAGCATTTCCCTAACTAGATTTGCAGGCTGCAGTGATTCTCAGGCAGCTCAGAACCCTACAACCACAGGAATGTGTTCCCTTGAAGAGCCTGCTGTAACACAAGTGAATTCTGAAATTATATATGGATATAGACAGACAGACAGATAGACAGATCATTGCAACCCAAAGCAGGCATAAATCAACTGTTTCATGTAAAGAATAAATAAGCAAGTATCTATTACATTTGTTTGAATTCAGGACATTTATTTATAACCCTGAGAAGTGCAGACTGCCTCCTACCTTTTACCCAAGAAGAATAATTATTTTCTCAACTTTTTTGTCAGTTAAGGTACAAGTCTTGGCCTGAGCTCAGCTAATTCAAGAAAGAGAACAAGTCTCCAACAATAACTAGTTTCCAAAAGAACAGCATCAGGGTCCTGTAGAAGTAAATTTTATTCACCTGGCTCAGTTGTTGTTGTCTGTGAGGCTTACTGCTTCCTTCTGCTACCCTAGGCCTAGTCCTGGAAGCTTCTAGCCTCCCTACAATCTAATCTAAGCCTAGAATGTTTTCAGCCTCTGAGACTTACTGTTTAATAAGCTCACCTTTACTTGTTCTTTCTGAGCTCTGGGCTGGCTGGTTCAACTCAGGTGCTCTGGCTCTAACTCCTCTCCCAGCTGACTTATTTAATCTGGCTTCTCTATCAGCTGGGAATCGGTTCTGCTCTAACTAACTCAGTAATCTGCTCTAAACTTCCATCTTCACCTGAGTTCTCTCTCTAACCATCTCTCTATTACTGTCCTGGTAAACTGCCTCCTCTCTCTGTAAAACTGCCTCTTAAGTAGCTTCCCTTCCCTCTCTCTTCTGGTGAGAGTTAGGTGTGTCCTATTCTGTCAAATCCTCTCTGATTCATCACCTTTTCTGCCACCCAATTAGACATCACTTTCAAACATGGTGCTTCCTTCTACAAAATAACTTTACCTTTGTTTGGGACTAAAGGCATGTACCACCACGCCTAGACCTAAGCTTTTCTTTCCCTGATACTTGCTCTATACCAGGCAGGCCTTGAACTCAGATCTGTTCGCCTCTGTCTCCTGGATTAAAGGCGTGTTTGTATTCCTGCTGGATCACAGAGACCTAGAAAGTCTTTGGCTGTGATCTCTTGCCAGAACATTCTTCTACAGGGTCCCTTGTCGCCGGTGCTACTGACTTGTGCTGCAGAATCCATTTACCATGGTGCAACTGAAGATACTGCCCAGACTACAGCAATTCTGACTCGATTCCTGTCAATCTTCAGGTCGGGATTTCTCCCAGCCTGAAAGCAGTGCTGAGAACTCCCCCAACAGCCTTTCAAGAAATACCTTTTGTCCTTGAATCACCACATTTCTTGAGAGAAAAGTGATAAAAGTAATGATGTCGTACTGTAAATCAGGAGGCACTGCAACCATAAAGAAAGGCTTGTGCAATTTATTCTAGAAAATGGGCGATTCCTTGTAGCTTTTAACTCAAGATCACCCCTGAGAGCGATACATGTGTAAAAGTCCAGTATTTCATACTAAAATCAATAAACTTAAGATTAAAAAAAAAAAAAGATCTCAGGTTGGAGATACGGCTCAGTGGTTAAGAGCACTAGCTGCCCTTCTAGAGGACCTGGGTTCAAAAGACAATCTCTGATAACTCCATCACTAATTTGTCATTGTTTGTGGTCAAATGTTTCTGTTCTACCCACGGAGCAACACAGCAGTCAAACTGTGTCTGCAAGGAGGCCTACATCATCTTTACCATTTAATGCTACAGGACACACGCACACAGGAGGCGCTCTGCTATGGAGTTTGGTACATCTACACGCCGAATACACTCAAAAGTATGTTCTGTTTGGTTTTCTAGAGATTTTTTTTCCTTTTTTTTTTTTTTTTTTGGTTTTTTGGTTTTTTTGAGACAGGGTTTCTCTGTGTAGCCTTGACTGTCCTGGACTCACTTTGTAGACCAGGCTATCCTCGAACTCAAAGCCATCCACCTGCCTTTGCCCTGCCCCCCCACCCCATCCCCAGTGCTGGGATTAAAGAGTGAAAGAATAAAAGAGTCCGGCTCTAGTTAGTCTGTGAGAAGAGGTGCATGACTTTAGAGGCCAAGTGTCAAAAATGAGCTGCTTTAACTACACAAACCTCCAGCTGCTCTCTCAGCCAACCCTATGCGAGTGTGCATGTCACTGTTATCATTACTTCAGAAAATTACAGGTAAGATTATAATTATTTGCTAACTTTAAAATGCAAACCAAAGTCCTTAGTTATAAACCAAACAAGAATATTGTGGAAGACGGGCAGTGATGACACAAGACTTTATTCAATCCCAGCACTCCAGAGGCAGAGGCAGATGGATCTCTGAGTTCGAGGCCAACCTGGTCTACAGAGCAAGTTCCAGGGCAGACAGGGCTGCACAAAGAAACCTTGTCCTATGGACTGAACTAGAAATGATCATAATGAGTGAGCTAACCCAGAAGCAGAGAGACTCAAATGGTGTATACTCACTTATAACTGGACACTAGCCCAAGGGGCAGGTACCATGAAAGTCTTCACTTACCAGGAAAGTGGGACAGAGGGGAGAACATCCTATTGAGACTCTAGGTGAGAAAAATATAGGAGATAGGGAAATAGATGGATCCAGAGGGTCCTAGAAACCTACAAGAGGAACATTATGATGGGTGGATCTGAGCCCAGGGGTTCTGCTCAATCTAAGGCACCAACCAAGGACAATACGTGCAGTCATCATCAAACCCCTACCCAGATCTAGCCAAGGGACAGAACATTCTCCACAGTTAAGTGGAGACTGGGGACTGACTTTCACACGAACTCTGGTGCCCCATATTTGGCCATGTCTCCTTGTTGGGGAGGCCCAATGGCACTCGGAGGAAGGATAGCAGACTACCAAGAAGAGACTTGATACCCTAGCACCATATTCATGGGGAGGAGGTCCCCCTCAGTCACAGTCATAGGGAAGGGGGATTGGGGTGAAAGCAGGAGGGAGGGAGGAATGGGAGGATGCATGGGATGGGATAGAAAATGAGATGTTTTATGAATTATTTTATTTTTCAATAAAAATGTGTTAAAAAAAAAAAAAAGAAAAAAAAGAAAAGAAACCTTGTCCTGGAGGGTGGAGGGTGAGGGGTGGGGGAGAAGAAGATTGTGGAATGGATGGTGAATTCCAGCCAGATTACTCCCCACCTCTACCCACCCCAATCACAAAAAGTGCAAAATCAAATACACAGAGTCCTTCTCCCCAGTGCATGGTGGGAACCCGATGTGTTTTGACAGAATACAAACCCTATGAATACACATGTATGTTACACATCCCTATAAACAGTCAAGTACCTCACACTGACACTGTGCTTCCAGACTTCCAAAACACTAATAAACTGTTGCATCTACGCAGAGATGGTGAGTTACATTTGTCCCCGCAGCCACTATATGGCGAAGCACACCGTGAACCCTCCGTAACCTACTACGCTGCTAGACAATACTATTTGCATCTGTACGATTTTCACTTGATTGGCTCCTAAAGGACGTCTCATTCATCTTCCTCTGCCCAAGCCACACAAAATCCAGACCAGCAAAGTGCACCATAAACACCAGGCTTCTCCCTCCCTCCTCTCTCAAGCCTGGTCAGGTGGGGCCTCCGTTCTGAACCTGACGTACACACACCACTTGCTCCTTCCCACACACACACACACACCCCTCTGCCACTTCTGATTTCCACAACCACTGAAAAACCTTGTTGCACGGAGTACGGATGTTTTTGTTCCTCAGCAAAATTACCTACTGCCCATCGCTTCTCCGTCATCTGCACCCCTGACTCCCCTAATTCCTACAGCAGCCTGGGGTGCTGCAGGCACACCCACAGAGCCGTGCCCGGGAGGCCCATTGCCACCCGCAGAGCCACGCACACAGGACTCGGGCTCCCTAACTTACCCCAGGAGACAGCGATCGCAGACGACGCCACGACTCCCCTTGCACACAGTGTACGCCAAGGGGTCGGAGCGGAAGAGCAGCTCCCCGGGACGCAGTGGGGCCACGGCGCGCAGCCCGTTTCCCCGGTCGGCGGTCGTGAACTTTTCCACCTTCAGTGCCTCCATCCTTCCTCAGATCTACAGCTCAGACCCTCACCGCGTCCTCAGCCTGAGTCTCGTGTTTTCTGACTGCGCGCCTGCGTCCTGCGCTTGCGTACACCAGGGGGCGGGGACGAGCACTCAGGTCCTGTGAGCATGCGCAAGAGGGCCTACTACAGCTTGGGGTTGGATGATGTCTTTCCTCCTGTATTTTATTGTGCGGTTTCTTTTTTGAGATGGAGTCTCACTGTGTGTAGCATAGACAGACTGTCTCTGTATAGATTAAGGAACATCTCTATTTAGACCTCGAACTCACAGGGATCTGCCTGCCTCAGCCTTCTCAGTTCTGGAATTCAAGGTACACTCCACCACACCCAGCTTATTATGCTAATTTTAATGCAGAGTGGAAAAATTGATAGAGCCGGGCAGTGGTGGCGAATGCCTTTAATCCTAGCACTCAGGAGACATAGGCAGGCAGATCTCTGAGTTCAAGGCCAGCCTGGTCTACAGAGAGAGAGTTTGAGGACAGCCAAGGCTACACAGAGAATCCCTTTCTCGAAAAACAAAACAACAAAAATTGATAGGACAGTGGTTATCTGCACTTCACCACCTAAATAGAACACGTCTTAGCGTTTGCAGTTTTGAATCTCATCGTCTGCACGTTTATGTATATATGTCCATATTTTTTTAAAGATTTATTTATTATTAGGCATACAATGTTCTGCGTACATGTACAGCTGCAGGCCAAAGAGGGCATCAGATCACATTATAGATGGCTGTGAGCCACCATATGGTTGCTGGGAATTGAACTCAGGACCTTTGGAAGAGCAGGCGGCGCTCTTAAGCACTGAGCCATCTCTCCAGCCCAATGTCCATATTTTTTATAAACCATTTCAGAGTAATGTTTGTGGAACCATTTGGAAGTAGGTCGCAATCAAGTCTGGACTCAGAAACCCTTTATTCTCCACCTCCTGAGTTCTCGGATTATGTGGATACAACTTACAAGCAAGGGCACAGGCACAAGATCTGCCTAGAGGTGTCAGCACGTTTGGCCAGTTCTGATGCTCGAACTTACAGCACACCACAGAATTTATTTTTAAAACAGGGTTTCTCTATAATGTGTGTCCGGGAACTCTCTATGTAGGCCCGGCTGGCCTTGAACTCACAGAAACCCACCTGCCTCAGCCTGGGAGCTGAGATTAAAAGTATGCACTTGGGGGTGGGGTGGCCGGAACGGAGTGGGGAAAGGTCTGTGTGGAGACCTAGTACAATAGCACTTGGGGTGGGGGCTGGAATGGAGGGAGGGAGGGTCGGGAAATCAGTAAATGAGGATAGGGTTTCCTTTGGGGGAAAAAAATGAAAGATGTAGGGAAGGAAATACACAGTGTGGGCAATACAACGATGCGAATGTGCTTAATGTATTAAAACAGTAATATTTACCTTGCGAGATGGCTCAGAGGGTCAAGGCACTTGCCGCTGAGAATGGTGATCTGAATTCAATCCCAGAGAGCCATCTTCTAGAAGGAGAGAGTGGAGTCTATTCCTGGAACGTGTGCCCTGACACCAAGTACATGGGCACATGCATGCACACGTAATACACACAAGTCCCATGCACATATAAATATAGTTTACAAAGTCAAGTTTTAAATTACGCTTTAATTTTCTCCTTCTTTTGCATGCTATGCATGCTATATGTGCATGAGTTCAGGTCAGAGGACAACTTTCAGGGGTCAGGTTGTCTCCTTCCTTCCACTGGGGGGACCCTGGGGTCAAATTCAGCTTGTTAGATTTGTAAGGCAAGCCTCCTTTAGCATCTTCTTGGCCCCAAGATATCAAATATTTACGAGCTGGGGAGATGCTCAGGTGATAAAGTGCCTGGGAAGCAAGCATGAGAATGTGTGTTCAAATCCCAAGTACCCAACTAAAAAGAGCCAGGCACAGTTACACCGACACAGTTACACAAGCACAGTTGTTACACAGGCCTGTAATCCCAGTGTCGGGGAGGCAGGGGCAGGGAGATCCCCCACACCACAAAAAATAAGATGGGGAGTGAATTAGGACGATAGCCACACTGACCTCTAGCCTGCACACAAAACACACTCAAATACACGTATCTGTGTGCTCAGGAGCACATGAATGCATACATACACCACACAGAAAAACAAGTAAATAAAGACACAGAAATTGATGCTTTCTTGTCCCTTTCCATCAGCCTCACTCCCTTGCTTTTAATGATCCGAGGAAATCACCAGAGCATGGTATAGATGATAAGCCTCCAGTCCTATAAACCCTAGCTGTAAGCTTAACAGACTATTTTATTAGCAAGAGGTAAATTAAACACTGGCTATAAATGTTTAATATAGAATCAGCCAGCTCTTTGAGTAATAAACTGAGTGAACGGTTAACCAAGAATTACCAACTTGTTTCAAAACTCTTTGGTATGCATTACCAGGAAGCTAGAATTTGTTCTTACAGGGATGTAATATATATTTACTGCACATGGAGCTCAAGATTCTAAATTTTCTAATCATTTTAAGGTTCAGTTTTGTGGCTTAAAGGTCATTAATCATAGACATTACTTCAGGAGATGCAACTTTCAGTAATTGCTCTCTTTTTAAAAAGATTTTTAACCTTAATTTGCTTTTATTATTTTTGTCAGGGGAAATTTTGCCTCATATATATGTGTGTCGTGTGCGTGCAGTGCTTTCTGAGGGCAGAAGAGGACAATAGACCATGTGGAAATGGAGTTACAGAGCCACCATGTGGGTGCTGGGAATTGAACCTGGGTCCTCTGGAAGAGCAGCCAGTGCTCTCGCCCACTGGGCCATTTCTCTAGTCCCAAATACTCTCTTCTTACAGTGCTTTAAAGATGGGAACTTCTGTGCTTTGAATGAGAGTAGCCTCACAAGGTTTCTCTATGTAACCCTGGCTGTCCTAGAACTCCGCTCTGTAGACCAGGCTGGCCTTGACGTCACAGAGATCCACAAGGCTGAATGCTGGGATTAAAGGCATGTTGCCACTACCAGCTGGCGGGAGCCTCAATTGAGATATTGCCTATATAAGATCCAGCTGTAAGAAATTTTCTTGGGTTTGTTTTTGGCTTTTTTTTTTTTTTTAAATACAGGGTTTCTCTGTGTAGTCCTTACTTGGAACTTCCTCTGTAGACCATGCTGTCTTCAAATTCAGAGATCTACCTGCCTCCCAAGTGCTGAGACTAAAGTCATGCATCACTATGCCTGGCTGTGTAAGGCATTTTCTTAATGATTGACCGGGGAGGGCCTCGCTCATTGTGGGTGGTGCCATCCCTGGCCAGGTGGTCCTGGGTGCTATAAGAAGGCAGACTGAGCAAGTCGTGATGAGCACGCCAGTAAGCAACACTCCTCTGTGGCCTCTGCATCAGCTCCTGCCTCCAGGTTCCGGCCCTGATTGAGTTCCTGTCCTATCCTGACTTCCTTTAATGGTGGACTATAGTGCGGAAATGTAATCCAATTAAACCCTTTCTTCTCCATCTTATGGTGTTTCATCGTAGCAGTAAAAACCCCAAAGTAAAGGCAATCGTATTTCATCGTAGCAATGGAAGCCCCAAACTAAGACACAGACCTTGTAGAGATTACAGGCAGGAGCCAACGCTCCTGGCTACGTCATTTATTTTCTGACTGTAAAATTATTGGTATTCCTATAACCAAAGGAAGGAATCTTTCCCTTTAGTTCTCTTATCAACCTTTCAGCACCTTGATTCATCTAGAAGAGAATTGTATGGGCAGCTATTTCATTTTCCTGGATAAGACATTTTTCTCTTGAGCTGGGCAGTCATGGCGTACTCCTTTCATCCCAGCACTTGGGAGGCACAGGCAGATGGATTTCCAAGTTCGAGGCCAGCCTGGTCTACAAAGCAAGTCCTGGACAGCCAAGGCTACACAAAGAAACTCTGTCTCGGAAAACAAAAACAAAAACAAACTGTGTGTGTGCTTGAAGTGTATTTACTTGGGTATGCATACCAGAAAGGAAGGTATGTGGAGATCAGAAGACAATTTTGGGGTGTCAGCTTTTGTGCCTTCCACCTTGTTTGATGCAGAGTCTCTTGTTCACCACAGTGTATGCCAGGCTACTGACCTGAGTGCTCGTAAGGAATATCTCACTGATCCACCTCTCCAGCTTGGAAAAACATGAGATACAGGCCAAAAGGCTGAGAAGCAAAAACCACACCGTAGATGCTTATTTGACCTGGCAGTGGTGGTGCACACCTTTAATCCCAGCACTCTGGAGGCAAAGGCATTCAGTTCTGAGTTCAAGGCTAGCCTGGTATACAGAGTGAGTTCCAGGACAGCCTCAGGACTCAAACAAACAAACAAACATCACAGGAACAAAACAAACAGAATAAAGGGGTGGCACAGTGGTTTGAATAGGAACGGCCCCCATAGACTCGTGTGCTTGAATGCTTGGCCTGTAGGGAGTGGCACTACTAGGAGGTGTGGCCTTGTTGGGGGAAGTGTGTCACTGTGGAGGAGGGCTTTGAAGTTATGTATGTTCAATCTATGCCCAGTGTGGTACACAGTCTCCTGCTGCTGCCTTCAGATCAAGATAAAGAAGTCTCCAGCACCGTGGCTGCCAGCGTGCCGCCATGCTTCGCCATGACGACAATGGACTAAACCTCTGAAACTGGAAGGCAGCCCCAGTGAAATGTTTTCCTTTATAAGAGTTGCCGTGGCCATGGTGTCTCTTCACAACAATAGAAACCCTAACCAATCCTTCTACAAATTCAGACTTCCTCTCTAATGACTCTAGCATGTGTCAAGTGGACATAAAACTAGTCAGCACCAATGTGTTTCAAGTAAAATCTAGACATTTTTCAATGACCCTGATGGCTAGCTAGTCTTGCCAACTTGAATACATCTGGAACTAACTAAAACCCAACAATGGAGGGCACAACTGGGAGGGATTTTTGCTTAATTTGACGCAGGAGGAAGACACACCTTTAATCCAGATCTTCTTTTTTGTTTGTTTGCGGTTTTTTTGTTTTGTTTTGAGACATGGTTTCTTTGTGTAGCCTTGGCTGTCCTGGAACTCGCTTTGTAGACCAGGCTGGTCTTGAACTCACAGCAATCTGCCTGCCTCTGCCTCCCGAGTGCTAGGGATTAAAGGTGTGCACCACCACACCACCACCACCACCACCACCGCCGCCAGGCAATCCAGATCTTTTGAGCTAGAAAAACCAATCTCTAATCTGGACCATACCTTCTGCTGGGAGCCTATATAAGGACATGGAAGAAAGCAGCTTTCGCTCTTTGACTGCTTGCTCTCACCTTGCTAGCAAGTCCTTTCTTCTTTTGTTTGGTTTTTAATCTGTGTAGCCTTGGCTCTCCTGGACTTGTTTTGTAGACCACGCTGGCCTCAAACTGACAGTGATCTGCCTGCCTCTCTCTGCCCAAGTGCTGGGCTTACAGGTGTGCGCCATGGTGCCCATCTCAAGTCCTTTTCTTCCCTGGCATTAGGCACTGGTTCTCATGGCAAATCTCTATCCCTCGATATTCATTACAATTCATAACCCTAGCAAAACTGTAGTTATGAAGTAGCAATGAAAATACTTTTCATGGTTGGGGAGGACTCACCACAACACGAGGAACTGTATGAAAGGGCCACAGCATCAGGAAGGCTGAGAACCACTGCGTTAGTTACTTCTTCAGGATTCTAGAGCATCCCGAAGGCCAGTTGAGACATCCAGCCTTGTGCACTGAACAACTACTGGATTCTTGGACTTCCTGTTAACAGCCAAGTACTGTTGAAGTAGCCGGACCACAGCCTGTAAGTCATCCTAATAAGTTTCCTTCCTACATATGCAGAGATTTATTCCATAAGCTGTTACTCTAAAGAAGCCCAAGTAATACAATGACCTAACATCTTTCTTATTGCTTCTGTAATTTAAGTACTTTGCAACACACTGGGATAAGAAATGTCTAACAAGCATCTATTACAATTGTTAAATTGTGAAGACATTATCACTTGACTGTGATTAAGTAAAACTTGTTGGCTGTTTCTAAACAATTAGACTTCATTATACAATCCAACAATCCTATACAAGAGGGAAAAAAGGTTAAAGGGAAACAAGAGTATCAGTTCCACGGGGCGGATCCCCAGGTGTCTCTGGCCTGTGCGCTGGTCCTTTCCTGGATCCATGTGCATTCGTGTTCCAAGTTTGTAGCCTTCTTCTCTCCTCTCCGCCTGCATGTCTGTCTGTCTGTCTGTCTGTCTGTCTGTCTGTCTGTCTGTCTGTCTCTCTCTCTCTCTCTCTCTCTCTCTCTCTCTCTCTCTCTCTCTCTCTCTCTCTCTCTCTCTCTCTCTCTCTCTCTCTCTCCTCGTGCAATGGACGGACTCCTCTCAGGATCCTGAATTCCGGACCCAGGATGGCTCCACTCAGTCTATCACAATGTCAGTCTCAGTGGGGTATCTGTGTTGTTTCCAAGCGCCTTCACCTGGGATAACGCCTACAATCCTTCCCACAAAAACTCATCATCTTTATCCCATACAAAGGCAGCACAATCCCACAGAACAGGAGAGCAACTTACTGCTGAAGGCTGCATCTGCTCATGTAACACCGTGGTTCTAGGCTTAGAATCCCCTGAAAGTTGCAGGGCGTGGCAAAGGGGCAGCTGTCGGAAACAGAGGGTGGTTCTTCACACATTTTGGCTCCAAGGCAGCACACAGGCTCTCCTAAAGGAAACTGCTGAGACTGGAGGGAAAAAGAAAAGCTTTGGGGACTAGGGAGACTTTTGATTTAAGTAATTTGTTTGTTTTTTCAAGACAGGGCTTCTCTGTGTTATCTTAGCTGTCCTAGACTCAGTTTGTAGACCAGGCTGGCCTCAAACTCACAGTGATCTGCCTGCCTCTGCTCCCAAGTGCTGGGATTAAAGGTGTGTGCCACTACACCGGGCCTGATTTAAGTAATTTTTAATGTCTTGAAATTTCTTTAAGTTGTTTGGTATGCCACAGGTCTAAGACAGACAGATAGCAAACCTGCCACAATTTCATTTCTGTTACTATGATAAAAAACACACCGACAAAAATCTATTTAAAGCAGAAGTGTTTATTTCAGCATTAAAATACAAGGTTACAGTGCAGCATTGTGGAGAAGTCAAGGCAGGAACTTCACACATCTCACATCACACGCACAGTCAAGGGCAGAGACATGAAAGCATATACGCTTCCTCGTCTTCAGTTGGACTTCTCCACTGTACAGTTCCGGACTTCTTGCCTAGGGGATGGTGCTGCCCACAGAAATGAAGACAGTCCCACCCAGAGGCCAACCAAACACAGACGACCCTCACAGAGGTCCTCTTCCCAGGAGAGTCCACATGGTGTCTCATTGACAGTTAAAGCTAACCACCATATAACCCATAGCCAGAAGTAAATCCAGGCACTCAAGTTTGATGTGTGGGAAGGCAGGCAAGAAAGGCACCCCAGCATCTGACCTGCTCAGCACCTGCCTCCAAGAAAGTACCTTTAAGTCCCATACCTTTAGGTCATGGGCAATCTAGTTCAGTTTTTGTTTTTCCTCTAGGGCCTCTCATATTTGAGGCAATTGTTTTTTAAAACTGGACTACAGCTCCAACATGAACTTTTACTTGTTTTTGGGTTTTTTGTTTGTTTGTTTGTTTGTTTTGGAGATGAGGATTCTCAGTGTAGCCCTGGCTGTCCTGGAACTCACTCTGAAGAACAGACTGGCCTCAAACTCAGAGAGACTGGCCTGCCTCTGCCCCCACCCCCGAGTGCTGGGATTAAAGGCCCATGCCAACAACACACAGCCTGAACCTAACTTTTTTTTTTTAATTGTACTGAAGATCAGACGAGGCGAAGTGTTCCACCACTGATCTACAACTGCCACTACAACTTGGATGAAATTTCTTCATACGCTAAAATCTCAAGGGGTTACCCGGACCCCTAACTCTCTCTGACTCTAGTGGAATGATCCCAGCACAAGCACCCTACCACTGAGATATACCACCCCCCTGAGATCCTTTCATATGCACACGCGTGCAGCATGTGTGCGCAAGCAAGCGTGTGGTGGACAACGCTTTGCTGCTTATTTTTTGACACAAGTTCTTTAGAGCCTTTTCATCTGAACCTAGAGCTCATGACTTGGCTGCCTGTCTGCTATTCGCTCCTCTCCAGGCCTCATCCTCCTGTCCCCCTAGCACCATTGCCAGCTTTATGTGTGCTGCGAACTCAAACTCAGGTCCGCGTGATTGTACAGCACGCTCTACCGAGCCATCTCCCCAGCCTGCAAGAGTTTCTGTTGTTGAAATGAGAGCTTGCTCTCTTGTCTCCGACCCCGCAACCACCTAGTCTGATCTCCAATTCTCATTGGCTCAAGTCTCCTACCTCAGCCACCGATGCTACTGCAGGTGTACACCACTGCACTCAGCTTCCTCAAGAAATTCCAGTTATAGACAGGTCAGGCACTGAAAGAGTGCTGACTACACATGATTGAAATAAGTTTGCGATCGATTTAATATTTCATTTATGTATTTAGAGAGAAGGAAACAAAAATATTATGTAAATTTTTATTTCTAAAAAGTTTAAAACATACTAACATTGAAACAATTAGATTATATAGTACCTGATAACCCACTTCAACAGGCTGAAAGGAAAGCTAGTCACTTTCTGAAATAAGTTTATATTGTTTTGTTTGACAGGGTCACTTCTTAGCCCAAACCGGCCTTAAACTTACCATACAGTTGAAACTGGCATTGAACTACTGGGCCCTCTACCTCACAAGTCTTGGGACTTGCACCACCATGACAGGCCAAAATAATTTATTGTCTAAGCTTAACAGTAGACAACATGGAGAAGATGGAAGCAATTAGCAATGGTGAAAAGTGCGAAATTTAGAGCTGTTTGGCCAAAAGGCTTTTTAAAAAGTAAATGAAATTATAATTGGGAATACTCTATACCTATGGACCTTCCCAGTACATAGAGTTTTTCCCTTGATTTCCTGTGCCAGGAAGCAAAACCAGAGCCCTGGACATGTTAGGCATGTGTTCTATCACTGATCTACAGCAGACAGTAATTTAAACACAACAAATTTGTTCTGATGAAACTGACCACGTAAGGTTTTGTTTTATTCCATTCTGAATAAAACTGCGGCCACTGGTTTTCCAGTGCATCAAACATACCAGCTTCCGATGAGATCCTTTGCTTCATTTGTGCCCAACAAGGATTGTTTCTCTTCTGTTGAGAGGGTGTGAATTCTTAAATTTCAGTTTTCATTTGTCTCATAATTTTCAAATAAATAAACAAACAGCTCCAGTTCGTCACTTGTAGACTTTTTCTTAGACCGCTACGTCCTCCAAGCTGTCGTCATAGACCCATTTAAAGACAGACTCTTCCGAACACTCTATGGCTTCAAAAAGCCTTTTGAAGTCGTGAGGATACATTCTAATTACTGTCTCTCCAGGTTTTTTCCTTATCTGCCTCAGTATATTGACCGGGTCAACTGTACTCAGTGAACTGCAAAGGAAATACAAGTACACATGCTCAGCTCCCTTTCACAGCAGCTGTCAGCTACATCGGAGAGCCACCGCCTCTGTCCAATGAAGATGACTAACACACAGGATTACATGCAGTTAAGAGGTTCCATATACTGTAGGTACTCCTAACTCTGTACAGAGACTTTCAACTCCTGCCCCTCCTGCCTTTACCTCCCAAGCACCGGGATTATAGCTAAGTACACCACACTTGGTTTGGATAAGAAATATATACATGAAAATCAATGTTAGCCTACAATCTCAGCACTCAGGAATCGGGGACAGTTATTCTTAAAATTTCAGAGCTAACCTGCAACGAAAACCACCAATTTAAATGTAATTAATTCTCACAAAAATTCTCGTTTACATATTATATTTTTAAGTTTTACTCTGAAATAGGGTCTCACCACATAGTGCTGGCTAGCCTGGAACTCACTGTGTAGTTCCAACTGCCTCTGCCTACTGAATTCTGTGATTAAAGGTGTGTGCTACCACACACAGCTGGGGTTTTTCTCTTTTTAATATCCGCATTTAAATAGCCACCACCACAAGATAGCAAGATGAAAATTAGGTTTCTTTTTTGCTTTCCACCCCTCCCCCCAGGTTATGATAAGGAGTGTATCTGCAGGAGCATGGGCTAGCAGGAAAGGGGGAGGGGCCCCCCAGAGAGAGGAAGGGGAAGAGAGAAGCAGGAGAAAAGCAAGAGGGAAATTAGGTTTCTTTTAGTGGTCTATTGGCGATTTAACTTTTGTGTGTATGTGAGTTTTGTTTTGTTTTTGTTTTCTGTGTGGCTCTGGAACTTGCTCTCTGGACCAGGCTGGCCTGCCTCTGCCTCCCAAGTGCCAGGACCACAGTATATGAGGTTTACTCACTCTGTATCCCAGTTGGCCTAGCACTTAGAACACAGGCCAGGAACTCACGTGGCTAGGCTCCTGGGTGCCGAGAGTATAGGCTTGACTTTCTGTGTAGATTCTAAGTGTGGTGGTGCACTTAGAAATCCCAGTCTTGGAAGGGAAAGGCAGGAGGTTCACAAGTCCAGAGTCATCTCAGGCTGTACAGAAAGTTAAGGCTAGCTTGAGCTACATGAAACCCAATCTCAAAATAAATAGTTAAACTAAATTGTTTCTAGTCAACAGTCCTAATAAGGCTATATGGTAACTGATGATAAATTAAAATAACAACACTTTTTCTGTCTTCTGACAATACTTTAGGGACTGCTAGTTACGGGGTGAATGGAGAATACATTACAGCGGCTGCTGGTCTCCTTGGGGGACCTGAGCTCAGCTCTCAGCACCTGTTCAGCAGCTCATAACCACCTGCAACTCCAGCTCTGGGGGATGCACCGTGCTGCTCTGGCCTCCACAGGCACAGCACACACATGCACATACACATAAAAATGAAATATAAATTGAACAAAGGTTTAAAACCTAGGTTTGCTTCTTAAAGATGAGAATAAGTGAAACTCAGAGGGAGTGAGAGTGTGGAAACACTATGCACAACAGGGAGGAAAGGCACTTCTCTTTACTGCTGTCTGACTGTTATCCTATGGGTAGGTGTGTGTGTCATGTGTGTTACCCACAGAGGCAGGCAGGGGTGTTGGAGCCCCGTGAGCCGTAAGTACAGCTGTCTGTGAGCTGCTTCTCAACCACCTGTCCAGCCCAGGAGGGGGTATTTGAAACAGGAAAATGAGACATGGGCACACCCCACTCTACATCCAGATGTGAAAAGCCACCTTCTAACACAAGAGAGCCTCGCTATTTCACTACTTTTATGCTTGTCTTCATTGAGTTTCTACTTACCGTAAATGCTGTATTATTGGGGCACTGCGCTTCCCAAAGCAGTGCTTTACCATGTGGAAAAATATATCATAGTTCAGAGGACTTAAGTTTTCTGTAAATAAAGTCTTACGAGGAATCATTTGAACAAGATATAGGTTTTCTTTCATTGATTTTAATGATTCCTAGACAGAAAGGAAAAGAATTGTTCTCAGTCATAACTATTACCAGAGGGAAACACTGACGACTTGTTTCTTCAAGCCACTTGCTGCACATCCCCACACATCTCTGGGCTTTCTTGTTGAAGGCCTAACACACTCTATCCTGGGCCATGTCAGAGCTCTCTTTTTGTTTTTGTAGACAGGGTTTGTCTTGTAGAGCTGGCTGGCCTCAAACTCACAGAGAGCTGTCTGCCTTTGCCTCCCAAGTGCTGGGATTAAAGGAGTGCATCACCACACCTGGCTTGTCAGAATTCTGAAGAGAAAGTAACCTAGGAGGATGAGATTTGTATTCTGTGTATGACAAAGAGCGGTGTTAGATACTGTTTGCTTAGAAGAGGCTCCAGGGCAAATCCAACGTGTGCCTAGCAAGCCACTCACCACTTCCTGGGCTGGAAGTTCAAAAGGCATCCTTTACCCAACCCAGAGAGCCAAGGTTATCTAGTGAAAATCAGAGCTCAAACACAGCCTCAACATGCCTCCACTGCATTCAACGGACACCACCACCAGACCTAAGGACAGCCTTTTCCTTATTTCTTTTCTTTTCTTTTCTAGTCATGCACTTATTTATTGTGTCTGCACATGTATGTGTGCACAATTTTATTACTGAAAATTTAAGTTAATACAGAATAAAGATAATCTCTTTTTTTAGCAATCTCTCCAGCTTCTAAAGACAATATTAAAGAAAATAAACACAGGGCTGGAGAGATGGCTCAGGGACTAAGAGCACTTGTCTGTTCTTACAGAGGTCCTGAGTCCAATTCCCAGCAACCACATGGTGGCTCATGACCATCTGTAATGGAATCTGATTCCCTCTTCGAGTGTGCATGAAAACAGAGCACTCATATACATAAAATAAATAAATCTCTCTAGAAAAAAGAGAATGGCCTTGTTTGTTCTTACCCCGTTCTTTGACTTTTCTACATGCCCATTTTCATCATACACACTAAATGACGACCAAGGTTCCTAGAGGAAGAAACATAGACAAGATTATTTCTTTCTTTCTGTAGATCTGTGTATGGTGCATGTGCACATGTGGACATGTGTGTGTGGAGGTTGAAGGTTATTTCAGGTATTTTCCTCTATCATTCTTTCCATAGGGTCTCTCACTGAACCTGGGATTATGGATTCTGTAGGCCATCAAGTTCCAAGGATCCTCCTGTCTCTGCCTCCCCAGCCCTGGGATGAGAGGCATAGGCCACTGTGCTGGACACTATGTGGGTGCTGGGAATTGAATTCCGGAGATGCTTTTTCACAGTTTCCACTTTTTGTGGGGTTTGTTGTTGTTGTTGTTGTTGTTGTTTCTTTTTTCTTTTTGGTTTTTCAAGACAGGGTTTCTCTCTGTATCCTTGGCTATCTTAGACTCACTTTGTAGACCAGGCCTGAGTGCTAGGATTAAAGGTGTGTGCCACCACACTCAGCTTGTTTTGTTTTTTAAGACAGGGTTTCTCTGTATAGCCTTGGCTGTCCTAGAATTGCTTTGTAGACCAGGCTGGTGTTGAATTCACAGAGATTTGCCTGCCTCTGCCTCCCTGAGTATTAAGATGGGTTCTTAATTCTTTTTTTTGTTCGTTTGTTTGGTTGTTTTTTTTGAGATAGTTTCTCTGTGTAGCCCTGGCTGTCCTGGAACTCACAGAAATCAGACTACCTCTGCTTCCCAGAGTGCTGACATTACAGGCGTGCGCCACTGCCTCAGCTAGGCTTCTCAATTCTTCTAGTTAGTTCTTTTTAGTCAAAATGCCTCAAGTTGTTATTGCCTTAACAACAACAACAACAAAAAATCTACGTATATCTGGGGGGTGGTGGTGTACAATTATAATCTCTGTATCTGAGAGGCAGAGACAGACTGGGCTACATGAGACCCAGTCTACCCTGACCTGCAATACAAAAAAAAAAAAAAAAAAAAAAAAACCAACAACAAAACAAAGAAACAAACAAAAACAACCCAGAGTCTGGGGCTAGGGCTGTGACTCTGTATTTGGAACACTTGCCTCCAAAAAACCCCACACAAATAAAAGGATAAATCAAATCAACCTGGCATTGCTCAATAAGTGTTAACAATGACTAACTATTCAATTACAATATTCAAATAGCACACTTTGTGTAACAGGTAAAGGGAATGTGCCAAGCTAGATATGGTGACACACATCTATAAACCTAGCATTCAAGGATGCTGAGACAGGAGGAGAGAAAGTCTGAGGTAAGCCCCGGTTACATAATAAAACCCTGCCTCAAAAAACAAAACAATAGTTGAGTGTGGTGGCGTTGCGCGTGCGCCTGTAATCCCAGCAGTAGGGAGACAGAGGCAGGTGGATTTCTGTGAGTTCAAGGCCAGCCTGATCTGTAAAGTCCAGGACAGGCAAGGCTACACAGAAAACTCTGTTTTGAAAAACCAAAACAGACCAACCAACCAAACAGAAAAACCAAACAAATTAAAAAACACCAAAGCAATAGCCAGGTGTGCTTGTGCAGGCCTGTAATCTCAACACTCAGGAAGACCAAGGCAGACAGATCTCTGTGAGTTCAAGGACAGCATGGTCTATAAAGTGAGTCCAGGACAGCCAGGGCCACACAGAGAAACCCTGTCTCAAAAACACAAAACAAAACAAAGCAATATAATATTCACTATATTAAAAAAAATAAAGCATGGGAAAACAGAGGGCTAAAAGTATTTCACCCATCTTACTAGTGATTTCTGGTCTATAGAGCAATTGTAGTGACATAAAATTTTCTTCCTTTGTATGGAGCATGCCTCAAACAAACCAAGTTTCCTAGTTTTATCATGAACCAGTAAGAGAAAAAATTGCCAAACAAGTGTCAGGTTAATCTCTCTCCGGGAGCTGGAGATAGTGCAGGCCTTTACTGCCAGAGCTCAGGAGGCAGAGGCAGGAGGAGCTCTGTGAATTCAAGGCCATCCTGATCTATATTAGGACATTCAGTTGGAGGAGTCTTATGAAGAAGGGGGCATTCCTTCCGGGATGTCAGCTGAGGAGGAATGTTCCCTGAGTGCTTTCTCTGCCTCTTTGAGCTAGCAGGCTTTCACCCCAGCCCCTGGCTCCTGAGTTTTCATTGGTATAAAAATCAAATGATGAGATTTTGTTAAAACCAACATAGGCTACATAGTGACATCCTATCTCAAAATAAAACAAAACTAAAGAAGGTGGGATATAATGAAATGAGTATTTAAATTAGCCTTCAGAGCACAGTCTGCCCTGACCAGCCTGAGGCACACAGTTCTTCTGGCATCTAGGAGTTTACTTACCATGTACAGAAACTTAATATCACAAGCCACTTGCCAAAGTACACTCAACACGTGATACAAATCCGGCCTTTTAGGAGTCGCTATTAGTCTCTAGTGAAAACAAACAAACAAAATTATGTTACATAGAATCATAATCAGTATCAAATGCTATATTTTAACTGATTTAAACTTTTTGGGTTTTGGTGTTTGTTTGTTTGTTTTGAGACAAGGTTTCCCTGTGTAGCCTTGGCTGTCCTGGGCTGGCTGTGTAGACCAAGTTGGCCTCGAACTCATGGTGATCTGCCTGGCTCTGCCTCCTGAGTGCTGGGATTAAAGGTGTGCACCACCACACCCGGGTGACTAACTGTAAACATCAGCATAGTGGCCCACACCTTTCAACCCAGTTTTCGGGAGGCAGAAAACTGTGAACTTCAGGACAGATAGGACTACATAGAGTCTTTGTCTTAACAAACAAAAAGATGAGAACTAAGTACGAAATATTTACCGTAAGTATCTTCATGTAGAATTAACGTTTTAGAAAACAAATGGCACCATATAAAATTGAGTGTACATGGTTCCAATCACAGAGGGCCACTCACAGCTCACAAGAGTGACCTATTAAATCATGCGTCAAGAATCGCTAAGCCAGCTGAGTATGGTGGCCTGTAATTCCAGCACTCGGGAGGCAATAGCAGGCAGATTCCTGTGAGTTCGAGGCCAGCCTGGTCTACAAAGTGAGTGCAGGACAGCCAGGGCTACACAGAGAGACCCTGTCTCAAAAGAACAAAACAAAACAAACTGTTAAGCCTGTAGGTCTCTCTAGCTCTCGGAATTCCAGTTCTGCCAAGCACCTTGCAGACACATGGCACAAACACACACATCTAAATAAAAAGAAATCTATAAACACACATCAGCTGGGCCACAGACACAACTAAGACAGAATCCAGAACCACAGCACAACCACATGTGCAATGAAGAAAGAGCAGTATGTCAGGACTAGGCATTAGGAGAGCCACCAAACTGTGCATCAGGGATTGTTCCGGCTCTTGGCAGACTGAGAAAATGACACCTGCAAGTTTGGCTTTTTTTTTTCTGACTCCCACATGTGCATGAGTGTGGGCACACAAACACACAAATAAATGGTATTTTAAAAATAATAGTTGTTAAGGCTGACTCAGTTTTGGGATCGGCCAGCCTCTGCATCTCAAGTGCGGGATTGACTATGTGGGCCACCACCGCCCAGCAAGGCCGACTTGTGCGAGACACCGAGGATGAAGGCACCAGTGAGTGGAAGGAGTCACTGAGGAAGGACCCCATGGTAAAGAAGCTGTGAGCAAGACAAAAAAAATTGGGTCTCAAGTAGCCCAGACTGGCCTACAACTCTATATTGGACAATGACCGTGACCTCTGATCCTTCCTCTACCCACAAGTGTACAATTTGTTGGATCACAGGTTTGGCTCCTGTGGCCAAGCTACAACCTCAGAAGCATTCTTATATGCCTTGCTGTCATTTTTTGTTTATATATTGTATGTATGAATGAATGGTCTCAAGGATCAGGAATGTAGACGCACCCTACGCGGCTAGCCAGTATTTACTGTCTCTCCGGGTGAGGACACAGCACCCCTTTCTTGCTCCATTCCTCCCTTCCCGTTCAGGGGACATTGTCAGTTGTACTGGAGCAACAGTCACTCACACAGAGCTCTGTAATCTGTTTGCAGATTCTAACAGCAAGGTTCAGGGCTTTGGGAGGCCTTCTCAGTAAAACAGGAAAAACAGCAGAGAGGCCGCTGTTCCTACACCAAGCTCCAAACAGAGCAGACTAAAATCAAACCCAAGCCACTCAGACTTAAGTTACATGCCACCAAGGTGAACCCATGCTTCTCTTTCTTTTTAAATCTGCTTTTCCCAAAAATCAAGGACAGCCAAAGTTCCCACACAAGCCAGCACAACTTGCCAAGATAAACAAAGTCCATCTATACTAACCCTTGTACAGCAAAGGTCATGTGAAGGAACCTGCTGGCAACCAGTTTGCTATTTTTCTACTGTCCAGTATTGGTAAGCAAACACAAACACAAGTAGGATGTAAGAAAATTTTTGAATATTTTGTACACTGCTGGTATCTAGCAAGAAAAACAGTATGGCACTTCCTTAAAAACAATGTAGAGCTGGGGCATGGTGGCACACACCTTTAATCCTAGCACTTGGGAGGCAGAGGCAGGCAGATCACTGTGATTTTGAGGCCAGCCTGGTCTACAAAGTGAGTCCAGGACAGCCAAGGCTACACAGAGAGACCCTGTCTCAAAAAACAAAAAAACAAAACAACGTAGAATTATCACATGATCTAAGCATCCTACTTCTGTATATATGAGCCAAAAACCCTGAGAGCAGGGTCTGGGGAGATGGTTTAGGTGGTCAAGTGTGCCATGGAAGAGTCAGGCACAACAGTGCATGCCTATGACTCATCACTTGGGAGGTGGAGACACAGGGATCTCTGGGGCTTACTGGCCAATCAGTCTAGCCAAACTGGCAAACCCCAAGTCGTAGTAAGGAACCCTGTCTCAAATAAGTAAATCAATCACTAAATAAAGCTGAAGTAAAGAAAGGAAAAGTCTGGGTGTGGTGGGGCACGCCTTTAATCCAGCACTCAGGAGGCAGAGGCAGGCGGATCTCTGTGAGTTCAGGGCCAGCCTGGTCTACAAAGCGAGTCTAGGACACCCAAGGCTACACAGAGAAGCCCTGTCTCAAAAACAAAATAAAATAAAACCAACCAGAGAAGCCCTGTCTCAAAAACAAAACAAATAAAACCAACCAAACAAACAAACAAAAAACCCAACAATAACCAAAAAAAAAAAAGCGGAAGTCCCTCAGAAGACTACAACACTGTCAAAGCAGTGACACCAGTAATCTGTTATTAACCCACCTGGAATTCTTTTTCACTAATAAACATATTCAGTTCTACTCGTCCATATCTGTATATAGATTCACAGGAGTACAGGTCAAACAGAATTTTCCAAAGTATTCGTCTTTCATATTTATTTGGTAGGATTCCAAATATTTTTATAGGAACACCTGTTAGGGATACAAGCACAAACTTGCATAAGGTCTTTAAAACTTTTTCCTATGATCACACTTTACTGATGCCAAGTAAATTAATGATGGTAGCTTTATTTTAATTAAGGAGCCAAGATGGGAGATGACATGTAGGTACGGTGTGCTAGAACCACCAGGGAAATAACCGAGGCCAGCTGGGCAACCTTATCAGAAGAGGTGGGTAAGCACCCCGGAAATGAGAAGCTGTAAGGCGCAGAGCAGGGAACTAGGAAGAGGGCTCAGTCAGCCACGGGTGCAGTGTGCAGGCGTGAGGGCCTGCTGCCAGCACCTATGGAAAAAGCCCAGCACTGTGCAGGCCGCCCAGGATTTGCTGTCGGTCTACACAAATAGGCTCAGGTTCAGGGACAGACACAGGGCGACTGAGGAAGACACTGAACACCCAGTTCTGGCCTCTACCTGCACACACATGTTCATGTGCACACACAGGAATATGTACACATACATAAAGAGGGAAAAGAAAAACAAAAGTTGTTGTGCTGGCTAGTTTTATGTAATTTTGACATAACCTAGAGTGGTCAGAGATAAGGGAGCCTCAGTTGAGAAAATGCCTCCATAAGATTCGGCTGTAGGTGCGCCTGTAGGGCGTTTTCTTAATTTCTGATCAATGGGAAAGGGCCCAGCCCATTGTGGGTGCTGCCATCCCTGGGCTGGTGGTCTTCCGTTCTATAAGAAAGCAGGCTGAGCAAGCCAAGAGGAGCAAGGCAGTAAGCAGCACCCTTCCTTGGCCTCGGCATCCTATTCTGCCTCCAGGTTTCTGTCTCAATTTCCTTCCATGATAAACAGTTAAGTGGGAGTGGAAGCCAAATATACCCTTTTCCTCCCTAAGTTGCTTTGGTCATGGAGTTTCATCACAGCAACAGAAACTTTAACTAGGAAAAAGGCCCTTTCCTCTTGGCACTCATGGGTGTAGCTACAAAACACCATTTAAAAAAGATTCTTGGGCTGGAGAGATGGCTCAGAGGTTAAGAGCACTGCCTGCTCTTCTGAAGGTCCTGAGTTCAATTCCCAACAACCACATGGTGGCTCACAACCATCTATAATGAGATCTGGTACCTTCTGGCGGGCAGGCCCGCAGGCAGGATGCTGTATACATAATAAATAAAGAATTTAATAATAATAATAATAAATAAATAAATAAAAAAGATTCTTGGGAGGTGGGCGTGGTGGCATACACCTTTAATCCCAGCACTCTGGAGGCAAAGGCAGGCAGATCTCTGTGAGTTCAAGGCCAGCCCGGTCTATAAAGAGAGTTCCAGGAGAATGACAATAGCTATTATACAGAGAAACCATGTCTTGAAAAATCAAAACCAACCAAACAAACAAAAATGGCAAAAGATTCTTGGGTCTGGACAGATGGCTCAGCAGTTAAGAGCACTTGGTGCTTCTGCAGAGGATCCAAATTTGGTTCCCAGCACCCACTGTGAGTTGTTCACAGTGACCTTTAATCCAGCTCCAGGAGATCCGATGCCGTCTTCTGGCTTCTAAGGCACCCATATGCACATGCACATACTTACTTACAAACACATTACACAAACAAAAAGAGCCTCCTGCTGAGTCAACATCTTAGTTCTGTTCCCCACTTGTCCCCTATTCCCCGCCCCGCCAGAAAACATCATGGGGTTAATACTGACACCTGACCAGGACTCCTCTAGACCGCAAAGAAGAAAGCGGAATCAGAGTCACAGGAGCAGGACAAGCACTCAAAACTGGACTTCTGAAGGCCTCTCCTCAGGTGAGACTGTTATGTATGAGCAGACGGCAAGGGTGCTTCCTGATGAAATGAGCATCTGTGACCTGATCTAGAAAGGACACCCTAAAAGCGACAGGCGACCAGGTGCAAAGCAATCAGGTGAGAAGACAGGGTTTCACATCCGCCCAACTCTCCCCCTTCACATCTGTTCCTTCTCTGGTAACAGCAGACACTAATGTAGCAGATCTACCCTGCTCTCCCCTCTTCTTTTCACTTTCACTGGACAGGCTTGCCCCAAGCACACGGGCTGTAGATTGCCTTGTGGGGTCTCTGTGTCTCAGCCTCCTGACAGCTACGGCTCTTTAATCTTTTAAGTTGTCTGACTATGTGCCTTTCTTTTTTTAATATTTATCTTTATTATTTTTAAATTATGTACAGAACAGTCCATCAAGAGGACAGTACAGTTTATGGACTCACATTGACCACAATACACAATGCCAATTCTTTTTTTCAGCCATAAGGACCAAAATTACAGGGAAATTGAAGAAACTGAAGGTTATCATATTAAGCAAAATAAGCCAGCCCCAGAAAGATAAATATCTTTTTTTCTCTCATATATAGTTACTAGATTTTACACAGATACATAAAATCATGTATATAGTGGAAGTTTTGGTTTCTTTCTTTCTTTCTTTTGGTTTTTCAAGACAAGGTTTCTCTGTGTAGCCTTGGCTGTCTTGGATTCACTTTGTAGACCAGGCTGGACTTGAACTCACAGAGATCTACCTCCCTTTGCCTCCTGTGTGCTGGGATTAAAGGCATGAGTCACTATGCCTGGATAAGTTTTGGTTTCTTAAAAAAAACGCAGTTATGCTATGTTTTTGTTTTAACCCCAAGTGTGGGATATGGGGCTGCTTTTAGCTTGTCCACAGCTGTAGAGAGGCGTGGTGTTTGCCAGGTGAGATAATTGAACTCTGAGAGGATATAAATGCCAGAGCACTGAGAGGAAAAGGAGTCTGAGGAAGGAGAAGGCTGCTGCGGGTTCATCCTGCTGCTGCGCTTGCTGTTTGCTGTTTAGCTGGACATCCTGATGACTGACATTGGTACTGCCCTAAAGACCCTAACCAGCCGGAAGTAATAAAGAAACCCAAACCTCTTCTCCACACTAACCTTCTGTCTCTCCTACCTGTAGTTGGGGCGATGCAAGGTATTAGGAGAAATAAGGAGTGCAGAACGGAGAAAAAGGTATAAGAAACCCCAATAAAGTAGCTAATGCGTATACCTATACATGTATGTATATTATGACCTGAAAGTAGAAGGAAAACTATTTAAGAGATCAAAGAAGGCTAACATAGGCGTGAAGAGGGGAGTGTGGGGGCCGAGGCGGCGGCTCTGCGGCTAAGAGCACCAGCTGCTTTTCTAATGCCTTCCCAGCACCCACAAGGTGGCTAACAACTGTCTAAAATTCCAGTGACATGGAAACTAATGTCCTCTCTGGTTTCCATATGGACACTGCATGAACATGATGTACAGGCGAAACATGCAGGCAGAACACACATATGCACAAAGTAAATAAATGAATAAATCATTTAAAATAACTTTAAATAAAATGGTAGTATGAAAGGAAATGTCTATGAACAACACATATTTAAACATAATTTATACGAAAATGTCCTATGTAAGATAGTCCCATGTATAATGACTATATAAAATTAAAATTCAATAACTAAGCTTCCTTTTCCCCTTTCATGTATAACTTGTCCTTTATAGCAATAAAATGGTTATTTATATACAGGAAAAGGGAATGGCGCATTTAGTGAAAGAGCAGTTGTTTATGAACAGATCTAAATCTCTCTCTATATATATATCTAGTAAACAAATGAACTAAAATGCTGTTTATAAAGCTTTAGTGAAGGTGTTTATTAGCTTTAGTGAATGACAGAAATTACCTGCTGACCAAGGAACTGCTTTTATTCCCAAATTCTGAAAAACTGTATGTGAACTGTATTCTGGTCTGACTATCTCCTGACGTCTAGGATCCATCTTAAAGAAGTCACAGTGAACCACTTGCAGCTCTCCAGCATTCCTCCTTAAGGACTGAAGAGACGAAGAAGTGACGTTAGAAATTTCATCATCATATACATCTTGCTTCAATTTAAAGATCGACCTCAAAAATAAGAAGAAAAAATTAAAACAGCTGAGCATAATGGGGCACACCTGCAATCTCATCACTCCAGAAACTGTGGCAGTAGAATTAAAAATTCGAGGAGGACCTGAGTTACACAATAAATTTAAGATCAGGCTATCTCTATAATATAGTGAAATCTGGTCTTAAAAATCCAATGGCAGAGGGGCTGGAGAGATGGCTCAGTGTTTAAAAGTACTGACTGCTCTTCCAAAGGGCCTGGGTTCAATTCCTAGCACCCTCATGACAGCTCCGACTGTCTATAACTCCAAGACAGGACACCCTCACACATACATGCAGGCAAAACACCAATGCATATGAAATAAAATTAAATTATATATATTTTTAAAATCCAATGCCAAACATGCACAAAGCTAAGGAAGGCTCTCCAGCACCTGAAATAAAATAAAGTAAGTAATTCAAAGATATTACATAAAGATAGAAACAGTCCTAATATACTTCAAATTTAACAGAGGAAATAAAAATCAACAACTTCATGAAAAAAATCATAGTGCGACAGTTTTCTCAAGAGGTCTGAAACAAGAGTAACTTCCACTGGCCTGGATTCAACCACCAGTACCACATTAAAAAAACAAAAACAAAAACAGAAACAAAACTAAGGCACGATGGCACACATTTAAACCCCAGCACCCAGAAGACAGAAGAAGCAGGTGGATGATGCCGGCCTGGTCTATAGAGCAAGTTCCAGGACAGCCAGGGCACACAGAAACCTTGTCTCAAAAAACTAGAACAAATATTCACCAATGAATTTTTCTTTCTTTTCGATAATTGCTTTAGCTGTTCATAAAGCTGCCTCTTTTTGGAGGGTGTGGGAATGTTAAGACAGGCCTCCCACAGCTGGAATTACAGGCTCTTGGGAGGCAGAGGTAGAAGGAGCTCTGGGAAGCTGAGGCCAACCTGATTTACCACAGTTTTTGTTCTCTTTTACAGAGCTGTCAATTACCAAAACAATGTGTTTTACAAGTGTTTTTGGTTCTTGTTTTGTTTTGGTTTTTTCGGGGGTGGAGGGTGGGGTAGGGGTGGCTCACCATGTAGTACTGTCTAGTTGGAAATTCTAAATATAGACTAGGCTAGCCTTGGAACCTACTGACTCTCTCCTCCTGCCTCTGTGCCAGGCTCAGAACTGTAGACTTTGTGCTAGGCCAACTAGCCGTTCTCCCACTGAGCACAGATCCACCAAAGGCTAACAACAACGCAATACTCCAAAGCTTCCTTTTTAAAACATCCAATCTTTAGACATCATAGCTATTTCCACAGTTTTTTGTTGTCACACGGCACTTTAAACTCAGGTCACTCATTACCCATGCTTTCAGGAAGTTGGCATAGATAGGTATGTTTCCTGAATTAATTTCCTCTCAAGTGGCCAGCGTCAGGTAAAGACTCAGACACACCGAAACAATCATTCGAAAAATAACAAAACAGCACTCTGCAAGTGTATTTGCCATCTCAAACCTTTTTTTTTTCTTCACTTGAAGTCCTAAGTCAAAAGAGTTTACACAGACCGAACCCTTAGCACTCACTCTTGAATTTTAAGCTCACAAAGGGTAGGGACACAACACAGCCTTCCAAAGATGGCGACACAAGCTTAGTGACCAGTTATATACCACTTAGCTAGAACGGATAGGAAGCTGAATGTGACACTTCCTCCCGATCTTAAGGGAACAAACTACACTCACTTAACAAAAGGCACATCAGCAACAGAGAAGTGTAACAAGTTTATTCTGTTCAGCTTCTTGGGCTCTGTGTTTGTGCCACACCTTCCTTCTGGGAAAAAGGACTCATGATCTGTGGTGAATCAAGGTGGGTCAGAGACTATGTTTAGAGGCAGCACAGAAAGCTTACCACAAAAACCACAGGCTCACGGTTTGCTTTGCAGGGAATCAGTCCTAGTTTCTTTGACTGCCCTTTGGGAAGAGAAGTTCTGCTCTCTATGACTTGATTTGAAGGAGAAAGAGGTAAAGAGATAGGAGGGCAGAAATTCTTTATTTCTGAAGCTACACCCGAGGGCTTCTAACTGTGCTTTATTTCAAAATATTCAGCATGTCAATGTGTCACACTCTGGGATTATCATTTTCTGGGCCCCAATAGGAGTTAGACGACAGCTTTCAGATTCCCCAAGCTTTTAGCTACTCAATAGGTCCTAGTCTTTATAGCGCTATTAGAAGAAATTATGTGCTTAATTTTACTTCTTTAACCCACTCAGAGTTAGTGGATGGAACAACAAATTATTTTAGGAACATAAATATATACCTCCAAATGTGGAATAAAAGTCTTTTCACTTTCAAAGGCAACCACTCTGCCACCGGCTTTAAGTAATGCCTCAGTCAGGATTCCAGGACCTGGCATATTAACAGAAAAACTTTATTTGCAAAATAAGCCACATAGTCAGTCGGTCTCTCACTCTCTTTTGGTGTGTGTGTGTGTTTGTGTATGTGTGCACGAACACAATGGTTTTTGAGTCTGGGTCTCACTGTGTAACTCTGGCTGTCTTGGAACTATGTAGACCAGGCTAGCCTCGAACACACAGAGATCAGCTTGCTTCTGCCTGATTTTGAAGGTGTGCACTATTGAGCTTGGGATTAAAGTGTGTACCACCACACCTGGCCATAGACTCTCAAAGCAGACTTTTACTTTTTTACTTTTTCAGTCTCACAGCATTCCCAGATATGAATATATATGATTAAAAGCTGGGCAGTGGTGGCACATGCCTTTAATCCTAGCACTTGGGAGGCAGAGGCATGTGGACCTCTGTGAGTTGGAGGCCAGCCTGGTCTACAGAGCGAGTTCTAGGACAGCAAGAGCTGTTACGCAGAGAGATCCTGTCCTGGAAAAACAAAACAAACAAACAAACGTGATTAGGCAGTTAACTTGAACCCACAACATCCCAACAGGTAAGCAGCAGAGCATTCCAGTACATCAGTGACAGCAAAACTTACACTCCTAGACGAATGTCACTATTTCTTAGAAAAAACATTATATAAGGTTGCAGCTTACCTCTTACTCATGGACTATCTGAATGTTTAGCCATAAAGACTATTGTCAAATCTAAAGGGAAGCTACTTTCTGTAAGAAGTGATGCTTTAAAAAGAAAAATAATCAATGAGAACGCTCAGAGGGCAAAGGCGCTTGGCGTCAAGCCTGACAACTTCATTTCAATCACCGAGACCCACATGGTATAAAGAAATGACCCTCGCTAAAGTTATCGTCTGACCTAAATACGCCTGCACACACGACATATAAATCTAACTTAGGATATTAGGGATGTAAAAACTAAGGGCAAACCGTCTCAACTCACCTGGATTGCACTCTATTATAAGTTGACGGGATGTTTTTTGGTGCCCTAGCAGGTCTCGTACCAGGTTCTTGGCTAATTTTTTACTTGCTATGTGGCGCGTAGACTCGGATCGACCCCTGGATGCCCCAGAGGGTGACTCCTCGAAATCAAGATCAGACAACCGCTGCGGATAGAAGTCAGAGTAGCCACGGCGGTCCCTTGCTTGCCAGTCTTTCCGCGTCACGGCTCCTAACTCCAGGATGCAAGGGCGACCGGGTCCCGCCAACAGTGACAGCGCCAGCCGTGGAGGCCGCCCAATCGCCGGGCCCCACATCCTCCTCTAACGTCCACCCCAACCACCAGCTAGGGTAGCTTTTCCGAAGAACAAGGAGCACCACATCCCACGTGCACAAACCTCAGCGACTCGCTAGGCCAGGCGGAAGTAAACATTACAAATGGCGCATGGGAACGACCTAGCCTCACCCCTTTCTTCAGTCGCTTCCGCTTCCTCCCAGGCTCCGCCCCTAGAAGCCTGTGAGTAGACTCTCCGGGTGTGTCCCGGCTGGAACTCTATGGTCGCCCGCCCTCGGCACTTCCACTCTAGCCGCGATCTTGCACTCTATGCTCCTCGGTCGAGCGGCTAGCCGGGAGGGGCGCGCGGAGGGAGGCGGGGCGCGAAGGCTGGAGGTGTCCGATCCTCCAGAGCCGCGGGAGACCCGAGTCGGCTGTGTGACAGCTCGTCGGCCGCCATGTCAGCGAGCAGGGCTGGAAACAGACACGGCGCCTGGCGGTAGCCCTTGCGTTGCCTCGGATGCCCAGGTGAGAAGAACAGCCGGGCTGCAATGCATCCAGCCGGCTCGCGGCGGCCGCGGAGCTGGGGAGAGCCGCTCGCTCCTCCCCGGGCGCTGTCCACCCGGGAGTTGCAGCGTGTCCCCTGGCATCCGCCCCCTCTCGGCTCTCCTGTTTTTCCCCGCTTTTTTTGCCGGTATGCTGTTGTCGCGCGTCGCGCCAATTTCTCCGCGCGCGCTTGCCTCCCCGGGGATCCTGCGGCTTCTACTCCGCGTCAGTGTCTCTCTGTTCGGTGGCCCGTAGCCCGTGTCCCCTCCCCTGAGGGTGGCTTTTATTTGCCCCCATACCCTGTTTCCCTCCACTGCTACCTTTTTGGTTGTCAGTAACCGCCTAGTGTCACCCTTCTTGTCCTCCCTCTGGGCCAAGATTTACCTTTCCTTTTTAATATGCATGTTTGCAAGACTTAAATTTAAGGCTGGGGAAAAAAATTAAGATTTGAAAGCTTAAAATTCCTTCCTGTGTTTAAAAGGATTAAAGCCTTAGGAAGCTTCTCTATTCTCTGTGTAAACTTAGTTAAGCACATTGTACTGTAGAATGCAATTTAAAAGGCCGATTGCAAAGACTAAAAATAGGATGCTCTAATGGGAATTTTGGCAGTCTTTGGGGCAGTGTTAGAAGATCCGATTCTTTGAGAGTGATTTCAGTGTTTGGGGATCGCACTCAAAGCTTTAGCCATTATCCTTTCCATCAAGGCAGGAAGCTGCGGCCAATCAACTCCCTAGTTTAAAATATGTACAATCCTTTCTGCTTACTCTGCTGGCAGCTTAATTGAGCTTGGCATTGAAGTGCACAAGGAAAGAGTTTCTGAGGAATGTGTCACCTGCCAAGTAACCTGGAGATTATCCTTAGCTGATGAAACTCAAGGGCATGAAGAATTGACACCTCGAGATGGCCTTTTTAAAAATAAATTAGAACACTGTAGAAGCTATTAACTGTTGTGGAAGTCCCGAGGATTCGTTCACTGATCTTAATTTTCTTATTTTTGTTTTGGTTTAGTTTTGTTTTTTCGAGACAGTTTCTCTGTGTAGCCTTGGCTGTCCTGGACTCACTTTGTAGACCAAGCTGGACAGTGCTCCTCCTGCCTCTGCCTCCAGAGTTCTGGGATTACAGGGTTTTGTTTTGTTTTGTTTTGTTTTGTTTTTCAAATATTTTTTTGTTATTGAAAAATTTCTAGCGAGGCATGGTGGTACAAGTCTGTAATCCTAACATTCTGGAGGCCTAGGATCCAGCAGTTTGAGTACAGCCTGGGATGTGTAGTAAGTTCAAGGCTCGCTTAAGGTATATTAAAACTGTGTCTCAGAAAAAAAAAAAAAAAACTGTGTCTCAGGAAAGAAGAAAAGGAAAGATGATTGCCCCCCAAAATGAGCATTTATTTGATAAACTCAGAAGTACTCTAGATTTATGCCCCCCAGCAATATTTTAACAGTCAAATATGGCAGAATGATTTTTTTTTTAAGTATCAGAATAACGGCAAAATTCACTTACCGTATTTTTCGGACTATAAGACGCACCTGACCATAAGACCAGTTTTTAGGGCAGTAAAACAAGAAAAACAGTAAAAACATCAATGGGACCATAAGGTGTACCCTAATCCCCCCCACACACACTTTTTGGGGGGAGAAGTGCACCTTACGGTCCAAAAAATATGGTACCTAGTGTATCCTTGAATTTTTCACATTTAAAATAAACCTCTTAAGGGTATGTAGCACAGTGGCAGACCACTTGCTTAGTATGTGTAAGGCCCTGAATTCCTTACCTAACACCTCAAAAGGTAAATATACTTAACACTGTGGGAAAAGCACCTTTTAATAATGTAATGATGCCTATGGAACACAGCCATACCAGCCTTAGAGAAATTAGGGCTTGTTTGGTTTTTTGAGTGGTTGGTGGAAGAGAAGTTGTATTTATTCCCCCACGCTTCTTTTTTAAGGGTCAAACCCTGTGTCTTGCACAAGCTGGGCAAGAGCTTTGCCACTGAGCTACACCTGTGGTGCATGTGTGTGTTACATGTTTGTGTGTCCATGAATGTGTGGTGTGCCTGTGTGGTTCCATGTCAAGATGACCTCCTCTGTCACTGTCCACTTTGTTATTCTGAGTCCACGGTCTGTCCCTGAACCTGGAGCTCACAGATTCTTTTGGGCTGGCTAGCAAACGGTCTCCAGGGATCTGCCTGCCTCTGTCCCCTAAACACTGGGGTTACAGATTTGTATCTTTGGGGATCGGGACTCAGGTCTTCATGTTTGCGTGGCAAATACTTTGCTGCCTGAGTGGTCCTCACCCTTTGTTAACTAACTTTCCTCCTGCCTTTGCCCAGATTGCAGGCATGTGCCATGTGCTCAGCTGTTTCCCTTTGCGTGGTGTCAATAGTCTACCTGTTTGTGTCTGCATGTGTTTGAATAATACAGAAAACCCTGCCTCCAGGGCCCCAGAGGCTAGAGAGAGAGAGAGAGAGAGAGAGAGAGAGAGAGAGAGAGAGAGAAACAAATGTCCATTTCACTTTTAAAATGAATCTTATAACCAGCACTTAGACCTACACTTTTAGAAAAACCTAGTTAAGTTATTTGTGGTCACATTTTCTTAGCAGTTGTGGTTTTTTTTCCTCCTGTGCTGATGTTTGCCCCTTTGAAGTCATTTTTCTTTCTAATAGAGAGCCTGCTGGTTGCTTTATGGCTGTTTTAAAATTATTTTTCTATTAAGTTATCATAATCAAATTGCTTGAAAAAGGAAACTACTGTTTCATTTTGTTTTTCTTCCAGCCTTTAAAAATGAGAGCTGAAATTGGGAAATACTGAATGCTGATTCTGGTTTGCTTCAGAATCAAGGCCGGATGGGCCAAGCATCATTCAAAAGAAATGGAAGATAATTCTAAAACTTTTATAGCAATGCTATTTACCAGGTGGAAATTATCTTAATGGCTTTACCTCTCTGTATATCATAGTTGCTGCCCTATTTTTCAAGATTTCCCACTAAATCTGCAGCTCTGATGTGGTTTACACGCACAGCATCTCAACTAAGACTGACCCTGCTGCAAATGTTCAAGAGTCACCTGGAGCGAGTGCCTCCCTCATTCGTTGGCACATAATTCTAAAAGTGGTGCTTGATGCTTAAAATGACTTTGCACCCTGGGAGTCCGATTCTCTCAGGATACATAAAAAGCCCCTTGCTGCTGCTGCTGCTGCTGCTGCTTCTTCTTCTTCTTCTTCTTCTTCTTCTTCTTCTTCTTCTTCTTCTTCTTCTTCTTCTTCTTCTTCTTCTTTCTCTTTTTCTTCCTAAGTGCTTCCATTCTCAAACTGAGAAGATTCTATGCAGGAAGAGGGTTCTAGGACGTCTCTTCCTGTTCAGTGTTGACACCAAACTCTGCTTCTTTAGTGAGCACTGATGCCCAGCCCTTGTTCCGTGAGTGTCATGAACTGAATAGAGCGCCCAGTCACTTCCTGGGGTGTCACTGTGACAGTTCTTTACATCTGCGTGCCCACAGTGTCTCAGGGCTGTATGAGTCTTTGTCTACTAAGTCTGTTGGCATCGAGTAGGGAGAACTCGGGGGAGGCCCCTGGGAGTCGCTGAACTGTGTTGTGAAACAGGTAAAGTAGTACCTCCTTTTTCTTTGTTGAGAGCGGTTATTTTCTGAACAGGTTTCAAGTACTGCAAATGGTTTGGGGGACGCGGTCCTCTGCAGCACGGTGTTTCTTACCAAGGGCAAGGAAATTTGAGGGGCAAGATATATATGGAAGAGGAGATGGTATTTCGGCTTTGAAGCTGTGGGAACCCAGGTTTATGTTTGTTAGAGGGAAGGGTGGCAGCTTTACATAAAGCTGCTGGCACACCATCCAGGTACCTGCCAGGAGCTGCCTCGCAGTAGGGGCGGTCATCCCAGTGGAACCATCGTGGTTTACAGCTGAAGTAACCTGGGGTCCGGCTGACCTCTGTGGGGCGTGGCCTCACCCGGCATCGGTCGTGTCTTGACTCCTGCGTTCTAAGAAATGTCCTAATTGATACTCCTTATCATTTATTTGTTTTTTTGGCTTTTCAAGACAGGCTTTCTCTGTGTAGCCTTGGCTGTCCTGGACTGGCTTTGTAGACCAGGCTAGCCTTGAACTCACAGCGATCCACCTGCCTCTGCCTCCCGGGTGCTGGGTTTAAAGGTGTGCGACACCACAGCCCGGTTCCTTATAATTTAATACAAGAGACGCACCTGCTTCCTTGATCAAGGAACTAATTATCTAGAATCCTGCCTTTGTAGACCGGCACACAGGAAGGCAGCCTGCGGAGTGTTTTCAGGAGCAAATACAGACTTGGAGAAGGTGGCTAGACTAAATTTTTGTGAGAGATGTGTACATTCTGGTAGTGTTTTCACTTGCATTTAAAACTAGACAGTTGGCTATTGGCAGCCTTTGGATTGATAAAAAGAATACAGACTACAGAGAGCAAAATCGAAGATGTAGGCAAAAAGATGTAAAGTATCACTCTGCAGGAGGACCAGGTAGACTGAGCTAGTCCACAGGCTAAGAGCGGCAGTTAGGAATAGTGCAAGCTTCTGGCCAAATGGTACATTGTAGCATCTCCTGGGTGCATTGGGAATAACGGACAAGTTGATTGTGTTCATTTGTTTCATTTTAATAACCACTTTAATACCATGTATCTCATACAATTGTGCTATATAGCTTAAATATACAATGAAGTAAAACTTGATTTTTTTTTTTTTTTAGAAAGCAACATTCTGGGTGTAGAAGCAGGAGGGCGGTGAGTTGGAGGCCTGAGCACCTTAGGTTAAAAAATATTTTTTTTTTATTTAAAGAGAAATAAGCTGGGTGAAGCAGCATGTACCTGTAGTCCCACCCGTGGCAGAGGCTGAGAAAAGGAGCTTACTTGAGGCCCTGGGGCCTAGGATCAACCTGGATAACACAGCTAGATCCTCTCTGGAAAGAAAATTTCAAACTCATTGTTTCCTGAAAATTAGCCCCAGTAAACTTATTTGAGGAAGAAAATCGATAGCCTGTTTCTTTCAAAAGCTCCTTTAATGTTGGAAGAGCATCCAAAAAGAGTTGTCGGACTGAGAAAGTCCAGCATCTTTAAACTGCTGTGCTGCTCTCGCCTTGGTTTTGAGCCCTTACAATTTATATTAACATAGACTTTCCCTGTGATCATTCCCATAGAAAAATACGTTAAACAAAGGGATATTTTTATTTTTTAAGCAATTGAAGTAATTCATATAGAATATTTCTTAAGTATGATATATTTAAATGCTTTGAATTTTTATGATAGTTGGGGATTTCTGAAGGTATTTTAGGCATGGCTTTGAAATGACCATATTTGGAGATAGAAACCTTGTGCCATGTTACCACTGCACTGCATCATGCTAGCTTAGGACTTCCTTTTTTTTTTTTTTTTTTTTTTTTTTTAGGACTGACTGGCCATTTGGAATGGAAAGATAGTGTGTACCTATCAAAATACTGACAAATATTCATTTTCTCTATTCCACTATCTAGTGAGAATTCCAGAACAGTACCAAATTAGCAACTTTTATTGACATTTGGACATTGGCATTTTGACAGTATCTACGATTGTTAGAAGTGACATCATAGTGGATAAGGTGAGGCACACCTTTAATTCCAGCACTTAGGAGAGGCAGAAGCAGTGGATCTGAGTCCATGGCTAGCCTTAGACTACATAGTAAGTAAAATCTTGTCTCAAAAAAGTAAATAAATACAAAATAATTAACATTATCTTGTAAGTATATTTGTTAAATTTTCTTATGAGGATGTCTACATTGTTTTCCTGGGGAAACTACCACCCAGTAGATCATTGCATCCTGTTTCTGTGTTAGTTTTTGTTTTGTTTTGTTTTGTTTTGTTTTAGAACTCAGTGTTATCAGGAGGAGGTGTTCTAATTTCAATCAAAGCACAGTAACCTCTTAAGGTACTTACAGATTTTTAAATTAGTGATTCCCTTAAAATATGTGTGCTCTGTGATGCAGCAGAACGTTGCCTCCCTGGGTGTTTGAGAGTACTGCTTTGAGGCAGTTTGGCGCCTGCTGTTTCTTGTGTTCTATGCATGCCTAGTCCTCCTGGGCCACAGTTCCTGTCTTTTGCAGGTACAGTTCTTACTACTATAAACTTAGTAGAATGACTGGGCAAACTGAAAGCCGTTGCTAAAGATTTCTCAAGGAGGACTTAGTCTGTAAAAATGGGTTTTACTTACTAAAGCTTAGTGTATTTATGTATTTATTTTTACCTTATGAAGTGGCAAAGATTTGGGAGTTGCATAGATTATGGATAATGTTTGCTGAATCCAAGTATAAGGTATATAAGTTATAAAGATTCAAGAAAGTAATCCACATTATTTCTGCCTTCATACCCAGCATAGGTAGAAGGAGGGAGTAACCAGGCCTCTTCTCAAAGCCTATAATCCCAGGACTTGGGGTGGTGAAGCAGGAAAAATGCCACAAGTTGGCAGGTTCTTCTCTGCTACATAGTGAGTTTTGTTGTTTTGTTCTGTTTTGTTTTGGGTGCTGGAAATTGAACCAGGAATAAAAAATAAAAGATAAAACTTTTAAAATTGCACTCGTGTGTGTGTGTGTGTGTGTGTGTGTGTGTGTGTGTGTTTACACTTATGTGCACATGAATGTGTATGCCAGAGGACACATGTGCAACACAGGCCCATATGAAGGTCAAAAGAGAACCTGTGAGAGTTGCTTCTTTGCCATGTAGCCCAGGGGCTTAAACTCATGTTGTCAGGGCTGGTGACAGGTGCCTTATCCACGAACTTCTCACTGGCCCAACCCAGGAATTTGTATAGTGTAGGCAAGAGCTGTGCCACTGAGCTGTGTTCCTAGTGTCCCAGATGTTTTGCTCCAACTATTTTTAGATTTGTTGTGGAATTGTTTTTACCATGTTGATTAGAGATATACCTAAAACATATTGTAAACACTGTCAAAAATAGAAGCAATGTCAGGTGTCTTCCAAAGTTTAGTCATATATTAAACATTTGGATTAGAAGAGGATAAACGGGGTTTGTTTTTGTTTTTTAATTTTTGTTTGTTTGTTTGTTTGTTTTAGAGAGGGCTTCTCTGTGTAGCCTTGGCTGCCCTGGACTTGCTTTGTAGACCAGCCTGGCCTCGAACTAACAGTTATCCTACCTCTGCCTCCCAACTTGCTGGGATTAAAGGTGTGTGCCACCATGCCCACTAAATGGTTTTTCTTAATACTACTTGTGAACTCCAATTTCAAGGCATTTAGTTGGTGATGAAAACTCATCTTTTCCTAGCAATTTTTCTTAGTATTACAGAGTAACCGATAGTAACCTCTAGCAGACAGGAGTTTGTATATTTTGATTCTTACAAGCCCCCAGCTACACTGTGGAGAGCTTTGCTTTTATGCAAGGTTCTCCCTCCCTGACAGCATCAACGGGTAGGTATACCTAGGTACTGAGCCAAGGTTCTGCATTAGGAGCCCTCATCCAGGCCGAAGTAGCAGCTATTCTAGGAATGTCTGTTAGAACTAAGGACACTGCGTGCATGGGTGATGCGTCCCTCAAAGGTCAAGAGCCCAGGGAAGCCTTCGGTGGAGCGTTCCCCCTGGTCCTTAGGACTGTCTGGCCAGAGCCTCAGCGTATTGCAGCGTGTTCCCTCTCCTGCCTTCTGCCCACTCTGCTGAAACGTTGGGGTGCTCAGGCTTCTTATAAGTCTTGAAAATATTATTTACCTTGTTCCTCTCCTCAGTTAAAAAGTATATCTCAAAAAAGAAAAAAAGGCAATTGAATTTTAACTCAGGGAAAACCTGATTATTGGGGCTGGGGGGGGGGACTTTTTTTTCCTGTCTAAGAAAGTTAAATAAAAACCTATTTAGCAGTCAGGGTCCACCATGTCTTCCGTCTGTATTGACAAGTGTGATGGATTAGCCAGGAAGAAGGACACATTCCAAGGGGACATGAGGACATTTCTAGCCCACCTATGGCAACTACACATCATTCTGAGGGGCAAATGAAAGGGCATAATCTACCAGCAATCCTGCAAAGAAGTGCTGGGAAGCATTCTCTGGTAACATTTTATTATTGGTTTCCCCTTCCTTGCTTAGAATTTCTAGCTTAGGATAACCTGTCTTTACCCTAGAAATTTTTTTCTTTTCCAAAAGCTCCTATACAAATACAGTATTTGGGATAACTTGTTTCAAAAAAGCATGTTAGCTGGGTTGCTGTTTTGTTTGTTTGTTTGTTTGTTTTTGAGACAGGGTTCACTGTGTAGCCCTGGCTGTCCTGGCACTAGCTATGTAGACGCCTGTAGACTCTTGCCTCCTGAGTGTTGGGTGAAAGGGAGCTGCCTTCAGAAATGATCCTTTACACCTCTCTCTAGAACATTCATGGCAATTTGGTCTGTTTTAAACATCACTTTTTGTCCCTTGTGTTTTATAATGAAGAGTTATTCCTGTGGGTAAGTTTTTATGGAAAGTTCAAAGTCGGCCTTGATTTAGGATTAGAGTAAAGGGGACCTGTGTTTTATCCTGAAGAGCATCCCAGGGTGCAGAAAGGAGCTGGAAACAGGCTTGCTTGCATGCATATTCTGTAATGAAATAAAGGAGGTGCAAATTGGGTGCAGGCAGAAAGATTATCTTTGAACAGCAGATGTAGAGGCATTCCTCAGAGATGAGAGGAAAATACTGGCTTCCATGTACCGTGCAATAATTCTGTTGTGGTCAGGTTGAGGTTGACAGCAGGGATGGGTGGGTCTAGAGGCGAAGGTTCCAAGTAGCCTTTGCAGAGGTATTTGGTCCTGGGCGCTATGTTCGAAAGGCTCTAACCAGCTCTGAAGCTGAGCTGAAGCCAGGTAGACACCGTGCTGATCACAATTGTCCTCTTCTTTAGCATCGTGTGGACTGCCTGTAAGAGATATGGGGTAGTGGGATGGTGCCCATGTTGAGATTTGTTTGAGTGTGTCAAAGAGAATATTTTGATGCTTGGTAAAAATATAAAATGGGATGACATGACGTAAACTGAGCGGCAGACGTAACATGTCATTATGGATTTTTGAGACAGGAAGAATTATTTGTTCCACAAGTATGTGGAGCCAGTGTTCTTATTATGAGAGACAGAAAGGTAGTGTTCTCTGAAGACTAATCTGCCTCTGCTATGCAGGAGAGATGGATAGGGACATGTGAGGCCCTGAGCCTTTAATTAAAAGTAAGAGTTATCCTAGACATTGTAATTTCTTAGCTCCCGAAACGATAGCACTGTTTCTGCTCCTTATTTGGAAGAATAGGAGAGATAGGCTGACAGACTCTCCACTTAGGTTTTACAACCCAGTTAAAATTGTGTTTGCCATATGAAGCATTATACTTTACCCGAGTTGAATTAAAGAAATGAATTTTAATTAACCCTAATCCATACAAGAGAACATACCATAATATACATATATAAGAAAGTCAGCTTTGGTGAATAGCATTGAAGTGTGTAGGCTCATGAGTGATTCTGGACCTGGTGTTACTGCCTTTGAGCTTGATGGTTGATCTTGGAGCCATCGGTAATCAGAATGTCACTAAGTACAGTGGGATTGTGGTACCGATGCTCACACAGAGCACTTTGTGTAAGTCTCTTACCAGACATCTGATGAAAAATTAAGTCCCTCAAATATAGACATGGGCCAGTGACAAGGCTCAGTAAGTAAAGAGTCTTGCCACCAAACATGAAGACCTGGGTTCAACCCTGAGGACAGTATGGCAGAAGAGAACGGACTCCCAAAGTTGTCCTCTAACCTCCATGGGTGGTTCTTAGTCATGTGTGCACGCCCAAAAGTGAGAGTGTGCTTTATGCACGCACACATAAATAAATAAGTGTAATTTTTTAAAAAGCAATTTATTTCTCTTAAAACAACAAATGGTTTTATGTGAATTTAACTTATTTTCTTTTAAGAGGGTATCAGATCACATTATAGATGGTTGTGAGCCACCATGTGGTTGCTGGGAATTGAACTCTCTGTCTCCCTCCTTCCTTTTCCTTTCTCTCCCTTCCTTAATTTCTATTTTTTGTTAATTTGTTAGTTTTGAGGCCAGGATTCACTCATGTAATTCTCCATGTGGCCGAGACTGAGCCTGAACTCAGGATCTTCCTCCTGCCTTTGCCTCCCAAGTGCTGAGATTGTAAGCTGCACTGTCACGCCCAGTTTGGATCTGGTTTTGAGCTAATGTTTCAAGTAAAACTAGAGAAGAAACAAAATGGAAAGCCTAGGATAAAGTTGACCCTGGCCTAATTCCATTTGTCTTTCTATTTTATAGTATAACTTAAAGCGGTTACTTTGCCTTTCTTTGCACTTGTATATGAATTCTTTCAATATGCATAGCACAGACACTTGTAATTACAAACTCAGAATTTTCTCACATTGTGATGTCAGAAAGCAGAATGAGCCCATTGATTTAATTCACTTTAAGAGCAACTAATTCAGCGGGCGTGGTGGCGCATGCCTTTAATCCCAGTATTCAGGAGGCAGAGTCAGGCATGTCGCTGTGAGTTCGAGGCCAGCCTGGTCTACACAGTAAGTCCAGGACAGCCAAGGCTACACAGAGAAACCCTGTCTCAAAAAACCAAAAACCAAAACAAAACAAAAAGAACAAGTAGTTCATATGCTCTTTTGGGAATTCGCTGCCTTGGCCAGGCCATGTTTAATCTTTCAGGGACAGAAGTACCCGTTTTCAAGTTTCCCCATCTCTCTTTTTTCTACTAGATAATATTTGTGGATTTGTTAAGTAAGGTTAAAATATCGTCTTATGTAATGTTTTTGGTTTTTACGCCTATGTCCTTAGGTAAGAGGCAGTGAAGGTGAAATTCTAGTGTTGTCGTTCAATTGGACAAGCATACTTAGTACCTTTTCTGTGCTCTGGGCTGTGTTGTGGTTAGGGTTGCAAAAGACATTCTCTGTTGCCAAAAAATCTTGGGTTCCAGTTGGGCAATACTAGCAGCACATGCATGAAATAACCTGAAAGAAGCCCAACCGAGAGAGTACACCTGGACCCGACAACGCGCTGCTTATAGCCCACGGAATACTAGGTCTCTGAAGAGGTCTCCTTGTCCTCGGTGTTAGCTGTGCCTCCCGCTACGGCCAGACTTTACTAAGGTTGATAGTGTCAGTTTCCCTTCCCGCTTCCCCTAACTTGTCCAAACTCTCACACACAGCTCACACTCCATCCACCTTGTTATGGAGGCTTTGCATCCGGTGACGTCATAGGCTGTGGAGCTCTCTGCTGTGTTGTCAGTCGTGGTCCTGTGGACAATATGGCTATGGCCCTGAATGAGTAGCCTAACCTGTTATTTCCTCAGTGTCCATATCTAGGGCATGGCCTTGTTGATAACAGAGTTACTATGAGCTTGGTTCTGTAACATTTTTGGTGTCATCCTCACACTCCAATCTTGTGGTTACCCTTCACTGTAGAGTTCAAGCATCACTTGCTTGAACTTGGTCCCAACTTATTGGGTGTTTTATTAGGTTCTGTGTAACACCCATTCCTTTCAGCATGGAGTTAGTATCTTCATGTCTTAAGAAAACGTGCGTTTATCCTGTGGCTTTGAGATCCCTGCTCAACTTATTCTTTTTTCTTTTCCCCTCCTGTTGTTGGATATGTCTTTATCCATCTTGGTCAGTTCTTGGTTCTCCACTAACGTGTAAGTCAGTTCTTCTCCAGTGATAATAGCAATAAGTTTAACATATCTTGAAAGTGCCAAGCATCTTGCTATCACTAGAAAATTAGCCATTTCTCAAATGACCAATCAGATATTTTAATACTGTAACGCGGTATAAAACAACTGAGACTGCCATCTAATGTTTATGCTTGTTTTTAAAAAGTGTACTGAGAAGTCTGGGAAGATGGCTCAGTGGCACAGAGCTTGTCATGTGCGTACACAGGCTTGAGGTGGGATCCCGAGAATCCACACGAAGCCAGACACGGTGGTACACATCTGTAATCCCAGAGCTTCTACAGTGGAATGGGAGGAAAACAGGAAGAAGTCAGGAAAGCTCATGGTCCAGCTGGCCTGGCAGATACGTGGAGAACAAGAGACTCAGTCCCAAGGTAGAAGATAAAGACTGACCCCCAAGACTGTCTTCTGACCATCACTTCGCATGCCTTGTGTGTATGCAAGTGTGTGTGCACTTACATACACACTTACACTCTCTTTCCCTCTCCCCTTCCTAAGTAATTGCTCTCAGGGCTTCTCAATAAAAGAGAAAGTGCATTTGTTCTGCAGCCACTCCTTGCTTCTGTGATGGTTGGAGCACAAGAGCTTTGAAGGAGTGGGGGTTTTCAGGAGGTAACACATCTGGGTTCAACCCTAAGTCTGACACTTGCTGGATAAGCCTGAACAGGCTACATATCTTTGTGTCTGTTTCCTTGTCCATAAGATGGGAAAGATAATCGTGTTTCTATGCAAATGAAATAAAACATGCACAGAATGTCCGCATATGCCCAGCCCTCATTAAATGTTCAACAAATGATACATGCCTCAACGGCTGGTTTGAGAACGGAATGGGTATTTATGCAGTGGGCTTGAATTTTAACAGGGGGCCCTTGTACCGGAAGCAAGGCACCCAAAGAAAGTGCTGGAACGAAATATGTCACACAACTCTAGGTTCTCAAACATCTCTGTTCTCGAAAGTGGTGGGATGGGTTGTAGTGTAGGAACATAGACAGTGGAAGGGACAGAGAGCTTCTCTGCCTCTTGCTGTGAGCTCTCTTTTTTTAAAAAATAAAGATTTATTTGTTTGTTTGATATACAGTATTCTGCTCGCATGTGAGCCAGCAAGCCAGAAGAGGGCACTAGATCTCATTATAGATGGTTGTGAGCCACCAAGTGGTTGCTGGGAATTGAACTCAGGACTTTTGGAAGAACAGGCAATGCTCTTAACCTCTGAGCCATCTCTCCAGCCCTCTTCCCTGAACATTTATAACCATGGCTCTTTGCTGAGCTACTAAGTAGCCCTGGCTAGTAAGTCCAGGTGGAATGCCTTCTAAGAGCCAAACACTTGTGAGGGAGTGATTCTTCATCAGCCTGCGCAACCTCCCCCCAGATGAAGTACACAGTATGGGGCTCACAATAAAAAAGTACCGAGTAGAGCGGGCAGAAACAACTTAAAAGTGAGCCTGTGGGGAGGGGAGCAGACTCTTCAGGGGGCGGGAGGGGTGGCTCGGTGGTTAAGAGCACTTCATGCTCTTCCAGAGGACCCAGGTTCAATTCTGAACTCCCACAGGGCAGCTCACAGCTAGCTGTCTGCCACTCCATTTCTAGGGGTGTTGGTACCTCTTACGACTTCCTTGGGGAAGAGAAACACACATGGTGCACAGAAACACACAAAGGCACTGTGTCTATACACATAATCTTTTTAAAAAATTTTTTCAGCACAAACTATAAAGAGAAATTACAAAAGAGATGTTAAGCAATGGAGATGTTAGGATAAGGGAATCTAACGTACATCTAACAGGATGTGACGAAGGAGAGCAGTGAGGATGGGGGAGATTCACAGAAACACTTGATATTTTTAGGGCTCACAAACTGTCAATACTAAGACTTGAAAGCACATGGAGTCCTAAGATGAGTAAAAACAACTAGCTGCCTATAGAACGCACAGCAAGAAATGTCTTTGGTCAGGCACTGGATCTTACAGGCCCAGACAGCCAGGGCTGCTTATGAGAGTGTGCTTGCTATTTTGTCCTTACAGGCTGCCGTACCCATTTCCCATGTGTTACCTGACTCCTTCCTACAACAAAGAAACAGAGACTCAGAGCTGAGCTAATGTGGCTAAGAGTTACAGCTGGCAAGCCAGGGCGCCTGTCTGCGACCCTAGGGAATGCCTCCAAAGCCAGCTTTGCCTCATACGGATGCATCTTCTCCCTAGCTAGTCCTGGTTTCTTGTTTTGAAATGTCACTCTGGTGTCTGTGATTTATGGAGTGAGTCTGTTTGTCTGTCTGTTTTCCCTCCCCTTGTTTTTGAGAGAGCCTCACTGTGTAATAGCCCTGACTGGCCTGGAACTTGCTCTGTAGGCTGGTCTCGAACTCATAGAGATCCTCTGCCTCTCCTGGGATTAAAGGCGAGCACCACCACGCCCAGCTAGGATTTAACAACCTTGAGAATGCTTATGAACTGTACCAAACTTCTAAATTTAAGTGAGAGATAACATTATCAGTTCTTGTTTTTATTGATGCTTTCCTTTAATTTTTGAAAATAGGCTTTTGTTTTCCATGTCAATTAAGGCAGTCAAGACAATCTCCCACAGACATGCCTACAGGTCACCTGATCACACAGTCCTTCATTGAGACTGTCTTTGTCGTATCAAGGTGACAACTAGAAATAATCGTTAACAACTGCTGACCCAGTGTCTGTGAGGCCCTAGAGGGCTTGAGTTTGGTTCCCAGCACCCAGGTAGAGAGGCTCATCGAATCTGACGTCCTTTTCTAGTCTCCTCAGGTACCTACACACACGTGGCACACATTCACACAGATACATATGTACACATAAATAAAAATGATATTGCTTAATTCATTCGCATAGCTTGTTACTTCCCTTCAGCGTTCTTACTCCACAGTCTGGCGGTTAGGACCCGGCTTGCTCACCCTTTTAGTTTGCTGGTTTGTTTCTTCTCTTGTTGCTTCTTCTCTTCAGGACATGGGTGCGAGGACTGTGGGAAGAACCCCCGCATCTCTCCTGTCTCTGCTCTGGTTCTGCAGAGCTAGGGATGGACAAGAAGGAAGGGTCAGGATTCAGATTCGTGGGCCATATCCGAGAAGGCAGGGGCAGGTACATCAGGCTGGTGGCGGTTCCTGCCAGATGGCACAGTGAGCAGATGGGGATTCATCTCTCTCTTGGGCAAAGCGTTCAGCGGTCCAGAAATGGATGTCACCACTGGGAGGATGATCCTCATGAATTTCAATCCCTTCATGAATAATTGATGGATCCTCTGTGATGTCATGAATATGTGGTGGCTCCTGGATCATGCATTGCTTCTTTGGCATCAGGCTCTGTGCTGCTGTCTGCACGAAACCTTTCATGCTGTTGACTTCTATACTTGTTTTCTGTCCCCTGCCCTGAAGCCCGGGCTGGCTTTGACTTCTTCCTGAGTGTGTCACACCTGGCTCTTCTTTCTTTTTCTTTTCTTTTCTTTTTTTTTTTTTTAACTTTGGTGACAAAATCAGATCTTCTTAGGCCAGGGGGGAAAGCCATGTGCCACCAAGTCTGACAGTCTGACCTCCTCCTGGGGATCTGATTGGTGAAAGGAGAGACCTGAACGGATATCCCCAAGTAGTTTTCCTCCAACCTCCGCAGCCGCTGATCCCGTCCCAACACACACACACTAAATATAATTTAAAATTTTATGCCAGGCGTGATGGGGCACGCCTTTAATCCCTGCAGAGGCAGAAGCAGACAGATCTCTATGGGTGCGAATGGTTAAGAGTGGGCAAGTCAGGTGTGGTGGCGCATGCCTTTAGTCCCAGCACTCGGCAGCCAGAGGCAGGCAGATCGCTGTGAGTTCGAGGCTAGCTTGGTCTACAGAGTGAGTCCAGGACAGCCAAGGCTAACACAGAGAGACCCTGTCTCTAAAAAAAAAAACAAACAACAACAACAAAAAAAAGAGTGGGCAAATCTCTTCTCTTATTAAGTAAATATATCTTGTTTACAGGAGACTGTTACAATTGAGAACATTAGCATCCGGGAACCCAGTCAAATCTTGCAACTTTCGGGGTCAGAGTTCAGCTGCCATGTGGAGACTTATTTTGCTTTGTTTGTGTTCTAGTCGTAAGTCTTTAATGCTGGCCAGATAGGAGCTTTTGGTTACAAAGAGCACTAGGTGTAACACCTGGATTGTGTTCAGAGTTCACAGCAGGCATTCTCCTGGATTTGGGGCAGGGCTAACATGTTCCTATTCCAAGGCCAACATTTGTGTCATTGTTTTTCAAGATAAGGAAAGGCAGACAATAGGATGCCAGAACGAAATGTGCAAAATTGCTTGTCAGACCCAGTCAACTGGAAAGTGATATTTGTTTTAGGCTGGAAGGATTAGAAAACAAAAGGCGGTGACCTTGTAAACTAAATTAGAACAAAGTGCTAAAGTTAGGAGGAATGGTAGATCTGGAGGAATGAGATAAAAGAGACAGCAAGAGAGCTCTTTAGAGCCATGTTTCTGAAGCCCGTAAGTCAGGTGTCGGTTGTCCATAGACTCAGTGCTGCATCTGTGTGAGGCAGACTCCAAACTCCCAAGCAATAGGGTGAACTTTGGAGCTGATATCAACAATGAAGGAAAATGAAGACATGACCACTTCTAGGTATGCTTGAAAGAGTTTATTGTAAATATGAGGGAGAATTTAGCGAGAGGCCAGACTGAAGAGGGCCATGAGAGGATGTGAGGGTAGCAGAGAGCTGGAGACAAAGAGAAGAGAGAGAGAGAGAGAGAGAGAGAGAGAGAGAGAGAGAGAGAGAGAGAGAGAGAGAGAACCAAGAGTGCATAGGAACCCAAAGAGAGAGCAGCCAAGAGGGCAAGTGGCCCAAATGGCTGAGTTACATAGGAGTGAGAAGCCTAGGGGAAGGGAAGCCCAGCCCCTGGGAGGGAGAGGGTTAGTGTGAAAAAACGCTAGGAGGAGCCACAGGTACTGAGGGAGTGAGACCTGTCTGGGTTTTCTTTGGGACCTGACAAACCAGACATGGCATTTTAGAATGCAGGTGTCTTTAAACAGTGCAAAGCCATCTTGAGGGGGGAGGTTGCTGGAGAGCAACAAAACCATGGCCTTAGGTAAGACTGGCAGCAGCTCCTGTAGGTCCAGTTTCCCACCTTGCTACTTTATTCTTTCCAGGAAACTCCCAAGGCCCTCTCCCAACAGACCACCCATTTCTTCAGCATATGTACCTTCTGTTAGTCTGTTTCCGTTTTTTGTTTCCCCCATGCTTTGGTTTTTGATACACAACTTTTATGATGTATCTAAAATATTTTGACTTTAGGTATGAGGAAGGACCAGAAGCCAGGGATGGCATGACCCTGAGGTTAACATTGTGAAGATAAGTAAACAAGTAGTAGAGCTTAGTTTTAAAGGCATATAGGATCTATTTCTGTCATAAATATTTACATTGTCATATTACACTAATTACAATGTCTGCACCAGGAAATGCCTGTAGCCTAACTTATATTAGCAAGAATGAGTTATTATGGAATGAGTCACCACAAACCATGACTGTGACTGTCAGGGCAGTGTGACAGAGCAGCGTGGACAAATAGAAATATAGCACAAGCCATGTACTTAATCCTGTGTCTAGGAAAAGCCTCTCCCCTTCTTGGTTCGTGTTGGAGTGAAACACAGTCTTGTGTACGGCTGGCTGGCTTAGCACTCTATGTAGCTCAGGTTAGCCTCAGACTCATGGCAGTTCTCCTGCCTCCGCCTCCTAAGTGCTGGGTCTACAGGCATGCACCACTAAGCTCAGCTAATAAGCTTCTTAAAATTACATTTATTTAGTGTGGGGGGGGGTGCTTGTGAGCCTGGCAGCAAGTGCCTTAACTCACTGAGCCATCTCACTGGCCTTGTTTTGAGATAGGGTCTCACTGTGCTACCAAGGCTGGTCTCCAGCTCTCTGTACCACACCTGCCTCAAACTGTGATCATTTTGCCACCTCTAGTTCCTGGGTGCTAGGATTATAGGTATGTGCCACCATGCCCAGTGCTTAATCTGTATTTTGATTTCATACAATTTACAGAGGTTAAAGGTTCAAATACAGTGTTCCACATGTAGTTAAGGCTTCCAGTTACTGAGTTGATTTCCATTTTAAGTTACTTATGTAAAATGAAAGTTTCAGTTCCTGTCGATTCCTGTCACTCATACACTTGACGTGTATTTATCACCTTACTCATTAGTTATGAGCCAGTACTACTTATATCTTGCTGGTGGACTGCTGTGTTCTTTGACAGATGCTTCCACTGTGTGGCCACGTGTAGGCCACATCCAGTAAACCAGCATCAGATTGTGTGAGTTCACATTTCGCTTCCTCGGGTTACTGGTGTGGTTACTGGCATAGCCCGGAAAGTAGCATTTTAGCTACATTTTAAGGATAGAAGACTGATAAGCATTAATATACAGAACTTATGAAGACTACATTTTCTCATATTTAAATACATGACAATAGATTTCATTATGACTTTTTTTTCCCTTTGAGTTTGTTTGTTTGTTTGTTTGTTTGTTTGTTTTGAGACAGGGTTTCTCTATGTAATAGCCCCTACTGTCCTAGAACTTTCTTTGTAGACCAGGCTGACCTCGAACTCACACGGATCTACCTGCCTCTGCCTCCAGAGTGCTGGGATTAAAGGTGTGCGCCACCACGCCGGGCTCATTACAACATTTTCATACATCGTTCCTATTGATCATTCTTTTCCGCACCCCTCCCCTCCCACCCATTGCCTCCTTCTGCAGTAACCCTCCTCTGCGTTCATGGCATGTACACACTGGTGTTCTCTCCACCTCCTTAATATCCTTTCGCCTCTCATGACCTCTTTCTAGTTTCTCACACACACACACACACACACTCACACACACACATTATGTATGTGTGACTGGGATGGTGGCCCAATTGGTTAAGTGCTAAATACACAGAACATCTGTAAGAAGATTACATCCCTGTAATCCCAGCACTGGCAAGATGGGGACAGGTGAACTCTCTGGGGCTTGCTGGACAGCCAGCCTAGCCAAGTCAAAGAACTCTCTTTAAAAGTCCGTGGAAAGCAATGGAAAACTCACAGCGTCAACTTCTGGCCTCTACACTTATGCATGTGCATGTACATTAACACAAGTGCACACAAACATTAACTTCTATGATCCAAGTATGAGAGAAAACAGGTAGCACTTGTGTTTCTGAACCTGGTTTATTTCACTTAACTTAATTTCTAGTTCCGTCCACTTTTCTGGAAATGTCATGATTTCATTTTGTTTTGTTTTTTAAAATTCTTTTGTTTTTTTTTTAATTAAAGATTTATTTATTATGTAGACAGTATTCTGCCTGCATATACACCTGAAGGCCAGAAGAGGGCACCAGATCTCCTTACAGATGGTTGTGAGCCACCATGTGTTTTCTGGGAATTGAACCCAGGACCTCTGGAAAAGTTGTCAGTGCTCTTAACCTCTAATCCATCTCTCCAGCACTGTTTTTTAAAATTCTATTGTGTATGTGTGTAGCTAGCGTTTGCTACTTTGTGGATTCCCTTTTCTCTGTTCCACCCTCTCCACCTTCATTAACTCCCTAACACTAGATAGGAGAGAAAAAAGAATAGAGGGGAAAGGGGCAAAGGTAGACAACTTCCTGCGGGTTAGGGGCGGTAAGTTCCTTGAGACAAGTTTGTTTGCCATCAAGATATCTAATTGTTTTCTTCTCGTTTCTTTGGGCACAACTACTTGACAAACATCAACCAACAGCATCCAGCCAACAACAGCCACAGCAACCCCACCTCTCTGGACCCTAACATTTATATCCCCTCTGAAAAGTTCCCAGAATTCCAAATGTCACACACTCGCAGAAACCATCTGTAGCTGGCAAAACACGCCCCTGCTAGAGCACAGGGCAAATCATAGTCATCTGCTGTGAAGCAGCCTCTTATCCCCACCCCTGGGATTAAGACAAACATATTCCCATAACATTTCTGTGTGGTTTTTCAGTTAGGTCATTTGATCCTTCTATTTTTAAGTGTATGTTGTTGTTGGAGACAGGGTGTCGTGTAGCCAAGGCTGACCTCAGACTTGCTGTGTAGCCAAGGATAGCCTGGTCCTTATGCTCTTCCCTACCAAGTGCTAGGATCCTGGGTATATGCCATCATACCTAGTTTGTTTTTAGTGTTTTGTGAAACCCCAGCCTGATTTCCATAATGGTTGCATCCATTTCTGCTCCCATCAGTAATGAATAAAGGTTGTGAGCATTATCTGAGTTTCGTACATTCAACATTCATTTTAGCAAACAGTCTGGAGGTCATGGCAGTTTTCTCTGGTTCTCAGTTGGCCCTCAGGCTGATACACTGTTAACTTCTAGAAGCTTCCACTAGTGCAGTGCTGCAGGCAACACTCATTACTAAAATGTGAAAGTGAATTTTTGACTGGCATTTGAAAACTATTTGAAGTGAGTGTCAAAGAACTCCAGGGTGTGGCTTGACACTTTTGGTGTCTGTGTGTGTGTGTGTGTGTGTGTGTGTGTGTGTGTGTGTGTGTGTGTGTGTTTTCTCTGTGTAGCCCTGGCTGCCCTGGACTTGATTTGTAGACCAGGCTGGCCTCGAACTCACAGAGATCTGCCTGCCTCTGCCTCTTGAGTGCTAGGATTACAGGTGTGCACCACTGCATCCAGGCCTTTTCTAACTTTTGACCTGACTGTAAATTGGCAAATTCAAACTTAGGAGTCAGCCTTTATTCTTATTTAGAAACTTGGTGTGTGAAAATTAAAGTATTTCAGTCTGATTTGAATGAACTAAAGAAATATGACATTTACAATCTCCTTAAGTATTTCTAGTCACTAGTGTACTTAACTATTCCTGTATATTGCCTTTCACTTTAATAGCACCGCATTTAAATGTAAGAAAAATGAATTAAAAATTTATATGTGATCAAGTTTGTGCTTTTAATAAAATAAAGATTTTATTTTATTTTAGACTGCTCATTTAGAACGTTTGTTTGTTTGTTTGATATCTCTTCAGTGAGGTTTTCTGGCCTTTTGTGTTTTGTATAGGCCTTCTTTGAATATATTGGCTTGAAATTCTTTAGCTGGAGGATCAACGTGTCAGATGACTTCCACTGTACATATTTGGAATGCTATTTTGCCACAAGAGTCTGGAAACTTGGGCAGACTCACTGTCATGCTTTTAAAAGGCAAAATATGTTAGTGTCTGTGCTGTCTTAGTGATTCAGGGTTCCTGCTGACTTGGGGAGAATTGTTCTAGAGATATGCATGGAATAGCCAGAGTGTGTAGACAGAGTAAGTCCGAACACAAACCCCCACGTCAACTGCAGACTTAGCACAGGTTTTGAACCACTGTTTAACCAGGCCTCCTCAGTCCTTTCTTCCATTACTGGCAGGAAAATAGAAAAATATGACATCTTACTTTTAACTCTAAAGCTGGCAGAGTTTGCTTATGATTAGAATTCCATTAGACGTTCATCCCATCGTTCAAATTAAAGTATTCTAATCGCAAGGCTTGAAGAATGCAGACAGGTGCCAAGCACTTTGCATCAGGTCCCTTTACCTTTCTGAAAAGGGTCAGGCTGTGGATGGGAATCCATGCCTGACTCCTCCTTTAGTAAGAAGCCATGTGTCTAAGAGCTGTAGGAGCCCGGGCCAGGCACCGACAACCAGGACCTAGGAGTAGGTTGTGGGCATTCAGAGAGCTTAAGTGTAAAAACACATGCTGAGATAGTGCAGAGCACTAGTGGGGAGGACTCGGAGTGACTTGCACAGTGCTGCTAAGGAGTCTGAGGACAGAGAAACCGGCCAGGTGACCCGGGGTAAGTGACTTTTGAGCCAGGCCTTGATGCATTGCTAAGTGCCCGGCAAAAATAAAATACAGAAATAAGCTCTTGGAAAGAGCAAGAGACCCAACATTAGAAAACATTTGCAGGCTTTCCCTTTGAAAGTTAAACTAATCGTATCATCACAAAAGAGTAGGAGGCAAGTTGTCTTGAGGCCCAGAAGAGGGACACTTATGTTCCTGGGAGTGGCTGCTTCATTTCGATGTGTGGGCCCACCCCAGGGCCACCCAGAAAGGCTCTCAACAGAAGGCAGAGGGCTCCTGGGAAACCATTTATTCAGTGATAGAGCATTTCTCAGGGAAGAGAAAAGCATCGACAGAAACTTGAACTTGGTCATTGGGGGCACTTCTCTGTTAGGGTGGGTGACGGGCAGGACCACTAAGTGAGGTATATTTTTTAGTTCCTTTATCCACAGAACACAATGGTTGAGAATCTGGACTTGCCTATGACTAGTCCTAAATGCCAATTCTTTTTTTTTTTTAATTTTATTTATTGTATGTGAGTACTTTATCATCAGATCACATTATAGATGGTTGTGAGCCACCCTGTGGTTGCTGAGAATTGAACTCGGGACCTCTGAAAGCACAGACGGTGCTCTTAACTGCTGAGCCATCTCTCCAGCTCCCTAAATGCCAATTCTAAACTGGCTGATAGGAATCTGCTTTTTCAACAATATAACAGGACTAGAAAGAACCATCTTGGTGACGATGAGGACTGAGTCTGCTATATGAATACTTTTATCTGGTGTGTGTCAAAGCTTCAGAAAGCTATAAAATACACTTACCAACATGTTTGTTTTTGATACAGGGCCTCATGTAGCTGGGCTGTCCCCCAGGTGCTGAGCCTCCTGCCTCTTTCTCATGGTGGGTTCCAGGTGTGTACATCATCCCAGCTCCCCAGGGAGTCTTGTGTGTATGTGTTCGTGTGATCACATGTGCATGGGGAGGCCGGATCTTAGATGTGTTTCTTATGAGCTGTGTACCTTTGTTTATGTCCATACATGTCCTCACTGAGCAGGCTGGATTAGCTGTGTGAGCCCACGTGATCTGCCCGTTTCTGCCTCCCAGCAGTGGGAATTACAAGCACACACACCCACATGCGGCTTTGTTGCTTGGTTATTGTCTGGAGACAAGGTCTCACTATGAAGCCCTGGCTTGCCCTGCACTCAAGAGTTCCTCCTGCCTCTGCCCCCCAACTGCTGGGATTAAAGGTATACACCACCACACCCAGCATCATGGCTAGCTTTTTAAATGTGGGTTCTGGGGATCAAAGCATGTCCTTGTATTTGAAAGGCCAACATTCTGCCCACCGAGCTATCTCCCTGGCCCTGACCAAGTGATTCCAACCATTGATTTCTAAATATCTTAGTCACCTGAGACAGGATACTCAGAGGAGACCTGTAAGTACCACCGGGACTGCATGAGAATTCTCTACTGTAAATTGATACCTCGATATTCTGCAATAAGCTTTTTCAGCAGCATAATAGTATTGCTTATAATCAGAGCCTGGTCATTTCTAGAATGTCTAGAAAAGCTGGTTCTGAACATACAGTAAGGTCAAGTGACCTTGAGTCAACCACCAATGTGTAACACTGGCTTGGGAAGTAACATTTATTAAGCATTTGCTGTGTGGACCAAGTGCTCTCCTAAGTACTTTACCTGTCCAGGTACCTAAGCATCACAAATGACCTATTGCCAGCTATAGTAGCATACCAGAAGGCCGAGCATTAAAGTCATGAGTTCAAGGCCAGCCAAAGCTACATAGCCGACTTGCGATCTGTCGGAACAATTTGACAATATCCTGTCTCAAAAGAAACTTCAAGGATGTTAGGAGCAGAGTGATGAGTGACTAAAGGCACTTGCTGCCAGGCCTGATGACCTGAGGCCAGGACCCACAACACACACGGTAGAAGGAGACAGAAAACTCCTACACGTTGTCCTCTGACCTTCATATGTGTGTTTTGGCACACACAAGCCCACACAGAGATATAGGCAGTCAAGCACGTGTACACACACAGACACTAAATATGTATTTGAAAACTGCCTAGGAGCATGCAGCTTAGTAGTAGAACAGTCACGTATGGAAGTCCTGGGTTTAATCCCTGGCATCACCAAAAACAAAACAAAAAATCCACCCTTTGAGATAGGTACTCTGCAGTTCCACAGTCACACAGATGAGGAAAATGAGGAGTGCGGTTGCTAGGCAACTTGCTTAATGTTTCCCACGGCAAGGACACACTTTGAACCTAGGTGTGCCTCAGTCCTCAGCCAGTGTATTGAACTGCCTAGAATCTGAACCAGGAAGACAGTTCTGGGTCCAGCTCTGCTTCTGTTCCAGGATTATGACGGTATTTGTTTCATTTCTCCATCTCAGACACAATACGCACACCTCCAGTGTAGCCTGGTTTTGAAGGCCAGAGGTCAGCTATGGGAAGTGGCTGCCACAGTATGTGGTGTGTCAAGGAGACTCAGCAAGTGCTGGTGGCTGGGCTCCCTCAGCTGCCCTCTGATTCCTCTGTCTTAGGTTCCCTTGGTGTGTGGCCTCTGAGTCTCTTACAGTTAAAAGATAAAGTCCTGTACTTTAACGGTAAACACGCTGCAGGACCTCCTGACGGTCTAAGTTAGAAAGCAGCTGAGGATATTTGAAGTAGCAGTAGAAGCTGGGTGGTGGTGGGGGGAGGGGTGGCGCACACCTTTAGTCTCAGCACTCGGAGGCAGAGGCAGGCAGGTGAGTTTGAGGCCAGCCTGGTCTACAAAGCTAGTCTAGGACAGCCAGGGCTATACAGAGAGACCCTGTCTCAAAACAAACAAACAACAACAACAAAAAGAATGCCCTTATGTATGAATAATACATCTCAGTTGCAAAATATGTTTAAAATATATATAATATATTTTATATATTATATATAAATATAATGTTTTATAGGATTAACATTGTAGACTTTACATGTGTAAATGATACATATGTGTGTATATGTGATATTTGTGTGTGTGTGTATTTTGAGATAGAATTTCATGTACCTAGGTCTGACTTCTGACTTGCTATAGAGGTGAGAAGGACATTATGTTTCTGTTTAACCTCCCTTTGCCTCCTGAGTACTGAGATGACAGGCATCTGCTACTTTGTCCATTCTGTATGGTGCTGGGGCTTGAATACAGAGCTTTTTGCATTCTAGGCAAGCACTCTATCAACTGAGCCAGCCCTTGTTTGTGTGTTTTAAAGGCAACTGTACTTTATTTACATGCTTTTTGTTATTTTTGTAAGACTTTTTAATTTTCATGTGTGAGTTGCCTGTGTAGGTGTGTACAGCATGTGTGCCTGGTGCCTGCAGAGGCCAGGAGAGGGCACTGTACCTCATAGAACACAGACAGCTGTGGGCCACCATGTAGGTGACAGGAATTAAACCTGGGTCCTCTGAAAGAGTAGCAAGTGTTCTTGACCCCACAAGCGTCTCTCTAGTAAAAATAAGAATTTCTACTTACCCATTTGTAGATTTTTTTAAAAGTGCTATCACCTAAGGGAAATTTTTTTTCCTTTAGACTTACTGGAATAGTTGGTTCAGACTGAGAAATAATGCTAGGCAAGCATAAATAATCCTGCTGGCATACTTTTTCCTAAAATGTGCTTTTGAATGATATGATATTTTAAAATGGCTGATAAAGGGCTTTTGGTCTTTTATAGATTTGTTAGGCTTGTGTGTTTCGAGAACTGCCCTCTTGTATAGGCTGACCTCAGATCCCTGGGTTCAAACCAGACTTCTGCCTCAACCACCCAAGTCTGTGAGATCTATGGGCCCTCTTGTAGGCATTTAAAATGTTAACAGTGTCCTTAAAGCTCCACATTAAATAGCCTAGAGTTAATTATTACCACCCTCTCTTTTAAAATGGGATTGTTTAAGATGCTCAGTGCTTGTCTTTCTTTAGAAGGGAGAAGGTATGGTGAAACCATAGACTACATGCTGCTTGAATTCCCCCAATTGCCTTTCTAAAAGATAAATAAATAATACGGCTTCCAGCGGTGGTTTTGTTTGTTTGTTTTGGTTTATCGAGACAGGATTTCTCTGTGTTGCCTTGGCTGTCCGGGACTCTCTTTGTAGACCAGACTGGCCTCGAACTCACAGAGATCCACCTGCCTCTGCCTCCTGAGTGCTGGGATTACAAGCAAGTGCCACTGCACATGGCTAGCTTCCAGTGTTTTCATTTGTAAATGTAAATGCTGTTTAGTCAAAGGAACACTTCCACCGCTGGCTCCTACTTTTCTGGCAAGTGCCCAGGGATATCATGAGTGATTGATTTTAGCATATAACCTGCGTAGCCAGGGATTTCTTTCCTCCAGTCAGCAGCCCCGGCCTCATGGCCATTCAGAACACCCTGAAGCCCAGTGTGCAGGTAGCCTTTACCCTCTGCCTTAGCAGAGCATCCTGCGCAGGACAGCCAGAGCAGAGCTGGAGAGGAAGAGGGAAACAGGAAACCATGTGTGTCCCCAGAGGTGAGAGAGTGAAGTAGCCTTTATTCTTTTTGTCTTGTAGCCATGGAAGGACTCTGATGAAACCTTAAACAGTTCCACAAAAGATGCGCTGATGGATGACAGCGACACTCCTGCATACGGTCTGCAGATAGAACCACAAGATGGATGCCATCTGGAGGACAGCGTGGAAAGGAGAGTAGGAAGCTTGCCTTCTGGCTCAGATGAAAATGAAAACCAGCTCGATGGAGAGAGGCCTGCGGGTCTGACCACCAGTGACAGTGCAATGGGACGAGCCGCAGTGTTTGAGCAGGACAGTCTCAACAATAACGAAAGCTGCCTGTCCAGCTGTGAGGTAGCCCCCGGTGAGAACTCAGAAGACGCTCCAAGCGAAGGCCCCAAAGCTGATCAACCTTCCTTGAGACAGGATAAAAAACTACCTGGAAAAAGAAGTCCAAGAGCCAAAAAAGGCAGCCCTAAGAACATACCTCCAGGTAAGGCCTTCAGATTATCTTACTCTGCTTTAACAAAGACAAAACAAACATTTCCACTTGCTGTTCTTCCTTCTTTGTTTTTGTTTCTTGTTTTGTTTGTTTTTCAAGACAGGGTTTCTCTGTGTAGCCCTGCCCTTCCTGGAACTTTCTTCATAGACCAGGCTGGCCTTGAACTCACAGAGATCGGCCTGCCTCTGCCTTCCAAGTCCTGGGATTAAAGGCGTGCACCAACACACCTGGCCCCAAGATTTAATTTTTTTTATTTTATATATTTGTCTGCTCTATCTGCATGTACACCCGCATACCTGTAGAGGGCATTAGAGGGTATAAATGGTTGTGGGCCACCATGTGGGTGCTGGGAATTGAACTCAGGACCCGTGGAAGAGCAGCCAGTGCTCTTAACTGCTGAGCCATCTCTCTGCCCTTTTGCTGGTCTTCTTTTAGTATTGCTCTGCAGCAGCACAGTAGGTCCTGCTGTGTGGTTCTTGCATAGGATTTGTCTCTACTGTGTCACAGTCTGTACGAATTATATCGTATTTAGCCTGTCTCATTTGTTTGTTTGTTGTCTTGTGACAGGGTTTCTCTGTGTGGCCTTAGCTGCGCTACTTTCTTTGTAGATCACGCCTCAAACTCACAGAGATCTGCTTGCCTCCTCCTCCCCGAGTGTTGGGCTTACAGGGCAGGTTAGTCTGTTCCCTTTAGTGTTCACACCATTGTCTGCTGCCCTCAGTTTTCTTTTCCAGCAGCATGGCTTTGGTTTCTGACACGTGATGGTCTGTGCTAGTACAGCTTTGTTTAGATTCCTTCTGCCTCACTCTGTAGGTCAACAGTGTTGAGTAAGGCATCTGGCTTTAAGATTTCCATATCTTTGATTACAAAGTAATTCATATTTTTCTTCAGAATATAGTTTGTCAGGTAAGATGACAGCTGTGGAGTTCTGTGTCTGAATCACCAGACACTCGTGAGGGAAAGGCCACCCACTGGTGGGTTTTGTATTGGTTTTGGTTGGTAGCTTGTTTGTCTGGGTTTTAAGACAAGGTTTCTCTGTGTATCCCCGGCTGTCCTGGAACTTGCTCTGTAAAACCAGGCTGTCCTGGACCTCAGAGATCCACCTGCCTTTGCCTCCCAAGTGCTTGGGATAAAAGGCATGCAGCATCACACCTGTCATTTGTTTGCTTTTGTTGTGGTTTTGTTTTGTCAGAAACATGCCAGCCTAGACAGTTCTGATGCACTGTTAGCTGGAAATCCTTACTAGACCACACTTTACCCAGGGCTGCAGCGTTTGCAAGAGGCCTAGTGAATCAAGTGAACGCCTCCTCCTCCCTTCTGCTCTCTGGTGCTTTGGCTGATAAGAAACATAGTTTGTCCATATCCTGGTTTTCTCTTGTAGTTTGAACATTTAGAACAAACTATAAAACCTCAAGGCTGAGACAGTGGCTCAGTCAATAAAGTCCTTGCTGCACAAACATGAGAAGCCAGCTTCAGGTCCTTGTACCCACGTAATATTGGGCTGGTCTGGAGGCCTGCATGTACTCCAGTATTATAAGATAAAGGAAGGGGCAAGCTGACTGTGTAGACCAGCCGATTTGGCAAGCTCCAGATACAGTAAGAGACCCTGCCTCAGTAAATACAATGGAGAGTGATGGAGGAAAACACCCAGCCTTAAGCCCTGGCCTATCAACCTCTGTATGCACATACCTGCATACATAGACCTATACACACGTGTGCCTAAACATACAAGCTCTCATATGGCCGGTTACTTATTCCTTATTTAATGAAGTAACTCAAAATTTGGCTCCAGTGAAGATAACTCATAACTTTGTTCATGTTCCTTTGTCTTTTCCACATTAGCTTAAAAGATTAAGGGGTATAAATACATTCTTCATAAAAGATCTGATAACAGACATGTTATATATCCAGTTCCATATGTATTAAGCTGATTTATTGTATAAGCTACTGTTGGAGGCACATTGACTCCATCTCTCCTGTCTGATAGGGCTGCTGTGTTTAAGAACTGAAACCTGTCTGGGAGTGGTGACTGACACCTATGAGCCCAGCATTTGGGAACTGGAGTTCTAGAATTGCCAACCTTGGCTGCATAGTGAGTTCCAAGCTAACTGACTAGAGAGCTAGCCATCTCAAAACACAAGAAACCCCAATAAACCCCACACCAGTCATTTTCCTAGAGCCATCCCACGTGTGGGCAATTACAATCATTGTTTTGTTTTGTTTCGTTTCCTATAGATTTGTCCTCTCTGGACATCAGTGGAATCACATAGTAAAAATTTTGGGGGGTAGGGGCTGGCTTCTTTCATGTAACAAATTTCCTGGTTCATCCAGGCAGTCATATATTTACACACCCTTCTTTTTTATTGCCAAGAAATGCTCCATTGCGTGGGTATATAGCACATTTCTCATGTGTTTGTGTGTCCATTGGTGAGCGTGTTGGTTATTATATTTTTTGGCTACTGTGAGTAATGCCTCTATGAATGTGTTTTCATTTCTCCAATTTATCAATAGGAGATGGCTTTCCATGATAGGTAACACTATATTTAACTGGTGAACTGTTTTCCAGTGTGGCTCAACCAGTTTATATCTCTGCTAAAATATGGGGTGAGATACCGTTTCTCTGTCTCTTTGCCAACATTTGTTAATGTCTGGCTTCTTTATAATAGCACGTTGTTAAGACAGATATAATTAACAAACCACAGAGTTTGCCTTTTAAAGTGTGGGGCACAGTGGTTTTATTATAGCCATAGACCTGTGCAGCCATCACCAGCATTGGATCCCCTGTAAAAGAAACTATGAACCTATAAGCCAGTCACTCCCCATTCCTCCTGTTCCCTGGCCTCTGGCAATCAATGGCTCATAAATTTTGTATGACTTAACAGACAAGTTCAGATTAAGTGTCTAAAGATTGCCATAACAACACTTGGTGTTTGCTCGGCACTAGTCGCCATGGTATCTAAGCATTAGACAAAACAGCTCAGGAGTTAGCCAGAACCAGAGGTAGAGAGCATGTGGGGACAGAGCAAAGAAGACTCCTGAGCAGGCACCCCATCTGTACTCCACCTCTGCCCTTCACGGTGGATCCAGCTGGTCTAAGACATGGAGGGCTGGAGGAGGAAGCCTATGCAGCCTGGGGTCAGGCCAGCAGAGTCAGGAGAGCTCTGGTGTGAAGCTGTGCTCTGCCTGCCGCTGCCCTTGTGATCTGAGAGCAGGGACTCAGCTCCTTCCTTGTCCCTGCTTATCTACAAGGAAGCTGATACTGCACATCCTGCAGCATTGTCCTGGGGACAACAGTCCTGTGCATAAAGCAACCAAAGAAACAAGTGCTTATGGGTTCTGCTTGCAGTGTCACACTGTTTTTCTGGGTCACATGTCTTAGAGAGTTCAAAATTAAGAAATTAATCTGACTGTGAGTCTGTCTGTCTTAGCTCTTTTCTCAATACTTCTCTTAAATCCTGGCTTTTCTTTTCTTTCTTTCTTTCCCATTTATTTATTTATTTATTTATTTATTTATTTATTTATTTATTTATTGGTATTACTGAGAATTGAACCTAAGACCTCATCCTAGCTTTAGAGTTAGGTAGAAGGTGCCACTGACATGTTACTGCTATCTAAAATAACAACTGGCGATGTCATAAAATGTCAACTCCCAATTGCATCTTACATGTCTGACATTGACCGTAAGGCAGACTTTTCTAACTGGCCTCTAAATTCCTATGGAGTCACATATGGATTCTGGGGATACAAACCCTAGTCCTCGTGCTTGTAAAACAACCACTTTTGCCGTCAGTCTCGTTCCAGCCCAAGATATAGTCATTAAGAAGGAAAAAAAAGAATTCTTCCCTGATCCTCTACCAAATTTCTCTAACTTTAAAGCCTTAAAACAGCATACACTGTCTGCCATATTGTTCTGTGGGTCGGGAGTCTGTCCTGTTCTCTGGGCTAAAGTAAGATCGTCAGTCGACTGTGTTCATCCTGGAGACTCTAAGGTGGAGTCCGTTTCTGTCTTTCCAGCATCTAGCCCAGAGTGTGGCTCCCTTCCTCCATCTTACAGCCAGCAAAGACTTGCGGGGTCCTCAGCCATGCTTCTCTGACTCTACTGACTACTTCTTTTTTATTTGAGAGCCCCCGTGGTCCCACAGGTCCCACAAGGTAATACAAAGTTACACAGAGAAACCTTGTCTTGAAAAACCACAAAAAAAAAAAAAAAGAAAGAAAGAAAGAAAGAAAAAAGAAACAGCAGAGTAGTGTGTCCAAGATTTGGGAGATTAGCAAGGCACAGATTACAAATTACATTGTGTTATAATAACCGGTTTGGACCTCCCCACCAGGCTTGAACATGACAGTAACACAATAGGAGCCACAGTGAGTATGCCAAGGTGGGGCAGTAAAGAGTAGATGTAAGGGGCTTTGTCAAGTGCCTGAGTTAGGGATGCTGGGAGTCTCCACTGAGGGGATCTGAGATGCACCCTTTGTCTAGTCTCTGGGTCATGATTGAGACCTGCTTCTAAAATGCAGCATCTGAAGCCAGCTGTGATGGCGCACACCTTTAGCCCCAGCGTACAGGAGGCAGAGGAAGGCAGATTTGAGGCCAGCCTGGTCTATAGAGTGAATTCCAGGACAGCAGCCAGGGCTACACAGAGAAACCCTGTCTCAAAAAAACAAAAACAAAAACAAAAACATAGTGCCCAAGTGAGTTGCCAGTGCAGCTTTGCAGATTCTGTCCCCAAACTACATTCAGTCCCAGTAAATTGATGTTTAAAGAAATGGGATATCATGCATGTGAAAATAAAAAAATGTATACCTCCAAACTCATATTTATCCAGTAACATGTAAACATAGATAGATGTAGACAAATATGTAAAGCTAAGGGGATATTTTAGATGCTTTATTTAAGGATATTTAGTTATTGACTTCAGAGGATTCAATTCATGCTAGCTTAATGGAAGGGTGTGTCCACCCAGGATATTTGTAGCTTTGGCTTCTCAGCTGTTTGTGTCATCCATTCCTCCCCCAGTGCCGCATTTACAGAGAGAGAGTGTGTGTGTGTGTGTGTGTGTGTGTGTGTGTGTGTGTGTGTGTGTGTGATGCAAAAATCTGAGGATGGCTTGGTTCTCCCCTCCTACCACATGGGGGGTGGTCAGGTTTGGCTGCAAGCCCCTTTACCCCCTGAACTATCTTGCCAGCCCCCCACATCCTAGACTATCCTGTAACTCACGGTGTAGCCCAGATTCGTGGTAGTCCTCCTGGCTCAGCTTCTAACTCCTGGGCTTGAGTGTAGACGTGAACCACCAAGCCTGCTCACTTCTCGGTCCTTCAATGCTACAGCTAAACTTTGCAGTGTTAAAATGTTTTCTAAGTAGTCCCCTTTTGTTTTTCTCTTTCTTTACTGCAATTTTTTACCAGCTCATCATCACTACAAAGAATTAATGTCTTATCTTCATTTGTTTAAGAAGCATCGACCTTGGGTCAAAACTACACTTGGATGCTCGCTTCGGCAGCACATATACTAAAATTGGAACGATACAGAGAAGATTAGCATGGCCCCTGCGCAAGGATGACACACAAATTCGTGAAGCATTCCATATTTTTCTAAGAGATATTGGATATTAAAGGGAGGTTGAACACTGAAAAAAAAAAAACCCTACACTTGGTTACTCTGTATACCTGACTCTATTGTTCAAACACAGACACACACAGACACAGATACACACACACACACACACACACACACACACACACACACGTGAACATTGGAAAATACATATATAAAACTGGACATTTTTGGCAGTAAAAAATAAAGTATTGGGGCTGAAGAGATAGCTCAGTGGTTAAGAGCACTGTCTGCTCTTCCAGAGATCCTGAGTTCAATTCCCAGTAACTGCATGATGGCTCACAACCATCGATAATAAGATCTAGTGCTCTCTTCTGGTGTGCAGGCACACATGTGGGCAGAATGCTGTGTAAATAATAAGTAAATCTTTAAAATAAATAAATAAAGTACTAAGCTGGGTGATGGTGGGGCATACCTTTAATCCCAGCACTCTGGAGGTAGAGACAGGTGGATCTCTAAATTCCAGGGCCCAGCCTGATCTACAAAGTGACTTCTTCTAGGCCAGCAAAGGCTACACAGGGAAATCCTGTCTGAAACCAACCAACCAACCAACCAACTAATAATAAAGTACTCAGACAAGCCACAGGATGAATTGTGAAAGCATTAATTATGCTTAATGAAAAAAGCTACAAATATGGACTCTCCACAGTAGACAACACTCCAGATAATAAAGCCATTGGATTTTATACCTTAAGAGGTAAATTGTAAGCTATGTAAATTATATCTCAGTAAAAACTATTTTTGAAAAGAATATGGAGGTAGTTATATAGACCATAGCTCCATGAAACAGAAAGCTTCCTGCTAAAGGACAGTTTGTAACAGGTTTTATGTAAACTGTATAAAGTGCTGTTACATCTGTTTCTCTTCAGATTTAACTCCTGGCTTCTCCATCTTCTTTTGTGATCTGATTCTGTTACTCCAGAGATAATCTATTGTCAGGAGATTTTAGAGAATTACAGGGGAAATTAGTTTAAGGAATTTTTTCAGTTTTCTTTGGGTATTAATCTTGCTCTCTCTTTCCACAAACGTAGTATTTTTAAGTTTCCAAATATAAAGCATGTGCCTGTACCTTTGTTAGAGAGAGAAAATGAATTGTTCATTAAATACCTTTTTAAATTCACTTAGTCGTGTGCAAACGGTGACTTGTAGAGGTCAGAGGGCTATATGATGTCACCTCGCTCCTTCCACCTTTACAAGGGCTCTGGGCATTGAACTCAGGTCTCCATGCTTGCTCAGCAGAAGCCTTTACTTATGTCATTTCCTGTTTATATACTTCCTTGTAAGGTAACTTAACTTTGAGGATCCTGTTTCCCTTTATGTATCCCAGAGAACCACAAAACTTTTTGTATTTCGTAGCTGATGAATTTTGCGTTCCTGGGATAACCTTGATAACATGGTGGAATTTAGCCCTGTTTGTTTGTTTGTGTGTTTGTTTGTTTGTTTGTTTTCGAGACAGGGTTTCTGTGTTTATCAGCTCTGGCTGTCCTGGACTCACTTTGTAGACCAGGCTGGTCTCAAACTCACAGCAATCTGCCTGCCTTTGCCTTCCAAGTACTGGCATTAAAGGCCACCACGCCCGGCTCAGGAATTTAGCCATTTTGATGATATTAACCAAGTCAGGGTGCCAGAATTGAAAAGCTCTGTATTCATTTCACATGAAACTTTGGCACTTGTGTTGTTTGTGGACACGAAGTTTAAGAGCTTTTATTAATTTAAGGGTGAGGAATTTGCATAACTAACTGCATGCTTGGGCAAACCCCTTGCATATTTTTAGTTTTTAATAAGACCTGTTAAAGTGTAGAACAGCTAATCAACCGTCTAAGAGGAAAATTAGAGATTCCCAACACTGGTGCTAATTGGCATGATCTGCATAATTTAGAGGCTACTTCCTAGCAATATTTATGTGTACTAATTGTGCCATGAATACAGAATGAAAACAGCCTGCAGCAAGCTCTCGGAAGGGACAGAGCTGGAGCGAACAGCAGGGAGCGCTGTGCTGGAGTGCTCTCATCGGCATGTATTTGTTAAATCTAGCACTGATTTTGTGAAAAAATTTTATTCAAATCCCATGTATCTGTAAAAACTAAGCATGTGATGAGCTCTGTATTTGAAAGGGGAAAAAATATCTTTAAGTTCAAGATAAGTCTGGCTGAAAGAAGGAGTATTTAATACCAAGGTTGATCTGAGCTGAGGCTCACTAGGATTTATTGAAGCTTTTTTTTTTTTAAGTGCTCAGCAAAGCTAATAAGCTAGGAAAAGGCTAGAAACTTTTGCTCAAGAAAAAAAACGCCCTTTGTGGTGTTTACCAGTGAACCGAGAAGACTCTCTTAGAGGCGCATGCATTGCTGCCCAGAATCTGTAGTTTATAAGCAGAAAATGTAGCGGACAGAGGTGTGTCCTTCGAAATAGCCCTAAGTGTTGACAGTCATTTTTAAGTTGCCACCTAAAGCTGTCGAGGTGGCTCGTGCCTGTAGTCCCAGCACTGAGAAGGAGACAGGAGGACCACACACGAGTCCCAGACCAGCTATGACTGCATGGTGAGAAGATCCTATCTCAAAGCAAACAATAGCTACCTAACATCAATCCTGGTGACAGTTCCAGTGCCTTCGAACACTGTACACTGTATACGTCACCTTCTTTATTCTTTGCCATTAGTTACTTTATTGCCATGTGTTAATAGCCTAGTCTGACCCCAGCCTAACCTCTTCGCCACAGCGCTCCCTCTGCCTGGCTCCCTCTGAAGGCAGCGGCTGTGGCCCGAGGACATGGGAGGAGACCCAGCAACACAGAGCAAGCAGCAATTATGCCATAATTACATAATTCATCCCTTTGACCCCAGGTCAGACTGAAGGACTTTGTCTCTGTTTCAGATTTATCTTAGCCAGAATGCCGGTCCAAGGGCTGAGACTAGGTGGATCGGTTTAGGCAGTGACCACAAGGCTTAAGTGCTGAGCGCTCTCCTCTAGCTTCTGGTAGCGGAACTTAGAATGAAGGAGCACAGGAGAAAAGGAGTCTGGGATGGAAGCTACTATTCAGACCTCGTGTTTATATCTACACCTGATCTGTCTGCAAGATTTATGGCTGAGACGACAAAATGGTTCTGTTCATCAGTGGCAGTAATTAGATTTATAACATACGCAGTCTTTACTACTGTCAGTTCCTGAAACTCAAGTCGCCCAGCAGAATGTCTGTGTTTTAAATGCTAATTTCCTTGTTTAATCTCTTTCATGTACTCCCTTTGGGTTGCTTTCTTGTTTTCCCTTAGTTTTTTGCTCATAGCTCCCTTAGGCTTTGGAGTGGTTTTTGAGACTGTTAACCTACATTCTTGTGGCAGGTCTGATGTTTAATCTTCCTCGGGGATGTTTCCGTCATTTGATTTCTTTCCTTGCACCTTCCATTCTGCACTGTTGAGACTTTGGAGACTGGACATGGTGCCCCCTCTGGTAGCAGTGACTCTGGGAAGCAGAGGGGTGGCACTTGCTGATGGGGGTTTGCTTGGGTTTCCTTTTCTGGGCTTTAGAGCTTGGCTCTGGCTCTCAGGCTGTTTGTGGTTCTCCCTCTGCTTTCCCATCCCTTCCTGCTGGCTGCAGAGCGTAGGGTTCTGGAGGTGAAAGCCCAGGGTCTCGCTCGTCAGGCCTCTCTAAGCGTTTATCCTTCCCAGTAACCATGTAGTTTGTCAGCTACATGGGCACTCTCCAAAGCCCTGCTTTCTCGGGGGTAACTACATTCTTGGCATTTCCTCTCTGGATTCAAATGGCATTTTGTAACCCAGCTAGTTGTCCTTTGACTTTCTGATCACCTGACAATATTTTTTCAGCAGGGTCTGCCACTTTCCTGCTCTGGTAGAGTTCGTAATCAGATGCCAGAGACAGGCACCTGTGTCAGCCCTTCTGGTAAAGGGACATGGGGAAGTGGGGCTGCCTCTTCGGCCATTTCGCTCTGCAACCCTAATTCTAGGGCTCCACCACCACTGTGTTTACTAGTCATTGCTACCTCCTAGACAGCATCCTTCAGGTCTCATTTGTCTGTGATAATGTTTCATAATCTCGGTTTTTGCCTTTAAGTGATGAAATCACACTATTCCCGAGCCTGAAGCCAAAGAGCCGCATCTCAGCTGTGCTCGCAGATGGCAGTCACTAGAGGGGCTTGCGCAGATGGCAGTCACTAGAGGGGCATGCACAGATGGTAGTCACTAGAAGGGCATGCATGCCGGGTGCAGACCTAGAATTTCAAGGCAGAGGCTGCTGGAGGGTATCACTGGGCTCTGCAGAGTGCCTCTTGACAACAGGCAGGCTGAGCCTCTGAGCTGAATGGATCAGCCATGTGCCAGGGACACAGACCTGAACAAGCCTATCTCAGTCAAGAGAAACTGCCTAATCGGTGCCCCCAAAGTTGTTGTGAATAATTTTTTTAAATCAAATAAAATTGTATCTCAGTCTTTTGCTAAAACCAAGTATAAACGCTAAATAAAACCTTGACAGACAAATGCTGAAGTGTGGTTTCTTTTTTAGAGCCTAATAAAGTTGACAGGTGTTAAGTTAAATTAGGGCTTACGAATTTGCCTGTCATCTGCAGAATGTATAAATAGCATCACCGTGCTGTTTGGTGGGTATTTTAACTGTAACTCACGTGGTTTTGCAAAGGAAGGTAAATAGAGTTTCTTGTTTCTCGCTAACCATCTGGATGCACGCGCAGAAAGCTTTCTTTCTATTGAATGAGACTTTACAGTGAAGGGGAAATTGCACGTGGCAGTTCATGTTTTGATTTTCTTGCATAAGTATAAATTCATTTTTCCCAGAGAATTGTTTATGTACCACAAAGAATTTTAGTGATAATTCCAGACACATAATTAACATTCTTTTTTTTTCTTTTTTTTAAATAATTTATTCAGATTACATCCCGATATCCCCTCACTTGTATCTTACCATTCCCCTCTCCCTCCCTCTTTCACTCTATTCCCTCCCCTAGACCTGTGACAGAAGGGGACCTCCTCCCCCACCATATGATCACAGCCTATCAGGTCTCATCCAGATAGCCTGCTTACCCTTCCTCTGAGTGCCACGAGGCCTCCCCACCATGGGGAAGTAGTCAAATAGGGGCCACCAGAGTTCATGTCAGAGTCAGTCCCTGTTCTCCACCAACTGTGGAGAATGCAATGTCCATTGGCTAGATATGAATAGAGGGTCTAAGTTTACTGCATGTATTGTCCTTGGTTGGCACAGCAGTTTGTGCAGGCGCCCCTGGGCCCAGATCCACCAGCCTTGATGGTCTCCTTATATGGTTCTTGGACCCTATAATTAACCTTCTTAAAGCCAAACATTTACAAAACTCAAAGGGCATCACCGTCAAATGTAACACTATCAAAATTACCTTAAAATCCACCCGGAGAAACACTGAACTTCCATATCACAGTGTGAACGCTCAAGCAGCTTTTCTAACGTCATTCAGCACAATAGAAAGTGCAGGCTCCCATCATGTTAGCTTGTAAGTCTGGTTATCCCAGTGTTGCCCTACAAAACAAGCCCATCCAGTGCTGAGAAGAGATGAGATATGAAGCCACGGGAAGACGTGAAGGAAATGTGAGTGCCTGAGTAAAAGAACCTAACCTGAAAGGCAATTGCATGTTATTCTATAGTGGACACAAGTCCACTCCTATTTAGACTAACAGTTTATAAATATTGGACTAAGTCTTTAACTACCATACATGGTTCTTTTTATGTATTTGGTTGGTTGGTTTTTGTTTCTTGAGATAGGGTTTCTCTGTGTAGCCTTGGCTGTCCTGGACTTGCTTTGTAGACCAGGCTGGCCTAGAACTCACAGAGATCCATCTGCCACTGCCTCCCAAGTTCTGGGATTAAAGGCGGGTACCACCATGCCCGGTTTTATGTGTTTTGTTTTTATTTGTTATTCTTGTGTTTGTGTGTGTTTTCTGTTTTGGTTTTTTGAGACAGGGTTTTCTCTATGTAGCTGGGGCTGTCCTGGAACTCACTCTGTAGACCAGCCTGGCCTCGAAATCACAGAAATCCACCTGCCTCTGCCTCCCAAGTGCTGAGATTAAAGGTGAGTGCCACCACATCCAGCTATTTGTTATTCTTATATTTGGGTTTTTTTTTTAGGGAAGGGTCTTTTACTTAGTCCAAGGTGGCTTTAATTTTTGCCTATGAATAGTGTTCTTATAAGTGGGGCGTGGGGCAGCCTCAGAGGTATTTTACCTGTCTTAATGATCTTTTAAACAGCAGGGAGGGTCAGGAGCACACCTCGGTTTGTCCACCTGTCTCTGCTGCCTCGTTTGGTGCTCACAGTGATCTCAGAAGGCAGATGCTGTTTCCCCTGTGCTGCGGAGAGATCAGAACAAAGCTAGGGAATCAGTTTCAGTTACAGGAAGAAGTACAGGAAGTCAGTGTTGGGAGCAGGCTGCCCGCTTCCAGGTTGTCCTTTCACTGGTTCTTTGGCAATACATACATGTATACATACATACATACATACATACATACATACATACATACATACATACATACATCTCTCTCTCTCTCTCTCTTTCCTCCTCCTCCTCCTCCTCCTCTTCCTCTTCCTCCACCTGTCTCTGCTTCCTCCTCTACTGGTGTTAAAGGCCTGGCCACCATGCCCAGCATAGACAGATAGTTTTCTTTTTCCTTTTTCATTTCTTTGCTTGTTTTTGTTTCGTTTGTTTTTGTTTGGGGAGGCAGAGGCAGGCGATCTCTGTGAGTTTGAGGCCAGCCTAGTCTACAAAACAAGTCCAAGACAGCTAAGGCTACACCGAGAAACCCTGTCTCAAAAAACCAAAAGGCAAAAGGGGAAAAAAAAAGTGCTAATCACCACTCAGCTACTTTTCTAATATGAATTCTCTGTGTCCTGTTAATGACATGAAACTAGTAAGGCCATATTTTAAGTGTTTGGTTTAAGTATTAAGTATTGATATAGTTAGAATAGCAATGTCTACTTCACGTGTCCCTAAAATAAAGAAAGTCCTTCTTCAATACCATACATAACAACAATTGATAGGATTATTTAAGCCATCACAGAACTCTCATGCACACTTTTGGCAGAACTACAAATAAAACCCACCATGTGGTGGAAGGCCCAGACCATTGTGGGTGGTGCCATCTCTAGGCTGGAGGTCCTGGGTTCTATAATGAGGCAGGTTGAACAAGCCACCATGAGCAAGCCAGTTAGCAGCACCCCTCCATGGCCTCTGCACCAGCTCCTGCCTCCAGGTTCCTGCCCTGTTTAGTTTCTGTCCTTCTATGATGAACAGTGATGTAAAAGTGGAAGCCAAATAAACCCTGTCTTCCCAAGTTGCTTTGCTCATGGTGTTTCATCATAGCACTAGTAACCCTAACTAAGACAATCTCTCAGTGAACCCAGAGCCCACTGGTTGGCTAGATTGGTTAGCCAGCCAGCCTCGGGGATTTTCCTGTATCTAGCTCTCCAGTGCAATTGTTTGAGACAGATTCTCTTATAGCCCAGTCTGGCCTCAAACTCCGTTTGTCACTCAAGATGGCATGGAACCTCAGACCTTCCTGCTTCTGCTTATCGTCAGCTGCTGGGGTTACGAAAGTGCACCACCAGGCCAGCACTCTGTGTTACCTAATCCAGGATCTCTGTGAGTGTCAGGACTGTTTCAATTGATCAGATCTAGGCAAGATTTGAGAATTCATCTCTACTTATAGTGAGTAACATTCTAATCTAAGGTCACTCTGAAAGATAATGCTCTACCTGGGCCCTGGCTCCTCCCTTGTCCAACAAGGCTCTTTGGCTGATGGACTCTGTTCAGTAGCGAATATTGTCTCAAAAGGTAAGCTGTAGGTGTGGGCAATACATCTCTGAAGTTCATGAGTGTGTGTGTGTGTGTGTGTGTGTGTGTGTGTGTGTGTGTGATGAATATGGTGTGGGGTGTGTGTTAGGGTGAGCATAAATAGGTAGAAGTGGATGGGAACTCTTCCAGCTTTTAAAATGTGCGAGATCACAGACAGGTATGGAGTATTTCCTGGGGAGGTAAAGAGGGTACCAGTCTGGCCAGAGCACTGGGTTTATTTGATGGACAGAGGAAGGTGGAGTTTGGGGCACATTGTGGAGGAAAGGAGCCTTGCTGAGACAGACCAGCTGAAGGACTGTATTCACAGGGATAAGTACATCACTTGGCTTGAACATGAAAATTAGAAGTGATGCTGAGGTTATGGTGAAGGCTGATGTTATCCTAACAGTTAACGTGGAAAGTGTGGGTGCATCTCAGAGGCTGTGGATGGGCTGGGCACTTAGCAGTGATGGCTCAGAAGTTTCTCCAGGGAAGATACCTCACTGGTAGCCACCTGAGTCCCCACAAGTCTCCTGGGACCTACAGGTAGCGCTAATGTTATAAAGAGAGGTGGCTCAGTTTGTTTAGCTGTGTCCCGGGGTGACACGCTTACCTTCCTGTTCAGGTCTCTCTTATTTGAGGCAAGCCAAAACTTCAGAGTATAATGTACCTTTCTATTGGGAGAATGAAGTTTTTGATCAGGCAGTAAGTTGCGTCAATTTCTTTATCTTTTTAATTCTCCTCTCTCTCTCTCTCTCTCTCTCTCTCTCTCTCTCTCTCTCTCTCTCTCTCTCTCTGTGTGTGTGTGTGTGTGTGTGTGTGTGTGTGTGTGTGTGTGTGTCCATATTGAGGCCAGAGGACATTAGATGTCAATCCTCATGTACCAACCACCTTTGTTTTCCACACAGTCTTTTGCTGAAGGCAAGGCTGGCTGGCCAGCAGGCCTCAGAAATACCCCTGTCTCTGACTCCTCATCCCTGGGGTTACCAGAGTGTACCATCATGCCCAGGTTTTTTACATGACTTGTGGGCACTGACTTGGGTTTTCATGCTTGTAAAGCGAACAGTAGCCTCCCCAGCCCCTCCTTACTGGTCCTCAGTCTGCGGAAAAGGTTGCATCAGTGCTCCTAGCAACAGCAAAGCATCAGCCCAGTCGCTCACGGGAGGAAGACAGTAATTTGTGGTTTCTGGATCTCCACCTGTCCCCATATCTTTTACTTTTACTCGAAAGTTTCTTCATTAATGGGAGTGCTAGTTTTTGGTATTGGGGGTTTTGTTTTGTTTTGTTTTGTTTTGTTTTGTTTTGTGGGGGGTTGAGACAGAGTTTCTCTGTGTAGCCTTGGCTGTACTGGACTGACTTTGTAGACCAGGCTGGCCTCAAACTCACAGCGATATGCCTGCCTCTGCCTCCTGAGTGCTGAGATTAAAGGCGTGCGCCACCACCACCTGGCTGGGAGTGCTAGTTTTAAAGCATTCCTCTGTGGCGGGGTCTAGCCTCATGCAGTGCTTTCCTTCACTTTCTGCAGGAGATGCCACCCCTTTAATGCAGACACAGAATGCAGCATCTCAGGCAACTGGTGAGGAGGAAGCTGCTGGAATGAACGTGAATGACCCACCAAGAGCTTCTGCGCCAGCGCTGCAGCCACTGTTCTCGCTGATCCGGGGCGAGGTGGAGCAGATGGACTCTAGAGCACTTCCTCTCTTCCTCCATCAGGTATGACGTCACACCCTTCACTTTCAGCCTCACTAACATTGATGCCTATTTTTGGAGTCATCTAAAATCCGGTTCTCTGTGATGGACTCATCCGCCCATTGTTGACCCTAAGTGCATCATGACTGGTGGGAAAGTGGGCATATTCTGGGTGGTGGACACAGTGTGGCCAGTGCTTCCTCTAAGTATAAAGAGGAATCAACATGTAAGAGTTTAGTAGGCTCTAACTGGAGGCCAAGAAGCCAAAGACTCCCTCACACGTGCTATAAAGAACATGGTTAAATGGGAGACATAAGTATGCAGATACAAGTGTGGGAGTTTGTACTGTCAGAGTGGGCGTGGCTAAGCTTGAGCTACGCAAGACAAGCAATTAACTTTGTCCAGTCAGTCGGCAATAGAGAAAAGAAGGCAGCTCTTGAGCTGGGTGAGTAGGTGCTGGTGCAGTTAATGGCATTGACTGCTCTCCCAGAGGTCCTGGGTTCAGTTCCCAGCATCCACAGGACAGCTCACAACTCTCTGAAACTCCAGTTCCAGGGTATCCTAAAGGCACCAGACACATAAGAGGTGCATAGACATACATGTAAACACCCATACACATAAACCTTAGAAGTTTTTAAAAAGAAAGGAAAAAGGTGAGCTTTCACAGCAGAGCAGCTAGGCTGTGAAGGCATGGCTGGGATGTCCCAGATGAAGGAGGCAAGAGACATGTGAGATGAGGGCTTGAGCCCTTAACAGGGAAGATGCCTTTGCAAGGGTGGGGCAGGGGGACATTTGCTGTTGTTATTGTTGTTTTGTCATCCTGGGGACAACTGTAGGCCTCACACATGCTTAGCAGGCACTCAGCTAACGAGTGACACAACAAATACCCAGAATGGCCGGGCGGTGATGGCGCATGCCTCTAATCCCAGCACTTGGGAGGCAGATCACCGTGAGTTCGAGGCCAGCCTAGTCTACAAAGCGAGTCCAGGACAGCCAAGGCTACACAGAGAAACCCTGTCTCCAAAAAAAACAAAACAAAACAGAACAAAACAAAAACAAATACCCTGAATGCAATGGGCACTTTAGAAACAGAATTCTTCTGATGATTGGGAGGTGGGGTGTGTTGTAAGGTGGAGAAAGAGGAGCGAGGAGGCCTTCAAGACAGCAGTAGGAAACCCTCTAACATATGAGATCACGCGAAGACATGTTAAATGTTTGTGATTTGCCTTTTATTAGCTGGTTTTTTTTTTATAAGCTATTAAAATGAAAATAATTGTTACTTGGGACTAGAGAAAGGATCTCTGGGGTGTTCTTTTTTTTTTTTTTTTTTTTTTTTCTCTCTCTCTCTCTCTTTCTTTTTTGGAGATGGGGTTTCATGTTTCCTGAATTTGAGTTTCTTCTCTTCCTGCCTCCTCCTCCTGAGTAATGTGATTGCAGGCATGACCCAGCATACCCGGTTTATGTGGCACGAGGGGTCATGTCAAGCCCAGGGCTGAGCAAGCACTCTACAAAACAGAGCTATACCCCACCCCCCACCCCCGACCCCTACCCCCCACCCCCGCTCTTAACTTTTTATCTCATTTCCTTCTGCTTCAACTTTTGCAGTAAATAGTAGTAATTTTAACTTTTTTCAAAGTATAAATACCTTTTGTTCCAAAGCATTAAGATGTGTATGTTTACAGATTTATTCCTTGTTCTGTGGCTGCTGAGGAAACATGGCCGTCTGCTGGGTCTCTAGAACAGAACTGACTCACCATCCCTGAGGACCACCACACTGAGGCAGCCCTTCCATGGCTTTCAGCCTTCACTGCTTCTGCACAGTGGCTTGCATTTGCAAAAGATGTTCCCAGCTGTTTCATCCACCTTATCACCGTCTGTTCCCAGTGGAGCAGCTGAGGTTGCTGCTCTGATCAAGTTCCTCAGCATTAGCACTGGAATTTGCTATAGTTAAAATAACCCAGAAGAAGTTCGAATATGGGTTGCATTTAAATAGCTTTTTCTTTGTTTGTTTTGGTTTTGCTTTTTGAGACAGGGTTTCTCTGTGTAGCCTTGGCTGTCCTGGAACTCACTTTGTAGACTAGGCTGGCCTAAGATATTCGCCTGCCTCTTCCTCCCAAAGTACTGGGATTAAAGGCCTGTGCTACCATGCCCAACTAAAGCATCGTTTTTAATAAAGGTTTTGTTTTTAAGAGAGAGGGAGACAGAGAGAGAGAGAGAGAGAACACCCTAGATGACTGAAGAAGAGGTTGTATCACCAGGAGCTGGAGTCACAGTACATTGTGTGCCGGGACTTGAACTGTGGCCCTCTGGAAAAGCAGGCGCTCTTGACCTCTGAACCCTCTCTCAAGCCACGAGCATCATTTTTTATGTGGCTGATGGGATCATAGGAGAGTGTTTTTGTACCAAAGTGATGTACGTGCAAGGATTAGAGATACTTGAAGTGAGACCTGAAGCTCTTGAAGGAGTTTCTTGGGGAAGAAAAGATGTTGAAGGAGAAGGCGCAGAGAGAAAGCAGATTGGACGAAATGACAGTCAGTGCCAAATCAAGGGTAAAAGTATGTGGCTATCGATTTCCTGTGGTTTGAACTCCCTTGAAGAATTTCAGTGCAGTTTTGGAAAAAGAATATTTAAGATAAAGATAGAAATAATAAGACAGGCAGATGTTTTCACGAAGTTTCTAGCCTTAAGCCATAACTGCATTAGAATTAAGAAAGTTTTTCCCATGGCAGGTGATCCCAGGGCAGAAGCAAATCAGGGGGTGCGGGTGAGGAGGGAGGAGACCCATTTTAGTCAGGAAGACAAGAAAAATCCATTTGTATTTCACAGTAAAGTTCCGCAGGCCTGAACGTGAGGAAAACGCCCTCCCCCACACCCCTCCGGAGGAGAAAAAGCACTGGCTTCCCACGTCCCAGGTTATCCCATTGGTAGTGATTGGAAGGGAACTTAACGGCACCCGGGACTTTCAGTATAGAAATGTTGATATAGGGTGTGCTCAAAAGTAAACAAAGCTAGAAGTCCGCATCCCCGCAGGGGATCCAGTCGTACAAGAAATCCAGACACCTTGGTCATCTTGTCAAAGGGGGGCTGTGCTGAGGTGGCCGGGAGAACCTCTGTCTCCCCGGCCAGCCTGCCTCAGGCGTTTGGATGAAGCCAGTGGTTTTTCGGTTTGTTGATGGCAGCCACTAGGTATGGCTGTACAGAAGGGACCCTGGGGCTGCAGAGAGGGGAGGGGGACATTAGACAGCTCAAGCTTGAATCCACCCCCATCTTCCAAGAGACTCATTCATCGGATGGACCCTAAGTACCCACCAAAGCACAGTTACAAAATGATTAACCTGGGGGGACAGGGGAGCTGAAGCTGAGACCAGAGCCTCTGGGGGAGGCGGGGGTTGAAGGTCAGCCCAGGCTGCACAGTGAGTTCCAGCACAGGCTGAGCTACGGCATGAGACAATGTCTCTAAGTTGAGCCTGAGACCAGTGCGTGGTGGGACACTCCCCAACACTAGGAAGGTTGGCGGGGCTTTGTTTCCCGTAGACGTGGGTCGCCCTGACCATTTGTTAAGATGAAAATGACACATTCAAGGTCCACAGTGCTAAGTGTCAGGACTTGGACTAGAACAGTCGAACCATTCACCTCTAAAGCCACGAGGCAGCTGCTCTGCCAGGCTGCTCTCAGGTTGAGATAAATGGGCAGGGAGGCGCCCTGCCTCTTTGTCCTGCTGGCCTTCGGTGGAGGGCATTCTTTCAGGGTAAAGATTCTGCAGATTTATTTTTGAAGTTTCCCTCTTTCCTTAGAGAAGCACTTACTTTTGAGGCCTGGCTTTGTAACTGTCGTGGTTCTAGAACTCAGATGGGGAGTGCACGGCTACAACCCAACCCTGGCAAGGCTGACTCAGGAGGAGTGTGGTGACAAGGTTGAGGCCACTGGCCTGGTCTACATAGCGAGTTCAAGGTCAGCTTGGGTAACCAAACCTGTAAAACCCTGACTCAACAACAACAAAAACTACCACAGAAACCAAAAACTGACTGAAAATTATATTTCTGCAGCTTCTTCCCCCCCCCCATCTGATTATATAATAGAAATGAAACCCATCAAAACTTCCCCCATGAGAGCAGTTAGTAAGTAACCACCTGCCAGCAGTGCACAAATACAAAAGGTAGGGCGGTGGCTTTCAGGGGACACGTCTAAGAGGAGAAGTCAGTACAGCACTGTTTACTTTTCTCTGGCAGTCTGTAGATGAAAGGTTCCTAGCAGTTTCCGTTAGGCGTGACCCAGCCTACACCGGAACCTGCCTTATAAGCTCATGGTGATCATGTTGAGTGATATCCCAGGTGTTGGCAGCTCCATATTGGCCATGACAGAAATGTGCACACTGGGGTCCCCAACACCCAAGAGCCAACTTTGAAAGGTTTCCTAGTATGTCACTCTCTCTCTTTGTTTGCTTTTTGGTTTTTTGTTTGTTTGTTTGTGTTTCGAGACAGGGTTTCTCTATGTAGTCCTGGGTGTCCTGGAATCACTCTGTAGACCAGGCTGGCCTTGAACTCAGAGAAATCTGCCTGCCTCTGCCACCCAGAGTGCTGAGATTAAAGGTGTACACCACTGCCCAGCTTAAAAGACAGACTCTTAAAACAATTTACCACTTAAAAACATTTTTTAAGTAAAATAAGTGTAGAATCCAACTTTACACTGAAAATTTACAACAAAGTAATTATCTTCATTACTTGTATAAAATTGTTTTTTGTTTTTAACTGAAACTAATACATAAGGTGTCAGTATATGACCTCAAATTTGTCTCCACACATACTGTTTCTTCTGACCAGAGTTGCTCCTTTTTTACTGCTGGGTTTTTGTTTTTGTTTTAACCCCCCCCCCCCAAAGATTGATTGATTGATTGTGTATACAGTGGTATGTCTGCACGTACACCTGCATGCCAGAAAAGGGCATCAGATTACGTTATAGATGGTTGTGAGCCACCACAGGGTTGTTGGAAATAGAATTCAGGACCTCTGGGTGAGCAGTCAGTGGCTTTAACCTCGACATCTCTCCAGCCCCCTTACTGCTGGATTTTAAATTTGAAAACTACTTTATTGCTCTTTGTACTGGCAAGTCCCTAGAAAACAGAGATAGTGATCTCCATATGATACCTTTAAAAAAAAAAACTAAAAACTAAAAACCTAGAGGAATCAGTAGAAATTGTTCTGAGAGTGTAAAGTGGTCTGGCTCTGTGACTCAGCCAACCACGGTGCTTGTCAGCAAGCCGCGCATCATGAACCAGTCCCCAGAACTTGCATGGTGCAAAAAAAAAAAAAGCCCAAATACTGCAATCTGTCCTGTGGTCTCCACTTGTAGCAGAAAGTTTTGCTTTTTTTTTTTCAAATATAGAAATAAAATTTATATGTGGATAATCAGAATATGAGACTCATATACTTACTACATAAAAATTCTGCATTGCAACCAAAAACTTCAGTAGCACCGTATAAACAGTAGTGAGAACACCTAGGAAACGGTTGCCTTGTGGCATTACAGGCCCACAGCACTGAGGTCATCCCCATAAAATACCATTTCTTTTGTGTTTACTTATCTTCCTGTGCTATGTATCGAACCCAGGGCCTTGGCCCATCCAGTGCTCTACCACAAGCTCCCTCCCTGGCCCATACAGTTGTTGAACCCAGACCATGAATGAATATTCCTTTAAGAAGTGCTTGCTGAGTTTCTTTACAACATCAGCCCTGCTGTCCCTCATGTCTCAGAGCCCTGTTACTGCTCCATGGGGCATGTCTTAAAATACACGGCAAAGGTTGCTGCTAAGTTTCTCTGTGTAGTCTTGGCTGACTGGGCAAGATTTGTAGACCACCACACCAGGCTCCATTACAGCTTAAAACAAAGCCGGGCGGTGGTGGTGCACGCCTTTAATCCTAGCACTCAGGAGGCAGAGATAGGTGGATCGTTGAGTTCAAGGCCAGCCTAGTCTACAAAGTGAGTCCAGGACAGCCAAGGCAACACAGAGAAACGCTGTCTCAAAAAACCAAAAAGAAAATAAAAGTTTAAAACAATATTATTTTACTCAATTTTGTATGTTCTTGAGTCTAAGAGAAAGACACTTGACAGATGGTATACTGTTGGATTAGTGAGCATTTAGTTGAAAATAAATGCCAAAGCACATGTAGGATTGCAAAACCAGGCCAGCAAGTGTGAGACGGATCATCAAAAATGCAGTGGAGACTTTTTAGGAGGTCAGAGGTTTTTTTGAAATTCTTAATTAATTAATTGTATTTGTTAGTGACAGGGCTTTCTGTGCAGGCTACCCCTGAACTCCTGGGCTCAAGCTATTGTTTTGGCCTTTTCCTCAGTAGCGGAGATTAAAGTGCAAAACTGATTGATTGGGGGGGGGGGGGATGGGAGATCAGCTCCTGAGACTGGACTCTCTCTAGTAGTCTTCAGATGTGTGAGACTGCAAATGTTCAACTGTTAACACTGCACTTGCCCTGGGTCTCTCTTCCTGTTGTTGTTGTTGTTGTTGTTGTTGTTGTTGTTGTTGATGTTGTACTGGGAATTGAACACAGGTCCCCACACACACTAGGTAAGCACCCTGCCACTGAGCTACCTCCCCGAGCTATGGACTCAGAGTCTGAAGCATGCTGAGCTGTATCAGCTAGCTAGCCTGGTCTTTTTAAAAATAGCAATGCCGCGCCAGGCCTATAATTAGCACTCAGAAAGTAGAAGCAGAAAGATAGGCAGCTCAGAGTCATCCTTGGCTATTTAGTGAATTCCAGGCAAGCCTGTGCTACAAGAGATCTTGTGTCAAAAAATAAATAGGTCTATGCCCAGAGCTGGAGAAATGGCTCAGCAGTTAAGAGCATGTACTGCTCTTCCAGAGAACCTGAGTTCTGTTCCCAGCACCCACACCAGGAGGATCACAGCTGTGCATAACTCCAGCTCCAAGGAATCAGGTACCTCTGATCCGGCAGGCAGGCACCTACACACACATGCACATACGCATCACACACATGATTAAAAATGAAATAAATATTTTAAGAACAGTAGTGACATGGTGGCTCAGATGGGAAAGCAGCTGCTGTGCAACCATGAGAACTTGAGTTGGGTCCCCAGCATCTGTGTAAAAAAACAAAACAAAAAAACAACAACAAAGCCAAGGCAGCTGTGGTGGTGAACAAGCAGATCCCCAGCAGTCAGTCTAGCCAACTGGTAAGCTCCAGGTTCTGTGGGAACCTGGAGTCAAAAAAAAAAAAGGTGCCTGGCCAGGTATAACCACACCTGCTTTTAAATACCAGCACTCAGGAAGCAGAAGCAGGTGGATCTCTGTGAGATTGAGGCCAGCCTGGGCTACATAGTGAGGCCCACCCTTAAAAATAATACCAATAGGGCTGGAGAGATGGCTCAGAGGCTAAGGGCACTGACTGCCCTTCCAGAGGTCCTGAGTTCAATTCCCAGCAACCACATGGTGGCTCGTGACTATCTATGGTGTGATCTGGTGCCCTCTTCTGCCTTGGAGGTGTACATGCAGTACAGAGCATAAATAATAATAAATAAATCTTGTTTTTAAAAAGAATAATAATAATAATAACACCAATAATAAAGGTGGAGAGCAGTTGCAGAAGACACCCCACGACAATAAGTGAAAATATCACAGCATGCCCTTGCCTTGTGGTGCTACTTAAAAAAGCAAGAAGATCCAGAGTTATGGTCATCCCTGGCTGCATATGGCACTGAAAGCCAGCCTGGGCTACATGAGACCCTAGGCTCAAACATCCACAGACAACAGAGCCAGTGTCCCATGAGGGTTTGAGCGGGTAGTTTTCAAATTAGAGATGAATGATGTTACGGTCTCATGTACTGTGACATTTCCACCCTGTGTGTGTGTGTTCCATGGGGGTCACACAGATGGAACTCCAGTTGACAGCCTAGGCAGATGTATCTCCCCCACTGAGCCATTTTGCTGACCCCATTTCTAACTTTTAATTTATAATAAAAGGGAATAATCTTTTTAACCTGTTCACCCCTATTGTACCTTTGTAAGCCTATAGCTTTCTCCTCATCCTTAAGCATTAGGGCTTGAGACTGAAGAGTGCCTGTAATGAGCTTCTCTTGACTGAGACCCGAGGATTGTGTCTGCACCTACAAAGTTCCTCTGAACTCACCAATGCAGTGAAACTGCTTTTGAGACTATCAAAGCAGCCTTTCAGGATCTTGCTTTCTCCCAAGTGTGTCCTTTCACTCAAATATTAATTTCTTCTTTTGTCTTTACAGGTAGCTGAGACCTATTTCCAGGAAGAGGACTGTATCCTTTTCTTAATTACAGAGAGAAATTCGTAGAACACTTAAAGAGCTATCTTTTTTTCACATTGAGGTCTATGCAACAAAATGTGCAGACCGCAGGGATTCAGCAGGTTTTGGCAGCTGTGTGTGCCCTTGTAACAGATGCCTCAAAGAGCAAGGTGGAGGAAACAGGTCACTCCAGAAAATTCCCTAGAGCCACCTAAATTTGGCTTTCCTTAAAGAAGCCCTAATTCTACCAACGTTAAATATTCATGTTCAAGAGAATGGAGAAAGCATGTGCTGCTAGGAAGGGAAACTTTAAAAATCTGGTAGGTTCTCTTGCTCTTAAGCACACAGTCAAGCATTCTCATGAGGGAGAGTGTTGCCGGACAGCATCGCACAGGAACTGATGCTTGCTGCAGCCATGGTCCTGAGCTGCTCAACAGCAGGCCTGTTTGCAGAGAAAGGCATCACTAGGAGGTTCTGTATTTTGGAGAACATCATGTTAAGATGCAACTGCATCACTGGGCAATTTAGATTTGTGTTTTAATGGTCCCTCACAGACAGACATGTTTTATGATGCATGGCTGTGTATAGCTGCAAAGGAAAGATTAGGTCTTCACTAGTAACCGACAAAATAACGTTTTCAAGTAGACCTCATGTAAGCATTTTAATAGGAGGCAGCCAGTCCTGGGCAGAGGGAGCTAAGGGGTTCTTCTCCTGAGCCTGATTTAGAGTCCCAAGGATTGTTAAAGCGACAAAGGAGAGAGCTGAGCCGCTTAGTGTTCATGGGAGGACACAAAGCTAAACATTTTTTCTAGGTCAACATTTAGAACATTGCCCAGAGGAAGCTGGGCAGTTGGACAGAGCTTCTTGACCTCCTAAAATACAAGTTAGCATGGTACAAATGGGAAGCCAAGTAGTCAGAAGATCAACAGTTAAAAAGTGGAATCATATGATAATTAGGAAAGTCACTGTGGTGAATTTTTTTGTTTTTGTTTTATTTTGTTTTTTGAGATAAGTTTTTTCCCTGTGTAATAGCCCTGGCTGTCCTGGACTCACTTTGTAGATAGTGTGGAACCCAAGTACCTCTGCATCATAGATAGATTGTACTTGCTGTAAAGCCAGGAAACGTCACATCAGATGTGGTTAAATGTAAAAATATTTAGAGTCTTCTCGTGTTTTGGTCAGGTACACATTTCTTGGTTTCAGTAGGACATTTCTTTGCAAACCTGGTGTTTAGTGTAGATCGTCTTGATTTCTGTTTTCCTCACATTTTCTGTTCAGATGAGAAAGCAATGAAATTCATTCAGCTTGAACGACTATATCATGAGCAATTGCTTGCAAATCTTTCTGCCATCCAGGAGCAATGGGGTAAGTAGGGACTGAGCTGGAACTCAGAATTAGCCATAATGTAACAACTCGCTATCTACAAAGTTAGCACATTGACCTGGTTTTGCATGTTAAAAGAACAGAAGTCACACAGTCAAGTTACTGTTACAGAGCACAGGCTGGGGGTGTAGCTTAGGGTGGGAGAGCTGCCTACCAAGCGTAAGGCCCTGAGTTCCCCCAGCTCGGTGAGAGAGAGAGGGAAGAGGAGGGAAGGCGGACGGACGGTCTGTATCTTGCTCTTTGTAGCTCTTCTTCTTTCTTCTGCACGTGTGCCGGGCTCACTTTGTTTGTAGGATGATGTTTGCATGTACCGTGAAGTAATCATTTAGCTCTGTCTAACTGTGTTGACTTTTGGGTTGCTTGAGAAGCTAGCCGCACTTGAATTACAACAGCGGAGCCCAAATACATTTTGTAAGAGCCAGTGACTAACAAATATTTTACGTTTAGAAACAAAATGGAAAGCTGTCCAGCCACATAGAGTGCCGCCTCTGAGGAATTCAGAAAAGGGGTTTAATGGTGACGATTTTGAACAGCTTGCTAAAATTTGCACAACTCATCAAGAGTAAGTATGGCACGATTTATTTAAAGTAAGTTGGAAAAGTTGAAAATATACATTATGTTGAGTATTGAAATGTATGATCCGTTTCTTTGTTTTCTTGACGTTTTCAACTTAAGAAATTAAACTGAGTATAATAAAATTTTAAGGTTCTTTTCTCAGATTTTTTTTCTTCCTTACTGACTTTACTAGGTTTCCATAGGCTTAGACAATCCTTCTAACTAGAAGTGTTGATAATTTACATACTTTGTGATTAAGATATCAGACAAGTTACATAATCTAAGTTGTGCATTAGGACTTCTCCTCCTCCTCCTTCTGTTCCTCCTCCTCCTTCTTTGTATACAGTGTTTTGCCTGCATGTACACCTGCACACCAGAAGATCTCATTTTAGATGGTTGTGAGCCACCATGTGGTTGCTGGGAATTGAACTCAGGACCTTTGGAAGAACAGCCAGTGTCTTAACCTCTGAGCCATCTCTCCAGCCCTTTTCTTCTGTTCTTTTAAATCATTATTTACTTTAATTATTTTAACCTTATTAAGTATATATACACATTATTATTATTATTATTATTATTATTATTATTATTATTATTATTATTATTATTTTGGCTATCTTCCAGTGTTTGTGTGTGAAAAGAAAAGCTGTAACCTTTTAAAGAATGGTCTAAAAAGCACAATATGTAATATTTAACCAAAATGATGGAAAACTTCACTTACCTGATACTTTCCAGGTGCTTGATTTGTGTCAGGGAGATAGATTTTTAAAGATTAAATTATCCTAATAATAAAGCTGGTTTTTCCCCCTGCTTATCTTTGTTCTAAATTCCTCACAGGCGCACTCACAGCTCTGAAGGCGAAAGGAGTGTGATAGTGTTTCAATGTGCCCACTTCCCAGCTTAGGCCTGAGTCCACTGTACAAAGGATAAAGGACTTTGTGTTCTGCTGGCAACTCTGTCCCCTTCTCTTCAGAGTAATGGGCAGCAAACTAAAGCTCTGTGTGCTAATAATGAAACAATCCCAAGGAATGCCTGCTTAGCTCATGCAGGAGAGAGGACATTTGCTTGGGGAGCTGGCTGTCCCGGAGCCCCGAGTGACTGTAGGTCTGGCTGGCGATGTCCCATCAGCCTTCTGAAGATGCTTTCACTGCGCTTAGGCAGGTCGAACCTTTGCAGCCGGTTCTTCAAAGATTCTGAATTATAACCCATTTTCTTAACATGTTCCTGTGTTGGCTTCCTACTTTACATTTTCATCATATTCAGAACAGTAGAAGCCTTTAAAGTAAAAATAATTTATTTACTGTCTATATGCTCAATGCAGCTACCTCCCACTACCCTCCTGAAGGACCTCACAGCTTGTTAGTGTGTCCTAAGTGTTTGAAGTATTTACTTGACCATAATAGGAGCATGGTATGTTTAGATCATTGTACCCCAAATTATGTCTCATTGTAGTTCAGTATATGAGCATGGTCAGTTTTTCCCTACCATTGCCCATGTGACTGACATTCCTAACAGTATCCAAAACACTGTAGCCTCTCAGGTGTCCCCCACCCCCACCCCCTCCACACTGAAGTACCAAATCCGTGCTCTTCTCTCCTCCCCCAGGACTAGAACTTAGTTCTGTAGCCGAGTTTACATGCCTGTAATTTCCTATACATGGATCACATAAAATATGGCTACTGTTTCTAGAGTCTTCAGTGCATCACTGTTTCTGGGTTCTATTTTGTCACACACAGTGTCGTCTGGCACGTTTTGCTACTGTGCCAATTTATTGTATGACTGTCTAGCAGTTTAGGTGCTCCCTTCATGTATTTGTAGACATTTGAGCTAATTCCAAGTATTATGATCATAATAAAGCTAGGATTTATTTCATCTGTTCCTTTACTGGCATATTGTGAGAGTGGTACTCCTTAAAACCTAACACTTGAAAGTGACTTGCCTGCCTATAGGTAATCCAACGTAAGTATCTTCTGCCATAATCTGTCAATAATAATTGGCTATCGGAGGAGACGAACCCATGTAGCTGTACTTTGAACCACGTAAGCCGGTGGCAGCGGTTCAGCCCTGGGAGTGATCTGAGCTAATAATAGAACGCAGAGACACTCTATTTTTCATAGTTGCTTCAGTGGCATTTGTTTGGAAGCATGCTGTTCTTTTAAAACTATGTTTTTCTTCTTTTCCACAGCCCTCTCTTGTCCAAGCATAAGGTAAGAGGCTGTTCCTTCTGGAAGCATTCACGGGGAGCACGTCAGCACCTCAGGCCTGCAGGCCGGACTGCACCAGACAACCTTTTCCCAGCATGCTTGCAGTTTTCTAACTTAATGCAACAGTTCCTCAAAAAAAGTTATGATTATTTTTCTTCCTTTTAAAAAAACCTTTTTTAGATAGCCCCTGTGGAGCGGTCACCGGGGAGGAAATGCTTTACGAGGGCGACAATGTCTGAAGAGCCAGAGGGAAGAGGAGCGACCGCCAAAGAGCCAGGTCCGTGCGGGTTGTACTAGAGAAGGTGGAAAAGAGCCCGGTGCCTGTGGAGTCTTAAACTGTTAGGTCTGAATTGCTGTGTGGGAAGCTCTTTTGCATTTAGGTTTTTGTGCATGTGCTTTAAAAAAAAAAAAATAGGAACTCCACATTTTTAGATAGCTAGAAGTAATAGAATATAAATTCTTTAAAAAACAAAATAAACTCTGTACTGTCAGTAGGCAAAACATAGTACAAAAAGATTATATATGAAGGTGGCCTGAAATGGCTTTGGTGTGTTTAGAAAGAACAACAACAACAACAAAAACCAAAAACAAAGAAACAAGGCAACCATTGCTGAATGGATTAACCAGGTGCCGACCTGTTCTGTGTGTCTAGATAGTGAGAAGTCCTGTCTGGACAGTTTACAGCACTTTATCCTCCATCCTTTGTTGACCAGCATGTGTGTGTGAGTGTATGGTGTGTGAGTGTGTGTAGTGTGAGTGTGTGGGGTGTGTGAGTGTAGTGTGTATGTGTGGTGTGAGTGTGTGTGGTGTGATTGTGTGAGTATGTGTGGTATGTGAGTGTGTGTCAGTGTGAGTCTGTAGTGTGTGTATGTAAGTATGTGTGTGTAGTGTGAGTGTGTGTGTGTGTGTGGTGTGTGTTTGTGTAGTGTGAGTGTGTGTGTGTGGTGTGTGTGTGTGTGGTGTGAGTGTGTGTGTGGTGTGATTGTATGTGATGTGTGTATGTGAGTGTGTATGTGTGTGGTATGAGTGTGTGTGGTGTAGGATTGTGTGTGTGCATGCATGTGTGGTGTGAGTGTGGGTGTGTGGCATGTGTGAGTGGAGTGTGTGGTGTGTGTGAGTGTGTGTGAGTGGAGTATGTGATGTGTGTGAGTCTATGTGTATGTGGAGTGAGTGTGTAAGTGTGTGTGGGGTGTGTATGTGTGTGTGTTTCTTACCTATTTAAAATGTGTTTTATACCACTCTGTGCCTTATACCAAAAAGACTTTGGGAAACGTTTCTAAATGCATTTACAAAGCTTTAGGAATAAATATGTTTTCAGGTGTTTTTTTTTTAATCCTGATGATGATTTTACTATCAGTTTATATTATGGGCCTTCTGATCCTGGGCCTGAGAGCCCTGATTTTAAGAAGAGATGACAGGAGTTTTGACTGAGCGTCCCTGGTAACATAGATATGGCTGTTGCCACCCATCAGCCCATTCCCCAATAAAAGTAAAGTCATTTTGAAACCTTCAGTCCCCTCCCTCTTATGACACAAATTGCCAATATTGCTTGTGTCAACCCCACATGCCCTATTTTTTGTGTCTCTTTGTTAGTCATTTTTATATCAGAAACCAGGGTAAAATAAGCTTTATTGCCGCTTAATGGACATGGTAGTGTACACCTATAATCCCAGAACTGAGATGTGTGGGCAGAAAGAGCAGGTACTCAGAGTCATCCTCCTTGGTTACTGGGTGAGCTCAAGCCTGGCCTGGGCTGTATAAGAAACACACACACACACACACACACACACACACACACACACACACACTACCCTCAAAGTGAAGGGAAGGTCTCAATAGCCCCCCAGTTTGAGTGTTGCTGTGTCTCCATGCTGCGTGCATTGGGAAGGATGCTGCCCAGCACTGGCTCGTCACTGCATCCGGCTTGGCCTCTGCTGCAGTCTATGGCACAGATGGGGAAACCGAGGCACCACGTTTACAGCCATTTGTCTGGTGCTTTGATGCATAAACTGAACCTAAATCTTCAGGAGTCTCATACCCCATGCTTTGGCTGAGTGAACTGTAGGGATTATACAAGTTAACGGTCCAAACACCTACTAATATCCATCGTGAGTGAGAATGGACTGAGTCTTAGACCAGGAAGGGCATCGTGCCCCGCCTTGATAAAACAATGTGTTTGAAAGAAAACTGTCAACACTGAGGGTGACTTCCCAGTGGAACTTGAGACTCTTTCTCTTTTCATCGACATTATGTTTTATCATCATGGTTTATCACCCTCCCCCTTCTGTGGAGACCCCCCAACCTTGTGGTTTAAGAGGACTCAGGGAGGCCATCCCAGTCATTTATCCCCTGAATCCTACCGGTGTGTTTTGAGAGCCGTCTCTGAACTTGGGATACTGGGGTTTTATGACTGAGCTTGACCCATTTTCTACCTGGCTATTGCCTTCCTTGCTATGACGCTCCCCACACACCCTGTTGTCCGATAGGGGGACTCCAGGAAGCTCAAGGACAAAGCAAACAACCCATGGCAGCCAGCTGCCCACTTGTTGTTCTTGCAGTCAAAACCTTGAGATTAGGAGAGAAAAAGGATGCCGGACACTTCCTGGCCTCTCCTAGTGCTGCCCCTCATACAGATCTGAGGCTTCGAGTACAGTTCTGGTTTCTCTGGCATCTGAGACAATACTTAAGAAGTGCCTGCTCGAATAAATTAATTAATTAATTAATTAAATTTTAAAAAGAAAAGAAAAGAAATGCCTGCTCTCTGACATGGACTTAGCCTGGACTGTGAGTTAGCAGTTGAAGTTCCAATAAATTCAAATTAAAAAGGAATAATATTATTTTTATCTTGGATTTGTGACCATTATTTGCAGAAATTATATGCCTTCATGAAAGTTTAACAACATGAGAGGGCATCTCTGTTGACCAATGGGCAGGCTCTACTTCTTATTTACATAAAGGTTTTTAACTGTTTTAAGGTTTGTTTGTTTTAAATATTTCAGGTTGTTTTCATTCTTTTTTTCCCACTTATAATGAAGACTTAATCGTTTATTTATTTTAACATGCTTTTGAATAATCTTTGTTGTTTTATTAATGCTACTACTTTGTTATTTTATTAACACTATTTATTGATACTCTATATTAAATACTTAGTGTGCTGCTGTGTTCTAACTAAGGACGTTGCAATGCAACAGACGGCATTCCTGTCTGAGTGGGTCAGAGTAATTTTGTGTTACACATGTAGTCATCTGTCCCTTCTCTACCTTGGTATGCAAAGCACCGTTTGAAATTAAAAAGCAGCTTCTTCTTCTTCATCCTCAGAGATTGAAACCTGTCCTGGCATGGAGCTGAGCGGAGGCCAGCACACGGGGCAGCCCCGGGAGAGCAGCCCCAGCTGCCATCGGATGGACTGGCAGGCAGCTTCCCCCGACCCTGCAGGAGCGGCAGGGACGGACCACACAGAGGAGCCGCTCTGCAGTACCAGTGCCACACTGGAGAGCCACGCCCAGTCCCCAGAGACAGCCAGGAGCAGGTCAGGGTCAGATGCTTCTAAGAATGCCTGTGAGGATGACAGCTGCTTGCAGGCGCCTCCCACAGAGGACCACCCTGCTGTGGCAGAAGACCCTAAGGTGTCTCCTCCTAGTGAGCCACGGCTCTTCCCGAGCAGTGACAGTGTACCTCCTGTGTTGATTTCAGAGGGTAAATATTCACAGGCACACCGGAAAGAACTCAGCCTGCCACTCCAGGAGGCATTTGAAGCGCTGCCCAGGCACCAGCTTCAGGGCGCTGAGTTAGATGAACCACAGCAGCCTGATCTCATAGCCAATGATGGGAAATCACCACAGAGTCAGACTGGGTTGGAGACTGGCTCTGAGAATGCACTTCATGATGACAGTAAAGCGTCTGACGTAAGTACACCGTGTCCGGAAGTGTGTATGGCCCCCGAAGAAAGGCAAGATAAGGAAGACCAAGTCAGTAAAGAAACAGAAGACTACCTGAACAGCCTTTTGGAAGGATGCTTAAAAGATGCTGAAGATCCCCTCCCCTATGAAGACCTCCAGGACGACGACTCAGACCTCCTCCAAGACCTTTCTCCTGAGGAAGCGTCCTACAGTCTCCAGGAGAATCTGCCTCCTGATGAGAGCTCTCTCTCCCTTGATGATCTGGCCAAGAAGATAGAGATCGCAGAGGTAAAGCAGAGATGAAATCTTATGTGCTAAATGTTGCTTTGTTTTTGTGTGGTTTTTCCTGGCTTTAAGCTGGGGGGGAGGGGTGCTAACAGCAATGCTGACTGTGACATGGACGTGCTGGGTAAGACGGTCTTCGGTTGTTGCAGTGTTTAGAGTGCAGGGCGCTATGTTGTCTGCCTCTAGACACAGAAGCAGGGTTACAAACGCCATATTTCTTTTTCAACCTCTTGAGTTCCACTTAGCATCCTCAGGGGCTCAGATGGAGACACGATTGGAAACAATAAGGAAATCTTTGTCCTCGTATTCACAGGAAAGGCAGTGGCCTGTGCTCACTGTTTCTTCAGCTTGCTAACAGGCATCTTTAAATGACCAGAAACATCCTTAGCAGAAGAGAAGAAAGTTTTGAAATAATCATACTGGGAGGTACATGATGAATGTTTAAGCTATTAAATAGCAAAAACAAAACAAAACAAAACAAAAAAAAAAGGATGACTACTGTGCTTTGTTTAATAAAAAGAATTTTTAAAGCCCTGGGAAGTAAAGATAAAAAGCTATGGGTGAAAAATACAAAAAGTAAGTCTAGGAAAGCAAAGACGGGAGGTGGCTGGGGCGGGGCCCTCAGGCTCACCACCCCCTGGGCCCGCCTTATATCTCTCGGTGCCTGCTTGTGCTGGGGAAGTGAGGCCAATTTGTCTGTTGTTTTTCCCTCCTTGAAGTTGGCCCTTGTCCTCAGTCACACCTGTAAACCCTGCCCTGGGGAGGCTGTGGCAGGAGGGGCACCGTGTGTTTGAGGCTGGCCTTGGCTACAGACTAGGACACTCTCTCAACCCCCTCCGTTTCTCATATATGCCCACTGTATTCTAACAGCTTTATCTTCTAAAAAAAATGTGAATTCAGGAAGAAAGCATAAAAATAAAGCAAAAATAGGTAACAGATTACATGTGGTAATGGAACTCTATGACAAGCCCCCTGAGACCATTGTCCTGTTTCTGTTTAGTTCATTTCCTATAAAATGTGGTTTTTCTTTTTATCAGATAATTCCCATGAAACTGTGGTTTTTGTGTCTTAATTTTCTCTTATCAGAATCACTCAGGATTGCTCAGTGTATACCCGGTACCTGTTCAAGGTGATGTACCGTTTGGTAACAGGCGACAGTGATGTCTTACAGGATTTTGAGCATAATGTTCCGAACTGTATATAAAAAATGGTTCAAATGGTGCTTTGATGTTATAAATCTCATCACGGTCCTCAGAACATCTTTTGAGAAGCAACAGAACTGACGGTGAAGTGGCCGGCCAGCATTCAGTGTGTTCTGAGCACAGGTGTGGACAGGGGCCATCAAGCCAGTGAGCATGCGCACGTCACAGCTAAGCGGGCGCTCCCTCACAGATCACAGCACAGTCTCTTCTGAGAACTCAGTGCATAATGGCTCCCTTTTGAAGTGTATTGGTCTGTTAAGTTCTGCCGTATAAAACCCCCTGAAGCTACATTCAGCTAACAAGTACAACATACTCTGTGGTGTGCTAAATAGATTGTGAAACACTCCCATACTACTCCACCTGTCTGCAAGTCTTCAGCTAAAAGAAATCACCAATACGTTAGTGCTTTCTTAATACCATAAGAGTGAGGCTTTAGGTCAGACAGAACATAGAGGATAGTCATAGGCTTCCTTGGACAGGCACCCACCTACACACAGAGACACATATGCAGTATTTGTGTGTCTCCTTGCCTGTTTTGAGACAAGGCTAGTTTTCAACACGCAAGGTAGCCTTGGACGCTTGATCCTTCTGCCTTTCTCTCTCTTTCTCTTTCTCTGGGATTACAGGAGTCCAGCTCATTTTTGGTTTGTTCATTTGTTTGTGTTGGGGATAGATCATAAGAGTTTTGTATGTGCTATGTAACATTCTACTGCTGAGCTACACATACACCAGCTCAAGTACAAATGTGCTTTAAACTAGTTTTTACTTTGTGCTTGCAGTAAACTTCTATGGTCATCCATCCACCTGCACCATTAGGCGCTGTAGCAGTGAGATGTGGATCTTGGGTTTCTAGGGGCTCCCTGCTGTCAACGCCGACTGACAACATGATTTTGTCAGACTGCTGTCACAGTCACGGTTCTCTAACAGCTGAACAGAGTGGCAGTTCTCCCACAGGCTGCTGCCTGTCGCTGTCAGCACCTCTCCTCCTGGCATCTGCTGGCCACCTCTCCCCTGCCCGGGACTCTGACCTCTCAGGGCCCCCTTCTGCTTGAAACTCAACCACCTTGGTGTCTTCTCTCATTGCCAGCTTTTTTCTCCTGTCACGCTGCACTGCTCACTTTGGGCTCCAGTAGAACTTGTTTTTATAACTATGACCAGCCACGTGTGATGTTGTTTTAGACTAAGATTCATCTTATAAATGAAATAATATTCACCTCAGAGAGAAGAAAATGTCTCCATCCTTTTACTTAATGAGCACAGAGGCATGTGTAAAGGACACTTTCTAGATGTCATAAGCTTTTTTCAAACCCAGAAATAATCTTGCCAAATAATAGCTTAATATCTGAAGCCTTGCTAGTTTTTCTTATTAAAAAGAATATGACCCATTGTCACCCAGTGCTGTCTCCAGTGTTTAAGAAAAAGCACCACACACACATCTTTATTTCCAAAGATTTTTAGGTTTTTTTTTTATTACTTTCATTTATTTATGCTTCGTGGGTTTGGGTAGACATGTGCCACAGGTCTGAGGACAACTTGTGAGAACCTGTTCTGTCCTTCTACCGTGTGAAACTCACCTTGTCAGGTTTAATAGCAAGCGTGTTTGCCTACTGAGCCAGCTCTGGTTTTTGGTTTTTGAGACTGAGTCTCATTGTGTAACTTAGGCTGCTCTCCTTTAACTTCCAATCCTCCTGCCTCGGTCTCCCTAGTCCAGACATTATAATTGTGTGACATCATACCGGGATTAGTTCATAGATGTTGTTTTAAAAAAAAAAAAGGCTAATATTGTATGGTATCAGATAACAAGTTAGGACCACTCATGTCTTCCCACATTTATTTTATGATTGACTTCCATTGAGTCCCACGATGATACAGCTACAATAATTAAAAATACAGGTAAAGCTGGGCTTGGTAGCACATGCCTTGAATCCCAGCACTCAGACACAGGCTGAAAGCTTGAGGCCAGCCTAATCTACATAGTAAATTCCAGGCCATCGAGGGCTACCTAAACTAAAATCTGAAAATGAACTGTTAGGGCGGGGAGTTGTCTGGGTGGCTCAGACTTTTAACTGTTGTGCTGAGTGGGCAGGTCTCTGGAAGAGACGTCTTGGAAACCTCAGCCATGACAGCTGTGCTCAGAACAGCTCTTTTAGGGCAGCAGGGGACAGCTCACTGAAGACACTTTGGCCTCCAGGAACACCAGGGGTGGGAGTGGTTGACCCCTGGTTTATGGATTATGCAGCCCTCCAAACTAGTCCCCAAGGAAAACCCTGGGATTGCCCGTTTTCAACTTGTGCCAGATGGTGTCATTTTTGCCTCTTGTTTTTAGACTGCTTTTTACATTTCTAGTTAGTTAATGCATCTTGACTGGCATGTTACTTTTACCAAGTTTCTTTCTTATTTTAATTACATTTCAAATTTACATATTTACTGCTCTTACTAGCCATTTGAATTAGCTATTTTGTAAGTTTCCTCTCCTTTGTTTTGTCCCTTCCTCACTCCCACCCATCTCACATTAGCACTGTGTAGACCTGGAATCTCAAATTGATACCCAAAGGCGCCAACTAGGTCATTAAAATGAATGAAGTGACTTGACTGTAGGGCAGTAGAGATGTCCCCATACCTGTCTAGAGGGTTTCCACTTGCTTAGGGGTCGTTTGTTTGTTTGTTTGTTTGTTGTTTTCTAATTCTCTTCTTGGGGCTAAAGAGATGGCTCAATGTTAAGAGCCCTTGGTCTTCTGAGGGCTCAGGTTTGGTTCCTAGCACACACATGGAGGCTTGAAAATATCCATAACTCTAGTTTCTGAGGCATACAACCTCTTTCCCTGAGCTCCTCGGGTTCCAGGTACATACACGGTGTACATACATGCACGCAGGCAAAACACTCATAAAAAATAAATTTGAAACAAACAAGCAAAACCTAGTAGGCCTGGGCCTAGTAGCACACACCTTTAATCCCAACCCTTGGAAGGTAGAGGCAGGCTGCTCTCTGTGAGTTCAAGGCCAGTTGGACTACATAATGAGACCTGGTCTCAAAAATAAATTTTAAAAAACTACACTCTTAAGTCAAACATGAAGTCCAGCTCTCTAGCACTCAGCCTGTTAAATATCTGCCCTAAAATATCTTGTGTGCCACCAGCTCCTTCCGAGGGTCCCTGTAGTTTTATGGAAAAGGCCTTACTGTGTATCGTGAAAGCCAGGATGCTTGGAAACATGGCTCATCCACTTGCAGCACCAGCCTCTGCTGTCTTGTGTTTTCAGCTGCCTCACACTGGTCCCCTGGCTACCTGCAGATCCACCTTGCACACTCTAACCTGCCCCTTGCTACCTGTGTTGTCAGTTCTAGTGATGCGCCGTCTTCAACATCTATACCTTCCCAAGCCTCAGCACCCAGACCGTGCCTGATCAGTGTGGAAAGTGCCCAGCATGCTGCTGGCACTCTCCTTTGGAACTGCTTTTCTGGACCTCTGGTGATGGAGGGGTGGGGCAGCATTCCCCAAAGGCAGTGGTTCTCAACCTTCCTAATGCTGCAATCCTTTAATACAGTTCCTCGTGTGGTGACCCCCACCATAAAATTATTTTATTGCTACATCATAACTGTAACCTTGCTGCTGTTATGAATCATAATGTAAATACTGATATACAATTCCTGTGAAAGGCACATTCAATCCTCCAAAGGGACATCGACCCACAGGTTGAGAACTCTTTCTTAAGGCCTTGTCTAGCTGTGATCGTCCTGTAAGGCACAAGCATACTTTCTTCTACAGTAAACTGGCAAGTCCTTAAAGAAAGGGTCCTGTTGGCTGTGTCTCTGTATCTCTCCCTAGCCTCTAACTGTATACCAGATGTATCCGTATGTAAATCCCTCATTTGCATATTCATTTCCCTCTCCAGCATACTTATTAAGTACCTAGTGCTTGCTAGAGACCAGGGGACAGCAGTAGACACAGATCAAGTCCCTGTCTTCATGAAGCTTGCTTTCTATATAAAGAGATAATTGAAACCAAATTCTCATCAAAATAAACAGTGTAGCTTCAAATATTAGTAAAGGGACCAGCAAGACGCTCAGCTGGTAAAGGCAGCTGCGGCCAAGCCCAAAACTCGATCTAGACAACGCACATCATGCAAAGGGAGAACTGATTCTGGGGCTTTAAGAAATAGGTTGGTACCTGACACTTACATTTCCTTTCTCATCTTGTACTTAGTAAATTGTCCATTTTGCAAGTAAGAGCTCGTTACAAAAGCATGCAGCGGCACACGATTTGGATTGTTTAGACGCAGTAGAATGTTCCTGGTTTTTTGTGTATGTTGTTGTCTGGTTGGCTTTTGTTGTTGTTTTGTTTTGTGTGAGTAGGGGACGGGGCGGATTGTTGTTGTTTGGTTTGGTTTTTTGAGAGTGGGTTTCTCTGTGTAGCCCTGGCTATCCTGGAGCTCAGGCTGGCCTCGAACTCAGAAATCCAGCTGCTTCTGCTTCCAAGTGCTGGGATTAAAGACATTGTTCTGGTTTTGTTTTTAACAATATGCTTTTTCCTTCTTAAGCTTTTAGAAATTCAATGTGGCGTGATTCCCCCATGATTGGTTCTCCCAACTGGTGTCTTCTGTTGCCGTGTTCCTAGATTTACCACTGGGAGGCCATGGAAGCCACAGGCTCTTCTGTGAAATAGCTTTCCATGTTAGCTGTCACCGCTGGGTCCAGCTGTGACTTGGTCTATCATTTAGCTGTGACAGTAGCCATGACATTAATCTGCTTCTTCCAACAGTCTTCCATCTCTGTCCCCTTCTCCATGACAAGAATCTCTTAACTGCTGAACATAGAAGATTAGAATTTTGGGTAGAAATGCAAGCAGCTTCTGGAAAGCCAAAAGCCTTGTAACTTATTTGAAAAGTCTATCCAGCTCATTCTAATTGTAACAAATGCGTACAGCACAAGGCAAAATCAGATCAGGTCCTTGTATTTAACCCTGAGTTTGGTCTTGACTCTGCCAGTTGCTGACAGCGTGACTTCAGATCCCCCTGTGAGAACTAAGCACGAGTGTGGGTGTCTGTCAAACACACTGCTTGTCCGTGGTGAAGTCGCTGGCTTGTTAGTGATATTTGCCAAGCTAGTTGGAAGCCAAGCATGTGTCCCTGTTTTGCATTGACAAGCCTTGAGGTTCTGGATGGAAAGAGTCTGATCTGGGTCTGTTTCCCCTTTAATCTGATGAGGAAGGGCTTGGGACTGCAGCGAGCTCTGCTCTGCTCTCCTCTCATGGTAGGAGTTGCAGTGCCAGATGGGAATCACTTTGTTTTGTACGCTCTGATCTGCTGTTTAAGGTAGCCATTGACGGCGCTGGTGGGGATGGGCTGTTTATGTGCAGATGCATAGGAGAGTGCCAGCAATTACAGTGATTATGGCTCAGATGGTCTCAGTGGATGTGCTGGCTATACATCGTTTGGGTAAAAAGCAATTTGCTAATTGAAACAAGAAATTGAATTTGCTTTTACATATAAAGCTTTTTTAGAGATTTAATTTTCTTTATTTTTTTTCTAGCATAGGGAAGGACCTGGTCCTGATCCCAACACCAGGGGGAGGGGGGAGGGGAGGGAAGGAGGATGTACATACAGACGACTGAAATCCTTCGTATCATATAGTTTTTTTGGAGACAGTCTCACTACATAGCCCTAGCTGTCTGAGTGCCGGGATCAAAGGTGTGCACCACCACACTCAGCCTCTTATTTTATCGTGGCAACAACAACAACAAAATCATAGAATGACTTTCTTGGAGTCATTTTCAGGAGACACATCGCTGTGGGCTGTGTATAGAGACACTGTATAGGACCGTTTGGCATAATCAGGATACCACTATGAGCAAGGCCCCATTCTTATTTCTAATTACTTACCTATCCGCCACAGAATTAAGGCAAATTCCACCCACCTAAGTCCTTTCTCCTTTTTTAATGAATTCCCCTCCCTCCTCTCCTTACAGTCCCTCCCCTACCTCCTCCCACCTCACCCCCTCACCCTCCACCTCGCCTCCTTTCTCTACAGAACATAGCAGGCCTCCCATGGATGCCGTCCAGCCATGGCAGATCAGGTTGCAGTAAGACCAGGCACCTCCCTCCTATTAAGGCTCGATGAGGTAACCTAGTAGTAGGAAAGGGTCCCAAAAGCCACCAACAGAGTCCCCGAGACAGCCCCTGCTGCCACTGTTAGGAGTCCCACAAGAAGACCAAACTGCACAACTGCAGTATGTGTGCGGAGGGCCTAGGTCAGTCCCATGCAGGTTCCCTGCTTGGCAGTCAGTGTCTCTGAGCCCCTGTGGGCCCAGGTGAGTTGATTCTGCTGTATATGTTTCCATCAGTTGCTGGGTGAAGCCTCTCTGATGACGTTTGTGCTAGGCATCAACCTACAAGTGTAGCAGACTATCATTAGGAATCATTTCATTGACTTATTGTTTGCTTGCTTGCTTGCTTGCTTGCTTGCTTGCTTGCTTGCTTGGGTTTTGGTTGGTTGGTTACGTTTTGTTTGTTGTTTGTGTTTGGTTCTATCCTGCATCTCTGGGCTCTCCAACCTCTGGGTCCTAGCCCTCCAGGCAGTGTCAGGGGGTGGGCTCCTTTTTCTTAATCTCTTGATGTTTGATTGCCATGCTATGGTATAGAGAAATTCTGAGTGATGGGGAGGAGGTCCATATGAGGCAGGATTTCTGGGGTTGGGTAGGTCTGGTTTTGACGTCCATGTTGTAGGAAGTAGAAATCCAAACCCTTTACTTCAAACTATTGCAAACGGAAACACACACACACACACACACACACACACACACACACACACACACACACACAAAGAGCACATCCTAAGTATCATTCCTCTTGAGTCCAAAAGTTTCCCTCTGGCTGACGTCTCCTGCGCTCAGTCCCAGGTGCTTTGTTCTCACGTGCTGTAGGAACCAGAAAATACTTACAAAAGAAAGAAAAACCCAGAGAAGATCCCAAAAAAGATACTGAGGGAGAAGGGCAGATGCTGCCGATGCTGGGGAGGAGGGGTGTGTTGGGAGCGTGGAAATGAAGCATCTTTGTTGGGGACAAGGGAAGGACAGCGACTCTGGATCCATCCCATGTCACTGTGCTTTCTCACACTCTGCCTCTGTCCATCTCCCAAAGATCTTTCCAGAGCCAAGCTCCCCAGAAAGTAAGGTAGGGACACTGAGACCAGCTGCGCCATCCCAGGGGACGTCTCTCAGTCTATCATACTTGCAACATCACTTGATAATAGTTTTGTTTCTTGAATTTACAGATGCAAAATTAATATCCCAAAGTCACACTTTATAGTAATGCCGCTCTGGAGCTTGCCTTTCACTGTCCCTTGCGTGTGCATTGCGAGAGAGGGTGCTAGGTGACTTCTAGCCTTCTACCAGACGTTGGCTTCACTCCCCACCTCCAGTGCTGGGGTTACAGGTGCAGGGACACCCCCAGCCGTTTACTTGGGTGCTGGGGATTCAAACTCAGGTCTTTGTGCTTGCTCAGCATGTTTTAGTACTGTTTTGGCTGTTAGTTGGTTTTTAGTTGTCTTGTTGTCGTCACCCCTTCTTCCCCTGTGACAGGCTCCTTTGTGTATATAGCACTGGCCATCCTGGAACTCAATCTGTAGACCAGCTAGCTGGCCTTGAACTCAGAGATCAGTCTGCCTCTGCCTCCCTACCCTGTTTAGCACTATTCTTAATAGGACTTTTTTTCTAAGTTAAAACTGTCCCTTAATGGCTGGCTAAATGGGTTAGCCGGTAAGGCGCTTGCTGCCAAGCCTGATGGCCTGAGTCCAATCTCTGAACCTACACAGTGAAGTTGGAAAAACAACTCCTGCAAGCTGTCTTGATCTAGCATGTGTGAACACACACACACACACACACACACACACACACACACACACACACACTAGATAAGTGTGTTTTAAACTGCATCTTAACTCCTGAGCTAGAAATGCATCTCAGTGGTAGAATCCTTGCCTGGCATACAGTAGGCACTCCTGCAGTTCTACTAAGAGGCCAAAGCAGAAAGATCATCTAAGTCCAGAAGTTCAAGACCAGCCTGAGAAAATAGACAGAATCTCTATGAAAACAAAAATAAAGCCTTCCTGTGGTAAATAAATGCATAAGTAGCAAATACATAACAAATATTTAAAGGGAAAAAATAACAAAGGATTCATGAGGCTCCTCCCCTTTATTTTTACACTTTCTAGAAATAAAAAGATTGTTGGTTATCTTTAATTAAAACTAGTTTCTATTTTTCCCTTGCTTTTTGAGATTTTTCTAAATTTATTTATTTTGTATATGTGTGCTGCATGTGTGAGGTATATGTGTTTGCTGCATATGTGAGGTGTATGCATGTGTAAGGTGTATGTGTGTGATGCATGTGTGGGGTGTATGTGTGTGATGCATGTGTGAGGTGTATGTGTGTGATGCATGTGTGAGGTGCATGTGTGTGATGCATGTGTGAGGTGTATGTGTGTGATGCATGTGTGAGGTGTATGTGTGTGATGCATGTGTGAGGTGCATGTGTGTGATGCATGTGTGAGGTGTATGTGTGTGATGCATGTGTGAGGTGCATGTGTGTGATGCATGTGTGAGGTGTATGTATGTGATGCATGTGTGAGGTGCATGTGTGTGAGCATAGGTGCACACATGCTAGAGGGTGTGTAAAGGTCAAAGATCAGCTCTCAGAAGTGAGTTCTCTCCTGATGGGGTCTGGGAATCAAACTCAGGCTGTTAAGCTTGCACAGCAAATGCATTTGCCTACTTAGCCATTCCACTGGCCCTATTTCCTTGGTCTTTAAAAACTTAATAGTATGTCTTTGTCTCTCAGTTTAAGCAAGGCACTTGTAAGAATCATTTTCCATTGTTTTATGAAGGAACTGTTCAATGTTTTCTAAAGAAAAGTTTAAAAAATAAAAACAAAAAAAAAAACTATTCAGCCAGCAGTGGTGGTACACACCTTTAATCCCAGCACTTGGGAGGCAGAGACAAGTGGATCTCTTTGAGTTCAAGGCCAGCCTGGTCTATAAAGAGAGTCCAGGACAGCCATGGCTCTGTTACACAGAGAAACCCTGTCTCAAAAGAAAACAAAAACAAAACAAAACAAACAAAAAAACCAACAACAACAACAAACCTGTTCATTCACATATTTGTACCTGTTTATTTATTTATCGAGAGGGGCATGCTTGTGCCATGGCATGTGTGTGAGGGTCAGAGGACAACTTGAGGGAATTAGTTCTCTTTTTCCACTATGTGAGTTCTGAGGATCAAACTCAGGTCGTCTTAAGGGTTCGTGGCACGCATCCTTACCCACTGAGCCATCTTGCTGGATCTGTACTTAGCATTTTAATGTCACTGAAGTGCTTTAGTCTTCTTAGAATAAGGATATCTGAAATACGTATTTCCTATAAAAAGAATAAATTGCTAACTAACTTATTGATTTTTTTTAAGATAATGGTTTCTATAGACCCATGTTCAGAAAATCCCAGTAGAAGACTATTTGTGTAAGAGTCGTTTGATCCTAAAAGCTCTGTACCATAAAAAGAATTAATGGAATCCATAATTACCCAAGATTGCTGGCTGGAACTGGAAATCATATTAAGTACTTTATGCCATTTCGGATAAATGACATTACAGGCAGTTCTAGCTTACAGCCGCTGACATCCACAGTGCTGAGCCCACAGTGCCCACCCCTGTCATCATCCGCAGAACAAAGCAAGCAGGTACCTTCTCCTAATCCCCTGGGATGTTCAGAAGTGAGCAGCTCCCCTCTTCCCTCTACAAACTGACCCCACCCCCACCCCTGCCCCACACTTTGGAGGTGTTCACTCCTAAACGGCAAGAAAGTGCTTTTGGGTTTAAGTAAGGGATGGGACACAGGAAGGAGAGAGGTAACCCGTGTGAAATCAGAAGGCTGCAGAGCATGGCTGGGGGGCTGACGAGGTGCCTGGGGCAGAGTTTTCCCATGAAGCTCCAAACTGTAAATACTTTAGGCTTTAAATTCTGTCTTATCTACTCAGTTTGGCCCTAAAGCCCCCAAAGCTATGCAAAACTTGAGTAACTTCTAGTTAAATTTACAAAAACAGGCAGTGAAGTAAAGCTAGGTGTGGTAGACTCAGGAGGCTCAGAGATTTCAAGTTCAAGGTTAGTCTGGGCTACAGCGAGTTCCAATCTCCTGAGCTATGAAGTGGAGACTCTTATCTGGGGGGTTGGGGAAAGAAGAGTCATGGGGCACTGGCTATGTGGTTTATTAACCTCTGCATATGAAATAATGAGTTACAGAAAACTGAGAGATTCTTTTTTAAAAAGTCCCGGAAAGATTTGAATACAGATTATTTGGTAATCTGTACTATATCTGAGGAGACAAGGTAACTCATTTGATGCTAAGTTTGCTGCCGTATATATTTTAAGCCTCGTGTGTTTTTAGATAGTTTTAGATAGTGTCACTGAGCTAGGTATCATAGCTCATGCATGTAATCCCAGCCTCCTCCCAAGGCAGGAAAATTGCCATGAACTCAAGACCAGCCTGAGCAAGATCCTACCTCGAAAGAAAGGAAGGAAAGAGTGAGCAAGCCAACCTACTGCTGAACGGAGAGCGGAGAAGGCGGATAAATCCTGCAAAGTGTTCTGTGGTTGCATATGTAGCATGTCACCCGTCAGTCCCACCTACTGTAACATAACCACTGGTTCTTTCAATCTCTGACAGGCTGTCCCTGCAGAAGGCTTGGTGTCCATATTAAAGAAGAGGAGTGACACACTAGGAGACCATCCTGCCCAAATGCAGCAGAAGCCATCTAAGCGGAGAGTGCGCTTCCAGGAAATAGACGATAACCTGGATCAAGGTGTGTTCAGCCCTGGGTCTGGAGGGTTCACCGGCCGTGCGTGCCAGGTAGTCATGTGACATGATGGCCATCTATGAGTGCTGGGTAGTCATGTGACACAGGGTTTTTAAGGGTTTTGTGGACCCAGTTGCTCTGTCTTCTAGCAGAGAAACAAAAAGAAATCAAGTTGTATCTTAGAATTTTGAGCATTTAGCCAAGTGCCCTTGAGCATCTGTCCCTGGCTGGCACTCAGGCGAGCTGTCCCAGCAGACCCACCCTGTGTGTTTGCAGATAGAGTTAGCTGAGGAGGCAGTGAGTGAGGGAAGTGGAAACCTGCCTGTAGCCTGTCAGTGTGCTGCTTACACAGCAGGACAGCTGCCTGGGCTTCTCACCTGTGCGGCTGAAAGGCCTTGGAAATGCTTTATTTTTATCCCTGCATCTGTGTGTCATCAGCACAGCTCCTTGCCACCCCAACGCCCGCCCCCACCCCAGTGGAGTCCTCCATCCCGACCTCACACATGGGCACCTGGGTCTGGAGCTCTCAGGGCTACCTCATCCTTCACCAAGTTACTCAGTTCCATCCTTCTTAAAATACAAAATCTAATCCCCGCTCTGATGCTAAAAACAATGAAAAACCTGTAGATAAAGTGTATGAATTGATTTCAACGGTCATGAAATTTTTATGTAAAGTTTACCTGTGTGTAAGCAAACCTCACTCCTGTCTGGAGCTTCCTAAACAGGCCCGCCCATCCTCGAATCAGTTCTGTGTCCTAGAAATATAACGTGGGTGCTATTAGGTGAATTTTTATTTAATGTGCATGGGTGTTTTCCCTGCATATATGTGTGCGCACCATCTGCGCGCAGTGCCTAAGGAGGCGAGAGAATGGCGCCAGATCCTCTGGAACTGGAGCTGCCTGGGACTCAAACCTGGGTCCTCTAGTAGAGCAGTCGGTGCCCTTAACTGCTGAGCCACCTCTCCAGCCTCTCACAGGTGACTTTAAATTTTATGACAGCCACATAACAAAAGTAAAGCTGGAATCTACTTCACACTCACGTTGCATGTTTCTGTGTCAGTCACTTGCCGTGTACTCAACAGCAACCCACAGCGCATGCCCACCACAGCTCATAATGTATTTTATCTACACAACACAGATATTTTCAAACACCGAAGTGGTATTAAAATGTCATCCCTCCATGTGGCACAGGACCCAACAGCCCTGAATAATAAAATCTACAGATGCTCAAGACACTTTATATATGATGGCAAATTGTTTTCCTATAATCTGCTCACACCCTCCTGTGTGCTTCTTGGATGGTGATGATGATGGTGGCTGTTGTTGTACATTTCACACCTGAGTCACAGTGTAGGTATGGAGTTTGGAGGACAGCTTCTGGGAACAGGCTTTCTTCTTCCACCACTGAGTAATTCCAGTGCTGGAACTCAGGTTATGAAGCTTGCAAGCCCAATGCCTTTACCAGCTAGGCCATCTCACCATCTTCCTACAACCTTTACAGTCGTTACTTATTCTTTTTTGTTGTTGTTGTTTTTCGAGACTGGGTTTCTCTGTGTAGCCCTGGCTGACCTGGACTCACTTTATAGGCCAGGCTGGCCTCAAACTCACAGAGACCCACCTGCCTCTGCCTCCCCAGTGCTGGGATTAAAGGCGTGTGCCACCACACCTGGCTATTTATTCTTTTTTAAAAGACTGTCTTGGGTCAGAGAGCTGGTTCAGCACTTGAAGTCATCTCTGGATTATATGTATCTCATAAGTTTAAACAATCAATAAGTAATTGTTATGCGGTATTGTTTAAGAGACTGTGATAAGAAGAGAGTGCGTATTTAGTGCAGATAGTCACTCAGAATGTTTGGTCCACAGATGTAGAACCTATAGATACAGAGAACTCACTATTCACGGGAAGAAAGAAGACACGTGAGGAGATGCGTAACCTAGATTGCTAGCCTAGATTAGCAGGCAACGGAGAACTGCAATTAAAAGAACAGGCGAAGAGATTCAACTGACTAAGGCTGTTGATGGTTTGACCCCCTGTTCTCGTTGGCAGATGAAGTTGGTGGAGGCTCCTGCATCCTGCTCATCCTGCTGTGCTTAGCCACCGTCTTCCTCAGTGTCGGAGGAACCGCGCTCTACTGCACCGTGGGTGACATGGAGTCACCTGTTTGTACAGACTTTGCCGACAACGTGGACTTCTATTACACTAAGCTGCTGCAGGGAGTGGCGGGACTTAAACACTGGGTCTACCTCTCCTAGCAGCGAGTGGACCAGGCATGCCGACAGACAGACAAAGATGCAAACTTCCCCACAGCTTTTATTTCAGGAGTCATGAAACATTCCCCCTCCCGGGCAGTGAGGCCCCAAGGATGGACATTAAAAACAGCAACGTTAGATAGCAGCCCTGAGAACACTGTTAAACTAGTCCACGGAAGAAGGTGGATACTGCTGTAGGCGCTGAGGGAGGGAGGGAGGAGCTGTGGAGGGCACGCCCCTCTCCTTGCTGCGTCTCCCAGAGCAGTCATGCTGGGCTCACCCTGGGGGTTAAAGGCCACTCCAAGTCTCCTTGATCAGTAGGCATTGCGTCCCACCATCACGCAACACTTACGTTTCTTTTGTCATCAGAGAGAATTACCTTATGGTTTCAATGCCACTTTTAGTTCATCGTAGGAGCTGTGTAATTTAAGCTTTGGGCATTACTCTAGATTCTGTTCTCTATTTGTGAAATGGTTGTGTGTGTGTGGTGTGTGTGTGTGTGTGTGTGAAGCAGTTATCACAAGTGGATATTCAGCATTAAGTACAAAGATTACCTTTATTCTTTTAACTAGACTCCAATGCGCAGGCACAAATCTTTGGAGAAGGCTTACCTGTGAACTGGATAAACTGTAGAAATGTTGGCCCTGAGTTGAGAAACTGACAGGTCTGTGGCAATGAATTTCACAAGCCTTGGAGGCACAGTGACACAACTCCCAAGTCCCAAGTGAGATGTCACAGCGGCTTCTGCGCTGCCTGAAGTGATGCATGCCCGGCTCCAGAGCCCAGGAGAAACTTACTGAACATCTGTTCTGTCCTGGGAACCTAAGGGTAGGAACCCAGGGGGGAGTAATTCTTGCTGTGTGGCTGCTTATGGAAGGTAAACCCAGACCACCACATGTAATTGAGTGATCTCAGACCATGCACTCAGGTGTGTGCAATGTGTGTTCCTATCATGGACTGATTTTAGACCCTGCCACGGACGGGGTCATGAATCAGAAATTGAATCATACCTTAAATAGACAAATGTCTAATTTTGTTTAAGTCTGTCATTAGGTGGCCTGCCCTCGTCTACGGTACAATGATCTAATGTTTAGGGAGCCTTGCTTTGACTTTTTATATTTTAAGCAGCATCTTTTTAAAAAAATCATGAATTATAGTTTTTTAGCAAGTGATCATGACGTTCTGTTTTCCTGTTAGGGTTGTTTGGAAGGAAGAAAGAAACTGCTTAGTAGTTGTTACTGGCTGGCACAGTACCTTTCTTTGTGTTTCTGCTTATTTATTTGAATTTAAAGGGCTTTTGTGTGAGTTGAGAGTGTGTCGCTGAGCATGTATTTGGTCATCCCACCATTACCTATTTAATTAGATACTTAGTGTTTTGATTTTATATCACTTCAGCTCCATGTGTTTTTAGCTTTATTTTTTCTTTTGGTTTTTTTTTTTTTTCAAAACAGGATTTCTCTGTGTAGCCTTGGGTGTCCTGGACTCACTTTGTAGACCAGGCTGGCCTCGTACTCAGAGATCTGCTTGCCTCTGCCTCCCCGAGTGTTGGAATTTACAGGTATACACCACCACGCCTGCTTTTAGGCTTATTTTTAAATTGACATTTTATTTTCACTTATAAATACTGCGTGGCTATCTCTTATCATGTCACCATAAACTGTAATATTTTCAATGGTTATAGATCAGAGTTATTTATTTAGAAGTATACAGAATACTGAAATTTAGATTCGTTATACCTAAGGCTGATTTTATTAGAAGATTATTTTAATGTCCTATTATAAAATTTAAGGCTTTGTATTCATATCATATGTAAAATAGGGCCCACTGCCCCGGCACTGCCGCCAGCAGTTCTGCAGACACCACAGTGAGGCCATCTGCTCGGGCCTCCACAAGGAGGCCATCTGCTCAGGCCTCCACAGGGAGGCATCTGCTCAGGCCTCCACAGGGAGGCATCTGCTCGGGCCTCCACAGTGAGGCCATCTGCTCGGGCCTCCACAGTGAGGCCATCTGCTCGGGCCTCCTTGTGATACACCAACATGTTGCACCCTCGTGTTTCTAGTTGCGCGGGTTTGGTGACCCGTGTTTCTGCCAATTTAATGTCAAGAAAAACTCCAACCCTCCCTCCTGCCTGTTCACCTCTTTTCGGTCACTCAGAGCCCCGTGTGGTCTCTAGTGTTTGCCTCTCAGCCATCTTGGCCACTTTTCTAAAACCCTAGGTTTCCTGGGGATCATCAGTGAGAGAAAAGCCTGAAATGACACCTTACTAACCAGTGGCCCAGTTGTGTGTTAGTAGAGCAGTTGGGGTACTCACCACCCCCAGGGACCACGGAGCGATCGGGAGCAAACTGACCTCATGACCTAAAAGCAGGCATGAAAAATCACTGGAAAAACCTAAGGTACCTTTTAAAAATGTAATGGTCACTTATTGCATGAATTGGAGTGTCCCACCTGGAGGTGAGAGGGCGTTGGCCCACGCATAGAGCATCCACTAGTTGTACTGAGATGTCATCTCTCCTCTCGTTTGAAAGCTCTGACAACTATTTATAACCGACCTTCTTCTTAAGAACTGTACTTGAGGGTGTCAGATCAAGCTTGTAATTTAAAATCTACAACAAGAAAACGTCTCTGAGAATTTATTTGAACCCTTGGGTGTTGAGGGAACTGCTTGAAAGCAAATTACTGCCAGCTCCTTCCTGAAGGAGATTTGCAAAAAGTCTTTTTTTTTTTTCCTTTTAATTACGTTTACTTACTTTGGGGGGAGACCACGTGTGGAGGGCAGAAGAGCACTTCAGGGGGTCGCTTCTCTCCTACCACCGTTGGGGTCCAGAGAGCCCAGCTCAGGTCATGCAGTTGGCAGCAAATACTTTTCCCCACCGAGCCATCTTACCAGCCCTATTTGGAGGACTTCTTAGTAAGTCCCCGAGTAATGGCCTCTCAGCTTGTAAAATACCTCTCGCATCTGCCTGACTAGTAACCAGGCTCCACTCTCAAGTGCATCCTTTTAGACTTGTACATCAAGCCGAAAGTCTTCCTTTATCGAGCTGTGGGTTGGGGTATGAGGGGTGGCGACGAGCTAAGGTTTGAAGGTCAGGCTTAGTTTGCAAGGACAGATGTGATTTAGGTCTTCTTGGTGACAGGACAGTGTGGCCTGAGCGGAGCAGTGGTGAAGGACGGAGAGCAGTTGGACAGAGGGAAGACAGAGAACAAAGACACCTCTGTTTGCTGACCCGTTTTCCTTGGTGCCACTCGCTCCCCACACATAGGCAGGGTCTTTTTTTTTTTTTCTTTATCAGCAATATATCAATTATACATAATGGGGTTTCATTATGACATTTGCATACATGTAGATAATGCCCTTTGAGCATCTTCACTCCCTGGTACACTCCTGTTCCCCTCACTCCCCGCTGATGCCCTTCAAAAGGCAGGCTGGCAGGCAGGCCTGTGTAAGCTCTCATTTCTTCGGGCTCAGTTGACCTAAACTTGATCTCGCATGCTATTTGTAGTATTTTAGCGTTTATTCATTCCGTACCTAAATTAGCACACGTACATCTCCAAGCCACAACTATCATGGTGCTCAGATCCGCCACACTTTCTGTCTCCACATGACCTGTACCTTCAGACACAGTAAGAGTGAGTCTGGGCTCTGTGCACTTTAACAGCTACTTAGTAAGTTGGGCGTGGCTTTGTGTCTGGTGCTGAGAGGCTTGCCCTCACACAGCCGATAGCCCTCAGTTAACTTGCTGCGGCCCAACTCAGCTTAAAGAACTTGTGTATTTGCAAAGATGGAACCAACTGGAACTTGCTGGAGGGGAGGGAGAGTGACGCAACACAATACAACAGTGCTTTCCTGTCATGCACTTCGCAGCCATAGCAGGCAGGCGGGAATCAGCTCAGCCAAAATTTTCTGTTTAAACATGAGTGGCTGGTACAGCTCAGAAGTAGAGTGTTGACCTATTGTGCACAAGACCGTAGGCTCAGTACCCAGTGTCAATAAGCAAACAGTTTCAATTGCCCTGAATTGAAAACCACCTCACATAGCTGGCATGGTAGCACACACCTGTAATCCCAGCACTTGGGAGGCAGAGGTAGGTGGATCTCTGTGAATTTAAGGCCAGCCTGGTCTACAAAGTGAATCCAGAACAGCCAAGGCTACAGAGAGAAACCCTGTATGGAAAAAGAAAAGAAAAAAAAAAAGCCACCTCACAAGGAAAACTAGCGTCAGAGAGTGTCACCAGTCAATATAGCAATCATCTAAGAAAGATATACCCATCCCATAAAATGCTCTTTAAGAAGAAAGCACTGCTGGTCTGTTTTGTGAGACCAGTATCACTCTGGTAGCAAAACAGGATAAAGGCCAAGAAAACTAAGAAACTAAAACTAAAGGCAGTAGCACTAGTGAACTTCAACGCCAAAAATCTTCTCTTTTTTTTCTGCATTTTGTGTTTTGTTTTTCAAGGCCTGGAACTCACTCTGTAGACCAGGCTAGCCTCAAACTCAGAGATCTGCCTGCCCCTGTCTCCTGAGTGCTGGAATTAAAGGTGTGTGCCACCATGCCGGGCCAAAAACCTTTTTAAGAAAATAGCTGGTAAAACAGGGTGGGGAAGGCACGGATAGTTCAGCCAGTAAAGAGCTTCTCTGAAAAGTACAAGGACCTCAATTTGATCTCCAGATCAAATAAAAAGGCACGCTTATATTTCCAGCTCTGGAAAGAAGAGGCAGGAAGATATCTAGGTCTCCTGGTTGGCCAGCCAAGCTTACTTGGTTATTTGTAGACCAATCAGAGACTGTCTCAAAGCAGGTAGACTGTGTTTTCAAAGGTGATCACTCAGACTAGGTTACATAGTGAGACCCTGTCTCAAGGAACCAAACCAACTGAAAATCAAGTTCAGTAATAGCGTGCTTGCCAAGTGTTCAAGCCCCGGGACTACCACAGATGTGACACAATTCAAGTCAAAATTTCAGCAATGTTTAGAACTTGACTTTAAAATGCTTGCAATACAAATGACCTAAAAGACAGTTGATGGAACTGTTAGAACAGTCTTGGAGGCCCTTTGCTCCTGTTTTCAAAGTTTCATTCTATAATAGTCAAACTGGTGTCCAGGACACCTACACAGAGCCACATGTGCACATTCGAGTGATCTACCAAGGAGCCAGGTCAGCTGGGTCAGGACTGAGGAGCCCTTTCAACAAACAATGCTGTCAAAACCGCAGCATTATAGGGTAGCTGGAAGACACCAGGATCAGTGCTGTAACCTTAGCATAGGACAGCCCTTAGAGCTCAGAGTGTACAAACTAGAAGAGAAAAAGCTGTAACTGGCCATTTCAAAAAGTGCTTCTCATATACCGTTAGGGAAATTAGAGGCAAGTACTCAATTGGAAGAAAATATTTAGGATATACATATATATGTTTGCAGTGGGGGTGGGCAGTGGGTCCCTGCTGATGTGTGTACGGAGGCCGGAGGACAATTTTTAAGAGTCAGACCTTTCCTCCCACCATGTGAGTCCTGGGGACCAGATTCAGGTCATCAAGTTTAGCAGCCAGGGCCTCACAGTGAATTTGTCAAAGACCTTGCAAATAGAGAAGATGTAAAGAGACTCATACCGTTCAGAATTATGACAACTTTGAAAGGTCTTCATAAGAAAGAATGTATGATTGGCCAGTGAGCACATGAAAAGACGCTGAGTGTTCAAAGGCACCAACCACAAATGAATGAGCTACCTCTGCACACTTTGCATGGACAGACAGTGCAAGGCAAGGTGGTTCAACGTAAGGAATTCATTGTAACACTGGTAGATCAAAGCGGGGTCGGGAATTATGGTCCCCTTCCTGGATGTAGAAAAGGTATGAAGCATCCTTTCCTAATTAGAACTCACAGGAAAGACAGAGGTTCTCCCGGCCATCTCAGCACAGCCCCCCTTTGACAAGATGACCAAGGTGTCTGGATTTCTTGTATGGCCAGATCCCCTGCAGGGATGCAGACTTCTAGCTTTGTTTACTTTTGAGCATACCCTCTAGCAACATCTCCATACTGAAAGTCCTGGGTGCTGTTATGTTCCTTTCCAATCACTACTGCTGGGATAACCTGGGACATGGGAGGCCAGTGCTTTTCCTCCTCCGGAGGGGTTTGGGGGAGGGGCGTTTCCCTCACGTTCAGACCTGGGGAACAGCAGGACTAGGTACCTCAAAGATTAAGAGAAGAGTAGGAGGGTTCTTAAGGGGTTGTGAGGAACATGCAGGCAGGATGCTAAAGGGCTGAGCTCTGATCTGTCAGGAAGGAGGCCGGGTACCCATTCTCCATTACTGATCATCAGAGCACAGCAAGTTGTAGTTGGAGAAAGTAGACAGGGGAAACATAAACGGCATCCAGAAGAAGGCAAACTTCATAGATGACAGCTTGCCACAAAGAAGCCACAAGAAAGCTCCTAGAACCAGCAAATTCAGAAGTATTGCCAAGTTCAATCAAGGTCAATGCAAAAAAAAAAGGCGGGGTTATTTCCATGCACCACACCAGCAGGCAGAGGCAGGTAGATCTCTGTGAGTTCGAGGCCAGCCTGGTCTACAAAGTGAGTCCAGGACAGCCAAGGCTACACAGAGAAACCCTGTCTCAAACAAACAAACAAACAAAAAAGGACTGAAACAATTAGCCAAAGAAGTGAAGGACAGACATGCTGGAAAGTTCAAAACTTTGCCTGGGGAGACAAAGCAGTGCACACGGAGTCCACGTGGGCTCACAGGTAGGAAGACATCTCCTTGTCTGTAGCATCTGTCTATTTAGAAATAATAGAAAAGGCAAATTTCCCATGGTGGCAGAAACAAACCGGCTCCAGAGTGTGGAGGTTGCATAGCAGTGGGCACATGGCAAATGCAGGGAGTCGTGGAAACATAAGTTTTGAATGTGCTGCCAATTTCATAGGTACATCTTCAAAACTTGCCAAGTGATGTGTGCTCTGAATGGAAGCAAGTACGTGTATAAACTCTACCTCAATAACACTCCTAAAGAAATATGTCCAGCTTGGAGCTTCGAGTGAGGGAAAGCCCTGTTCTTCAGTTGGCTTGTTCCTCTTCCTGCTGTTGCTTCATTAGAGGAAACAAATACAATGGTGGCTTCCACATGTCTCAGATGTGCAAGCCCTGGCTACCCAGCCAGCTGCTAACAGGATGCTTCCACAAGCTCTTTAGTTCAAAACATTCCCCCACCCGGTCCTAACTCTGTTTCCTTCTTCAGTGTTCAACTGCTGACTTAAGACAACTGAGGGACACAGTTGTCATCTCAGCACTCAGGAGGCTAAGGCAGGAGGATGGCAAGGTGTGGGCCAGCTTGGACTCCAACAGAGACCTCTGGGGGTTTTGTTGCGGGTTTTTTTTTTTTTAATTCTACATGATGCAGCAGTTCAAATTCCAAACCCAATCTAATTATAGTCTGTAAGGACAGCACAGCGTCCCTCTGGCCGGAACGTATTGACCAAAAGTGTGGTTTTATAATTTAACTGTTTAATTGATTAGAATCAAAGGTCAGGAAGGAGATGTGCACTTAAGGAGAAGTAGCTTACATCATCCCTCTCCTGTCAGGATGATGGACCCCTGAGTGGCTGGCTCCCGCTATCCAATTACATGACCTGGAATCAATTGGCTATAAACCAGCAAGAAAGATACCCTGAGCTTCTGACACTAGAAGCAGGTCCACACCTGGCTATAAAGGAAAGCAATCCTTTTCCTTTTTTAATTAAAGAATTTCTCTGTATCTCTCTGGATTGCTTGGAGTGCTGAGTAGCCCAGACTAGCCACAAGTTTACAGTGCTCCTGTCTCATCATTCCAGGGCACGTGTGCCCTACCCATTGCTTGCCCACAACCCACACTCTTTCTGTGTTTTATTGCTTAAAAGAAAAACTAAAGGTCTAAGAATAGCAGTTTAGGCTGTGCGTGGTGCCACATAGCCTGTAATCCCAGCACGTGGGGAGGCAGAGGCAGGCGGATCTCTGTGAGTTCGAGGCCAGCCTGGTCTATAGAGCGAGTCCAGGACAGCCAAGGCTACACAAGAGAAACCCTGTCTCAAAAACAAACAAAAATCAGCCCCAGAGAAGAGGCTGTCAGCATGAAGCTACTTTGTAGAGCATAAACCCTGAAGAAAGGAAGCAACTCAGGATGGAACCTTGGTAGCAAATGAGACACCCCCATTAACGAGCTCTGTGGGCATCTCCTTACTTCTGCTTCCTGATTTCTAACACACACCTTCAGAGCTTAAAACCCTCCAGGTTTGGGGTTGGAGAGATGGCTCAGAGGTTAAGAGCACTGGTTGCTCTTCCAAGGGTCCTGAGTTAAATTCCCATCAACCACATGGTGGCTCACAACCACCTATACTGAGATCTTCTGGTGTGGAGGTGTACACACAGGCAAAACATTATAAACATAACAACTAAATAAATCTTTAAAAAAAAAAAAACAACTCTGTAGGTTCTTTCAACATCTGATGTGACTTGCTTTCCTTCATTGAGAAGAAACAGTATGGATGGCTGTGGGAGTTTTTTTGTTTGCTTGGTTGGTTTTGTTTTTTGAGACAGGTTTTCTCTGTGGAACAGCCCTGGCTTTCCTGGACTCACTTTGTAGATTAGGCTGGCCTTGAACTCAGAGATTTGCCTGCCTCTGGCCTCCCGAGTGCTGGGATTAAATGTGTGCGCCACCACGGCAGATAGCTGTGTTTGCTGAATGGAGCTGGAGTGTTGGGTGGGACTCATCTAAAGCCACAAGGAGGTGAGAGGTAGAAGCTGAAAACCGATTCACATACTCTGAAGCATCTATTGGGTCCATGAGCCACTTCCGTTGGGCTTACAACAAATGGATCCATCTCAGGAAATCTTGGCACTTTGTGGAGTCCTGGAATCCTAGCTACAGCAGGTTAGTGTGGGATTTTAATTCAGAACATGGCTGCTATGGCAAGGGATCACATCCAGAGTCCTTCTAGGTCTGTGTGAATACCTTTACTCCCAGGAGACAGAGGCAAGGAGATCTCTTGAGTTCAAGGCCAGCCTGGTACAGAGCAAGTTTCAGGTAGAGAGAAGGTGAGGTCCAGGGGTTGTGGTACAGTCCTTTAATCCCAGCACTCAGGGAACAGAGGCATGCGGATCTCTGAGTTCTAGTCAGTGCTGCTCAGGCAGTTGGGTTGAGTCTGGGAGTTGAGCGGCAGTGCAGTGGAGCTGAGAGGCAGCGCGGTGGAGGTGAGTTCCTGGCAGTTCAGCTCATGGAATTCAGAGGTGCTTTTACTGGGAGAGTTTTACAGAGACAGGTTGAAGAGAGAACAAACTAGACACCGGTGAAGACAGAACGAGCCAGAGAATGAGGTGGAACCAGAAGATTAGAACAGACTGCTAGAGTTAGCTTGAGGCCAAGCAAAGCAATTCAGTAAGAAACTGAGGGAAGCCAGTTTGAATCAGTCAGCTAGGAAAGGAGTTTGAGCCAGAAGAACTGAGTTGAACCAGCCAGCCCCGAGCTCAGAAAGAACTAGAAAGGGTGAGTTTATTCAGCAGTAAGTCTCAGAGGTAGAAAGCATTCTAGGCCTAGAATAGGATTGTACAGAGGCTGGAAGCTTCCAGAACTAGGTCTAGGTTAGCAGACGGAGGCAGTAAGCCTCAGAGATGACAATTACATCAGGTGAATAAAAGATACTTTTACAGATTAGATTAGAGGGTGCCTTAGGATGACGCAAGCCTTGCCGCCTCCATGCTAGGGAGGGAGTGATCTGGGTCAAGATGGGTATAGAAGGGTGTTCGGCAAAGAGAATCCAGTAAGCAGGTCCTCTCTGATCATGTGAGACTGACGTACAGACGAAGTATCTAACTCTGACAATGAAAGGAGCAGAGGCCTTGCAGTGGCAGGAAAGGGCCTGGGGCCAAAGGACGCAGGGACAGAGGAGCTGCCAGTGTAGACATCCTCGAGGTCTCGTGTCAAAGCTCACAGAGACAGTAAAGGTTCTGCACAAGCCTGGCAACCTTAGTTCAGTCCTTAAAGGTGAGAGGAGAGAAGCAACACCACACAGTTGTCTTCTGACCTCCACACGCCAAGGCATGTCACGTACACACACACACACAAATAATAAACACTGTTTTAAAAGGTTTTGGGGGGGATTTATTTTTGCTTTATTTCTATGAGTGTTTTGCCCACATGTATGCCTGTGCATCAACGCATGGAATACCCAAAGAGGCCAGGAGGGGGCTCCAGGCCCGGACCCTGTAGAAAAGCAGCAGTGCTTTTAACCGCTGAGCCATTGTCCATCTCCATAACAATTTTAAAAAAGAAAGAAAGAAAGAAAGAAAGAAAGAAAGAAAGAAAGAAAGAAAGAAAGAAAGAAAAAGGCCAGGTGTGGTGGCACACACCTTTAATCCTGGCATTCAGGAAATAAAGGCAGGTGGATCTCTATGCTTCTGAGGTCAGCCTGGTCTACAGAGTGAGTTCCAGGACAGCCAGGGCTACACAGAGAAACCCTGTCTCAGGGGTGTGGAGAAGTGAAGAGTCGCCAAGGTGTAACCAAACAGTGTTCTAGTCCCAGGAAGCTGGGAGTTGGGTGACTGCTCTTCGCTGTATCTGCTCCTTACACAAGGTCCTCTGAGAAGGAGTCTTCTGTTCTCCGTCAGCCAAAGGCAAACTGCTCAGCAGTGTCTTGCATAACATTGCCAGGTTCTTTACGCTCGTGCTATTTTACAGATACTGGGCAGTTGACTCTGCTGTGTCCAGAACAAAGATATGGTCCAAGGACTGTCAGTGACCTGCTTGAGAACAGGAGCCACAGAAAAAGGAAGATTTTCCACTTCTGGTTGAGAAATTGAAAAAAATCTCTCTGTCTCTCTCTCTCTGTCTCTCTGTCTCTCTCTCTCTGTCTCTCTCTCTCTCTGTCTCTCTCTCTCTCTGTCTCTCTCTCTCTCTCTCTGTCTCTCGCTCACACACACACACACACACACACACCAGGCCTTAATCCTGGCACTTGGGAGGCAGAGGGAAGCAGACATCTGTGAATTTGAGGTCAACCTGGTCTACAAAGAGAGTTCCAGGACAGCCAGTGCTATTATTACAGAGAAACCCTGTCTCAAAACAAACAAACAAGAAAGAAAGAAAAAGAAAAAAAGTAAAGAAAACCATACACACACATACACACACACACACACACACACACACACACGTGCGCACACGCATACACACCCCACCCCCACCATCCTTGGAAGCACAGATTGTGGTACAGTGGGAAATTGTGCGCCCGGCTGCTTAAGTGTCCTCAAGAGCACAAGGACTCACTGTCTAACACAAAAGTGTAGAATCAGGCCAGAGAGACAGCTTAGCAGGTAAAGGTGCCCGGCAACAAGCCTGACAGCCTGCGTTCAGTCCCTGCCACCCACGTTAGAAAACAAACACTGACTCCTACAACTTGTCCTTTGTCCTCCACAGGTATGTTGTGGCGTACATGCGCACACCCTCCCCCACACCCATGCATAGATGGAAAATAGTAACAGCCCATGTCCTTTCGTTACCTTTGAGTCTGTCTTACATATGGAGAAAGACAGTACAGACAATGAACCCACATCTATGTTCCACAGGCCACCTGGGACTGTTCACTGCCATTGTTCTACGCTTGTGTGAGTTACCCTGAGGAGTCTCAGTAAGAAGACAGAGGCCTTCCCTGGCAGACCACCTGTACACACATTTGGTGCTTGGTAAGCTAGCTATTGCCAGGACACACCTACACTAGGAACTATTTGCTGCTTATGTCTAATTCACATAGAACCCAGTCTCCTGTGTTTTTGTTCACTGAATCTGGCCAACTTTTCAGTTCCATGATGAGGTACCAATGCTGAGGACCAGGGAAGAGGAGACCACCAGGGCTGGCAGGGAGAGGGGGCAGTGTCACTAGGAGTGCAGGGCACAGCTTTCCACTCCTCTGGGTTTCTTAAGTAGCCTACTATCTTGGGCCTATAAGCAGGTGCCAGGCATCACCAGGACAAGGGATCTGCAAAGGGACAGAAAGTAGCTGGAATGTATTGACATTTGTGCTACTTGAAACTCTGAGCATGAGCTGGGCCTGGAGGTTTATGCTTTTAATCCAAGCACTCAAGAGGGCTGTGAGTTCAAGGCCAGCCTGGTCTACAAAGCAAGTCCAGGATATCTAGGACTGCACAGAGAAACCCTATCTTGAAAAACAGACAACTCTGAGTACATAGAATTTAAACTGGGTTTTTGTTTGGTTTGTTTGTTAGTTATCTTGGGTGGTTGGATGGTTGTTTTTTTCCAAGACAGAGTTTCTCTATGTAGTCCTGGCTATCCTGGAATTTACTATGTAGACCAGGCTGGCCTCGAACTCACAGAGATCTACCTGCTTCTGTCTCTAAAATGCTGGGACTAAAGATGTGTGCCACCTGGCCAGGCGGTGGTGGCATATGCATTTAATCCCAGCACTTGGGAGGCAGAGGCAGGCAGATCGCTGAGTGTTCAGGCCAGCCTGGTCTACAAAGCGAGTCCAGGACAGCCAAGGCTACACAGAGAAACCCTGTCTCAAACAAACAAACAAACAAACAAACATGTGTGCCACCACCACCCAGCTTTTATAGTGTTTTTAATCTTTTACAACAGTGAGTGTTTAGCCATAGTCTGGAATATAATATAAAAATTTTAATTTAGGAGCTGGGAGTCAGTCAGTAAGGGGTTTGCCACTCAAGCTGAGGACCAGAATTCAATCCCCAGTAGCCTTGTAAGAAGCCAGGCATGGTAGCATATGCCTGTAATTCCAGGACTAGGGAGACAGAGCTGGGTGGATCCCTGGAGCTCAGTGGCCAACAAGTCTATAGCCTAACCAGTGAGTTCTAGGCCAGTGGGAGACCATGCCTCAAAAAACACAGTCAGCCCCTGAGGAGTAACATCTGGGACTGTCCTCTAGCCTCCATATATTCACATAAACACATGGGCTTACACAGCATTCACACACACACACACACACACACAGAGAGAGAGAGAGAGAGAGAGAGAGAGAGAGAGAGAGAGAGAGAGAGAATGAAAAGATAAAATCGTGCAAATGCAGCCATGTGCTGTATGTCCTGTAGCTCTGGACACAGGATTCTGTGATTCTCTCTTGGTTTCGAGGTAACATCAGCTAAACACACACGTGTGAGATACAACAGACTACAGCTCCTCAGTTTTCTTATTGGCATTCTGTTGCATCTGGATAGCCAACACTCAATATTTCACTGGGGAAAAGATGGCAGGTAGGCAAGGGTATGCCCAGGCTCAGCTCCCTATGCCACCTACCCTCCCCTAGCCAGGCACCCCTGTACCCTTATGTTTTCTCTGGGATGAGAGATTTGTTCTTCCCTGGCCTCCCTGTCAGAGATTAATCCCATCTTGTGTTTAAAAATGGTCCTCATAAGTAGAAGGACGTTAGTGTTAGCTAAGCGAAGCCCAGCTGCTCTCTCCTCTTCTGCAGAGTGATGAAATGGCAAAAGAGCAGGCTAGGAAGGGACAGGAGCAGGCAGAGCCACAGCCACAGCCTCTGTGCTGACACAGGGCTCCTAAAACAGAAGGGGAAGGGAGATCCCCTTCCACGGGAAGTAAAAACAAGGGTATGTGTGCGTGCGCGTGCATGCATGCGTGCGTGCATGGGAGCGAGCGCTGGTGTGGCTTGCATATGAGAGTCAGAGAATGTCTTTCTGAAGTTGGCTCACTCTCCACCATGCGTGTCCTGAGGTTGAACTCAGCTGGTTAGGCTTGGTGGCAAGCACTTTTACCCAGTGAACTATCTTGCTGACTGCTCCTCCCAACAGCTCTGGCCACATTTTCCTACTCATCCACAAAAGCAGCCTAAACTTGTCAAAAGAGGAAGACTTGGAGGAAGACCTGGAGGAAAAACTGAAAATCAAACCATCCAGACAACTGCCTGAGGTGAGGAGCTCCTTTTAGAGATGTGGCTCTTGCCTCAGGACTCCAGATCTTTCTGCTCGAAACCAAGACCCCAGGGAAGCCCACTACTGGAGATCCGGCTGCACCAAACGCCAGAAGGCTCAAAGAACCTGTCTTCCGGAAACTACTACATTTTTGAAATATAGTGATGGCTCAGTGGTTAAGAGCACTGACTGCTCTTCCAGAGGACCTGGGTTCAATTCCCAGCACCCAATGGCAGCTGACAACTGTCTGTAACTCCAGCTCCAGGAGATCAGAAAAACCTTACACACACATAAATTCAGGAAAAACACTAGTGCACATAAAGCAGAAATAAATTTCATATATGAAGAAGTAAAGCCAGGCCATGGTGGTATGCACTTTTAGTCCTTAAGGAGGCAGAGGCAGGTGGACCTCTAAATTCAAGGTCAGCCTGGTCTGTAGAGTGAGTTCCAGGACAGCCAGAGCTACACAGAGAAACCCTTTCATGGAGGCAGGATGGGCATTGGAGGAAAAGCCTAGTAGACAGCAGGATTTTCGAAGCCGTGCTTGTAGGTGAGCACACACGTGGTTTTCTTTCTTTTGCTGATTATACTCTGCCAGGGCACAAACGTGTACCCCATCAATAACTCAAGCGGAAACAAAAGTGGAAAATGTTGAAACTATAAAAAAGAAAACTTCCAGATGACTGACAAGGAGGGGAGCTCCCTTTCTGGACAGACCCAGACCGTGAGCAGGCTTTGCCTTTCTCAACTGCCCAAGAAGCAGATCTCTGGGAAACATGCCACTGTAGCCCCTCTGTGACTTCCAATGATGGCTGCCTCAGCATTCAGAGAGGGCTGTGCCCAGTGCAGCAGGCCGCCACATCAAACTTGTAGCAAGCCGCTTGGGAGCCATGTGCCTTGCCTTCTCTGTCTGTCCTTGCCTGTCCTAAGTCCTGTCTCTAATGCTATTTTTGTTTTCAATAATATTTTCAGTTCTTATGTGGAATGCTGTGGTAAAAATGAAAAAAAAAAAGTCTTTTTACTTCAACAAGGACAAGCAAGAAGGTCAGAATCCATGCCTTAAGAGCTCTAGAGGGAGATTTGCCACCCACACTGGTGCCTTTTGGAGATTGTGGCTTGCCTCATGAATCTAAATCTTTCTGATCTGAACCAAGACCTCAGAGAGACCCACTACTACAGACAGCCGCACCAAAGGCTGGGAGGCTCACAGAGTCTCGGCAACTACTGCATTTTCTTTCTTTCTTTCTTTCTTTCTTTCTTTCTTTTCTTTCTTTCTTTCTTTCTTTTTTTTTTTTAGCTGTTTTATTCTACTGGAGACACATTTATTTATTATTATGTATACAGTGTTCTGCCTGCTTGTACACCTGCAGGCCAGAAGAGGGCATCAAATCACTTTACAGGTGGTTGTGAGCCACCATGTGGTTACTGGGAATTGAACTCAGGGCCTTTGGAGGAGCAGACAGTGGCTCTTAACCTCTAAGCCATCTTTCTAAATGACAGTGAAGGCAATGGGAAGCCAAGCATGGTGGCGGAATGTCTCTGTCTCTCCCAGCAAGGCTTCCTAACTTTGCGGTAGGTTTTAAGAAAGGGAGCATGTTTTCAGAGCTCCTAATACGTTGCCAGGAGAATTACTGACAGACCATTTTAATGCCTGTCATCTTTCCCTGAGTTTGTGAGTTGCCCCAGACAGGCTGCTGCTGACCCCTGGCAGCCAATGGCTGGGCTCTAAAGCTGGGCATAGGGTGAGTGTCCTGGGGTTAGCTTTCAAGATGCCAGTGACTAGTCAACTCCAGAGACTCCCTTGTCTGTTGCCTGAGGAGAGCCATCACCATGGAAAGTGAGCCTTGGTTTCCAGGTGTGGCTTGCCCTCTGAGCCAGCCACACGCTCAACATTTCCTAAGCCTGTTTTCTCCTTCCAGCACTTTGGACCAGTGCTGTTGGCAGTGTTTGACTTGACTCCAGCCATGTTAAAATTCCTACTTCTTTAATGATATGGCTTTATGATTCTATTAAGCCAGATTAATTGAGGGCCCATTAGGCAGCTCACTGCTCCATTAATCAACAAGTGTCTCAGATATAGCCAGGCGTGGTGGTACATGCATGGAATCCCAGCACTCGGGAGGCAGAGGCAGGCAGATCTCTCTGAGTTCAAGGCCAGCCTGGTGTACAGAGTGAATCCAGGACAGCCAAGGCTACACAGAGAAACCCTGTCTCAAAAAACAAAAAATAGAAATCAGCAAGCAAGCAAACAAACAAAAAGCCTCAGATCTCATGGGGATACAGTGAAAACAAGATTTCTCTTTTCAACTCTCAAGAGGAGGGAGACTTTTTAAAAGATGGGATCTGGGGCTGGAAAGAGGGCTCAGCAGTTAAGAGCACTGTGGCTCTCACAGAGGACCAGTTTGGTTCCCACATGATAGGCTCACAGCCATCTATATAACTCATGCCCAGTTCCTGGGACTTCAGAGACCAGCCTGTGCACTGCACGCATGTGGTGCCCCTCAGTGCCTACAGGCAAAACACAAACCCACAAACGAAAATAACCTTTTTTTTTTAAAGTTATATTTTAAAAAGGTAGCTGGGTGGTGGTGGCTCACGCCTTTAATCTTAGCACCCAGTAGGCAGAGGCAGGCAGATCTCTTAGTTCAAGGCCAACTTGGTCTGCAGAGAGAGTTCTAGGACAGCCAGAGCTACACAGAGAAACCCTGTCTCCAAAGTTAACAACAACAAAAAAAAGGTAGACATTGTGAAAAGTTTAAAGTCATTCAAGTCTGCCCCTGAAGGAGATTTAAGACCCTAGTACCAGCTGGGTGTGGTGGCACACGTCTTTAATCCCAGCACTCAGGTGGCAGAGGCAGGAGGATCGCTGTTGAGTTCGAGGCCAGACTGGTCTACAAAGTGAGTCCAGGACAGCCAAGGCTACACAGAGAAACCCTATCTCGAAAAACAAAACAAAACAAAAAGACCCTAGTACCTGCTCTTCCTGCCTTGTTGCTTCCCAGAATCCTTGAAGTGAGCAGCACATACCCACCGTGATACACCAGGCTGCCACGGGTCCAGAGCAGCATGGGTAAATGGATGAAACCCGCTAAAACATGAGCCATAACAAACCTTCCTTCTTGCAAAGTTGATTCGCCTCAGTTATTTGTTGCAGTAATGGATGGCTGACTAACACAGACCAGGGGAGCCCTCATCATCCTGGCACATACGTTACCACTCTTACTGTGCACCATGCCCCCAGCACTGCCTTACCATAAGTAGTGAGTCAATAAAGATAAGGACTTGACACACACGATCTTGCACCGCTTAGGTTTCTCAATCTCATTGGAAGTTTCTAGAAGTTTGTTGATAATCATGGCCATCCTTCTTGGGGTTGAGGGACTCTGAAGAGGCATTTCCTGGAGTAGGCTCCACCTCTCAAAGCACCTCCTGTCTTCTCTCCTCCCATCCTTGACGTGGCAGGATCTTCTCAGTTGCCAGTCCTGAATGTTTGTGTTCTCCTGAAGCTCCGCCTCCCACCCAGTCCCTTCCCCACCCCCACCCCACCCCCGCTGCCTGGGATGCACATGCGGAACCCCTTACCACTAGAGGCTGAGTTTCATTCAAAACACTGGCAAGATTCAGTCTCCAGACTAATTACACAAAGCAGCATGCTTTGGGGAGGCAACAGGACACTGAGTTCTTTAGGAGGGCAGGTATAACAAGGGCTGTTCTGGTCAGTTCCACGGCACCAGCTTCCTCCCGCAGTGAGGACAGGCTGGAGCTACACAGCCTGACAAGGGGAGTCCTCCCACCCCAGTGCTGTTATAGCACACCACCCTGGGGTCAGGACAAGGCCCCACAGACAACTATCAATGGCACCTTCAGGAGCAGAGTTCCAGAAATTTCCCCCATGAGGCCCCACCACAGCTTCCCTGCCATTCAGAGAGTACTGTCTGCACAGGTCTAGACCTCAACCCTGCAGTGTGGATCGGCGGAGCCTGTGTTCTCTCAGCCCACGGACTGATTTTTACATCTTCCCATCTGTGTTTCTTGTGTTCGTTAGGGTTTTCCGTATTTTTGTTTTGTGTTAGGCAATCTTTCGCTACAACTGTAATTCCTGTCACAGGAATGATTCAAGTTAAACTTTGGGTTTGTTTGTTTGGGTTTTGGTTTTTGCTGTTGTTTTGTTTTTCGAGACAGGGTTTCTCTGTGTAGCCTTGGCTATCCTGGACTCACTTTGCAGACCAGGTTGGCCTTGAACTCAAGGCGATCCACCTGCCTCTGTCTCTGAGTGCTGGGATTAAAGGTGTGCACCACCACCGCCCAGCTCAAGTTAAACTTTGTACAAATACATGGTTTCTTTATCCTGGCAGATACAGGTATTCAAGCCCTGGAAAAAAAACAACAGATTCGGCTAACCTGTGTAAACACCACCAGAGACAGAATTTATTTTTTAATCTCCTTTACAACACTTGGCTATGTATAAAGTAATCTCAGTGGGGTAGACATGAGAGTGCAGAGGCAGCCATCACTTATCCCACTGGATGACTGCAGTTGCTGTTGCCACTTCCCTTTGTCTCTTCCCCTCACACTCCCCTCCTGGCAGCTGGTTCAGTGCTGGCTAAGATTCTAACCCGGGGCACTGAGAACGCATCTCAGCTGAATGACGGTGAGATCTGAGAACTATCCACTGTGACATCTCCAAGGGCCAAAGCAGAAAGACTACTAGTGTCATCGCTGGGTCTGTCAGTTGCTCTCCGCTACTGTAACAAATGCTAAGACAAACCATCTTGAAAAGAAGAAAGGTTTATGTGGCTTAAGAGATTGAAGTTTCAGTTCATGTTAGATTGCCTGGTGCTTTGGACATGGGCTGGAACTGTAGATCATAGTGGGAGCACACAGCAGCTTGCTTCATGGTCAAGTATGAAGAAAAAGCAAAGAGGAAAGGGTAGGGTTCCACTACTCATCTTTTCCTTCCTTCCTCCTTTTCTTTTCTTTTTATTTATTATTATGTATACATTGCTCTGTCTGCACATACACCTGCAGGCCAGAAGAGGGCACCAGATCACATTATAGATGGCTGTGAGCCACATTGTGGTTGCTGGGAACTGAACTCAGGACCTCTAGAAGAGCAGTCAGCGCCTTTAACCTCTGAGCCATTTCTCCAGGCCCCTTCTTTCCTTTCTAAACATTTACTTCTATGTATATGTGAGTGTGGGCACAGCACCCTCAGAGGCCAGATGAAGACAACTTTCAGGAGTCTGATCTTGCCTTCCACCTCAGTTCCACCAGGGCTTAAACTCTGGTCACTGGAATTTTTTTGTGGCCAGTACTTTTACCTGTTGACCCCACCCCTCATCAGCCTTCCCACAATCCTTTTCAAAGTCACACTCCCAATGCAGACCTCTCTCCCTAGCCCCCCACCCCCACCCCAGCCACCTCTTACAGCCTCCGTCCTTACTCAGGACCTCAAAGCTGGGGAACGAGATTTTGGGACCGAGATTTTAACACCGAGATTTAAGCCTCCAGCAATATTCAAGATCCAAACTGTTAAAAATTTCAGGTCGATTTAAGTCCTTTTTCCCTAGAGAAGCTGGCAAGTATGACCTGAATATCTTCAGGTCTTCCTCCGGCTAGGAGAGAGAAGACTTGACGCCTCTGCTGGTTTCTATGACAACCATCAACAGCTATGATTAAGGCCAGTACAAGAACTAGGGGACTTGGTAACTGTACCGCTTTGTGTGTATGTGCGGCCAGATCATTGTTAATTTATTCCGAAGGCAGATGCATACCTCTCTCAACCAAGCTCTGTTCTGTCTCCAGCTTTCAGGGGAGTGTGGGTGGGTTAGCAAGAGGTCAAGTTGGGGCATGCTCTCATCTTCACACGTTCTGCAGCTGCATTTCTTGCCGCCTTGAAGAGGTTAGTTGGTGGCCTACTTCTAGCTATACAAGTTAGGCTGTCATGATTTCAGAGGGTGGTGGCTCAAAATAGCCCTGCACATTTGATTCATATGAAAGCTCGGTGGCAGGCGCACGTTATTTTCCCACAAAGAAATGGATGGCAAAGGCCAAGCTCACTCTCAAGCGAGCAGGCCACAGGCTCCAGGCTCCAAGCTTGAGACGGGGACACAGAAGTGTCTGCCTGTCACCTTGCCTTCTCATATCATCCCCTGGGAAATAGACCTCGCAGAAACATCTCGCCTTGTGGTGACACACTGCACAAGGCACCGGGCGCTTTGATAAGGGACCACAGTGCTTTTGGGGTGGTCCAACTGAGGCTTTTCCACAGCACAGTAAGAGTTCAGGACTAGCCAGGCATGGAGGTGCACACCTTTAATCGCAGCACTTGGGATTTCTGTGAGTTTGAGGCCAACCTGGTCTACAACGCGAGTCCAGGACAGCCACGGCTACACAGAGAAACCCTGTCTCAAAAAAAAAAAAAAAACAACCCAACCTTTCCCCCCAAAAAACAAACAAAACAACAACAAAAGAATTCAGGACCAGACAGGTGTAGTGGCACATGTCTTTAATCCCAGCACTCTGGTAGGCAGAGGCCAGTGGATCTCTGTGAGTCCAGGACAGCCAAGACGACACAGAGAAACCTTGTCTCAAACAACTAAACTAAACAAATAAACAAACAAACCTAAAGGAATTCAGGACTGGCAGGGAAGTGGTGGCACATGCCTTTCATCCCTGCACTGGGGAGGTAGATTCAGACTGATCTCTGTGAGCTACACAGAGGAGCCAGGTCTACAAACACAACAACACAAAAAGCAACAACAACAGGATTCAGGACTAGCGAGATGTGCTCACCACAGTCACAGAGAGAGCTTGCCTAGCATCTGTGTAACCCTGGGGTCGACGCATGCACAGTTCTGGGCATGGTGATACACAGCTGCCCCAGCAGGAGGTAGGGCAAGAGGATCAGTGGCTGTTTGGGAAGGTTAGAGGATTTTTAGGGTCGGGAGCCTTGTTGGAGGAAGTTCATCAGCGTTCCTAACCTCTGGAACCGTAAGCCAAAAAGAAAACAACAACAAAACCCTTTCTCTCCTATAACCGATTCTAGGTTGTGGCATTTTATCACAGCAACAGAAAAGTAACTAACCCAGAGGAGCAAGGATTTCTACTCTGTTGTATTGTGTAGGTGATTGTGTCTGTCACCTATAGTCTGTATAGGAGACTTGCTTCTCCATGCGCTCCTCCCCTGTTATTTTTAGCCACAGGGCCACTCTATTCCCAGAAGCATCTCAAGAAAGGAAAAGTTCCAGAAGCTTATAAGCTTAGATGTGGGAAAGATTAAGCTTTATCACAGGTGGAGGTAATCTTGGCGGGCTTTATCCTTGGGGCACCCCATGAATACCTTGTGATAGACTGAGTGGAGCCATCCTGGGCTTGGAATTCAGCAAGCAGACCTGGGAACCCCACCTTGGCTATTGTTTTCCTAATTGACCCTCAACGAGGGAGAAGGAGACCGCCCTTTCCATGTGACTTAGGCAGGTGGGGAGGAGAGAACAACAAGTTCAGCCCAGGTGAGAGCGCGTGGGGAGCAGCGACCAGGCCAGACCAGCATGCAGGCCAGAGAGACACCTAAGGACCCCTCCCGTGGAACGGATACCGGAAGGTTCACTCTTTTGTCCCTTTAACCTTTTTTCCTTCTTGTGTAAGCTAGTTGGGTTGTATAATAAAGTTTAATTGTTAAAAAACAGGGCCAACACTTAGAGATAATAGTTTCTCCAGTATCAGCCTGATGGATGAATGTGTCAAGGCCTGTGTATTTCTGTCTCCGTGTTTGGCACAAAGATTTGTTTGCCCTGTGCTTACTGTGTGGTGGGCTCAGTGCTAGGCAACATCATCTGTGACCTCCTGAAATTTAAATTTTTGTGGCAACAAGGCCAACAAACATCATTCCTAAGGAACACAGCAGGCTACATGTTTGGGCAGTGTCTCTTGGTAGCAAAGGCTATACGAGTTAAGCAGGGAAAAACCACACTAGCTGAGTCCCACTGTGTTCCAGGCCCTGGGGAAAACTGTCACCTGCCTTACGTTCACATCAGTTCTAGGAGGTTGTACATCCTTCTACAAGACCCGAAGTCACTCAGTGAGATTCAGAGACATCCCATGGGCATATACGTAGAAAGTGGCTGAGTCAGAACATAAGCTCATACTTTCCTGACCTTAACTCCTGCACAATGCATCCTCTCAAGCAGAACAAGAGTTAACTCTGGAAAAAAAAAAGCTTCTGGAAAAACAAACAAACAGGCACTCAGAGTCTGTGAGTGGTTTGTCCAAGGTCACTGAAATTGCCACAGTTGAGCCGGTACTAAATGTAGGTCTGTGTGTCCCCTTAGCTCACCTGCGGCCTGTTCCCCACACAGTTCATTCCACATGCCAGGTGATGGCCGTTCCCAGTGACATCACCCATAAAGTGGCATCATGACTGTCACTTTCAGCAGAGGGAAGCCAAGATTGGGTGGCTCTTTTCTGCTTCCGAGGTCCTTACAGAGTTGTACTCCTGGTACAGACTGAGAAACTGAGGCCACCCTTTTGCATCGCTTTGACTGTTCCTGACCTACAAACCACACCAGGTTCCATCTCACAATAGAACCGACCTATCCTCAAGCCCTGAGTGGCCCTCCAGCTCCATCCAGACTTGGGGCTCCAAGCAAGCCATCAGGAAACCAGCGTCTGCTAGTACCAGTTTTATTTCTTGGTTTGGTAGCGCTGGATGTGGAGATACATGAACAAGCTAGAGCATTAACCACTAGGCTGGAAGGCAGCTGCTTGCCCATTGCGGGAAAGAAACAGGAGCATCTGCACTGGCCTTGGAGCCCTGGAGCACCTCCTTCTATCAGTTCCACTCCTCCAGAGAACGCTGACTACTACAGAGGCTCAGGTACCTGAAGGAGGAGCAGCAAAGAGATGAAACAGTTTCACATTCATTAAATTTTATTTTATTTATTTATTTATTTATTTATTTTGGTTTTTCGAGACAGGGTCTCTGTGTTAGCCTTGGCTGTCCTGGACTCCCTTTTGTAAACCAGGCTGGCCTTGAACTCACAGCGATCCACCTGCCTCTGCCTCCTGAGTTCTGGGATTAATTAAAGGTGTGCGCCACCACACCCGGCTCACATTCATTAATATTGATTGCTAGGTGTTAGTAAGTGCTTTACCGTGTCTTCGAAGGGGTGTTTGCCTGTCTCCTGTGACAGGCACAATTCTGTGGCTGAGCAGGAAGAGGAATGGTATGTGCTGCCGTCAATGCTTACCCTGTATCCCTGTGCCCCTCACACAGTAACATAAAACCAGGCAGAACAGCAAACTGGCAAAACTGGCCTTCTGGGTTTGGCGAATGCTTTGGGCTGGGCTGTAAGGTGCTTAGAGGGAAGTGATGTACGTCTGTGATCCCAGCACTCGGTAGGCTGAGACGGAAGGGTGGGAAGAAAGTCTGAGGCCAGCCTGGCCTACATGGAGAGAATTCGTCTTGAAGAGGAGGGGGGTAAAGGGAAAAGAGGAGGGAGAGGAGGGAGGGGGAAGGAGGAGGGAGGGAAGAAGACAAAGAAGAGCTTAATTTATGAAGTTGATCTCTCTAAGAGAGAGTGAACCAGATATCATCTGTGTCTGGGAACAGATGAGCCTCAAAGATGCCTTAGGCTAAAGACGGTGTGGGGCACGGAGTCAACGTCTAGTCACAACAGTGGGAAGATTTATCAGGGTGCCTGGGGACCTTCGCATTTGGGCGCCAAGGAAAACACACAGCCTTCTGGCAAGAAGAACCAAAGAGCTCCATCTAGTGACTCCAGGCAGGTCTTCCCATGACAAATTTAGCATGAAGAAAGCAGGACTCCCCTTCCCAGGTGGCAGCATGCACCTGTGAAACCCGTGCCGTTCCACACAGGACCTCCAACATGTGTAAATAAAAGGGGTTTTATATAAATAATTAAAATATTCTTTATGCAAAAAGATTATGTTCATAGAACTATACTGGCAAGTAAATAATTTTAATTAATTTAGGAACCCCAGCCCTTACTCAACATCAACATCCTCTATAGTGCTGTTACCACTTTTTGTAGGCCATACACGCTGTCTTAGTCAGGGTTTCTATCACTGCAACAAAACACCATGACCAAAAAGCAAGTTGAGGAGGTATTGGGATGGTCTGATGTATTTTGATGCTAATTACTGCTTACTGTCTGTGTGACTCACCTTTTGCTTAATAAAAAGCCATCCCACCTGGGCAGTGCAGGAGATAGATGGGGCTAAGGGAGAGAGAGAGAGAGAGAGAGAGAGAGAGAGAGAGAGAGAGAGAGAGAGAGAGAGAGAGAGGAGGCGGGGGGGGGGGGGGGGGGGAATTCTGGGAAGAAGAAGGACTGCCATCAGGAGAAGGAGACCTGAAGGGAAGAGAGGAAGGCTGGGAGGAGAAGCACATGGCCCGCTGCGTGGATGGGGAATCCAGCCCAGATGAAGAACATGAACAAGTATTTGGGATTATGGATGGCAGGTATCTTGATAGAAGTTATTAGAAGCAGATGGCATGGGATTGAGGCAGGGATCCCATGCCTGCCCCACTAGGGGAGCCAATTTAGAGGATTGAAATCTGCCCTGCCCCAGGTTAACTAAGGCTATCTTAAAATACAACAAGTGTCTGTGTCTTAATTGATCACTAGCCAGGCCTACAGGTAAAATACAGACACATTTTAAAAACAATAAGGAGGAAAGTGTTTATTTGGCTTATACTTCCGGATCATAGTCTATCACCAAGGGAAGCCAAGGACAAGAACTCCAACAGGGCAGGGACCTGAAGGCAGGAGCTGATGCAGAGGCCATGGAGGGGTGCTGCTCACAGGCTTGCTCCTCATGGCTTGCTCAGCCTGATTTTTTAAAAAAATGATTTATTTTTATTTTGTGTACATTTGTGTTTTGCCTCCATGTGTGAGGAAGTCAGATCATCTGGAACTGGAGTTACAGACAGTTGTGAGCTGCCATGTAGGTGCTGGGAATTGAACCTGGGTTCTCTGGAAAAAGAGCCATTGCTCTTAACCACTGAACCATCTCTCCAGCCCCTCAGCCTGTTTTCTTATAGAACCTAGAACCTTTGCCCAGGCATAGCACCACCTACGATGGGCTGAGCTCTCCTATATTAATCACGAATTAAGAAAATGCTTTGGCTGGGCAGTAGTGGCACACACCTTTAATCCCAGCACTTGGGAGGCAGAGACAGGCTGAACTTTGTGGGTTCGAGGCCAGCTTGGTTTAACAAAGCAAGTCCAGGACAGTCAGGGTTGTTACAAAGGGAAACCATGTTTCAAAAAAATAAAACAACGTAAGCAAAACAAAACAAAAAAGAAAGAAAGAAAGAAAAGAAAAGAAAATGCCTTACAGCTGGATCCCATGGAAGGATTTTCTCAATTTCGGTTTCCTCCTTTCAGATACCTCTAGTTTATGTCAAGCTGACATAAGACTAGCCAGCACAATTGACCCTTTGTCTCTGTGACACACAAACACACCACTGTTAAGCCACAAACCCTTCCTTTTTTATTTCCCTCCAAGTTCTCACATTAAAATCATAAATAACTTTAAAAGTCTCACAGAATTTACAAATTCAAACACATTAAAATTTCAGTCCCAGACGAGCATGGTGACACCGGTAATATAGCACTCAGGGAGGCAAAGGCAGGTAGATCTCTGTGAGTTCAAGGCCAGCCTGGGCTACAAAGTGAATCCAGGACAGCCAGAGCTACACAGAGAAACCATTGCTTGGAGGTGCGGGGGGGGGGGGGGGGGGAATTTCAGTCCCTTTACAATAGTCAATCTTTTTTACAACCCAACGTCTTTTAAAATTCAAAGTCAACTGTGGGCTCCAGCAAAATTAAAAATAAACTAAATACTTTCCTACCTCAAAAGGAAGAAGCAGGGCGCAGTCACCGTCTGAACAAAGCAGTGTAAATAACAGAATGCCCAGTGTCCGGGATCTACTCACAATCCTTTGGGCTCCTCCAAAGAGCTCGGGTCACTTCTGCAGCTCCGCCCTCTGCAGCACTCACAGCTTGCCTTCTAGGCCCCAGCCAGCTCCACTCCACCGCCACTGCTGTTCTTGGTGCTCATGCCGTGTGCTGGCATCTCCAAACTGTAGCGTCTTCTGCTACAACTGGGCTGCACTTTCACTAATAGCTTCTCCTAGGCTCTCTTCATGATACCAGGCCTCAATTTCTCTGCATGACCCTTTCAGTCCTGGGCCTTCAACTGCTACTGAGGCTGCGCCTTCACCAATGGCCTCTCCTGGCCTCTCACAGTGTCAAGGCCTAGCTGTTCTCCATGACTGCTTCATGCCTTCTAAACCAGGACCACCTGGGTGACTCTTACACTTCCAAGTTAGGCTGCCAGCGTGAGGTATACAACTTGGGTTGATGTCTTAGAGTCTCTATTGCTGTGACAAAAACACTATGACCAAAAAGCAAGTTGGACAGGAAAGGGTTTATTCAGCTTGCACAGCCACCTTGCTGCTCAACATTGAAGGAAGTCAGGATAGGAATTCAAACCAGGCAAGGATCCTGGAGACAGGAGCTGATGCGGAGGCCACGAAGGTATGCTGCTTGCCCTGGCTTGCTTAGCCTGCCTTCTGACAGAACCTAGAACTACCAGCCCAGGTGCGGCACCACCCACAAAGGGTTGGTCCCTCCCTCCCGCCCCCCCCACACTGAGCACTAGTTGAGGAAAATGCCTTACAGCTGGATCTCACCGAGGTGTTTCCTCACAATGACTCTTAACTTGTGTCAAGTTGACACACAAAACTGGCCAGTATACAGCTGCCTCTGGACCACAGCGTCCGTGTGCTCTTAGGAAACACTTCCCAGAAGATTTCACCTTGGTGATGTTGGATTCTTCTTAATCATTGCTAAATTTCTCAGCTCCAGCCAAGCAGCGCTGAGCATCCCAGAAAAGCGTAGGCTTTTCACTTTTGGAATTCTGTTGTCCTGGTAATCATAGCTGATTCTTTAGCCCCACAGATCTTTCACACAAAAGTCTGGCAGGGTCTTTGCTTCCCTCTGAACTTTCACAAGCCTTCCAAAAACAAAAGCAACAACAACAACATGGTTTAGGTCTGTCACAGCAGTAGCCCATGATCCTGATACCAACTGGTTTAGTTAGGGTTTCTATTGCTGCAACAAAACACCATGGCAAAAAAGCAAGTTGGGGAGGAAGGGGTTAATCGGTCTTACCTGTCCACATTGGCAGAAGGAAGCCAGGACAAGAGCTCTAACAGCACAGGGACCTGGAGGCAGGAGCTGATGCAGAGGCCATGGAAGGGTGCTGCTTACTGGCTTGCTCCCCACGGCTTGCTCAACCTGTTTTCTTATAGAACCCAGGACCTGCAGACCAAGGGTATGGCACCACCCACAATGGATTGGGCCCTCCACATCAGTCATGACTTAAGAAAATGCCTTACAGCTGGATTTTCCTCGACCGAGGCTCCTTCCACTCTGATGACTCCAGCTTGTATCCACTTGACAGAAAACCAGCCGGCATTAACTGAACAGCTGGGCAGCCTAAAGTTATGATCTATTGGATAACGGAGTCTGGGTCTAGATGGGACAAGGGCTGGAGCCTCTGCCTGTTTGCATATATTCCTGGAAGACAGAGATGGGTGTCATTGACAGGTAAACAAATAGTCTTCTCTGATGACCGTTAGTCACATCACATATGGAATCTGGCAACTTGCATGTGGAGGCAGCAGATGGCCGCTGCAGAAATAGTGTGTCTGACAGTTAGGTGTGGGTGGGTAATTAGCTAAAGTCAACACATGTTAAAAATAAGTATGTGTCTTAGTTAAGGTTTCTATGGCTGTGATAAAACACCATGACCGTAAGTAACTTGGGGAGGGAAGGGTTTATTTCACTTATACTTAGATATTATAGTCCATCACTGAGGGAAGTCAGGGCAGGGTCATGGAGGCAGGAACTGATGCAGAAGCCATGGAGGGGTGCTGCTTACTGGTATGCGCCCCATGACTTTCTTAGCTTGTTTTCTTATAGAACCCAGGACCACCACCAGCCCACGGACAGCACTTCCCACAGTGAACTGGGCCTTGCCACATCAGCCACCCATCAAGAAAATGCACCACAGGCCAATCTAGTGGAGACATTTTCTCAACTGATTTTCCCTTTTTCAAAATGACTTTAGTTTGTGTCAGATTGACATAAAGCTAGCCAGCACACTATGTGTTATTAGAATTAACCATTTTAGGAATATTTAAATTTTTTATTTAAATATCCAGATAACAACAACAAAAATAACTGTCCTATCTGGGATACAAGGGTATTTTTAACTTTCGATGCCAAGTCGGCTATAATCCCAGAACTTGGGAGGCAGAGGGTCGCTAGGCCGCGGGGCGGCGAGCGCTGCGGACTTGCAGCCCGAGCTCCACCGGATCACGCGGCGCTAGCTGCCTTCCCCGGAAGCCGCGCAGCCGCGAGGGGGCGTGGGCGTGGGCGTGGCCTCCGCGCGGGCTGACGACAGCCGGGCGCTCCGGTCGCGGCGACGGCGGCCAGGACAGCGGCGGTTGCAGCGCCCGGTACAGGGGTCGCCGCCTGAGGCGCAGGCGCGGTGGACTCAGCCCGCCCCGGGCTGCGGCTCGCTGTGGACTCGTCATGGCGACGGAGCAGAGGCCTTTCCGCCTGGTAGTGTTCGGCGCCTCTGGCTTCACCGGCCAGTTCGTGACGGAGGAGGTGGCCCGGGAGCAGGTGACCGCGGGGCAGAGCTCCCGCCTGCCCTGGGCCGTGGCTGGCCGCTCCAAGGAGAAGCTGCAGCAAGTGCTGGAGACGGCTGGCCAGAAGCTGGGTAACTCGGCGGAGTGGGCAGGGCCGGGGCGGCCGACCCCCGAGGGGCGTCTCCCCGAGGACGGGACCCCTCGCCGGGCTGACCTCATTCCGCCCCTAAATTAAAGGGGGGCTTTTCTCTCCCACCCCTAGTTTGGGGAACCCTCCCCTGTCGAAATAATCAAGAACTTTGGTAGCTAGCTCCTCATCTGCCGTTCTGATAGGTTTGGAGGGTTCTTGGTACTTTCCGTGGCAAAGGGAAATGGGATACTGGTTTCTCAGAGGTCCATTGTAGTTTGTCGACAAGAAGGCTCGAGCTATACTATTAACATTATAGTGTGCTCATCTGTCTTATGTATTTTGGTGATAGGCGTTTAGCTCAGCACTCCCGAACGTCCTAAGCGCACGCTGTGCTTCGGTGTTAGCCCACTATCTACTTGATCTTTATTTTTTGTGCTTTTGGTTTTTAGTCTGTAGTAATCTTCCAGCAGTTCTCACTTTGTTTGAGGCAGTGTAGGCTGGCCCGGACCTAGTGACCCTCTTGCCTCGTCTTCCCAAAAGCTGACATTAGCACTGCCACACTCCACTCATCTTATAGTTCATAAAAATGTGGGGTTTGTTTTCTTGTGTATGTTTTGGGTGTTTACTTATTCTTTTGGCTTCTATTTAACATATATTTACTGAATAGTATTTTCCTGTGTTAGGCCTTGTCCTAAATGTTGTGATGAACACATGGGAGTGAGGAAGAACACACTCACACCCTACCTTTCTGGTTGAGGGAAGCACCTGACCTGGAACCTTGCCTTGGAGTTTGGAAACTAAATCTCCACCCAAGACGAGTCACGCTGGTTCTACCTTCAGTCTTACAGTTCCACACAGAGCCTTGCCTAGAGTGAGAATACATAGTCTTTTGTAGTTACACATAGAAGATAGCATGAAAGCTAGATTCTCCTGTAACTTTTTTTTTCTTTTTTTTTTAAAGATTTCTTTATTTTATGTATATGAGTGTTCTATCTTCATGTACACCTGCATGCTACAAGAGGCCATCAGATCCCAGTATAGATGGTTGTGAGCCATGTGGTTGCTGGGACTTGAGCTTAGGACCTCTGGAAAAGCAGACAGCTCTCTTAACTGCTGAGCCATCTCTCCAGCCCCCTCCTGTAACTCTTAAAGCTGCCACTGCTAACACACAGGGCCTTGACAAAGAATTTTTGGACACTTATTGTTTTCTGGAAAACATGTACCTTTTATTTTTCCCTCCTCAGTGAGACTGTATAACAGTGGTTCTTAACCTGTGGCTTGCAACTCCCTTGGGGGGGGGTCAAATGGCCCAAGATAATAGGAAAACACAGACACTTACCTTATGAGTTGTAACAGTAGCAAAATTACTGTTATGAGGTAGCAACGAAAATAATTTTATGTCTGAGGTCACCACAGCATGAGGAACTGTTTTAAAGGGTCCCAGTGTTAGGAGGTGGAGGACTGTACTGCTGCTCTATAGTTACAGCCTATGTACCATCTACATGGTCACAGCGTTAGGAGGTGGAGGACCACTGCTTTATAGTTACAGCCTCCGTACCATCTACATTGCCAAAAATAGGTGACTCTGGAGAGTACACCTTAAGCAGTGGAGACTTGCACTGCTGCTCTACTGGGTTGATTCATTCCAGTTCTTTCCCTATAAGCTTGGATGATTTTATACAGGCTGAACTACTTAAAAATGAATTCAAGGGGCTGGAGAGATGTGTCGGCAGTTAAGAACATGCATTGCTCTTGCTGGGGACCCTACCATCCAGGTTGGGTGACTCACAATCCCCTGTAACTCCAGCCTCAGGGAAGATCTGATAACCTCTGGTCTCCTTGGGCGCGCCTGCACTGAAACACGCACACACACACAAATTTAGAAAAATAATAAATCTTCAGAAATACCAAAAAAGTCAGCCAGGGCTGCATGGAGAAACCCTGTCTTGAAAAACCAAAACCAGCCGGGCGTGGTGGCGCATGCCTTTAATCCCAGCACTCGGGAGGCAGAGGCAGGCGGATCGCTGTGAGTTCGAGGCCAGCCTGGTCTACAAAGTGAGTCCAGGACAGCCAAGGCTAACATAGAGAGACCAAAAACAAAAACAAAAACAAAAACAAAAAAAAAAGAAAAACCAAAGCAAACAAACAAACAAAAAAGAAATACCCAAAAGTGAATTGACCTCAAAGTCCTTTTTAGTTGTTACGGTGTTGACTATTGACAGTCTTCTTCCACTTCCTGTAATTGGATCATATGTAGTTGTTTAGTTGCTAGTTTTGTAATAGAAATATCTTGGCGGAGAGAAGGTCAGAACAAGCATCTAGTCAGCACATTAACAGATTGTGAAGTTTTCATGGTTGAAAAATTTCAGTACGTTTGCTGTCACTGATTACTGTAAAGGTGATGTGGGAGGCCTCAGATTGACTTGGACTTGCTGGAAATGATTGTTTTGTTTTGTTTTGTTTTTTTAACTGTAGGAAGACCAACACTGTCATCTGAAGTTGGAATAATAATATGTGATATCACTAATCCAGCCTCACTTGATGAAATGGCTAAAAAGGCAACGCTTGTCCTCAACTGCGTAGGACCTGTAAGTAATCAGCCCTTCTTTGTATCAGAACAAACAGCCCATTCATTTCTGGCATTTATATTCCAGAGGAAGGAAGGGCTGGAGGCAGATGACTGGGTTGGAAGCCTTAACTCCGTAGGGCAGTCTTTCTGTTGATAATGCAAAGTCTCCCAAAACACTGGCAGGCTTCTTGTGACACTGAATTTGGAGAATGTGCTGATTTGCTCCCCTTGCCCTGCCTCCTTCTTTTTAATGTAAAGAAAAAGAGTGTTTGATGGGTGAGACAGACAGGTCAGTGATTAGAGGGGTTTGCCCTGCAACCGGACAACTTGAGTTCAGTCTCCAAGAGCCACACAGTGGAAGGGGGGGATCTGATTCCCCAAAGTTGTCCTCTGCACACTTGCACATGTGCACACAGTTGTGCACATGCGTGCGTACGCACATGCACATACAATACAAATTATAACTTTAAATTTTAAATGTTGTATTTATAATCCTAGCTTATTTGTTTTATCTTTCTATTATTATATAGCTATGTTAGAAGACAGAAAGGGTAGAAATGAAAATCAGACTAATTTGTTCACTTATTGTTCACCCTATGTAAAGTGCATTATTCTGGGCAACTGGGACAGAATTGTGAACAGAAAACTCTGTATGGAGTTTACATTTTTGTGGGGCAGACAGGAATATAATATAATAGTAGGGAGTGATGTCAAATGAAGCAGACCAATTAGGTACATGTCTTGCACAGTAGTGTTTCATCTCGTCTCTTCTCTCCTCTTCCTTTTCCAGCCAGGGTTTCTCTGTAGCCCTGACTGTCCTGAACTTGCTATATAGACCAGGCTAGCCCAAAGTCAGAGATCTGCCTGCCTCTGCCTCCTGGGTGCTAGAATTAAAGGCGTGTACCACCTCATACTCTCTCAGGACATGTTTCCAAGGAATTGACATTGAACAGAGATCAAGATAAAAGGAGAGTGTAAAGTCTATGATTATTTGAGAAGAACCCTGTTCTGTGGAGAGTAGGTACAAAAGTCCTAGACGAGACTGTGCTTGGTAAGACTGAAGAAAGCGAGAGAAGATAGTGGGGCTGGAGAGCTAGAAGGTCTATTGAAATATTCAGGGACTAGGTTATGGTCTTACAGGCTGTGGTCATGATTTGGATTTTCTTTTTAAAATAAGCAACTGTCATTGGAGATCTGATTTCATTTTACGTTTTTTCAGCTTCTGAGATGGAAAGTAGCTAAGGAACCAACAGCAGGATAGTCCAAGCCAGACAAACATTAAGGTTAGAGGTAGCAGCAGAGGTAGTTAAAAGTGGTTGGGTAAGCTAGATGTGGTGGCTTATACTTGCAACCAAGCACTTTGGAAGCCAAAGTTGCCTCTTTCACAAACTAACAAGACCCTGTCTTAAAACAAAACAAAAGTGGTTGAATTTGAATTGAAATGAATTTTAGTATTTTAAAAGAAAGCCACCCTTGCCCTGATATTGGATATTGGGTATTAAAGAGGTCAGTGCATGTCATACAATGACTGTTGGTAATATTTACTGAGCTGAAGAAGCCATTATAATTGGCAGTATGTTGAGAAACTAACCATCTAAAACAGTGTTTATATTGTTCTCATTGTTAACTGGGTTAGATTCTATCAAGTACATCACTAATCACTGCGACACCCTGAACAATTCTTTCATCCTTCTTACCTCAGTACTCTAGAAAAAAACAATCCTGTTAAAGCTATTTTTATATAACTGTGTTTGTTTCTCAAATTCTCTCTTAATGTGGCTATCACAGAAGTAGTTGAGACTTTTGTATTTGCTTATATGGCTTTACAACACAATCTTGAGCAGTTTAAGTCTATTCTTAAGCTTCTATGTTCTCCTGGCTCCATCTTTGCCAAAAACCCCCAAGTTACTTGTGTTTAAGCTCTTTCTTTGCTCCAGTTGAATATTCATCCATTCTGCACCTCTGCCTGTGGCTGAGTCCCTTGCTGCCTCTCCTGACTCTTCCTCCCCTGGCTAGCAGGAAGTCTACCCTATTCTCTCCCGTGTTCATTGATTGGCTGTAAGCTGCTTTACTGACATATCAGGGAGACAATTGGAGCAGAATTTACACAACATTTAGACAGGAAATTCGCAGAACAGTGCGGTCCTGGCAGGTGTACCCACCTCAGCCTCACCTTAAACCACCTCTCTGTATTTGATCTAGAATTTTCTCCCTTTTCTTAATTTTATATATATTTTTTTCTTTAATTTTTCTTTAATATTTGATAACCCCAGGCTGTCCTGGAACTCACTATTAGCTTAGGCTGTCTTCACATTCATGGTGATCCACCAGCCTCAGCTTCCTGAGTGCGAGGGTGATAGTCATGAGTTCTTTACTTGATTTCTGAAATCTCTGCTAGTTTTTCTCCTACTGTCGGTTTCATCTGTCTCTGGTGGCAGATCTTTGTATCTGTTTCTGAATGCTGGAGGCTTCAGAGCTCAAGCCGCAGACTCTTCTGTTAGACATGTGTAAACAAGCGTTATGGAGCAGTAGGGAAAAACAGCTAAGTGAACGATGCTGTGGGTGTGGTCCCTTTTGTGTTGTAGAGCGCTCCCACGTCACTAAGAATACGCCTTGTAGGCTGTATGTGATACTTGACCACTTGACATGACCCAAGGAGTTAATCCACATTTCAAGTATTAATAAAATTTTATTTTTCATACCTAAAATTAGCACAAATAAAAGTTCTCATATTTACTGTCACACCCAGTGGATCATTTTGTATGGCCTTGGTGGACACACGCCTACATACCTGGGAGCCCACTGACTTAGAACATGGAGTGTTGAGGACAGACTTGACATTAAAGATTATTGCTATGAGTATCTCTGATCGCCTTGTACAAGCTCAGGGGACTAACACAAATCTTTATAATTTTATTTTTATTTGTGTTTGTAAACTATTTGTGTGTAGGGTCTTGTGGAGGCCAGAAAAGGGAGCCAGATGCCCTAGAGCTGTAGTTTCAGGCAGTGGGAAGCTGCCTGACATGGGCGCTGGGGACTGAAGTTCAGTCCTCTAGAAAAGCAGCAGGTGCTCTAAGCACTGAGCCATCACTCTAGTCCCATTAAGAAACATTCTTTTTTTTTTTTTTTTTTTTTGGTTTTTTGGCTTTTTGTGACAGGGTTTCTCTGTGTAGCCTTGGCTGTCCTGGACTCACTTTGTAGACCAGGCTGGCCTCGAACTCACAGTGATCTGCCTGCCTCTGCCTCCTGACTGCTGGGATTAAAGGTGTGTGCCACCACGCCCTGCTAAGAAACATTCTTAACAGCATAATAAAATAGGGATAAATTAGTGGGAAATTTCTCAGATTACCCAATGGATAAGTGGCGGCGTGTAACAAAAAATTATTAGGCCAGGTGTGTTGGGGCAAAGAGGAAAATGGCACTTTCTTTAAGGAACTACTGCTGTTTTTAAGTGGTTATTAATGCTTTACATGTGGCTTGTTAGTATTTGTGGGTAATGCCTAAGAGCTGTGTCTCACCAGGCGAGACACATGAGGTGAGCCCAATGGGTGTTGGTAGCGAGCCCATTGGGTAGAGCAGAAGGAGGCTGACCCAGGTGGTAGAAGCAGGCACAGCTGGTGTGACGGCACCTAGTCCTCAGGACTGTGGCATGACAGGATGCCTGAGAACTTGTGACAAGACAGACATGGACTTACTGCTTAGTACCATAGAGTCTAAACTATAGTGCAGGCACTAGAAAGCTGGTAAAAGATTCTGAGTAGATATGCTAAAATAAGTGGGGCAAAAGGAAAGACTATCAGATTTTCATTTTAAAACAATAGTTGGATATTTCTCTGGAAATTAGGCTAGATTGTTTACTGTAAAGTGATTGGGGGATTTGTGTAGAAAATTAGGTGAAAGGTAATATAATATGGACTTGACATATTTTTAGACTTGCTGACTTATAGGGGAGGGGAGGGGAGAGAAAGCTTCCAGCTTTCAAACTGGAGAATTGTATGTAGAGTGACGCTGTTAATAATAGAAAGATAATAAATGTCAGAGCTGTGTGCCTACACTCCTGGCTCTGTTCTTATGTCATCATCTGAGCAGCCTGGTGAAGGAAGATGTTTCTCTGTGAGTTCGTGCGTGCATGTATATGTGTGTACACTATGGTACACATATGGCCAGAGAACAACCTTGGGATCAGACCTTGTTTGAAACAGGGTCTCTGTCTGTCTGTCTGTCTCTCTCTTGTTTTTTGGGTTTTTGACACAGGGTTTCTCTGTGTAGCCCTGGCTGTCCTGGACTTGCTTTGTAGACCAGGCTGGCCTCAAACTCACAGCGATCCACCTCCTGAATGCTGGGATTTGCCACTGTGCCCAGCTTAGGATCTCTTTTTTGCCACTGCGTATACCAGGCTACCTGGGCCCTGATCTTCCTTCCAGACATTCTCCTGTCACTTTTCACTTCATTATTGGAGCACTGGGATTATACTTGTATGTTATAGATTACAGACATGCAATACCACATCAGGCTCTTTACATGGGATCTAGGGTTCTGAACTCAAGTCCTAATGCATGTTTGGCGGGCACGTACCCACTGAGCCATTCATTTTGCCAGCTGCAAACTGGCTTGTGACTCAGTTAAGCTTATGAAGTAAGAATAACACATTGGTTTTCCTTATTTCCCTAGTATCGATTTTATGGAGAACCTGTAGTAAAAGCATGTATTGAAAATGGAACAAGTTGCATTGACATCTGTGGGGAACCTCAGGTACGTAAATCAAAAGACAACAAAACTAGCCATACACGATCGTCTGTGAGGTGCAAGCATGTTCAGTACGTTCCGTAGACATTTTGATGGTGTTCTCATGGCGTTCACTCCTAGCTTGAGGGAGAACGCTGGTGAGATCTGAAGCTTCAGTTCTCTTGAAATGGTCTACAGCCTTTGTTATTTCCTTGGTGTGTGGATGTATTGGTTTTTATAGTTACTGAATGCTGTAAGCTGGATTATTAAAGCAATACGTTGTAGGCAATTATCAGACCATATTTCTTAGTAACATTTTCATTATGAATTCCCTTTCTAAAACCTTTACAACATTACAGAAAAATAAATATAAAATTCCCTCAACTTGGGCTGGGCGTGTACTTTACTGGTAGAATGTTTGATTAGCATGCACAAGGCCTGGGGTTCTATTCACAGTACTGCATGAACTGCCTGTGGTGGCACATGCCTATACTCTTAGCGCTCTGCATGTGGAGGCAGGAGGATCAGATCTTCAAAGATATCCTGTTCAAGCCAACATGGGCTACAAGAGATCCTTACTCCAAACAACAAAAACAAAAGAAGCAGGACCTCTGGGAGTTCAAGGCCAACTTAGTCTACATAGAAAGCTGCACAGTGAGACCGTAGATCAGAAGAAAAATGCTCTCATCTTAAAAGTGTTAAATGAAGGATGGTGGGTTTTGTTCAGTTCAGTGGTAGACCATGTACTTAGTATGTATGAAGCCCTGAATTCAATCCCCAGCACACCCTTCGGCAAATATATATATGTGATGTATATATGTGATATAATGTATATTATATAATAAAAATTTGAACAGTCACATTTATTCAGAGCTTGCCATTTGCCAAACACTGAGCTAAGCACCTTATATAACTCTTTAAAAACATATCTGTAATTTTGTTCTTCCCTGAAGAAGTCAAAGCTTAGAAATTCAAGTAATGTAATTTGCTCAGAGCTATACACTTAGTAAGTAGAAGTAGGATTTGGTCCGCCACACTGTGGGAGTCGTGGGTTACCAGGCAGAGCGTGAATTTACATGTCTCTACTCACCATCATTATGTGCCATGTTATCTATGCTCAGAGATCACCAATCAGTGTTGTATATCGAAAAATACTAGGAAAGTGTGAATTACCAAAGTTACCAAGAGCAGGAAAAAAACCATGGTTTTGAAAAAAGCCAATTCTGTGTTGTTTAAAATAATCTAGAGCATAGAAAATGGTGAAAGGCTTGTGCGTTATTTAATAAGCCACCATAAAGTAGCATCAAAGCCTGACAGGCCTGCACTTTGTCCCCTCCTCACTCTTGTTCCCTTTGACCCAGTCTTGCTCCTGGCTATTTATTTACCTTGGCACCTAGGGTAAGGTAGTGTTTGTCAGGATTCTGTCTGACAAACAAGGCCAGAATCAGAAATTGCCCTGACGATGACAGGTGTCCTTCAGTAGTCCTCTTCCTTAACTGTGCTGCGTTTATTGAGACTTTGCATTGGGAAAGAAAGTGTGTGCAGGACTCCAGATGCATTGAGAAAAGACCAGAACAAACAAGCAAAACACATAACCCCAAGCACCAACAAATGCCCAGAATATACAGAGCACCTATTTTACTTTATTTGTTTGGGTGTTTTGCCTACGTGCATGTCTTTGTACCACTTGTGTACTATGTCTGATGCCTGCAGAGGCTAGCAGAGGGTATCAGATCCTCTGAACTGGAGTTGCAGATGGTTGTGAGTTTCCACAGGGATGCTGGGAATTGAATCTGGTCCTCAGAGCAGCCAGCGCCCTTAACTGTTGAGCCATCTCTCCTGCCCCTGAGAACTATTGCATATCAATAATTGAAATATGAAAACACAAACAGCCCAGTTCAAAACTAATGATGAGAAGAGATGAAAGGGGTTGAGAATTTAGCTTAGTGGTGGGCAAGTGCAAATCCATGGGCTCAGTCTCTAGGTCAAAAAAGAAAAAGAGAAGAGATCAAGAATCCCAGGTAGGCCGCTGTCCTGCCCTCCGGGAGAGTAAGAAGCCTGACCAACACTACCTTTGTGTTTTTGTTTTGTTTTTCAAGACAAGGTTTCACTGTGTAGCCTTGCCCGTCTTGGACTCACTTTTGTAGACCAGGCTGGCCTCTTGCAATCCGCCTGCCTCTGCCTCCCTAGTGCTGGGATTAAAGCCATGCGCCACCACACTACCTTACCCAAATGTCCAATGTTAACATCAACACAAGTAGTCCCAATTAACAGGATGGCTCAGTGGGTAAAGATGCTGGGCTCACAAACCTACTAACCTGAATTTGATCTCTGGGTCTCATGTGATGGTGGATGAAGAGAGCCAACTCCACACACACACACACCCAGTGCCAGGGGCTTCCACCATCATGCCCACATACACACAAGGATAAATTTTAAAATTGTAGGTTAAAACATCATGTTGATAGGATATATCTTTCTTCATAAACCATTTTAGTCTCAAGAAAAGCAATAGTTCTTTAGATGGATAATCCACAAAATTGCCGATCTGTGTCTTCAAAACTATGAAGATTGTCAAAAATCAAGGAAAATAGGAAAAACTGTCACTGCCAAAGGAGTCCAAGGAAACTTGGCATCTACATGTGATAAGTGCCAAGATTGAGATCTTGGGGCAGAAAGAGACACTGAGTAAAAATCTACAGTAACAAATTGGGAATGGACTTTGAGCCAGGCCTGTAACCTCAGCTACTCAGTAAACTGAGGTAGGAATATCAAAAGTTCAAAACATGCCTCAGCTAGAGTGAGCTCAGAGCCAGCCTGGGAACTTAGTGAGACCCTATGCCAAAATAAACAGTCCAAAAGGATGGGGACTATAGCTCCGGTGGTAGGGCACTTGCCTAGAGTGTGAGTCCCTGAACTGCCATTAAGAGGGGGAGGGGGAGGGCCTAGAGAGATGCCTCAGTGATTAGAGTACCGGCTGTTCTTCGAGAGGCCTGGGTTTGATTCTTATCGTTCACATGGTGGCTAACAACTGTAACTTCAGTTCCTGATGATCTGGTGCCTTCTTCTGGTGTCCATGGGCACCATGCACAAATGTAGTACACAGACAAAACCCCACATGTACACTTTGCAAGTATGTGTGGGGACAGAGGGTGCTGAAGAGATGGCTCAGTGGTTATGTGCACAGTTTCTCTTCCAAAAGACCTGGGTTCATTTTTTAGCACTAGCATGGCTGCTCACAACCTCTAAGTACAGTTCCAGGGGTACCCAGTGTCCTCTTCTGGCCTCCAGGGTCACTGTACACACGTGGTACACAGACACACATGCAGAAAAACACCCATACATACAAAATGAAGATAGTGTTTTAAAAAGGGAGGATTTAGTGACTAATGTATCAATTTTGGCTCATTATTTCTAACAAATGCCAATATTAAAAGTGTTACTAATGGGAGAAACTGGGTTTCAATTGCCATGGGAGCTCTCCAATCTCATTGTTTCTAAAAGTCTAAATCTGTTTGAAAATTTGGTTGAGCTGAGGCTGTAGTCCAGTGATAGAACCCTTGCCGAACATAGCAGACCCTGTGGTCCATCCTAGCACTCAAAAACCAAACCAAACAGACCACACACTTGAGACATGGATTTGAACAGGCACTCATCTGTCCCCTCAGCCATCTCCTCTCATAACCCCTACTGTTAGATAATGTCTGGAAAGCTCATCTGGGTAATACAATTTGGGGTAATTTTTTTTTAAGTAGTGGCAGGTATTACTTCATAGTTAAAACTTAATCTAAAATACTCATCTTTTCTAGTTACATGGGCACATTCCCTGTGCTTCCTGTCATATTGTGGCCTGGGGTTGGTATCTGCCAAATAGGTGAAAACCATCTGGCCATTAATACTGTGTTGCAGAAACACATTGGTTGGTATTTTCAGTTTAATGGCTGTGTCTTTAAGAGAAATCATTTACTATTGGCCTGGCTGTTTCTATAAACTCTCATGTACACTTTTGTCCTGGATTTTTTAGTTTCTGGAACTAATGCATGTGAAGTATCATGAGAAAGCTGCAGAGAAAGGGGTTTATATCATTGGAAGCAGTGGCTTTGACTCCATCCCAGCAGACCTAGGAGTGTTATACACCAGAAATCAAATGAACGGTAATGACTGCTCTCTAAGGGTACCCATACCTCACAGCAGAAGAGCTTTGTCTTTGTAGCCATCATGACTAGGCCAGAACTCTCCATACCTTGAGCTACATTCCTATGTTTTGTTTTGTTTTAGCAGCTTTAAGTATTTTCTTTTGTCTTTTGTGTGTGTGTGTGCTGGGAATTGAACTTAGGGCCTCACACATGCTAGATAAGAGCTCTACCACTGAGCCACATTCCCAGCCCGTGTTTTAATACAAGGAGTGTTTAGTGTTTTTTCTGAACATTTACAGTAAATTTCAGTTACTACTGAAAGGTCCTTGAAAGCAATTCTGTTTAAAGCAGAAGCATTGCTATTGAGGCTGTGGTGAATAGACCAACCTGTTGTCTTGCTGGAGAAGATTCTTAGCGTTGTTAATTTCAGTACTGCAGGAGAGCCTGTCAACACTACCAGTGAGAGTTATGTTAAACTCCTATGTCTGAGGGTTCACCTGGCCTTAATTATGTCTTGTTCTGTGGGTGAAAATTTAATAAAACTGTTGTCTGTGCAGATTTTCTGATTTTTTAAAGCTATAAGCTTAATAAAAATGCCCTGACCTGAATTGACATAGTTTATTACCTATCCTAGTTGAATAATTTAAGTTTTGTTTATTTATTTTTACCTTTAACATCCTCTTCCTTTTTTAGGTACTCTGACTGCTGTAGAAAGCTTCCTGACTATACATTCAGGACCTGAGGTCAGTTTCCAATTTAGCTGGGATTTCTTTTTTCAAGCTAATATTAAAGATATTTTGGAAATGATATGTGGCTCTTGAAAAAGACTTAGACTAAGTTTTATATGCTTTTTAGTGTAAGAATCACCATGTTTAATTTTGTAAAGTTCAGATAATGAATTACTGTGGTCCCACTTCTAAGACATCTATCTGTAATAAATGTCAGTCCAGAAAACTGTCTCATGCCAGGCGTGGTGGCACACTTGGGCAGGAGCAAGCAGACCTCTGTGAGTTCATGGCCAGCCTGGTCTACAAAGCCAGTCTAGGACAGCCAAGGCTGCATAGAGAAACCCTGTTATGAAAAACAACAACAACAAAAAAAGGGGGGGACACTAGAGAGATGGCTCAGAGGTTAAGAGTATTGGCTGCTCTTCCAAAGATCCTGAGTTCAATTCCCAGCAACCACATGGTGGTGTGCAAGTGTACAAGCAGGCAAAACACTGTAATAAATAAATCTTAAAAAAGAAAAAGAAAAAACAAACAAAAAAGAGAAAGAAAAAAGAAAACTGTCTCATTAATGTCAGTCAAGCATGAACAAGTTGGGAGAAAGAAAAAGAGCTTGCATTGGGGTGAATGGTGAATATAACCAAGCTAAGGAGTGGTTATTGCTGCCTAGTTGGCCATGACATTTTTATTGTTGTTTTTTGTTTGGTTTTTGTTTATTGAGACAGAATTTCTCTGTGTAGCCTTGCTGTCCTGGACTTGTTTTGTAGACTAGGCTGGCCTTGAACTCACAGAGATCTTCCTGCTTCTGCCTTCTGAGTGCTGAAATTACAGGCGTGTGCCACTATACCCAGCTAGCCATGAAAATTTATCTCAAGATTATTAATTACAGGATTATGTCTTATACAAATGAGGGTGAAATGTAATAACTCTGAGTTACTTGATCCTATCTTTCAGTAATTACCCATCAAACATGTTTAATTTGTGAATTGTTCTCTTAGGGGTTGTGCATTCATGACGGCACCTGGAAGTCAGCCATTTATGGTTTTGGCGATAAAGGTAGTTTAAGAAAACTACGGAGTACATCATGTCTGAAACCTGTCCCAATTGTTGGTTCAAAGTTGAAAAGAAGGTATATCAACTTACAACCTATTCTTTACTGCTTCTAGTCTATGTGTTGCATTGCTATTGGTTGGCTGTTAATGTAGTACTAAAAAAAGCTTGGTGGTTGCGTGTGGTGGCCCATATGTTTAATCCCAGCACTTGGGAGGCAGAAGCAGTCAGATCTCTGTGAGTTCAAGGACAGCCTGGTCTACAAATCAAATTCCAGGACAGCCAGGGCTACACACAGAGACACTTTGTCTCCAAAAACCAAAATAGAAAAGAAAAGCTTAGAAACTTTTTGATGATTATTTCAGAATTATTTCCAAAATTAAAATTAATTAGTATATTATATAAGTTTAAGTACTTTATATATTTACATATGTAATACTTCTAAAATTGATTTTTTTTTGAGACAGGGTTTCTCTGTGTAGCCTTGGCTGTCCTAGACTCACTTTGTAGACCAGGCTGGCCTCGAACTCACAGAGATCCTCCTACTTCTGCCTCCCAAGTGCTGAGATTACAGGTCTGCGCCACCATACCCAACCTAAAAATGGTATCTCACTGTCACCATCAAGGTTAAATTTCAGTTCAGTTTTATGTTATAAAACTATATCTTAGACCAGGTAGTGGTGGCACAGGCCTTTAATCCCTCTAGAGGCAAAGACTGAGTTGGAGGTCAGCCTGGTCTACAAAATGAGTTCCAGGATAGCCAGGGCTACACAGAGAAACCCTGTCTCTGAAAACTTAAACCAAAAGAAAATAAAAGTGATGATGTAACATAACTAGCATAAACAGTCCTTACATGTCAGAACTTAACAGTTAGACGTAAGCGTTGGGCTACTGCGTGGTGTTAGGTCAGTATCTTGAGAAGTTGCTGCGATCAAGCACTGTGCATCTGTATATCTGTAATATAAAGAATAACAGTTTCCTTTGGGGTGGATATAGAGAACAAAGGACGAACTACCAGAAGCACATTGAATTAAGGCACACTGTCAGCCGGGCGCGGTGGTGACGCCTTTAATCCCAGCACTCGGGAGGCAGAGAAGGCGGATCGCTGTGAGTTCAGGGCCAGGCTGGTCTACAAAGAGAGTTCCAAGACAGCCAGAGCTACACAGAGAGGCCCTGCCTTGAAAAACTGAAAAAAATAAATAAATAAAGGCACACTCTCTGCCTTGTAATTATTAATCATTCCAAGAAAGGTTTCTGGTTTTAATTTGGGAATTTACTAAGCGAAGAAGTTGTGATCACTGCAGTAATTGGAGGAAATAGAAGCTTTTCATGGCTTTGTCTTGCAGGTGGCCAGTTAGCTACTGTAGAGAGCTGAGCTCATATTCCATTCCTTTTCTGGGATCTGATATGTCTGTTGTGAAGAGGACTCAGCGATACTTACATGAAAATTTAGAGGACTCACCAGTAAGTATACCAGATTTACTTATTAATAAAGAGTAAGCCTGTTTCTTTTAGTTCCTCATGTTTATTATCTTAATGATATCCATATTTGTATAAAAAGAGTAAATAATGTGTATAATATTAGATCATGGGCATGGTACTAGCCATGTGTATGAGTCAAGTCTGGCTTGCTGCAGTTTCAAGAAATAACACCCATCTCTGCTTAGCTGCATGAACGCCATCTCTGTTAATGGCTCTTGAAGGTGTCTTGGCCCCACCTCTGGGTCTCCTTGCTACCTTGATACCAGCACACTCCTTCTGCTGAAGGAAATAGTTGCTTACACTGAGATTCCAAGAGGAAACGATCTCAGGTTAAAAGGTGGAGGGAGGGTGAACTAGATGTAGTGGCTCATATCTGTAATCGCAGCATTCAGGAGGCTGAGGCAGGAGAATTACTATGAGTTTATATATAATGAGTCCAGGATCGTCTGGACTACACAGTGAGTTTAAGACCAGTAGCCAGCCTTGGTGCACGCCTTTAATCCCAGCACTAGAGACAGAGGCAGAGGCAGGCAGATCTCTGTGAGTTCAAGGCCAGCCTAGTCTACAGAGTGAGTTCCAGGACATCCAGGGCTGTACAGAGAAACTCTGTCTGGAAAAACAAAAATCAAAAGACCAGTAGCCTAGGTTATAGAAGGTACCTCAGGAAAGAGAAAGAAGGAAATCCCCCTAAGTATATTTTAGGGGGAGCAATAATGTATTATCACTATACTCAGATAAATTGTGGATTTTGTGGACTTTGGCATTTAAGTACAGCAATCTAACTGCCATTTGTAACAGTTCCTTTAAAACATAGGTCCCCAGTGTTGCGTTCTGCACAAGCCTTTAGAACGTAATGCAGGCATTACATGGAAACTGCTCTGCTCAGCGTTTGTGACTAAAGAGTAAGCGCAGCGCGGCCACCACTCTTTGAGTAATTCTCTGTCTTGTGCACCTAGGTCCAGTACGCTGCTTACGTAACGGTGGGAGGCATCACCTCTGTTATTAAGCTGATGTTTGCAGGACTTTTCTTTTTATTCTTTGTGAAGTTTAGCATTGGAAGACAACTTCTTGTAAAAGTAAGTAAGCTTTTTTAGTAAATGAGATCGTTAAAAATATTTCTTGTAAAGTTTTGAAAGTATTGTTGAAGTTTGTTTGTTTTTCCTTTAGTTCCCATGGCTGTTTTCCTTTGGTTATTTTTCAAAACAAGGTCCAACACAAAAACAGGTAATAGTTGTTTCTGTTTGTTTTTATGTCTAGATTCCTAACAGAATGCACGTTTAAACTTTGTTTATTTGTGGAGGTAGGGCTGAGGCGCTTCCGAGGTCATTGTTCCCCTTGTCGTCTTTCTGCTTGCTGCTGCGCTGTATTCTCTTCTCTTATTCTTTTTCTTTTTTCTTTTTTTTTCTTTGTTTTTTGTTTGTTTTTGTTGTTGTTGGTTTTTTGTTTTTTTGTTTGTTTGGTTTTGGTTTTTTTGAGACAGGGCTTTTCTGTGTAGCCTTGGCTGTCCTGGACTCACTATGTAGACCAGTCTGGCCACAAACTCACACCTGCCTCTGCCTCCTGAGTGCTGGGATTAAAGGCATGCGCCACCAGGCCCGGCTCTATATTCTCACCTCTTGTTTAGTTCTTAAAGATTGAAGATCCCAAGAATCGAGTTTTCATTACTGCAGAGCTCATAACAGACACCATCTCCAGACTGGCATATCTCCTCATGGCAGTTACACACCCTGTGGACTCTTGGAGCTAGGTGTGCTGCCATCTGGAGTCCTTTCTCCCGAAACTCTCTTCCTACATTTTCCATCTCGTCTGATGGCACTATAATTCTCCAATCATAAACGAGCATAATAGACTTTTCTCTAAATGTATCATACATGCCTTGGTTCTAACCCAGCCTCACACAAAACAAAACTTATAATTTCTAATTATCAAATGGTATTAAGTACATTTGTATTTTTGTGCAACCTCCACACTATCTCTAGAACTCTTTTCACCTTGTAAAACTGCAACATACTCATTAAATAGCCACTCTCATTTTCTGGTTTCTCTAACCCCTAGGAATTGCCATTGTATTTGCCATCACTAGATATTTTTGTTGTTGTTTTGAAACAGGGCTTCTCTGTGTAGTCCTATATGAAGCCACACTGCTACTTGAGTTCCTCCTTCTCCGTTTCCTCTCTGTGTCTACAGAATGTTCTGTGTCCCTCTGCTTGCAGGCAGCAGCAGAAAGCTCATTTCCCTTAACCATGTCCCTCTGCCTCCTCACGTCCTCCTGGCGGGCTGGTCTCACTGGGTACCAGGGTCAGGGCAATGGCAGTGGCTCCAACCCACCTCACAGATTTATTGTTTTTATGTATATAATTGTGTCTGTTCTAAGTATATGCTATATATATGTGTGTGCCCCAGAATTAGAGTTACAAGCCCTTGTTAGTTGTCTGACGGGAATGCTGGGAATGAATTGGATCCTCTGTAAAGGCAGCTAGACCCCTCACCAACCGTTTTCACTTTTTTTTTTTTATTACAGTAGCCATCCACCTGCCTCTGCCTCTTGAGTGCTAGGATTGCAGGTGTGCACCACACCTGGCTTCATAATCAGTACTTTTTTTTTTAAGATTGATTGATTATGTATACAGTGCTCTGCCTGCACATACACCTGCAGGCCAGAAGAGGGCACCAAATCACATTATAGATGGTTGTAAGCCATTATTTGGTTGCTGGGAATTGAACTGAGGACCTTTGGAAGAGCAGTCGGTGCTTTTAACTTCTGAGCCATCCCTTCAGCCCCCAAAATTGGTACTTTTTAGTGGAAACAACTTGACTAAAAATCTGTCAGAGAATTTTGAGACCCATTAAAAGAAATTTAGTGAGGGGAAAAAGAGAGACCTGCCTCGTGTGAAGTAGGGCTGCAGGGCTTACTGTGTTGCAGAAGGGAATGTCATATTATAAGCACACCCGTGCTTTCTCTCTCACAGATGGAAGGCTCATCATTCACAATGACTTTCTTTGGTCAAGGATACAGCCACGGCTTTAGTGCTGAAAAGAACAAACCAAATATCCGAATCTGCACTCAAGTGAAGGGACCAGGTATTTTGTATATGGCTGAAGGATGTTTTAGGCTTTTACATTAGCCAGTTTTGTTAATGCATCTAGCATTGGGAAAGTGGGGGAGAGAGGAACGGGAGGATACAAGTGATGGGATAACATTTGAGATATAATCTGAATAAATTAATTAAATAATAATAATAAATAAAATAAAAAATAACTTGACTGTTCCAATTATCTGACATTAATGTAAATGTTTCACTTTATTATAGAAGTCTTTTTAAGTTCCTGGGCATAATCAGTTGTTTTGTTAAATATGTAAAGAGGGATCCTTTTAGAGTACTAACAGAAGCAGAGGTGAGAGTCCGCGCTGACATGCTGGTTCGCTTGGCAGCAGCAGTGGTTAAAAAGCCCTGTTAGTTGCGGAGACCCAGGAGCCCTGCCTGGGGGGGCTCTGGCTCAGCCACTGCTTGGCTTCGTGAGATAAGACACAGTGAAGTGGCCACATGGCGCAGCACCCTCGTCTATAAAGTGGACATAGGATAGTGTCACTCATGTGTGACTGTGTGCAAGCTACATGAGTTTAGTGCTTAAAGCACTTAGTATAGATTGTGCCTAACAGTAAATACAGGTAGAGGATCTGAAAATACAAAATTTGAAATTCTCCAGAATCAGACCATTTGAACGCCAACAGTTATACAAGTGGTAATTCTTCCCCTGACCTCATGTACTGGGTAATGTCAGACTGCAGGAGAACTCAAAATATTTTATAAGATTATCTCCAAGATTATCTCCAAGGCCAGGCATAGGTGCACACTTATAATCTCAGCATTTGGGATGCAAAAATCAACCAAACAAAAAATTATCTCCAGGGTAATTATGTATGTATGTATTTCAGTATATGAAAAAACAAACCTAAGACGGGCGTGGTGGAGCATGCCTTTAATCCCAGCACTTAGGAGGCAGGGGCAGGAGAATCAATGTGAGTTTGAGGCCAGCCTGCTCTACAAAAGTGAGTCTAGGACAGCCAAGGCTGCACAGAGAAACACTGTCTCAAAAAACCAAAAAGAAAAAACAAACCTACAGCACATTTGTTCCAAGCAGTTTGGATAAAGGATATTCAACCTGAACTATATAAATGTTAATTATTATTGTTTTTGTTTTTAAGTGACCAGAATATATATTGAAAAAATTTCTGTATAGCCATGCTAGACATGAAATGCACCATTGCTTTTGGGATGATGTCCACTTCATGAACACTTTTCTTTGCCCAACCCTTTTCTGCAGAGGCTGGCTACGTGGCTACTCCCATAGCCATGGTTCAGGCTGCCATGACTTTTCTGAATGATGCCTCTGACCTTCCAAAAGGGTACGTTTGGCTTTCTTACAATGAGAAGGTGTCTTTTAACTTTGTTATATTTTAGTGAATTTTGAGTTGATTTTCAATCTCTGGTCTACACAGAGGTTTTGTTCCTTTGGATCAAAGATGTAGGTGAAAGCGGTGCCTTTGGGATCGCCGCCGTGAAGGTGAAGGAGAGAGAACCATGTACGCTGGCTTCAGTTCTTTATAAATAAAATGAAAAGCTCAAGTCCAGAGCCTGGCCCTCAGAAAGGGGCCCTGTTTATTTCTCAGTGTACCTGGACTCCCTGATCAGTGCTAAGTTATACCTGGTTGGCAGGGGAGCCCTGGCTGAGCAGGTGAGGGCTGAGCCATGGGTGCTGCAGAGGTGGTTAGGGAGCGAGTTCTCTTAGTGAGCACTTAGCTGGTGCCCTAGAACTAAGCCAGCCTCATCTACAGAAGCCTGTGACTGAAAAGCAAATTATAAGTATTGTGTAGAAAGAGAATTAAAATGTTCAAGTACCTATCATTTAGCATTTTTGTAAATACTGGCCATTATAGTTAAACTTATTTTCATCAACTTCAAATGCTGTTTAATAATAACTGGCTAGCTGAATGAATCCAATTCATGTTTTCATTTAGTCCTCTTGAGTGTGAAGACTCAGGTATATGACACTCAGATGCCTTGAGCACACCTGAGACGGAAGCGTCTCATGAGGAGCCGAGCCATGCTGTGGACTGGTTTCCCTCAAGTAAAAGCCATGTGCTCATTTGGCTGGTTTTAGGATGGAGCCAGAATTATCCAAGACAGAGTAAAGAATTGGTTTTCAGGAGTTGCGTAGTGACTTACTGCTAGCCCTCCAGAGAAGAGGGCTGTGGAGAGCCACGTCACTGTGTTCTCTCTTTGCTCTTTTACAGGGGTGGTGTCTTTACACCTGGAGCAGCTTTCTCCAGAACGAAGTTGATTGACAGACTCAACCAACATGGCATTGAATTTAGTGTCATTAGCAGCTCCGAAGTCTAAACATGTGAAGATTAACTGAATCGTAAAATGCACGAACTAACAGCTTCTGTATTTGATATGTGAAATTCTTCTATAAGCCTATCTGACTGTATGTGGAAGACTGTCAAGTATAAAATATCAGTACATTAAAAGCAGGAAATTATACTATCTTATCCTAAACGTCATATCTCAGCTGTTTTTATGATTTTATTGCTTGTGAGAGAAAACTAACGTTCTCCTTATCTTTTAATTGACAAGTGACCTGGAAGGTCAGATGAGGAAGCAGGGTCCCTGCTGGTTGCTGACAGCATTCCTTAGTGACTGTGGTCGTAAGTGACTGCAGTTAGGCTGTGGAGTAACTGCTGCCTTGCCTGCCGTGGTGGTGTGGAACCTCACCCTCCTGTGCATAGTGTGTGAGCAGTTGCTAAGTAAAACTACTTTTTTCTATTTTAGCCTTTCTCATCCATCTACATTGACTGACTTTGGATTGTTTACCTCAGTTGAATAATAAAGGGTTGTTAATTGAGTAATGGGTTTCTTTGTTTGCTTCTGTTGGTTGGTTGGGTTGGATTTTGTTGTTTTGTTTTGGACTTGCATGCTTGTTTTGTACAACAGCACTACTTAAAGTGGCCTGACCTTTTGACTTCCAGTAATTGGGCTAGTGCACCTTTCTGTCCCTGACTTTATAACTGTGATTGTCTTAAGCAAAGGGCTTCAGCCTCAGTAAGAATTTTTCTCAAATTTGCTTGTTTTGCATTTCAGACATTTTGGCATTGAAGTGCTAAAATAAGGAGAAGAACATTTCTCTTCTAATAATCACATGATATACATACATTCAAAAGCTGGGGCTTTGCACACATGAGGTCCTGGGTTGGTGCCCCAGTACTTCATAAATGGGGCGCAGTGGAGCACACCTATAACTATAGCACTCAAAAGGCGGGGCAGCCGTCTGTGGACATACTGGAGCAGTACTCATGCTTGGTGCCCCAAAAAGAATGGAGACTATTCAACTTGAAAAGAGATGATTTTTTTATTTATTAAAACTATTTCTATGTAAAAATTTTAATTAGCAAATAATAGTATATATTTATGAAATTCAAAATGGGTATCACGCCGGACAGTGGTGGCGCACGCCTTTAATCCCAGCACTCTGGAGGCAGAGGCAGGCAGATTGCTGTGAGTTCAAGGCCAGCCTGGTCTACAAAGTTAGTCCAGGACAGCCAAGGCTACACAGAGAAATCCTGTCTCAAAAAAAAAAAATGAGTATCACAGGGGCTATGGAGATGGCTCAGCAGCCGAGAGCACCTGCTGCTCTTGCAGAGGACTCAGGTTTGATTGCCAGCACCCACATCAGGTGTTGGTAACTGCAAGGGATCTCATGCTCTCTTCTAGTCTCAGAGTACCTTGCACATAGTGGTACACACATGCATACAATCAGGCACACACACATAAAAATTAATTTTTAAAAATCATTTTTATACAAGCATAGTGGTGCACACCTTTAAACACTTGGGAGTCAGAGGCAGGTAGATCTCTGTGAGTCTGAGGACAACATGATCTATATAGTTTCAGGACAGCCAGGGCTACATACATAACTAGACCCTATCTGGGAGTATCAACAACAACAACAACAACAACAACAAGTATTTACATGCACACATTATAGAATAAACAAAGTAATAACATGCACCGCCTCAAATTATCATTTCTTTGTGGTGAGAACATTAAAATGCTCTCATTTGCATCACTGTTAACTGTGGCTAGTTAGCCCAGGACAGAACACACAGGCAACACACAGAACACACTTGTAACTTGTACCATTGATGAAAGACTCCGTATTCCATTTCACCAACTCCCTCAAGCCCTGTCAGTCCTGTCAGGTTTTGTTGTTGTTGTTGCTGATATGAGATTATATAATATTTATCTTTCTGTAATTTGATTATTCACTTAGCACAATGTCGTCTAAGCTTATCTTTGTTGTCATAAATTAGAATTTCTTGCTTTTAAAGAAAGCTTATATTAAATTTGCTCTTTGACAGTTTTATGCATGTATATAATGCACTCTGATTACTCTCACACCACCCTCTTTCATCGCCCTTTAACCCGTCAGCCCTACCAGTCACTTCCCCACACTCATGACTTTTTGTTTTGTTCTGTGACCCAGTGAGTTTAAGCATGGCCTTCCTGGCACCCATGGGTTTGGAACTATCCATTGGAGTCCAGTGGGCTCATCAGTGAGTACTCAACTGAAAACAGCATCTGGCCCCCAGTTCTATCAGTAATCAGAAGTTTAGCAGGGAGAGGCAGGGCCCAGTGAGCCCCTACCCGATCTGATTGACAGCTTTTGTGATCATGGTTGTAATGACTGTGTCATTTCCCTCTCTTCCAGCTCTTGTATTCTTCTGCCGTGTTCCCTGAGCTTTAGAGGGAGGTAGTATAAATGTTCTGTTTAAGAACGAGCATTCAGTTGTCACTTATTGTCAGCACCTCGACCAGCAATGATTCTCTGCATTCACAACCATTCATTGCAAAGAGAAGCGTCTCTGATTATGATTGAAAATGTCATAATAATTTATAAAGGTATAAATACAGATATTTGAAGACAATTTAGTTACCGGCATATAAAGCGACTGGACATATGAAAGGAACCCCCAGTTAAAATATAGTTTAGAATATACTCGCCGTAGAAGACTACCCCTCTTCCACTGCACACCCTGTGCAGCAGACTCGGGCATGTGTCTGTTTGCAAGCCGGGCACAGATAGCCAGTGCCAGCCTACACTGCCCCTTTAAGGTTCCACACTCAACCCAAACACTCACAGCCCTCTGAGTTGAATGGGCGGGTTCTGGTGGACAGCCAGTCTACTCTCACACTCAGGTTTTCCTCTTTGAGGTACAGGAAGGTGAGTGCAGCTTGCTCCTCCCTGCATCAGACTTTCCAAACAGAGCAGGGAATAGGCCAAGGCACCCCCCCCCCCACTATATGCGCCGGACATATGAAGCAAGGGGAAGCAAGCTGCAGGAAAGTACCCAGTGTATGAGACAACCCCTGACTTTGGCATGGATTTTTTGGGGTAAAAAAGTCTTATACACTGGAAAATACAGTAATCCTGTTTTTCTTATGGTGGAAGGCATGCATTGGAGAATTTTGTCTCGAAAAAAACTTAAAAAAGAAAACAAACAAACAAAAAACTAAAATCAGTATGCCAAAAGCTAGCCACATTCCAGGCACACTCTGCCAGGAGGTTGATAATCATTAACCATCTCAGATAACTGATGAGGAAAGAGGCTTAGGGTGAATGAGTTGTCCCACGCCATACAATTTATAAGTGATAGATTTAGCCAGGACTGAACCTTTGCCGATCAAATCCAGAGCTCCCAAGTTCTGAATGTTCACCACACATCCTGCTTATGTGTTCATTTTTTAAGGATTTAAGATTTCTTTTTTTTCTCTTTCTTAGTTTGGTTTTTCCGAAACAGGGTTTCTCTGTGTAGCCTTGGCTGTCCTGGAGTCACTGGCCTCCAACTCAGAGATCCACCTGCCTCTGCCTCCCAAGTGCGGGAATTACAGGTGTGTAACACCAGCACCCAGTAATCTTTATAGGATTTTTAAGTCCAGTTAAGGCCTCGTGTGGTGGTGGCACAGGTCTGTGATCCCTTGGGGTACAGAGGCAAGATAAGGCCATTATGGACTACATAGCAACAGTCTTTGTCAGAAAAAGAGGCAAGTGAAGGCACCTTATCTAAAAAGGGTAGACACAATTATGTGAGTCTGTGAAGCAACTCAGAGCCTAAGTCGGAGCAGCTCCAGCTGGCTCACCTTCACTGCTGGCTAGGCAGTAGATGCTCTTTCTTCTTCTTTACTATGAAAGCAACATCGGTTTTTAGCTTCCGTAAACTGGATTCAAGCAGGTCCTCCAAATCCTTTAGCATCTGTGACTGTTGGTGCACAAAAGGTCGAAGCATTTCATCAGCTTCCTAAAAGGAAGACAGAAAAATGGCAGTAGGCCTCTTATGGCTAGAGTAAAAGTCCTTTCTACATGTGAATAGGGTGGAGCCGGGCGGTGGTGGCACACGCTTATAATCCCAGCACTCAGGAGGCAGAGGCAGGCGGATCTCTGTGAGTTCAAGGCCAGCCTGGTCTATAAAGTTAGTCCAGGACAGCCAAGGCCACACAGAGAAACCCTGTCTCCAAAAACCAAAAAACAAAACAAAGGAACTTGTTAGTAGGGTGTCCAGGTCCCATGTGGCTAAGGAACTGCTTTTTATTGTTTGAAAAGGAAAGCTGTCAGTCATTAGTCATGAGTCCCATGTGTCTTAATGTTTCCTTGGTGAGACTGAAGACTATACATTGATTCCTAGTTTGCCAAGAATTTGTTTTGTTTCTCAGACAAGGTTCCTCTGTGTAGCCCTGGCTGTCCTGGAAGTCACTCTGGAGACCAGACTGGCCTCCAATGCATGTGCCTGCCTCTGTCTCCTGAGTGCTGGGTTCAAATGTATGGGCCAGCACACCCTGCTAAGGACCCACACCCACACCGCCCATCACTGTACCATCAAGTCTCTAGGTTTAGTGGAGTGTGGTTTGGGCATTCCAGGAAGGCTGGTTACTCACTGGAGGTCTGCACTGCCTCAGTGTGAGGAGCTGTCCCCTGGCTGTGCTCATGCCTTGATAGAACACCTTCAGAGCTCTGGCCAGCTGTGCATCACAGCTGGCTTGCTGAGCACACATTTGCTTAGTTTCTCTAGCTGTCGGCAGCTGTGCTGTCATTGCTGTTCCCTTTAGGTTATCTGACTTCTGGCCTGGGACAGAAAGAAAAGGTATTTTTAAATCTGTATCCAAGCATTTCTATGCTTATTTATTTGGTTTCTCTGTGCCTTGGGTGTCCTGAAATTTACTCTGTAGACCAGGCTGGCATCAAACTTGGATATCCACCTGCCTCTGCCTCCTGAGTGCTGGGATTAAAGGTGTGTGCACCACACCTGGCCTTGGTGACATTTTATATCATTTATCAGAATATTCCTTTGAATCCATTCAAAAATCTCATAGAGAAGAAAAAAGCTTTTTGTTGTTGCTTTGTTTTTTAATGGTCTAAGATATGAATTAACTCATTCAGATTTCCTATTCTGTGCTGGAGAGATGGCTCAGCAGTTAAGAGCACTGTTGGCTCTTCCAGAGGACCCAGGTTCAAATCCCAGCACCCCTATGGCAGGTCCAGTTCCAGGGGATCCATCTGATGCCCTCTCTTCTGGCCTCTGGGGGCACATATACACGCAGATGTACACACGTACACGCAAAATAAGTATTTTTAAAATTTGCTTTCTATTCTAGGAAAATAGTACACCCCAAGTATGGGAGCTAGGATGAAGTACTCAAGTGTTACCGTCTCTCACCCTGTTGAGCTGAGCCAGTGCTTTCCAGTGATGCCTTGAGAGAGACGTTCTCTTCTCTCAGGGCTCTGTTTACATGTCTGAGCAGCTCCGTCTCCTGCTCTAACTTGAGCAGCTTCTGATAAAGTTCTGGCACCTGGTTTGACGAAATCTACAGAGGATATGCCAGCTCAGCCTGTTGTGGAATAGCCTTCCAGACTACTGGGTCATACAGGGACGGACTGGGGAGGTGGGGAGAGGTTTAAATCCCTCAGGGCACACAGAAAGGCACGAAGAGCACTTTCATTGGAGGGATGATCTTTAAGGAGCTGTCACTGAGACTGCTCAGTCCCTTGCGGTCTGCCATGTATACTCACCTGGCTCATGTTCTTCACATTGGAGAAATTCTTGGTGTCCACCATGATGTGACCTTCACCTGTGAGCAGGACGTCTAGCTGAGAGAAGCCAAAGTGGACACAGCCTTCTGCAGTATGGGAGAGAGACCAGCCGGGAAAGGGGACTCAGCTGCCCAGAGGCCAGGGAAGTGAGGTAAACCACGCTGAACCCAGGAGCCTACTAGAAGGTGGGTCTTCCCCACCTCCCGCCTCCCACCTCTCCCTCTGTGGCATTAGATCTGATTGGACACCACCACATACTCAGTCTTTTGAGTAAACCAAGTACCTTGGAGACCCCACAAATCAACAATGAGGGCGTTTGTCAGCAAGTAATTCAGAAACCCTCGAGATGCACCCAAGGCTGTAAAGTGGACGGTCTCTTCAATTCGGGGATTTACACTATTCCACACAGGCTTGGTATACAAAATGTTTGGAAGATCGTAAATTTTGTACCTGAGGCAAGAATAGAAAACATAACTGAAAACCAGAAGAGACAGATCTGTGAGGAGAATAACAAGGTGTGCCACAGACCTACAGCCCAGTGCAGCTAGAGGCAAAGTTGCCCTGTAATTGATTCTTGTGATTTCTGCCTCCAACACGTGTTATTTGGCACAAATATGATTACCATACAGCTAGTAAAGTCCAACAAGGAAGAAGAGTTTTCATTAAAGTTCTATTTGGATGCTCTGATCTTGGGAGATAGTGTCTGGGGTTCTTTTTGGTTTGGTTTTTCAAGACAGGGTTTCTCTGTGTAGCCCTGGCTGTCCTGGAACTCACTTTGTAGACTAGGCTGGTCTTGAACTCACCACCTGCCTCTGCCTCCTGAGTGTTGGGATTTAAGGCGTGCACCACCATGCCCGGCCTGGACATTTTTTATGACAATTAAAATATCTAATCTGAAAGGCTCAGTAGCCATGCAAGTAACCTGGAGGGCCCTGTGGCTTTTCCACTTGATAGACAGAGTAGCCAATTTGCCGTTGAGAAAACAGAAAAACTTAGAACTCTATGATAAACTCATCTTTGAAAAGAAAGCAGGCCCCTCCCCACCAGGAGCCTTACAGGTGGTGTGTGCAAGTTATGTGCAGTGCAGATCCGTACCCCATCTGAATGCCCCTGGGTGTGCAAGTTATGTGCAGTGCAGACCCGTACCCCATCTGAATGCCCCGGGGTGTGCAAGTTATGTGCAGTGCAGACCCGTACCCCATCTGAATGCCCCGGGGTGTGCAAGTTATGTGCAGTGCAGACCCGTACCCCATCTGAATGCCCCGGGGTGTGCAAGTTATGTGCAGTGCAGACCCGTACCCCATCTGAATGCCCCGGGGTGTGCAAGTTATGTGCAGTGCAGACCCGTACCCCATCTGAATGCCCCGGGGTGTGCAAGTTATGTGCAGTGCAGACCCGTACCCCATCTGAATGCCCCGGGGTGTGCAAGTTATGTGCAGTGCAGACCCGTACCCCATCTGAATGCCCCGGGGTGTGCAAGTTATGTGCAGTGCAGACCCGTACCCCATCTGAATGCCCCGGGGTGTGCAAGTTATGTGCAGTGCAGACCCGTACCCCATCTGAATGCCCCGGGGTGTGCAAGTTATGTGCAGTGCAGACCCGTACCCCATCTGAATGCCCCGGGGTGTGCAAGTTATGTGCAGTGCAGACCCGTACCCCATCTGAATGCCCCGGGGTGTGCAAGTTATGTGCAGTGCAGACCCGTACCCCATCTGAATGCCCCGGGGTGTGCAAGTTATGTGCAGTGCAGACCCGTACCCCATCTGAATGCCCCGGGGTGTGCAAGTTATGTGCAGTGCAGACCCGTACCCCATCTGAATGCCCCGGGGTGTGCAAGTTATGTGCAGTGCAGACCCGTACCCCATCTGAATGCCCCGGGGTGTGCAAGTTATGTGCAGTGCAGACCCGTACCCCATCTGAATGCCCCGGGGTGTGCAAGTTATGTGCAGTGCAGACCCGTACCCCATCTGAATGCCCCGGGGTGTGCAAGTTATGTGCAGTGCAGACCCGTACCCCATCTGAATGCCCCGGGGTGTGCAAGTTATGTGCAGTGCAGACCCGTACCCCATCTGAATGCCCCGGGGTGTGCAAGTTATGTGCAGTGCAGACCCGTACCCCATCTGAATGCCCCGGGGTGTGCAAGTTATGTGCAGTGCAGACCCGTACCCCATCTGAATGCCCCGGTTTGCATCTTCCTTCAGCCATTTGACACCAAGGCACTGGACGATGTGAATCTGGAAGTCAACCCTCTTGCCCAGTAGCTCCAGAGGGTCAGTAACCATGTCCTCCTCAGCGTGTGCCCTACAGACAAGGGCTGCGTGTCAGTCTCTGGAGCAGGCTGGGCCCAGGCTAGTTAGCACTCAAATGTCACTCCAATGGAAGGAGGGTAGGTAGTAATATCTGCATAGAATCCAGTCACTGAAGAGCCGACTGTGCATACTGCTTCTGGGAAAGGTAACGGCCGTGTCCAAGAGCTCACAGCCCAGGGAAGAGTGCAAACATTTTCATGTGGTCAATGTGTGCCGTGCTAAAGGCACGCTGAGGTTGGGGTTGGCCCTACTGGGGAGGGGGAAGCCAGCTGCCTTCTCAGATACTGAAGCCTAAGTTGTTGTCTACCTCAGGGAGGCATTCATAGCCTAGCCAGCATCTGTCCTGTATCCTCAGGAACTGATTTGGACAGCTTTCTAACTGGGGACCTCTTGCCTGTCAGCCAGACCCACAAAGTCTGAAACTGACACAGAAGAACGCCATATGGTTCACTTTCAATGTGACCATTGAGGCAGCCTAGACAGCCTAGGTAGCCAAGTGACCAGCCAATGGCCGGAAGTCCCTATAGACACTGAGCTTTTGGTCAGCTTGGCCTTTTGGACCCAGAACTTGGAGGTTCTCTGCTCCCTTCTCAAGCAGGTTTCCTCCTCATCAAAAGGCCACACTGGATGTTTTACCAAGACCAGGACTCCGGCCAGCCTGTATGCTTAGGATCGCTAGGACGCTTTTACTTAGATATAAATGTCCTATGGCCTAGAACAAAAATAAATAATAAAACTGGAGTTCGGAAAAACGGCATCAAAGAAGTCCAGACACCTGATCCTAGCCTCAAGCCAAGCGAAGTCCGGGCCGCTGCCAAGAATGGAGCTGGGTGAGCAGAAACCAGCTCTCTGCTTCTGGCTCTGATGCCGCCAGGTGGGATGACACGCATCCTGTGAGAGGGTGCCAGAGCTCCAGGGTCCCAGGAGCAGGCTGTGTGTGGATAAGCATGTCCACAACCTAGGCTTCTTTCCCACCGTCCCCTCATGGAACCGACCCAGGGCGTTGGGTCCTTGCCCAGAGCTCCTACACCATCCGCTGCCTTGTGGGATACCCTCCCTTGTCCCTTTGGTTCCGCAGGGCAGTGCCGAGCTGTCCCAAATGCTGGCCCTTTGTGAAGAATCGAGAATGTGCTCACTCACGGGTCTCTTCAGTAACTGCTTCAGGGACCAAGTTGACCTCCCTGCCCTCCATGAGAACTTTCTGGGGGATGGGCTGAGACTCACCATCCTTCTGGGGAGCAGGGGGTGATTCGGATGTGCAGCACTGCCTCCTGCAGCCCATCACAGTTCACGAACTCCACTTGCTCCTCCAGCATCAGACAGTGAGCCAGGGACTGCAGCCAGACGTGTGCTGAGCCCAAGTGGACAGCCTCCACAGGGTCCCAGAAAGGGTCATCTTCCTGAGCCACCTGGTTGCCTTTGCTCTCTAAAAAGCGCTGGTAAAGTTCCTCCATCAGGAATTTCCTATTGATAAACTTGGCTTTTGACCAGATCCATACCTGGGAATGCAAAGAGAAGTGGCCGGTGCCTTAGTTCCCATGACCAAAGCAACGCATAAAAACATACTTAATTGGGGGCCCACATACAGTTTCAGAGGGTTAGTCCACGATTGTCATAAAAGAGAGAATGGCAGCAGTGGGCAGGCAGGCATGGCCCTGGAGCAGGAGCTGGGAGCTTTACATCCTTATCCACAAGTTGGAGACAAAGATGGGGGGGGGGGCACAGGGCCTGGCACAGACCTCAAAGCTCACTCCCAGTGACACACCTCCTCCAACAAGAACACATCTAACCCTCCCCAAAATAGTTCCACCAATTGGAATCCAAGCATTCAAATATACGAGGCTGTGTGGGCCAGTCTTACTAAAGCCACACCCACATGTTGTTTCATTTGCTGCGTAAACAAACTCTTCTTTTTTACCAGTCTGCTCTTCCTAATGGGTAGGTGCTGGGAAGACCACATAACTATTTTCATCAAACTTCGCTTTTTGAGGCCCTTCTAGAACACCAAATTTAGAATGATGGAAACAGAGCCAGAGTGATAATGCATGGCTAGTTAAAGACAGAGCCAAGGCACGTTGGTGGTGTCCAGAAGTTGGAAAAAGAAGGAGATAGGTTTCACCATTGGTTTTCCACAGAACAAAATGACTGAGCAAGACCTGTGTTGGAGAGAGCTAAGGTCACAACGTTGGGTCAGTTAATGAGTGACAGAGTTTGCTACAGACAAAAATATGATGAATACAGGACAATTAGTCTACAGACAGCCAAGAAATGGCTCCATAGTGAGCACACAGCCACACCCTGGGGACAACTCCTCCTCCACCTCCCTTATAGCTAAGCACAGGTACTTTAGCTCCATTTTTTTCAGAAGCCCACAAAGGGGTTCCATTCTTGTTGAGGGGTTCACTCCCCTATGAGCAACAAGTCCAGAACAGGAGTTGCTGCCTCTCACTGGGCAAGGGCAGGGCCTCCGCAAGCCCCTGCTATGTACAGCACCTCAAGCTGAAATGCAAGGGAATCCAGCTGGAAATGTTCTTGACTGAAAATGCCCCATCAGAAGTGGCATGAAGGAACAGCCAAGGGGACACAGAAAAATCCTGTCTCAAAACACACACACACACACACACACACACACACACACACACACACACACACAATATGGTATGAAGTAAAACCAACAACCCCCTTCTCTGGGCAACAGAATGAAAACAAAAGCCAATGGATGAGGCAATGTCTCCATGAATGTCACCTTCAATGGGACAGTTGGAGGATAAACATAGATTTTTCTGTCTCTTCTGGCCTCCAGGCATGTGAAGAAGCATCAGAGACACAGACAGATGCTTCTATCTCATGTACATGCAGAGAGACATGGCCACCGTTGCCATCTGGGTAAGCTTGCAGACCAGAGGAGCCTCAAACAGAGATCCACCTGCCTCCACCTCCCGAGTGCTGGGACTAAAGGTGTGCACTGACATCCTTGACAGAGGCTCTTTAGCAGGTGTCTGTGATAGTTAACACTGATTGTCACTGGACGAGATCTAGCGTCACGTAGGTGACAAGTCTCTGATCATACCTATGGAAGATTATCTAGGTTAACTCAAGTGGGGAGACACACCCTGAACAGGGCAGTGCCATTCCGTGGGCTGAGTTCCTGTCCCTAGGGAAAAGGGAAGGCAGGCTGAACAGAACTGTTCTTCTCATCCACTTTCTGACTGTAGATACAGTTGTGACCAGCTGACTGAAGCTCGTGTCATGTGACTTCCCTCCATGATAGACCTTTCCTCAAGTTGCCTTTGCATTTTCACAACAGAAGTAGCTGACACGTGCTGGCTGGTTGTGTGTCACCTTGACAGTCATCAGGAGGGAACCTCAGTGGAGAAAAAGCCTCTACAAAAGGTGTAGGCAAGACTGTCGAGGGTTTCCTTAATTAGCAGTGATCGAGGACTGAGCCCATGGCTGATGCGATTGTCCTGTGCTGTTGGTCCTGTGTTCTAGAATAAAACAGGCTGAGGGCTGGAGAGATGGTTCAGTGGTTAAGAGCACTGTCTGCTCTTCCAGAGGTCCAGCGTTCAATTCCTGGCAACCACATACATGGTGGCTCACAACCATCTAATACAGGGATCTGATGCCCTCTTCTGGCATGCAGGTGTATGTGCAGACAGAGCGCTCATATGCATGAAAGAAAGAAGGAAAGGAAGGAAGGAAGGAAGGAAGGAAGGAAGGAGGCTGAGCACACCATAAGGAGCAAGCCAGTAAGCAGCTCCCCTCCGTGACCTCCAGGTTCCCGCCCTGCTTGAGTTCCTGCCTTACTGCTTTCAATGGTAAACTGTTGTGTGGGAGGGAATATGAGTGAAACACACCTTTTCCTCAGGAAGCTGCCTTTGGTTATGGTATTTCATCACAGCAATAGCAACACTAAGACACAGTCTCACTAGAAAAGATCCTAGGAACTGGCACTCTGAAACAAAGACAGGGAAACACAAGAAAGGGTCCCCAGACTCAGGGGACATCTGGCCTCTTGTCTAGGTCCCCTGGATGCAACTGGCAACAATCCCCTGTGGACTTCAGAAAAGTTCTGAAGAGGCTTGTGCCTGCCGACTGATGGGGTCTTACCTCATGAGTCTGTTGCTTGGTCACCTTCACCATGACTTCCTTCTGGAGGTCACAGCCCCTGGAATCTGACAATGCTAAATTCTTCACCTTTAATTCCATTTTAAGCCCCTGGCAAAGACACATTTTAGTAAACAACTGCCCCCGACACACACTTCATAGCTCTTTTGCAGTGTCTCCTTCCTGCCAAGCCAAATGACAGAATTTCTCAGCGGGACCCTCTCAAGGCTCCTACAGGACGGGCTCCTGTGTCATTGGCAGCTAGCCCGGGTCTCCTCTGTGGCATATCAGCCGCTGAGATGACGGAGATGTGTGCTGGACAGCAGAGGTGGCCAACTGTGGCCAGTGAGCATTGGTCAGATGCTAGTGGCTGTGGTAAGTGGGGCAGCGGCTCAGGCTGGCTGGGAAGGCCTGAGGGTTAGCTAGGCTCTGTCACTAGCTCTCGGTGTCATCGTGACAAAGCCTCACCCTTCCCTAGACCTCGAGGGCCTTTCAGAGCTGTCATGGCACCGTCCTCAGGGGGAAAAGCTTACCTTCTCCAGCTCCTCACTCATCTGATTTGCTTCCACAACCAGCGGCATGAGTTTGACGTAGTCCTGGAACACAGCCAAGATGCTGGGGTCGGCTTGGCCATCTCCAGGGCTCACGGTACCTAGTGAGAGTCGGGGAGAAAGCGAGTCTGTTGCTTCTTCTGTACTTTTCAGCCATCAATAAACTCACTCAGCTGTTCACTTATTTTGGTATGTGGTATGATTTTTGTTGTTGCTAGAGTTTTGTTGTTTGCTTGCTTGTTTTGTTTTGTTGTTTTTTGTTGTTTGGTTTTTGTTTTTTGTTCTTTTGAGACAGAGTTTCTCTGTATAGCCTTGGCTGTCCTAGACTCACTTTGTAGACCAGGCTGGCCTCGAACTCACTGGGATCCACCTGCCTCTGCCTTCCAAGCGCTGGGATTACCACCAGGTCTGGCTTGTTTGTTTGTTTTTCAAGAGACAGAATTTCTCTGTCTTAGAACTCACTGTGTAGACCAGGCTGGCCTTGAACTCACAGAGACCCACCTGCCTCTGCCTCCTGAGTGCTAGGATTAAAGATGTGTGCTAACCTTGCCCAGCTTCAACTGTTCACTTATACAGCTAGCTGCTCGTTGAAATCTTGAAGCCTTGGCTATTTTTTTTTTTCTTTTTTGGTCTTTCGAGACAGGGTCTCTCTGTGTAGCCTTGGCTGCCTCCCAAGTGCTGGGATTAATGGCGTGCACCACCACCACCGGCTAGCCTTGGCTACTCTTGTTCTTGATTTCAAGGCCCTTAGTCCAGTGTAGTCCTGGACAGTCCAAGAAGGAGGATTAAAGGGAGAAAAAACCAATGGGCCAGAGGAGGGGCTGGGGTTTTATGCTGGACCCTGAGTGGCTCAGCAAGTGACCGGTTCTTTCCTCACTTGTGTCTGGGTGCTGTGAAGGAAAGTCATAGCAACTGTGGGAGGCACTAATTCTCTTCTCAGAGTTGGAGGAGCACTGCCTGGTGTCAGGACCTGTCTGCTCTTTAGAGACTCCTTGCCTGTGGCTCACATGGTACTGAGGCCTCAGCACTTCTCAGCAGGCTGCCGTGAGAACCCTGAGACGTGAGTGCATCAACCCAGGGCCTGAGTTTCTGTCACCCACTATTATCCCGATGCTGGGAAGGTGTTCTGCACAGTCAGTTAGGAAGAACAAAATGAAAAGGTGGGTTATCTGTGGATGGTCTTGTATGTGTGTGTGTGTGTGTGTGTGTGTATGTGTGTGTGTGTGTGTGTATACAGGTGTGCATGCAGAGATCAAGGGAAGATGTCAAACACCCTATTCCATCACTTTCTACCATATTCCCTTGAGGGAACTTCTTTCCATGAGCCTAGACAAGCAGCCACCAAGCCCCAGCAACCTTCTCATCTCTGTCCCACATGAGACCACACCCAACTCTTTACACGGATGATGGTATAAGCCCATGTCATGGCCATGAAGCTAGAATTCTTAACCATGGAACCCTCTTGTTAACCCTGGTCTTGGATGGATCAATGACCCCAGCAGAATGTGGTTGCGGGACCACACATCTATAATCCCAATTCTCAGCATGCTGAGGACAGGGTAACAAATGGATACCAGCTTGGGCTACATAGTGAGTTTCGGGCTAGCCTGGGCTACCCAGTGAGATCTGAAAACCCAAAACAGAGCTAGGTTATGGTGGCTCATACCTGTGACCTCAGTTTCCCACTGCTCCTCACCTGAGGCTTTTTAAGGTAAACAGAGTGTAGGCACCTCCCCCTTCCCCCACCCCCAAGAAGCCAGCACATCACAAAAACCTCAATGGGTTCCAGCCCGCCCTGAGGCTATGACTCAGTGCTGCAGGAGGAGGCTGTAGAGTGAGGGAAGGTGGACAGGCCTCCTCACCTGTGAGGAATCCTAGATAGTGCAGGGGTGAAGGGTAGGCTGAGGGACAAAGGAGAATCTTCCACTCAGAAACCTAGAGCTGCAATTTCTTCCAAAGCAAAGCCTGGACCTTGCCCATCACTTTCTCTCTACGCCAGAGCAGGCTCTCAATGCATGCTCGCCCTGTTGGCTGGAGGCCTTTAACCCGCTGACCTCGACTCAGCATTCTAGCCTCCACTCTCCCATCCCAAGGTTCACAGCTCAGGCTGCCTTCTCCCTCATCCCTAAGGGCAGGGTTAGTGAGCGAAGGACACCTTTGACGCGTACTCAAGTCTCTATTTCTGTGAAGACCATATTTGGGTGCTCAGTGGTAGAGCACTTGTGTAGCAAGCAAGAACACAAAGCCTCGAGTTTGACCCCCAGCATGCCACTGTACTCTGACACCATGAAGGCAGTTGCTTTTAGGTTTGCAAGAGAAGGGGCCAGAAGACAGGCCCAGCGCCGCTTACCGAGCATGTCAGCACTCACTCCCTCAGCAGCCGCTCGCTCCAGCTGGAAAAAGTCGTAGTCGAATCTGCTCAGGTCTTCAGCGCCTCGCTCTGAGGGAAACCCGATGTAGAGGAAGGCACTGTTGGATCCCAAGATGATGCGGTCCTTGGGGGGCAAAAGGGGGCGGAGCTTAGGGAGCAAAGCCTTGGCCTGCTCCAGGGCCCAGGCATCTACTCAAGCCACAGTTGAAAGATCTGAGAACTCTTTTTCCCTCAGCCCTCTTCCAGGATATGAAACCACCATGGTCAAAGCCTCAAGATTAAAATACTGGGGTTCTGTGGCGTGCACTGGGATCTGACTGGGATTAGGATTTCAGAAGTCCTCTGAGGAGGAGATGATTTAAGTGTAGATGTTATGTGAGGCTTTTTGTGAGGTAGACCGCACTGCTTCCAGTCCACGGTCCTTGGGGTGGGGCGTGTGCTCGACCGTGAGGCTAGGGAGGGCTCACCAGGTGCTTCTAAAAGAGGAGTGGCTGAGCCACCTGTCTGTCTTAGAGGCTTCAGGGTAGCCAATAGGAGCCGTTGTGGTAGTAGAGACTCCAAGGGTGGAGGAACGCAACGGAACAAAGAGCGACTGAGGTAAGTAGATGCTTCACTCCCAAGGACAGGTTCTCTTGAGCATCAAATGCCATGCAATGTGAGCACTGAGAAGGGTCTCAGAGCGTGTCCGTCTCCACTTTCCCTCCGCTATGAGTGATGTCCGGAGAAGTGGAGTGGTGCTCCCCAGACATGGTGCGTTGGGAGCAGGTCTGTCACTCCAGCCTTTGCAGTCTGGCAAAGGCCTGGCCAGACCCTCTCATTGTGACAGGAGACATTTCACAAGAGAGCCGCCCCTACTGCCCACCATGGCCACCATCTCAAGGGTGCATCTGTGCCTGGGCAAGGAACCTACCAAGTGCTGCAGCATTGTCCTGTTGGTGACAGGTACCCCATTAACAATGACCTTGCAGTTGCTGTGTGGAACGACTGTCACTTTACCATCCGAATTCATGAAGGAAGCATGTTTGTCTGAAATTCTAAGACAAAAGTTTGTTAGCCAGGCGGTGGTGGCGCACGCCTTTAATCCCAAGCACTAGGGAGGCAGAGGCAGGCGGATCGCTGTGAGTTCGAGGCCAGCCTGGTCTACAAAGTGAATCCAGGATAGTCAAGGCTACACAGAGAAACCCTGTCTTGGGAAAAAAAAAATAGTTTGTCTCAGTCACCCAGTAGATTATGACTTCATGGCTGGTCAAGTTGCACAGTGAGACCCACAGCTGTGAGCAATGGGGAAGCTCTTGCTGCCCCAACCCCACAGAGCGCAGGGCTTTGTCGTAGGCTGCAGGCCTGGCCTTGGAAGGTGCAGGGAGCTGGAAGGCAGCGAGGATGCTATAGGTGTCACAGAACCAACCCCAGCTGAGGGCCTACAGCAGCCAGCAACCTCCTGACACAGACACCATCAGGAGTCCTTGACAGCTACAGGGCAGCAATGGAACAAGAAAAGCTTTGATAGCCAAGATACAGAATAACCCCCTGCATCCATCAACAGATGACAAACGTGGTGTGTGTACACCGGGGGACACTATTTGGCCAGAAAGAATGAATTCCCATGAGGTCAGCAACACGAGTGCAACTGGAGGGGACTATGAGGTCAACCAGGTACAAGAAAACAAATACACATGCGCTCACCCATATATGGAGGTCAAAACACTGGTCTCAAAGAAATAAGAGTGGCTGCCATGGCCGGGGAGGAGGTGAGGGAATAGTTAACGGAGCTGAGTAAGAAGAGCACTTCTGGTGTTCTATAGCACAGTATGATGATGCTCAAAGCTGTCAACAGAACGCTTCGAATCCCTTGTACCTCTCTCTGATTGCTAACTGTTGTGTGTGACTTCTGAAAAATCACACTATCTGTAGACCACAAATAGACATAATTGTGGTACCAATTAAAACATACGTAATTTTAAATCATTTTTTAAAGTTCTCTATTTTTATTTTTTATGTGCATTGGTGTTTTGCCTGCATGTCCGTCTGTGTGAGGATGTCGGATTCCCTGGAACTGGAGTTACAGTTGTGAGCTGCCATGTGGTTGCTGGGAACTGAATCCGGGTTCTCGGGAAGAGCAGCCAGTGCTCTTAACCCCTGAGTCATCTTCTCAGCCCTTTACATGGACATTTAAGAGCTGCCTCAGCGAGTGCCTCAGTGAGGACCCGAGGCTAGAGCCACCTGGAGGTGCAGTCACACTACATGCTTGCCTCCGCCCTGCCCCCTTCATTTCTGGTCTGATCACCTTGCTTCTGCTGTGGAGTTCTGCCTTACAGCCTCTAACCACTGGTGTCCCTTTTCTCCCAAGATGAGTACACAGAAACAGGAGGTTCCCACACAGTGGACTTCAGTGAGCACTTTTTTTCCTTTTTATTTATTTATTTATTTTATTATGTATACAGTATTCTGCCTACATGTACACCTGCACACTAGAAGAGGGCACCAGATCTCATTATAGATGGTTGTGAGCCACCATGTGGTTGCTGGGAATTGAACTCAGGACCTCTGGAAGAACAGCCAGTGCTCCTAACCTCTGAGCCATCTCTCCAGCCCTCAGTGAGCAGCACTCTTGCATGAGCACTGGAGAGCTGCCGAGGGAGGCCTGGGAGCTCTGTCTGCCCATCCAGCAGGACTTACAGCCGGCCTCACCTAGGACCAGTGGCTTTACAGACTTCTCCAGCCAGGCACATTGGCCCAAGGCTGACAGACCAGCACTCGGAGGAGGAGACAAGGGAATTTCATGTTTGAGGCCAGCCTGGGCTATAAAGTGAGATCCTGTCTCAAAAACAAAAACAGCCTTCCTCCCTCCCTGGGGGGGAGGGGCAGGAAGACAGCTCTCTGGGCTGAGAGGCCCTGATCCTCTAGTTGGGGACACAGGTGCTGTTCTTACCCCAAGCCGTGAAGACAGATAGCGTTTGAAGCCGCTTGACCAACATCACAGGAGCCTGGAAAGAGTCAGGACAGTTTATCTTCAAAACTTGTCAGCATTTGGCCTTGATGAAGTAATGTCCTTGATAGTTTGAAAGTGGCTTTTATTTTTCCTTTTGGTTTTCTGAGACAGGGTTTCTCTGTGTAGCCTTGGCTGTCCTGGACTTGCTTTGTAGATCAGGCTGGCCTCAAACACAGTGATCCACCTGCCTCTGCCTCCTGAGTGCTGGGATTAAAGGCGTGTGCCACCATGCCCACCTGAAAGTGGCATTTTTTTCCTCCAGTAAGAGCATGTGAAGAATTTGTTTTTAGTTGGCACTGTCGATCATAACTGGGCATAACCTTGTTTTATGCACACTTGTTTTACTTTCTGCTTTTGTTTGTTCTTTTTGGGATTTCCAACTTGGTGACAGAGCTGCCTTTTTCATGGGCCTTAGTCCTTAGTGACCCACTCAGGCTGGGACAGCAAAGGCACCTCTTAGAGGCTCTGTTTCTGGGGTGGCTGGCCCCTTGGGGGTGCAAGTATTCCCTGCAGCTCCCGAGTGGGCCTGGCTGTCATCCTGTGAGCATCATGCACCTGTCTAAGACATGCATAATGGCCAGGAAGGGGAGGCCAGGGGTCAGCCCAACTTGGGCACAATTCCCACCCATCCAGTAGTATTCAAAGTGACAGTTCAAAGGCTGCCACCTCTTCAAAATCCCTGGACAAAAATGTGATGTGACCACGCGTTGTATGTATGTGTATGATAGAGACCATTTCCCTTAGCAAGGAAAGACTCTAACCCACACTACACCTTGAGTGAGCGTAATTATACTCAGTGAGAGCTGGGCGTAATAGCACACACCTTTAATCCTAGCACTCAGGAGGCAGAGACAGGTGGATCCCTGTGAGTTCAAGGCCAGCCTGGTCTACAGTGAGTCCAGGACAGCCAAGGCTACACAGAGAAACCCTGTCTTGAAAAACCGGGGGGGGGGGGGGGGGGGAATTATACTCAGTGAGGCTGGGTGTGGTGGCGCACACCTTTAATCCCATCCAGCACTCGGGAGGCAGAGGCAGGCGGATCTCTGTGAATTTGAGGCCAGCTTGGTCTACAAAGAGAGTCAGAACAGCCAGAGATACACAGAGAAATCCTGTCTTGAAAAAAAAAAATCATACAGTGAACTTGACCCAGACACAAAATACAAGTGTGGTGTGATCTCATTGCCGTGAGGCACGGGGTGAAATCCAGACACAGAAAGAATAACAGTGGTCACTCAGAGCCCAGGGAGGTGAGTGGGGAGGTAATGTTTCAGCTTGAGGCAATGATGGAAAGTTCTGGAAGTAGATGTGGTAATGCCTGTGTACTGTGGTTAAAGAGAACTTTGTGTTGTATATTTTATAGCACAACTTTTTTTAAAAATCAAAAAAAGGAAAGGGGGAGGATGGAAGGAGGGGAGGGAGGCAGAGAGGGAGGGGAAGGAGAAGAAGAGAGGGAGGAAGCAAAGGAGTCAGAGCTGGCCTGGGGAGAGGCAGCAGAATCAAGTACCACTGTGAATGAAGAACTTGAGGACCCCTGTGAGCTGCGGGTCCTCGTTGACATTGAAGAGGTGCGGGAGAGTCTTCACCATCTGCTGTTCCTAGGAAGACAGAGAGAAGTCTGTCCTACAGACCGAAGGAGGAAGGGGAGCTGTCCGGGCAGGCATCTGCCAAGGCCCAGAGGCCTCCCTTCCTTGTGGGCCCCCGCTAGCCCATCTTCTATCGCCCCGCCCACCTTCCTTATGCCTCACCTACTTTCCTCAAGCCCCGCCCCCATCCTCTCGCTCCTGGCTCCCTGCTGGGTATCCCCAGAGGGAGGGGTTTGTCCTTTAACTTGCTGCTAGCTAACGGAGCACCAGCAAAGAATGGCACCCTGTGGTCTTCCTCCGAGATGCCCAAGTGCATCTCAGCATGGGTAAAACCGGATTGGGCTTGTGGAAGATGGACAAACAGAAGTAGAGCAAACACTGTGGCTCAGGGTGATTTTTAAATCCTAAATTCCTTCTGATTAAAAGTAAAGAAGTTGAGCTGGGCGTGGTGGCGCATGCCTTTAATCCCAGCGCTCGGGAGGCAGAGGCAGGCGGATTGCTGTGCGTTCGAGGCCAGCCTGGTCTACAAAGAGAGTCTAGGACAGTCAAGGCTACACAGAGAAACCCTGTCTTGAAAACAACAACAACAAAATAATAAAAACATAAAAAATAAAAGTAAAGTTGAAAGTCCTAGTGGCTACTGCTCTGCAGTCCTGTACCCTGAATCCAACTTAAACCCAGAGACACACAGGCCCACTCACCCTTCTACAGGATGCTATTTAATAGGGCGTCTGTGGGCACTGGAGTTATGCATAGACCTTTGGAATCTTTGACCTCTAACTTGACCTGGGTTGCTGACACCACAGACCATACCCTACCCTACTCCCACCACCTAAGGCTTATTCTGGGCTTCAGGAACCTTCCTGAATCCAAGTTGAGCATCTGCTCAGAGCCTCATCGCAGTCAGGGTGGCAAAGGGAGGCAGGGAGACATCTTTCTCATCCATGGATGACATTCAGAGCCTGGCTCAGACACTGGATGTGGCTCAGTGCTGCAGAGACTTTCCTAGCATTTGCAAGGCCCCAGGGCTCACTCCTAGCGCCTAAAACAATGGCATGCCAGCCCAGAGAGGCACAGTAGCTCAGGACAATCTATACTGTCCCCAGGGGACACTCGCACCTGCCTTAGTCCTTCAAAAATGCATCACCAATAGCCCTGACATCTGCCTTCATTAATCAGGGTGCCATAACCGCCTCGATCCATTCAGGCCCCAACTCTGCCCTCACTACAGTCTGGAACCCACAGCAGCACAGGCTGCCCGCTGCGTGGAGGGAGATGGACTGTGTGAGCCTCACCTGTGAGAGAGCCGCATGCTGTTGTGCCCACTCCCTCCGGGCCTGCTCCAACAGGTGGGCCCAGGTTACTCGAGTCCCCAGCTGCAGTTCTGCCAGCAAACAGGCTGAGCGCTCTAGACGGAGGGAGGGAAGAAGGGAGGGACAGGGACGTTAAGCACCAGGGTCGGGAGGGGCTGAGCTGCTTCTGGGTGATTCTGTGAAGACTCATCTGGTCAGTCCCGGGGTAACTCAGGCATCAGAGCATGGAGGACAATTCCTGAGAAGCATGGGAACCCCTTTTCTCCTTTTCACCTGTAGGTAGGTGACCATCTGTTCAGGGAATTCCCATCCAACTAGAGGTTCAGAAAGAATGACAGATTGGTTTTACACTGTTTTTTTTTTTTTTAATATGTTCCATGTTTGGGTTTATATAAAATTGTGAGAATTAGATGGTATGAAAGGGTCAACACCTGGCACATTAAGAGCCTGTGACCAGCAGAGCCTGGTGTGCGCCACCATCTGCATCTGCTCTAACAGAGCTTTGTGGCAGTGGATGCCTACGATCTGCCAGTCGGCATAGGAAGCCTGGAAATGTGTCGTCCTTGTTAGTAATTAGGCAGCGGTACAAACCATCCCAAAGGCCCTGAGGACCATGGGAAACAAGAAACCTCAGGACTACCCACAAATACGTCCATGTCATCAGAAGCATGTCACCACCAGGATCCAGGTCCCCCTAAGTTACCTGTGCACTTTCTGCGCATGTGCTGGGTCATTTATAAAGGGGGATCACTCCATCCTCCCCCTCTCTCTCTTCCTCTCGTCTCCCCAGAGACCACCTGTGTGTACCGCTCCTAATAAAGCCTCCTTTGTGGGTCTGCCAGGTGGTGTGATTTGTGTATCTAGTCCATAGTTACGGTGGGCAACTCTAACACTGGCTGAGCCTACTCCGCGTTTATGTGGTATGGGAAAGCACAGGGCCTTTGTTTCCTGTGACAAATGACATGATGCAGATCTCAAAGCTGAAAATGTTCAAGGTTGAGCCAAAAGATCCTTAACAAAATGTAGGCATTCCCTCCTTCCTCAGGCCAACTAGCTCCTGGGTGTCACCAGCTCCGGGTGTGGCTGAGCAGAGCCTCCTGACTCGACTTACCTGCTGCTCCAGCATCCCCGAAGCCAAGCAGCAGCTTGTTCTCCACCCTGGACGCTCTCACCAGTGTGCAGGTGTTGATCACAGCTTTGTTCTGCACCTTTTTAGCCCTGTCACAGGCAATGACAAATGCTCTCAGGCCCCCCTTGCAGTCAGAGCTACACCACCAGCCCTGGAGTAACAGCGGGCAACTGCAGATCCCAGGCAAAACCAGGTCAGTTTTCATTACCAGGTGGGTCTAGCCTTTTGCATTGTGACATTCTGTTATCTACAAATTTCTTGGGCCACATTCATAGCTGGGATGCATCATGGGCCCGTAAGCCATCGGCTAGACATAACTGCAACCAAAACTGATCCCAGTTGCCTACAGGGTTCACACAAACTCACGAAGCTCAGCTGAGTCATGCCCCCCACCCCATGTGTGTCCCCTGAATGTCCTAGGTTCTGAACACACTTGGATAATTCAAGAATGTGCTGTGTCAGACATCAAAACCCTGGAAGCCAGAGGCGAACTAACTGCCCGTGCCACAGGCAACAGTCAACTCAGAGGGTTCCTGATGCTGTCACCACCACAGAAAGCCCAGGCAGCCCAGAACAGGACTTATTCTCTGTCTAAAATTTAAATTTCACTGGGTGTCTGATGCTACTGTTGTCTTGATGTTGGGGACTGGACGCCTAGGCCGTTAATGCCTGGCTCTGCCCCCACGGGCATGTTAGTTCTATTTGCTTGCTGGTTTATTTTATAAAAAAAGTGTAAATAGCTGGAGAGATGGCTCAGAGGTTAAGCGCACTGGCTGTTCTTCCGAAGGTCCTGAGTTCAATTCCCAGCAACCACAGCTTCCTCACAGCCATCTATAATGAGATCTGGTGCCCTCTTCTGGCCTGCTGGCACACATGCAGGCAGAACATTGTATACATAATAAAATAAAAACCTTAAAAAAAAAAAAAAGAAGTGTAAATAGACCCCCGGTGAGGCTTGAGCTAAGCACAAAGTTCAGACCAGAGTACAGAGAGCCTCTCTGTGCACATCCCCTCCCAGAAGTCAGCTGATGAGATTGCAGGGATGGATTGGCAGGAGAAAAGGAACATTCTGGATGAGCCAGATGTAGGCTCAAATTTCTTAACCAATATATTTTATTACAAACTTATTAACCGAGCACATGTCATTTACAACCCGACTAACCAAAACATAGGAAAAGAGGATTAAAGAATACAATAACAAAACCGTAAGGATATCAGTTCCGAGGAACGATTCTCCTGGCATAATCAGCAGGATTTCTTCTGCTGGAACCTGGAGTAACCAGAACCCAGAACCTCAGCAGAAGCCAGAGCCCCGAAGCCTTCCTTCGAGTGATTCTCGTGAACAGCCAAAACTATCCCGTCCCCAAAGGCTCCGCCTCTTGTTTTTGGCTCATTTATATATCTCCTCCCAGAGTCTGTTCACTGGATCTTTTCAGCTGGCAACAATCAAGCTCCCGCACGAGGTGGTTTGCCTTCTAGTGGATTAACATCACCTGTTCTTACAAGACCGTTCCCCATCCCACACTTGGGATCATAACAAAAACAGATTTATCTCTCCTTCAGCCAGATTTCTGCCTATACATCTGAGCTTGCGTTGCAGATACTGGGAGAAACAGCACTGCATCCCTCTGCACAGTGAAGGTACGAGGAAATGTGGTTTTTCACCCATGGGCAAGGGCTCTCTGACTGAGAAGTGTCTGAACAGCAGATTATGTAAGAGAGATGGTTCATCAGAGCCATGATCTGAACTGTAGGGTTCTGTTGTTTTGTTTGCTTGTTTGTTTGTTTTGAGGAGAATCTCACCCGGGGGGCTGGAGCTCTCTAACTCACAGAGAGCCATCTGCCTCTGACCCCTAAGTGCTGGGATTAAAGGCCCCATGCCACCACAGTTAAACCCGAGGTGCTTTGGTCTGTCCCTGGGCAGCAAGAGCTCTTACGGTTGGGCCTTCTCTCTCCAGCCCCTTCATCTCCTGTACTCAGCCCAGCAAGTAGCAGAGTGCTGAAAGGACTTGTGACTTAGGACACAGAACGCAATGACAGGTGTGGCTCATAAACCTCTCACCTCTCTGCATATCTCAGCGTCGACAAGGTCTCCTCATAGCAGATGTCTGCTGGACTTATGGCTGCAATCTGGAAACATCCCACGTGGGAATTTATTACAATCAATGCTATTAAAATAGCGAACATCGGGGCAGGGGAGGGGGATGGCGCAGACAGTCGTAGAGTGCTTGCTTTGCACATGTGAGCAACTGAGTTTGATGCCAGCACTCACACACGCACAAACATGGCACATGTGCTGGCACACACTTGTAACCCCAGTACTGAGAGGGAGCGGGGACAGGAGGATCCAGAGAGCTCACTGGCCAGAGGTCTAGGTCTCATTGGTGGACCCCAGGCCAATGAGAGACCCTGCCTCAAAGCACAAGGATCACATTCCTGAGGATGACTCTTGAAGTTACCGTCTGGCCTTCACACGTGCGCGCATTCCCACCTGTACATACATTTGCATTCCAACCTGTACATACACATGCATTTCATGCATACACATGCTGACAAAAAATAATTAATGGGCCGGACAGTGGTGGCGCACACCTTTAATCTCAGCACTTGAGAGGCAGAGGCATGTGGATCTCTGTGAGTTCAAGGCCAGCCTGGACTACAGAGCAAGTTCCAGGACAGCCAAGCCTAACACAGAGAGACCCTGTCTCAAAAAACAAAAACAAAAAAATTATTATTATTATTATTATTATTATTATTATTATTATTATTATTTAATTATCTTATGTGTATGAATGTATGTGTGTGTTCCATGTGTGTGTGTGGTCCCTGTAGAGGTCTGAAGAGGGCAATAGAGTCCCAGGAACTGGAGTTACAGATGGTTGTGAGCCATCATGTGCGTGCTGGGTATCAAAATTTAGTCCTTTGCAAATCGCCGAGAGTGTGTGCTCTTAACCAGTGAGCCATCTCTCCACATCTCTGAACTTCAAACATTTAAAAATTAGATTTATTTTTACATGTATTTATTTATTTATTGTGTGTGTGTGTGTGTGTGTGTGTGTGTGTGTGTGTGTGTGTGTGACATGCCACAGTGTTCATGTGGTAGTCAGAGGACAACTCACAACTCTCTCCAGCCACTACATGGGACCTGGGACTAGAACTCAGGTCATGAGGTTTGGCAGCAAGCACCTGTTCCCGCTGAGCCATCTCACGGCCCCATTTGAACGTCACAACCCAGAACTCCCAGCTTAGAGAAAACAAACACAGCCAAAAGCCACCAGCCACCTGCCAACTGCCAACTGGCGGGACTGGCATTTGAGCCTGCCACTGGCTAATTCTGAGATCTGTCCCCATCCTGCTGACTCTGCCTCAGGCTCTCTGGTGGGTTCTCAGCAATGCCCTCGGGAAACTGAGCAGTTGCTAAATGCTAGTGGGGCAGAGAGAAAAACTTCTGTTTGGCGCCCAGATCCTGTCAAGAGCACAGTGACTGATTCTCTGTGACCTTCCCATTGCTGAGACAAAACACCTGGGGACATCAGTTTCCAGAGCAGTTGGCTCATCAAGGCAGTTGGAAGATCAGAGCATTGTACAAGGTGGGTTTTGGGGCTGGGAGAAAGCCTGTACTGTGGCCTTCCTCCTCCTTCCTCCTCCTTACACAGCCCCCAGCCTGGCATGTGCTATTGCCCACATTCAGGGCAAGTCTTTATTCTTTGCTAAATCCTCTCCAGAAACACTGTCTCACAGTCACGGGCAAAGGTAAAATACGCTCTAGTCTTACGTGTGGCAGCGCAAGGTTGTGAAAATAGCTCTTGCATTCTAAGAGGCTGGAGCTTCTGCTGGTCCTCATGGCCAAAATGAACAATACACCTTAAAGCACTTAAGACCTGGGGCTGGAGAGATGGCTCAGAGGTTAAGAGCACTGGCTGCTCTTCCTAAGGTCCTGAGTTCAATTGCCAGGAACCACATGGTGGCTTGCGACCATCTATAATGAGATCTGGAGCCCTCTTCTGGCATGCAGGCAGAATACTGTATACATAATCAGTAAGTAGATAAATCTTAGAGAAAACAGTGTAACAACTGGCCTTACTTGCCTCAGGTTTCCCATGTAGTCAGCATTTACAACCTAAGATAACACAGTTATAATCTTTTTTTGTTTTGTTTTGTTTTGTTTTTGTTTTTTGAGACAGGGTCTCTCTGTGTAGCCTTGGCTGTCCTGGACTCGCTTTGTAACACAATCTTGCACTCTCCCACGGTCTGGACTCAGAACACATGTATCATTTGCTGAAAGCAGCACATACAGAGGTTAAAAGGAGCGTCCCAAAATATACTTTAGAGGTTGAAAGAGTTTACGCATGTTGGGTCCCAGAGGACAATGACAGTGATGTCTGGAGTGCTGGCTGGTGTCGGGTTCGGCTGGAATGAGTTGGATCCAGAGACTGAATTCCCTTTAAGAGACTTTTGCTGAAATTTGGGCTGGTGTCACAGAGCTTGGAGGTTGGCTGTATCCATTCCGTGTTTTACTTAGGTCTGGGACACTTAACACTTGTTCCTCATCTCCTTTTCTTCAACATTTTGCTGTTGTAAAACAGTACAATGAAACAAAACAAAACAAAAAAACAAAAAGGCTGGGCGTGGTGGCACACGCCTTTAATCCCAGCACTTGAGAGGCAGAGGCAGACAGATCTTTGTGAGTTCGAGGCCAGCCTGGTCTACAAAGCGAGTTCAGGACAGCCAAGGCTAACACAGAGAGACTGTGTCTCAAAAAAACCAACAAAACAGAACAAAACAAAAAAACCCAGTTATGTTATGTAAACATGTTTTGTTGTTGTTGTTGTTTTTGGGTTTTGGAGACAGGGTTTCTCTGTGTAATAGCCCTGGCTGTCCTGGACTCTCTTTGTAGACCAGGCTGGCCTTGAACTCACCGAGATCCCCCTGCCTCTGCCTCCCAAGTGCTGGGATTAAAGGCATGTACCACCATGCCAGGCTACATGTTTTTGTTTTAATCCCAGGTGTGGGAAATGGGTTTGCTTCAGATTGTCCACAGCAGCTGACCCTTTGGCTTGTTTGTACTCTGGCAGGGGGGTGATTTAACTGGGGGTGGGGTGGGGCAGGGGACACTAGAGAGGATATAAAAAGCCCAGAGCCCTAAGAGAGGAGATGTGGCTGTTCCCCCTGCTGGTTCCTGCTGGTTCTGGTTTGTCAAGTGGTCGAGAGAAAAGAGAGAAGTTGGCAATATTCTGACCAAAGAAGATTGAACTGCCCCAAGGAAGGGCAGGAAGTAGTCTAAAAAGATTTCAATTCCCCCCGCCCCGCCCCGCCATAAGTTCCGCCCCCCTAACCTTCTTTCTCTCCTATCTGGTGTTGGGGTGCTGGAAAGGGTTGGGTTGGAGTCGGGTGGTAGATATTAGAACCCTAATAAACTAGATAAATACGCCTACCCTGAGCTCTAGAGTGAGACCGTACGGATCTGCACAGCTGTCCTCCTCTCACTGTCTCAGGTGAATTTACTCCTGTCAGATTGTTGAATTGTAATCTGCAGTCTGACATTCAGAAGGTATTTTGGGTGTAATGGTTTTGTTTCTTCTTTTCTGGTACTGGAAATAGAACCCAGAATCGTATACGTGGTAATGTTGTACCCGGGGCTACACCCCAGCTCAGAGGAGTGGGCTTTTTGGTTGTTTTTGTTTATTTGTTTGTTTTAACTTTTTTTTGGTTGGTTTTGTTTTTTTCCTTCGAGATAGGGTTTCACTGTGTAACAGCCCTGACTGTCCTGGAACCATTTTGTAGACCAGGCTGGCCTCGAGCTTACGGAGGTCAGCCTGCCTCTGCCTCCTGACTGCTAGGATTAAAGGCCTGTGCTACCTCTGAGATCCACAAATAACTGACACTCAGAAAGACTTTAAGATGGAATATTTAGACAGTAGTTTGGGATAAAAACCAAGGGTGCATTTTACTGTGAGTTTGGCGGGGGGGGGGGGGGGGGGGGAGGCAGCATTTACCCAGTTTTGTCCCAATCTGCAGCTGGAGAGTTTAGCATGTTGCAAACCACATAGTTGCCTCTCAGTGATTGCACATCTGCCTGGCAACTAACCTCCCCAGAGAATGCTGGTAGTACTGTAATTAAATGTGTTCTTGTGGCTGGAGGAATCGCTCGATGGTAGAGCACGTCTCTGCTGCGTGCTGGGCTCTGCTTTCCTTCCCATCACAAAACAGACAAAACAAAAGCAATGTATGGTCCAGGTAGCAAACCCAAAAGCTGCTGCAAAGAGTAAGTAACGTATTTACTTTTGTGGAAGCCTTGTCACACACAGAAGTGGACAGGCTTTGGGGGCTGTGACATGATGTGGAGAGCGGAGCCAAGCGATAAGCCCTGTGTGTGTTGAGAGCGATTTCAGCCGTAGCACCCTAAGAGCCCAACCAATGTCACACGCTCTAAGAATGATCTTACCAGTGTGGTCCGGCTGTTCCCACCCAGAGCTGACTGGAGCAGTTTGGTCAGAACAGAATCCCTGTAGGGAACATGCAGCACTTTCTTTCCCATGGCTGAGTCAGCCAGGGCACTGCAGGAAGAAGAAAAGAGAATTAGTGGAGAGGATGAGAGAGAAACTGCCTCTCCAGGGGGAGACGGAGATGGCCCACACATCCCTGCTGGGGCCTTGTGGTGTTTGAAGGTCACCCCTGTGGATAAGGCGGTGTTCATCAGCCTCCAAGAGGCTGCGATGCTTTTGCTCAACTCAAACCATGAGCGGAGATAAACCCTCCTCTAAGTGGCTTCCCATCAGGCAGAAGTAACTAACAGGCCCTGGAAAGTGACAATAAAAACACAGAATAGCAGACCCTTGTGCAAGGGTGCCCAGGCAGGATAGGACATAAGCCGGAGACCTGTGGACACACCTCGTTTACGCAAAAGACCGGGACTAGAGAGATGGCACAGAGCACTGCTCGTGTGGGTGACTCCATTTGATGCCCACACCCACAATAAGTAGTTCAGAGACACCTGTAACACCAGCTCCGGGGGTTCTAACACTCTCTTCAGGCCTCCGTGGGCACCTATACTCACATGTGCAAACCCACACTCACGTACACAGGCATAGACATAATCTTTTTTTTAATTGTAAAACTCAAGACAATTAGGCAAAGATGAATCTGATGGTAAAGGTTGGCTTGTTTGGTGGTATGCCAACAGGGAGGGGTGTGTTTTAACAGTGTGTGTGTGTGTGTGTGTGTATGTGTGTGTGTGTGTGTACATATGTATATAACTTTATTGAATAGAACATTTAAGATGTATTACTTCAAAACTAAGAACAAAGCAAATATTTATGTTCTTCACTGTGATTGATATCAATTAAAGAGTTGGGTTTTTTGTTCTGTTTTGTTTTCAAGACAGGAGTCATTGCTCGCCTGCCTCTGCCTCCTGGGTGCTGTAATCAAAGGTGTGCAACACCACCACCACCACCAGCACCATCACCACCACCACCATCACCACCACTACCACCACCACCACCATCACCACCACCCAGCATTAAAGAGTTTTCTTAAGCTACTCTCAGAAGAAGTGTGCAGGTGTACATGGAGGCAGAACACTGTATAAGAATAATAAATAAATGAATCAAAAAAAAATTTTTTTAAAAGTTACTCTCAGAAGAAATTATAGCACCTTACTTCTTTACATGAAGCTTGGGAGGTGGAGACTAGGGACCTCCCCAGGGGACCTCCAGGGCACTCTGCCTAGCTGGACTAGCTGGACTAGCGAGCCCCGTCTTCATGGAAGAGCCCTGCCTCAGTAAATACACTGGAGAGTGTTGAAGACACCCCACATCCTGCACCTGCCCACACACATACAAAGATCTCCCTGAAAAAAGGAGGGGGGAGGAAAGCCAAGGAAGCAGGGCGCGGGGCAGAATTGTCAGGAGGATTGTCAAGAGGTGAGGATAGGAATAAAATCCTGCACCAACTAGTTCTTGGGTTGATCAGATGAATATTTGTTTTGCTAGTGTTATTTTATTAAGTATTAATTAGTTTTAAATATACAAGAGGGCTGGGCATGAATCAATGGTGCCAATGAATTATGGACTAATGGTTAGGATTAGTCTAATTTATATACCTTCGTAGGTGTTGGAGCTGGGGGTGGGATCCAAGTCTTGAACTCACTAAAAAACAGGAGCACCACCTTCCACTCTTTGGTGTGTCATGTGTTGGTTTGGATGAGAATTTCCCCCATGGCTCGTGTGTTTAAATGCTTGGTCCCCAGTCGGTGGAACTGTTTGGGAAGCACTAGGAGGTGTGGTCTTGTTGGAGGAGGCGTGTCCCTAGAGGTGGGCTTTGAGGTTTCAAAAGCCCACACCATTCCAGATAGCTCTTTCTGCCTCCTGCTTCCAGATCAAGATGTGAGCTCTCAGCTACTGCTCTGGCGCCATGCCTGCCTGCCTGCCTGCCTGCGGCCATGTTTCCTGCTGTGATGGTCATGGACTCACCCTCTGAAACTGTAAGTGCCCAATAAACTATTTCTTCTATAAGTTGCATTGGGGACATGGTGTCTCTTCAGAACAATAGAAGAGCAACCAAGACACGTGAGTATCTATAGGCTGGTCACATACCTGATGACATTTCCTAAGCTGGTCAGGCTTAAGTTGACCCTGGATCCTTCCCTCAGCCGGTCTCCTTCAGACCCTGACGATTTCTGCCTCTCACTTCCTGCCAAATCCACCATGTTGATGCTGGATTGTTTGGTGACAGCTGTGTCCAGGAAAACCTGTAGAGGCACACGGCAGGCTGTTCGCTTGATGCCCAGGAGACAAACTGGTCCATGAACTTCCTTGGCTCTTCAAGGTGTATCTCAGACTCCAAGACTGATAAAGCAATGACAGTTGGCACTGAAGGTGCTGTCCCTGTGTGTGGACAGGTGCTGCCTTCTCAGGTCTAAGTGTCCTGCTTGCCTCTCTCCAGTTCTGCAAAGCTCTTTTGCAGAGGCAAAGAGGATAGCAGCCATTGCTGAGGCACCTCAGTAAACCTTTAACACATAAAATGCTGTGAAATCTGCCACGCCATGAAATGGTCAGCTTTGTGGTCCCACAGCTGAATGAACGCACACACTTTGGAATTCTACAGGTGTTCCTGCTGGTTATTTGAAGTTGACTTAAAAAAAAAAGTTATAGCTTCCTCACTTAAAAAAAAAAAAAACAGGGTCTTCCTTTACTTATTTACCTCCATGCGATTTCTCCTCTTGCCTCTAGAATAAGAAGTTCAAAGAACAGAGAGAGCCACATATACAGTATATGAATTTTACTAAAATTCATCCTGTGAATGGTACCTAAAATGTACAAAATTCTCCCCCCCCCCTGTGTGTGAGTGTGTGTGTGTGTGTGTGTGTGTTTGAGTGTGTGTGAGTGTGTGTGTGTGTGTGTGTGTGTGTGTGTGTGAGCATGCACAGGTGCACATGCATGAGTAATGAGTATCCATGCAGAGGATAGAGGTTGATAGCAGATGTCTTCCTCAACTACTCCACACTTGATTTTGGAGGCAGAGTCTCTCACTGGATGGGAGTTCACTAATTTGGCCAGACTGCTTGGCCAACAGGCCCCTGCCATCCTCCCGTCTGCCCTCTGTCCCTGGTGTGAACGTGATGGTTTCCTCCGTTGCTGGCTCAGCACTGAGGAGATCAGGGTTGTGTAATCACAGCTGTCTGTGGCATCCACCCAGGATGCAGGAGCAACTGTATCTAGAGCAGCTTGGGGGATGCTGCTTAGAGACGTCCTGACAGCCACCAAGGAGAATGCGGAAGAGAAGCCCTCTCTGGCTTACTGACAGCTAAACATGGTTAGTGGATGTTACATGGATTTCCCAGGTCTAATCTTGGTCAATGTGAGTCTCAGAAGGGTGCTTTAGCGTCTGCCTATGCCCCTGGCTTGTAGCTGGTCCTCACCTAGTGACCATGGACCTGCTAATCCTAATTCTCTGTGTTAGACCACCGGGGATTATGACTCCTTTGCCAACTTAGACTCAAAATTCATTTCTCATACTGTAGAGTTTACTTGAGAAAAACCAGCCAACCATGTCCTGTGGGCATGCTGAGGATTGGCTCATCGTAAGACTGATCCACCATAAGTAATGGGCCTGCCCAATTGAGGGGTAGACAGAGAGAGCAAAGCCCTGACCTCTTCTGTGTTACCTTAGCCCACTAGGCTGCTCTGGAAGAATTACACAGTACCACCCCTGCTCTGCCAAGGGAGCCAGTGGCACAGGTGCGGATGCCCGCATGCAGCACAGGTACAGATGCCCACCAGCAGCACAGGTGTGGATGCAGGCCTGCAGCACAGGTGCAGATGCCCACCTGCTTGAACTGGATGGTGATGAGCATGTGGGATCGGCTGCTGTTGGCGTTCATGTTGGTCGAGGCTGTCATCCTGATTTTTGATCCCTGCTCCATTAGCTTCTCAATTTGTGCATAGTTCTCACACGGCACCCACTTCAGACCTTCCACAAAAAACCCAGCTGCTGATCTTCCCTGACTTTTAACCCTCCAGGAGCTTTGGTTCTAGACAGCAGATCTCTGATCTGTAAGAGGAAACGGGATAAGAAATGATACTGTTTAAGGAGGTGAGTTTCCTTTCTGTCCTTGTTGTATCACTGCCTGCTAAATTTTAAGTGCTCTGTAAATGTGTCTTAGGTAGTGGAATATAAATACTGAGTTTCTATAGGTATCAGACAACCTTATAATTGAGCTAAATAAGAAACAAGGAAATGTACAAGAAAGAAGAAGAGAAAGGCCAGGCAATGGTAGTGTAACACCTTTAGTCCCAACACGCAGGAGGATCTCTGTGAGTTCGAGGCCAGCCTGGTCTATAAAGTGAGTCCAGGATAGCCAAGGCTACACAGAGAAACCTTGTCTCGAAAAACTGAAAAAAAAAATCATGTTTCACACTTTTCTATGATTGGGGTGGGGAAAAGTAGTATTTTGCAACATGTGAGAGTGGTGTGGAAGTGAAGCTGAGCACCCATTAGCACCCTCAGGGGCACAGGGGCGAGGCCACTCAGGGGTGTGTATTATGGCTCACATGCTCTCCAAGCCTCAGTCAGCCCAGGCTGCAAAGCCTCAAGAAGTCTCCCTTTTGGTCCTCAACAACATCTCACCCACGACCATAAGGACTTCAGAATGCACAAAGGGGTGGCCTGGAGGTCAAGAGGTTTCTTCACCCACCAAGAAAGGACAGATGTCTAAGGACCTGTCTGGGAAAGCCGAGCGGGGTTGGGTGGGTGGGGGATAGGGTTGTGGGGGGGGGGGAGGAAATAGGGTGTGGGGGGTGCTGTGATGGTTTGAAAGAGAATGGCCTCCGTAGCCTCAGATAGCTGGCTCCCAGTTGGTGGAACCATTTGAGAAGGAATAGGAGGTGGGACCCTGGGCCCCGGTGCACTCTCTGCTCCCTGTTGGTGGTTCAGATGTGAGCTCTCATCTGCTGCTTCAGTGCCACGCCAGCCTGCCTCCTGCCATGCCTCCGGCCGCGCCTCCTGCCATGCCTCCGGCCGCGCCTCCTGCCATGCCTCCCGCCATGCCTCCCGCCGCGCCTCCCGCCATGCCTCCCGCCATGCCTCCTGCCATGCCTCCCGCCGCGCCTCCTGCCATGCCTCCCGCCATGCCTCCCGCCGCGCCTCCCGCCATGCCTCCTGCCGCGCCTCCTGCCATGCCTCCCGCCATGCCTCCTGCCGCGCCTCCTGCCATGCCTCCCGCCATGCCTCCTGCCGCGCCTCCTGCCATGCCTCCTGCCTCGCTTCCCGCCATGCCTCCCGCCATGCCTCCTGCCGCGCCTCCTGCCATGCCTCCTGCCTCGCTTCCCGCCATGCCTCCCGCCATGCCTCCTGCCGCGCCTCCTGCCATGCCTCCTGCCGCGCCTCCTGCCATGCCTCCTGCCGCGCCTCCCGCCATGCCTCCTGCCGCGCCTCCCGCCATGCTGCAGCAGCAGTGGACTCTCTCGCTCTCGAGCTATAAGCCTTCCTTCTGTAAGTCACCTTGGCCATGGTGTTTTATCACAGCAAGTAACTAAGCCAGCTGCTATGCGGCTAAAGCACAGAGTGTGATGAACAAGAAATTTGAGATGGTGCTGGAGAGGCAAGTGGGCTACATGCAATACAGGACGGGCGAGGGGACCAGAGCCCTTGGTGTTAGTCGCTCAGGTGTGTGTGTCACAGCACAGGCTCAGTGGTGAAGCCTGTGCTTTAGTGTGTGTAAGGACCCGGGTTTGATTCTGGGCTGGGGCAGGGTATTACCTGCTCATTGTAGATTTCCAGCATGCTAAACATGACCTGCAGAGAGAGCAGCGAGTCAATGTTGGCCTGAAGTCAAGGAGAGACGTAACGAAGACGCATGCCATCAACAGAGGAAAAGGCTGGCATTACTATGGGAGGCCTTGTTTCAAACTGCAGGGTTCTCAAGACATTTTATGACACTGGAAAGTCAATATACATTTTTAGGAGACACATAACGGGCAAGGGAGCTGCTCAGTGGCGGGGAGGGGTGCACTGGCTGCTTAAGCACGAGGGCCTGAGTCCTCCAGCACCCATAAAAAGTCAGGTGTGACCGTGCTCACCTGTAACCCTAGGACTCTGGGGGCACCAACAGGAGCAGCTCTGTGCTCACTGCTTGCTGGTCTATCTAAAGACCAGTGAAGTCCAGGTTCAGTGAGAGACCCTGTCTCAAGGGAACAAGCTGGATCGTGACGGAGGGCGCCCAGTGCCCTCCTCTGGCCCGCACACACTTGCACAGAAGCATGTGTACCTACCAGTACAGATACATATGTGTCATACACAGTTAAGACAAATAAAAACAGGCACGGAACAGAGATGGCGGGGCAGGCCTGTGATCCCAGAACTCAGGAGGCAGAAAGACAAATGAGTGGACTTGAGGGGAGGAGGCAGTTTCCCGCCATCAGCCTTGTAGTGCTGCTGTTGGAGGGGCTTAGGACCAGCTTTACGGAAATGACTGCTGTGACATATATGTCACCTCCTGACCCCAGGTGATCCTCACTAACAATCCACATCTTGTGGATTCAACCAACCATGGGTCAAAAGCAGTAAGGATGAAACAAAACTGTCTCTGCACCAAACATGCCTTTGTCGTCTTTGTGTTTTGCCTGGTCTCCTCTGCCATCTAGCACAAGCAGAGACAAGGACTGTGCCTACGGGTGTTTGCCGGCATCCCACTGCCATGTTCTGGAACTAGTCACACCAGTGACTGCCACCAGCATTCAATGAATCCAGAGTTTGCTCTGGAGTCTTCTATGCCAGGGACACTAACACCACCCTTGTGCTTGGGTGATGTCCAAGGTAGATCACGTGCTTATGACTGCATCAGGGTGGCTTCAAGTCCTATCACCATATATGACATATTATACAACTATGTACCTATTTTAGGACACACACACAAATCTGAAAATACAGGCTTTGGTGCCTTCCACTTGTGCAAAGTGAAAAGCTCTCTGAAGAAGGGATTTTAGACTGCTGAACGCATACCTGGGCTTCTAGCTTTTCCTCTTGCTTCTCGATAGCTTGGAAGAGCTCTTCACACACTCTTGGAATAATACCCTTGTCTGTGGCAAAGCCGGTCATGGAGTAGCTTTTCCCAGAGCCGGTCTGGCCATAGGCCAGGAGAGTAGCATTGTAGCCTCTCCAGGCACTGTCTAGAATTGTTCTTCCGATATCACGGAAGACATCACTCTAGAAAGGAAACCGTAGTTGTCACCAACCTTGGTGGCTCTTCAGAGCATTTCTTCAACACCCATGCCTTCATGCACACACGCAACCCAGCCCCCTGCACAGAACTACAGTTTGCATCTAGGGGGTTACCCAAAGGTCCATGCATCAAAGGTTTAGCCCCAGTTGGAAGTGTTGGGAGGCTGTGGAAACACCCCGGTCTCTCTCTGTGTCTTTTATTTTCTGCTATGAGATCTGTAGCTTCTTCCTCCCTGATCCCTCACTGCCCACTGTAATACATTATTTCATCATAGGCTGAAAAAGTAATGGGCTAGTGCCTACCCACTGAACAAAGTGACCCTTGACTCTTCAAAGTGGGTTAGCTCAGGTATTTTCTATACTATCACAAAGGTGCCTACTACACCTTAAAACACAAACCTGCTCCCTGTGCTCAGTGACCATTACAGAAGAAAGGCAAGATAGAGGGTAAGAGCCAGCCAGAGGTCAGGGGCCACTGAGCAAGAGCACAACAGTCCCCATTCCTGCACAGAGAGGGGAGGGGCCCACAAGCCACGCCCAGCCGAGGAGGGTCTGACACCAGATGAAGTCTGGGGTGGATCATCTTCTTTAAGGGTGTGACCCCTGGTAAGTGGAGAGGCTCCAGTCAATGGTCCCATCCTCCTGAATGGATAGACAATTAAGACTGGTCTGTGTGGGTCATGGAAGGAAAGAAAGGAAGAAAGGAAATCACTTGGGTGATTTGAGTGTGCATGGCCCCTATTAGATACTCAGGAAGGGACAAAAAACAAAGATGGGTGAGAGAGTGCATTGACGGTGGATCTGGGAGGAGTTTAGGGGAGAATATTGTAAAATACAATGTACACATGCATGGACTTCTAAAAGAAGTAATAAAAATATAAAGTACCTGTAAATTTGTATCTATGTGCATGGGTGTTTTGCCTACATCGATGTTTATATACCACGTGTGCCTGATGTCGTTGGAGACCAGAAGAGGACAGCAGATCCCCTAGAAGTGCAGTTACAGACAGCTGTGAACTGTCATGGGGTTGAATCAAGGTCCTGCGGAAGAACAGCCAGTGCTCTTAACCACTGAGCTACTCTTCCAATAACAACAAACTTTTAAACCAAGGCGTGGTGGTGGAGTGCTTTGGGGGACAGAAGGAGGAAAAAAAATGAAACATTTAAAAAGTGGAATCAAATGATGCTTGTGTCCACAACTGCTCAAAAGACGGGGTGTGATCTGGCTTCTTTTTTCACCAATCAGAACCAATGCAGTAATAGTTTTGTTTTAAATATGTATGTATGTATGTATGTATGTATGTATGTATGTATGTATGTATGTATGTATATAATGTTGTGTCTGCATGTACAATGGCACTCCAGAAGAGGGCACTAGATCTTATTATAGATGATTGTGAGCCACCATGTGGTTGGTGGGAATTGAACTCAGGACCTTTGGAAGAGCAGTCAGTGCTCTTAACCTCTAAGCCATCTCTCCAGCCCCTCATCAATAGTTCTTAAGGAATACAAGAGGGAGTATCATGGAGCCATTTGCCACAATATATACATTTATGGAATTTATATTACTTTAATTCAAAGAAAGACACAAACATGATTTACTAAGGGAAAATTTACAATAACCAATTTAATGCTATTTGTTTCTCATTGAAGGGAATAAAAAGCTGCACACCTTTAACACCAGCATCTGGGAGGCAGAGGCAGGAGAATCTCTGTGGCTTTGAGGCCAGCCTGGTCTATATGACAAGTTCTAGGCTAGCCAGGGCTACATAAAGAGACTCTGCATCAAAAACAAAAAACAAAAACAAGAGCCAGGCATGGTGTCAATCACCTTTAATCCCAGCACTCGGGAGGGAGAGACAGGTGGATGTCTGTGAGTTCAAGGCCAGCCTGGTCTACAAAGCGAGTCTTGGACATCAGGGCTGTTATACAAAGGAACCCTGTCTCGAAAAATCTGTAAAACAAGCAAACACAAAAGCCCTCTAAGGGTTGCTGATCTCTGGGTGATTGGAATTTGACTTAAACTTTTCATGAACATTTCATCTATACTTTTATTCAAAATTTACTTGAAGTTATCAGAAGCTTTTTAAAAGAGGTTTTTTATTTGTGTGTGTATGTCTCTCTCTGTCTCTGTCTCTCTGTATGTGTGTGTGTGTGTGTGTGTGTGTGTGTGTGTGTGCATGCTGGTGCCCTTGCAGGCCAGGGAGGGCACTGGATGCCCTGGAGCTGGAGTTACAGGTAATTGTGAGCCATTCAACACAGGTGCTGGGGTCCCAGCTCAGGTCTCCTGCAAGAGCAGCCAGTGCTGCTACCCACTGCGCGAGCCTCTCTCTGTCTAGCTCCTCTCACGGTCGCTTCTCAGATTCTTGGTAAACCTCAGGAGTGATCACCAAACTTTGTTGTCCTTTCTACTTGACGTGATCGGAAATTTAGAGATTTTTTTTTCCCCTTTGTTCTTAGTCAAAACATTTAAAATGACAATTTAGCATTCACATGTGCATTTGTGTGTGTGTGTGTGTGTGTGGAGGTGTGTGCGCTTCCTTCAGCCCACGTGTGGGAATTAAGAGGCGACTTGTGGGAGTTGGTTTTCTTTTTCCAGCATGTTGGTCCCAGGGTTGAATTCAGGTCATCGGGCGTGGTGGAGCTGCCGTCTCACCAGCCTCATTCTATAAATCCAAATTTTCAAATAATACAAAGTTGTGTTAAGTCCTGGGTAGAGAGTAGACTCACTTCAGTGGTGTAGTCCTCCACTGAGGCATAGTCTGCATGTTATCTGTGAGCTAAAAAACCTGGTACATCCTTGAGCTACGTGCCCAGTTTCTGCCCGCCTGCTCTCCATTCAATAAAGGGTTCCCTTGATTATGCTTCCTGGAGCTAGTCAGCTTTCCATTGTTCTAATGCCCAGGAGAATCAGTTTATAAAGAACATTGCTTTGGGGTCAGGGTTCCTCTCCCGTTCAATCAGCCCCAGTGTTCCGAGTCTGTGGTGACAGAATGTGTCATGGCTGCAGTGTATGGCAGAGACGTGTGGGAGAAACAGAGACAGGCATCCCCAGATCTCCTGCAAGGACATGCTAGCTCCTCCCACTGGGTCTCGCCTCTCAATGGCACCACAAGCTAAGGAGCAAGGCTCTGCCTTCATGTGGCTTCTGAAGCTTCAAGCTGCAGACCCTCATCCCCGGGCTGCAAGTGCTTTACCAAGCGAGCATCTCCCTGCTCTGCCACGGCGCAAGCCCAGGCATGTTTATCACATGCTAGAAAACATAACCTTATTTCTAACCAACTTACCTGGCCTGCGAATTTACTAGTTGGATCAGATGGAATAAGGACGCCATCTTCACCCTTTTGAAATCCATCATGAGACCAATATGCCAGGTCAAAGGTGAAGGTCTTCATATGCTCTCTGTTCTTAGGGTCTTGGATGGTGGTGCTTTGGGAATGCATGGAAATCACACACTGGCTTCCAGAGCTCTTCTCTCTCTATAGTCAGGTTATAAATTCAGTACATTGTCCTGTACATAGTACATTGTCCCGACCACTTGTGGTAGTTTAATTTATTTATTTAATTTATGTATTTATTATGTACACCTACAGGCCAGAAGAGGGCATCAGATCACATTATAGATGGTTGTGAGCCACCATGTGGTTGCTGGGACTTGAGCTCATGACCTCTGGAAGAGCAGGCAGTGCTCTGAACCGCTAAGCCATCTCTCCAGCCCACTTGTGGTAGTTTAAGAATGGCCCCCATAAGCTTATATTTGAATGTTTGTTTTCTAGTTGGTGAAGCTGTTTAGGAAGGATTAGAAGGTGTGGTCTTGTTGGAAGAGGTGTGCCACTAGGGGTGGAGTTTCAATAGAAGACAACACACAGTCACACACACACACACACACACACACACACACACACACACACACACACACACACACACACACACACACACACCCCGTATGGCACGAGTGTTTGATACAAGCCCACCCTCAGTGGCACACCTCCTCCAACAAGACCACACCCATTCCAGACTCAGTTTCTCTGCCTGTAACTTGCTGTTAAGATGTGAGCTCCCAGCTCCTGCTCCAGCGCTATGCCTGCCTGCCTGCTGCCATGAGGGCATGGACTCACCCTCTGAAACTGTAAGCAAGCCTCCAATAAAATACTTTTGAGTTAGCTTGGTCATGATGTCTCATCACAGTAATAGGACAGTGAGCCCCCTTCTCTGACCAGAGTTCTAGGATCTACCCTGGAACAGCTGCTGCTGGTTGGGCTTACTCTGTGAAAGCTCCAGTGGCACCTCTAAGCTGGTCCTCATATAGTGACACTGGATTTTTTTTCTGAAACAACTGGCAAGCCAACCAGAAAACTGAGGAACTGAGCGAGCAAACCCTCGATTAAGAGGCCACACAGGTCGGGTACATAATTCTGTATGGGAAGAGTGCCTTGTATGGGCAGATGCTGTTAGCTTCCTAAGGAGTATCGTAAGCCCTGTAGGTAGTGCTGGGTTTTGAGCAGCTCTTTGCTAAGGGCCACTTGCACCACTGTCAAGAGGGTGGGCAGTGTCTTGCCACTGCAGAAGGGTTGTTGCTGTGGGCTGGATAGCCACCAATGTCCAGATGGCTATGGGGACAAGAGCTAAAGATTAAGAGTCACAACCTGTATAATGCTAGGGAATGGAAGGCTGTGTTGCCGGGTAGTTGATCACACTGTGAACCCTGAGATTGTGATGTTTGCTGGAAAAAACTGTTTCTCGTTGTGGTCTGGCTCAGCCCTAGCACACACCTTTAGTCCAAGAGCTCTCTGCTTGAATATTGTTAAACCGGATTACATAAAGTCAATCATAGGCCAAGAGGCGGAGCAAGCAACCAGTTGGCAGAGTGAACATAGGTAAAAAACATACTAAGAGGAAGTCAGGAGGATGGATAGAGACACAAACAGGAAGTAGAAGGGAGGGACATTCAGTTTGAGGGTTTTTTAAGAGTACTGGGGAAGAGGCATTCGTTGTTTTAGGGCATCAGATGAAGAGGAAAGGAGGGCAGCTGGGTGCTTTCTCTGCCTCTCTGAGCTAGCAGGCTTTCACCCCAGCACCTACCTTCTGAGTCTTTATTGGCAAAATCGAATGTTTGAGATTTTGTTAAAAACAACAAGGCTGCGTTACCAAGGAGAGAATCCCAGCGTCCAGGTTTGCGCATCACTTCATCCCTGCAGTGGGACGTGTGATTGAAAACCTGGGAGTGGGGAAAGGAGGACCAAGACCCTCACTTACGCCTGATCCTTGCTTTTCTGGGACTATTAACAACGGTGTGGAACGGGCCAACAGAGACAGAAATCGGGACTGTTGAGCACTGCACTGAGGCAGGAGCCCTAGCCAGCTAGCAACATCTTTTAAACAAGTGTTCCTGAGCACCTTGCTTGCCTGGTTGGGGTTGCCCTGGGAGACAGGAGTGGCATTTCTGTGAAAAGAAATGGAGCCAAGAGAGGGGTAATATTATCCACCCTCGGGCCCGAGGAAGAGCATCTGGACTGCCTGCCAGACGCAAGGAACTCGGCTTACTGTGGAACTGATCTTTGTAGCGTGAGAGAGGCGTGGCCAAAGGAGAGGGCTGTGCCAGGGCTGGTAGGTAGCTCAGGGCAGGCACTGAGGAAGTCTCGGCTAGTCTATGGGAACTCTGTATGGATGGGAGGAGCCGCTTATGCCCAGGTGTTTCAAGGATCTGGGAAATGCATTTTTATTACATTTCATTATTAGTGTATGTTTTATATATAGTGTATATTGTGTATATGTGTGCTCATGGGGTGTGCTTACCATGGTGCTTGTGGCGATCAAGAGGATAACTTTTAGGAGTCATCTCTCTCCTATTATGGCCACCAGGGTTGTGCACAAACACTTTTTACTCACTCAGCCATCTCACTGGCCCAGAAAATCCATTTTTCTTTTTTAGATTTATTTACCTATTTTATTTATATGGGTGATCTGTCTGCACGTACATGTGCACACCAGAAGAGGGCATTATAGGTGGCTGTGAACTGCCATTAAGTGCTGGGAATTGAACTCAGGACTTCTAGAAGAGCAGCTAAACTAACTTACCAACTACTTCCTGAGAATGGAGACTCTCCCCCTCCCCCCGGCCCGCCCTGGTCCATGTGATGGTTTTGACTGAGAATGACCCCATAGTCCCACACATTTTAATACTCGGTCCCTAGTTGGTTGAGCTGCTTGGGATTAGCAGGTGTGTCGCTTGGGGTGGGCTTTAAAAAAAGCTCCATCATTTTGGCTGGCTTTCCTTTGTCTGCCTTGTGGTTGTTGGTCTCATGTGAGCTCTCAGCTCCTGCTCCAGCACCATGTCTGCCTACCCGGTACCATCGTCCTTGCCATGATGGTCATGGACTCCAACCCCCTAGAGTCCTGTGTCTCCAAATTAGAGGTTTCCTTTTGTAAGTTGCCTTGGCCAAGGTGTTCTGTCATGGTAACAGAAAAGTAACAGCCTAGTTTATGATGTGGACAAGGCTACTGCTGGCCTGGGAGGAACTGCCCACTTTGTCATAAAACCTGACAAGAGAAGCCGGGCGGTGGTGGCGCACACCTTTAATCCCAGCACTCGGGAGGCAGAGGCAGGCAGATCGCTGTTAGTTTGAAGTCTACAAAGTGAGTCCAGGACAGCCAAGGCTACACAGAGAAACCCTGTCTCAAAAAACAAACAAAACAAAACAAAACAAAAAACCTGACAAGAGAAAGGGACAGGCAAAAATGAGAGGAAAAAAAAAAAAGAGGACAGGTGGGTGGCATGAGGGCTAGATAGAAAGCAGGAGTGGTGTGGTCGGATTTGCTCCATTCTTGAACTCCAGGAAAAAGATAACCCAATGCCATCTTGCCATCCTAGCAAATGGAAAGTAGGCCCAAACCAGTTTCCACCTTTTCCCTGCCCCATATGGGGTGGGGTTTCTTGTGGGGCACAGGAATGGCTTCCCAATGGAATCTCAAATAAGAATGTTGTAAGAGATGGAGCCAGCATTTTGTCTCAGAATGAGCTTTAGAGGGTGGGCGACACAGTCCTCCCAAGGAACTCACTGGGCCTGTAAAGACAAGAGTCCACCGCTTGGTGGATGCCAGTGCTGAGGGTACCCATGTTGCCCATGGCAACTGCCCATGGCTTCCTAGGGCCATGCAAAGTAACTGGCAGAAACGGCGGTTAAGAACATCAAAGTAAAATGTTGCTGTGCCTGGGATTAGGCGAGCACCTCCATTCTGTGTTCCTATCCCTGATCCCTGAGAACATTTGGAGGTGAGGAAAGACCTGGGAAAGGGAGTGATTCACAGGCTGTAAAGGCAGTACTGAGGAGAAGGCAGTGACAGCTCCTCACCCCCACAGTACTCACCTTTCTCATGCCTGTGGCAAATTACTTGAGCAACGTAAGGGAGGAATTTATTTGAGCTGTTTCAGGCCAGCATACGGGTTAGGCGTGGTGGTGGGAATGGCTGGGGACTGGTGGCAGGAGCCTGTAGCAGTTTGTTCACAGCTTAGCAGATCAGGAAGCAACGGTGTGACTCTAAGAGTCAAGCTGAAGGTCTCAGTAGCTTTCATATACCAGTGAGGCTCCATGTCCTGAAACAGCACTACTAGCTGGGAGGGAAACATCCTAACATGCAAGCCTGGGGGCGGGGGTGGGGGGAGAACGGGGACCGTTTGATATTCAAAGTGTCTAATACATCCCTAGGAGGGACAGGGTAAATACAGGCAATGTAAGCTGTCAGTGAACCTGGTGAGACTGGAAAGGCTGTGAAATACAGGTTGATTTTGACCTGCTCGTGTTCCCTTCAACAGCCCGCCTTCATCAGAGAGACAGCCAGATGGGACTTGACAGACTTTAGGGAGCTTGAACCTCCCATCCTGTCTGTACTGGAGGAAACAGTACTTTCTTTTGGTCTTATGCAAGCCACTGACCGTAGGTGATAACATTTTGAGTGTCCCTTATAAGTGGATTCACAGAACTGAACATTCTAGGTCTTACCCAGACCAACTATCACAAAGCAGAGGCTGGGAACCTATTCACTTACTTGTTGGTATGACCTGGCTCTGCTATAGTGATACTATGCTAATCAGTGTCCTTCTAGAGGACACAGGCAGGTAAGAGCTGGGAGCATCACCAAGATTCAGGATTCTGGATAGGAGATAGTCTTAGAGGTGGCTGGTGGGCTTTTTTGTTGTTGTTGTTCCCAAGACAGGGTTTCTCTGTGTCCTTGGCTGTACTGGACTCACTTTGTAGACCAAGGTTGGCCTTGAACTCAGTGATCCGCCTGCCTCTGCCTCCTAAGTGGTGGGATTAAAGGCGTGCGCAGTATCATCATATGGGGTTATGGACAGTTGTTAGTCCCCATGTAGCTGCTAGGAATTGAACCTGGGTCCTCTCTTACAGCACAGCACTCTCTGGTTCCCCACTTGTTCGGATGTGTTTGAGTGGGAGTGGCTTAGGTCCCCTTCTTTGGATTCTTCTGACCTTTGTGGTGTGCCTGCATATGCTCAAGTAGGAAGGGACAGAACCAAAGGGAAGAGGTGGCCCTGAGCACATGAGATCTCAACAGCAATGTCTTGAGAAATTAACATCTAAGTGCAGCCTGACATGGTTTCATTATGTGACTGAGTCTCGTCTTGAGCTCCTACCTCAGCATTTTGTGTTGGGGATCACGACACAAGTGTCCACATGTGGCAAGACAGATAAGCTTTTAAGATAAACTCTTTTTGGGTATTCTTTAATAATTTCATGTAGCTTAGGCTGGCCTTGAATGCACAACATAGCCTAAAACAACTGAGCTTTGCCGGGCATGCTGGTGCACGCCTTTAATCCCAGCACTCAGGAGGCAGAGCCAGGCGAATCGCTGTGAGTTCAAGGCCAGCATGGTCTACAAAGGGAGTCCGGGACAGCCAGGGCTACACAGAGGAAACCCTGTCTCAAAAAAAAGATAACTGAGCTTCTAGTTATGCGCCTCTTCAGTGTTAGGATTCCACACACATCACTGCGCCTCATCTCATATAGCGTTGGTGAGCCACCCTAGGGATTCCTGCACGAGGCAAGCGCACTCTATCAATTGAGTTCTATCTCTGCGCTCCCATATGTATTAAAAACAGATACCACACATTTTTATGCACCAAACTGCACTGGTGTAAATAATTATTAACTTGACAGTAGTTATGGTCAGTTTTTTTTTTATTGTGCTACTTGTACCAAGGAATGAAATTAAATGTTTACTAAATTACTTAGATCTGTTAATCATTTGACAAATTCATTTAAATAAATTTAATATTTCATAAATGACAAGCAGCTTAAATACAAATTCAGTAACTATTATTAAAAAATTAATAAAATCAGGCAGTAATTGTCAACAAGGCAATGAGCATGGACTGACCTGGCTGAAAGGCCGCACCCGTACCGCCACTCTCACTCTGTCCGTGCTCAGCACAGGCATTTCCCCCACTTTCTCAATATCCATGGTGCTATTTGGTAGAAAAATAACATACAGAACACACGGCTGCACTTCACATGAAACACCCAAAGCTTAGCTGACAAGGCAGTCTGTTTCTAGGTATCAATTATTAAGGGCCCATTCATTACACACTATCAATTACCTGCCATCAATTATTTGACAACACTTATTTATTGATGAATTTCATAGCCTCCATCAAGTGCCATTACTTAATTGTGCACACGCATACTGCGGAAAAGGGTTTTTGTCTCTCCCTTCCCACATCTACTCACATTCTTCCATTCTCAATAGTCTGTGCTTGAGGTCCTGTGGTAATTGTCAGTTTTAAAACCTGAATGCTAAGAGGCTTCTGTGATTCAGTAGCAAGCTCTTCCACAGCACCGGCAGTCTATAATTTATCCAGACTCCTCTTCTCAACCCGAGGCACACACCAGGTGCACTGTTTATATTTCTTTCTCAAATCTTCCATGAGGTTGCAAAGAAGCAGTGAAACCGGTCAGTCTAACCTGGATAATTAGTCTCTCAATTGAGAGACAAGATAGTCTGAACGAGAAATGCCAGCATAGGTAACCAATGCATTACTGGAAAATTACTCATTTGAGGTAGATTACATAAAAAATTTTAAAACTACAAAAAGGCAAAATCACATGCCCACAATTCAAATGTAACAGAGTATCAGGCAGAGCCCAAGGAGTACATGTAATGATTAGAAATCTGAGTAACAGGATCAAAGTGCATAAATTATAAAACAACACTGTTAAAAATACTCAATAGTCAATCACCCTCATAAAACTGGTATCTAATATTGTAACTATAGAGAAAGAAAATGGACAAATGTCTAGTAGTATATAAAATCACAACTAAAACAGAGATTCCCCTCTCAAAAATCTAACAGACACACAACGTGTACTTTACAGTAGTTTATTAAACATCCCAATGATAAGCCATATTTACATACTATAATAAACGTATGAAGTATTATAAAATGCCTGGACTAGAAGAATTGCACTCCATATGGAGTTACTTATTTACTTGTTTACAAAATTGTACAATTTATATAAATTATTTCCTTCCAAATCAGGTGACTTTTAATAATCCACACAAATACTGATGACGTTACACACAAGTGCATGTTAAAATCTTGGGCTAAAAATTACAGCATTTTCCTGCGTAAAATTTGCTTTGGAAAGGAAGACAGCTTCTTTTTGCCCCTTCCAAGAGTTTTTCCTGCTACTTCTGTAGTCTTTCTTGGCTTGCTGATCTTTATTTCATCAACTGGGCTTGCCAAGGGAGAAATCAGCTTAATTTCTACAGGGGGAGGTGACCAAGAACTTTCTTTTCCGGTGTTTCTGAAAGAAAGATACACAAGTAGGAAAAGGCACAGTGCATCACCGTCAGGTGCTTCACCCTGCAGAGGTGAAGGTCAAGGGGTCGAGAAGAGCTATGGGCTAATCGCAGGCAGGGTGAAGGCTTCACTCTCCAGCCCCATCCTCACAATGCTCATATAGTTACTTAGCTATAGGTAAGTATGAAACATTGCTACTTCAAGGACGGCCAGAGTACCCTATGGTCAGTTCATGGGGCAAGAGCCAGCAGACACACAGAACTTATAAAACAGCAGCAATTGGTGAGTCTGTGCACCATTAACATATACAAAGACAATTTATATGTGAGCAGTGTCATTAGTCAACTATATCAACTGCTTGCTTACTACTTTGTCCTTTTATTAAATTTAGCCACGCCTAAGTACAGCATGAACAGAATACTGTAGAACAAAAATATCTCAAAGGGACTAATTTTACCACAGATACGGTAATAGATGCAATTCTTCATTAATGAAAAGGCAAACTACCTTCTCTCCCAACCACACCCAGTGGACAATAAACTCCTTTCAGGCCACATGTCTCCACTGCAAATGTTGGTCTCTACAATGACCAGGAGCCGTGCAAGGCATGTGTGAGAAGGCGCCTTTCTAGTAACCGCTCTCAACTGTAGAGAATGAATGGCGGGAGAGGCCACAGGGCAGGAGCGCTGCTCACCTGCTCGCTTTTGTCTTCATTGTCCTGCTTCTTTTTGGTTTTTGTTCTATGACTTCTAATGCTTTAGGGTCACTCTCCTATGGGTTAAAAACATAAATTGTTTAAGCAATTAAGACTTTTTTGTTTCTGACTTTCAAGACAGGGTTTTTCTGTTTCTTTTCCTTGTCTCTGTGAGGCCCTGGCTGTCCTGGAACTCGCAGATACTGTTTGCCTCTGCCTCCCAAGTGCTCAGATTAAAGGCATGTACCAATATTGCCCAGGCAACTTTGATGGCCACTTTAATAATTATTGTTGCTGTTGTTATTATTTTGAGATGGGTCTCACTATGCATGCCTGGCTGGCCTAGGACTCAACACACAGAACAAGCTGGAGTTGAACATGAGAGCCTCCTATCTGTCTTGAGCCCTGGGATTAAGAGTGAGCATCACACCTGGCAACCACTTTAGAAAATTGCTGTCATAAGCAATACACCATTAGAAACACACCATAGATCTGTCTTAATGATAGCAAACATGGCCTTTGGAACTTTTAATATAAATGTGAATTACCATTTTAAAAAATGTTATTATTTTTATTTATTGTATGAGTATTTTGCCTACCAATGTATCAAATGCATGTCTGGTGCCCCAGGAGGCCAGAAGAGAGTGTTGATCCCTTAGAACTGGAGTTTATGAGCTGGGAATTGAACCCGAGTCTTCTGCAAGAACAGCTAGTACACTTAATTGCTGAGCCATCTCTCTGACCCACATGTTATCTTTAAATAAATTTAAATGTATTTTTCAACAAATTTACTTAGAAGAAATTCACTTAAAAATAAGCACAGAGGATTTAAATAAATAAATATACATATTCACACACTCTTTACCAGTTCATTTAGAATCTTGGAAGTGCTGGATGCATTTTTCCGCCTGGTTCTCAAGGCAGGAGGGGAAACAACAAACTGAGATGATAAATCTGACACCAATTCTTTCAGCTGGGCAGTGGTCTCCATTTTTTCAGCTAAAGACAAGTGGAAAACAAAACATTTACCTGTAACTATGAATGGTTTAAACAACACGAAGGCAACCATATGTCCAGCAGCAAAAATCTTGGAACAAATGATGCACATTAGAAAGACAAAAACATCCCAACAAAGAAACCAGCACATACAGTTATTACCCCTGTCAGGAGACAAAAACTAGGGTGAAAAAAGTTCCATTATCATCTAAGTCAACCAAATGTTCATAAATATTTTAGGTTTCAAACTAAATGATACCACAACATAGAGCTGGGACTCCAGACACTACAAACTGATTACTCAGTACTCTGATCCTAGCTCCTCTCAGGGAAGTATGAATCCCATGACAGTGCAAGTCTCCATTTCTAGAGGAGATTTTCTTTACTTTTCTTTTTTCTTTCTTTCTTTCTTTTTTTTTTTTGGTTTTTTGAGACAGAGTTTCTCTGTGTAGCCTTGGCTGTCCTAGACTCACTTTGTAGACCAGGCTGGCTTCGAACTCGCAGCGATCCACCTGCCTCTGCCTCCCAAGTGCTGGGATTAAAGGCATTCACCACCACTGCCCAGCTAAAGGAGGTTTTCTTTACACAGTGAATTTTACTTGCAAGAGCAATTTCATTTGCAAAGAAAAGACTCAAAGTTCAAAATCTCTTTCTAGCTACCTTGTTATGAGCTCTGTATTCTAGTCAGGTGGGCAACATAAAAATTCATGCCATAGCAGGGCAGTGGTGGCACACGCCTTCAATACCAGCACTTGGGCGGCAGAGGCAGGTGGATCGCTGAGTTCTAGGCTGACCCTGTCTACAAAGCGAGTCTAGGATAGCTAAGGCTACCCAGAGAAACCTTGTCTGAAAAAACCCAAAAAGTTCATGCCATAAAAGCAGAAAGTTAAGCTGAAAAATAGTAGAAGGCTATAACACAGATGAGGACTAGTTTGACCACTCCCTAACTGAAGCATACAAAATAAAATGAAGAAGTAAAAGTAATGGGGAACTAGCTAAGAGGAGGAGGGGAAGGAAAGAGTAAGGGAGGTGGGCTGAATAGGATCAAAATACACTATGTACATATATGAAAATGTGAAATGAAATCCATACACGTAATAAATACATCTAATAAAGACATTTAAAAAAGAAATTTATTCAAAACATACAATTAAAAAAATGTGTACCACTACTGGGCACAGTGGCACAAACCTGTGATCCCAGCACTTGGGGAGACAGAGGTAGGAAGATTGCTATGAGTTCGAGGCCAGCCTGGTCTACAAAGTGAGTCTAGGACAACCAAGGCTACACAGAGAAACCCTGTCTCAGGGGCTGAGGGTGGGGGACATGACTTTTTAAGCAGTGTCTTCATAACAATGGCATTGTGATTATGAAAGTGGCAAAGTGCTGTGTGTCAGAGATTACATGCCAGAATTTGGACTTTACTAGCTGTGCCTCAGCTAAGAAAAGAACAGGACACAGGTGGCAATTATCTCAGTGTGTGATGGAACAGAGGGTCAGAACAATCTGATGCATATAACAAGTGCTTTATAAGAAGTTGTTTGGAGCCGGGCGTGGTGGCACACACCTTTAATCCCAGCACTCGGGAGGCAGAGGCAGGCGGATCACTGTGAGTTCAAGGCCAGCTGGGTCTACAAAGGGAGTCCAGGACAGCCAAGGCTACACAGAGAAACACTGTCTCAAAAAACCAGAAAAAAGCCGGGCGTGGTGGCGCACGCCTTTAATCCCAGCATTCGAGAGGCAGAGGCAGGTGGATCGCTGTGAGTTCGTGGCCAGCCTGGTCTACAAAGTGAGTCCAGGACAGCCAAGGCTAACACAGAGAGACCCTGTCTCGAAAAACCAAAAAAAAAAAAAAAACAGAAAAAAAAAAGAAGTTGTTTGTACAATAGCACACACACATAGACAGACACAAGGGCAGACAGACACGAATAGGCCAGCTGACCAACGTCAGACGTCAAATCCTGCTAGTATGCCTTTTGCAGGGGATGAAGGCCCAAACCTATAGTTCCAGCAAGAGTTAAGGGCAAGAAAATAACAAGTTTAGTGTACAGCTGGCCTGATTATATCTCAAAACAGAGCAAAATACCACTGCTACTCACCAAACCAAAAACCAAACCCCATCCCAAACTATGCCTCTCTCTGTGCATTCTTGTGTGGATGAAGGTCAGAGGACAGCCTCGGGTGCTGGTCCCCAATGCAGGTCTCTCACTGGAATTTTACCACAATAAGGCCAGGCTAGCTGGTCCATGAGCATCCTGTCTCCCTGACATCTCATCATTGTTGGGTGTGTGTGTACCGTGCAGCCTTTTACATGGATTGTGGGGATCTGAACTCAGGTCTTCAAGTTTGCTAGTCAAATGCTTTACTGACTGAGCCATCTCCCCAGCCCACAAAAGCTATGGCTCCTAACAAGAGAGAGAAAGCGTTAGTTGCATCGGGCCACTTCACCACCAGTTCAGAAGGGGCAGAAACTACACTTCAGGCCACCAACAGCAAGGCACCTTCTGTTAGAAGTACACATCTGAATACACAACTTTTTTTCTAGGCTGCCTGGAGAAACAATAATGTTGGCTTTCTCAGAGCACCTCAGTCTCCACTTAAGCGTCTTCATTTATTTCTAAGGCCTAAGAAGAGAAATGTAGCTAGGTGGCAGTGGCACACCCCTTTAATCCCAGTACTTGGGAGGAAGAGACAGTTGGATCTCTGTGAGTTCAAGGCCAGCCTGGTCTACAGAGGTAGTTCTAGGGCAGCCAAAGCTACAGAGAAACCCTATCTTGAAAAAAGCAAAAAGAAATTTAAGAATTTAGTATTGTGTTCAAAACTATCTGGCTTGTTCTGTTTCTCCTACATGCCTCTTTTAGGGCATACACAAAATTTATTATCTGTGAGACAATGCCTCATCTATCTTTCCAAATTTCTGGAAACATTTTGACAATCAGTACTACTTAGGATTAAGAAGTAAAAAATTACAAAGACATACCCAGCATGGCGCCCAAATGATTCCATCGTGGCCAACTTCAAACAAAATGAAGTTCTGATTCTCACATACCGTATCCTCAATACCCCCAGCTACCTAAAGTAAAGGTGCCTATTCTAACACAGGAGCCCTCAAACATGAAAATATCTTAGAGGAGGACACTTAAGCACCCATGGAGTATTAGTGAGATGAAAGGCCACATGTGACAAAGCCCAGAACTACACTGCCATATATGATTAGGCATTTCAAGACTGAGTAACTGGGGACTGGGGAATGACTTGGTAGATAGAATGCTAGCTGTGCAAGCATGAGAACCTCAGTTCAGATCCCCAGTTATTATTTAAAATGCTGGACAGGGGATGGAGAGACGGCTCAGAGGTTAAGAGCACTGATTACTTTTCCAAAGGAACTCAGTTCACTTTCAGCAACCACATGGTGGCTCACAACCATTTATAATGAGATCTGGTGTCCTCATCTGTCCTGCAAGTATATAAGCATGCAGGCAGAACACTGTATACACAGTAAATAAATAAATCTTTAAAATAAAGTAAAATGCCGGACAAAGTGGTAAGTGTCTACATTCTCAGTGCTGGGAGGCAAAAACAGCAGGATCCTGAGTGTCTGCTGACCAGCCAGTTTAGCCAATTGTTCCAGGTTCCTTGGGAGACAATGGTGTCCAGACAAGCTAGTGAACCTGATCAACGCATACTCCTTCCCTGATAGCTGAGAGTGATCATGACGTAAGTATGTATTTTTCATACCAGGTCTTGCCATATAGTCCAAGTCGGCCTTGCTGCCTCAGCCCCCTCGGCACTGGGATACAGGCACACACCATGCTTGGCTCATTCTACTTATTCTTTATGACTGCTAAGACTATCCATGTACTAGAGCATATATTTTATTATCTAATGTTCTATGATAGATGTGTAATGTTTTAACAGTAAAACAGCTATACAGAAAGGTATGTTAAGATGACAAAGAATAACTGAGGTGTTGTGTTATTCTAAATCAGCACAACAAGGGGCCGGAGAGATGGCTCACCAGTTAAGAGCACTGACTGCTCTTTCAGAGATCCTGGGTTCAATTCCCAGCAACCAACAGAGCAGCTCATTACTGTCTGTAACTATTGTTCCAGGGGATTCGACAACCTCTACACAGACATAAATGTAGTCAAACACCAATGTACATAACATAAAAATAAACTAATAGAAAAAAATTTTTTTTTAAAAATTAGCGTAACAAGAATGTTATTTTTTTATACTTCAAGTACTGCCTGGCTCAAAAGACCTTTTCTTAAAAAAAAAAAAAAGTTATATTTGAAAGGAAATAAAATTAAGTCACTTAGATGTAAGACAGAATGAAGAGAAACAGGACAAATAAACCCTGTGTCAAAAGGACTATGAGATACAAAAGGCCACCCAGAATCTCTGGATAATCTGAAGACTGAAATCTGAAAATCAACAGGAAACAAACCTTTAGATCAACTTATCTGAGGGCTTGTTTTTGGGGCATGTTTTTAAAAAAAAAAAAAAACTTTTTAAAGGGAAAAATATCTAGTGCTTCAAATAAAACAATGGGCTCAAACAGTGCTTCTTAAACAACCAAATTTTTAGGCTATACACTCTAAATAAGATAAAAATGAATAAAATTAAATACCTTTTGTTTTCTTTGGAACTTTCACTGAAGGAGGAGAAAACAAAGGCTCAGTGTTGGGCTCAGAGAGTTCCGTCAACAACATGGTCTTTCTAGACCTAGTCCTTGTGCTCTGGGAAGATTTAGTCACAGCAGCCGTGGCAAGCAAGCTTCCTTCTAGGCCTGCAGGCTTTCTGTGGGCTGTGTCATCTGCCAAGTCTGATATTCCTTTTGGGCGCTCATCTGCGGTCTTTGTACGTTTTTTCTTAGAAGTCATCACTATGGCAGCTTCCTCATTTGGCACTAAAATGGATTTTTCTAAAGCACTTACATTTCTAGTTGGGGTATTTCGTGTAGATCTTCGGACACTGGGACTGTCTTTCTTCTGGGGACTTGTTTTAGCAGCTTCTGGTGGAACTATTTTCCTTGGCCTCCCACATTTCCTAGGTGTGGCAGGCACAGCAAATCCTGCTGGAAGAGGCAACTGGGAGGAATCAGGCTTAGGCTCCTCTAACACACTAACTTCTTTCTCTCGGGCCCTTTTGCGTTTTAGAGGCAGTTGCTGGTCACTGGGTTCCTCATCTTGTTTATGTTCCGTATTTTGAGAATCTTCTAAATTAGCACTCCTCAGCTTTCTGCTAGTTCTACCACGACTTGCTGTTTTACTAACTTTTAGATCATTAACAATTTCTGCACTTTGCTCACTTTCTACAGATTTCTTAAATCTTCTAGGAGTCCCTTTTCTAAGAGAGGAAAGCCTGCCTTCTGTTCTAGAAGGTGTTTCTTCAGTTGCTGGCTCCGGCTCCACAGCAGCAGAGCCTGCCAGTGCACCCTGGCTGACTTCCTTTTTCTTCCTTCCTCTCCTACGAGGGGGAGGACTCTGAACTGTCAGCTGGTTCTCAGGTGCTCCTTTTATATCAGAACAGGTATTTTCAGAAGACTCATGAATTTCTTTTATTTTTCTAGTTTTCTTCTTGGGAGTAGCAGTTGCTGAGGACTCCTGTTCTGTTGTGACGTTCAGGGTTAGGGCGTGCTGCCTTCTTGTGCGGGTTCTAGCAGAAACCACGTCATCACCCAGACTGGTATTTACAGTCTTTGCGCTGGCTTCTTGAACAGTCTTCAGTGTAGATTTTGTTATCCTGGAGGAATGTGTAACCTTTGGGCTTATTAATGCTTTGTCTTCATGAACAACCTGATCTGCTGCTGATGAAGTTGCTTCTTTACTTCTTGTGTCTTTAATTACATCCAACAAATTTTCTGCAATTGCCACTTTAATTGGTTCAGGGACATAGGGTAAAGTCTCTACTTTGTGGGATTCTTGGTCACCAGGTACAACAGATGGCAAATTGGTAACATGCTCTTGTTTATCGGGTTCCACTTGGGACACAGGTTTTTCCTTGGATGCTTTCAATAACATGTTAGGTGCTGCAGAGTCACTTGCCTCAACTTCTCCTTCTTCACCTTCCAATATCAAGGTAAAGTTACTCTGAGCCACAAAAAGTTCCCCATCTACTTCAGCGATGTCACATTCAGTGGAGTCTTTATCATCAGGCAAGTCACAGAACTGCTGCTCAATAGTGTCAACATTACACTGAAGTCTATGCGTTCCTGAGGGATACAACTCGCTAAATGTTAGATTCTTGGTCTCCTCTTCTGAATTTTGAACAAGTTTTTCCCGTCCAATTAGCTAAAATGAATTAAAGATAAGAAACTAGTTAACAAATTACAAAATACATTTTGACCTAAAGCACACAGGATTTTAATGACCATCTCGCTCTTTGTGTATCTTTTTAAAAATACAAACTAGACTTGACTTATGGAATATGCTAATGTTTACTTCATGAAATAGCCATTTAAGAAATGAAACCAGTTAAAGTAACTACACAGAAAAAAGACACTTGAGATTATGGTTGGAATTAAACTAGAAATCCCATATTTCCTTAGCTAAAAAGATAGTATTAACAAAATCTTGAAAATCATTATGCTAACAATTCTAAAATTAAAGACTTGTTTTTTAATCCAAGAAAAAACTTAATCAGAGAAAAGGAAATAACCCCAAACAATAATTCCCAAATTACCTAACTATGCACACTTTTCTAAACAGCATGATCCCCATAAGGTTGAAGAACAATTCACCTACATAAGCTCCCTTGGGCTAGACTCAATCTTCTTCCCTTTGCTGGGGCTGCATAAACCATGAAATTCCTAAGGCTTTCAAGTTCAGTACCTCTCTTGCAAGGGTTTGGTGGAAGAAGGAATGGTCCTTGCATTTACCTTTTGGTAAGGGAAGGGGAGAAAAAGGAGGAGGTAGAAAGTAACAGAGAGATCGCCTGACCAAGAAGGTAGACATCATCACCCACCTAGACAAAGACATTTTCCCACTCCCCAAATAGTGAGCTCATAGGCTGGACACAACTCAGAAATGAGGAGTCCCCAGGACTTGTCCCAGTTTTGTTAGCCTCCGAACTGAAGGAAATTTAATTCCATTTATTTCAGGGAGATGAATTTATAAATTAGTAAACTCCTCAAGTTCCATACAATTAGATTTTCATGACTAATTAGAATGCTTAGAAGAATCGGCTTTTAATTTTAAATTCATTTACTGACAGCGAAAGAGACTTGATAAAATTTTAGGAAAACAAAGTTCTATCAAGTACTAAAAGAAACCCTCTCTGGTGTCTTTCTCCCACAGATATGCAGGGAGATCCTGTTTCATTATATTCACTTAACACATATGGAGTATAAATGTCTCAAGTAGTTATTATGTTTACTGAAAGCTAAAAAAAACAAAAAACAAAAAACCCCAAAACAAAACCAAACCAGAATCAACTTTCCATTTACAGCAAATGAGCAAAAAAGTAAACTCCTACGTTGTGGCTTAATATAATCTTTCGGTTTTTTTCATAAAAATCAACCTCTTAAAAGTTTGTGTTTTTATATCCCAAACATAATTATATGCTTATACTTATTTTTTGAGAGTTTTATGTTGTTTTCAAATGAATACATTACATTTAAATGGTCATCTTTAAAAGCCCAACTATACTAAAACTTATAAAGCATTAAAAAATTAATATTTTTACATGAATTTCTTGAGTATCAGGAGGGCTGGCAGAAACTTGAGGCTTTTCTTCTGATAAGCCAACATTCTCTTCAAGTACATCAGCTTCTATCTTATGATCTTCTTTTGGGTTTAATGTAAGTTTCTGGTCAAGGCTACATTCAGAGATAACAGGGCACTTAGAGGAGTTGGGCCCAGAGCTTTCACCATCTTCAACTATGTTAACAAGAGCTGGAAAAACAAAACAAAATAAAACAGAGTAACTTCTTATATTTCAAAACAAAAAACCTGACTCATATAATTCAGGAAGGAATGGATTACCCAGAGCTGAGAGTATTTTCTTAGTAAGCTGCCAGAAGGTTTGTACTGTCTCAAAGAGGACGATCTCTCTGCGGCCCAGTATCAGATGAAACACTATGTGCACGCAGCCCACAAAGGCACACGGGGGAGATAAACTTCACACCTGAACCACACTGGCTTTTCAGAACTGGAATACAATTCTTGCCATCACTGTCAAAGTTTACCATGATAACTAACTACTCTAAGGGGACTCAGACTTCAGACGTCTTCTTGGACACCTCATAATTTTATGGCCCACTTAAAAAGGATATCCCTTTCGGTTTTCTTTTTGTCTAAGTGTTACATTACTATGAGGGTTGGCATTTGTGAATGACACAAAACACAATATCCTCAAGGGGGCAAAAGATGTCTATGTTTAGCCTAATTAAATATGCCTATACTTCTTATGGGGCTTGTATTCCTAGAATGTAAATATTAGTACAATGAGAGATGATTTATACCTGTGTTTGACACTATAACACACCTCTCCATCAATACACCAAACTATGTTTAACCAAGAAAAATGACACCCACTGAAGGGGAAAAAAAAGTCAATAACTGACAAAAATATTGTGATCAAATGTTTACCAAAAACTAGTTTATCACATTGCAGAACACCCTTACTCAATGGCAGGATACATACAGTACCCAAGGACAGAAAAACATCCTGTCCTTATTACTGACATGGAAAAAAAAAAGTCTTAAATATTTTAAATTTAAATGTTTTTTAAAAATAAAATATTGATTAAGTACTGATGATGTAATCATATTTATAATAGCAGGTATTTTACATGAAAATAGTATTTATCAGAGAAAAGATACCTAGGAGTAGCTTAGTCTTTCAATTAAGTACAGACCTGAGTTATGAACCCAAAACAGTCTCATTCAGATCTGACCATTCTGTAGTTTCCTTACTATTTCCTCTTGCCAAAGCATAACAACAAAATCCAGGAAGAAGACCACTTAAATACCATCCTCACATTAAAATTTTGATGTTTAATATATTTGTTGATTTCCCTAAATAAGCTGATAATTTATTTTGCTATTCTTTTATGTTCCAAAGAAAAGCACACCCACAAAATTTATTGAGATTCCTATTCTTAGAGTCTCTTTTGATAGCTGATATCCTCAAAATACCTTTACTCCATGGAGGCTGACCAGAGGAGAAGAACAGAGAAAAGAAAAATCTAATAATATTTTAAAGTACTGATTCAAAAAACTAAATGATACATACAATCATTGTGGTCTGTTCTAAGATTGGAGGTTCGGCTTTCAATAGACACCATTTCATCCAGAACCGATGCCTTAGGTCTTGAGGTTGGGGGTTTCCTTGAGAAACAGAAATGCACACTTGAGTGTATGAGACTCCACCCTCTCCTCTCTACCTGCTACTTTGTTATGAAAACCAAACCCCAGAAACCACTAAGTTTTATAAAATGTACACGAGAATTAGAAACACTTGGTAGGCTCAGCATCAGCACTTTAATGCTAACTGGAAATACTATGATAAATGACCCAGAATGGACAACAAATGAAAGTAATTTATAAAATATCCTAACAGGGATCCATCCCTGGCTTTCCCCTAAGTCCCATCTAAAGCATGCTGGGTTTTAAAGATCGGACAAACACTACATTCCCAAGAGAGCAGTCTCTGAGTACACAAACATTTGCAAGTATTTGTGAGATTATCCTGATTAACAATATTTGTAGCAATGATGACTAATACCCAAAAACTGAATCTCCACAACCTACCCCATAAATAAGCTTGGCCAGGTGGTGTCTTTAATCCCAGCACTCTAGAGGCAGAGGCAGTTGGACCTCTGAGTTCAAGGCCAACTCTGGTCTACAGAGCCGGTTCCAGGACGGCCAGGACTATACAAAGAAACCCTACCTCAGAAAAACCAGAACAAACCAACCAATCAACCTAGCTTGCCAAAAACTGATATTCACCTGGATTCTCATTGAAACCAACTCTCTCCCACCCCCTTTTTTGGTTTTTCGAGATAGGATTTCTCTGTGTAGCCTTGGCTGTCCTGGACTGGCTTTGTAGACCAGGCTGACCTTCAACTCATAGTGATCTGCCTGCCTCTGCCTCGAGTGCTGAGATTAAAGGTGTGCACCACCACCTCAACTTTTTTTTCTTAACAACTGTTTTTTTTTGATTACTGCAACTGCCCATCAAACCTACAGAAATAAGTAACATTAAGTTTTTTTGTAAGATAAAAAAATTACAAAAGGAAAATCCTTTATTTCTCCTATTCTTTTTGTTTAAGTCCTGGAAGATTCCAATCATTCAATTCTTATTCTAAGCAAAAATATGTGACTCAGTTTGATAGAGGTGACAATCCAAGTTTCGTAGATTGTTTTTTTTCTAGACAGGGTTTTCTGTGAAGCCTTGGTTACCCTGGACTCACTTTGTAGATCAGGCTGACCTTGAACTCACAATGATCTGCCTGCCTCTGCCTCCCGAGTGCTGAGATTAAAGGCCTGTGCCACTATGCCCGGTACACTTTTGGGTCTTCTATTACACCCAAATAAAGAATAAACTGTCTTAGGTGAGGACACAGCCCGGAGGGCACCGGGAACGTAACAATTGTACCTTCTGTATGTTCCCTTTTGTGTGTGTATGTGTGCATGTGGAAGCTAACTTCAGATGATCCAGTCTCTCATTAAACTTGGAGCTCAGTGACTGACTGATCTGGGAACCAGCAAAGCCTTGGGATCCTCTTGTCTATGTGTCTAGAACCAGTATGTGTGTGGCGCGCGCGCACACCCACACCCACGCTGGTAACAGAACATAGGTTCTTAAATGACAGGCCACCTCTCCAGCCCCAACCTACTTTTAAAATGTCTGTTTGTGGGTGGGCACGTGAGGATGTCTGAGGAGGATGGAGGCATCAGACCCCCTGTAGTTGGTGTTATTGGCAGTTTTGCGCTAACTGCTGCGAGTGCTTACAATTGAATTTGAGTCCTTTAGAGGAGCAGCATACCCTCTTAACCAACAAGTTATATATCTCTAACCTCTTCATTTGTTCCCATAAACTTACCCTTCACAGACTGATGACACACAAAGAGAAGCTTCAACTCTTTGAAGAGGGCTTAAGCGATTGAATTCTGAAACTCCTTCCGCTGCAACTTCTACTGTGCCTGTGAGCCATACACACAAGGCCATGTTAAACGTCTTACCATCAGTCTTTAAAATACCCCCCCCCCATTTCTGTCTGACACTGCTTAATATTGTAGAAATAACTAATAAAGACACTTCTATGCACATTCTTATCTAACAGTGCTCATTTAAGCATTTTAGTGGTGTGCAGCACATTAAACAAGAAAGCAGCACAAAAGTCTAGGCACATTTACTTATGAGCCAAATCCTAAAGTTCTTAGAACAATTATTGTCTATGGTTGGTAAAGACACCACAGTCTAAATAAATTTAGTCACCTGTTACAAAACCTTCATTCAGCCTAGGCCAAAACCACCAAAGTATCTACTTAAGGCACAATTTTTTTTGGTGGGGGTGGGGGTGGGGGGCTGTAAAGTCTCATACATCTCAACTATTATGCAGCTGAGGAGGACTTTGAACTTGGTTCTCAGGCTCCTACCTCTTAAGTGCTGGGACTGAACCCAGGGCACTTTGATGCAGGTTAGGCAAGCACTCTGTACCTTAAGCTACATCCACCCCCAGCAAAATGACAGATTTTTATTGTATGCATTTAGTTTCACAGATCTAAGGAAATACCAGTACCTTTCACAAACTTGCTCAAAAAATTTTAATAATGTAAAATAGGGATTCGATCCACCAATTCTAAGCCAAGTCTGTCTGATGCTAAATTGGACCCCATATCCCAGAAGAGTAAACTAAATTGCATTTTAAGTGTCTGTCAATATAAACCACACCTCTCTACAGGATGCACAGGTAAGTCCTCTTTCTACGCACTCACTAATGGTAGTAGCCAGCACATACCCTGGGAAGCAGAAGGTGATTTTCTAATAGAGTACATACTTTGACTCAAAACAAAACAAACAAACAAAAAAACCCTTTAAATAAACAAACTGCAATCCCCACCAAAGAAAAAACATTTTCAATAGAAAAAAGATCATTAGGACAACAGATCCATGGCTTGAGACCACTTATTATGGCAGTCATGTGATTACTTCAGAGGTGAGCAGAGAGAGCAAACTAACATTCCTGTCTTCTAGCAAACAGGCTGCTAGAAAAGTCTAATACTACAGGGCTCACCCAGTTTACCAAGTGGGCACTACTGCTACTTCTTACAGTTAACAGCCGTCTACAGCGCGGCACACCCTTCCCTAAACATGACTGCTGCTGTTTTCCAAATGTCATGGCTAAATAAAAAGGGAGCATATATAAGATCTCTTGTCATTAAAGGTCCCCACCCCCCTTTTTTTTGTCTTTTTGTTTTTGGAGACAGGGTTTCTCTGTGTAGCCTTGGCTGTCCTGGACTCACTTTGTAGACTAGGCTGGTCTCAAACTCAGAGATCGCCTGCCTGTGTCTCCTGAGCTCCTGAGTGCTGCGATTACAGGTGTGTGCCACAGCACCCAGCTCACATGCCATTTTCTTTTCTTTTTTTAAAAAAAAGATTTGTTTATTATGTATATAGTGTTCCACCTGCATTATGCCTGTAGACCAGAAGAGGGCACCAGATCCCAGTATAGATGGTTGTGAGCCACCATGTGGTTGCTGAGAATTGAACTCAGGACCTTTGGAAGAGCAGCCAGTGCTCTTACCCTCTGAGCCATCTCTCCAGCCCCACAAGCCATTTTCTTAATCTGAAATAAAACTTACATTGTCTAAGACCTAGTATACTGTGAGAAAAGAATTCTTTAGCCATGACACTTTGCTATGGTACAAACTACTCTCTTACAAATCTTACTGTGGACAACAATGACAACTTTGAATATGTACAGAGCTCCTCCCATTTGTTTCCCCACAGCTGAAGGAGTACCTTCTGACTTAAACAGATCTTTATCATTATGCTTCTCAGTCTGTAGAACTGAGTCAGTAGTTAATTCAGTGGAAGTGCTTGCTGGCGTAGGGGACACAAAAATGCCATCTTCAAAGTCTTCTGGTGAGGGGGCATCATGGTATTCTAAGGAGGTCTGGTCTGATCTGGCTGAAGCAGTGCTGTCTTCTTTGCTCACATCCAGTTTCTCCAGACTTTGTGAGTGGATATCCAGGGACTCTGCAGCCACTTTCTGATGGCCCTTTGCAGGGATATCCAGAGGAAAATACATATTTTTATCACTGGTCTTCATCCATTCAGTTTCTGCTGGGGGTGCACATTTATGGAAAGATGCACTAACAAATGCTTTTGTATTACGGTCATCTGCAGCCTGTGATTATGAAAAGAAAATTAAAGCACTGCAGTCCCATGCGATCCATCCTAATCATAACCACCCACCCTTTCCAACTTCGCAATTATATACTAAAACTTATTATTGTTAACATTTCTCTAAATAGTAACTTATCACTGATTAAAACAAAATACAATGTATAGGACAGGTGATACAAAAATTATCAAGTGGGTAGATTTCTATTAATAGTAACTAAAGTGGGACTACACAGACACCTTATCTATACATAACTGGGTAAGAAAAGCAACAAGATACTGGATGAAAACCAAACCATTAGGAGTTATATGTCTATATAGTGTCATTTCTGCCAACAAATACCCAAATATGTAACTTCTCAGGCCTCTTAAGAGCATAATAGTAAAACACACACACACACCCTTCCCTCCCCCACAAACTATTTTACTTTACCTATAGAAGATATATATTAGCTCGGCCCATGTTCTAAAGGTTTCTTTCAGGGCTATTTTGTTGTTTCAAGAATATCCACAAAATTGCATACAAAAAAATCTCAGTTATGTTAGTCAAACTTACTCGATCAGCCCAGTGTGTGCTCATGCCTTCTTCCATGAATGAAATCCTAGTTTCTTTAGATCTACAAGGTGGAGTGAGAGATCTTCCAGGTGACAGAGAAGGAGATGCTAAAGGTGTCGTTCGAAGACCAGACCTAAGGATGGATGGAGGAGTAAACTCGGCAAATCCAGAAGAAGTAGCTGACAGAGCCAAAGACTTCGCTTTCTACAATAAAGAGCAAAAAGAACCTTGTTATTAGTGTTTTTAAGTAAGTTATACAAGGGCAGACAGTAATTTCAAAGTGTATGCACTTCTACCTCCAAAAACCACAGAAAATTTTATCAGATTGGTAGGAAAATACAAAATTCAACTGCTTCTTGTTCAATTTACAAGACAAAAAGTATCTTTACAATCTTTCTAAAGGCCCTGACTGTCTCCTCTTTAAATAGTGTGACTCTTTAAGTAACACTTCTAAAATAAAGTGAGTAAAGTAGGTGAGAGAATCGCATATGACTAGAACCAATGTTCATGAATTATAGGAGGCTGAAGTAAATAATTCACTTTAGTGTTTTACAAATACGAAAGGATTACAAATTCAAGGCCATTAAGAGCTTTGCCATACTGTTCCAATCAGTCCCAGTCCAGCCTGGAATACTAGTGAGACCCCGCCTCAAAAAACCAAACTAAACAAAAACAAACAAACAAACAAACAAAAAACCCAAACCAAAACTCTAAAACAAAGGAGCCTAAGACACCATATGCAAAAATACTTGGAAAATGAAAAATGTATGTCAATTACTACTACTACCAGTCATCACAAGTGTGTATCTGTTCTCTTCCTAGTTAGTAATTTATCAACAACATGGAAGGAAAGCCATTTAAAGATCATTTGATAACAGTAGTTCAAAGTAAAACAAGTCAAAGTAAGCCCAAAATCAAAGTATTTGGGAAAAAACAACAACAACAACATAATGATCACCAGCAATGGTTATATACATATAAATAATATAATTACTAGAAACCTAAAAGTATTTAAAAAAGAACAACTTATGATAATTGTATACAGACTTGCATTAAAACACTGAATACCAGGAGTATAATGGAAACTGCTTAATTTGTCTGTGTGATGTGAAAAATGCTAATACCTTAGGACGCTAGACAAGTAATACTAACCTTAACTACAAGAGGAGTTTCAAGTAAAAGTAACTCTGAAGGCCTGGAAGTGTTCTGATGTGGCCTTTTTAACTGTGAACTTAATGGCAATGAACTGGATAGCAGACACAATGGAGATCTTGTAGGACTTTGCTGAATGAACTCCAAACATTGAGAAGGCTGGGGGATAGGATGAACAACCAAATCAAGCAATCTGTAATAAAACAGAAATAGATAAGAAAAAAAAAATTAGTAACTTAAAGAAGATATAAAGATTAAGTTCAAAACTCATAGCCAGGCACAGTGGTTACAAAGCAAATCCGGGACAGCCAAGGATACACAGAAAAACAAAACAAAAAACCCACAATTACTCATATTTGTGTGCTCACTATTAAACTCTATAACATGTAAATTTAATTTTAGGCAAGTTAATATAGCAAAACTGCCATCATTAGTTTAAAAAATCTGAAATTCTTGGGGCTGGAAAGATGGCTCAGTGGTTAAGAGCACTGACTGTTCTTCCTAGAGGTCCTGAGTTCAATTCCCAGCAACCATCTATAATGTGATCTGATGCCCTCTTCTGGCCTGTATATGCAGGCAGAGCACTACATACATAATAAAAAAAGGGCCGGGCTTGGTGGCGCACGCCTTTAATCCCAGCACTCAGGAGGCAGAGGCAGGCGGATCACTGTGAGTTCGAGGCCAGCCTGGTCTACAAAGCGAGTCCAGGACAGCCAAGGCTACACAGAGAGACCCTGTCTCGAAAAACCAATAAATAAATAAATAAATAAATAAATAAACAAATCTGAAATTCTTTAAAAAGCAAAAGAATTAGACTTGTAGACAACAATTTAAAAACGAAAGAATTCCAATTGCCCACCTTCAATTTACATGTGATTTAAATGTCCAGGTCATCTTCAAGGTCACACACCATAGGGTGGGCTACTCACACAGGCTGTTCTTACTATGTTTCAGTGACATATGTGTCAGGCCTAATCCTGTTGCCTTTGCCTTACAAGTACTAGGATTATATAGGCATATGCCATAACTCCTAATTTTTTGTGATAAAACCAGCATCATTGATGGGTGGTGGTGGTACATACCTTTATTAATCTCAGCATTAGAGAGGCAGAGGCAGGAAAGTTTTCTGAGGCCAGCCTGATCTTACAGAGTTAAATTACAGAACAGCTAGGACCAGAGGAGCCCTGTCTCAAAAAACAAACAAACAAACAAACAAAAAAACCCCAACCGACTCCCCACTCACCCCCCAAAGCATTTTACTTCCTCCAAAATGCAAGGGCAACTTCAGCTGAAAATGCTTAGACATGTGACCTGCTTTGCTGCTGCCAGAAATAAGAACCCTTAGGTGATGTATTTTCTTTGGGATCCTAGTCTTTACTTTCAACTTTTCACTGTTAGAGGGGACACCAAACTATTCCTCAGTGGGCAAATATTTGTAGAAACCATTCCCGTACCCCTGCCAGCATTTGGGAGGCAGAGGCAGAGGCAGGTGGATCTCTCTGTTCAAGGCCAGCCTGGTCTACAGAGCTAGTTCCAGGACAGCTGGGGCTGCAGAGGGAATCTCTGTCTTAAACACCCCCCCCCCCAAACAAAAAGTTACAAAGGAAATGCATCATACTAGGTCTTAGGATTCCCTCAACTTTTTTGGTGTACCAAGAAAGAATGGACTTTCTAGTATATAAACCAAACAAATGGAAGAAAACAACATGAAACCCTTTTGAGAACGTCAGAGTGGACTAATAGCACCTATGCAGTCCTACTTCTTCAAAAGATGGTCCATTGTGCATTTACTTTCTGTCCAAAAATGTAAATCAGTATGAAAAATACAGAAGTGGGGAATGTATCACAGCTTTCTGAGAAGGCACATAACCACAGTTAATAGGATCTCAGCTTTCCGAGTTAATACAGCTTTCTCATTACAATGGAGAGCTGAAACTCTTAGGTTCGGTTTTCCAGAGGATCTCACTGCCTCCTGCAGTGCTGCTAAGTTAAATGGACCAGTGCAGTGGCCTGTTGGAAACAATTACAACCGCTGGAAAAGACATCTCATGAGGCAATAGAAACCATCTAAGGAAACTCAGCCCCAAATTAAGTCCTTTCAAACTTTCAAAATATGCCCAATTATGAAAGCTCCAAACATCTTTGGTTTCAACTGTTTGTTATAAACTTATGCCAAGTGACTTGTTAGTATAAAAACTCGGTTTTAATTTGAATAAAATGAGTATAACTTCTGACAAAACAGCTAAAATTGTATTACTCAGAATAAAAATGTTAGTAACGATGGTGACTTATTTTCAATTACCCAATGTTCTTTTTCTTTCTTTTTTTTTTTTAAAGATTTCTTTATTATGCATACAATGTTGTATCTGCATGTATACCTACACACCAGAAGAGGGCACCAGATCTCATAAATGGATTGCTGTGAACTGAACTCAGGACCTCTGGAAGAACAGACAGTGCTCTTAACCTCTGAGCCATCTCTCCAGCCCCCAAATGTTCTTAAATATATACTTAAATCACAATTTCATTTTTAGTAAGACTTTAAGAACGAATTATTTAGGTAAGATAAAATATTACTACATCTAAGCAACACAAGACACTTTAGTAGGCCCAGAGGAAATCTTCACACAGTCAACCAAGATTTAGTAACTAGTTACAGAAACAACACTCTTTTAGAGGGCAACAAAGAAAAAGCCTGATAGTCAGTTTTCTTCGGGGTTTTAAGAGTTTGCTTATTTTCACCAGGCTTCATGTTAAGTAGACTAATAGCTGATTTATAACATCTTAAAATGACTATCCTCCCAAACTATAACAGAAAGTACCCACATTTTTACTTAAGAATTTAAAATAGTTTAAGTAAAAGACAATTACAGTTTTCTTCAAAACAATGCAAGAAAGTCTCACCTGGAAAGTCTCTGGGATGCTTTTGAAATTGGTGTTCCAACAAATGCCTCAGGAAGCTCTGGATGTGGGAACTGATGTGCTATAGGAGGTGGTTGTTCTGTTTTAGGACTACAAAAAAAAATCAATATTAAATTATTTTTCATATGGGTTACTGGCAAAATAGATTAGATAAACAACGTTCACTTTTCATTCTGTATGTCTCTGCACTATTTCCAAATAACAATAAAAACAATCACTTGAAAATGTGAAATGGTGCCAGAAAGAAGGCACAGCAGGTAAACCTGTCCCAAGGGACCAAGTTCAACCTCCAGAACCCACATGGTATAGAGAACTGACTCTGATCTCATCCACACGTGCACACAAATAAGAAAAAGTAAAATGTAAACTGAATGACAAAATAATCCCTTTTTAATACACTAACTTGAAGTTTTCTTTTTTTCTCTCTTTTTTCCTTTTTTTGGTTTTTTGAGACAGGTTCTCTATGTGTAGCCTTGGCTGTCCTGGACTCGCTTTGTAGACCAGGCCTGCCTCTGCCTCCTGAGTGCTGGGACTAAAGGGGTGCACCACCATGCTCGGCCCTAAGTTTTCATTTAAAAAAAGATTTATTATACATACAACATTTTGCCTGAAAGTACACCTGAATGCCAGGATCTCATTATAGATGGTTGTGAGCCACCATGTGGGTGGAGGGATTGAACTCAGGACTTCTGGAAGAACAGCCAGTGCACTTAAGCTCTGTGCCTGAAGTTTTCATTTTTTTATATTTAGTAATAAGTTTGCCAACAATGAGGGTGAGTTGATGGGAACATTGTTACTGTTCAGAAAACAGCACATGTAGCAGGTCTTTAAGAGATATTTTTAAAAAAAAACAAAACCAACCAACCAAACAAACAAAAACCAAGTATTTGTTGCCAGCCTGACACCTGAGTTTGATCCTGGGACCCATATGGTGGAAGGAGAGAACCGTATCTTGTGAATGATCCTGACTTCTACATGCGCTCTGGGACATGCATGCATTTCACCACACAGTACAAATTAAGTAAAATGTAATTAGGTAAAGGTAATTAAAACAATACCTATTGTAAAGTGAGACGCCATTTCTAGGTTCATGACTCGCCCACACCTCTCCAATTTTAGACAACACATTATTGATGAAAGTAGATCTTGTTAACACTGTTCCAGTTACGGCTTTCTTTGGAAATGCTGATAATGGTTTGGGTCTAGAAACTGAAAAATAAAGAATACAGGACTTAGTTGCACCTCTAACAAGGTTTTTATACAAGAAAAAAGAGAAATGTGACTGTGTAACACAAGGAAATGATGGTGATGACTTCAGGAAGGGAATTGCTCGTTATCTTTTCTCACCCAAGTGCAAGCGTTCTGCAACAAAATCTCACCTTCTTGAAAAACTGGTGATGCTGACAGATGGTAAGGCTTAGCTCGTTCAACGGCTAATTTTCTCTGGACTCTAGGTAGGATTTTCCCATACTGGTCTAATATAGAATTTCGAGTCACTGATCTTTCACGCAAACGAGGGTCCCGATCACTCTATTGAACATATGATATAAAATTTTAATCTTCATAATTTTAGGTGTTGCTACATATTTATCACTGAAATTGTAATTATGAATGTCCTATAGTATCTTCCTTCTATCTATATTTCTCCAGCTCAGACTTCATGTACCTCCTGAACTGTGTACATATTTATACATTCCAAATATCTACTACCAAGCTTTGGTATTTCACAACTAATGCAAACAATGTAACATGCTTTATGCTCCTTTCATGTGTGGGGAGTGGAGGAAGCCCTTAGCATGTTAAGCTCTGTGTGAATGTGTTGTTGACATGGCCACGGCCATGGGATATTTATGGCCTAAAGACTGTTCCTATCAAAACTAAGTAAATCTGTTTTCCTTAATCCTTAATTGTCCCAGTGTTTCAGTCAGGTCTATCCCTGGAGATGTGCTGGATATGGCATCCAGACAGACAAGCTCCCAAATACCATTTTACAGATCACGGCTCAGAGGGTGTCCTCTATGCACACAACAAGCGACGAGTCAGTGTACTCTCTGAAGTTCAGCATGCTGTGTCCTACACAACTCCTACTCTGCTGCAGTCTTCCTTTTCCTCAGAACACAATGGCACATACAAAATAATCTAAGTACTAATACCCTGTTCCCAAGAATGACCACACCAATGTGGATTCTCCAAGTTCAAGACCATGTAAAGCAAAATGACTATTAAAGTATAAGTTCTTTCTTTCTTTATTATTTTATTTTATTTTATTTTGTTTTGTTTTTCGAGACAGGGTCTCTCTGTGTAGACTTGGCCGTCCTGGACTCACTTGTAGACCAGGCTGGCCTCGAACTCACAGCGATCCGCCTGCCTCTGCCTCCCGAGTGCTAGGATCAAAGGCGTGCGCCACCACGCCCGGCCATAAGTTCTTATAATATAAGTAAAAAGGGTTTCAGTTTTCCTTATTCTCATTTTACACGATGCGACAACTTTAATCATACCGTGAGAATATTCTTCAGAGTCTGGTTTAGTTTCAAGGCAGAAATATAATTGGCACGCTGTAGATGGTGAACTAGAAGGAATTCATGATTCTGAACACTGGTACTGGACTGTAAAAATTTCACTAAACATTCCTAGGAAGAACAAAAGAGATTTGTAAACTATGAGTTTATTACCCTAAATTTCTTTAAGTTTACCCTGCTCAGTAATTACCTGCTCAGTGTCTGTAAATGGCAGCTTCAGTAAATCCTCCATTAAGCCCATCTCCTGACAAACCTCATAAGCATGCTTTAATAATTCTTCTATATTCATTCTGTTTGAGTTCTGTCGAAGTAAGTTCCAGGCCTCAACCATGCATCTGAAATTAACACCAAAGTTTCAAAAAGCTATGTAATGTGGAAAATTCACCTATTTATTGAATCTCAAAGACAATTTTCATATGCCACTTAAAAAAACTTGAAATTTTTATCGAGTACTGATACACAATGAATATTGCTAATGTTAAAAAGACAACTGGGCATCTCCCTCCCTCCCCTACCCTCAAGACAGGGTTTTACTATGTAGCTCTGACTATCCTGGAATTCACTATGTAGACCAGGTTGGCCTCGAACTCACAGACTTCTTCCTGCCTATGCATTTCCAGTGCTGGAATAAAGCTATGTTCCACTAAGCCTGGCTACAATTGGACACCTCAATTTTAAGCAGCTTTCCAATATTTAAATGTTACGTAGTAGAAAACAAAGTAGAAGCTGACAAGGTGGCAAAATCTTAAAGTGGCCTGAAAAGAACTGAAGGGTTGTGTGGTATGACAGGGAAAAGTTAGTGTACATCTGAGGGGAGCATAGCTTAGTAGTACATGATTCTGACTGATCTAAACAGCAGTTGAAGATATCAAGCACCAACTCTGAACTGTTCTGTGAGAAGTTATATCATTTGGCCGGTTGTGGTGGCCCACACCTTTAATTCCAGCACTCTGAGAGGCCGAGGCAGGTGGATCCACTGTGAGTTCGAGTCCAGCCTGGTCTGCAAAGTGAGTCCAGGTCAACCAAGGCTACCCAGAGAAACCCTGTCTCGAAAAACTTAGAAGAAAGAAAGAAGAGTCTCCCACCACCAGTCTTGGCTTCTGTGCACGTTGGCAGTGATAAAATCTGTGTCTGTGGAGATTTGAGTAAGAATGTCTCCCACAGACTCATGTATTAACATTTGGTCACTAGTTGGTGACCCTGTTTGGGGAGGTCTAGAAGGTGTGGCCTTGCTGGAAGAAGTAGGTTTGCAGCCTTGAGCTGTCATTCTCAGTGCTTACTCTCTACTTCATGCTTATGGTAAAAATATGAATTCTTAGCCTTGTGCTTCAGCCACCATAACTCCCTGCCATGGTGACTCTCTCTATTGGTTGTTATGGTCATGGTGTTTTATCACAGTAACATAACTCAATTCAGTGTTCAACTCAGATCCCATCGACAGACTTAGAGATTTACTCGTTTAATTATGAAAACTAAAATTATCTACATAAACACCAGCAAAACAATTATGGGCTGGGGGTGAGGGATTAGCACAGTTGGCAGAGCGCTTGTCTATCTAATATGAACACTTCCTGGGTTTGACCGACAGTACCATGTAAGCTAGCACGGAAGCTGGAATTGCTCCATCTGAGAGGGAGAAGCTTGGCCACGTACATAGGAAGTTATAGGACAGCCTGGGCTACATGAGATCCTTGTTTGACAAGCCTAGAGGAAGGAAGACTGGAAAAGGTCCACAGAGCATAAACAGAAGGTTGGTAGAATTGCAATAACTACTCATGACGGTGGTTACTGTGTAAGTAAACACAGCTGGGCTGGAAGTATATTCAGAGAGGCAATGCTTGCCAACCAAACGTAAGGTCCTGGATTTGTTCACAACAGTATGAAAGAACCGTAATAGACAACAAGATGCTAAAGCCATTAAAATGTTAAAGTCTTGCTTGCCTAATATTTAAAACATAAGAAATCAACAGTGTTGAAAAGAACATACATTCAATACCAAATCAGGCAACTTAGCTTAGTTTTCTGAGTAATTTTTCAAAACTTATTTTCATGTGTGTGTGCACCTGTGTGAGTTATGTGCACCATATATGTGTACAAGCCCATGGAGAGAAGAAGAGGGCACTGGATCTTCTGTAACTGGGTTATAACAAGGGGTGTGAGCTGATGTGGCTACTGAGAACTGAACTCAGGTATAAGCATTTTAAATCACTGACAGATGAGTTACCTCTCATCCTTCTGAGTAACTTATCAAATAGAGCAGGAAAAGGTCACTGAGGGCACACAAAGATTAAAACTACACAACAAGTGGCCTAATGTCTGGGACAGTATTGACAGCTTATCTGTTAATAAAGAAAATACTAACTACTTAGCAGTGTTAAGTTATAAGTTACCATGTGAATTATTTTACACAACTGTAACAGAAGTAACATATTGACGAATTGAACTCTACTTATAAATTAATTTAAAGAACAGGGAAAAGAAAAACTCAATGGCAAGTTAAGGTAATGTAGAGCATGTGGATTTATATTTTTATATCTATAACAAGAAGCTAAAATTCAGATAATCATTCAACCTGAGCTACAGAATAAGGGAGAATAATTCTACTGAACGTGAGAAGAGAAACAGGAGGAAACAACAGCTAACAGCTACACAAAAGGGATTTTCACTTCTATTGTACCTGTAAGAATTAAAGCTAAACAAGCCACAGGTAATGCTAACAGCTAGTCACCTAATTAGTATGCATTGTGGTACATACACAAATACAAATCGTAAAATTGAAAACTAAAAGCAAACATTTTAAACAAAGAAGGGGTAGTAGAGGTCAGAGGTGGGAGTCTAGCTACAAAGTCTAGTGAATGGAGACAATAAAGGCCATCAATCACTACTATCATTTGCTAATCAATTACCGCTCTGCAAACAGGTGTAGTGACATCTATGCACTTAACCCTCACATAATTCAAGTGGGCATTACTCTGATGAAATACCTCAAGAGAGGGATGATTGATTAAATAACTGGAATGAGCTAATGGTGATGAAGCTATAATATATAAATGCAAGTTTATTGGAAGCAACAGGGGGAGGGGAAGGGAAGGAGAGATGGCAGGGAGATGGGAAAAAGAGCAAAGGTGCAGTGGAACCAAAATGTCTGGTTCCACAAAGAGAGTCTCTGGGAAGGGGGCAGCCCCACCCCAAGGTAGGGGCAGGGCATGCCAGGCATGTCCTACCGCAGGACTGAACAGAGATGAACTGCATTTTACAAAGTGGTTAGCTTAACCTCTCAAATGCTGGAGTGACAAATAGGCAAAAGAAGGTGGCAATGGTTTTTTTTTTGTTTTGTTTTTTTCGACACAAGGTTTCTCCGTGCAGCCTTAGCTGTCCTGGACTTGCTTCGTAGACCAGGCTGGCCTCAAACTCAGAGATCCACCAGCCTCTGTCTCCCAAGTGCTGGGATTAAAGGCGTGTACCACCATGCCTGGTCAAAGTGGTAATGTTTATAAAGTTAAAATCTATTGAAGCCCAAAGATTATCCTCTTAAAACCTTTGTGGGTGGCATGGTGGCACAAAACTGTGAGTTTAAGGCTAACCTGGTCTTCAAAGTGACTCCAGGACAGCCAGGGCTATACAGAGAAACCCTATCTTGAAAAACCGAACCAAAACAACAACAACAACAAAACAAAACAAAACCCATCACCCAAACAACCAACCAAAAACAAACAGCAAAACAAAACCCCAAAAACACCACCTTTGTCCTGCCAAATAGTTGTTCTAATGCCATTTCCCCTATTACTGCACAGATGTGTGTGCACACATGCTATGTGTGACTGTAGGTGGGTGCTGTGTGGAGGTCAAAACAAATGTGAAGTCACTTCTCTCCTCCTACCTCTATGTGGTTAGGGTTACCAGTCTTGCGCAACAGGCATTTTTTGCTGGCTTTAGCCACCTGGTTGGTCCCAGGAGCACTTTTAAAGATTCAGTCTAATTAATAAGTAGATCTTCAATATAAGGACTACTTCATTTATATGGGATAGTCTCAGAGAAGAGGTTATTGTTTGTATATTTGAAACACTGAAATATTTTCAGCTATTTTTAACTATGATTATGCAGTCATTGAGTCTTGAATACTAGAAAGATTACTATGTGACCTAGCCTTTTACATTATGTTCAGATTCCCCAAAAATAAGTTATGGCTCAAGGACACGGTGATTAAACACTTGGATAGAGATGGAAATACATGGGGAAAAGTAATGGTGTGCTTACGATTTTATGAATAACTCACTGTGCTTTGCTTTGGTGGTTACTCTATTCTTCTCAGGAATGAGAAGTATGGATCATGCTTAGGAATGGTTTCTTGCACAATGAAGTAAGTTAATAAAACTAAAGATACTTTCCCCTGAAGGAACTGTTTTTACTTTCAAAGAAAGCAATTATATTCAGTGACATAATGTTCAATTTTTTTTGGTCTTGTTTTCGAGATAGGGGTTTCTCTGTGTAGCCCTGGCTGTCATGGAACTCACTCTGTAGACCAGGCTCACCTCCAACTCAGAGATCTGCCTGCCTCTGCCTCCTGAGTGCTGGGGCTAAAGGCATGCACCACCACACCCAGCTACATTCTCCAACTTTTTAACAACATTCAAGTCACCCTTTATCTTGCATTTATGAAGCCAGTAACTGATGGTGGTAGTGGGGCTTGCTGGTAATGAAATCTCTATGGAATACCCAGTCATCTATAGCAAGAGAAAAACACCCAATGCTGACCTCTGGCTTGTACATGTTCACATATGTGGTATGCGCGCGCGCGCGCGCGCACACACACACACACACACACACATATATATATATATGTTATATACAAATTGTACACACAAGTATACAAATAAAAACAAAAGCTCTCTCTAGGGGGAAAACCATTTGCTCAAATCTGGCTTAAGCAATAAATATGAAATCTGCTCTCTTCTTAAGTCCACAACTAACAAACTGTTCATGTAGGAGACAGTGGCCAATGTTAGCCAAGCATGTTCTTTTCTTCAAAGTACCTGTTACTTATAACATCCTAGGTGAAAGGGTCCATGTATTTGTTGCATAAAGACATTAGGTAATGCAACCAATGTAAAATTCTGTCTTTCTGTTTGCTTGAGACAGGGTCGCATGTATGCAGGGCTGGCCTGCAGCCCATAAGTCTTCATTTTCTGAGTATTGCGATTACAGGTATATGCCACTCACCTGACTTTACATATATACACCATCTATTCCGTCAGTTCCATTTATTAACATGCGAGCAAAAGCTTCTACTTTTAAGAGATACTCACCTATTAAAAAGCAGAACAGTGAGGTGAAGGACGACGTCATTGCTACTGGACACTGTTGGCTTCATTGTCTGAAGGTAGCGGAGAGCCTGTTTGTGCTCTCCCTGACTCATAAAGCCTTCGATAATCTTTGAGTGCTGCCACGATGCAGGTTTTGCAGTAACTGGGTGAAACAGAAGGTCTAAACCATTCTGCAAAATGATGAAGTGATAAATGTAAGATTTAGACAAAGTAAATTGGCTTAAAAAAAAAGGCAAGTAGTATTAAAAAGAATCACAGAAATCAAAATTAAGTAAGTTTTTTTTCCTCTTTTTTTTTTTTTTTTTTTTTTTGTTTTTCGAGACAGGGTTTCTCTGTGTAGCCTTGGCTGTCCTGGACTCACTTTGTAGAGCAGGCTGGCCTTGAACTCACAGCGATCCGCCTGCCTCTGCCTCCCGAGTGCTGGGATTAAAGGCGTGCGCCACCACGCCCGGCCTTTAAATAAGTTTAAATGTAAGCTAAAAGAAGCTAAACTATGGTAAAGTTCTAAGAGGCAAAGCTATATTATATCTTTGAGGCCTCATATATAAAATTCTTCCCACACAAATTTCATTCCCATTATCAAACGTTGTCTTCTTTGGCTTGTATCAGAACCCAAACATATCTCTTAACATAACACATTCCCAACCATCTATCTGTATGGCCCCTTCTTTAAACAGCAAGTAACCTAAGGTTCTAAATGGTATTCTTGCTTGCTTGGGTGAGAGAGCAATAGTTAAAATGTGCCTCTAGGAAAAGACAACATCTATGCCAAGGTTAATCTCATCATACATCTTTCTGGTGTAGTTAACTTACAAAAGTTTATATTCCAAGCGAGCTACTTACCTCAATGTCATTATGATCTAGCAGCCAAAATCCTTGAACTAGCTTGACTTGGCCCCAAGAAATAGCAAAGGCAGTTGGGAAAGATTCAATGGGAGTATCCATTTTGTTTGGAAAGGAATACATAATATCAAGTAGCAAATAAATGGTCTTGGGGAGGGAAAGAATTAAGGACAATAAACAAAAGAAAAAAATCCTATATATACTTAGAATAGGGGGTTTAAGAAACCTACATCTACAAGACCATTAGGGATCTCAGCCATGGATATAGTTTACTAAACACAAGCAATGGGAATCCCACGGCAACTTTATTTATCCTCTTATTTTAATGCTACAACAAAAGAATGAACAAAAACACACCTTGTTCAAGAAAACAAACAGTAAATTCAGGTAACTTGTTTTAAAAAAGCTATAGATCAAATTCAAAGCTGGCAGCTTAAGCAAATGCATCAGTATCTTTTTTTTTCTTTTAAACATTTATTTATTTATTTATTATGTTTACAGTGTTCTGCCTGCAGGCCAGAAGAGAGAACCAGATCTCATTATAGATGGTTGTGAGCCACCATGTAGTTGCTGGGAATAGAACTCAGGACTTCTGGAAGAGCAGCCTGTGCTCTTAACCTCAGCCATCTCTCCAGCCCTTAAGTATCTTATAAATTATGAACAAACATTAGACTAAAAAGGCATTAGTACAAAACATTTTCAAAAAACAGGGCTCAAGATATGAAACTTGCTCTTTTCTGAAGTCCATACCTAACTCAAACTACTCCTACAAGAGACTATCCATCTTGTTAATATGATAAAAGGCACAGGGTTCAAATAATGACCAAGGTGTATCAAAGTAACTTTATACACTAGCTTATGTGTAGGTATATTGTGTATGGGTGTGTACCCATGTGCCTATAGGTGTGCTCACATGCATATGGAGGCCAGAAGTCAGATAGATGATAACTTACCAGATATTGCTCATACCTTACTATAATTTTTAAAGCCCCTCTCCCTGAACCTGGACCTGACCATCTGACTCAACTGGCTGGCCTGCAGAGCCCTAGACTCTATGTCTCTGCTTCCTTAACGCCACTGGCCATGGCTTAGCTGGGTGCTGGGGGTCTGACCTCAGGTCCTCATGCTTACATAACAAGCACTTTACCTCCAGCCCGAGTGAATTTTCAGGGCATTTATTTCAGCACATCAGTTAACTCCACTGAGCATGGCAGCTGCTACCAGCAAAACTGAATACTTTTATTTTCTCCTTCTAGTGCTGGAGACTTGCACCACCACTCACCTACTGACTTCCCTCACAATTGCCTGTCTCAGAGCAGCTGTTTTGAACACATTTAAGAATTTTATAAATGGCAAGATTACCCCAAAAATAAGCAGCCTAAAACAATAATTTTTATATACTTTTACATTTATCATCAGCCATCTGAGCCTGATCAACTAATTCTGGGTTAAGAATACACAGCTGGGCGTGGTGGCGCAAGCCTTTAATCCCAGCACTTGGGAGGTAGAGGCAGGTGCATCACTGTGAGTTCGAGGCCAACCTGGTCTACAAAGTGACCAGAGCAGCCAAGGCTACACAGAGAGAACCTGTCTCGAAAAACAAAAAACAAAAAAAAAAAAGGCAGTTAGACAGGGGGTAAACATTTCATGACACTGGGTTAGATACTTAAAGTCCTACTACTGGAATTTTATGATTTTTGTAATATATAAATACTTAATAAAAGTTTCAAGGATACAATAGCATGTTTGCTTGTTTCAGTAATGTTGTCTAGTAAATATATGTCAAGTAGTGCCTATAAAAGAAAAAGATAAAAACGTCAGTGCATTTTATAGTCTTTTTTTTTCATGTTCCATTTTCTCTACCCTGTGCCAGGCATGAAACTTCAGTTATGAATGCCTCTTCCTCTTCATTCAGACATCTGCCTGCCTCAGCCTCCTGAGTGCTGAGATCAAAGGTGTGCACCCCAACTCCCACCGCTGCCGGCCTTCCCATTCAGACTGATGTGATTCCATATTACTGTAACCTACGTGGATGCTAGCAGGAGGATATTTTCCTGTGCCTCCTTCATCCCGTTTCCACAACTTCTCAACTTGATCTCCTAGCTGAGAAACTAGTCCATCAATCATCAAGCAATCATGGTTCCACTTCCCTCTGCAATATGGGAAACATTAAAGGGTTAATAAATTGCATAATGTTAACTGTTGATATTAAAACAGCAAGCATAAAGTACTCAAAAACTATATAATTATCAAAAGACAGGTGAGAAGCAACTTCATTTAGTATCATGAGACTGCAGAAATAAAGTAGCACTGATCAGAAAAATACCCCCGGCGAAGGCTAAACACATGGAAAGAATGGGATCTAACCAGGAAAATACTGGTCTCTTTTTCACCGTTCTGAATTATCAGCAGCCACAGGTAGTAAAAATATTTGTTCCAACTCAGAGCTGAATCCTGATTTGTTCATTCAAAAATGCAGTATTGAGTACTTACAATGTGACAGGTATTACCCCTGCCTATTTCCTCACCTAATGTTTGTTATCAATAGCAGAAACAGCTTTTATTTATGGAAACTGTCCTATGAATCAGACATATAACAAGTGTCCTGCACACTTAACTTTTATATTTATATTTCAGCTTACAAACAAAGCTTCAGGAAATATAACAACCTTCCAAAGTACATGCTTACAAAATCAGGGCTATCAAAATTTAATATATGCCTAATTAGAAGCAAGAGTAGTGGTCCACACCTAGCATCTCAGCACATGAAGACTGAGGCAGGAGAATCAAGTTCAGCATTATACTTTGCTACAGCTAAGTTCTACACCCCCAGCCACTCACTGCCTCATGATACTACAAAACAAAGATTAAAGCTAAAACCCAATGTCCCAAGAAACAGTTATACTAAAGCATCATGAATCCCAAGCTCACAGTACATTATCATTACAACACATTCCCTGGAGCATCTGATCTAAGAAACCCAGAATCAGGTCTAGGACCCAAGCTACTCGGGCTTCTACAATTCTTTTACTCCAATTGGAGGAACACAATTCCAAGAGACAGGATTTGGTTCTAAATAATCTTTCTACCATAGGTCTTTTTTCAAAGCAACCAACTAAGCTACTTTTTTATACTGTTAAAATAACCAGTTCATGACATATTTATAGGTTTTTGATGACTAGAATCTTCTAATCTTTTTTTCCACAGAAGAGTTCCTGGGGGAGGAAGTATGATTCTACAAACTGCTCTGATAAACCACTCGTAAACATCGTTTCATTTAGGAAATATCAGCAGTGTGCTCTAGTTTAGAAACCCAGCGTCAGTTGGATGCTTTTTACTACTCTATTGCTCCTGCCAATCAGTGAGCATGGGGGACATTTCTATCTTCTCAATCTTCTTTAATGTCTTTCTTCAATGCCTTAAGAGTTTTTATCAGATAAGCCTTTCACTAGCTTGATTAGAGTACCCCAAGATGTTTTATGAGGCTACTGTGAAAGGTACTGTTTCCTCGGTTTCTTTCTCACTCCATTTGTCCTTTGTACATAGGAGGCCACTGATTTTTGTGCATTAACTTTGTACCTTGCTACTTTGGTGAATGTATTCATCATCTATAGAAGTTTCCTGGTGAAATTTTTAGGGTCACTATGTATGCTTCTGGATCATCTGCAAGGCCCTATGCTTAGCAGTAGATAGCTAACACGAACTCAATGGTATTTTTTTGTCTTGTAATGCTTTGTCAGCCCATTTTTTTCTTATCCTATAGTCTTTTGCTTTAGCTCTTTTTTAGATTTGCCTTTGCTTTTAATTTCCAAAAAGATACATTTTTAGGGGATTTCTATGTTTGTCAATGTGTGTTTTTCTTGTGGGCTTTTTTTTTTTTTAATTTGGGGGGGGCAGTGTTTGTTTTTATTTCACCTTTTCCCCCTAGATGCTTGTTTACTTTCTAATAAGAGAAAGCAAGAAAGGATTTGGTGCGTGGGGAAGATCTGGGGATATTGGGGGTTATATGGGGAAGATCGGGGGGGGGGGGGGGGGGAGGGTAGTAGGAGCTATACCAGAATACATTATATAAAAATTTAAATTAAATAAACGCATAGGCATTCGGTTAAATCAAACATTCTGGTAATAACGTCAGTTATGGCAACAGCTGACTGAGAAGCTCAACTAGTGATTTTTCAACACGAGAGTGAATACTGTAGTCGGGCTGCACTGTACCTGGGTGAACGTTCACACTTCTGCCGACGACTGGTATAGTAGTTCTGAATTACAGGATAGTTGTAGCGCAGCCTTGATAGCTGCAAAGCATCATCTGCAGGTTTTAATAAAGTTGGGAAAAGTTACCATTAGTGCCAAAATATCTCAAAATTTAAGGTTATAACAACTGATTTAACTGTAATTGTTTAATATATTTTTAGTCTTCCTAAAATTGATTGATTTTTTGTTTTTGTTTTTTTTTTTTGTGTGTGTGTGTTTTTGAGGCAAGATTTCTGTGTCACTGTCCTAGAACTTGCTCTGTAGACCAAGCCTGCCTCTGCCTCCCAAATGCTGGCTTTAATAAAGGCTTACACGACCACCACCTGGCCTAGTCTTGATAAAATTTAATCAATACAAGAACACACTTTTTTTTTTTTTGGTTTTTTAAGACAGAGTTTCTCTGTGTAGCCTTGGTTGTCCTGGGCTCACTTTGTAGACCAGACTGGCCTCGAACTCACAGAGATCCACCTGCCTCTGCCTCCCAAGTGCTGGGATTAAAGGCGTGCGCCACCACGCCCAGCTAAGAACACACTCTTTAAAAAAAAAAGGTATAAATTTGGGAGAGAGCGGGGGATGGATCTGGGAGGAGTTTAAGAAAGAACATGAGGTAAGTATGCTCAAAATGTGTTGTGTACACATATGAAATTCTCAAAGAATAAGTGTTTATTTATAAATACCTAACAATTAATTAAACAAATAATTATACAAGTAAGAAAAACAATCTCCCATGAAATTTTTAACAGGGATGCTGGGTGTGGGATTTTATAGTTTAGAAAGTACTCACATGGCATAAAAAAGAATTTAAAATAAATAATCTTCACCGTTTTCGTTTTGTTTTGTTTTTCAAGACAGGATCTCTCTGTGTTAGCCTTGGTTGTAATGAACTCGCTTTGTAGATCAGGCTGACCTCAAACTCACAGCGATCTGCCTGGCTCTGCCTCCTGAGTGCTGGGATTGAAGGCATGCACCACCATGTGGCCAATCTTCACCATTTGCTCAAGTAAGAATGTAAGTGTAATACCAACAGTTATACAAGCAGTAAACAGCAATCTCTAAGTAAAATCTACTGTACCTCCTAGAAACACAACAGCAGACTCTATAAAAGTCAATACCAAGAATTTCTCAAGTCGCTAATTCTCAGTATTTATATTACTAGATTAAAGGAACCAATTAATTTAATAACCATGTTAGTGCTGGGCATGGGGTGTACACTTTTAATCCTAGTATCCAGAGGCAGCCAGAGCTAAATAATGAAACCCTATCTGGAAAAAAAACTAAATAACTAAATAAATAACCATATTGGAGGGCATCACACAACCCAGGCATGTTGGGAAACGCCTTCAGTCCCAGCATCCAGGAGGAGGAGGTGGCAGGTGAAACTCTACGATTTTGGATCAGCTTGGTCTACATGAGTTTCATACCAGACTGGGATACACAGGGAGACCCTTTCTCAAAACAACAGGACTACTAAAGACATCAGTAAATTAAGTAATAAAAATCATAGTTCCATGGTGTAAGTTACAAGTAGTAACAATTTCAGAAGCCATGTTTCCTCAAATTTGCTCATTTTACATGTTAATCCAAAGAACACAGAGCCCCTGTGGAGTACTGATGATAGAAAGAGAGACTGAAGACTAGAAAACATAGAATGATGGCTCAGAACAGAACAGCAACATTGTGGAGTTAGGATGTTTCAGTAAATATTCTTATGTTAAATACTTTACCTAAGCCTTCAGGTAAAAGCCCAGAATGAGAGAACCACAGAACCATTTGTGCATATTGACAGATAAGTTGGGTAACCATATGCTTATTGCTCAAGTCCACCAGTCCTATAAAAAAGAATTAACATTGGTTGTATCTTTCAATTTATTGACCACAAATGACAAATCATAAGTCATCAAATGCATATATAATTTAGTTTGCATTTAGTATACTTTGAACTAAAGTAAGGTGAAGCAAATCTCGAAAACGTTAACATAACTCACTAAAATAGGCATCTTTATGCAAGCTGCAATGACCTGTTTTAGGCAAAATGCAATTAAAATAATTGTTCAAATTAGGCATTTAAATGAAATTGTACTTTTTTCTTTGTTCAAACAGCAAAATAAAACAAAACCAAAATACATGTTAACTTTGAATTTTAAATTCTAAGGCCACCAAGGTGGCTTAGTGAGTAAAGACACCTGTCAAAAAAAGTTAGCAGACCTAAGTTTAATCCCTAGAACACACACAAGTACTCAGAACCAATCAGAGCTGTCTTGTACCATCCACACAACATGGTGTGCGTGCACTTACATTCACATCTACCATACACATATAGACAAGCAAAAAGATTTTTTCCATTCAAGAAATAATTTCCTCTTCACACAATGACTCACCAAGTAAATAAAAACTGTAAGTGAGTTAAGTAAATTATAAAATACTCATTTGTATAAAATGCACACCTCTCTCAGTGATGCCCTGGGCCTCCATTGCAAAACAGCCTAAGACTGTATTCAGATTGCTAAGAAGCAAATGGCACTGCTGGATGGACTGTACGGTTTGTGGATCGATGAAACGACAGGAACCATCAAATAACGGCGCACCTTCCAAGGGTAACAAAATACAAGATTAGTTCCACACAGTGACTCAGAATCATTGTACACTTTCCTCAAGTCCCATTACTCTAAAGAATGACAGGCTTGGGCTGGAGAGATGGCTCAGCGGTTAAGGGCACTGACTGCTCTTCCAGAAGTCCTGAGTTCAATTCCCAGCAACCACATGGTGGCTCACAATCATCTGTAATAGGATCTGACACTCTCTTCTGGTGTACAAGAAGACAGAATACTCATATACATAAAACCCACAAATAAGTAAATCTTAAAACAAAAAACAAAACCCACTAGACCAGTGAGGTTCATCACAGCAAAGGTTACTAAGACCTTGTCTCCAACAAAAGTTCTGTGATTAAAATATCCATCAAGACTAGCTTTTAACTACTAAAAATTTGCCCTGAATCCAGATTTAATACTTACAAAGCCTGTCAAATTCTTCTTTTGTGAGAATCACCTTATTCCATGTCCATTCAAGAACAAATCGTAGATTAGCAGAGGAATTTGGTTGTTCTTATTTGTATTTATAAAAGGGAAAGGATAAAAAGAATGGTTACTAACTCCAAAATGAAAAGTGGCAACTTTGCAGGAGAAGCACCTTAGCCAAGTTCATGAATTTAACAACAGCGTCTACCAAATGCATCTTGGTGACCTCATCACAGGAGCAGCGCTGCCCGAGGAGCAAATTCTGAGTGAGGGTGTAGAGGGGGCAGAGAGCGACTATGATGAAGATAAATAAATACAAACTGGAAAGCAATCTTAAAACAACAACACCACCACCAGGCCTACAGTCTTTAAAAGTTGACTTTAGAAAATCTGCCAGATCATATAATATTTAAAAGATTCAAAAATATGATAGGCATGATGGCACATGCCTTTAATCCTAGCACTCAGACAAAACAAAAACTCCAAACAACTAAAAACACACAAATAATGCTGTATTTCCTCATTTCCCAGTAGCTATAAGACCACTCCTGGAATACTGATAGTTCTCAATTAGTATTAACCTTTGTAATCACAAAGTTTTTTTTTAGGTGAGCATCTTCTGTTTTCAAATAAAAGTTAAATGAGTAAGAAGCAAGATGCTTGCTTGCTTTCAAATGGCTCACAACAGATCATTAAGGGGCAGAGTATATGTGTTATGTGCATATACACATGTAAAGAACAAAAGAGATACACAATACTGTGACTGCATCTCCAGGGTCTTTGGCTGAATGGAAAAAGTGTGTAAAAGTAATACACTGCATGATTCAGTTTATGATATATGACGAAACTATAGCAGTAGAGAGATTAGCGCCAGGCACCGGGCAGAAGGGAGGAGGGTTTGGGGGCCATGTTCAGGGTCTTTGATGGGACACTGCACAAGGTGTTTGCTAGAGGCATCACTGGGGAGAGACTGATATAAAGCATACAGAGTCACTCTGTATTACGTATGCACTGCTATTTTATGTGAATTTAAAATAATCTCATTGAAAAGAGCTGAGCTAAACCATAAGCTCAAATTATAAGAATATAAATGTTTTACTTTTACAATGTGAAACTGTTACCTTCTATTATCCATGTTCTGATGTAACCAGTCAAAAGTCCCAAGGAACTTGTTTGAATTGCTGCTGACAATATAGCTTCTAACTGTTCTTCCTAAGCCACGTTAAAGAGAAAACAAAAAACAAAAACCAGTATGAAATCACAAGCTGTAAAAGGTTGGAAAATAGTTATGACCCCTGGACTGGCTACAGTCAGAGATAATAAGTACATGCCTGAAGTCCAGCAGTTGGAAGGTTAAGATGGGAGGATCACAAGTTTGAGGCCAACCTGGGCAAAACAGTGGGAAAAGCAAAGCACAGTAGTTACCCAGCATTGGTAAGGAGGTAGGAAAACTTGAAGACCCAGAAAAGACTTGTACAGCATGCCCAAAGAAGCTAACTAGACAGCTAAGGGAATCTCACGCTGTTTGCACTTTTATTGGTAGTACTGATGCCTGGGTCACAAGCACTCTCCAGTGAGCTACTCATCTTCAGTCCTCTTTTCAGAGTCTCAGGAAACTGTACAAGTAAGCCTTGCACAAATTCACTCTGTGGCCCAGCCCAACTTTGATCTTGGAACCTCAGTAACAACTAGGCTTACATACTTGCACTGCCATGCCCAGTTTTTGTGACTTTTTATAGGTATTTTGCTGACATGTATCTATGTGTACCATGTGTACACCTGGTGCCTGCAGCAGTCAAGAGGGTACTGGATGCCCCAGAACTTGAGTTACAGATGGTTGTGACCACCATATGGATCCTGGGAGCTGAACCAGGGTCCTCTGCAAGAGCAACTAGTGCTCTTAACCACTGAGCATCTCTCTAAGTTAGTGCGTGTGGAAGCCAGATCCCAAGACCACGGCTACTGATCCTGGAACATGAGAATACACAGTGAGTACAGCTCTACATTACCCGCTTTTGCAAAAAATATATTCAAAAGAAAGAAAGAATATAGTTAAAATCTCACTTGACTTAAACTGGAAGGCTGAATATCAATCAGTCTTGGTGAAAGGAAGCCAGCAACAAGACATCGATTATAGCTGTCAGGGATGACGTCATTGAGAGATGGTCCTGCTTTCTTTAAAAATGTCAAAGTCTGTAATAGAGAAATTAGTCCAACATCAGCCATCATCAATTCACACTTAAGAACTACCTTATACAACTTAAAATAAGAGCCTGAATAAACTGTACGATCAAATTAAAGGGTCTGCATATCATGCTATTATTCTTGCATGGTTCTCACGTCAGCTGTATTATTTCTGAGAAGAAGCAAGAAGGAGAAGCCCTCCCCAAGTCAGTACATACAAGGATGAGCAACAGTTGTGACATAGTCTTTAACCCTAGGACTTGGGGGCAGACAGATCTCTGTGAGCTCCAGAACAGCCACTGCTACCCCCTGAGACCCCCACCTCAAACATCCACTCAGAAGATGCCACAAAGGCACTAACCTATTTCACTTCTTCTTGGAGTTCAAGTAGATAGAATCTATATAAAGCTAAAAACATTACAATGCTTCATCCAGCAAGCTGTCATTAAAACAGGACATTAAGACACTAAGCCTAGCAGAAACTACTACTTAAGATGAGTTAGTTTTTACAAATACCATGAAAGTTTAAATCCATGAATCCTGTGCATTTTAGTATGTGACTTCAGCTACATTAACACACAAGCATCATGCTAATTCATACATACCTCCTTCTGAAATCCACTACAGGTTACATGGATAACTCCAGAGTTCAACAAACAAGTGGCATCTTAAAAAGAAAAAAGATTTTAAAATCTGAATTAAATGTTTATAGCCAAATTATTATATAGACTAAATTAGCTCCACTCTTAAACAAGCAAAAAAACAAAAACAAAAAAACAAGGATTCACTGTGTACTCCTGGTTGGCCTGTAACTCTATGAAAACCAGGCTGACCTTAAACTCTTAAGAGATCCTCTTGCCTCTACTGGGATTAAAGGAATGTGCCGTCACTGCCCAGCACTTATAAATTCTTTCCTTTTTTGTTTGTTTTTTATGTTTTGTTTTATGAGACAGGGTTTTGCTCTATAGCCTTGGCTGTCCTGGACTCGTAGAATAAGCTGGCCTCAAAACAGCGATCCACTTGCCTCTGCCTCCTCAAGTGCTGGGATTATAGGTGTGAACTACTACTATGCCTGGCTCAATTATAAATTTTTTTTCAATTATAAATTCTTTCTTTTCTTTTGGTTTCTTGAGGTAGTCTCTCTGTGCAGCCTTGGCTGCCCTGGATTCATTTTGTAGACCAGGCTGGTCTTGAACTCACAGGGATCCGCCTGCCTCTGCCTCCCGAGTGCCAATTATAAATTCTTAAGTATATTTTTTCATATATTTTCTTCATCATTAACATATTAACTGACATTTTCCTTAAAAATTCAGTAGTATTAATTTACAAACACATTCTAAATTTCTCATGTGCATATAAATAAGTGTATCAAAAAAGTAATGTAGGTTAAATGACAATGAGATAGGAACAAATGACACTACATATACACTAAACCAACATTATGAAAAATTTATGAAAATACATACCAAAATTAAAAGTACTTGGGCTAAAAAACTGCTCTGGAGGTGGATATGAAGGAGGAACCCCTCGACTTAAGCTTCGCTCATGCACTAGGATGTCCAAGATGTGATGTGGGGAGGTCCTACTCACAACTGAGTCTAATGACCACAGTGCAAAGTAAGAGCAATTATGCAGGGATTCTCCTGATCTAAAAGAAAAGTTAAAAAGGATTGAGACACTGATGAGCTATACATGACAATATCTGAAGAAGGAGGTGAGAAAACAAGAGTAATCATACCTTAATGAATCTGGCATCTGTGCATGATACCAACGATTTATGTCAAAAAGTCCTAAATACACAGAAGGCTTTCCCTGTCCATATATATTTACTTGCCAGGTAAAGACAGAAACACTAGTATCAGGGGATAGAGCTGCAAGGAAAAAAAAAAAGTTAACTATTTTTCCAAAACAAAATAAAGAACCTGAACATAAAACCACAACAGACTAGAGTGAGACTTAATTCATATTTCAGTAGACTTATCAAAACCATTCCTCTCTTTTGAGTCTCACTTACACACTGCTGTTACTCCTTAGGGAGTTCTCATCAGAACACTCTTTCTACTTGTTTTCACTTAGTACTTTATTGACTTTGAGACAATGAAGTATGAAGTGATTTGTTTCAACAAATGTTCCCCCAAAAGATGGTACACAGCTGGCACCAGAAGTTAACGTAGTATCCAGAACGGGTATCTTACAGCACTGAGGTTTAATTCTTTAGAGGAACTTAGTTGAGAAAGAGAGATCTAGCCAGATGGTGAAGGCAAAACACATACAAATACCTAGACTGTGGCAGGAGAACAGCACCAGAAGGGCAGGAAAAGTAAAAACCTCAGATACCACTAATGCCAACTGAAAAAGGAAGATGTGAACAGGAAATAAGAAGAGATATGCATGTTAAGTTTTGACATGTTCATTAGGATATAAAAGCAGGCTCACAAATTTAAAATTGGGAACTATGCCATGTGGTGGTGGTGCAATGCCTTTAATCCCAGCACTCAAGGAGGCAGAGGCAGGCGGATCTCTGTGAGTTTGAGGCCAGTATGGTCTACAGACTGAGTCTATATACCACAAGGCTACACAGAGAAACCCATTGTAAAAAAACAAATCAAAACAAATCTGTTATCCCTCTTTAATCTTTATAAAAGGTAGAGTATCATCTCATCTACAGAAGGAGAAGAGGGACTCAGAAATGCACAACTGTCAAAGGTTATAACTACATGATGAATTTAAAGAAATCTACCCTGAGATCTTTACCCAGAAGGAGGAACTACTATTTAAAAAAAAAAAAAAAAAAGAGGGCAGCAGCAGGTAGGGGGTAAATCATGGTACACACAGTGTGGCTCAAAAACAACAACAAAACCACAAAAGGGAAAAACATCCAAAGACAATTATACTAGTTAAAATGAAGACTATTCCTATGCTGAATTGAATTCAAGCACAAGAATCTTCTTCAGTTCTGTATAACAACCCAGAGAGCAAGAAGGGCCTAAAAGACTGAATAAATAACATAATCAGGATCTTAATTTTCAACTGTCATAAATATGAATCCTAGAAACCTGTCACAAATCTTAAGGCATAACACAAAGTAGTTAAGAGTACTTTTAACCAACCTTCTCGCATACTCTCTTCCCTGTCACCATGAGATGGAAACCTCTCTATGCTCTGGCATCCCAGCAACTTGGTGTTACTAGTCTGTCCCCGTAAGGGGAACATGCCACCTGCTAGATCCAATGTGTATCTTTCTTCACAGTATTCTAATCCCTGCAACATAAAATATGCACAAATGTTAACACTATTCTAAGTAAAATGTTCTAAAACCAGATATTCCCATAGTAAAAGTTTTCCCACATAAAAAGCTAATCATTCTGAAAGCTCTAAAATTATATACACAACTATAAATGTATATACCAAGCTAGAGTTACATTCTCAAAATAATTACCAACAACATGGGAGGACACACACTAATAGCTAGAGTACAATTTGGAATAGTGGCCTTGGCTGTCCTGGAACTCACTCTGTAGACCAAGCTAGCCTCAAACTCACAGAGATCCACCTGCCTCTGCCTCCCTGAGTGCTGGGATTACAAGCATGTGCCACCTCGTACATATAATGCTTAAGAATATGTTTTTTGTTCTGTTTTGAGACAAGGTCTATGTAGCCTTGGCTGTGCTCGAACTTACCTTGCCTCAAAAGATTTAATATTAATTCTTAATCAAAAGAGAAATTTTTTTGGGGGGGGGAAGCCGGGCACGGTGGCGCATGCCTATAATCCCAGCATCGGGAAGCAACGGCAGAAGAACTTGAGTTCAAGGCCAGCCTCGTGTACAAAGTGAGCCCAGGACACCCAGGGCTATCATACAGAGAAACCCTGTCTTGATAAACCAAAAAAGACAGTGAAAGAGAGAAACTTTTGCTCCATCAATAAGAACAGTTTTTTTTTAACTACCCGCCTCTTATTTTCAAGTCAAGAGTCTGACTGTAGCTCTGACTGCCCTGGAGCTCACTATGTGGACAAAGGCTGGCCTTGAGTTCCTAGAGATTTACCAACCTCTTCCAGGTACTGAGATTAAAGCATGTGCCACTAAGCCCTCTTCAACTCTTTTAAGTGACAAATTCCACTAAGAGCCGGAAAAAGGCTGAGATGTTCCCCAGAAAAAACTGTAATCATTACAGTTCATAGATTCCCTAAAACCCACCTATATACCTCAACACTAAGTTCTGAAAGCTTGCTCTAGAATTGAGAAGATACAGCTATTAGTAACACTACTTTTTTAATTTTGAAAATTCCCTCAGAAAAATAAGTAGTCGAGCTAGGTGAGGTGGCACATGTCTTTAATCCCAGCACTCAGGAGGCAGAAGCAGGCAGATCACTTTGAGTTCAAGGCTGGCCTGGTCTACAAAACAGGCCAGAACTGTTACACAGAGAAACCTTGTCTTGAAAATCAAAACAAAACAAAAAGAAAAGAAAAGAAAAGAAAAGAAAAATATGTAGTCATCTGAGCATGTTCATTTATAGACCCTGAAGTTACTCGTGGATTACTGCTTGATATATGAGAAAAAAAGCAGCATTCCTCCTGGGTATTACAATTAGGTAACAAAGGTACATCTAGTCCAGTCTCTATTATGGGGGAAAAACACCCAGAAAATAAGAGTCTGCAATGGCAAAACAGGTGAGGAGCATTAGAAAGCTCATTCTCACTATCTAACCTAATATTTCTTCCACTACATGATGAATCAGCATTAAATTGAATATAAGAGTAACTTCAGTATGATAAAAGAACACAAAATAGAAAAAATAGTAATATTCTAATAACCACTTACCTCATATAAGATTTGCCCTGATGCCAAGCATTTTCTATCACCGAAAGCCAGCTGAAGCAGATGCAAACTCAAAACATCTCCTTCACTACAAGAAAGAGAAATTACCCGAGACACTAAAACATGAAGCTTACATCTTATCCTCCCAATTCTTTATATAACCATTGAATGCTCATGACTGCAGTTGTACAGAGCAGATAATTTTGTTTGTACAAAATGTAACTAATGCAATACGTGGCATAATCTACAACTTTTTACTCAATATTCTTTCTCAGATAATCCTCCTTCAGTAAGTATATTTTGTTATATATGTGGCTACTACAGTATCAACTGCACTCCCTACCTTCCTTTGCACCACACTAAATCCTGACTGGGAGGAATATGAACAAAATCTTCCCACGGCAGCTACAGAGAACACGCCTTCAGAGACATGTCCTCCACAAGAAGGCTCTGCAACAAGGACATGAAACAAAGCTACCAATCAATCAGGCGCGCGCGCGCGCGCGCGCGCGCGCACACACACACACACACACACACACACACACACACACGAGGTGCAGAGCCATGGCAACATGACAGTTAATATAACTCAAACATTTCAAGAGAAAGCAACTGCTCCAACCTGACTCCTTTCCTGCTGTATCCTCAGCCTCATGACTTGCATTTTTAGAAACCACAGGCATACTAACCTATCTTGTGTGGACTGAACAGCCCATAAGTAACAGCAGTTACGAGGATCATTCTCAGGTTCTTGAAAGACAACTGAATAGACCGGAACCCTTCCACCTTCCAACTGTGTATAATATCTAAAACAAACAAAATAACACACTGCTTATTTTCAAATTAATATTTTATTTTTGGAAAAAAGTAACTCACGTAAAAATCTGGGTTAAGGAGACATCATTTATACAGTTCCCTAAATTCAGTGATTGTCTTACCTTCAAGAACATACAAGGCAGAGTAAGACCACGCCACACTGGCTATCATTCTTGGGTAGGACAGGGATGCCAACTGCTAAATCATATGCATATACTTATGTGATAACTAGGTTTTTCTTGTTTTTTGTTTTGTTTTTGCTTTTGTTTTTTTTGAGATAGGGTTTCTCTGTATAGCCTTGACTGTCCTGGACTCACTTCATAGACCAGGCTAGCCTTGAACTCACAGCGGTCCACCTGCCTCTGGCTCCTGAGTGCTGAGATTAAAGGTGTGCACCGCCTTTGATAACTAGTAACTAGCTTTCAAGAATCACACCAAGCTGGGTGCAGCAGCATAAGCCTATAATACCAGCACTCAGGGAGGCAGAGGCAGAGACAGGTAGATCTTTGTGAGATGGAGGCCAGCCTGGGCTACAAAGCAAGTCCAGGACAGGGGAAAACAAAAACAAAAAACAACAACAAAATCAATCAATCACATCAATGCACACCATATCGTGTCATTCCTCAGAGTACCGAAGAGACAGAAAAACTGCCATAATATTCCAACTCAACCAGTTAGAACTTTTATCATTCTTGTTGCTTATTTGCTTTTTCAGTCTCACATCACCCAGGTTGCGCTCAGATTTGCTATGCAGCTGAAGCTGGCCTGAAACTCCTAATCATTCTGCCTCCAACTCCCCAGTGCTAGAGGTAGGATGGCACTTATCTATGCTCAGCCGTCCCTTTTCGACAATAAAAACACCAGATGAGGGCCTATGATGTGTATCAGCATGTAAGTCATGTGCTCCCAAGTCTGAACGCAGTCCCTGACGTCTACATGGGATGAGGAGGAGAGACTCCTGCAGGTTGCCCTAGCTGCCATATGCTCTGTTGCACATGCACGCACCCCACTCCCAACTAAAAAATTATGGACAAAAAAGGCAATCAGTAAGAAACAGAAGTTTGTTTTTTTTAAAATAAGCTCTGAAGGAACCAATCTAAATTTACATGCTTAATATGACGTATTCAATTACAATTTTCATACTGTCATTTTTCTTATACTAATTTTCAAATAATTAATATATTACATTTGAAAAGAAATGATTAATTGTCAACTAAGAGAAACAAGTTACACTTACTCTCTTTTCATGCTTTTCATGTTCCAAAGTGCTAAGTAGCCATCAGAAAAACCTACAGCAAGCTGATTTGTCCTGTTAATGTAACTGAGAGTAGAAATGGCTATTCCTGATGGGCCTACTAATTGGAAACACAGGTGGCGCCCTTCTCTCATCACACTTTCTCTGATCTGTGGTACTTCAGCTGGAATACCAGTGATAACTTCAAGGTCTGAAATAAAAAAGGCAAGTAAGATTAAGAAACTAAGTAATGGCCAGCAGAATTCACTTCCTACATTCCATGTACAGGTGTACCCTGGGGACTGTTGAGATGCTCACTGATAAGGCATCTGCCACGAAGGCTAATGGACCTGAGTTCAATTCCTGGGACACACATGGTAGAAGGAGAGAACCATTTCCTGTAGGTTGTCCTCTCACCTGCACACGTGTGCCATGACACAGGTCTCTTCATACACAGGCATACTTGCACCCAAAATTAAGATTTTAAAATATAGACAAGATGAAGAGAAATGAATCTACAAAAATGTCCTCTGACCTCCCTACACATGTACACAACTCCAGTTCCCAGAGTACCTAACATCATCTTCTAACCTCCACAGGCATCATCAGATACATGGAGGAAAACTCATACAAATAAAAATAATAAAAGAATTTTCTAGATGGAAAAAATAAAATTGGCCACTTAAAAAATAATCCATGGGGCTGGAGAGATGGCGCAGAGGCTAAGAGCACTGACTGCTCTTCCAAAGGTCCTGAGTTCAACCCAGCATCCACATGGTGGCTCACAACCATCTGTAATGAGATCTGGTGCCCTCTTCTGGCATGCAGGAGTACATGCAGGCAAAACACTGCATAATAATAAATCTTTAAAACAAAACAAAACAAAACAAAAATCCATAGCCAGGCCTTTACTTCTAGGACTCTGGGAGGCAGAGCTCTTAGTTCAAAACCAGCATGGTATACAGACGAAGTTCCAGGACAGCTAGGGCTAAACAGAGACACACTGTCTTAAAAAGCTAAAAATTCCATTATGCCACAACATTAAAATGGCCAATTTTTGTTTCCCAGTAAAGAATAGCTAAATTACCTGATGCCTCTATTTCGTTTTGACTGCATGACAAGTCATCCAGACATAGGTCAATGAGAAGGATCTGTCCAACATCAGTTACCACAGCTGCCACGCCAAAGAGCCACCGAAGACTTGGATGTAAATGCTGGGTACTTGCACTGGCTCCTCCATGATTAATTATAGGCTCAATAGCTGTTACCTAGGAACCAGGATATGTGATTAGAAGCCAAGCCAACTGTACAATATAAGATTTGATATCAAGGAAGGTTAATAACCTGAACAAACTTAAATATTATATAAAATCATAATTTGTATGACATTTATAAATCTAAGTAAACTGAAACTTTCAGCTATACTTCAAAATTATGCTATTATTTCAACATAATGAAAATGACAACTCATCTTTATTGATAGTATGATCTATGCTTGTCATTTGCTACCTGGCTCACTTTGCTTATATAATCATTTTACTGAAGTATATGCAATTATCTGTTTACAGATGGAATAGACTAAAGCTTAGAACACAAACTTAAAAATCATAAAACTGTTAAGTATACAACTCAAACCCATACTGTTTTATTTTAGTGCTCTTAAGTAGCCTCCTCACAATTATCCAATATAAAGAGTAAACTAATAATTTCAGAAAAAATGAGTTTACCCTTCTGGGGTGGTTTGAGTAAGAACAGCCCCCATAGATTCAGTATATGTTTAGTCACCAAGCAGAACTGTTTGAAAGGATTAGAAGGTGTATCTCTGTTGGAGTAGGTGTGGCCTCATTGGGAGAAAGGTGCCCTGGGGGTGGGCCTTGAGATTTCAAAAGCGAACAGGCTCAGGTTCAGTGTGCGTGCCTGCGTTCTCTCTCCCTCTCCCTTTGCTTGTGGATCAGGATACAGAGAGCTCTCAGCTAACTTCCCCACCATGCCTGGCTGCTGCCATGCTCCTGACCACAATTATAATGGATTAAACCTCTGAAACTGTCAACAAGCCCCAATTAAATGATGTTCTTTTCTAGGAGTTCTTTGGTCATGGTGTCTCTTCACAGCAATAGACAGTGACTAAGACACTTTCCAAATAACAAAACAGCAAAAAATCCAATGTGCACACACCCAAAACAAGGTTATTATTGCATTTTTATCAAAGGAGTAAAACCAGGACTAGGAAAATGGCTCAGCAGTTAACAGCAATGGCTGCCCTTCCAGTGGTGTAGGATTCAATTCCCAGTACCCACATGATGACTAACCACCATCTTGAAGTCCAGTTTCAGCAGATCCAACGCCCTCTTCTAGTCTCTGTGGGTATTTCATGCACATAGTTCACAGACATTTACGTAGGCAAACACGTATGACACATTAAATTTCATTATCTTTTAAGAGAGGAGTACAAACTCTCTAAATGAGTTTCATCTGTTTTCTTGTTTGTTTGATTTTATTTTTTTAAGACAGGGTCTCACTATGTAGCCTTAGCTTGCCTGGAACTTACTATATACACAGAAGATGGCACTTGCCTTGAACTCAAAAGACCCACCTATCTCTGCCTCCCGAGTGCTAGGATTAAGTGAATGTCCCACCAATGCCTAGTCAACTTAAATTTTTAAAAATTAACTTTATTCTATGCACACTGGTCTGAAGGTGTTAGAATCCCTGGAACTGGAGTTACAGACAGCTGTGAGCTGCCGTGTGGGTGCTGGGAATTGAACCTGGGGGTCCTTTGGAAGAGCAGACAGTGTTCTTAACCACTGAGCCATTCCTCCAAATCCCATCTTAAATTTTTGAAGGGCCAAGTAAAATGGTAAAGCTATTTGCTGCCCAATGATGCAAGCCTGACAACCTTGATGCCTGGACCCAAATAAAGGTAAAAGGAGAGGTAGGTCCAAGTCCCACAAGTTGCCTTCTGACTACCACAGGAGAGCGAGCAGTGTGCGTGCGCGCACATACACACACCCACACATCCCTAAGTAAAAATAAAATTTGAACTTTATATTGAAGGTGATAATTACATGAAAATATATTAATTGTAAATGTATAGTTCAATGAATTTTTAAAGTAAATACATCTTGTAAGCTTTCAGCTTGGAAAGAAAAACTATCAAGGTATCTCAGATAGTACAAACCCTTCCAGGAAGAACGACTGCTTTGACCACTCTTGATATACCAAGGTCATAAAGACAAAGAACGCTCCCATCTGTTTCTTCCAATCCGATTAACAATCCAGTTCTCTTATGCCAAGAGAATTCTTTCACTGCGAGGACTACAGGAGGCTGTTCATTTACTCCACTGAATCTATATGCAGACAACCGCTCTCCTGTTAAAGAGTTTACAACTTCAAGTTGTGGACCACAAGCTAAGCATGCTAGTCCATTTTTCCCTATGGAGGAAAAAAGAAAAAGAAAAAACATTGCTAATTATAATATCATAGCACAACAAATACAAACTATTACAAATCCCTTGTAAATTGAAAACAGAGCATTTATAGAGCACAGTGTTCCTCAAAAAAAAAAAAAAAAAAAATAATAATAATAATAAATTGGGTGTGGTGGTGCACACACCTTTAATCCCAGCACTTGGGAGGTGGAGGCAGGTAAATCTCTGTGAGTTCGAGGCCAGCCTGGTCTACATACAAAGCAAATCCAGGACAGCCAAGGCTACACAGAGAAAACCTATTTCAAGGTAGATATATATGGATGGATAATAAAAAATAAAGAGCAACTAAGCAGTAAAATCATGCAATAAAAAGACCATATAGGTACCCAAATTAATAAATTTACTCCTTATCACAGTTCAGCAGGACATAAAGTAACCTAAAGTTTAATGCAGTTTAACTTGTCTAAAATCATACTTCAAAGCTGGGTGGGGTGATGCACACCTTTAATTCCAGCACTCGGGAGACAGAGGCAGGTAGATCACTGTGAGTTCAAGGCCAGCCTAATCTACAGAGTGAGTCCAGGACAGCTAGGGCTATACAGAGACAAAAACAAAAACAAAAACAAAAACAAAAACAAAAACAAAACAAAAAACACAGTTACAAAGTTAACACAAGTATATACAAGTAGATTCCAAGACCAGGTGTTGTGGCATACCCTGGAAATTCCAACACTTCAGTGGCTACAAAAAAACAAACTGTTGTCCTAGAGTTCACAAGCTTAGAAGATAAAATAGTTTTATAACAGAAAGTATCAGGATCCCTTCTTTGTCTCCGAATCCTGTTCAAATTGTGTTCTTCTTTCTCTAAAAGTCACTGGATAGTCCAAAACAAATAACAATATAATTTGTTTGTTATCCAGTCACTAAGCAGAGAAGAGAGAGACAGACAGGCAGACAGAAAGAGTAGATATCGTGAATTGATACACTAGTTGGTGACTATGAAAATGGATTAATTAAGAGTTTCATCTTACAGACAGAATATGACTTACTTACTGATAAGATAGATAGGAAGAATAAAAAGAATTAAGAACAGACCCTAAATGGGACATGGTGGTGCATGCTTGTAATCCTAGCATTTAAGAGACAGAAGGAGAAAGGAGCTCTATGTAAGACTTTGTCTCAAGAAGAAACTCAAACCAAACAGATCCTACATTTCCACAACTACTACCAAGGAGATGCCCATTTTCTTCTAAGGGAAACCCCTTCCCCCCTTCCCAGGAGAGGGTAGGGTTCATGAGATCCACAGAGTAAACAAACTGGACACAGCTGAGAAAGCGGAAACTTACAAGAGTCCAGGAGTCCTCTACCTGCTGGGAGGAGGCTCTGACCAGCAGAATTGACAACAAAGTCTCTGCCTGCAAACTGTAGACAACTCCAGGGAAGCACCTTTATGAGTTATCACCTATGTTGGAGATGGTTTCTCAATGATATAGCTGCCGTTGAGCCATCCATTCCTGTAGTACCCTCACTCAAATTTCTGTTAGTAATTCCAATAAATCCACTAGCTCACAAACGTGGACTCTGGGGTAACTGTTACTTTGGTCTATTGAGGGTTGCCTATCTGGATAAACAGTAAGTTCTGCCTTCCTAGGAAAAGCTTCACACAAAAATCATGCATCCAGACAGGTAACTAGATACAGGAGCTTGTAGTTGAGAGATGCTCGTAAATATACTATTTACGAAAATAACATGATACACAACACGGTGTAGACCTAGAAGGCCAGGGCTGAAAGCTCCTTTCTGCACTTGCTGTGTGTGTACGAGGAACACACAGGACTCCCCTGACAGTCTACAAATGTAACAAGAGGCACACAGAGGAGCTCCTGCAGCAATGTATTCCTATCTATCTGGGAAAGTGACCAAGATGTCAAGAAACTAACCATGCAAAGTTGATTTGGGAAGTGGGGGTGGGACATGAAGTCCTACTTACAGAAAAATAAGAATTGAAGATATTCTAGATGTGTGCTACAAACAAAACAACAGACAAACAAACAAACCTAAGGCAAGGATTTTTCGAAAAGGAAAAACCAGGTCTGGAGAGATGGCTCAGTGCTCTTGTGAGGACCTATGTTGAGTTCCCAGCACCCACCTATATATCGCTTGTAACTATAGTTGTAGGAGAGCTGACGCCCTTCGAGGGCACTGTATCCACGTGGTACACATGCACACATGCAGGCAAAACACTGACAAACAGCCAGGTGAGGTGGCACACACCTTTAATCCCAGAACTCAGGAAGCAGAGGCAGGGGGGATCTCTATGAGTTTGAGGTCAGTCTGGTCTACAAAGCGAGTCCAGGACAGCCAGGGCTACACAGAGAAACCTTGTCTCGAAAAACCAATAACCAAACCAAACCAAAAGAACCCACCCCAGTGTGGGTGTGTTTGTCTCTACTGAGGATATGAGACTGCACTCGGAAGCCAGAATGTGTTGGGTCTCTTGAAGCTGAAATCATAGGACTGTGAATGGGAACATCCCAGCTCTGGTCCTCATGGTTAAGCAGCAAGTGCTCTTAACTGCTGTCCCCAGCTTCCCCCTCATTCATACATGCAGATGTGTGTTCAGTGTTATGGAAACTGAATTTAGGACTGTGAGAAGGAAGCTGGGCATGGTGGCATATACCTTTAATCCCAGCACTCGGGAGGCAGAGGCAATAGGATCGCTGTGAGTTCAAGGCCAGCCTGGTCTACAAAGTGAGTCCAAGATAGCCAAGGCTACACAGAGAGACCCTGTCACAAACGAACAAACGGACTGTGAGAAGGGCCAGGCAGCGAGTGTCTTACCACTGAGTTCTAGTCCCAAATTAGTGACTCTGAGCAACATTATTTACCTGCAGCGAACTTTCCACGAAGCACGGACTCCAATGTTATCTCATCTTCTCCAAGAGCTTCAACAGTCACTTCTGGGAAGTGCAGGAGATCGCTCGTCACTTGAGCTGTTAAGTCTTGCATACTCCCACTGTAAATATTTTTAAAAAATAAAATTATTATGATTATTTGTTCTACTATACCGTAAGTACACTTCATTATTTCTAGTTGGGATGAATGTGAGAGAAAGCAAGTCACATACAAAAGTAAATAAATAAAATAAGCATACACACATGGGTCCAACATAGTCTTGCCTATAAAAATGGATTTACTAAGAAAATATTTCTTTCAAGCAGCCTTGGGAAAATATGCACGAAGCCAAAAGTCCTGAGGCTATTCTTGATTCCCATATTCTGTGAAAATTCCTTCTGTGTAATTCATCTTACTGCCCAACCTTCAGAGAGCAACACCAGAAAGGCAAGTAAATGGGGAACTGGCCCATATCAAGAGTTGCCTCTTTTCCACACTTTATTCCTTTTCCTTTTTGTATGCTGGGAACTGATCCCAGTACAGAGCTTAAAGCAAGCCCACAGCCAGAAGTGGTGGCAAATGCCCTTAGTCCCACAACTCATGAGGCAGAGGCAGGTGGATCTCTGAGAATTCAAGGTCAGCCTGGTCTACAAAGCGGGTCCGGGACAGCCAGGGATATTACACAGAAAAACCTTGTCTAAACAAAACAAAACAAACAAAAAAGCAAGCCCACACTTTTAGAATTACTATACAAGATCATTAAATCTGTTGCTTCAGCAACAGCCTCAATGTACAAAATGGTAAAGCAGGTTAAAAACAAAAACAAAAACACACAAAAAAGAAAAAAAAAACACTTGAAAGAGACAGCAAGACTAAGCTTAATGAAGAGAGGGGAAATATACTAGATGAATTCACAGTTGAGATTTATGAATATCAAGACCCACAGTAGGAAGTATTACAAAACAGGGAGAAGACTGGGAAGGTTAGAGTGAAATTCAACCTGAGTCAGCCTAGCATTTGCAATTAAATTAAAAAGAGAGAAGAAAGAGCTTTGCTATGTAGAACAAACTGTCCTCAAACTCTAAGACATCCTCGGCCCCTGCTTGCTGAGTGCTGGGATTAAAGGTGTGTGCCATCATACACTGTCACAAGCAACTTTAAGATAAAACCAAAAATAAATAAATAAAATAAAATAAATTATATATATAAATAACATGGCAAAGAAATTTAAACAAAATACCATAAACCATTCTTGAAGTGAAATATATACATTCCCAAAGAAACTGAATTCTTCTGACAAAAGCTTAACTCTAAACCTAGCTATTGAGTAAGTATCTGGTCTAAATGCAAGTGGACAGACTCTTTTCATTTTAATTTAAACACTAACCACTCATTGCTTTACTTTTTGTTTAGTTTGAGTTTTCAGATAGGATTTCATGAAGCCCGGGCTGGTCCTGAACTCCTTAGGCCTCCTGCCTCCCTTTGCCAAGCGCTATGAAAGGCGCGCACCACCACTCCTGGCTATCTATTTCTGTTGGGGTTTGTTCTTGCTTTTTCAGACATGGTTTCTCTGTGTAGCCTTGGCTGTGCTGGACTCTCTTTGTAGACTGGGCTGGCCTCGAACTCACAGAGACCTGCCTGCCTCTGGGATTACAGGCATGCACCACCATCTCGGGCTCTCTACTTTTAAAACACTGTGCTGGGAACAGTAGAAGCCAACCAAGGGAGGGAACACCTACACTGTGACCTCCAGAAGTGTACATTTTCCAAGAGGGCATTCATAATCACAGTCTCAGACACAGGAATGAAATGCTACAATAGAGATACATATGCTGTGAAGTCCTAGGAACAAAATGAGATTTAAAAAAGAGAGAGTACAGACAAAAGTTAAGGGCAGGATTTGAAATGTGAGAATTTTAAGTTAAGCTGGCATGACAAACTGAAGATAAGCCTCAAATCATTAAACACCTTTTCAGGAATATGATCCCAGGACTGGTGCTTATTCTGCATGGCTGAAACAGAAAATCCGGGAGATTCAGCTGGATGGGAAAGACAGGCTACAAAGACCTTTAAGCCAACCTAGAGAAGGAACACTTTATGTATGCTTGGAGTCCCTGTAAATTTACAAAGTTAGGTCTAAAAAGGTAAGTGGAGACTTGTATTTCAACTTTAAATGTTTACAAAATAGTTAGACTGCCTTACAAATTGGTAACATTTTACTATTAAACTCGTCTGTGGCTCCAGCCTGTAATTCCAGCGATTCCTGGGGCTGGATACAAAGTGATAACTCTTCCTAAAAATATTTTACAAAGTAAAGAGAGTGGCTCAGTGGCAGTTCCCGCGCCTAACACGTGTGGGGCCATAGATTCAATCCCCAGAACCACTAAAAGCACAAACTATCACAGGGTATAGTTTCCCATAGCACTTGACATCACTGCCGGAAACAAGTAAACTCACCCCAACAACGTGTCTTAGGAGAGGGTGACAGTTAAAGCTCACTACACTTCTTAAAGCCCACGGATCCTTTAGGATATCAAGAACCAAATTTTGGTTTGTTCTAAAGAACACACGTTCTCTTAAAAAAAAAAAAGTCTCCAACTATCTATTAAAAACAAAACAAGCCAGTGGCTTGGAGTAGAGCTCGGTGGTGGAGCTCGAGCTTAACATTATGCGCGAGCTTAATACGCGCTTCGATCACTGGCATCAAAAATAAACAGAAACAACAACGCTCATTTTCCTATAACAACACGCCTCTAGAACGGATGCCGTTTGCTTTGGGAACCAAAAACCAACCGATCCCATGCTGGGGACATGCGCTCGCCTGGCATGTGTGAGGACCTGAACGCGATCCTCCACGGTACCAAAAGGAAACCTTCCACAAAGTCTACAAAAACCACCTGTCTCAAACAGACCATTTGTACCTATCCATTCAAAAAGCAAATATAACCGACTCCCCCACCCGCCATAAGTCAACAAAAGGCAAAAGTCATCGCCCCTAAACCTCGCAGATGAGCTTTTGAGATGGTTATCTTAAACGTCCTGTACCAGATCCATTCACGACCCGCAATCCCGACTCAAACTTTCTTGCCCTGGCCAGGACTCACCCGAGCCAGGCACAGGGCCATGTGGAGCACACGCCAACGCAGGAGAGCCTCGGAGCGCCTGCCGCTGCCCGAGGGAAACGCCCCACTAAGGTCTCCATCGCCCCGCTACACCACGACGGCTCCGGCTCTCGAGTCAGGCCCGCCCCAGGTGACCGAGATCCCGCCCACGGGCGCGGGAGAGAAGCGCGGAGCTCCGGCTCTGCCGCCATGTGCCAGCGCTCGCCGCCAAGGTTATGTAACTAACGCCCGAGCGCAGGAGCGAGCCGCACCGGTCGCGGCTCGCGGACGCCGCTTCCCCGCGCGGCGGTGCACCCTTGCCTTAGGCCCGGGCCTCGCGGTCCCCGCGGTCCCCGCCCTCGGCGCGAGGGCCTGCGGCTCCCCCGCCTTTACCTGAGCCGGCGGGCCAGGCCGCCCACCGCCGCGGCGCTGCTGCTTCCGTGCGGTTCGTCACAGCATCTCCCGGGAGACACGGCCCGACGCGCGCCCCCGCCCGCGGCTTCACGCTCGGCCACCCGCCGGCCCCCTCAGGCCCTGGGAGCGCCTTCGCCCAATCCCGGCTTCCAACTCCGCCGCTGCCCGCGCCGCGTCCTCCCCGCCGGCGACTCGACTTACTGGGCTGGCACCGCGCGGGCAGCGCTCTGCGCAGTACCCTGGGCGCACTGCCCGAACCCCACACAGAGCCTCTCCGCCGAGGGAAGGATCGCGGCCAGGGCGGGGAGAGGAGCGCAGATCGCGCTGCGGGGCCCGGACTTCTCGCGAGGGTTCCGGCCTCGGGCGCCGACTCCGCGGGAATTTTCAAACTTTCCCTACCAGGCCTGGCGGAAGGGGAGAAAAGGGAAACTGCGCTGGGAAAAAAGGTTCATTTACGTAAAGAAGGGTCTCCCCGCCTACTAGGAGTAGATGGGGGAAAGACTACAAGTCCCATAGGGCTTTGCGCGCTGGGCGTGGCGTAGGAAGAGGCCGGCTTCGCCAAACGAAGGCCGGCAGCCAAGCGACAGATAATCCTTCATCTTTGACTGCTTCACTGTCTCCGTGGTTTTGCATTCTGTACTCCAACTTTTCATGCAAGAAGCGTACCCCAGACTTATTGAGGAACTCTTACTCTCATTTTTTCAAAAAGCAGTGTCCCCATGTCGCCTAGCCTAATCTTTTGTCATAAGCTGTGTGTATTATGTTGGCAGAGCACGCACCCGCCATGCACGAAGCTCTGGGTTCCATTACACCAAACCTAGGTTACCTTTTTGATTGATTAGTATTGAGAGACTAGGAATTAGATAGACGCCCCCAGTAGGCAGAGAGACGGGCCGTGGCGATTTTTCGCTATGGCCAGTTCTACCTCCTAACTTGAGGAAAAAAAAAAAACAAAACAAAACCCGGCAGCTTCTATCTTCTACCAGCACCCCCTTCTGATGGACTGGCTCAGTAAGTCCAAAGCCTGAGCAGGACATTTCACACAACACTGGCGGATCAATCAACCAACCATCCTGTCTCTCTTCAAACTGACCAGCTCTGAAGTAGGGGCAAAAGGTTTTATAATCCCCAGACCTCAAGAAGAGCCCGCCCCTCCTCCCCCCCCCCCCCGCTCCGCCGCCCCCCTGTTGTCATCTCCCCTACTCCACTTTGCAGAAGGTCTTTTTCTCTATGTCTACTGCCTATATGTTTCCTCCCCCTCAATAAACTCTTTTTTTAACTGCTAATTTTGCTACTACCTGATGTGCCTTTTAATTTTTTTTTTAATGGTTTCCCCACCCTCCCCGCTTTGGTTTGTTTTAGACAGGGTTTCTCTGTGTAATAGCCCACACTGTCTTGGAACTTTCCTCGCAGATTGGGATGGCTTCGAACTCATAGAGATCCTCTTGCCTCTGTCTCCAGAATGCCGGGATTAAAGGAGAGCCACCTTTTAATTCTTTTAACTGGCAATGGAAACGAATCCAATCAAGATCCTTAGAGTGTATCATTTTGGGGCTCGGGACAGGGGCTTTTGTGTAGACTACTAGTCCCTGTCTTTGAGACTAGTTCCAGTACCAAATACTTTTCAAACAAGGAAAATAGAATGTGTTGTAAGTTGTAATTAAAGGATTTTTATAAAGAGGTAGAGAGCGCAGGCAGAATCAGAAGGCTCTCTGAGTGCTCATGGCCAGCCTGGTCTACATAGCAAGTTCCAGGGCTACAAAGAGAAACCCTATCTCAAACAGAGAAACAAGCCAGGCATGGTGGAGCACGCCTTTAATCCCAGCACAGGCAGGCAGATCCATGTGAGTTCATCAAGGCCCACCTGGTCTACAAAGCAAGTCCAGGACTGCTGGGCTATGCAGAGGAAACGCTATCTTTAAAAAGAGACAAACAATGCTATGAGTTCGAGGCCAGCCTGGTCTACAAAGCGAGTCCAGGACAGCCAAGGCAACACAAAGAAACCCTGTCTCAAAAAACCAAAAAAAAAAAAAAAAAAAAAAAAAGAGAGAAGAGAGAGGGAGATAATAAAAGTGGCCTGCTTTCATGAGGAAAGCCTGTCTCTGCTACCATCTCCCTGCATGCTTTTTGAGATAAAGTTGCCTCTTAGAAATGTGTGCTCTCTCTAGCTCTCTACCTTTCTACCTCTCTTTACCTCTCTCTCTCTACCCCTCTCTCTCTCTCTCTCTCTCTCTCTCTCTCTCTCTCTCTCTCTCTTTCCACGTGTGTCTCTGGAGATGATTCCTGTATTTCCTTATTAAACCTCTTAAGTGGGAGGGAAAAAAAAAGAGAGAAAGAAATGTAATATGTTAGCCGGGTGTGGTGGTGCAAGCCTTTAATCCCAGCACTCGGGAGGCAGATTGCTGTAAGTTCGAAGCTAACCTACTCTACAAAGCAAGTCCAGGACAGGCAAGGCTAACACAGAGAGACACCCTGTCTTGAAAAACCAAAAAAAAAAAAAAAAGAAGAAGAAGAAGAAGAAGAAGAAGAAGAAGAAGAAGAAAAAAAAGAAATGTAATATGTTTTATTGTTATGACATTCATTTATTCACAGCAAGCTACAAAGCTGTGGTGCTTGTTTGCACAAGGTAGTATTTTAAATTGTGGCAGGATGACATTAAAGGGGATGACTTTTCACAGTAAGTGTTGTGTGGTCTGGTTTTGTTCTGTGGGTAGTGAATGGGGTGTGTAAAGACTTGTCTCCTGTATTCCTTTGGCCTTGAAACTCAGTATGTAGCTGAGGATGACTTCAGTGCTGGGATTACAGGCATGCACCCCTCCCCACTTTTAGGTGACTCTGAGGAGCAAATGCTGAGCTTCATGAATACCGAACAAGTATTCTACCAACTCAACTGCATCCCCAGCCTCCTTTCTTATGAACTAATTATTTTATTTGATGTTGGGGACTGAAGCCAGGTCTTCTCCTCACCCTGAGTTCCATTAAATAGACTCTTCAAACAGAAAACATGCCTTTGCCCTATAGATCTGTTAGTTTCTGTCCCTCCCTTCCTCTACAGTCAGGGAAATCAGGTGACTTTTCTAGGTGTTAGTTTGTTAAAAGTCTGCAGAACAAAGGGGACTGGAGTGAAGAACTGACAGATTTTTTTTTTAGGCTGCCAAAGTCCCAGGGATGGGGGAAGCTGGAGTGATGGCTCAGGGTTAAAAGCGCTGGGTGCTCTTTTAGAGGACCAGAGTTGTAGTATTTGTTTGGTTTGGTTTGGTTTTCGTAACAGGTTTCTCTGTGTAGCCCTGGGTGTCCTGGAGTTCATTCTACAGATCAGGCAGGCCTTCAACTCAGAGATCTTCCTGCCTCTGCCTCCCAAATGCTGGGATTAAAGGCATGTTAATCCCAACACTTGGGAGGCAGAAGCAGGTGGATTGTTGTGAGTTCGAGGCCAACTTGGTCTACAAAGTGAGTCCAGGACAGCCAAGGCTACACAGAGAAATCCTGTCTCAAAAAACCAAAACAAAAAACAAAAAAACAAAAAAAAAGCATGTGCCACCACAACCAGGCCCAGAATTGGATTTCTAGCACCCAAATGGTGGCTCACAACCACTTGTAACCAGAGTTCCAGGGATCCAGCACCCTCTTCTGACCTCTGCTGCCACCAGGCACTTATGTGATATACAAACAAACATGCAGGCAAAAATACTTATGCATATAAAAATTTACATACATAATTAAAAATCCCTTTAGAGCGTAAGGTTTAAAAATCTGTCCCATCATACTTAATACCTGATCAATACACAGTCTTTCAGATTTCAATCTTTCTTTCTGTCATTACCAACGGGCTCATTTTTTTTTTTTTTCTGGAATTGCCTATCAGACAACTGAATCAACGGTGCCTCTCCTGTCTCCTTCCAAACTTCCAAAGAATAATTTCTTTGCTTTTTTTTTTTTCCCAAATGTGTTTTGCCTTTTTACATCCTTTCTCTCCCCGTTTTATTTTATTTGACACCACTTAATTATACCCACACCTCTTGTTTGTTTTGATACAGACTCTCGCATTCCCTTCCCTAGCCAGGAATGGATAACCGTAAGTTTAAGTTTCTGGTCTCCCCACCCTCACCTCACTCATGGCTGGAATTACTGATGTGTGCTGGGGTTGAACTCAGGGCTTGGCACATGCTAGACAAACACTGAGCTGCTCCCCCATCTCTGTGGATTTTTTTTTTTGAGATATTCTTGCTAAGCTGTCTTTAGGATCCCCCCTGCGTCAGCCTGCTTATTGCAGGAGTGTGCCATTGCACCTGGCGTCTCATCTAAACCTTAATATCCATCCCTGTGAGGCCAGCTCAAGCTTGCCTTTCTGTGGCAAATCCTCTCTGACACTTCAACCCACATACTAAAAACTCACACTGGAAATATGCTGCGTTATTTCATGCCTGTTTCCCTTTTTGCCTCTGACTCTCTCCACCCACCCCACCCCCCACCCCCATCTCCCAGCTACCCCGGGAGCACAAACTACATCTTTTGAAAATTCTCTCTGGGCTGCTTTTTTAACCTTAATTACTTTGTAGACTTAATTTCCAGTGTAAAGCTCTCCAATCTTCTTCTTCCTCTTTCAGTCATTTAAGCATATACCAGATTGTTTTAATTAGTTTCAAAAGACAGTATTAAATGTCAAGTGTAAAGAGGAAGACGTAGGCTTGGAAGTTAACAGTGTCTGTAGGAAGGCAGACTTCAGCGTTTCTTTTATGTAATACTTCACTGTCTTTAACAGGCTTGGCATTTAGCAAAATTACTTGACTATGACAAGATGTACTTGGAGTGTATCTTGTATCAGTGGTGGGCCACAGAGTAGGCTTGGGTAAGCAAGGCTGCCAAGCTTTCTCCTTTTGGGAGAATGTGACCCCCAGGACTGTTGCCATAGGCCTGTAGTCCCAGCCACCCCCTAGGCTGAGGCTAGGATAGCCAATTCAAGTTGTACCTGAGCTACAGAGTGAGTTCAAGTCTAGCTTGACAATTTAGTGAGGCATTATCTTCAACTCTCACAAATTTAAAAAAAAGAAAAAGCTGGGCAGTGGTGGCGCATGCCATTAATCTCAGCACATGGGCGTCCGACGCAGGCGGGTCTCTATGAGTTAGAGACCAGCCTGGATTACAGATTGAGTTCTAGGACAGCCAGAGCTACACAGAGAACCCCTGTCTCTAAAAACAAAAACGACAACAACAGAACCCAAAACAAAACAAAAAACCCTCAAAAGTTAAAAAAAGGGCTAAAGAAGCCAGAAATAATGATGGCTTATGCTTGCAATCTCAGCATTTGGGAGTCTGAGGGAGGAGGATTGCCATTGGTTTGAGGCCAGCCTGGGTTCCAGAATCGTCTGAAGTACAGACAGAGGCCTGGGCTAAAGAAATAGAATTATTGTTAAGAATATGAAGGGGCTGAGGTATCTTTGTGGTAGAGTGTTTCTCTGGCATGTTCAAGACCCTAGGTCCAACGCACTGTTCTGATCAAAGAAAGGAAAGGAGGCATGAGACTGTTTGCAGCTAAACTATGTTGCAGTGCTTTTCACTGCTTCCCGCTAGAGCTTAGAAGACTGCGGTAGCTAGCCCAGGCCCGAGTGCCTCCAGGAAGTATTTTATTCAAGAAACTATGTTTCTATTTCTGTCCAGCATCTGGGAGTGACTGACAGCCATCTTATTTGAGAGAACTTAGAATCTCAGGGAAGTGATGTAAATTAAGCCCCCTGTGTTTGGCAAAATAACAAAAAAGATGTTGTTACTTTATCATTAACAACAGAAATAGAGCTGCTCTGTCTGTAATAAAGATCATGGCTTTTTTTTTTTTTTGGTTTTTCGAGACAGGGTTTCTCTGTGGAGCCTTGGCCATCCTGGACTCACTTTGTAGACCAGGCTGGCCTCGAACCCACAGCGATCCGCCTGCCTCTGCCTCCCGAGTGCTGGGATTAAAGGCGTGCGCCACCACGCCCAGCCAACATCATGGTCTTTATTCCAACAGCTACATTTTCATCATTCTTGAGAAGAATATGGGTCACAGCAAGCAGTCCCCACCCTGAGTTTTGCCAATTAACAATTCACAGGGTGAGCAGTGAGTCCCGTTTTTCTTGTTATATTTCTCATAATGATGAAATGGTCAGGTAAAATAATCATTTCACGAATGAGCAAGTATCAGTTTCATCACTCAAAACAAAAATAGGTCATTATTTGGGGCAGGGGGGTTGAGACAGGGTTTCTCTGTGTAGCCTTTGCTGCTCTGGACTCACTTTGTAGACCAGGCTGGCCTTGAACTCACAGTGATCCCCCCGCCTCTGCCTCCCGAGTGCTGGGATTAAAGGCGTGCGCCATCACCACCCAGCATAAATTTTGTTCTTCGTAATGAAGTAAGTGATACTGAAAAACTAAGAGAAGCTGAATGTTGAGAGTTTTAAAATTATATCTTAAAGTTGCTTGTGACAGTGTATGATGGCACACACCTTTAATCCCAGCACTCAGGAAGCAGGGGCCGAGGATGTCTTAGAGTTTGAGGACAGTTTGTTCTACATAGCAAAGCTCTTTCTTCTCCCTTTTTAATCTAATTGAAAATGCTAGGCTGATTCAGGTTGAATTTTCACTCTAACCTTCCCACTCTAACCTGTTTTGTAATACCACGCCCTGCAACAAAATACATCATAAGATGGCTCAGAGCCTACTGCTCTTGCAGAGGACCTGATTTCTGCCCGCTTATGTCAGGTAACTCACATCCCCCTGTGACCCCAGCTCCAGGAAAATCAGATGCCTCTGGCCTCCAAGGTCCCTTTCTCATGTGTGCACATCTTCACACACAAACATATCGTTTGAAATAAATCTTAAAAATAAAGAAGGGAGCTAGGCATAGAAGCACACACCTTTAATGCCAACAGCACTGGGGAAGCAGAGGCAGACAAATCTACACAATGAGTTCAAGGATAGCCAGAGCTGTGTGTGTGTGTGTGTGTGTGTGTGTGTGTGTGTGTGTGTGTGTGTGTGTGTGTTTAAGTTTTTCAAGACAGGATTTCTCTGTGTAGCCTTGGCTGTCATGGAACTTGCTCTGTAGACCAGGCTGGATTCAAACTCAGAGATGTGCCTGCCTCTGCCTCCCAAGTACTATGATTAAAGACATGTGTCACCATTGCCCGGCCCAATGACAAGATTTTTGATTAAATCATATGTAATTGTTGTCAAAATCCAGGCAGATAACCAACAAGGTTCCCAAAGTCTATCCTTTCATTTTGTTCTGAATTAGCTATTTAGTCCAGGCTAGCTTGAAATTCTCGGTCCCCCCTGCCTTAGGCTCCTGAGTTCTGGGATTGCAGGTGTGCACCACTGGGCCTGGTTGGAGTTGACTAACATTGTCTTGCTGTGGTGGGTCTGCCTTCCTGCTTGACCAGCTTTGGGAAAACTACTCATAACCACTCCATGACTCACTTCCCCCCTTGTAAGAACACAAAGGGCTAACAACTTTTTTACTGCCACAATTAAGTGATTTAGTCTGTGTCAGACATTTAGTAAAGTGTTAGCCTTGGCTGTTTCCAAGTGCTTAAAAACTAACAGTAGTTGAGCCAGAGTTATAGTTCCATGATAGAATGCTTGTCTGGTATGTGTGAGATCCTGGTGCCCAGTACTGAAAAACATTTATATAATCACCTCAAATTGACAAGTATTAAGCAGGTATGCCTGGTTCTTCAGACAGAGAGTAAGTGGAGGCTTTGGCCTAATGTTTCTCTTGCTCTAGAATGGATACAGTATAAGGCATTGGGCTTTTCACAGTTATTGTCACATCAGCTGGCTGTGAATGGACTCACCAAGAGGTGAAGGTGTCTCCTTCAGTCCCTCTGCAGCCATTGTTAAAGGAAAATAGGCTGGGCTCTTGTTCTGTGCTGTAGGCTTAATTGCACCCCTCCCCCTAGACGGACTGAAATTCTGACCTTTAGGACTTTAAGAATGTGACTTTGAGGCCAGGGGTGGTGGTGCATGCCTTTAATCCCAGCACTCGGGAGGCAGAGGCAGGTGGGTCACTGTGAGTTTGAGGCCAACCTGGTCTACAAAGTGAGTCCAGGACAGCCAAGCCTACACAGAGAAACCCTGTCTTGAAAAAAACCACACACACAAAAAAAAGAATGTGACTTTGTTCAGAAAAACATTGTTGCACACATAACTAGTTATGTCAAACTGGTGATAGCCAGAGCAAGCAAAAAGGCAGGGACTGTAAGTGTAGTCCACCTGAGCTACATAGCAAGGGCCTGTCTGAAATAATCCAAGGTAAACAAATAAACAAAACCACTTGAAATTGGAGGTTGTGGGTAGGGGTGTGACAACTCAGATACAACACTTTACCAAGCTGCGTGAGGCCCTGGACTCGATCTCCAGCACTAAACATTAATTGATCTGGACCTAAACACTGATTGTCTTAAGAAAATCTACAGAGAGCTGGACACAGTAGCAAACGCCTTTAATCCTGGACTTTAGGAGGCAGATCTCTGTGTTGCAGACCAGCCTAATCTACATAGAGAGTTCCAGACCAGTTAGTTACAAAGTGAGTCTCTGTCTCAAAAAAGAAAAAAGGAGGCTGGGAGGTGGTGGCACAGGCCTTTAAATCCAGCACTGGGGGCTCAGAGGCAGGTGGATCTTTGTGAGTTTGAGGCCAGCCTGGTCTACAGAGTGAGTCCAGGACAGTCAAGGCTACACAGAGAAAGCCTGTCTGGAAAATGAAAAAGAAAGAAAGAAAGAAAATATACAGGGATCTTTAGAGGAGCTTTTAAAAAGCCACTACTCTGGGTGTAAGTGGGAGGAACACTCCAGTCAGCCCTACACAGCCCGAGGGATTCTGAGAAGGTTTGGAGGCGTAGCAGGCGGGAAGAAGTCAGAATGGCCCATGACACACTGCCTTGTTTTGGCAAAGAGTCTTGAGGAAATCTCCTGCTTGTCTGGGTGTGGGGTGTGGGGTGTATGCATGGGAACATGTGGGTACAAAGATGACCGTGGGAACTTCCCTAGATTGCTCTTCCGCATTGTTCTTTTGAGGCAAGGTCTCTATTCAAATCCAGAGCATACCCATTCAGCTAATCTCAGTAGCCAGCTTGCTCTGGGGAGTCCTCTGTCTCCTTCAAAGGCTGGGTTTATAGGTGAGCTGCCAGAGCCACTGGTCACTCACTCACGTTCATGTGGGTTCTGGAAGTCTCAATGCTGGTCTTTTGGCTTTCATAGTGAATTCTTAAGCTACTAAACCATAGGATAGATACGAGGGCTGTAGGAAGAGAAACTGAAAATCCAGACCCAGTACTAGGCTAGGCTAGATGAGACTTTGTTTTAAAACCAAACAGGTCTGGAGACCTCGCTCAGTTGGTCAGAGTGATTTGTTGTCATCCACAAAGCTCTGGGCTTGATCTCCAGCAACCTGTATACTAGGTGCAGCTGCGCATATCTGTAACCCAGCACTCCAGAGGTAGAGGCAGCAGGAGGAGAGCTAGGTAATTCTCAGCTACATAAGGTATGCTCAATTTTCTTAACCAATATATTTTATTAACAACTTAGTGACCGAGCATTTGTCACTTATAACCGACTAACCAAAACAATAGGAAACGAGGATTAATGGACACAATAACAAAACCGTAAGGATATCAGTTCCGAGGAGCAATTCTCCTAGCACAACCAGCAGGATTTCTTCTGCTGGAACCTGGAGTAACCAGAACCCAGAACCTCAGCAGGAGTCGAAGTCCCGATGCCTTCCCTCGAGTGGCTTGCCCTAGGAGCGTCTCGAAGTGCAGCGATGAACAGCCAAAACTATCCAAAGTCTCCGAAAAGCCCCGCCTCCAGTTCTGGGCTCATTTATATATCTCCTCCCAGAATCCGTTCACAGGATCTTTTCAGCTGGCAACAATTAAGCTCCCGCACGAGGTGGTCGGTCTTCTAGTGGATTAACCTCACCTGTTCTCTCACAAGACCATTCCGATCCCACACTTGGGACTCTAAAAAACAGGTTTATCTCTCCTTCAACATGGAGAGTTCAAAGCCAGCCTGGGCTACACAAGACACAACCTAAACAAATAACAAACACTAAAACCTACAGGATACCTCCAGTAGTAAAGGCAAAGAAACCTAAAATTCAGGCTAAAGACCTGGTGAGCCCTAGGCAGCTTAGGGGGATTGTCATCCTGGGTTTGCCTTGGCGTAACCAGACACCATTGTGCACCCTTGCTGGAAGGGATGAGGTTTAACTGGGCATGTAGTTAGCAGGATCTCGATTTGGCTGTGAGTGTGTGTGTGTGTGAGTGTGTGTGTGTCCTTCTTTGAGATGGTTTTCGGTGATACAGCTCTACTTTATTGGGGGGTGGGAGCTGGATAAGCGTTATATAAACCTTGGAGGAAATGTGTAGGGGTTTTCAGGTGAGTGTACATCAACTGCTGGGGGTGAGGTGCTGGGAATGCTTCATTTGCATGGCGAGGAATTCCAGGTGCTAGCTGGTCAGGTCCTGAAACCTGGCCACCTGGCGGGGGGGGGGGGGGGGGGGACACGTGTTTTCAGCCATGGGCAAGCCAGGCAGTGCTTTCCAGCTGTCCCAGGGAGAGAGTCCAAACCGACCTCCCTGCCAGTTCTACCCAAGTTCAGCCCATATTGCTCCACCTTCTAGGGGAGGGAGTTCTATCTCCTGACTGCCAATCACTGAGACAGACGTCTTATTGTTACTGCAGCTTACAAGACTAGCAAGAAACCCCATGTCACTGGAAGATGAGGGATAAAGGTCAAGCTAACAGGAGGTGTCAGTCACCCAGCATCTTAATATGACTTGTTGGTTTGTTTTTGTAGCACTGAGTTGCTGCCCGTGTCCACTTCTCCCTGGGGTACCCAGGTCCATTGCACACTGGGCTGGGCTAGAGAGAGTGAAGCTTTGCCAGGTAAGGGTGACTACAGCACAGGGTCTGGGTAAAGAACACACCCGGAACAGCTTTGGAGAACTGGTTCAGTTTATTGGGAAGGAAAGGGGATATTTATGCCTCTGGGGAGGTGGCCAGGGTCCCTAGGGCAAGGTTTGTGTGTCTGCATACCATTGGCCAGGCCAGGGGTGTTGGAAGAGTTGATGGCGGGGTTAGGGGTGGGAGGGCTGGCTTTGAGGCACCTAGTACTAGGCAGGCTGAGGCAGGAGGATTACTGTGAGTTCCAAACCAGCCTGTGGACTGAAGAGATGGCTCAGCAGTTAAGAGCCCTGGATGCTCTTCCAGGGGTCCTGAGTTCAATTCCCAGCACCCACATGGCAGCTCACAACTTCCTATAGCTGTAGTCCCATGAGATCCAATATCCTCCTCTGGTGTGCAGACATATGTGAAGATAAAACAATCACACGCATAAAAGGCAAATCCAGACTGGGTTTCATAGTAAGTTCTAGGCAAGCCTGGGCTACATGTCTTGTCTGAAGAAAACAAAATACAGTTGCACACACTGGCACAAACTTCAGCATCAGGAGCCTTGCTCTCGCTGTTCCGGTTGGCCTGATATTTGCTGGAGTCCAGGCTAACTTCACACTCAAAGGCAACCCCCCTCCATCGGCCCCTCGAGTGCTAAAGTGACAAGCACACCCCAGTACGTCCAGCGTCACATGCCCAGTGTGTGAAAACTGTGCCGCAAGCCACCGCGTTTTGCTGTAGCAAATTAACCCAAACCGCGACTGTTACGGATGTAAAACAAAAACTGAGTTTCGTAATTATCTTACAACTGTTTGGGAAACAGGTTGTAGTACTTCCTGTTTTCTGTTCAAAGAAATTGTAAACAGATCAGTAAAAAGGGAACTATATCTAAAGCTATAAAGAGACTGACCTTGCCACGCTAAAGTTTCCCTCTCAAGCAGGCTGTAGTCACGCGGCTGGCACCTGGATGCAAATAGAGCATCACCAGTATTTCAGCCACCACCAATAAAATGCGTTCACCCCAAACCCCCTCCCCCCTCCCCAGGGTTCATAAAGCACTTGTTCATCCCCTCCCCCCCCCCCCCCCCGCTGGGTTCATAAAGCACTTGTTCACCACGGAATAGACGGACCTCAGCTGCTTCACTGATGAACAGGTGCAAGCTGTCTCACAGACTGTTCTCTAAGACTCGCTGCTGCGTTGGGGCAGCTCTGAGCTGAGAGAGCAATAATGCTAAAATCCTCGGAGGCCTTCTTCTTCCAGCATCCCCAGCTGGACTGGAATCCTGCAGAGCCCACCTGTTCTGGACTCTGCTTCCTCCCTTCAGCTCAATGCCCGGCAGCCTCTGGAAACCCTGAGGGACCAAGTGTGTTCTGACAATGGACTTCCAGGAGCTGGATGTGGTGGCGCACACCTTTAATCCCGGCACTTGGAAGGCAGAGGCAGGCGGATCACTGTGAGTTCGAGGCCAACCTGGTCTACAAAGGGAGTCCAGGACAGCCAGGGTGACACAGAGAAACTCTGTCTTAAAAAAGAGAAAGAAAGAAAGGAAGGAAGGAAGGAAGGAAGAAAAGAAAGAAAGAAAAAAAGAAGAAAGGAAAAGAAAAAAGAAAGATGGACTTCCTGGCTTGATTCATCATGTATTGAAACTCCTAGTAGGATCACTTGATGGCCAAGAAAGCCAGCTATTTCAAAGCCACTCTTAAAATCAAAGAGTACATGTTTAATTCAAAGTGCCGTCTTTAGCATCATGACTAAAATTTTACACGCGTACCATTCTCATCATTAGGCATAGCACTTCTTGGCATTAAGAGCCACCTCCAGCCGCACTAGCCCATAATGGCCTGTTTATTCACTCATGTGATAATCATATATTGCTACCTACTCTTTTATGAGCCTATAGGATCTTAATAAAGCCTTTAAGTATATGAGTACAATTATCTTACCTCCTTAAAGTGTGTGTTTTAAAATTCTAGCCCCCATTACTGCCGTGCTATATGGCCTCACTCCATAAAAGGATGCCCATTGCTGTATGAGCTACTTACGTCCATCTGAGTTGCTTTGACAATGATCTTTAAGTCATGTCCCTCCTTTATACATAGACTTTCAGAGATCCTTCTAGAATGCTTTGCCTGCCACTCTTTCTAAACCTACTTACTGCCAGTTGCTATTCCCACTTGTAGTCCTCCGGCTTCAGGCCGACCCACCTTCTCATCAGCCCTCTCCTTCAGGTGGGTGAGGGGACACCACTCTCTTCATAGGTGCCCTCCCTGGGCCTGGTGTCCTGCCCACTCAGCAGAGCCTGGAGAGGACCTCCAGATAACCCAGATTTCCTGGTGAGGGGAAGCTGACTAGACTAGCAAAATGTCCTTTTAATTCTTCCCCTAGGCACTCAAGGGAAAAGGTTTTTTCAAGAAGGTAGAAGCCAGCCAGGTGGTGGTGGCCCATGCCTGTAATGCCAGCACTCAAGAGGCAGAGGCAGACAGATCTCTGAGTTCAAGGCCAGCCTGGTTTATAGGTTGAGTTCCAGGACAGGCTGGGTTAGACAGAGAAACCCTGTCTCTGAAAAACAACCCAAAGGATGGAAGGAAGGAAGGAAGGAAAGAAGGAAGGAAGAGAAAAAGAAAAAAAGTGAGACGTGAGAACTGGAAAGATGGCTTCGCATTAAGAGGACAAGGGTTCGAATCCCAGCACTCACATGATGGCTTACAACTATCTGTAACTCCTGTCTCAGGGATGCAACAATCTCTCTCTGTTCTCTGGCACTCAACACATGAGGAGTTGACATTTATACATGGACAAAACACTCAAACACATAACAATAATATTAAGGCTGGATGGATGGAGCATGCCTATAATCCCAGAACTTGGGAGACTTGAGGCAAGAATGTTGTGAGTTTCTGGTCACTATGACAAATCTGAACCTTTTTTTAGGGAAACCTACACATGACCCTTCTCTGGTTGTCTGAGAGTAGGCAAGACGTGTCAAGAGGTCACAGAGGCCTGTTCAAATGATGCTTATATTATAGGCATGACCTTTCGTAATGGACAGGAAGCTGATGACTAACAGCACCTAAGTCGGGCTTCTGCCACTGGCTGGGTGTGTACATGTGGTGAATGTGGATGTGTGGCTTAAGCTCTGTGGCCCAGCATCACTGGAGCTTTGCAGCCCAGTGTCAGGAAGATGACCAGTGAGGTTGAAATTAGCATCTAGTGAATGACAACATCCTCGAATGACCCAGGCTAGAAGTCTGGTTGTCATTCCACACTCCCGCTCTGCCTCACACCTCACAGCTGATATGTCACCCAGTCCTGAAGACTTCACTTCTTATGTCCCTTCAGACTCCACAGCCTTTTTTCTCTATAGGTCTGGGCACTGACCTCACTGATAGTCAGCAACATCATTCAAAGAAGGACCAACTGGTTTCTTCATGTCTGGCCTTATGACCCCCTCCACTGGTGTTTTTGAGAGTGAACTTTCTAAATTACTATTATGATCAAATTTCACGCTGTGTCTCTACCTTCCTGCTATGACACTAAGTTGTTGTTGTTGTTGTTTTATCACATTTGTTTGCTTTTTGTGTACATGAGTGCCTGTGTGCCACAGCACATTTGTAGAAGTCAGAGAACAACTTGGAGCCTTCTTCTACCATGTGGGTTGTGGAGATGAAGCTCAGGTCATCGCACCTGGCTGTAAGTACCTCTACCCAGGGAAGCATCTTGCCAGCATCTCCACATGCCAGGCCTGGTTCTCAGCTGCACTTCGGCATGCCCTTCTGGGTTAGTCAGGTTCTCTGCAGTCCAGCTGGCCCAACAATGGCTGCTGTGAAGGGAAAGTCCAAGAATCCAGTAGGTTGCTCAGTCCACAGGGCTGGATGTCTCTGATGGTCTTCCGTGGATGCTGGAATCCGGAAGAAGTACACTCTAATGCCAGCGGGGGAACGGATGAGCTAGCAAGGTGAGAGCAAGCAGGCAGAGAGCAAAGCTTCGTTCTTCCATGTCCCTCTACAGACTTCCGGCGGAAGGTGTAGCTCTGGTCAAAGGAGTGTCCTCCTGCCTCAAGATCTGTGTGCCTTCCTACCTCAAAGGCAAGGACTAGAAGTGGACCCACCCACTTCAAACCAAGCAAAAATAATCTCTCATAGGTTTACCCTCCATTCCTGACGTACTCAAGTTGACAACAAGAGTAGCCATTGCACCTTCGTTCCACCGATATTCCTTCTGATCTTCGTTTCCTGATCATACACACTCTTAGCCTCTTTGATGCCTTGCCCTCATCCTGAAAAGCCCGTGCTTCACCAATTATCTTCCCCACCTATGACCTCAGCATTCACATATTCATAAAATGCTTGATATATGTCGGGTCCCAAGGCAGGGAAGAAGGACAGGAGTGCCATGGCAGGTGTGGTGGCAGTTCCTGCCATTTCAGATGAGCTAATGCCTAGTAGGAAAAGCCATATTTCCCCCTCCCCTCTGTCCATGTTCAACACGGGTGACCTCACCTCCGGTTACCAAAGTGTGGGTTTGACTCCCCTTCCAAGACGAATAGTTACTGTGTGTCCTAATTAGGTTTTTATTGCTGTGATAAAAGCAACTTGGGAGAGGAAAGGGTTTATTTTCCTTACACTTCTTCTACATTACAGCCCGTCATGGAAGGAAGTCAGAGCAACACAGGAACCAGGAGGCAGGAACTGAAACAGAAGCCATGGGGAATGCTGCTCACCAGTGTGCACTCCACGGCTTGCTCGGTTTGCTTACTTATACAGCCACGGCCACTGCCCAACTGCCCAGGGACAACACTGCCCACAGTGGGTTCGGCCCTTCCACATTATCCATCAGCCAAGGAAATGCTCCATGCCAACCTGATGGGGCATTTTCTTTGTTTTTTTTTTTCCTTAAAAAAAAAAGATTTATTTTATTATTATGTATACAATGTTGTCTGCTTGTTTACCTGCATGCCAGAAGAGGAAACCAGGTTACATTACAGATAGTCGTGAGCCACCATGTGGTTGCTGGGAATTGAACTCAGGACCTTTGGAAGAGCAGGCGATGCTCTTAACCACTGAGCCATCTCTCCAGCCCCTATGGGGCATTTCCTTAACAGAGGTTCCCTCTTCTCAGATGACTCTAGCTTGGTGCTAGGTTGACAAGAAAATTAACACACTATGGCGTGATAAGTACGCACCCAAAGACCCATCTGTTTGTTAATAGCTTGATACCTACATCGTGGTATCGTTATTGGCTTTTTATTTTTTTGTTTTTTGTTTTTTGTTTTTTTTTCCAGAGACAGGGTTTCTCTGTGTAGCCTTGGCTGTCCTGGACTCTCTTTGTAGACCAGCCTGGCCTCTAACTCATAAAGATCTGCCTGCCTCTGCCTCCTGAGTGCTGGAATTAAAGGCGTGTGCCACCACCGCCTGACTTGTTTTTTTTTCCTTTTATGTGTATGTGTTTTGCCTGCATGTATGCATGTACACCACATGCATGCAGTGCCTGAGGAGTCTAGAAGGATCAGATCCCCTGTGACTGGAGTTAGAGACAGTTGTGAGCCACCATGCAGTTGCTTGGAATTGGATCCAGGTCGTCCTGAAGAGAAGTCAGTGCTCTTAACCACTGGGATGTCTCTCTAGCTCTAAGTTTTGAAACAGGATCTAACTCTAAAGCCCAGGTGGGCTTTGAACTTGTGACCCTCCTGTCTCAGTTCCTGAACACTAGGACTGTGGCCTATCACACACGACTCTGTGCTGCTATCAGGAGATGGAGGAACATTTAAGAGGTGTTGCCTCATTGGAAATCTTCTGGTCATATGAGGGCACGCTCTTGAAGAGGATGCTAGGAGCCTGGCACTTCTGCCTTTTCTCTTGTTAACCTCCTGGCCACCATAAGGCAAGCAGCTTCTCCCGCCCCACCATGCTCCCACCACCGTCGATGTTCTGCCTCATCAGAGGCCAGCTGATAATGGGCGGAAACCTCTAAAACTAGGAACCGAATGAAACCTTTTCTTATTAAAAGTCAATTATCTCAAGTGTTTTGTTATAGTATCAGAAAGCTGACCACTATACCAACTCTCTGACACTAGAGAGCATCCAGGCATTTGCCCAGTCCTCGCACCATCTTCCTTAATGAGCAAGTATTAGTGTAAAAGACTCCCTCAGCACCTTTGTTGCATAGAAATTTACAAAGGTCTTAGAAGCTATGTACCAGGAACCAGAAACAAAGCAAAAATATTCATTCCCTTATACATCCGAGTACCACAGGTGTCTAGGGAAGGTGTCAATGAGACAGTCAGACAACAGTTTGAAGGACGTGAAGGAGCAGGGTGTATGAGTATTTGGAAAAAAATAATAATAATAAGAGAAAACCAACTGAGGCTGAATCACACCTTAAACTTGGGAGGATTTAGGTCATCTAGGTGGATGGTGGAGAGTGAGCGAGGGAGAAAACAGTTGGAGGCAGAGGGAAGGGAGGCTTCATAAACCACTGCAGGACTTTACGGTGATGCACTGAGCTCTTAGAGGGCGTGAGTGGGTGGGTAAGAGGGTGGGGGGGGTGGGAGGGTCAGAGAGATGGGAAGGTGGGGGGATGGGAGGTGAAGAGTAGGGGAGTGAAAGGTAGGGGGGGTGAGGGGATGGGGGGTTGGGGGTGGAGGTGGGGTTTCACACCGAACAGTCACTCTGGCTGCTGATTTGAGAATAGACCCTCGGCAGACAAGGGAGGCCTGTCAAGGGCTTGTTGCAAACATTGAACCAAGAGATGCTGATGACTAGGACCAGGATGGTAGCACATGGCTGCCTATTGGCTGTCACTTAGAGATAGGTCTGAGCAGATGTGCTGATGAGCTGAACGGGCAGTAAGAGGAACAGTGAGGTCATGGGGATGATGTCACAGTGTCTGAGTCATTGTCGGGTGGGGCTTCTGGTGGGTAAGCTGTGGGGACAGATTTTGGGGGATGATCAGTTCTGTTTGGCCTTATAATGTTTGAGACACATCATAACTCACCTAAGTACCTTGTCCGTTTAGGGCATCTCTAAGGTTCCCTGTGGGTTATTCTCACTCCTGTGGTAAAATACTTGACAAAAAGGAAGGTAAGACTGTCAGGAGGACAGTCAGGCATTCATGACTGTGAGAACCAAGGTTAACGCTCGATCCCAGCAACTACCCTTGGACTGCTTGAGACTACCATCCCCAAGGATTGCACAATCCCCTCCAGAAATAAAGAGGATTAACCATCCAAGAAAGTCAAGAAAAAAGACGCCTCTTCAGAGAACGGGTCCCTTTCCTTTTGCTAATAAAAAGCCATGCACCAGGAAATGGACCTCTTGAAGTGCAGTGGGCTACTGAACCGTCGCCATGCCACCTTGTGAAGGTATCCCTCAGAATACTTAAAGTGCTAAAACTGTCCTGGCTAAACTGGTCCCCGGTCACCGAGACCAGCCATGAATTCCTAGAGTAAACTGATCTTTGGACCAGCCATAAATTCCTACTCAGTGTGCCACTGGCTGACCTAAAGGTTATGGAAACAGCTGGACCCCTTAACTGCTATCTCGGCTTCTGTAAACGTATCCAGAGCTGAGCTGCTTTTCTGTATATGTCACAGTTGTGGGTTTTGCCTTTAGAAACTCAAACAAACTGGAGGGTGGGCTGCTTCCGGATACCCTGCTTGGGACAGCCCTGTTGGCAGGGAATAAATTAACCTGGGCATCTCAGGAGGTTTCCTCTTCAGTACCCCACAACAGAGCCAATTGCTTGCTTGAGTCCACGCCCAGCCTTTGGAGTATATTCTATGCTTTTATCCCCTCTTTAAGCAAAGCTAGACTTTCACTGCTGCCGTTTAGCGTCTTGCTCAGTTCTTTCTTTGAGACACGAAGCACCTAGACATTGCGTCGACATTGCGTCACGGGACCCCAAGACCAGTCCTTGCAACAGTATGCTCTATTTTGCCTCACAGTTTAAGGGCACAGTCCATTGTAGCAGGGACGGCACGGTGGCAGGGGTGTGGGGCAGCGGGTCACATCATACAGACTGTCAGTGAGCAGAGATAGGTGAAGGCCAGTGCTCAGCTCATTTCTTGCTTTTTAGCCAGTCTAGGACCCCAGCTCAGAGCACGGTGACACCCACATTTAGGATGGGTCTTCCCTCTGGAGTTAAACCTTCCAGGAGACTCTTACAGAGATACAGCAATCGGTGTGTTTCCATGGTGCTTCTAAGCAAATGGTGGCGCGCACCTTTAATCTTAACACTCAGGAGGCAGAAGTAGGAGGATTTCTATGTGTTGGAGGTCAGCCTGGTGGTCTACATAGTGAGGTCCAGGACAGCCAGGGCTACGTAGTGAAATCCTGTCTGAAAACAAACAAGTAAATACATATATAAAATAAAATGATAAAGCCCAATAAGCTGACAGTGATGATTAACTGTCACACTCCATAATTCAGTTTCTATGCTTTCAAAGCTCTTAATAGAAAGCAGGTTCTTATTTTATTTTTAATGTATGTTCTATGCCAGGGATTGAGGCCAGGACGTTGTGCACACTAGGCAAACATGCAACCACTGGGCTGTTCCTGAACTCTCCAAGTACACATCTTTTAATGCAACTGTTTTAGGTCAGATATTGGGTCAGGCTGAAAATCAAGCTGTTAAAAACAATGAAATGGAACTTGGCTTTCTGGCATAAATAGCTAAAACACTGGACACATACAGGAAGCCACTGTATTCAAATAAGGACCCTTAGTCAGTGCCAAGTGTGGTCTCTGACATGGAACAAGTAAGATAAGCCCTATGATCACCCCAGTCTTTGCCTGAAGGCAGAGTTTGAACTGCTAAGGTGAGGGGCAGGAGCACACACAGAACCAAAGAGCTGAGGGGACAAAGGCCAGAAGGCCTAGAGGCAATTGACAGTTCACAGGGCTGAGTATTGAAGAGGAAAATACCATCGAAGATCTCCAGAAATCTGCATGTGGCTTCCCTTCAGACTCTGTGCAATTATTAACCTGCGTAGGAAGAACCTCTCCAAGTATGACAAAGACAGCTGATGGGAGATAGGACGGCTTACTATGCAGACTGCGCATGCGCACATGAGAAGTGGGGGGGGGTGCGGTGCGGTGCGGTGGGGTGGGGTAGGGTGGGGTGGTAGTGGAGAGGATTAACATGTAAAAGTAGTTTGGAGGGAGTGTCCAACAGAGCTCTGAAGTGGGAGCATTGTCGGCCTGGTAGTGATGTTTCTGGAGAAGGGGCCTCCCCGCCTGGTACTCCATTTCGTGGGTCAGGATGAGGCTGGTTCAGAGCGCATTAGAAAAACTACAAGGGTGGGGCTGGAGAGAAGGCTCAGCGGATAAGAGCACTGGCTGCTTGTCCGGATGTTTGAGTTCAATTCCCACCAACCACATGGTGGTGGCTCACAACCATCTAGAATGGGATCTGATGCCCTGTTCTGCCACTCAGACATACATGCAAACAGAGTGCTTATATACACAAGAAAATAAATAGAACAAACAACCAAACAAACACCAAACAAACAAAAACCCCAAACTACAGAGCTGGGTGGCAGCGGCAGCAGCAGTGGCACACGCCTTTAATCCCAGCACTCAGGGGGCAGAGGCAGGGGGATCTCTGTGAGTTTGAGGCCTGCTGGGTCTGCAAAGTGAGTCCAGGACAGCCAGGGTTGTTACACAGAGAAACCCTGTCTCGAAAAACAAAACAAAAACTACTAACTGGATCCATCTGTTGCTGTTAGAAGGAGCTGTCACAGGAGAAAAGCTTGTAATAACCATTACAAACACTCTCCTACTAAAACAAAATAACAAACAAATAAAACCCACTTCGTATGTTACATAGGCCCTTGCAGATAGTAGAGTGTTTACTCAGGCCATCAGAGCTGACTGTTGCTCTTTTGAAAGTAAAAATAAACACTTTAGCTCCCAGCCCGACTCCACAGTGACTGCTGGTGACCCAGGGACAACTAAGAAACTGCATTATCCTAATACAGTTCTAAGACGTTCCAGTGGGTCTGTATTCCATGCAGCCTACTGATACTAATTAGACTATATCTGCTACTTCTCCCGTCCCTCAAGGCTACTGATGGAGCCCACAGCCTGCTGCATATTAAAAACTGTACCTTCATCAATATAAATGCCTTTAGAAATCTGTCTCCGTCTACTTTACTGACCTCATCTCACACAACTCCTGTCTCTAAGATGTCCACATGCATCCTCATACATGTTTACTGCACATACAAAAATACACATCTAGATTGGTTTGGCCTGCAGGCACATCTGTGGGGGCTTGTCTTGATTTGGTTATATTGATTGACGTTGAAGACTCAACTCTCTGTGGATAGACAGCACTATCTCTTGAGATTCGGTCCCCACTGCACTAGAGTAGAGAAGTTTTCAAGCTGATAACCAAGATTAGCCATCACAACAGCTCTGCATCACTTCCTCAGAGACATTGTCCCTGGTCTCCTCCTTAGTGCAGCTCCCTTGCAGTGGCAAGTGCCTTTCTTACACGGGGCATGTCACACTCAGCCCTGCATTCATTTCTGTGGCTTTGGGTTAATACTCATCACCCTGGCACTGGTCAGGGAGGACCCAGCATCCTGCTTCCTAACTGCTGGGGAACCAGAGATGTGTTAGACTGTAGGGCTGTGACTGGTAGAGGAGCTGTGTATGCATGTGTGTGTAAGACCAACAATCATGTCAGCAAAATGTGGCTAAGTCTCTGTTCTCCGTGAGTGTGGGCCTGAGACAGGGTAGTAGTTGCTTGGGGTTCACTGAGGGGCTATCTCAGGCAAAGCTGCCAGGAGGAGGGGAAGCAGGTTGGGAATGGCGATCTAGCAAGGATGTGATCTCTTGTAGAAACTGCCAGGGGAAGGCAAGAACACAGCAAACCCTGAGGCAAAGAATAACACACACAAACACACACACATACAGACACACACACACACACACACACACACACACACACACACAGAGAGAGAGAGAGAGAGAGAGAGAGAGAGAGAGAGAGAGAGAGAGAGAGAGAGAGAGAATCCCTATATTTCTCAGTTTATCATTGGACCCACCTCCTCTACCACTTCTGGGCAGACGGGATTTAGAGGAGGGTAGGTAAAGGTGAGCAGCTGCAATGGGTTAGCTACTGAGATTCACACAGCTGGCATGGGGATTTGTGGATGGCACTGACGTAAAAATAAGGGCTTTCTAGGCCTGCCCCAGCTCCCAAATAATGACATGGAGACCTATTATTTTTATTAAAAGCTTTAGGCACCATAGCTGGGCAGACAGTGGGCTATTCTAACTTGTCTGTGCTGGCCTGGCCTACTTCTGCCCATGTGGCCTGTTACCTGTCATCTTAGCCTCACCGTAGCTGTTCCTTCGTCTGTGACTCCTCTCTGGTCCCCATCTGAGACCTTCTCCTTGGGCTCTGAAGTCCCACCTTATTCTCTCCTGCCCAGCTTTTAGGTGCTCAGCTCTTTATTTGACCAATCAGATGGAGAATAAACCACTGAGGCAGGAGATGCTTCATAAAAATGACAATGCCACAGTGCAGCTCTGTGGCAGCTTCCATGGTGTGGAAGATCCAGTCTCTCAGTTTGCTCTCTAGTGTTATCACAAAATGTGGGGTGTGGCACCATCCCTAAGTCCCAGCTAACCTGGGAGGCTGAGATGGGAGGGTCATTTGAGGCCATGCTGGGCAGGATAGCAAGACTCTATATTTTTGTTTTGTTTTGTTTTGTTTTAGAATGTATTGAAGGGCCAGGCGTGGTGGTGTACCCCTTTAATCCCAGCACTCAGGAAGCAGAGGAAGGCGGATCGCTGTGAGTTCAAGGTCAGCCAGGTCTACAAAGTGAGTCTAGGAGAGCCAGGGCTACAAAAACAAACAAACAAACAAACAAACAAAAACATGGAAGAATTCCAGTAATAAAGAAAAGCTAAATAATGAGATTAAACATAAGTGGAGGGAGGGAGCTAGGTGCAGAGCACATGCTTGTAACCCCAGCTAGTCAAGAGGAGGATTGCAAGGGATGCCAGTTTGAGCACTTGTTGCTTTTTCAGAGGACTGGAGTTCAAGTCCCAGCACTCACATTGGGTGGCTCATGGCTTCCTTAATCCAGCTTCAAGGCATCCAACACCCTCTTCAAGCCTCCACAGGCACTTTCAAGCACGTGTACACACATACATGCAGACACATGTGCATAAAAAATTTAAAGAAAAAGCAAAAAAAAAAAAAAAAAAAAGAAATTGCAAGACTTCATTAGCCTTGGGGTGCACACATGCATCAGGTGGGGGTGGATGGGTGCCTCCCTCTCTCTGGCTCTGGCAGTAGTAAGGGCCAGACATCTTTCATAGTGAGGAGCATGTTTCCTGGGCACCTGCCTGATGACATCCTGGATTGTGGTACCATCTCAGTCCTCGGTGCCCAGGAAGGCTGAAGATCTTTGCACTGTTGTCTCTGCCAGTAGCCCTGGATATGGATTTTCTGTGCTCTGAGCTCCATTCCAGACCGTCCTTACTTATCGATCCCTGGCTTGTTCCTGTGGGGAAGAGAGTTTCAGTAAGCTTGTACAGTTAGGGGCTGCTAGTTAAGATGGCTGGCTGCTCTTCCAGAGGGCCTGGGTTCGGGTCCCAACACCTACTTTGAGTGTCTCACAACTGCCTGTAACATTAGCTTCAGGGGATCTGATGCACTCTTCTGGCCTCCAAGGGTATGGGTGTACATGAGGACACACATACACATTAAAGAAAAGATAGTACACTCAGTTCTTATATATACATTTTTAATGCTTATTTCTATTTTCCGAGACAGGGTTTCTCTTTGTACTGGAACTCCATCTGTAGACCAGGCTGGCCTCAAACTCACAGAGTTCCACTGCCTACCACCTACCTCTGCCTTCTGAGTACTGGGATTAAAGATGTGTACCAACTGTCCCCCACTGGCAGTACACTCAATTCTTGTAGCCCCTTCCTTCCCTTGCCAATGACTCCCCTCTGCCTAGTCCCCCAAAGCTGCCGTGGGCCAGATTTCAGATGCTTCCAGTTACCTCTTTTCTTGGCAGCTCCTATCCAAAGCTTTGAACCGTGACCCCCATCTCTATTTAGTCGAGAAGAAGTTATGAACCAGATATTAATTTATCTCAATTCCTTGGGGGCATAAAGCACAACCCAGCCGCAGCTCATCAAACAAACAGACAAAATAAAAAGTTTTTTTGAACAGTGATCAGGTAGCTCAAAGCTGGCAGGAGACTGGAAATCCAGTCTTGAAATGGGATAGGTGCCAACAGAAACTGGTTAGCTATTTTATCTGAGAGTTAAAGTAGGGATGAGGGTGCTCCACGTCCTCGTTATTCCTCCTCCTCTTTCTCTTTGTCCTCCCCCTCCTTCTGGCTTTTTTTTTTAGACAAGTTTCTCTATGTCACCCTGGCTGTCCTGGTCTTGCTCTGTAGATCAGGCTGGCCCTGAACCCACAGAGATCCCCCTGCCTCTGCCTCCCCAAGTGCTGGGATTGCAGGTGTGTGCCAGTGTGTCTGCAAGGCCTCCTCTCTGATGCTGCGTCTCTGTCTGTGATTCAGGTACAGGGGCCAGTAGCTCACATAGTAGAACACTTCATCGCAGGATGCGTGGGGTTTTACTGTCCCACCAAAGTATAAGGGCAAAGATTAACTCCAAAACCAGTATCTAAGGTGCTGCTTTTCCAAAGAAGGGGTTTAAAACATGGTAAGCAACTAAAACACAAGTGGTCACTGCAGCTGCCTGTGGCGCCATCTGCCTGGCACAGCAAAGACAGAGCAGCTGTGTGGAGTGGACTCCTGGCCCAGTCTGCTGTGTACTGGCAGGGTCTGGACTCCAGCTCCCATCCCTGGGTCCTTGACAAGTTACCCGGAAAAGCCTCAAGAGCGCCGTCTAGGGTCTAAACGCTGCCACAGCTACTTAGAGAAGAGAACTCAAAAGGTTATTTACTGAATGAATCCCACCTGCCTGGGCCTCAGGTTACAGCACTAAGGCAGGTATCTGACTCCCTCCCACTGTATAAACGGTCTCACCTGTTCCCTGAGGGCATCCTCCTTAGCTTTAGCTGCCTGCCTGACACAGTGTCACCTGAGGGAGCCTCAGTTGAGGGATTGCCCAGATCAGATTGGCCTGATTGATGAGGGAGGGCCCAGCCCACTATGGGTGGTGCTATCCCTAAGAAATTGGACCTGGGCTAGCTGAGTGTAAGCCAGAGAGTGAGCCAGCAAGCAGAGTTCCTGTCTCAAGTTTGTGCCCTGATTTCCCTCAGTGATGGACTGTGACCAGGAAGCGTAAGTCAAACAAACCCTTCTCTCCTCTGAATTGCTTTTGGTCAGAATGTTTTATCATAGCAGCAGGGACAAAATTGGAAGGGGGGGGGGCCTCAATGTTCTCTTTTATTATTTATTTCTTTCATACTGGGGATTGAACGCAGGGCCTCACGTGCTAGAAAAGTGCCCTACACTGAGCTACATACAGCTTTGGCCCCATCAGAATTTTGGAAGGCATCAGTCCAGTGGCCTTCTTTCTTCACTTCTCAGTTCTGCTCCTTTTATCCTACACTTCATTTCCCTTTACCCACCAGTGCACTTCCGTTCTGGTTAATACTGACGGGCAACTTGGTAGGATCTAGAATTTCTGAGGACACAGACCTCTGGCCATGCATGTGAGGTGTTTCTAGGATGGATTAATTGAGGTGGGAAGACCAGCCCCAGATGTGGGTGACGATACTGCGCGGGCTGAGTGTCCTCGACTGGACAAGAAGGAAAAGGCAGGTTGAGCAGCATCATTCATCTTCCTCTGCTTCTTTCATGATGTAATGTGACACGGTGTGACAGCTGCCACTCCTGCGCTGTGGGCCAGGATAGACCCTTCCCTTCCTTCTTTCAGTTGCTTTTGTTAGAGCAATAGGAAAAGTTACTAATACCCTGAGGCAGCCAGTCTTCCATTTTTGCATATGAAAAAAATCCACACAGCCATGCGGCAGCGGTGGACACCTGTAATCCCAGGACTTGGGAGGCAGAGGCAGGTGGATCGCTGTGAGTTTGAGACCAGCCTGGTCTACAGAACTCTAGGACAGCTAGGGCTACATAGAGAGACCCTGTGTCAAAAAGGGTCTCAGATCTGGTTAAGTGTTATATGTATGTATATAATATGTTAGGTAGGTGTGTGTGTGTGTGTGTGTGTCTGTGTGTGTGTGTGTGTGATATCATGCTAAACTCCTGGCTTCCAAGTGCTGGATTTACAAGTATGAGCCACTGTGCCTGATTCTCATTCTAAATATTGAGCATTTGCTAGTAAGTCAGAGTCAATGCCAGATGACACCGGATTTTACAGTTGAAATGAGACAATTAAATGAATATACACATTAAGCTGTGGTGCTGCCCTTGAAGGCACGCATGAGAAATGTTAGAGTGGATGGCAGAAGGAGCTGACTTCTGCAGGTCGGGGAAGCTTCCCCGAGCTGACGGCTGAGCTGCTGTTTGCAAGGTGAGCGGATTGAAGTGGGTGGAGAGGGAAGAGCAGGAGAAACGCGCGTGCCCGCGCGCATGGTGGACGGAACTGGAGAGAGTGGCGGCCTGAAGGTGAGGAAGAGTTTGTGGTGTCCAGGACTGGACGACTCCAGTGCCTGTGTGAAGGGGAGGTGCGTGTCCAGTGGGACCCTGGGTTGTGGTGGGAGCTGAGTCGGCCTCTGAGGACATCCTTGGACGACTGAATGGGTTTCCACTGGCGCTTTGTGCAGGAAGGATTGAGGGGGAGAAAGGAGACCTTTAGGGAGGAGGAGGAAGGGAGGTTTCCATCAGTCAAGGCAGAAATGGAAATGGGGGAAGGTAGGTGGAAAGGTAGAAAGTCATTTGGCTTAGGAATCCAGAACTTGATAACCACCGGAAACGGAAGGCTTTTTGCATCAAAATGATCGGTGACTGTCATTCTCCCTCCAATAGTGGCCTCCTCACAAAGGTGGACCTAACCTCGGGCCTGTACCACCGTCACCGCCACCGCCACCCCCACCGCCACTGGGTGACTTTGCTTCCCCGGCAGGCCTGCAGTTCTCAGCTCTCCCGGGTGGTGGCAGCAAAAGGAAACTAGCTGGTCACTTTCCTGCTTGTCTAGCCTGGCTTCCCGTGCTGGGCCCTCGACTTCCTTGGGATATTCCCCTATTCCAATTTCTCTAAAAAGGACTTTCTGAGCGGTCTCGGCGGGCGGAGGGTGTGGCTTAACCAGGGAATGTGTCTCGGGGCAGAGTCAGTGATTTTTTTTGTGGCGGAGCCTCTCTCTTTATTTTTGGCTGTGGCCGGTTTGCACAGGCCCCCTGTGTGGCAGTGCTGTCCTTTCACAGCCAAGCCACTCACTGACCGGCGACCAGCGGGGCACATTCTTTCTTCACTGGCTCAGACCTGAGGGTCAAAGAATGAGACAGGCTGAGCCCAGGGGTTGCTGCTTGTGGGAGTAGTCCTGGGAACCCTGTTAAGAGTCTGAGCCTGGCTCAGACAGGCTCTGAAAGGCTGTTGGCAACCGGCTCAAATGTGTAAGCAAAAGACTTGAGATTCAGCAAGTAAGGTAAGGGGCGAAGTATGCAGGTACGCAGGTCCACCATGTATAAAAAGCCCAAATCCCCGAGGTCAGGTTTGAGGCCCTTGCTGAAGGAACAGACAGCAGAATCCAAGACCTCCCCCAGCTCCAGGGCTGGGTTCTGTAGACTAGTGTGCAGATCTGAACTTGCCATGTGCCAACCCCTGCAGGACATGCCTTCCTTCTCTGTCTGACGGGTCTTTTTCTTTTCCTCTGCTTCCTGCTTTTTTTTTTTTTTTTTTTTTTTAGTCACCAGGTCTCATATAGCCCAGGCTGACTTCAAACTCACTATAAACTTCTGATCTCTTGCCTCTACCTCCCGACTGCTGGGCTTATAGGTGTGCACATCTCATCTGGTTTATTCAGTACTAGGGGTTGAGCCTGGGGGATCTGTGCGTGCTGCATCTGTTGGGTTCAGCAAACGTGTGAGGAAGACGCGCGCGGTGCTTAGCTGTGTGAGTCAGCTCTACAGTACTGTAACGAGACACCTAAGAGAAAAGAGTTATTCTGGCTCATAATTCACAAGTTCCAGTCAGGGTTGTCAGTCCTGTGCTTTGAGCCTACGGTGGCACAGGACATAAAGGGGGTAGCATACGGCAGAGGAGGCCTATTCACCTCGCAGAACTGGGAAACCCAGAGAAGAAAGGAAAGAGTTGAAATCCCACAATCCACCTCCAGGGCGTACCCTGGGTACGCTTCCTTCCGTGAGGCAGCACCTTTTAAAGGTCCCACCATCCCCCAGCAACAGGCTGCTGTTTCTAACACGCAGACCTTTGAGGAGCATTTGGGACTAACACTATGGCAATAGCCCACCTGTCACTTAATCCAAATGCCCTGAGAGGACATCATGCCTTATGCTCACAGATACTGCTGACCTTTGAACCCTGACGCCCACACGTCATTTCTGACTGACCTTGTATATTCTTTCCATGTTTTGGTATCCTGGGTTTTCTGATACTGGCAAACATGATACGGCTTTAGGTCTATGGCCGCTTCTCCTTGCCACCAGCTTCCGTGCTCCAGCCGCCTTGAATAACTTGCAGCTCTTAGCCATCTACCTGTTCATCTGTCTATCTATCTATCTATCTATCTATCATCTATTAGTCTATCTATATATTATCTATCTTCTACTTACATATTTATTATCCATCTATAATCTATCTATCATCTATTTATTTACCCTCTATCCACCTATCTTCTATCTATTTATAATCTATCTTCTATTTATTTATTTAATATCTACCTATCTATCATCTATCTATCTTGCTATCTATCAATCTATCCTCTATCTACTGCTATCTATCCACCCCCCCCCATATCCATCTCTTACCCCCGCATCTTTGCTAATTGCTTCCATTACCTGAGATAGCTCTTGACGTAAGGCAGGGTTCTCCAGAGCAGCAGAACCAGAAAGGTGCATAGATAAATTAGAAAACGTCCCACAGTCTGCCATCTGCAGGCTAGTGACATAATTCAGTCGGAGTCCAAGGACCTGAGAACCAGGAAGACGGATGTTCAAGGGCAAGAAAATATGGTTGTTCCAACTCAAACACAATGAACATGCGTATAAACCATGATGGCGAATGTTACTTGTCAGCTTGACAAAATCTAGAAGTTGGGTGTGTATGTGGTTTGTGTGTGTGTGTGTGTGTTTGTGCATGTTTGTATGTGTGTGTGCCTGTATGTGTGCATGTGCGCTCACCTGTGAAAGATTGTCTTGATTGTGTTCACTGAGGGAAGGGCTGCCACTGTGGGGGAGCCATTCCCTGGCAGGGGTCCTGAGTTGTGTAACTGGAAAGAGAGAATGGAGCAAGCCATGCCATGCGTTCACCACACTCCGCTTCCTGCATGCAGATGCAATGTCACCAGCTGCCTTGACGTTTCTGGTGTGGGGGACCACGCCTCGAACTGTGAGCTGAAATAAACCTGTTCTCCTGTGAATTGAATTTTGTCAGGGTATTTTATCGCAGCAATAAGAAAAAGACTGAAGGCGCCCTTCCTCTGCCCTTCCTCTGCCCTTCCTCTGTCCTTCCTCTGCACTTCCTCTGCCCTTCCTCTGCCCTTCCTCTGCCCTTTTGTTTTACTCAGGACTTCAAGAGGTTTCCCCCTGCAGTGGTAAGGGCGGGTCTTCTTAAACTGCTGCGCTGATTGGCTAATCTCTTTTAGACACACACAAAGTAATGTCTTATCCGCTACTTGGACGTCCCTTGTCCCCTCAAACTGACACAGAAATTGTATCACAACTAAGCCACTCCCTGTGTTAATTTGGCACTCATGCTCAATGTCATCGCTTTAGGCATTCTTCACTTCCAAGTAAAGACATTAAAAAGTCATAGTCCCACCCAATCTGGCATGTTTATACTGCGTGCAATAGAAAATACATTCATCCTTCCTGGAAGAGAGGGTAAAGTCCTTGAGTGACGTTTATTGTGTCCAGGCACTATGGTGGAATATTAAAAACATTTCAATACTCACACAGAGTCAACCTTACCTTAAATTATATGGAAGGGGAATAGAAGGAGAAGGAAAAACAAAGATATTTGATAATATAAATGTAACTATACACAAGCATACTCATAACAAAAGAGTGGGGTGATGTGCATGTACATAGGGGTGGGGGTCCTGTGTCTGTGGTCCCAGCACTTAAGAGGAGGACTTCAGAGAATGGGAATTAAATCTGATCTATGACTATAAGAAAGGAGGAGGCCAGCCCGGGCTAGATGAGACCCTATCTCAACAAACACGAGAAAAAAAATAAAACAAACCTGGACTGAGTGTGAGCGTACACATCTGTAGTGCCAGCACCCAGGAAGCGGTGGCAGGGAGGATCACCATAGGTTTGAGGCCAGCCTGCACTGTATAATAATAAGACCATCTTAAAACAAAACCCAGAGGGGCTGGAGAGATGGTTAAGAGCACTGACTGTTCTTACAGCGGACTTGGATTCAATTCCTAGCACCCACGTGGATGTTCACAGCTGTCTACAAGGCTGGCTGCAAGGGACTCAACACCCTCTTCTGGCCTCCACTGGCACTGAACACACACGGCACACAAACATGCACGCAGGCAAAATACATGCACATAGAAAACAATCCTTAAAATACGAAACCCGTAGCTGGCTGCAGCGAGAAGGGTACATCTCTTAGACAGCCAGAAGAGCTTGTGGAGCACAGCTGTCCCAAATCAGTTGGCGCTTGAGGCAGCAAAGTGGGAAGGTTCAGGAGGTACCAGGGAATTGGAATTGCTAGGACTGACCAGAAATCCATTCTGGCTTCTGGCTTCAGCATGTGGAAGAATAGTTGTATTATACAGCATGATGGAGAACACCCGGCGAGCTGTACTTGAGAAAACATGTTAGTTTTGGATAAGTTGAATTCAAAGTACCTAGTGGTCTAGGGGGTAGAGAATTCAACAGATAGCACTTCTCTAGTGCATGGGCATATGCACACACAACACACACATACACACACATACACACATACACACACACACACATATACACATACACACATACACACACATACACACATACACACACACACATACACACATACACACATACACACACATACACACATACACACACACATACACACACATACACACATACACACACATACATACACATACACACATACACACATACACACACATACACACACACTCATACACACACACACATACACACACACATACACACATACACACACATACACACATACACACACACACATACACACACACACATACACACACACACATACACACACATACACACGTGAAGGAAATTTGATACATTCTATCTAGTCTATCTCATGGAAGAACCTAGAAGATGTTGTGTTAAGTAAAACAAGCCAGTCACAAAACCGACAAATATTACGCTATTCTATCTCCACTGAGAGAATCTACAGTGACCAAACTCACAGAAAGAAAAAAATAAAACGTTGGCTGCAAAGATGTGGAGAGGAGGGAGGTGGAGGAGGGGCTGCCTAGTGGTTATGTGTAGAAATTCAGTTTTGTAAGGTGAAGCGTTCTCAAGATGGATGGTGGTGATGGTTGCACATCAGTGAAAAGGCCACTAATGCCTTTAGAGTGTATACTAAAACTGGTTATTATTGGGGCTGATGAGATGGCTCGGCGGCTAAAGGAGCTTGCTGTGCAAACCTGGTGGTCTGAGTTCAACACCTGGAATATATGTAAAATAAAATAAATGGTTCTTGTTAGTTTTATTTTGTAGTGCCAGGGATCAAACGCAGAGCCCTTAACATTCTAGACAAGTGCTTCCCCACTGGACTTCACCGACAGTCTTAGTTACAGTTTTTAAAAGCCCCCCCCTCCCAAAGTGGTAAATTTTACCCATGACAATTTTATTACAGGGTCTCCAACAGTCAATGCTATTCTGGAACTTTCTATGTAGTTGAATTTGATGCTCCTGCCTCTGCTGAGTGATGAGATCACACATGTGTGCTACCACACCAGGCTGTATCACAATTTTTAAAACTAAAAACCAAATATATCCACAGACAACAATTACCAATATGGACGTTGTGGTCTCGTGTAGACAGACTAGAAGGGACAAGCTGAGGGCTGCAGGTCTGGCAGAGTCAGAGAAGACGAAGGAAGAAGCAAACAGCAGGGGTGCAAAGTGGGCAGGAGATCTCTAGCCTAGAGGTGTAGGGAGGAGTCAGAAGCTACAGTCCAGGCTAGAGTATAGGGCAGAGGGGGCACTGTGATTAGAGAGAGAGAGAGAGAGAGAGAGAGAGAGAGAGAGAGAGAGAGAGAGAGAGAGAGAGAGAGCGCTCATTCACAGCCTGGATAAATTCATCTTCAGGCAGAGTCGGGTAGAATCTAGACTGCAGTTAGATAAGCATCAGTGTGTACCAGGGAGCATGGGAAGTATGGTGGCCCTGAGTCCTGGCAGGCAGAGATAAGATGGTGAGAGAGAGAGGCAGCCAGACCTCAGGTGTCAGCAGGGTCCTGAAGGGAGTTTTGCAACTTGCTCTAATTTCGTGCCCACTCAGCATCCTTCTAGATGTATCCAGATGCCAACAGCCATGGGAACTTCCGGACCACCAGACAGTGATGGCAGGGGGAACGGGCCAACTCTAGTAGGCACACCGCCTCTTATGTTTGGTTTATTCAAGAAAGCATGCCAGACTCCAAAGAGCTCTGTCGAAAGTTTTTATGAGGCAGAGCTCGGGACAGTGAGCTGCTTGGAGGGGTCTTCTTCATTCTCAGCCTGTCCCCTATGGCTGAACACCCTTCTCTGACACCATGCACCCTGAGTGACCCCCTTTAGCTTTAGTTTGTTCTTTCCCACTGACCTGTGCACCCCCAGTGAGTGTCTTGTTTTAATAACTCTGCTTTCAGTGTGTTGTAGGTGCTCAGTAAATACTTATAAACCTGAAAATGGATGGAAAAGAAAGGTTGGATAATTGCTTAATGAATCATAGAACAGAAATTCACTTTTCTTTTCTTTTAAAAAATATGTATTTATTAATATGTATAAAGTTCTCTACCTGCAAGGCCAGAAGAGGGCATTAGATCTCATTATAGATGGTTGTGAGCTACCATGTGGTTGTTGGGAATTGAAATCAGGACCTCTGGACGAGCAGGTGGTGCTCTTAACCTCAGAACCATTTCTCCAGCCCTCCCCACTTTTTTTTTTCAAGACAGGGTCTCTCTGTGTGCACTTGCTTTGCAGACCAGGCTGGCCTCGAACTCACAGAGATTCACCTGCCTTTGCCCCCTGAGTGCTGGGATTAAACATTCAAACATTTCATTTATTTGCTTATTTTTCTTGTTTTCTTTTCTCTTTTACATATGTTTTATTTATTTATTTATTTATTTATTTATTTATTTATTTCAGTTGTTATAAAAACACACATGCGCACATGCACACACACACGTGCACACACACACACACATTTTGTATGGCTGAGGTTAGCCTTAAACTCGATGTGCAGTTAAGGATGGCGTGTCATTTTTTTTTTTCTAGATTGTAAATCCTTGGGAGTCGGGGACTGGGCCTTGCTTGTGTTTGTTGACAGAGTACGGCACAAAGATTCACACATAGCAGGTGTCAAAAATGTTGATTGGCAGAAGGAACAAATTTTATTTTATTTGTTATTGTATGTATATGGTTTGCACTGGTGTGCAAATGCTGGTGTGTATCAGAGGACAGTTTTCAGGAACCAGTTCTCTTCTGATATGCCTACCTCTGCTTCCTGTGTGTGGGGAATTGCAGTGGATGCCACCAACCTAGTTTATGCAGAACTAGGAACTGAGCCAGGAGCTTCATGCACCCAAGGCAAGCACTCTACCAACTGAGCTACCTCTTCAGCCCAGTTCCTGATCCATTTGAGGCTGAATCTCAAACTCCTGAGCATAAGTGATCCCCCTGCCTCAGTCTCCTGAGTGGCTAGATGCTGCCATGCACAGCCGAGTAAACAATATTTATTTGAATGTCTGTCAGTGCATTGCAAGGATGCTGGGTAAATGGATGTGGGACCTACCCTTAAATAGCTCATACGTGGGAGCTCATTGATCTCATCTTTCCTCTGGGAGTGTGTGTGAGAGTGAGAATGTGTGTGATTGTATGTAAGTGTACGTGTGAATGTGAGTGTGTGTGTGTGTAAGTGTACGTGAGAATGTGTGTGAATGTGTACGTGAGTGTATGTAAGTACATGTGAGAGTGTGTGAATGTGTGTGAGTGTGTGTGAGTGTGTGGGTGTGTTAGTGAGTGTGTGAATGTATGTGAGTGTGTGAGTATGTGCATGAGTATATGTGAGTGTGTATGTGGGTGTGAGTGTGAGAGGGTGTGTAGTGGGTGTGAATGTAGGTGAGTCTGTGTGAGTCTGTGTGTGAGTATGTGAGTGTGCATGTCTGTGTCAGAGTGTGATCGTATGTGTGTGAGTGTATATGATAGTGTGAGTGTATATAATAGTGAGTATATGAGTGTGATTGTTTGTGAGAGTGTGTGAGTATGATTCTGTGAGAGTGTGTGTGTTGGTTGGACCTGAGGCTTGAAATCAGAACCTCAGACACGCTGAGCACACGCTCTACCACGAAGCTCTATCTCCAGCCTCACCTTTCCTGCTTGGAAAAGAAGCAGTCACTATACTTGGCCTCTGTGCTCTCAAAATTACTTGTTCACACTCTGGCATACTGTATACAATACATCTTTGTTGAGTAGATGAATGCTCCTTTATCACAGAACTTAGTATATGATTCTTTTTCTGTGTTCATGTGAGTTGTGGTTTTGTTTTTTTTTTTTCTTTTCCTGTTTCAGATTGTGACCTCTTAGAAGCCTCACTCATGTTTGTTAATGGGATCTCATACAGCTTCGTACAGTGTAGGAGTCAAGATGTTGTTTGCCTAGAAGAATGGACTTCATTTTTAGTTGTTATTGTGTGCGTACAATGTGCATGTGTATAGGTGTGTGGGCCCTACAGTGCATGTGTGAGTTGATGCCCTCCTTCCACCTGGGTTCTTGGGGGTCACACTCAGGTTGTTAGCCACTTTTACCTCCTGAGTCATCTTACTGGCCCGGAGAGTGAATTTCTAATTAAGGCGTTGAGGTGAAAGCAATTCACACATTCTCCACCCCTCCCCCCCCCAGAAGTGGGGTATTTAAAGCTTGGAAGGGCACAGTTTTAGTCTCTTGCTTTGGTTGTTTTTTTAGGGACTTGGGAAATGGAGAGGGAGACTTACTTTTATTTTCTTCCCTTCAATAGAAATTTCATCAGAAAACGGTGAAAAAAAAAATCCATTTCTTGTTACTGGTTTCCTATGGGTCTGAATGCTTCTGCAGCACCCTTGTCGGTTTGCTGTAGCAACCAGGCTGCCCTTGCACCAGGTACAGGGTCCTGGGTGGGCACGGGGAGCACAGCACAGCACTGAGCTCTCTCACAGAGGCCTGTGACTGCGCTGGCATGTTACATGTACTGTAGCATGTACATGAGACATGTAGCATGTCTCAGGGCAGCCCTGTTGATAGAGACCTGACAGCTGTTAACAACACAGTTATGTCCTTGGGTGGGGAGAGGGAGGTTGGCTGAGCTTTGAGAGTTCTCCAAGGAGGGTATAAGGTTGATTTATTCACATGTGCACCCAGGGGAGGGCCCCTAGTGTAGCTTATCTGGCTTCTGGTAGTCTCTGGATTTTACTCTGATAGCCCCCCTTCACCAGCCTGCCTCCCTCCCCTCCACCACCCTCACTGCCCTCACCACCACCATCACTAGGAGACAGGATCTTAAGTAGCCCAGGCTGACCTCCAACTCATTATGTAGACCAGGATTGCCTTGAACTTTTGATCCCCTTGCCCTGGCCTTCACTACACCCAGTTGTATGCAGTGCTAGGACCAAACCTAGGGCTCCATGCACGCTAGGCAAGCACTCGACTGGCTGAGCCATATCCCCAACCTGGTTCTCCTGGTTCTCCTGTTCAAGGAAGTGTGTTCCTCTCAAGCACCGTTGGCCTGGCAGCTCTGAGATGGGTTGAGGAAGGATGGGTGCTGTCTTTGACCTTTCTTGATTAGACGGAGCTTATCAAGAAACAGAACTGCAACCTCTGTACCACGTGTGGTTTTGTTTTTTCGTTTGTTGTTTGTTTTGTTGCTGTTGGGATTTGTTTGTTCGTTTTGAGACGGGGGTTTGTCTTTGTAGCCTTGGCAGTCCTGGAACTCATTTTGTCGACCAGGGTGGCCACAAATTCAGATCCACCTGCCTCTGGCTCCCTAGTGGTAGGATGGATGGCGTGTACCACCACTAAGACCCTAGTATGGCTGGCATCTTTTCAGAGGCTCTGGACACCGACTTAGGTGACTGTGCTTGTTGGTTGCAAAACTGGTTGGATGGGAGCAGAGACAGCCCCTCCCACTTGCTCCTGGGTTGGATCTGCACAGGATGGATGGCTCTGTTCTCTGCGGAGACTCACTGTTCACCTTCGCCTTTACCTACCCTGGTAACAAGGTACTTTTAGCACAGGCTCTTACTTCCTGTCTGCTTTGACTGGGTAGCAAGGTGCAGCAGTCCAAGGCCCACCCCCAGGCCCCCAGCCATGGTTACCATGGTTACCACCGGCCATGGCTCCTTCCAGGTGTTCCAGCTTTGAACTCCAACCCCATAAACGCTTTGGAAAAAGCATGCGCTTTCCTGAGCTATAGCCTGATTTCTCTTGGACTGGTCTAATTTCTTTCCTGTGCTCCCTTAGATGGGGCGTGAGCGCGGTCCAAAAGGATATTCCAGAAAGGGTTGGGGATATAGCTCCATGGTAGAGACCCTGCCTAGCATATGCAAAGGCCTGGGTTCAACCCCCAGATCTGTAAACCAAAACTAAAGCGTATTGTAATTATTCCAAAGCCAAAGGAGCTAGTTTACTTTCTGGCTTTTTTTTTTTCTGCTCTCCATTGTGTATAAATTCTAAATTCCTAGCCTCCAACAAGGCAAGTTTATAAGCTGTTATTAGTTATCAGTACTGTGGAAGCCTCCTGTTCAGAAGGTTTTTCTGGTAAAAGAAGAAGGAATTTCGTTATTTGAGAAGATTTCAGGAATACTTTGTTTCTCTCTGTTCTGAACGTTTCTCTTCTTGTTCTCCCACTGCCTCCCTTGAGCCCTGCCAGATGCGGTTTCTCCCCAGCTTTGAAAGGCTGTGTTTCATTTGCCGTTCTGCTAGCGGTTATTAATTCTAGGTGTGGGAATGTGGGCTTTCGTTATGGTATTGTTTACACTTTTTTCCCCCTGTAACTTGTATATTTATCAGACCAGGGAGTGAATGGCTCCCGCCCTTCTTCCTGGGGCTGGCTGGTGGTTTTGTGCTATCTCGGTTCCCAAGCTGTTAGCCGGCCCACACTGTTTCCTTTGTGCTCGGCCAGATCTCAGTGTTCCAGGGCACAGTTTCTCCCACCGAGCCACGGATGCCTGCCAACCATTCTTGCTAGGCTAGGAAGTGAACCACCGATCCTAGAGATTAGCAAACAAAATAAGGGGATGCAGGGTCCCCAGGGACCTCCCGACTTAGTTCCACCATGGGTACTAACTAGCTTTGCTCCAGTGGCCTTGCCCCTGTTGCCAGGCAGAATAGCGAGGCTTATGAGGTGGAAAGACAGGCCTGGACCAAAGTGACACATGGCTTGCCACTTGGGGCTGAGGATGGCAGATGAAGGTTTGATCCCTTTCGGTTTTAATTTAGACCTGGCCCACCCTCATTAGCTGTTTCTTCTTCTCTTTCTTCTTTTAAAAATATGTTTATTTATAATTTATTTACGTGTACACCTGCGTGTGGCTGCTTATATGCATGTGCCTTAGGTTACATCATTGTCTGGAGGTAGAGTTACAAGCAGTTGTAAGCTGCCTAATGTAGGTACTGGGAATTGAACTCGGGTCCTCTGCAAGAACAAGGCATGTTCTTAACCACTGAGCCATCTCTCCAGCTCCATTATCTATTTCTTAACTAATAGGTCATATCCTTATTTACTTGCTAAGTGTCTTCATTTAGGACAGTGGTTCTTAAGTTGACGAGCGTGTCTGAATCATACAGAGAACTTATTAAAACATGCACCTGCGTTTCTGGCAAAGTGCTTGCTGCACAAACATGAGGACCCAAGTTCGAATCCCCTACACCCACATAAAAACACTGGATGTACCTATAACCCTAGCACTGGGGGAGGGGGGACAGAAGGACCCTGAGGTTCAAAGGTCAGAGAGTCTAGCTGAATCAGGCAACTCTAGGTCCAATGAGAGAGCCTGTCTCCAAAATATAAAGTGGGGCTGGCAAGATGGCTCAGAGGTTAAATGTACAACACTGACTACCTAACTTCAGTCCTCAAGACCTACATGGTGAAGGAAGAAAACCGAGCCTTAAAAGTTGTTCTCTGGGGCTGGAGAGATGGCTCAGCAATTAAGAACACTGCTCTTCCAGAGGTCCTGAGTTCAATTCCCAGCAACCACATGGTGGCTTACAACCATCTGTAATAAGATCTGGTGCCCTCTTTTTGGCTTACTGGCATATATGCAGGCTGAATACTATATATATATATATTATATAGAAGCATATATATATTCTTTTAAAAAGGTTGTTCTTTGATCTCTGCATGTGTGCCATGGTGTGCAGGTACCCACAATAAACAAAATAAATATATGCAATTAAAAAATTAAAAAAGATAAGCTGGAGAGCCACTGAGGAAAATGCCCTGACACTGACCTCTGGCCTCTGAATGCTTACGCATCGGTGTGCACACATCTGCATACACTCACTGCACACATACAGGAACATGTTCATATATATGCACACCACACATGCAGCCACTGCTTAAATCAACTCTGGTGACATAAGTCTGTAATGCTGGTACTTAGGAGACAGCAGCAGGAGGGTCATTGTAAGTTGTAAATTCAAGGCAAATGTGATTATAGCAAGGCCTTGCCCCCCCCAAAATAAAAATAAAAGAAAAGAAAAACAAAAGAAATAAACATACATTAAAAAAAAAACCCTGACTGTGATATGATTCTGTGATTGGTGGTTAAGTCTTATCTGATGCAATGAAAATAAAGGCAAATAAGATGTAAACAATGCCATATTTCCTGGTAAACGATAGGGTGGGTAGGTTTGTACAGTTCTGTGTTCTGCTCACTCGTGTAATTGCATAGCATCTGTGCTGCAGCAGTTAGAGGGTGGGGAGGTGCTGTTTGGGAAGGGGCACACCAGCGTGTACGTCACCTCAGGAGCTGGAGGCTCCGATCTACGGCAGCCCCCTTCCATTGTCCTCACTGGAAACCAGCATCTTCCATGCTGTGTTACCCTGGCTGACTCTCAGCTCATAGGCTCAGGTCATCCCGCTAGCTTTTCTCATAGCTGGGACCCCGGGCATGTGCTCCCATGCTCAGCTGCCGTACATCATTTTTAAGAATACAAATCTGTCTGAGAATTTTACAGCAAAGCTGATGTCTGAAGCCATGCTGTAGAAAGTCCTCATTTTACTTTCTCATCTTGCTTGCTGTTCCCACGGCAAGTCTCCCCCCCCCCCCACCCCAAAGCTGGCTGAATATCTGTTGTCAGCTCTCCGTGCCACCTTCCTAGCCTAAAGGACCCATCTCTGGAGGTTCTGCAGCCAGGCTCAACGGACTGCTGGTTTGTTGTTGTTGGTGTTGTTGTTGTTTTGGGTTATTTTTCTGGTTGTTGTTTTTTTTTGGGGGGGGGGCATGGTTTAGTGTTGGAGTTACAGGAACTGCTAGGAAGCAAACTTCTCATGTGTGTCCCGTGTGTTTGGAGAAAAGAGAGAGCTCAAGGGTATGGAGAGATGTGCTTTGTTCTCATTGGTCAGTAAATTTTCCCAGACCATTCACACTATTAACATTTAGTGCCGGGCAGGAGAAAGATCCCAAAAGAAACTCATTCGCATTCTTTATCAGGAAGAACAGAGGACAACGTGTTGGTAATCTGCACTCTTTCTTCTCGGGTAACAATATAATATCATTTTTGCTATGACTTTAATTTCATTTAAGAAACTTAAATTGCATTTTATGTGTATGAGTGTTTTGCCTGCATGTATGTCTGTGTACCATGTAGATGCCTGGTGCCCTCAGAGGCCAGAAGAGGGCATCAGACCCTTGGGAACTGGAGGCACAGAGGGTTGTCAGCCTCCAAGTGAGCACTGGGACTCCAGGTCCTCTGGAGGAGCAGCAAGTGATCTTAACCACGAAGACATTTCTCTAGTCCTGAGCCATTAATTACTTAATTAGTTTATTTATTTTTGGTTTCTCTGTATAGCCATGGCTGCTCTGGAACTCCCTCTGTAGACCAGGCTGGCCTTGAACTCACAAAGATCCCCTTCCCTTTGCCTCCTGAGTGCTGGGATGAAAGGTGTGCACCACCACTTCCTAGCCTGAGCCTTTAATTTTGGAGCAGTAGATAATCTCTGCATAAAGTTGTGGTTTAATTCTGTCATCTTCTCTACGGTAATACATTGTGTGAACACTGTCCCCAACTAACCTTTCTATTGCTCTCATTTATAGGAAAGGCTAAACAATGTCTTATATTGATAATTTTATTTTTCATAGTAGTTTTGGGAGTTTTTGTTTTTAAGAATTTTTCTGTCCTCACGATGTTACATGTCCCACCCCCCCACCTCCCCTCTCCCAGATAATCAAATTAGAAACTTTACAGTTTTCTTCCTACCAAGGACTTCAGATCTGGGACTCTTTTACGTATTTTTAAAAGATCTAGGTTGAAAATCTGGTGAGCTACAGCATCCAATAGAGACACTTGTATTTATAGGTTTATCATGGCCCTGTTTATGAAATAATTAAGTTACACAATCAGCCTGGGTCCTACCAATGGTGAGATGGACAGAGAACACATAGTGTGTGTACACACGGGAGTGTTATTTAGCCGTAAAGCACAAAATCGTGTTGTTTAGAGAAGGATTTCTGGAACTGGGGATCATCATGTCAAGGAAAATAAGCTGAACTCAGACAAACATGGCATGGTTTTGTTTGTTCGAGACGGGGCCTCATGGGGCCCAGGCTGGCCTTGAACCCGTGGAATTCACTATTAGCGGAGTCTGGTACTGAGCTCCTGATCTTCCTGACTTGGTATTTCAAGACTTCTCACCAACCCAAGTCAGCATAGTTTCTTTCACAAGCAGAACATTGCTTTTTTAAGGAAGACATTAAAGTAGAAGGGGAAATATTTGGAAAGAAGAAAAGGACAAGGGCAAGAGAGATTGCTAAGAAGGGGTAAATCCGGTTAATGTACATTGTAAGCATGTATGAAAATGTCATGACGACCCCGTTATTTTGTACAGTTAATTTACACGCATTAAAAGGGGGAAGTAGTGACTTCTCTGGGAAGACGGCGGATCACAGATGCTTCTTGACCTCTGATGGGGTTGCATCCTGGTAAACCCACTGGAAGCTGAGGACGTGGCAGTGAAGATGCATCCACGACTAAGCTACCAATCATGTTGCTTAGCAAGGCCACACGCCCAGGGTTGCAGGTGTTTACCTTCAGATTCGCAGGGCAGACAGGAAGGGGAGCCATGGCTTCCTGCTCCTGGCCAGCACTATTCAAGGCTAGGGGTGGGGGAGGTGGGAATCAAAATTCAAGGTTGGGAAGTGAGATGTCTGCTGACTGCAAAATTTTCACATAATTGTCAAACTGAAAGATCGTGACAGTAGGAATTGTCTGCATAAGCATTTGATAGGGAAAACAAACAAACAAACAAACTAAAAACAAAAACAAAAATCCCCCAAACGGTGTGGGTACTAGCTGGGCCCCATGTGGGTTACATCTGTGTTTTAATGTACCTCACCAGTAGATGGCGGTATAGCAACAGACATGACGACTCTGCGACAGAGGCCTGCTCTTTCCACTCACCTTAAATACCTTCAGAGCCCTTGTCAGCCCGGCAAAAGCAGATTTGCTTCTGGAACTTCTATCATGAGACTCTTCGTATTTATTTATTTATTTTTAAAGATGTAAAAAGTCGTTATGTATATGCGTATGTTTCTATGTCTGTGCATGTAGGTGCCCATTGAGGCCACTGGACCCCCTGCGGCTGGAGTTACAGATGTCCATATGCTGTCTTAGGCAGGTGCTGCGATCCTAACTTGGGTTCTCTGCAAGAGCAATGTACGCTTTTAACTGTAAACCCCTGCCCTTGTGCATCTCTTTCCCCCTCCCTCCCTCCCTCCTTCCTTCCCTTCCTCTCTCCTTCCCTCCCTCCGTCCTTCCCTCCCTCCTTCCTTCCCTCCCTCCCTCCTTCTTTCCCTCCCTCCCTCCCTTCCTCCCTCCCTTCCTCCTTCCCTCCCTCCTCCTCAGCGCTGGGAAGGGACTCAGGGCCTCGTCAGGTACTCACTCAGCCACTGAGATGCAGCTCTAGTCCCAGAACTTGACTTTTGACTTTAGGATGCCCTGTGACCTCCTGATTTGGGATACTGATCATGTAAGCCTCAGAATGCTTAGACACATTAGGAGACACGCTTCTGGCTTGGCTCCTCTTCTAAACATGAGTGCAAGAGTGATAATTAGCTTAGGAGTTTGGCTTTTTGACCTAGAGTCTCACTATGTAGTCTAGGTATCCCTGAACTCTGGAGCCTCCTGTCTTTACCTCCCAAGCGGTGGAATTACAGTCCTGTACCACCATCCCCTGCTAAAAATATGTACTTTGTTGCCGCCCCTTGAGAGGGCTCTTGTTGATCTAACTCCCTACCCTAGACATTTCTTCCCACTAGGATTTAATTCCGTCCCTGGGTCCCAACTTCCATAAATTGATGTTTTGTTACTTAGTTGGTTTGTTTTAAAGCACCACCGACACGTCTCACGTTTGGGATGTGGGAAAGAAAGGAATGCCTCTTCTCTGGTCCAGTTCCTCCTCAGTTTCAAGCCACCTGCCCACCGACATTCATGTCTTGTTTTCTGTAGTGAGTCACAAGGTGTCCCCGTCAGGGATTCTGTGTCCCTAGAGGACACAAGAAAACTAGGTCAAGGGAATTTGCATGGACGTTTAAAGGTTTTTAAGAATGGCACGTTTGGTTTAATTTCTCACATAATTGAAAGGCTCCGATGGTATTAGAAAGCTAATGGGGCTGTCCGCGGGGCTGTGGAAATAGAAACAAGTCCAATTAGACCTACTTTCAAAAAAAGGAAAATGAGTCCAACAGGAAAAGGCACCCGGTGAAATAGAGAAAAGAGAGTGGGTTAGATTTGTAAATGTTTCCTGGCTTAGGGACCAAAGTGATAGCCTCTTACCAGGCCTTGAGGGACCTAGACCTGCTGGAAGTTCAGGAGCTCAGCACGTCTTTTCAGGGACCATGTCATTGTCACAGCCAGGAATTGGCTCTCTATGTTCTGTGCTGAAGCTCCATCAATCCTGGCCTCGTCCTCCTCGTCTGGTACATTCCATGACAGTGGGGAAGCTGCCAAGGCAAATGAACCAAAACCTTGCCTGCATGCCCACTGTGGGCATGACCGTGGCTCTTCCAAGTCCCAGGACAATGTCCACCATCACAAATAGCTACTGAGGCCCCTATGTTTTTTTTAAGTGATTTATTTATTTTTATTTTATGTGCATTGATTTGGTTTTTTGCCTGCATGTATGTTTGTGTGAGGGTGTCAAGTCCTCTGGAACTGAAGTTACAGACAGTTGTGAGCTGCCATGTGGGTGCTGGGAAGTGAACCCAAGTCCTTTGGAAGAGCAGCCAATATCCTTAACCGTCAAGCCACCTCTCAGCCCCTGTTTTTTTCTTATGAAGTGGATGTCACCATCACAGGGTCTCTCACCTTCATTGGCCAGTGACCAGTAGGTGACCGTGGGGCATAGACAACCCACTGCTTGTGTGCTCACGATCTGGGGGCTCTGGATGACCCCTTCCTTGCTCTTGGGCGCTGGGGAAGACTAGTAGGAGCCAAGGCTTCACTAGCCCCAGTGGGACAGCCCTCCATAAGTGGACTTCTCCTTCCCTTGCAGCTGCTGAGAAATTACCTTCCTAGAAAACAGGGCCTTCCTCAAGAGCCTGGGAAATCTGCTGAGCTCCATTCTGAACATACCCAGGATAGCCGCTGCAGGGGCCTTCCCAAGTGAAAAGGCCACTTTTCATTGTGGCTTCACCAGGGAGCCCTTCTTTCTAGTCATGGGCCACCAAAAAATAAAAAATAAATAAATAAAAATAAATAAAAAATAAAAAAAACCCCAGATACAGAAATAGCTAACAAATTCATTGTAGGTACAGCAGCATTTGGTAAAACATTGATAAATGTTAGCTTTGGGTGGGAAGGAGGGGAGAGATCGCAAATGTGTAGCCTTTGCTTCTTTCCTCGGTGTGAGCGCACTGGGACCTGCATTTGAGGGAACTTCCTGGAAGGATGCACCGCCTTGGGAGGAAGTTGTGAAGGAAGAGGAAATGGGGCTGCATTTGTGAAAGCCCTGGGCTTCCTAGAGAGCAGGGTCAAGGATTGGAGTCCTCCTGGCATAGAGAGGTTGCTAGATAGTCTCCATTTGTTCCAAGTGGAGTCTGGGAAGCGAGCTGGGGAGAGAGAGTGTCCTCCAGCTCTGCCCTTTCCTCTAGGCTGGTACGGAAGTGCTAGAAAACTAATCTGAGAATGAATGTGCAACAACTGGGGATACTTGGCCCAAGGCATCCAATTTCTGAAGAGAGACTGTTTTTATGATCGAAAATGTCCATACAGGACCGGGGATTTAGGTCAGAGGTAAAGCTTTGCCTAGTAGCACCTACAAAGCTTCAAGCTCCATCCTCAGAACCACTATAAAAACACACAAATGTACATATGTATGAATTAATGTCCGTACAATGACCTGCTATCCCAGAGTGATCAAGAAAATTCTGGAGTCCTTGGAGGTTGTTGTTGTTGTTGTTTTTTCCTGTAAGACTTATTTATTTTTATTTTATGTGGATGAATGCTTTGCCTATATGTAGATATGCACCATATGCATGCCTGCTGCCTGGAGAGGATGGAAGAGGGAATCTGACTCCTGGTCTTCTGCAAGAGCAAGTGCTCTTAATGGCTGAGCCATCTCTCTGGGCCCTGGAGTTCTTAGAATTAAACTATCCTTATCATTGTCATTGTCATCATCATCATTATCATCATCATTGTCATCATCACCACATCATCATCATGATGTATGAGATCAAAGGACTGTTTTTGGAAGTTGGTCCTTACCTTCCTTCTACCATGGGATCCTGTCACCAGGCGAGCACCTTTACAAGCTGAGCTATTTTGCCTGGAGTTGTTGTTGTTTGTTTGGTTTTTGTTTTCTGTTTTTTCGAGACAGGGTTTCTCTGTGTAGCCTTGGCTGTCCTGGACTTGCTTTGTAGACCAGGCTGGCCTCGAAATCACAGTGATCCGCCTGCCTCTGCCTCCTGTGTGCTGGGATTAAAGGCGTGCACCACCACACCCGGCCTTGCCTGGAGTTTTAAATCAAATGACAGCAAAGAACTGTCCTCATAGCTAGATCTCAAAGGAGCTGTGGGTGACACACTCAGTGGCTGGTGGTGGATCAAAAGGCGGATTGGTGGATGGTGGTAGCTGGTGGCCCTTCCAGGACCAGCCCAGTCTGTGGTGTTCATTGCCTTGGGCCCGGAGAGGGCAGAGGCACTGGGGAAAGTGACGCCAGCCCTGTGGACACCACCTTATAATAAGACACACATTTCCAGACAGTTTCTACTTGTAGCACAGTTTCTCACTCTCTTCTGTGGCCTGCACAAGAGTCTCCCAGGCCCTCCTGTGACTCACAAAGGGTGGGAATTTCCTCCTGAAGTCTTGAGAACCCTATGTTGACATCTACCACACTAACCAAAGTTCACCCTGTGGTATTTTGGAAAGAACTATAAAGAGTCAGGAGAATTAACATGAGATACAGCCCGAAGGCAGATAATGGCTCCAGTCTGAAGAACGGGGCTCTCCTGTCAAATGCCCCCCCCCCTTAGGGGTCTTGCTGAAAGATGTTAATAAAAACCAAGTTAAGGTCCAATGTCCTCATGGGGTTCAATTGTCAGAATCTTTGCCACTCTTCAGGCAATGTGATGTTTACAGTCGGTGTGTGTGTGTGTGTGGGGGGGCGTCCCTGTCTTGTTTTTCCATCGCCAGCGCAGGCCACCGTCAGCACCACAGGCTACAGCTGGTGTTGATGGAGCAGAAGCCAGCGCTGAGTCACTGGCTGCTCAGCGACCCTTACATCACGCTATTGTCCTTTCTTGTTAGGCATTTGAGGACTCTGTCCGTGCTTTGTTTTGTTCTGTGTTTGCCTGGGGCCTAGCCTTGCTAGGAAATCAGAGTGCAAAAACCCAGAGGCTGCCAGGCTCCTGAGCCAAAGGGGAACCGTGGGTTCTTTGAGAACACCCTGCGCCCTAGACTTGCGGTGGGAGGCGACACCCCAGCCTAGGCAAGAGCCCAGGCTCACATTTTTCTGCAACCCTTCCCTATTATCCTGGTTCCACCCGTGCTTCCCAGCCTGATGTTCTGCACGCTCCTTTGAGTGCAACAGGTGGGGTTAATTTTAGTCTGTGTGACATAAACTCTTGGAGAAATAACACTTGGAGAGGGCTGTACAAGTTTCTTTAAATGACTATTTGGACCTAACCAGCTTATCATTTTATTAACTTTGGGTTTTTATTTTATTTTTTATATTTGCTATGTAAAAAAAAAAAAAGTAGCTCAGAGGTGTGGTTGACAGGAAAGCATACTGATGGAGTAAGAATTAGGTACGTACACACACGTATGCAACCACACACACACACTCATAATGCCTGGCTTCGATTCTCCACAACTCCCTTCTCACAAATGTCCATAGCCTATCTCCTAACGACTATCGCAATTAACTTTTTTTTTCACTTTAGCAACAATGTGCTGTTATCTGTTTTCTTTTTTTAATTATAATTTTTATGTTTGAGAATTGCATCTATAAGTACTGTACTTAATCATCTTTCCTCCAATTTTTCTTGTGCCCTCCCCAAATTCATGACTTTTTGTTTGTAATTGTTACACATACATATGCGAGCACACACACACACACACACACACACACACCAAGCCCACTTGGGACTGGATAATCCACCACGGGTTTGTCCCTGGAGAGTCCCCCTCTCTTGGCAGACATCAGTTGCCTGTAACTCCCCATCTAGGGGCGGGACTTTGTGAATGTGGCCATATCTGAGTTGGCATGTTAGTTGATGTCATTATAAAAGCTGTGGGTTTTGTTTTTGAGCCAGGGTCCCATGTAGCCCAGGCTGGCCTTGAACCCTATGTAGCTCAAAGAATGACCCCGAATTCCTCAGCCCTCTGCCTTTAGCCCTCAGGTGCTGGGATTATAAGTATGCATACCCAACTACCATATCAATGTGCAGTATTCCATTTCTTCCCATATATCAACTGATACACATATACACTTAATAGAATTGTGTCCATATTATACATTTTATTAAATGAAAAGTGTGCCTGTATTATTAAGCTGTATTTTAGAAGTGCTGTAAATTAGTGCAGCATGTACAAAGATATGAAGATAATATTATTTTTAGTTTGTTTCTGTCACTACCTTGTGTGTGTGTGTGTGTGTGTGTGTGTGTGTTGCTGAATTGAACGTAGGGCCTTGCGCATGCTAGGCAAGGACTGTACCACTGAGCCACACTCCCAGCCCTGTCAGTATCTCTCGCTAGGTTACTTCCTTTGCTCTGTCTTAGTCAGGGTTTCTATTGTTTCAACAAAACACCAGGACCAATATGCAAGCTGGGGAAGAAAGGGTTTATTGGGCTTCCGTATCCACATCGTAATCCATCACTGAAGGAAGCCAGGACAGGAGTTTAAACATGGCAGGAACCTGGAGACAGGCAGGGGCTGATGCAGAGGCCATGGAGGGGTGCTGCTTACTGGCTTGCTCCCCATGGCTTGCTCAGTCTGCTTTCTTACAGAACTCAGGACCACCAGCCCGGGGATGGAACCGCCAGCAGTACACTGGGCCCTCCTACATCACTCACTAATTAAGAATGCTCTACAGGTTTGCCTACAGCTTGATCTTAAGGAGACATTTTTCTCAGCTTTGGTTTCCTCCTCTCAGCTGACTGTACTTTGTGTCAAATTGACATAAATCTAGCCAGCAGACCTTCCTCTCTCTCACCTCTGCAAGGCACCAGAAACATTTTTCCCTTCCAGATAACCATCTCACATCATCTCTTGGTCCTTTGGTTCCATGACAACTCTTAAGCTCTATCTTGTCTGGACCAGGGGTTTTCAAACTTGACATTTACAGTCTGCTGGAAAGCTTTTCAAGAGATTGCTAGGCCTCTCCCTGGTAGGGCCGGGTTGGTGGGGCAAGGTCCCAAGAAGCATCATATTGGTCATTATTGAGAGCCACTGATACAGAGGAAAAGGTGACCAGTTTTATCTTTTTTTTTTTTTTTTTTTTTTTTTTTTTTTTGAGACAGGGTTTCTCTGTGTTGCTTTGGCTGTACTGGACTAACTTTGTAGACCAGGCTGGCCTCGAACTCACAGCGATCCACCTGCTTCTGCCTCCCGAGTACTGGGATTAAAGGCGTGCGCCACCACCGCCCGGCTAAGGTGACCAGTTTGAGGACCTGAAGGCTTCCTCCAACATCAGCTTCTTACCACTTGATTCCCTTGTGTTTATCTTGTCTCCAAATTTCTCCACGGGATCACAGCTTATTCTGTTTATATATACAAAAGCCAAGCTGTTTTCTTAGGGTTGGGCGTATAGTTCAATAGTGCACTCAAAGCATTTTAAAGAGCCCAGGTTCCATTTCCAGCACCCAAGTTCAAATAAAGTAAACACAATAAAATAATTGAAATAAAATTATTAACGAAGGGTTAAACTTGAAAGACTTTAGAGGAAGAAGTGGAAGCCAGGGGATTTGTCTTTCACTCTCACTACAGCCACTCCTGCTGAGGAGATGGCTCAGGAGGAAATGCACAGATGCCCAGACTATTTGCTAAAGGAAACGACACGTTGTCCTCTTCCCCACATCTGGTAATTTCTGAAAGACAGACAAACCCCAATGATGTTGCTGGCTCCTTGGAAGCTTGTGTCTTCTTTCCCAAGGGAGGTGGGGGAGAGAACAAAAGAGGACAGAGCCTGTTTTCAGTGCTCAGCCATGGGGATGCCTTGGGGAGAGGGCAAAGGGTCACCAGCAACACGGTCCTATTCTGGGACAGAGACACAGCTTCCTTCCTGTCCAGCTCAGTCATGGTCTCTGTAAAGTTGAGACTTTTGTTTGTTTCGTGAAGCAGGGTCTCTCTGTGTAGACCTGGCTGTCCTGAACTCACTTTTTAGACCAGGCTGGCCTCGAACTCACAGAGATCCACCTGCCTCTTCCTCCCAAGAGACCGTTGAGGGGCTGAATGGCTGTCACAATTGTAGCACAGAGTGACCCAGAGTGGCATCTGGCTGTTAGTTTTATTTCTCTTCTGGTGCCTGGGACAGAATTAGAGCACCCTACCGCCGAGTAGCTCCTCAACCTAAATCAACCATTTTCTTCAGTCCTAAAGCATCTCCACGGTGCTAACTGCGATGTGGAGAAAGAACAGGAAATACCTGAGTGAGGTTCTCTTAATCGGACCAGAGGGCTGACCCAAGTTAATGGACTTTGTGTAAGTTCAGAGGCAGCACCCTGAAACTTAGCTAGAGGTCGGAGGGATGCGTGTTTCATCGCGGACCCCATACAGCAACTAGAGTAAGGTTAAGCTGAGGGCTGAGAAAAGAAAACTCTGCTCTCCTTAACCGAGCAGAGGGCCTCCTGGACTGGGGTGGGGGTGGGGTGTCGAAGGGCAGATAGGGCACCCCTGCCTTTGGCTCCGAGGGCATTTGTTGTACCAGGCCTTTGTTTTGTTCCAGCCAGGCACTCTGGTGAAGGCATCCTGGGAATTTGGCCTGCAAACAGAAGAGGGCATTTCCTTGTATGGATTTCCTGTTTAGGTCTGTGTAGAAACCCAAAGGCTGGCTGGGCTCATAAATCCTCTAGACGTTCCTGGTGTGGACACTCTGGCTGGATGCCATGGGAACTCTGTACAAAAATAGAAAGGAGAGAAGCGCGTTTATCCTCTGGGTGACTCTGGGTGGGTTTTGGGGCTCCTGTTTGCCAACCCTAGATGGAGGGCGGTGTACAAGAGATGAGCAACAAGCCCTACCAGCTTTGGGGTCCTGGGAGGCACCTGAGACTTCACCAAGGAGAAGCGCGATGACCATTTCATCGGAAGCAGAAGGAAATGGCCCGACATGCCTTTTAGAAGGTATTTTTGGACTCCGGCATTTCCCAGAATTTCCTAAACACATAGTGTATGTCACAAATGCCGGCCTCAGAGGTGCTGTGTGCTGTCTTGTGGCTGGGTTTTGACCTCGCGAGGTGATGAATAAGGTGTTTGTTGAGGAGACACTGGCCACTTCAGGGGTCCTCCCCACTGCCTGTTTTCCTCATTTTCTACATACGTTCAGGTTACAGTTTGGCTTTCACACTGAGTAGCCAAGAATAACTAACCAGTGTGCATATTTATGTACAGCAGTCCTCCAGCACCTACACTTTTAGTAACTAGTGGTCACCCACAATCCAAAATAAAAAATGGCAAATGCCAGAAATAAACAGTTCATATATTCAAGGTAAACTTTATTATGATGTGTGCATTATATTCTGTTTCAGTAGTATATATTATTGCAATTTATCTCTATACCTAGTGAACTTTACCATAAACATATGTAGGCTATATGATTCAGTGGTTTATCTATCACTTAAAGAACAGTCATATGGCAGGCTCCTGTGTTAATGCACCTTCCAAGTAACCTTTCTCCTATTTTCAGCTATACCCCATGGTGCAAGCCGAGCATGCCCAAAGCATTCTTCTTCCCCCCACCCCCCGGGTCCCCCCCAAGACAAGGTTTCTCTGTGTAGCCTTGGCTGTCCTGGACTCACTTTGTAGACCAGGCTGGCCTTGAACTCACAGCGATCCGCCTGCCTCTGTCTCCCGAGTGCTGGGATTACAGGCCTGCGCTACCATGCCTGGCTCTGCCCAAAACATTCTTGTCCATCACTTTAATGTCCATGATGCTTCATATGGAGTGGAACAATCCCTATATCCATATATGTGTGTGTGTGTGTGTGTGTGTGTGTGTGTGTGTGTGTGTATGTGTGTATGTATGTATGTGTGTATGTATGTATGTATGTATGTATGTATGTATGTATGTATGTATAGGTCCTCTCCCACACTCTTCTTGCCTGCGACAGGTAATTCATCTCTGTTCACTCAGTTATGTCTTGGGTCTGCTTATTTTGGCTTTGCACTCACCAAGATGTGAGTCCATCATGTTCAGCTAGACAAGAGCTTGGAAAGGCAGGACTCAAAGCAGACAGGCTGTGTTCAGCAGTGAGCCTCCTCCGAAAAGTGGCACACAGCATGGCTCCCCTTCAACCCCGATTCCGGATGTGGAAAAGACTCTGTTTTCATGTGGTTGGAAAATGTACTCTTCGGAAGAACTGACCTGCTTAATGAAAATCACACTAAGTTATAAACTAAGAGTTGCTTTCTGTTCAGACCAACTAGCAAGCCAGTTCGTTAGGCACGCAGATGTCTGGCCAGGGGACATGATGGGGCAGCAGAATGGTCTGAAATTCCCTCTTCCTCTGTTGATGTTTGTGCAGTTTAGAGAAGTCAGTTAAACAGATCTGTACTAACCCCCTAGAGAAGGGCCCTCCCTGTCAGTGCAGGGACTGGGAAAGGCGTGGAAAATGTAAACAAGGATCTTTTTTATTAACTTCCTTGTTTGGGAACATATCTTTCACTTGTAAATGTCCAAGCATTGAGGTGGAGTCCAGAGACCAGAAGATGAAGTTCAAGGACAGAGTTGGTATTACTGTGGCCCTTGTTGGATTCTTAGGTACCAAATATAGACTTGAACCTAGTCTGTGCCACTGGGAACCTAGTCTGTGCCACTAGGGACCTAGTCTGGGCCACTAGGGACCTAGTCTGTTCCACTAGGGACCTAGTCTGGGCCACTGGGAACCTAGTCTGGGCCACTGGGAACCTAGTCTGGGCCACTGGGAACCTAGTCTGTTCCACTGGGAACCTAGTCTGTTCCACTGGGAACCTAGTCTGGGCCACTGGGAACCTAGTCTGGGCCACTGGGAACCTAGTCTGTTCCACTGGGAACCTAGTCTGTTCCACTGGGAACCTAGTCTGTTCCACTGGGAACCTAGTCTGGGCCACTGGGAACCTAGTCTGGGCCACTGGGAACCTAGTCTGGGCCACTGGGAACCTAGTCTGGGCCACTGGGAACCTAGTCTGGGCCACTGGGAACCTAGTCTGGGCCACTGGGAACCTAGTCTGGGCCACTGGGAACCTAGTCTGGGCCACTGGGAACCTAGTCTGGGCCACTGGGAACCTAGTCTGGGCCACTGGGAACCTAGTCTGGGCCACTGGGAACCTAGTCTGGGCCACTGGGAACCTAGTCTGGGCCACTGGGAACCTAGTCTGTTCCACTGGGAACCTAGTCTGGGCCACTGGGAACCTAGTCTGGGCCACTGGGAACCTAGTCTGTTCCACTGGGAACCTAGTCTGTTCCACTGGGAACCTAGTCTGGGCCACTGGGAACCTAGTCTGGGCCACTGGGAACCTAGTCTGGGCCACTGGGAACCTAGTCTGGGCCACTGGGTACCCAGTCTGGGCCACTGGGAACCTAGTCTGGGCCACTGGGAACCTAGTCTGGGCCACTGGGAACCTAGTCTGTTCCACTGGGAACCTAGTCTGGGCCACTGGGAACCTAGTCTGGGCCACTGGGAACCTAGTCTGGGCCACTGGGAACCCAGTCTGGGCCACTGGGTACCTAGTCTGGGCCACTGGGTACCTAGTCTGGGCCACTGGGAACCTAGTCTGGGCCACTGGGAACCTAGTCTGGGCCACTGGAAACCTAGTCTGGGCCACTGGGAACCTAGTCTGGGCCACTGGGAACCTAGTCTGGGCCACTGGGAACCTAGTCTGGGCCACTGGGAACCTAGTCTGGGCCACTGGGAACCTAGTCTGGGCCACTGGGAACCTAGTCTGGGCCACTGGAAACCTAGTCTGGGCCACTGGGAACCTAGTCTGGGCCACTGGGAACCTAGTCTGGGCCACTGGGAACTTAGTCTGGGCCACTGGGAACTAGTCAGGCAGCCACTGGAGGGTAGAATCTTAGGTGTGGAACTGGAAGCTAATGATTACTGCATGACAAACCTCCCTTTGTTTTGGACTGGATCAGGATCCATTCACCTCAGAGTGAGGTATAATTTGAAGTAGCAACAAAAAAATTAACAGTTTTATGGTTGGGGTCATCACATGAGGAACTGTATTAAAAGGTCGCAGCATTAGGACGGTTGAGAACCACTGCTCTAGAGGGTTGTATGACGCAAACAGAAGATGGCAAGGCAAAGTGACCACTGTGGCCACGAGCTAAGAATGGCCAGGGCTGCCGGGAGTGGCACAGAGGCAAAGGATGCTGCCTGCTGGTCCCTTGATCTTGGCCTAGTGGAGCGAAAGCGGTTTCAGACTATTGAACGCTTTGAAAGAATAAATTCGTTTTTTTTTTAGCTGTGGGCTTCTGCTGGAAAGGTGAAAGTCTGGCACTCCTGTAAAGCCTCTGAGCTGGGTGTATAGCTACAGATTCCCTTCTCAGCAGGTCTCCTTTCTACCTGAACTCTAGAAACTCTGAGCGTCCCATAGCCAGCAGGGAAGACTACAAGCCCAGCCCTTTCCTCATAAGAAATCTGTTGAGCAAGCATCTGAGGATTCCTAGAGATACCCACCTAATGGGTATCTCTTATATTAATAAGATATCTTGGTGTCTTGGCTTTCAACCAATGACCTTTGACTTTTCCTGGAGATCTTCCCCCACCCGTAGGTACTGCTTCCCCCTCTTATGATAGGGCTGTTTCGTTACATGTAGATTAGGTATCCATGGCACCTCTAGCCCCAGCAAATCCGACACATTCACCTTCAAACTCCTCCCCGCTGCCCAAGGTTTAATAAATCTCTGATTCATGAAAATAAAGGTTGGCTGACTTGCTCTCTCACTCCTCCCAGTGACTGTCTGAGATTCATCGTTTACTCTGGGGAAGAATTGCAGCTGGATGCCCTGGGCTTTACTGCCAGTCAGGCAGTGAGGGCAGAGCTGCATTGCTGAAACCTGCTCCGTCACCACTAGTTCTGTCCTGATTGCTGGTGAAGCACCAGCCCGGGCCTGTGTCTCACTGGACCTGCCTTCCATCGGGTGGGTCTCCGCATCTACCCACTTTCTCTGCTGTGCTTAGCACCTCAGCTTATCCGAGGGGATGTAACACTTTGGTATCACCACAGGCCTTTGGAATGCCTGAGTTTCCACTGCCATCTGATACTAGCAATTTCATTCTAAAAGAGCTAACTGTAATACCTGGTGGAAAACTCAAGTCCGTCTCCCCCCCCTGGTGACCAGAACCTCGCCTACAACATGTGAGTGCTCTAAGCCTCCCCTGATCAAGAAATGGGACCTTTGATCTTGGGGCACCCCTATTCCTGTCTGGAAGCAAATAGTGCCTGGACCTGCCTGCCAGACATAAAAGCCAGGCCACAGCTGGACAGTGAATGACATTTAACTACTTGTTACAACAGCTATAGGAAACTAATACAGAGGTTGGTTATAATTCTGTCAAGAAAACTGTTAAGAGGCCAGGTGTGTTGGCACATGCCTTTAATCCCAGCACTTGGGAGGCAGAGGCAGGTGGATTGCTGTGAGTTTGATGCCAGCCTGGCCTACAAAGTGAGTCTAGGACAGCCAAGGCTACACAGAGAAACCCTGTCTCAAAAAACCAAAAAACCCACAAACAAACAAAAAACAACAAAACAAAACGAAAAGAAACAACAACACCCCCCTCCCCCCCAAAAAAACAAGAAAACTGTTAAAATGAAATGGACAGATTGCATCCCCATAACAGGAGGCTAAGAGCTTCTAAGCAAGCTGTTTTTTCCTTCTTCCTCTTTTTATTTTTTATTTATTTTTATTGGTTTTTAAAAAATTGATTTGCTTGTTTATGAGACAAGGTTTCTCTGTGTAGCCTTGGCTGTCCTGGACTTGCTTTGTAGACCAGGCTGGCCTTGAACTCACAGAGATCCACCTGCTTCTGCCTCCTGGGTACTGGGATTGTAGGTGTATGTCACTAGCACCTCCTGGTGGCAGTGGCAGCAGCAGTAACAGTGGCTTCCTCCTCTTCTTCCTTCTCCTGCTCCTCCTCCTCCTCCCTCTTCATCTTCTTTGGCAGGATCTCACTATGTAGCCAAGTTATAATCCCTCTGCCTCACCCTCCAGAGTACTTGAAGTACAGATGTCAACTACAGGGCCTGATCCCAAGAGAGTATTTCTATTATGTTGTTTATTCTTCAACTCCAGGCCAGCACAGGTGTAGAAGAGGAACAAAACAAACAGAGATAAAACTCCTTTGTGATGTAGACTTTCACACAGTGAAATGGATCCTGAGCACCTGCGTCCTTGGTACAGGGGACCACAATCTCTCCCGTGCCTGTCCCTTTTTAAAAAAAATAATTACATTTATTTATTTATTAACGGGCATGGCCATGCATGCTATGGTTCCATGTATGTATGGAGGTCAGAGGTCAGAGGTCAGAGGTCAACATACAGAAGTTAATTTTCTCTCCTTCTGCCACTTGGATCCCGGAGAGCAAGCAGATGTGGAACAGACAGCTTTATCTTAAGATCCTCTCTTTAGCTCTCCACCTTATTTGTTTTTGAGGCAGGTGCTCTCCTTGAACCCAGAGCTCCATGATTCAGTTAGACCAGCAGGCCAGCAAGCCCAGGGATCCTCCTGTCTCTGCTCAGCGTGGCGCGAGCCGCTGCATTCCCGATTTATTTATGGATGCTGTAAGCACTTTACCAAGTGAACCATATCCCCAGTCCTGACAATAACATAATATTCATGGCCCCAGCACTCGTGTAGTTCCTGACGTACCAAAAGATGCTCAGTTTCGTTATGGACTGAGGTTTTTAGGTTTAATAATTCTTTAAACAAATTCAAATGGCGAGTGAGCAGAGGGTGGCCTGGCTCAGCTCTCTTAGACATGGGCCAGGACATGCGATGGAGCTGTGGAGCACAGACTTTAGAGCCTTGGCTTTGCCTGAATCCTGACCATTTGGGCTTCTAAGTTTTGATTGTTGCTCCAAATGTACATCCTTTCTTCTGCAGGGCATCCTCCCACCATGGCATTCTGGCCCAGTAGAGGAGGCACTGCCTGACAAAGAAGAGGCCTTTATGAAGCTTGCCTGTGGTACTAATGGCAAGATAAGTTGTTACGGAGAGCCTAAAACAAGTTCTGGTTATATAGGAACTTATCAGAAAAGGAGATTTCCCTTTCTCAGCAGACTCTTCTGCTAATTCTTGCAGCATCGTCACGCCCTTAAAACATTAAACATGCCAGCCACGTTATGTTCATCGGTATCTTAGGCAACAGCCGCATATATGTAAACTACAGACGATGATGCCATTGGTGACTCAATATAATTACACTCTTGCCTTAAACCCTGTCTTTCTAGGCTTCAAAGCACATGATAGACGCTGTCGTACTGCTTTGCCCATCACTTTTGTCGGGGAGATGGGGAGCAGGCATCACCATTGTCTTAATCTCATCGATGCAGGGAAAGCTTTCCCAGGAGTGATCCGTTGGCAATAAGAGTTGCTGGAAAGGAAATGGCTGGAGCCTTAATTTAAAAGACAGGACTTCCTGTAGCAGCGACTCCAGGTCCCCGTCCTGGGATATTTCTAACTCCAGAGATCCTCAGCAAGAGGGCACAGAAAACTCCTTATTTTCCCCCATTTGTGGATGCATAGGAAGGACTTGAGTACAAAACAACTTAATAAACTCACTTCGGTGGTGTGCACAATAGAGTCTGCAAGGATATTCAGTACGCCCGGAGACATTTGCAAACACAGCTCCACCAAGCAGGATTCACCGCAGAATCTGGAAGAAAGTGTGATGCTATTGATGCCATGGGAATTTGGTGGGGTTTGGGTACTAGCAGTGATGCTAAGGCAGGGATGTGACTCTCTGGGACACTGCTCACCTAGGATGTGTGCAGTTCTGGATTTGATCCCCAGCCCCTTCCTTCCCATACATAAAACAAAACAAAATAAGATAAAATAAAATGAAAGGAACAGTTCTGTATTGTTGTAAACTTAACAAGTTGTAAGACCCAAGCTCATGTACTATCTTTCACACTAATTAGCTGTGTGATTTTAAGAAAGTGTTGTGGGTGTTTTAGTTTAATTCCCTGTTTCTGGGGCCTTGTCCATGTCATGCAAGTTCCCACTCACTAAGCTGCACCCCAGTTTACTTAAGAAAGTTTATTAACCTCTCTGGATTTCACTCTTTCTTTTCTTTTAAATTTATTTATTTATTTTTAAAGATTTATTTATTGTATTTATTGTATATGAGTGCTTTATCTGCAGAAGAGGGTATCCGATAACATTATAGATGGTTGTGAGCCACCATGTGGTTGCTGGGAATTGAATTCAGGACCTCTGGAAGAGCAGGCGGTGCTCTTAACCACTGAGCCATCTCTCCAGCCCCTTAAATTTATTTTTATTTACTTGAAGCTTTTTTTCTGAGGCAACATCTCACATACCCTAGGCTGGCCTTGAACTCACTAGACGGCCAAGGCTAAGTGAACTTCTGATCCTTTTGCCTCTGTAATTGCTGGGATTATAGGTGTGCACCACCACGTCTGGTTCATGGTGTGCTACTGATCCAACCTAGGGCTTCCTGCACGCCAGGCAAGCACTCTACCAAAGCAGTTACATCCCAGGTCCCCGTTATCATCTATTTAAAATCATAGCAATTGATAGATAAGAGTGTGCAGATTTGTGTGGTGCTTTGATGCATGTGTGTGTTGTATAATGCGCAAGTGAGAATAGCTGGCTTGCCCCACCCCCACCCCAAGCCCCGCTACCGCCACCACCTCTTTTATTGTTGCCTTGTTAGGAAAATACACAATATACCTCCTTCTACCCCTTTGTCGTTGTTACTGTTGTCACTGAGACTGAGTCGCACTCTGTAGCCCAGGCTGGCCTCAGACTTTGAACAATCCTCTTGCCTCAGCTTCCCAACTGCTGGGATTACAAGCCTGAGCTATCACTCCCAGCATCACTACCTCTTCTGAAGTGTGGTGTGTCATCATAACCTGTAGTCACCTTGCTGTGTAACAGCACACCAGATCGTGCTTATCTTGTGTAGCTTAGTACCGACTGGCCTTTTCTCATCTCCCTTCCTTATTCCTCTTGCCTGTAGCAGAATGGGCACAACAGTTCCTTATTCAATGGCTGTGATGATAAAAGGAGACCGGTTATGTAAAACGCTTTCTAAATAGTAAAACACTATAAAAACCATATATATATATATATATATATTGGATTATGGACTCTAATACAGGCTGTATTTTCTGTCTGGGATGCCTCTTTCTTTTCCTTTCTTTTTCTTTTCTCCTCCTCCTCCTCCTCCTCCTCCTCCTCCTCCTCCTCTTCTTCTTCTTCTTCTTCTTCTTCTTCTTCTTCTCTGTGTAGCCTTGGTTATCCTGGACTGGCTTTGTAGATCAGGCTGGATTCCAACTCACAGAGATCTACCTGCCTCTGCCTCCAAGGGCTGGGATTAAAGGTGTGCCCAGCTCGGGCTGCCTATTTCAAATGACTTGTCAGTGCAAAGGACATGCCTTTAAATCTGTAAATTAGTATTTTCCTGAACAATTAGAAGAAGAAAAACTGAGATGGGGCGAGGAGGCCTGGGGCTGCAGGTGTGTGGAGGCCTGGGGCTGCAGATGTGTGGAGGCCTGGGGATGCAGGTGTGTGGAGGCCTGGGGATGCAGGTGTGTGGAGGCCTGGGGATGCAGGTGTGTGGAGGCCTGGGGATGCAGGTGTGTGGAGGCCTGGGGCTGCAGGTGTGTGGAGGCCCGGGGCTGCAGGTGTGTGGAGGCCCGGGGATGCAGGTGTGTGGAGGCCCGGGGCTGCAGGTGTGTGGAGGCCCGGGGATGCAGGTGTGTGGAGGCCTGGGGCTGCAGGTGTGTGGAGGCCTGGGGATGCAGGTGTATGGAAGTTTATAGACTGTGAAAGAACAGACTGCGTGTAGGCAGTGGAAGTCAAAAGTTACATGCCCTGTAGGGAGAAGGAAGTGTGGAAAACAGAGCTTTCCTGTGCCTTCTGGAATGTGGCCCTTTTTGTCCAGACACTTCGAGGTAAAGAATCCCATAGGAAGTATTTATTTAATTAGTCGTAGCTAGAGCTTAGTCATTGGTAAGCTAGACTCCACTGCAATCTGTTATTGCTTCTTCAACTAAGATGTGCGCACATTTGAAGCCAGGAGCAAGCCCACAGGATTTGAACCCCTAATCCTTAAAACATGGGCAGCTCCCATGGCTACCAGGTGAACCCGTTCCTGTTTGCCAGGGCTTGGAGTTCTTAGGCAAACAAAGTCCCATTGCGTCACAGACTAACACCAAGAAGCCCAAAGGAATACCCATTTTAGGATGAGGTCTATGGCCCTAAATGGATTCTGGAGCCTTGACTCAGTCCCTTACCTCACGACCACACTCGCAGGCGCGTTGCCTCACATGGAAATCTCACCAGGATGGCACAGGCTTCCACATTTCTGTAATGACACGTTGTGAGAAGGAGGGCAATTTTCTTGGACATTCCGCTCAAGCTAGAGCACTCGCAGTGGTTTTTCTGTTTTGTTTTTGCCTCATAAATCTCTCCCAAACAGAGCGGGGACTGCTGGTGTCTTTGGGTGGCAGAGCTTTGGCTACATGGGCTGTTGTCCACGGTGGGTAATTAAAAATCAACTCTTTTCTGCCACTTGGCATGTGGTAACCTTTCTCCAAGCAGTCAGAACTGGACTGCCTACCCCCCCTCCCCCGCCAAGCCCCCACCCCCGCTCAAGTGATTTAATGATCACATCTGAAGAACAATTCTCTTAAAATAGAGTCAGACTTCAGCTCCAACAAAGAATTTTACATTTAGAAAAGAAGAAAGTCAAGAATTAGAGCTGTTCCTAACATCCGGCTTGAACAAAAATATTTTTTTTTTCTGTGACCTGAAAATGAAAAAAAGGTAAGCATAGTCTGTGACATTTCATGGCAAAAGGAATGAAGATGTTCTTAAAAATAATAAGAAATAAAATTTAAAACAAAAAAGGCTTAAGCCTTATTTTCTTCAGATTTAAAGATGACTTATGGCAAAATCTGCACTCTGGATTTTTTTTTTTTTTTAGACCTGATTCCTGCCATCAAGGTTTGGCTGGGAAGAAGGGTCTGGAAGATCATGGCCTGGAATGTGTGAATGTTCAAATCATGCGCTGTTCCCGTTCTTTACAAAGAGCAAGCCTCTGTGTTCGTGCTGTAGGTCAGAGCTGTTGACCAGACTGTGAGACTTTGGGTTCACCTCCTCTTATGCGCTGCCCTCCCCTGACCACAGGCTAAAGTGAAGGAATGGCTGACTGGCAATGACTCTCAGAAGGCCACCCAGCAATTTGGATGAAGGCTCTGGATTAGAAACTTGGAATTTCCTCATTCTCTGAAATTCTGCAAACCGGGTCCACAAACAGAAAGTTTTTCTAAGGCACTGAAGGCCAAAGGTACATGGTGAGCCACAGGCTTGGGGTGTGTTTTCACCTGGGCGTTCGCCTTGGGCTCAGGGGTAGGATGTGGAACACTTTAATGAGATCATTAATAACTTGCTGGGGCAGAGTTAGAACTTAGCATTGCCTTCCCACAAGGTGTTCTAAGTTATCCTAACTCAGAGCAGGCGAGTGCTGTTCACCCTAAGTCCATTCACGTCAGCAAACAACAGATCTCAAAATGCATTGTAAGGCCTGTCTCATGTCATACATTATATGACACACACTTAGCAGCAAATCAGTGATGGTCGCCCACGGGAAACAGAAGACATTCTCTCTCTCTATCTTTTTTTTAAAAAAGATGTATTTATTTATTATTATGTACACAATGCTCTGCCTGCATGTGTACCTGCAGGCCAGAAGAGGGCATCAGATCACATCAAAGATGGTTGTGAGCCACCATGTGGTTGCTGGGAATTGAACTCAGGACCTCTGGAAGAGGAGTCAGTGCTCTTAACCGCTGAGCCGTCTCTCCAGCCCCCAGATGGCATTCTCTTTTGCAAAACCTGAGACTTTATCTCAGCAACGTACAACAGAGAGGAAGCTACACCAGAAAAGGCCTTCCCAGGAAAGAGGTGAATACTGAGATCTTCGTTGATCTCAGTGGGAGGCAGACTTATCCAGAAGGACCCAGGAGTGAACATCACCAAGAACCAGAGTGCATGTCCAGGCTGTTAGGGATGCAATGGCGGACTGAGACTCAGAATTCTCTGCAACGAGAATAAGCAACGGGAGTGTAGGATCTGGGACAGCATGCGTTTTAGGTAGAGTTTCCATTGCTGTGGCCAAACACTATGCCCAAAAGCAAGTTGGGGAAGAAAGGGTTTATCTGGCTTATACGTCCATATTCATCACCAAAGGAAGTCAGGACAGGAACTCAAACAGGACAGGAACCTAAAGGCAGGAACTGATGCAGGGGCTGCGGAGATTGCGAGCCATAGTCAAAGGAGCAGGAGTGACTAGAAGTGTCTCCCTTGGTCATGTGCATCATGAAACCTGAGCTATACTGTGTGTCACATTAGTCTTGTATCCATACATTTGTCTAAGTTAACGACTGATGGCTTTCCAGGGTGCTTCTACACTCTTCTTATACTACGTCTGTTGACTCCATAAGACCATTTCTTTGTGTACTATTAAACATAATTATTAGGAACTTTGGGGCCCTACTTGGTGAATTAAATCTTCCTTGTGATAGCATTAGTTGATCATTTGCTCTGATTGTAATCATAGTTGGGGATCTTTTCCTTGGTTTGTTTTCTAGGGACAAATAAGCCAATTTTATATTGTTATAAGAGTTCTACTGCAGGGCGTAGTGGTGCACGCCTTTAATCTCTGCACTCAGGAGGCAGAGGCAGGTGGATTGCTGTGAGTTTGAGGCCAGCCTGGTCGAAAAGCGAGTCCAGGACAGCCAGGGCTACACAGAGAAACCCCGTCTCAAAAAACAAAGACAAACAAAAGAGTTCTACCATAAAAGGGAGTGTAATTGTCCCTTTCTGCCCCCAATGTGGTATCTTAAATTCTTTAATGCCAATAACTACTCTAACATGTAGAACCCAAATCTGATGCTTTATTCATTTCATTTATTTATTTATTTTACCATCTAACACATAGTCATTGAACACTTGGCTTACAGTAAGTTTACCAAGCCCAGTCCTGGCACGCTGGGCACTTAGAGCTGACTAGAGGAATATAGACATAAACAAACAGTTCAGTGTTCAGGACTACAAGTCATATGAAACAATGTGAGGGAAATGAATTTCTACTCACACTGCCGGAAACCATGAGAAACTACCAAGATTTGATCAGGAGACCAAGAAACCCTCTCTGGGGAAAAAAAAAAAAGCCAAGAGGTAAGACCAAAAAGATAAGTTGAGGGCAGAATGGCAAGGGCTTAAAAAAAAAAGATTTTTGTTTTGTTTTATTTTGTTTTTGTTTTTTGAGACAGGGTCTCTCTGTGTTAGCCTTGGCTGTCCTAGACTCGCTTTGTAGACCAGGCTGGCCTCGAACTCGCAGCGATCTGTCTGCCTCTGCCTCCCGAGTGCTGGGATTAAAGGTGTGCGCCACCACACCCGGCAAAAAAAAGATTTTTTAATTTTAATTTTATGTGTATGATTTATTTTGCCAGCAAGAAGGTATGTACACCATGTATATACAGTTCTTGAGGAGGCCAGAAGAGGAACAGGAGTTACAGCTGCCACGTGTGTGCTGGGAATGGAGCCTGGGTGCAATGTAAGAATGGCTCTTAACTGATGACTCATCTCTCTAGCGTCCAAGGGGATAGATTTTAGGTAGATGGGGAGGAGATAAAAAAAAATTCATGTGTGAGGACCTGAAACATTCTAAGTGACTAGAGTGCTGGAGACAGGAGAATGGCAGGAAGTGAAACTGAAGACTTTAAATAAGCCAGATGTGGTCGTGCACGCCTTTAATCCCAGTGCCTGGGAGGCAGAGGCAGGTGGACTGTGTGAGTTCAAAGCCTGCTGGGTCTACATAATGGGTTCTAGGCCAGCCAAAGCTACATAGCGAGACCCTGTCTTGAAAAAAAATTTTTAAGTGAATGCTAATCATGTAGGTAGGTGCTTGGAGGCCATAGGATGGTGCTTTATTTTTTAATTAAATGCAATGGAGGCTGGAGTGTAGGCCAGTGACAGAGTGCTCACTTACTACACGTGAGACTCTGGGTTCCAGCCGTAGCAACGTAAACTAGTAAGTGACTGAACGATTGCAATGGGAGGCTAAGGAAGGCTTACGCATGTTCTTCAAAGCCTTCCCAGCCATGGGAGGCAGGTTGGCACAGGGAGGAGGCCAGAAGAGGTTGGGGCAGGCCTTAGGAGCTCAGCACCAGAAATCCATCGGAGAGGTGATGGGGGTGATGGAGAGGTGCGGAGAGAGTTGAGGAACATTTTGAAAGTGGAGTCAACAGTATGTCGTAATAGCTGACTATTATGAGAAAGACACTTTGCAAAAAGATCCCTGGTAGGTCTGTGACTTTAGCAAATGAGCAGCTAGAAGGGAATTCTGCTTAGACAAAGAAGATGGGAGGAGGAGGAAGAGGAAGAGCAGGAGGAGAAGGAGGCGGAAGAGGAGGAGGAAGAGGAAGAGCAGGAGGAGAAGGAGGCAGAAGAGGAGGAGGAGGAAGAGGAGGAGGTGGAAGAGGAGGAGGAGGAAGAGGAGGAACAAAACTTCAACTTTAAGCCGGGCGTGGTGGCACACGCCTATAATCCCAGCACTCGGGAGGCAGAGGCAGGTGGATCGCTGTGAGTTCGAGGCCAGCCTGGTCTACAAAGCAGGTCCAGGACAGTCAGGGCTACACAGAGAAACCCTGTCTAGAAAAACCAAAAAAAAAAAAAAACCTTCAACTTTAGATAAGTTCAATATGAGTCGTTAAGATATTTGAGCAGCCAGTTGGCTTACATCATCCTGGGACTGAGAAAAAGGGCTGGGATGGAGATAAATGTATATGTGTTAACAGTACTTGCTGGTGTTTAAGGCTGCAGGACTGGGTGAGATCATACAATGCAAAGTGTGCGGAGAAAAGAGAAAAGGGCTCCAGAGAGAATGCAAAGTGTCTCTTACATATGGAGGCCGAGATAAGGAGAAAGGCCTGGCTGTGTGTGTTCCATTAGCCCAAGCCTTAGGAGGAAAGAGGACAGCGTTGAGACTGGGTTGGTGCTTTAGCCGTGGTCAAAAAATACTGCGCTAAATCCCCCTGAGAGGTTAAGTGAAGGTCTGGAGAGAACTGGGTTTGGCATTGTAGTTGTTTTATGTGTTGACTGTGAGAACCAACTGTGGGCAACTCAGAAATGATAGGTTGATAGTTTGAGTTCAGCCATGGCAGAGTATTTGCACCATGGACACTGGCAAACACTGCCACAGGGTTTTGGTTGTTTTTGTTTTTTAGTTCGGTTTTAGACTTCTTTATTTTATTTTGTGTATGAATATTTCATTTGCGGTGTGTGTGTGTGTGTGTGTGTGTGTGTGTGTGTGTATGTATGTATGTATGTATGTATGTACCACATGGGTGCCTGATACCTGAGGAAGTCAGAAAAGGGCTCAGATCCCCTGGAGCTGGAGTTAGGGCAGTTGTGAGCCACTGTGCAGGAGCTGGGAACAGAACCCGGGTCCTCTGCAAGAGCAGCTGATGCTCTCTGAGCCATCCACCAGCCCCTCTTTCTCTAATAGCAGTTTGTTAACTGTTTACCAACATGCCACATGCAACACAGCACTGTTTGTGATGAGGAGCGGGACGTGCCTCCTTTGCTCTACTGGGTTCCAGCAGAAAGTTTCAATAGATTTTTCATGGGTATGAGTTCTCTTCAAAGGGGCCAGCTGGGTGTCTAAAGTTCCTTTGAAGTGGGTTCTTACCTTTGCCACAGAATTCTTTAAAGTCTTAGCCCATTAGTAACCAACCTTCACAAATCTGATGCAGACCAACAGGGGAAAAAAAACCGACTCAGTGTGGTCACACGAAGAATGTCTCCCAACCCTGAGATGCTATAATTCTGCAAAGGCTGCAGAAATTCCAGGAAGCATAAGCAATAAACCACATTTCATTTACTCCTGGGCTTGTTTACATGGTAAAAGAAATAATCATTAGAAAATTCCAGAACTCGGAAAGTAAGAGATTTTCCTCAGCTTTTTTTTTTCTTTAAAAAAAAAAATTGCTGTTCTATGAAGATTAGCTGGAAGGTAAAAAGTTTAGTATTTTCTATACCATAATGACTGAATTAGTAAGTTAATTAGATAAGCATATAAAGACAAAATTATTTAAAGGATTATTGCTGTTTTTTCTTCTCAGTGCTGGGGATGGAATCCAGGGCCTCCCACACCATGACAAGCACTCTACCACTGAGCTATACGTCCAGGCCAAGAACTATTATTCTTGACTACACAGTAAGCATGTGCTTATTAAAGACTTGTTTATTTATGAAATAATATTCTAACTTCTGCTGCTGCCCAAAGGGGAGCTAAGGATAGAAGCGAAGGCATCCCCCCTCGCAGGCTCTTCCATCTGCTAAGTGGGTCTGCACACAGACTGAGTCTGGGCAGCCCTGGAAGTTTGCTCTTAGACACATCTTCCCTCCAAGCATGCAGCAATGATGAAGTTTATCAAGATTAAGAATTAAATAAACACATCTATAGTTCAAAACTGGAACAGAAGTACAAAGCTGTGAGCTGAGCGGAAGCCACAGGCTTATGGGATTTGGGGCCTGGAACCAGGCAATAGTAGCTAGAGTTTGGCTCTTCCCGAGTAAATGAAAAAATCAAAGAGCTCCTTGCCCAGATGGGAGACTGAAGCCAAACTCACTGCTTGAAGCCACAGGAAAGGCAAGCTTCTCCTGCTCATGAAAGGAGGGCTGAAAGACAGCTATTACTGCCTGAGGCTGCAGTACTAGCCAGCTATGGCCTTAATGGACAGGGTGGACACAGCTATAACCTGTGACCAGCAGGAAAGGTAGCTGGCCCATCTGTGCTGTCTTCAGTGTCACTGGGGGTGGGGCCTTGGAAGCACTATCAGAAGGCTGGACTCTGAACGGGACACTTCCTACAGCCAAGTGTGGAAGGCAAGCCCCCATCCGCTGCACATGGAGGGGAAAGCATGAGGGTTTTGGAAGGAGGGAGGGAGGAAGGGAAGGAAGGAAGGAGAGAGGGAGGGAGAGAATATGCAAGCCTAGTTTCCAAGTGAGCTTCTCAATCATATTCAAAGCTAAGAAAGCCAACAACAACAAAAACATAAGAATGCGCATTTACTCCTCGTCCTAGTCACACTGTTCTATTGCTGTAAAGAGACACCATGACCAAGGCAAATAAAAGAAGCATTTAACCGGGGCATGCTTACAGCTTCAGAGGGTGACCTCATTGTCATGGACGAGGGGACTGAGTGCTGAGCTATGTCCTGATCCACAGGCAGAGAGAGAGAGAGAGAGGGAGGGAGGGAGGGAGGGAGGGAGAGAGACAGAGAGACAGAGAGACAGAGAGACAGAGAGACAGAGACAGAGACAGAGACAGAGACAAAGAGACAGAGAGACAGAGAGACACAGAGACACAGAGAGACACAGAGAGAGATCAACAAGGCCATACCCACTCCAAAAGGCCACAACCTCATAATCCTTTTAATCCTTTCAAACAGTTTCACTCTCTGGTGCCTAAGCATCCAAATTTATGAGTCTATGGGGGCCATTCTCATTCAAACCATTACACTCCTGTTGTAATGGATTCTTTTGGAATAATCTGAGAAAAGGTTTAAATAAAAGGAAATGTGCATAAAACACACAAAGGAGCTTCAGGGATTTCTGCCTATAATCCATAATCTTGGTATGCAAGAAGAGGGGAAAGAGAGTCACAAGTTCAAGGCCAGCCTGGTCTGCTCTAAACAGTGAGTTTCAGGCCAGACAGATCTGTATTTCTGTATTATAGCAAGGCCTTCTCTCTCTCTCTCTCTCTCTCTCTCTCTCTCTCTCTCTCTCTCTCACCCACACCCACACACACACACACACAAGAGCTCATGTAGAACTCCAAGAAGTACAAATATTATAAGTCTGTACATCTCAGTAAAATTACACAACATTAAAGGTAAAGAGAAAACAGAACAGCCATTAAAGGGACAAGAAATGAGAATTTGAGTGATTGATGACATCCTTTTGGCAAAATCTGATGCCAGAAGACAATGAAATAGTCTTTACAGTGCCAAGAGAAAATAACCAATAACCTGAAATTACATCCTTTAAAGATAATTATTCGATTGTATGAGCCATGTATAGGCATGTTCAAAAATAGGTCAGAAAAATGAATAAAATAAAACAGTGACTGCTAAGAAGGGAACATTTAAAGGCTTAGACTAATACACTTCTTGAAAACATACAATACTCCAGACTTGCAAAGAAAATATAGTTCTTTGTTTTCAAGTACATATAGAACTTTCATAGTAGAAATTTTCATATGTAAGCTCCTCTCAGCAATTTTTAAAAATTTGGTATCAAGACTATAATCTTGGGGGCTGGAGAGATGGCTCAGAGGTTAAGAGCACTGACTGCTCTTTCAGAGGTCCTGAGTTCAAGTCCCAGCAACCACATGGTGGCTCACAACCATCTATAATGTGATCTGATGCCCTCTTCTGGCCTGCAGGTATACATGCAGACAGAACACTGTATTCATAATAATAAATAAATCTTTAAAAACTAAAAATGAAAAAAAAGACTGTAACCTGACTATAATTCAATTGAATTAAAAATCAATACTAAGAATATAATTTAAATTGTCACCACTTTGAATCTAAAAAATTTTACCCAGGTATTCAAGATTAAAAAAGAAATTGTGGGGTCAGTGTAAGGTGCCTCTGCCTAGTGCTCATGTGAGGCTTTGTACTGAGTACAAAAAGAAATCCCCAAGAAAAACCAAATAGTTAAAAAAGAAGTTGCATATGGTGGCATATACCCACAATCCCAGCACCCAGGAGCTGAGGAAGAAATCCCAATAATAATTACTGAACATTTATAAGTAAAAATATTTAGAAAGGAGAGATAGGCGCTGGCAAGATGACTCAAAAAGTAAAGGGGCTTTGTCATACAAACCTGGAGACCTAGGTTCAAGACCCAGAATCCGCATAAAGACAAGAGAACCATCACCACAGAGTTGTCCTCTGACATCCACACCTACAAGGTGGCACATGCCACTACTGCCCAGCTCATCATGTGTAATTGGCCTCTCACGGCTCTGGTCCTCCACGGCCACAGGAAACACTTGGCTTGTAGCTCCATCGCTCAGCCTGCCGCTGCCATCTCCCCACGCATCCTCATGCCCTCATTCTTGTGTTTTCTCCTCTTCCTCCTCCCGTTCTTCTTTCTTCTTCTGTGCTTGCATGGACCTCACCTGGAACACGCTGGTAAATGCTCTACCGCTGTTTTTTAAAATATTTTGTTACGTTTGTTTATATATGATGCACGAGTACATGCTTGCTCACATGTGTGACAGAACGTGCTGTGGAGGTCAGAGGACAACTTCGGGAGCCAGTTCTCACCGGTCATGCGGATCTCAGGGATGGACTCAAGTTGTCCATGCTGGTAGCGAGCAGCTTCCCTGGGAGCCATCTGGCAAGCCCCCGCCTTCTCTCAGGAGTACACTAAACATGTTAGATGAGGGGCCCACCATATTCCAATTTGACAGCATCCTGATTTAATCACTTCTATCTGAGAAAGGGAAAAAATATATGACACGAACACAGAATTTTCCACAAACTGGTGGAAAACAAAGCAAACAGATTCATATAGACATCAGGAATTCCGAAGGGGGTCAATGTGCCTACAGCCAGGAGTCGCTGTTCCGTGAAAGGGATGCTAGGAACACCGTATTTGTAGCGTCTCAACCAATAAGAAAAACTAGAAAACATGAGTGATTTTCCTTCTTTCTCTCTCCCTCTTTTTTTTTTCTTTTTGAGATAGGGTCTCATGTAGTGCAGGCTGGTCTTGAACTAGTTGTGTAGCCAACAGCAGTCTTGAACTCCTGATCCTTCTGTCTTCACTCCACATCCTGCACCCTCAGATTATAGGCATGTACCGCCATTCCCAGATTAACAAACGCTTCTCTTTAAAATATGAGTTGACAGTCTTGCCCAACACACGAGGCTTCTTTTCTTGTTGTTTTGACTTGGTTGAGGGCTGGGGATCAGCGCTGGAATGTTATGCATGCTTGGCGAGTTCTCTGACACCGAGGTACACCCCTAGCCAGTAGCATCTAGTCAGAATCAATTGAAGCAGAAATACCACAGAGAAGAATCAACATCTCAGGCCTGGGGGTGGAGCACAGTGGCCGAGTTCCTGACTGGCACCCACAAAGCCTGGCTTCCATCTCTAGTCCCACCAGAAAACAAAACTCGTAGCTGGCTAGATGTCCACTTCTATCTGCTGGTCCGTGGGTTGTAGGGAAAAAAAAAAAAAAAGCAGAAGGGAGCTTGCAATTGAGTCAGGGATTTTTGTCAAACAAAATTTCATCTTGCTCCCTTGAGTATAGTGCCGAACGATTACCGGTTTCGTGTCCTGAGGGCAGTCACCTGTACTGATGGTTCACCTCGAGAAGCTGCACGGTTGAATCAAGGGTCATGCACAAATATGGATGTGGACTCAGCATACAATACACACTCGTCTTTAAGGCAACTTGTGTTCTTCTTGGGGGCGATAGCATGTCAGGGTATTTTAAAGCTCCTGGATGGTAAATGATGCCTCATATCTCTGTTTAAAACAGCAGTGTCTCTTCCGTAGGCCTTACAATGGATCTCATTTTCAACATTCAGAAGATAAGGTTACTGGAAAAGGATATATATACACATATCTCCTAGGAAGTCTTAATTCTAATCACTGAGTAAATACTTGGTTATTTTTGGTCACACCAAACACATATTTGCACTTACATGAACTTTTCAGTGTGATTATAAAATGCTTATAGAAGAAATAATAGTGTAGCTACTGACAGATCTTCGGTACAGTGACAAATTGCACATATTTCTTCTTACGTATAATTTATATCCAATAAGAGGTAGAGAAGTGCAAGCCCGCTGAGCTGGTATTTCACTTATGGGCTGTTTTCTGTCTGCTTCTTAGCAAGGGACGGCGCGTTCCACATCTGATCCGCACCGTATTCCCACCTCTGTGGTTCCGGCTTTGTTCTTTCCGTGTCCCTTAACCGTTTAGTGGTCTGCGCCTTCGTGCTTCCTCACCTTCAGATTCTGACTGGCTTCCCTGCCTCCTCAGAAACGTCCCACAGCTTTCTTGACTGTTTTCTAGAAGTGTTCTCCTGCTCATATTTTCCACAAATGGCAGCCTGCTCCGAGAGAGAGAGAGAGAGAGAGAGAGAGAGAGAGAGAGAGAGAGAGGAATTAGTGATGTCGTCCTTCATGCCTACCTAAAAATCACATTCAAACGAAGCTACAATGGCTCTTTCTGGTTTCTGCTGTGTATTCTAGTTTTATTTCTGTGGTAAAAATACTCCAACAAAAAGCACCCTGGGGGGAGGGGGAGGGGGAGGGGGAGGGGTTTATTTCAGCTTACAGTTCCAAGTCTGTCATGGAGGGCAAGTCAAGCAAAAAACAAAAGCAAAAGTGAAAGCAGCTGGTCACGCCTAGTCCACAGTCAAACAGAGACTGCATCCGTGCCGTCTGCGTGCCAACTGTCTGCTGAGCTAGCCTGTTCTACTGTTACTTAGTCCAATACCTCAACCCTGAGATAGTGCTGTCCAGAATGGGCGAGGTCCTCCCATGTTAATCAACAATCAAATCACCCTCCCACCGACATACCAACATGCCAACTTGATCTAGATAGTTCCTTATCAGAGACGTTGTCTCTGGGTAATTCTGAATCATGGCAAATAGACATTTAAAACTATCACAGTGCACTTCTCATGGTTGACCTTAGCTATCAAGGCATTGGCAAAATCTTACTTTCAGTTTCCCCACCCCCCAAGGGTGACTTCGTTTTGTTTGTACTTTTTTTTTTTCTGAGACAGGGTTTCTCTGTGTAGCCTTGGCTGTCCTGGACTCCCTTTGTAGACCAGGCTGGCCTCGAACTCACAGCCATCTGCCTGCTTCTGCCTCCCAAGTGCTGGGATTACAGGCGTGTGCCACCATGCCCAGCTCTTTTTTTTTTTTTTTTTTTTTTGCTTGTCCTAGAGTTACTATTATGCCCTGGTATGAATCATAAGAGCTGTGCCATGGCTGGGCTCCAAGCTTATGCGCTGTTCCGTTTCCCGAATGCACTCATCACCGTGCCTTTGCTTTTAACAGCCTCTCTGAATATTTATTGCTCCTGTAGCTCCTCTTACCAACTGAAAAGCTGAGGAACAGGAACCAAGACCACTCACTGAGGACATAATTGAATTAGAAGTGACCTCCGGACTGCTGGCATTTCACCACCACAGCCCAGTTATCTTTTTCGAGGGTCAGCTTTAAAAATGCTGGGTATAGCCCTGTAATCCCAGCACTCAGGAACTCAGAGGCAGGAGGATGTCTGTGAGTTCGAGGCCAGCCTGTTCTACAAAGTCGGTCCAGGACAGCCAAGGCTACACTGAGAAACCCTGTCTCAAAAAAACCCAAAAATAAATAAATAATAAAAAAGCCCACCTAAGAGCTATTCTTGGAACTTTCTAGTAACCCGTCCCTTCTTTGACCTCTTGCATGTTTAACCCTCTTTTGGAGGTTATCAGTCTTCAGTTTGCACTGTGGTCATTTGTGAAAGGCACTGACTGTGTCCCCCAGAGACCTGCGTGTTAAAGGTTCAGTTCTGGAATGGTGCTTTTTTGCGGGGAGGGCGTGGAGCCGTTTAGAGGAGGCCCTGCTGCCAAGAGGATTGTGGGACACAAGTCCTGTTTTCTCTTTCTCTTTGTTCCCTGGCTCACTCTGTGGTTTGCTTCTGCTGTGCCACACACCCAAGCCACCGGGTGCTGCTTTAGTATTGACCCAGAAAGCCATGGGGCCAATCAGTGACGGGCAGACACCTCCCACGCTGTAAGCCCAAATCCACCTGTTCTCTTTATAAGCCGGTTCTCTGAGGTACCTGTGTTAGGAATGGAAAGATGATTAGCACACGTCCTGTTTGCCTTCTTGTTATTGGGCTTTTCGAGGCTGGAACTTGTTTTACTCAGGCTTGTGCCCCTCTCACTACCTAACCTTGTGTTAGTGGAGGCTCACTGTACACTCACTCACTTAGTGGGATGCCTTGTGGATTCTGGATAGCGTGTGGCCACAGAAAGCATACAAACCCACCCACAGCAGCATGGCAGTTAGCTTAGGGGAATCCTTCCAAACTCTGCCTTCATGGCTCTGCCTTCACACTTCTGTGGCTCTGGACTTTGCGTGACAATGGAAATGTTAATATATCTGTGTAACCCAGCATGTTACAGCAGCCACAGGTGACTATTACATGAGACTGAAGAATTGAAATCTTAATACTGTGCAATTTAAATGCATTTATATCGAAAAAAAAAAGTCACCTATGTGGCCACCACACTGGATAGCATATTTTAGACTATCTTGACACTTTTCTGTTGACTTGTCTTGTCCCTTTGAATTTACTTGAAAAAATTCTAGCTTGCTAGCTTGGTAAGACATGGCTTCATTGTCTCCCTCCTCCCTTTCCCCCTCCCCTCCATCCCCTGGGCGCCATCCGTAGCTTCTTGACTGGCTCCCCTTCCAGCCTCCCCTGCCCCCTGCCCTGGGGTTTGGTTTGTGACGTGTCGCCATGGTGGTGTTAGGTGGTAATATTGTCATTTACAGTGCTGGTTTTAGAGCTTTGAGCCCACGTCTTGTGCATGCCCTGCTCCTGCCTGCCCACTGAACTGCACCCCCAAACATTTGCTGTTGTTTTGAATCTCAAACATTTAAAAAGGGGGTATTATTTATTTATTCAGTTGGTCATTTGTGTGTATGTGTTTTTGTGTGAGAGCCTATGTTTGCACAGCACGTGTGTGTAGGGCAGAGCACAGCGTTAGATGGTAGCCCTTACCTTCCAGGTTGCTTTTGTGGCTGTTTCTTTTATTGGTTGCTGCTACGTTACATACTACAGGCTTGCTGGAGCTTTAGCGTCTTGGGCCTCTCATGACTCTGCCTATCACCTGGTGGGATGGGTAGGCAGATCAGAAGGTCAAAGGCACCCTGAGTTATGCAGACAGTTTGAGGCCAGCCTGGCATAAAAAAGACTCGGTTTCTATATATATATATATATATATATATATATATATAAAGAGGATGGGGGAGGGGGAGCTCTTCTCTCAAAAGAGCTCTAACTTTTTTCTTTCCTGTTAATATTTAAAGTTAGTGTACACAGTTACAGTTCTCACTGTGGAATTTTCCGACATATGTTATTACCCTTTTTTCTTATTATGGGTCAAGTCTGTGAGTCTCAATGCTGAGATTTTGCTGGAACATTGAGGGATTATGAGGTGCCCAAACAAAACATTTGGCAGAAATAAGGTATGAATTTGTCTGTATATTTATTTAAATCTCTCCTCTCTCTCTCTGCCTCTCTCTGCCCCCTGTCTCTCTCTGCGATAGGGTCTCACTAGATAGGACTGGCTGTCCTAGAACTCTCTATGTAGACTAGGCTGGCCTCGAACTCACAGAGATCTACCTGCCTCTCCCTCCCAAGTGCTAAGATTAAAGCTTGTGCCACCATGCCTGGCTTAAAACTTTCTCTTTAAGGAAAGTTTTCTTTTTCCTTTTTTTCATTTAAGAGATGGGGTGTCACTATGTTGCCCAAGTTGACCACAACTCCCAGGCACAAGTGGTCCTCCTGCCTCAGGCTCCTGAGTGCTGGGACTACAGGCATATCCTGACACCTAATTAAAGCTTTGAATGCCATCTTTTTTGTGCATGAGATAATCAAAGTGAAGAAATCAGAGTTTTGCCTGAATCTATGAAAGCATTTTGTTTTCTCTTTCTCCTAAACCCACTTTAGCAAGATTGTGCTCCTCAAGGACAAAGTCCCTTGCTGACCGCACCCTGTGTGAGCAGTCTTTGAGACCCAAGCAGGTCCACACAGGGCTGGAGAGACGGCTCAGTGGCTGAGAGCACTGGCTGTTCTTCCAGAGGGCCTGGGTTAATTCCCAGCGCCCACATGGTAGCTCACAACTGTCTGTCACACCAGGGTCCAACACCCTCACACAGAAATACATGCAGGCAGAACACAATGCACACAAAATAAACATATATACATTAATAATAATAATAATAAAAAGAGCTTCGAAGTTAGAGGAAATGCCCTTTCTGAGGAACTGTTCTGTGGCCTGCACTCTGAACACTAGCTCACGATGTCTGAAATGTGAAAAGCAAAGCAGAGGCCAGAAGGGAGTGTTCTTGTGGGACGAGACTTAGCTGGCAATAGTTAACCGCATTTCCCCAGCTATTTGACATGTGTTATATAAGGGATCCAATTCCAAGACAAAACAAAAAATAAAGTGCTTTGACTATAAAGTGAAAACACAGAATGAATTAGAATTGACTTCCTTTAATTTTTTTTTTTAATGTGGGATGGGCTTGCTTAAGCCTTCTCTTTCTTCCCGACACCACAAAATAAAGCATGTTATTTTCCCTACTATCTATTGTCCTGCCAATTTTCATACATTAAAAAATATGTTTTTGATTTTCTCAAAACACTTATGACTTACATGTGCACATGCATATGGACCATAAATTACTGTTATAGGACTAATTGACTCTGGCACTCCTCTGTAGCTAACTATAGCTCAAAAGTTCAAGGCATTTAGCCCTGATTCAAACCCAGTGCTCACAAAATGGGTGACAGGTAAAAGTAAAGGTTCTGTTTGTAGGCAGTTTGGCTTTGACTAGACGCATGCTAACCCCAAGAAAAGGGGGACAAATGGCCTCTGTCTCAGGCCCGTTTATATCAACACCAATGAAGACAATACACTCTCCAGTCTATACCCACTACCCAGGGCAGAAGTAAGAGGTGACATCACTCTATAAAAATGTTATCAAAATGCTTAGAGTTCCAAAATTATACTTCTGCTTTGGACTTCTCTCCTGAACATATGATTTCCTCTCAGATGTCCTTGATGGTTAGTAATCACTGTCAACTAAGAAGTAGGCTTCTGGGCTTACCTTATAAGGGCTTGTCTGGTTGATGGTCTCCGGGATGCCTGTGAGGGGTTGTCTGGTTGATGGTCTCTGGGATGCCTATGAGGGGTTGTCTGGTTGACGACCTCTGGGATGCCTGTGAGGAATCTAATTGAAGTGGGAAGAGCTGCCCATTGTGGGTAGAATCATCCCCTGAACAGGAGATTCTGGACTGTGTAAATTAGAAAAGGCAAGGGGCGTGCATTAACTCATTGTTTCCTACTCTTGACTGTGGCTGTCGTGTGACCGGCTCTCTATGGCTTTTACCACAATGACTCCCCTGCTGTGATGGACTGGAGCCCAGCACTGTGAGCATAAACAAACCCTTTCTCCCTTAAGCTGCTTTTGTCCTGGTATTTTGTCACAGCAACAGAAAAGAAAGTAAGACAGTAATTGGCTTCTAAACTCAACAGTCTGAAAAAGGGACCATCAGGTTTACACCTCTGAGACACACTCTTAGTGACTGCTATGTCAGGGACCGGCTTTGTCATTCACCTGGCTGGTGATCCTGATGTTTGGCAAATCTGTATGTTCTATAACCACTACAAGAAGAAAGATACGGAAGAGCCCCATCGCCCTAAAACATTCTCCTGTATCCTTTACAGTCACTCCTTTCTTGACCTCCAGGCTTAGTCAAACACTATTCTATTCTAATCTATTTATTTATTTATTTACTTATTTATTTATTATACAGTGCTCTGCCTGCAGGCAGGCCAGAAGAGAGCATTAGATTGCATTATAGATGGTTGTGAACCATCATGTGGTTGCTGGGAATTGAACTCTGGACCTCTGGAAGAGCAGTCAGTGCTCCTAACCGCTGAGCCATCTCTCCAGCCCAGGCAAACATTATTCTACCTTCCATCCCCAAAGTAGTGTTTTGTCTGGAATGTTATATGAGCAGAGTAACACAGCACGTGTCATTCTTTCTTGTCCTTTATTTACGGGGCTTTTGAGATTCATTTCCTGGGAGCATGTCCACAGTGCGTGACTCCTCGTCACTGAGCAGTAGTCCATGGTGTAGACATACCACAGTTCATATAACTATTTGCCCACAGAAGGACATTTTGGGTTGTTTCCAGGTTCTTGTCAAGGCAACTGCAAGAAAATGGCCCCACATTTTTATTTACTTCTTTTTCAGTTCTTGCAATGCTGGAAATGGAACCTCGGACTTCTATGCGTGCTAGGTACCACTGGCTCCAGTCCCAGCCAGACCCTTTGGTGGTTCTTGACAGAGATAACATATACACTCAAAGAAATGTCCATTTTCATTTCCCTTCAGGTACAGGTCAGGCAGGACTGCCACCAGGTTCTATGCCATCGTTACAAGGCATGGCCAGACTGTTTTCCAGGGTGCTTGCCATTTTCCCGTCGCACCAGCAATGTGTGAGAGGACCAGCCTCTCCTCATTCTCCTCCACATTTGTCACTGTTCCACTTGAGCTGGACGTGTGTGGTCTTATTGCGCTGTTAGCTTGTATTTCTCTGATGGCTGGTGAGATCAAATATCGTCTCGTGTGCTTAGGTCGGCCTGAAAGCTTTCTCGAGTAAATGTCTGCATGCTTTTTATTTCCTTCTCTCCTCCTTTCCTTCATTCTAAAATTACATTATTCATTTAGTATCTATTTATCTATCTGTCTGTCTATTTTGTGTGTGTGTGTGTGTGTGTGTGTGTGTGTGTGTGTGTGTGCGCGTGCACACGCATGTGTACAAGTAGGGGCCAGAGATCGATGTTGTGTATTGTCTGCTATTGCTCTCAGCCTTACCTTTTGAGTCAGGGTCTCTCCACAAATCCCAAGCTGATCACTGATTGGCTTGACTCCTTGACCATCAAGCTCTGAGGGTCTGTCAGCATGTGCCATGCCAGCATTAGGGGTCTGTCAGTATCTGCTATGCCAGCATTTGAGGTACAGACACGTAAAGCCAAGCTCAGCTTTTACGTAGGCACCAGGATCTGAACTCGGCTCCCCATGCTTGTGTGACAGGCATGGTTCTGACAGGGCTGTCTCCCCAGCCCCGACCTCATTTGCATCAAGAGCCTGTGACTGACCCATCTCATCTAATTTGTGAAAGTATGTTCCTACAGCAATGGCATATTCTCAGAACATAATCCAATTATTATGCAACGTATGCTTGTATTTCCAAATAGTCCCCTCCCCTGCTCCTGTCAAAAGGATGGGGAAACTCTCATACAGTATTAATGTGAGACACTGGTAAGGCACCGTCCGGTAAAACTCCTCCTCCAGGTACCTTCCACCTCCAGCCCAGCATGGGTCCCCTAGATTTTGTATGTGGAGGGGTAGTGTGTGTGTGTGTGTGTGTGTGTGTGTGTGTGTGTGAGAGAGAGAGAGAGAGAGAGAGAGAGAGAGAGAGAGAGAGAGAGAGAGAGATGTGTGTGTGTGTGTGTGAGAGAGAGAGAGAGAGAGAGAGAAAGAGAGAGAGAGAGAGATGTGTGTGTGTGTGTATGAGAGAGAGAGATGTGTGTGTGTGTGTGTGTGTGTGAGAGAGAGAGAGAGAGAGAGAGAGAGAGAGATGTGTGTGTGTGTGTGTGAGAGAGAGAGAGAGAGAGAGAGAGAGATGTGTGTGTGTGTGTGTGAGAGAGAGAGAGAGAGAGAGAGAAAGAGAGAGAGAGAGAGATGTGTGTGTGTGTGTGTATGAGAGAGAGAGATGTGTGTGTGTGTGTGTGTGTGTGAGAGAGAGAGAGAGAGATGTGTGTGTGTGTGTGTGTGTGTGTGTGAGAGAGAGAGAGAGAGAGAGAGAGAGAGAGAGAGAGAGAGAGAGGGCGGGGGGAGAAAGCCTTGCTATAATACAGATCTGCCTGGCCTGAAACTCACTGTTTAGAGCAGACCAGGCTGGCCTTGAACTTGTGACCTTCTTTCCTCTGCTTCCTTCATGCTGAGATGACAAATTACAGGCAGAAGCCACCACTCCTGGCAGCTCCTTCATGTATGTGTCTTATACACATTTCCTCGTATTTTAACCTTTTCTCAGATTATTTCATAAAATTAATTCCAACAGTAGTATGGGGGTCAATGACAATGACCCCCATAAACTCATAAATTTGAACGCTTAGTCACGGTGTGTGTGTGTGTGTGTGTGTGTGTGTGTGTGTGTGTGTGTGTGTGTGAAACTATCTGAAAGGATTAAAAGGAGTTTGAGGTGGTGACCTTGTTGGAGTGGGTGTGGCCTTGTCAGGGGAAGTGTGTTACTAGGACGTAAGGCGTCATTTCTCAGACACCACTCCCTCCCTCCCTGTCCTCAAAAGGGTCTCTTACTGGCTGGGAAGGATAGTTGGCTAAGCCATGGGGAAACAAGCCCCAGAGATCTACCAGTGTCCCCTGACCCCAGCACTGGGACTACACATGTGAGTCAACCCCCCTAGTTTATTTTATTTTGTTTCGTTTTGTTTTGCTAACATGGGTTCTGGGAATGGAACTCTAGACCTTCCGTTTGTACTACGAACGCTTTCCCTGACCGAGCTACCCTCCTAACGCTTTCCCTGACTGAGCTACCCTCCTAAACCCCGGAGGTTTTGACTTAGACCCATCTGTACTGTCAGATGTGGCTCAAGTTTTCCCACCCTGCCCTGCTGCGATGGTGATTTTGGCTTTCCTACGCCTACACCCTGCTTCTCTGAGTCTTCTTCTTGCCTGTCTCTCTAGCCTGGAAGATGGTGGCTTGCTTCAGGGCATCGCTTACTTCTTTTTCTCAATTTGCTCAGCCTTTTACTTGCAGTTAAAATGCAGCAGCTCCCGATATGCCAGGCTGTGGCTTGGCGTTTAATCTTCGATAGTGCTTCTCTGAAAACAAAACCATCCTAATTAATATAAAATCCAGTTTCCAATCTCTTTTTCTCGTACAGACCAAGCTTTTCTGCTGTACCTAAGCAATGTCTGCCTAACTCAAGGTCGCAGGTTTTCATCCCTCAGAATTGTGCTTTATAGTACAAATCAGATAGCATCTCCAAGGGTTTTTCTTTGCCTTAGAATAAAACTGGGACTCTTGCTTCTAGGCTACAAAGTGTTGCCTGATCTTGCTTTCTGCTTTTCTCCTTGTCTCTCCAATTTTCTACCCATCTCCCACTCTTCCAGTCTTCTCCACAGCTTTCCCACCCCACCCCTCCGGAGACAGGATCTTACTATGTAGCCCTGGCTGCCCTGAAACTCACTCTGTAGACTAGACTGGCCCTGAATTCACAGAGACCTGCTTGCCTCTACCTCTTCCAAGGAAATTTCCCACCCCATTCTTGGCCTGTGTTTGTTTTCTTTCTTTCTTTCTTTCTTTCTTTCTTTCTTTCTTTCTTTCTTTCTTTTTAAAGATTTATTTATTTATTATGTATACAGTGCACGTCAGATCACATTGTAGATAGTTGTGAGCCACCATGTGGTTGCTGAGAATTGAACTCGGGTCTTCTGAAAGAGCAGTCGGTGCTCTTAACCGCTGAGCCATCTCTCCAGCCCCCCTGTGTTTGTTTTCTTGCTGTACCACACCCCCTCCTTGGAGTCCTTGCACTTTCTGTTGCCTCTTCTTACATTACTCTTTTTCAGGTCTGACTCATTCCTCAATCCTGAAGACTTGCTCACGTTTTCTTAAAATTTGTTTTGTTTTGTTTTGATGTTTTTATGAACGTTCTGCCTGCTTGTAAGGGCACCATGTGTGTACAGTGCTCATGGAGGCCAGAGGAGAATGCTTGATTCTCTGGAACAGAGGCTGATGTGAATTCTGGGAACCAACTCTGGGTCCTTGGCAAGAGCAACCAGTGCTGTTAACCACTGAGCCATCTTTCCAGGCCAGACTTGGGCTTATTTGACTATCCTCTTGTGGGAATTATCATGAACAATTCTATTCCTTTTCTTTCCTCCTCATCCTCTTCTTCCTCTTCTTTTCCTCTTTTCCCTTTCTCTTCCTCCTCCTCTTTCTTTTCATTGCTGTTGTCATCCATCATTATCATCTTTTTCTTCCTCTTCTGCATTCATACCAAAGCTGTGTTTATTTTTTAAAAACATTTTTATTGATTCTTTGTGCACCCCAGTCCCACTCATCTCCACGTCTCCTCATATCTACCCTTCACCCTTGTGACATCCCCAGAAAAAGAAAATAAACACACACACACACACACACACACACACACACACACAAATGAACAAAACAAAACAAGGCATATTTTGTCATGGGAGCTGTAGTGTGTCACAATGTATCCCACAGTACACCCTTCTGTTCACACATCTTCACTTGCAAATGTTCATTGTTATGAGTCATTGGTCTGGTTCTAGGTCTCTGGCTTCTGTCACACCATCAATATTGGATCCTCACTGGGACTTCTCTCAAGTACTCTGTTGTTGCCTTGTGTCATGGATATGCTGCAGCTTTGGATAAGTGCCTGAGGAGACTCGAAGAGGGCATCAGATCATAATTGTGAGCAACCATGTGGGTCCTGGGATCAAATCCGGGCCTTTGGTAAAACAGCCAGTGCTTCTAACTGCTCAGCCGTCTCACCAATCCTGCAAGGTCTGTACTGAGCAGAAGAATTAAGTGTTTTAGTGGAACTCTCTGGAGAGAGGAAGCCTGTCAGTCCGGAGCCTGCTGAGCAAGACCACAACCTGTTTTAAAGAACAGGTGGCGTATGATCCTTTTATCTAGGGAGGATCCAGAGAGAGCCTTCAACAGCGGAGCCCGTTGTCTGTGTCCTCTGAGCCTGAGGGCCCTGAGCTTACTATAATCCTAAGGGCTCTTTGAGATCCAGTTTTTATTGCGTTCAGTTTTATTTGCAGTACCAAAGATCAACAGGAAAAAACAAAGGCTGAGCCTGCAAGCCTTCATGCTTATGGCCAGTTGACTCTTCAAAGAAGCCAAGCGTGAAAGAAGAGTAGTTTTCATCAGATGGCATGGGAACAGTAGGTGCTTACAGGTGAAGGTCAAGCTGGACCCTGACTTCAAGTCACTCTCTAACACTATCTCAGGAGTCGTTAGAGGTCCAAAGGGAGGAACTACCAGTACCAGCTCCCAACAGAAGAGCCGGCATAGAACTTCTATAACATGTGCTAAGTGAGAGGTTCTTAAGTGGCAACAGGACCCAAACTTCATAAAGACAAAACACACACACAGGAAAAATAGAAAATTAATAAATTAAAAAAGATTAATTTAGAATAACAACTAAATTCCTCATTCTGGGCTACAAAGTGCTGCCTAATTTTGGCTGAATTGGACTTGAAAAGCAAAACAAAACAACTTTTGTGTTTCCAAGGACTACATTAGAGAAGTGAAAAGACATCCCACAGAATTAGAAGCTAAAGTTTGCCAGCCACACATTTGGCAAGAGACTTATATCCGAAACATTAAAAGAATGCTTACAACAATAGAAAGATGAACAACCCACTTTGAAAATGGGCAGATAACTTGAGACATTACCCCTGAGAAAAATGAACAAGTACCCACTAAGAACACAAAAATATGCTTAGAATTATTAGTCACAGAGAGTATCAGAGCAAGTCCACTACCAGGTATTATATCACTGTCAACAGGATGGCTACAGTGACAAAGAGGGACAAAAGCAGGAGTCAGGGACGATGCAGAGAAAGTCAACCCTTCTGCGTCACTAGTGCGAACATAAAATGGCACTCTTGCCTTAGATAATGGCCCAGCAATTCTCCAAAAGTTTGAACATGTAGTTTCTACATTGCCCATCAATTCTGCTCAAATAAACTTATTTACCCCCCAAAATGAACACACACACACACACACACACACACACACACACACACACACACATACACACACACAACTTTAACAGTGTTATATCACATATGAGCTTTGAAGAGTCATGTTAAGTAAAAGAAGCCAATCACAAAAGGTTGTAAATGGTATGATTCCATCCAAATGCAGTGTTCAAATGGGCAATCTCTGAGTATCCCAGACTGTCCTGGAATATGCTCTGTAGGCCAGACTTGTCTTGAATTAAGAGACCACCCCCCCCACCCACTCTTGCTTCTGCCCCCAAGTGCTGGAATTAAAGATGTGAGCCACCATATATGGCCTAATTGTATACTTCAAATGAGTAAATTGTATGGTATTTACATTATTTCTCAATAAAATGTGTTTTTAAGGATTTGTAGCTGATGGCCTTGGCCTTGGGATTGTGTTTCTCCAGCATTGCCGATCAGCTTCCGTGGGCTCCGGGCTGCCGTTATGAAGAACACTAAAACCCCAGGCAGCTCTTGTTCCCTTAACTCACAACTAAATGAGTTCAGACACATAGGTTGAAATTTAAGCAGAGATTTGTTTGATTTGGGAAGGCAAACCGAGTCACCATGCCCAGAACACTTGGAGCAACTTTCAGAAGAGATGGCGTGTCATTCGAGCTCACTTGGCCAGTAGGAATTTGTTAGAGAACAAAAGAGGAGTTGGAGTGGAGAACCGGGGCCGCGGGAAGTGTGACCTCGAAGACCCAGAAAGTGTAGGAGAGGCTACAGCACGCAGAGCATGGGAGAGCCAGTTGACACAGAGGTGGTTGGCAGGGGAGGCTAGGCTGAAGGGCCGCATGTGCCATGTGCTACAGCCACATGAGTATGTCCCGCAAGGTTGCTCTCCAGTGTGGCAATGTTGAGAGCTGGAGGGACCGCCAACAAGGGGAACTTGGTGGGAGGGAGTTTGTGAGAGCACTACAGCCAGAAGTTAGTTCTGAGAATGAGCCATTTCTTCACGCTCTGGCTTCCTGTCTCCACCACGTGATAGATAGCTCCCTGCCCATGTGTGTTCCCATCAGGACGACGTATGTCATGAAGTGATACTATTGGAATCAGGGTGATTGTTGTAAGAGCTGCTATACTATCTTGTTTGGACAGACTCAGAGACCACAGGCTAATAAAAAAAAGCCTCTTCTCTTTATATTACCCAGCTTCAGCTATTTCATTACAGTAACAGAAAATGGACTGATAGACTATATGAAAATAATGAACTATCTTCCATAGTATATGGAAGCCAGGTGAAAGGAAACCAGCTTCTGAAAAGAAGGTGCTGGAGTTGAGAGGTGGCGGGGGTGTCTGGAATTAGAACAGAGAGTCCGAAGTGCCCTTCAGAGACCCTTATCTCTGAAGACAAGAGGCTTAACTTCCAACTTGGCACTCCGGAAGATTAATGGGACTTTCAAGAGGACTTAGTGGAGGAAGTTAGGTCATGGGTGGAGTGCTCTTGGAGGGGTGTGGAAACCCCGCTCTCTCCTCTGTCTCTTGCTTCCATTTCCTGGTTGTCTGTGCTCTCTTGGTGATGTGCGGCCTCCCCATAGGCTCAAAAGCAACAGGCCCAACGAATGGCCAATTGAAGCCTCCAAAGCTGTGAGACACAGAACCTTTTCCTATTTTAAAGTTTACTATCTCAGGTGTTTTGCTACAATCATTGGAATCAGACCAACTCAGAAAGTGCCTACAGACATTGCTGGATGGAGCTGGATAAAGAGAAAGGCTGTTTCTTGACTGCTTCTCCAGCTGTCTTTTCTCTGCAAATCTCTCCACATATGGTGGACTGGCCCTTATAAATGAATTGCTGTAATTGTGTACATCCTGGAATCAGATGCCACCAAAGGAGACATTCTTGTCTTGTGTAGCCCCTTGTGTGAGAATAAACCACATGATTTTTGGTAGAGGGTTGAGACAGGGTTTCTCTGTGTAGCCTTGGCTGTCCTGGACTCACTTTGTAGACCAGGCTGGCCTCGAACTCACAAAGATCCACCTTCCTCCGCCTCCCGAGTAAGGAATAAACCACGTGAAAATACACATGCTAACACAGCTTCATGTGCTTTCTGAAGGTTGGCATGACCAATTTGCTTTTATTTTTAAAAAAGCCTTTATTCCAGAATAGTCATGTATAGGGGAAGACGTGAACAAGGTGACTTCTGCGGCTCTATCCGAGGCTCCGTCACAGGTTTGTTCTGTGATCTCAGACGAATCATTTCTAATCGCAGGGTCTTCATCTGTAAAATTAAATGACAGGGGCCAGTGGATGGCTCGGTGGCTAAGGGCACCTGCCACCAAACCTGACGACCCGAGTGTGATCCTGGGATCCACATGATGGAAGGAGACACCGACTCCTTCAGGTTATCCTCTGACCTTCACACACATGCTTTGTCATGCATGGACACATGCATACAAATCAAATAATTAAAACATATCAAATGGTTGGACAAGCACCAGCGCTTTTGGAACTTATGTGCTGAGCAGCAGCTGCTCTTCTTCCTGAGCTCCAGGGGCCTGGCTCAGTCTTCAGGGACCCTTGGGAACTGTGGGTTTAACCCATGCTGTGCAGTGAGCCTCCCAGCTCCCCTTCCATTTATACGAGGCTGAAGGCCACCCAAAGTGAAGGTTTCCTGGATGGTCCAATGGTAGGGAGGTTTGTTGGAGGTGGCATGTGGAAGTGTGTATATGGTGGCTTTCTAATGCTGAGAATATGTAGCAGTGCCATGGCTTTAGGACAAAGAAAGAAGGAGTGATAGTAGGCACGCCTTTGTAGATTATCGTGAGGGTAACTGACTAGGGAACAGCCCTCCTGACTGTAGGCAGAATGTTCTCTAGGCAGGGGAAGCTGTTATGTATACAATAGAGAGGTTGAGTGAAACTCTAGGGGCACAGACAGAGAAAGAGACTTTCAATGCAGTGAAGATTGAGTTCAAGGCCAGCCTGGTCTACAAAGAGAGGTCCAGGACAGGGCTACACAGAGAAACTTTGTCACAAAACAAAACAAAACAAAACAAAACAAAACAAAACTCAAAGCAGTGAAGAATGTTTTCTTAAATGATGGTGTTTTGTGATCTCCAAGGATTCCGATCAAACCATCGTCTTGGGTGCCAGCCTGAGTGCCACGGGCATCACTTCCACTCCGTCTAAGCTTGCTTTCACGGCCAGACAAACAGAACAGCATAACATTGAGAAGTAAACCTACCCAGAAAACAAATACAGGTTTAAATGTTAAAAGCTTAGGGCTTGCTCTTACGTTCTGGGTTAAGACGGTTGGAACCAAGCCAGGAGTATGTGAGTCACTACCCTGGGCTAACATGGGCTGGGTGGTTTACCTCCCTGTCTCCAAATATGGGGTTTTGAAATGCATGCAATACACATTTATTCTTTTTTAAATATTAAGAGCAAGTTTAAGTTGCATTATTTATTTATCGGGAGGGGAGCACTTGAGTGCTACAGTTGTACATATGGATGCGAGGGCACTTTCTCCCCTTCCAGCCTGGGGATCAAAGTCAGGCCATCAGGCTTGGCAGCAAGCCTCTGTATCTGCTGAGCCATTTCCCACCCCACCCCACCCCCCGTTTTGTTTGACAGGGCCTCATTGAGTAGCCCCGGAACTCACTATGTAGCCCAGGCTGGCCCCAATCTTGGAGCTCCTGCCTTTGTCTTCCAAGTTACAGTTATGTGCTACAACATTTGGCCCATTTTCTTCTATTTTCTAAAAGATACATCTTGAGGGGACAAAATAAAATATCCATTTCTGCTTTTGGGGGATCAAAGAAATAGAAACACCTTTCACTAAGAAAGTGCCAGGGACCCTTTTTATGAAAGTAAGAAACCTGGGTTGGATAGATGGCTCAGTGGTTAAGAGCACTGATTGCTCTTCCAGAGGACCCAGGTTCAATTTCCAGCACCCACCTGGCTGTTCACAATTGTCTGTAGCACCAAGGGGAATCTGACACTTTCATATAGACACACATGCAGGCAAAACACCACTGTACATGAAATAAAAATAAATATATCATTTAAAAAAAGAAATCCAAATCCAAATGGTCACAGAAATATTTAGATTTCTCCCTAAAACCAACTGGACCTCTACATTTCACGAAGAATGTGTTAAGAGCCCAATTTCACTCATTTCCTGGGAGTTTCCTTAATTGTCTTATTGCAAATTAATTGATTTTTTGGGGGGGTGGGTCAGGTGGGTTGATCTCATTAAGACTAAAAGCTCTTTTTCCTTCTTCTTTTTTACAAATCTGTTTGTGGGAAGCAGCAGACCTAAGTGGATCCGGACCGCGGCTTGTTTGCACATGGAACCAGGAGCTGGTGCTTCTCCGTAGGGAACATTTCAACACAAAGGGTTCCGGTGCCATTCTGCCATTTGGGACACATGTAAACCGTCCCTAAGTTTGTGTTCCATTTTTATGACTTGGGAGGACATCTCTTAGCAACAGTGGAGTCTCTCATATACTGGATCCTCTGAAGATCTGTTACAAAAAATTTTAATGAGCCAGGGTGGAAAATGTAGACCCAGAGCCCCCGAGCTATCCCCTCCCCCCAGGACACAAGAGCTGTCGCAGACAGACCAGCATTTCATCCGTCAGACTGTACTCACAGCTCGGAGGCTGGCTGTATGGGTTTGCTCAAGGATGTGATATCAGCTTTTGGGATGTATGGGAGCTGAGCCTTTATGGTACTATAAGGATTTGTTTGTTTTTGTTTTTGTTTGTAAAAGATAGGCTTTTACTCTAAAGCTCACCTGGAACTCATGACAATCCTCCTGTTTTAGTCTTCTGAGTGCAGGGATTACAGGTATGAGACACCACACTGAGTTTATAAATTGATTGTTTTTTTCTGAGCTGCAATTTGTTTTTTTTCCTTGCTGTCTTAATTCTGGGTTTGTCTTGTACCAAGTGATACTTTGAGTTATAACTGCAGATTTATACAGAATTTTCCCCTGATTCTTTTAAGGCTGACTTTTTAAAGGCCTCTTTTTTTTGAGGTTCTGAAATACCTTTCCCAACAGTGGACGTGATGGTCACACCCATAGCCCTAGTGCTAGGGCGGATGGGGCAAGCAGGAGGGCAAGGAGTTCAAGAGCATCTTCATCTGCGTAGCAACCAGCAGACATGGACTACTTAAAAGCCTGACTCAAAAAATAAATGCCGTACCATTTTGTGACCGCTGCTTTCCCCTGATTTCTAAGCACAATTATTAGTCATTTGACTATGATTCTAGGCTTCTTAGAAAAGCAATAGTTTAATTTCTTATACGCTTACTTAGTACATGGTAGGTGTTCTAATTTTCTTTCTGTTGCTATTAAAAAACAAAACAAAAAGCCGAGTGTGGTGGCGCACACCTTTAATCACTGCACTCAGGAGGCAGAGGCAGGCGGATCGCTGTGAGTTTGAGGCCAGCCTGGTCTACAGAGCAACTCCAGAACAGCCAAGGCTGCACAGTGAGACCCTGTCTCAAAAACCACACCCCCCCAAAACACAAAACAAACAAACAAAAAATAAATAAAGAAAAACAAAACGAAACAAACAAAGATGGGGGGCAGGGGGAGGGATTTGAGTTGAGGGGGTGGGATACTGACCAAAAACAGCTTGGGGAGAGAAAGGGTTTATTTAGCCTGCCTCTCCATGACGGAAGTCAGGGGAGGTCTCAAGCAGGAACCTGGAGGCAGGAACTGAAACAGTGGCCATAGAGAAGTGCTGCCTACTGACTTACTCAGCTGTCTTTCTTCTATAGACCAAGCCCACTTGCCGAGGGATGGTGCTGCCCACAGTGGTCTGGCCCCCCCTACATTAATTAGCAATTACAAAAATACATTAAAAAGCATGCCCACACTTTGATCTGGTGGAGACCCACTCTTTCTAGGTGACTCTAAATTGTATCAAGTTGACAATAACTAAACACCACAGTAGATGTTTAACAAAATGCATTTTAAACAAGTCAGTCCATGCGCAGATATAGGAACATTGTAGGGATAGATAAGTGTGAATTCCACAGAGGATAAATATATTATTACCAGACATAGCAGGATCCAGTGGTCCTTTGTCTTGCCAAATCTGTCCCTTTATGGGGCAACCAACGATCAGCTGTAGATATTAGGACTGATTCGAATCCCATATTGAACGTGAGGCTCAATGTGAAAAGCAGACATTTATCAGTTAATCTGCCTACAAAGTGAGTCTGGGGAGACAGCTCTGGGGAGATGAGTTACAGAGAAGGCAGAGAAAAGGGGCCTCAGCACATAGGGCAAGTGGGGGGGGGTCTCAGGACATAGGGCAGGTGGGGGGGTCTCAGGACATAGGGCAGGTGGGGGGTGTCTCAGGACATAGGGCAAGTGGGGGGTCTCAGGACATAGGGCAGATGGGGGGGTCTCAGGACATAGGGCAAGTGGGGGGTCTCAGGACATAGGACAAGTGGGGGGTCTCAGGACATAGGACAAGTGGGGGGTCTCAGGACATAGGGCAAGTGGGAGGAAGTCTTGGGACATAGGGCAGAGAAAAGGATCCTCAGGGGAGCATAGGGACACCTCTGAGTCAGCGGAGCTCAGGTTTGGAGAACTTATGCTGGGCTTAAGACAGAGATGGGAGCCAGCCTGGTTTAGAGAAACCCTGTCTCAAAAAACCACACACACACACACACACACACACACACACACACACACACAAGAAAAGAAAAAGAAAGAAATGGGAGACATCTGGTCTTAAAAGAGTCTTCTGCATTGTAAACCTTGATTCCTAGGCAATTGTCAAGGAGCAATAGTTTAGACGCACTTGTGACAGGTGCCAGGGGTCAGGGAACCAGTGGTCAGGCTGTCATAGCTGTGATGGGGTAGGGAGAGAGCAAGGACTGCCCCTCAGTCCAAAGACAGAGGACAAGTGCCTCCTGCCACTTGCCGTACTTTACACAGTAATTTTCAGTCTGCTGAATTTAATCAAAAATGAACTTCTGAATCTTGAAATTGAGCCACCAGGCAACAGTCAGATTCTCCCCCTGCCTCAGGCTCCCTCAGGCCCCACCACACCTGGCCTTGTCTTATTTACTTTCTAGTGTTGACATTTGCCAGAAAAATGTCCTTTTGCCACAGGATGGGGAATACTCATCTTAAGAAAAAATAATTCAGAGTCACCTGACGACATCTGGCAACTAACAGGGAAACAAGGGAACTCTACAAACGAACAGGAGGTATTTGCCCTTGAACAAACAGTGAGTACCTCACGGTCAAGTCAGAACCAAAGAGGGAAGAACAGAAGCTTACTTTTTGAAGGGCCATGGTTCCAGCGAATGAAAATAGTTCCCCAGGGAGCCTCGGGAAGGTGGTAGGAGTTTACCCCAAAAATAAAATTTCAGGACAAGTTAAAGCACAGTAGATTTAGCATCCACGGGCTGCCCGTGCCATGTCAGAGGTATCATTTAAACACATGGAGCCACGGGGGGGGGGGGGGCCGGGGGAGAGGGCTTTCCTGCTGCAGAGTGAGGTAGGTGCGTGGCCTCGCTTAGACTTAAAGGGGAGGGGGCGCACTTCCCTCTCTGGCTGCTGGAGAAAGCTGCTGAGTAGGATTGTGGGGAAAGGTCAGATTTTATCCGTGGTGGCCTCCCCTCCATCTAATCCATTGTTCTCAGTCCCTTGTGACCTCAGATCTCCAATCATTCTTGCCAGTTTTACTAACAAATACCCTGTGCGCGCTTCTAGCCATCGGGTGACCCAGCCTGTCCTCTGCTCCACTTACTGAACGCTGCTCAGAAACCACACTGGGCTCTCCGCAGAGCGCTTTGGCCAGCGGGCAGAGAAGCCAGTCCTATTTCCTTACATTTTGAATGCCAAGGCATGGCTCCGTAGAAAGAGGATTATGCCAGACCAATGCTATTTCCTTTTGCGCTAAAGGGGCAGGATCTGTGGTGGTGGGAGGTGGGGGAGGTGGTGGAGGTGGTGGGAGGGGGTGGTGGGGGTGGTGGGGGTGGTGGGTGATGGGAGGTGGTGGGGGTGGGGGTGGTGGGGGTGGAGGTGGTGGGAGGTGGTGTGGGGGGGGTGGAGGTGGTGGCAGAGAGTGGGGCGAGGTAACCTACTGAATGTGAATAGGGTGGTTGAGTCTACGTCACAGGAGACTTAAGCCCAGGAGTTATGGTAATGGTTAGTCTGTTGAAAATCTCTCAGCAGTGCTGTTCACCTGCTCTTTATTAACCTAAGGACATCCTGGGCCAATGTATTTTATCACTAACTAACTTTGACAGAGATCTCAAAATTCTCAGACTCTCAACGGCCACCCGTTTACAGGGACAGAATATAATCAATTTGGATGTTAGGGATGGAACCCAGTGTGACTCCGAAATACCAGTAAGTGTCCATTAATAGCAAAACCTGCTTTTAGCTTCAGCAGAGACCAATGCACAGGGGAAAGCTGTAGGAATCAGAAATACAGACTTAAGGTGGCGTTGAGCACAGGCCGCTAATGCAGGGCAAAGCGGTTCCTGGGTCAGAGTGAGAGTGAGGCCCAGGCAGAATGACTCAGCATCCCAGCACTATTATGAAAACAATTTACCGTGGTGGCTCAAGGATAAATCAGAGTATGCCGTACAAGAAGTCATCTCTCCATGGTGCTTAGATGTGTGCACACTTGGAGTTTGCTTTCTTATCATTCTTATTTTATTTTATTTATTTATCTATTTTTTTTAAAAGAGTAGATACAGCAGCGGTGGTGACAGGATGGACAAAGAGAAGGAGGAGGAAGCATCCTGTCCGTGCACCTGGACCGCTGCCCTGCTTTGGGGGCCTGTCATCTGAGATCTCAAGTATTATTTGGGGGTGCTCTCCTGGCAGGGTCATATTTTACAACTTTGAAACTCAGTTTCACCGACTATTAAAAAAAATAGGCAAGCTGACGGGCTAAAATTAGCTGCTAATTATTTGCGGAGCCCTCTTCTGGCAGGTTCTCCTCGTGTTTGGCCCAGTTTTCTTTGTCCCTAGCTATAGAGACCATTTATCTTTGCAAAGAAATGCAGACTCGCACTAGTACTTTCTAGCCTGGAATTCAGGCTCCTTCTGAATGGATTCTAATCGGTTACTGCTCTTGGCTGAGATGCTAAACCATAAATAAAGAAGGTGATGTTCTCACATCCCAGGGGGTGGGGGTGGGGCGGTGTGGGTTGGGGAGGGGGGCTTGTCTGGTCTGGGAACAGGAGCCTCTTTTGACCAGAGTGATGACCTTGTTTTTCCTCTGTCCTGTGCATTCATAATTTAGTGCATCATCATCTTGTTCTTCTCTGTTTATAAGCTTATGTTGTAGCTCAGGGCTTCTTGGAGTTCACTGTGCACTCCGATTACCTAGGGCAGATGCTTAACCCAGGTCAAACATCACACAGTGATATGCATGCGTCAGAACACCGCGTGGGTTCTCTGGGCTGTGGGTCCAGGTCAAAGCGGTATAGCGAAATGCACTAAGGAGGTCTGAAATGTTGGTAAACAGGGGCCCTGCTGTAGTGCCTCCCTCTGGGAAATGGTGACAAAACTGAAGTCAGCCATCACTGATTTCAGCGCCCTGGCTCCTTTTGTGGCAAAACTGAGATGAAGGAGTGTGCTCTTGGCTTCTGGTATAGTGATTTGCACATGAAGACAGTGGCTGGTGAGCCAGGGTCTGCATCATCACTTCTGCAATCTCCAATGATTCAGCCATTAAACAAACAAACAAACAAACAACAACCCCCCCCAAACCTCGAAACCCAAACCCAAAACCCTAACAAAAAAAGGAAGGAATTGAAAGACCAGTGGAAGTGCCACCATTTGTGACATCCCTAACTTAGGATAAATGGGTTAACTTATGTTAAAATGTTATACACGTCCCCATGACCACTCACAGTTTTTAATGTGTCTCTATATCAGTTAAAATTGAAATTGAAAAAAGTCAAAACAAACTAAGTCAGGAACTGTTTTTTAAAAAATGCAGATTCAGTCAGTTTGGGGTGGGGCCCAAGAAACTTAGTGCTGTGAGGCTTGTGGGGGAGGCCCATGTCGGGGAGTAGTAAGGTCAACTCCACAGCAAAAGGCTGGGCATGTAGCTCAACTGTAGAGAGGTGTCTAGGACGCACAAGGCCCCAGGCTCTATTTCCAGTGTCACAAATGAAAAAAAAAAAATCCATGAGAGTTGGGGGGGGGGAAAAAAACCTCTTGCTCTTTCATTTTTTCTAACCTTATTATAGAAGTGCAGCACATGTATGCAAATGTATGCAAATCATCACGGCTCAATGCATTACCCAGCAGCTAAGACACGGGTATAGCCAGCTCCTGGATCAAAGCTAGAATAGAGCCAGCATGTCAGGAGCCCTGGAGTCTCATTTCTCACAAAGGTAAATGGAGTTTGACCTCAGTTGCTTCTGCTATTGGCAGCAGCACTCCGGTGAACACTTGCAGATGACTGCCGGGTCCCGTGCGTGCATTTCTTCAGGGCGTGTGCCTAGACTCATTCTGATTGTAATGGCAAGATGACGCTCCCCAGGCAGTAGGGCCTGATAGAGTGCCTCTGTCTATATCAAATACAGCACGACTTGGCCTTCAGATGGCTTTTACCTTTGGAATCAAAGACCGATAAATGATTGATAGAAGAAAACCATGTAGGTTTTCTTGAAGGGATAAACAAAACGCCTGTGATCCCTAAAATGTGTTTGGCCCTCAACTTAGAAGATAAGACTGTAGAATTTGTTGTTAAAAGGTGGGTCTGCCATCATTTAAAAACTATACTATGCGTGTGTCTGGGGTGTGAGTGTGCACACGCGTGCATGAATGTGCCATGTCAGCGTGCACGGGGAGGTCAGTTTGCAGGAGCTGGTTCTCTCCTTCGATCATGTGGGGCTGCAGATCCAACTCAGGTTACTAGGCTTAATGGCAAATGTCTTCACTCGCACAGTGGTTCTCAACCTTCCTAATGCTGTGACCCTTTAAAACAGATCCTCATTTGTGGTGTCCCCTGACCACACAATTATTTTTATTGCAACTTCATAACTGTAATGAACTATAGGGATCACAGTTTAGCAGAACTGTAACTGCTATTGTTATGAATCGTCATGTAATTATTTGATATGAGACCCCTGTGGAAGGGTTGTTTGACTCCCATCAAGGGGTTATGACCCACAGAATGGAACCACTGTACTAAGACACCTATCCAATGCATAGGCCTGACTTTTTTTGTTTGTTTGTTTGTTTTGTTTTTTGTTTTTCCAGACAGGTTCTCTCTGTGTAGCCCTGTCTGTCCAAGACTTACTTTGTAGACCAGGCTGGCCTCAAACTCACAGCGATCCATCTGCCTCTGCCTCCCGAGTGCTGGGATTAAAGGCGTGTGCTACCATGCCCGGCTTGGGCCTGACATTTTTAAAGGCATATCTTGCGTACACATTTAGACTTTGAGAAGCATGATATTTAATATTTACTGCCAACTTAACAGCATCTACAATCACCTATGAGACAAGCCTCCGGGCTTGCCTGAGAGACATTTTTCTGGATTAGGTTGAGGTGAGAAGAGTCACCCTGTGTGTGGGTGCCACTAGGCCATGAGCTAGGGACTCGGACTGAAAAAAAGGAGAAAGCCAGCTGAGAAGCGGCATGCATCTCTCTCTGCTTCTTGCCTGTGGATCCAGTGTGACCTGTAACTGGCCATCTCGGGCTCCCGCCACTACGACTTCCCCGCTGGTGCTGAACTTACCCTCAAGCTCAAAATAAACCCTTCCTCCCTTGAGATCCTTTTGCCAGGTATTTTGTGAAGACAGCAATGAGCAAAGCAATCTGTGCAAGAGTCATTTTCTTAAAATGTGGTAGAACATGTCTGTCTACATCATGTATTATCCATAGCATCACTGCGGTATTACTTAGTATCACAGGTTGGTGAGGACTGAGTTTGGTGAGTTTAAATAGTCTCAGTCATGTTGATGACAAAAATCTCTGGGGCCTTTTCTTTTGGTAGCTGATCAGTTATTAGGATGAGATATTCGTAGCTCCGGAAATAGAACCCAAGGCCTCCCGCATGTTAGGCAAGTGCGCCACCACTGAGCCACACCTGCCCTGGGATGGGGTCTCTGATGGTGGTATGTGTAATCTACAAAGTATCCCACAGAAGCAGGATCACACGGCTGAAGGACACCAGTTGTCTGATTAAACAAAAAGCTATACTTCGGTGATTCAATTTATGTAGTGGACTCAGTGACCCAGAATATAGTGTGACCATCCTCTGTAACAGTCAATGTAAGAGTCTCTGTGCTGTCATCTAATTCTTTGTGGTAATTTTCCACAAGAGGATATTATGAATGTCTGCTGTTGATATTTGTTTTGTTTCTGAAGCATGGTCTCATGTAGCCTAGGCTGGCCTTGAACTCATTAGCTGAGTATGACATTCAAGTTCTCTTCCTCCTGTCCCCACCTCCCCAGGGTCTGGATTACAGGTACGAATAACACACCCACTCTCCCCCTAGTACTGAGAATTGAACCCAGGGCTTCATGTGCGCTAGGCAAACATTCCACCGACGGAGCTTATCCCTAGCCCCACGAAGCTGATTTTTATACGCAATAGTGTTTATTCCTTTGCCAGGCTGCTTTGAAGGCATCGGAGGCTTTATACAATCACTTGCATATTTCTTCATTCTCTAATTGTTGCTTGACCCAGAGATGGTTGATATTTTCCTTTATAACTCAGGCAAATGCCCTGGAGACATGACCCAATCTCAATTCCTAAATTTAGCCTGGGTAGAGACACTGACAACTTTCATATCTAATTGTGTTTGAATGAATATGTTTCACTGGTGGATGTTAAAACGTATATTGCATGCAAAAGCCTAGCCATTGGTTTTAGACATCTGGGGAAGGGTATGAAGATTAGAAATACCTATTGTGTTATAGCGTATTGATTTAGTATTTTCTTATTTATTTATTTTTTGGTTTTTCAAAACAGGGTTTCTCTGTGTAACAGCCCTGGCTGTCCTGGACTCGCTTTGTAGACCAGGCTAACCTCGAACTCACAGAGATCCGCCTGCCTCTGCCTCCCGAGTGCTGGGATTAAAGGTGTGCATCATCATGCCTGGCTGATTTAATATTTTCAAGAAGCCAGATAGGGCTCGATGTACTCCGCTGCAATCTAAACACTCAAGCAACTGAGGCAGAAGGATTGCTGTGAGTTCAAGGCCAGCCTGAGTACACAGTGACTATGAAGCTCTCCTGAATATGAAGACCCTTTGTTGCCAGCAAAAACAAAACAACAAAGTTGAATAGGATTATGAAAAAAATTCCCGCCACATATGTGGATCACTTAATGTGCTTTTGTCACTAAAAGCAACAGTACTGTGTGCCAGATACTGTGGTGGGCACCAGGAGCGTGGAGACACGTTTGAGTGGTTTCCGTCCTGGTGGGATTTGCAGTCTCCCTGGGGGAGACAAACACATAAATTGACACCCAAAATTAGAGTGAAAATTCTACTTACCCCCAAACATACTACAATAAACACTCAAAGAAGTCATTGCTTTTAATATATGGAATTGTCATAAGTTCAGCCTGGCATGGAGTGAGCTGGAGCCGCCAGAGATGGAGACTCTTCCAGAAGGTTGAGGTGGACAGAAGAACGGCCCTCCAAAGATAGCCACACCTGAGACTATGCAGGTGGCAGGGATGAATTTGCAAAGACTGTTGGGTAGGAAGTATTATCTACATGAGGCCTATGTAATCTGTAGGCGTGTCAGAGCCAGGAGGGATGGCTGGACAGAGGATGTCTTAGCGTTTCCGTTGCTGTGAAGAGACACCAGGACCAGGGGGCAGCTCTAACAAAGGAAAACATTCCATTGCAGCTGGCTTACGGTTTCAGAGGTTTAGTCCATTTTCATCGTGGCGGGAAGCGTGGCGGTGCGCAGGCAGCCATGGTGATGGAAAAGGAACTGAGAGTTCTGCCTATTGATCCGCCACAGACAGCAGGAGGAGGACAAGCCACACTGGGTGTAGCTTGAGCATCTGAGACCTCAAAGCCTGCCCCCATAGTAACACACTTCTTCCAACAAGGCCACACCTCTTAATAGTGCCACCCTCTATGGCCAAGCAGTCAAACACATGGGTCCATGGGGGGGGGGGGGGCGCCACATCTATTCAGACCACCGCAGAAGCAAAGGGTGGCATGATGCCATTGTGGAGAAGGGGCACAGACCAAGGAAATGGCGCAGTGTCTGAGGCTGGACGTTGGGCAGTGCCTGAGGTTGGGACAGAGGCAGAAGGCTCTGCCCTTGAGAGCCAGCCTGCTGACACTTCGAACCCTAGTGAGACCGACCTTGGCCCCTGATCTTTGAGACTGTCTGAGAAAAGAATCCAGTTGTATTGTGTCGAGCTGCTAAAGTCGCGGTAGCCTGTTAGAGCGACAATAAGAAACAGACACTGTGGCGGCTTCGTTGTCATCCTTTCCAACGTGCAGCTGTTACGGGTGTCTGCGTGTGCACAGAGGCCCTCAGCTCCCCGGCTTCGGCATGCCTTGTTTTCCCTTCTTGTAGTGATCAGCGCTGTTTTCAGTTAGTCACCAGTAGTCTCCAGCCTTCCACAGAGTCTCTCCAGGGTCCTCCTGACCACCACCTTTCGTTCCAGATCTCTTCCCTGCCCTCTTCTACTGTCTCACCAAGTCTAGTCATCCCACAACCCCATAGGTCCCTCCGGTCCATGAGTTCTATCACCTGTCCATCGTTGCTCACCCCCGTTGCGGTCATTTCTCTCCACCCCAGTTTAGAGATCTTGGGCAGTCACTGTAAACATTCCCCTGCCCACACACTCGACTTCCTGGCTTCTTTCTCACTTTGATGCATTTGCCTGCCAGAATTCCACCCCTGCCTCTCTCTATCCAGTTTTCAGCCTACTCCTTGCCTGCATTTTGGACAGCTGATCGTGGCTGAAGAAAAACACACAACCAGGCTGTGTTGGGTTGAATTTAGATCCCACGCAGCCGGAGGGCTTTCTGGCCAGACCATGCTTCCGCAGATCGTCCGTCTGCTCACCTCTATGACAGCTTCAGACTTGCCCCCTCTCCAGCGTTTGAACTGTTTCTTCCTTCCTTCTTTACTTCCAACTTGCCTGCCAATGAAAACAGGACCGTCCTTTGTGATGGCTCCTCCCCCAGATCCCGCCCACCTCCCACATCACTGTCCACAGCTCATCTTGGCTCTGAATGTGTGGTACTTTCTGTGCTCCTGATCTGGGCTAGAGTCTCCGCTCTTGTACCAGTTCCCTTTCCGTCTCCCCTGTTCTTTGTCCCTGGCCTTCTTACACTTGTCTTAAATGCCATTGTTTTCTTCGGAATTTTATGGGCTTGCTCCTATTTTATAACCCCACTCCTTGAAAGCACTGCCTCTCTGTTCTCTGTGTCTGCCTGTCTCTCTGTCTCTGTCTCTCTCTCCCATTCAATAGAGAATGAATCAGGCTGAACGCTGAATTGTGGTCTGAAATGTAGTACCAGTTACTCAGTGAGGAAGGAAATGATCCAAGAGTTAGAGACCAGCCTAAGTTCTAGCACTTTCTAAAAGCAGGCTAGGGACTAAACCTTTCGGGGGAATATCCTGGATCTAAATTATAGTACACCCCACATACAATCATTAACCATTCCTACCAGCTGTACTTCCGCAGACGCTTCAGGGTCCAGCCACGTTCCAGCCCTATCTCTATATCCATGCGGCCAGCTACCAGCTGTTATCCTTCCTTCCTTCCTTCCTTCCTTCTTTCTTTCTTTCTTTCTTTCTTTCTTTCTTTCTTGTCTTTTTGTTTCTCTAACCTTTTTGTTTTAAAACCATCCAATAGTTCTTGATATCCAAATAATGTATAGACTTTTATTTTTTAGTATTCAGGGCCCATCAAAATTTAGTTCTGATTAATGTTCTATTTTTTTTTAAACATAAAATCCATGTTACAGAAAAAAATGCATATTTCTAGTGAAAGAAGGCCTTTCAAAATCCTGATGATCCAGTTACTTGTGTGTACCTCAATGAACAAAAGTACCTCATCTTCTTTTAATGTTTCCAGATGATTGATGCAACATGTTATTCTTTTCTTATTGTGTGTGTATGTCTGTATCTGCTCTGCTGGCCATAGAGACCAGGGCCTACCACGTCCTGGGCTAATGCTCTACAGCTGAGCTGTAAACCATTCCTCCTAGTGATCTTTTAAATGTTCCCTCTCTTTTATTGAAAGTAAAAGTCATCTGTCAAGTAGAAAGGATATTGTAGGGATCCTATTATACCAACCAACCATAGTTGGCTTTGAGTCATTTTCATATTTAGTGTGTTCCTCTCTAAATATGTTTATGCAATTTCCCACAGTAAATGGGTTTTCTCCCTTCTGTCTCTCTTTCAATTTTGTAAGACATTTGAAGACAAAAAGTCAGTTTTACTCATTTTGTAAGCCCCAGTCTTCTCAGGGCTCCTGGAATACAGTAGTCTCAGAGAGTTGTGTAGATTGCGTGAATACAGTTAAGTCTCAAAGCGCAGCTTTCCCTGTTCTATGCCATTATTGAAATAATTCATTTCTTCCTAAAACCTCTTGACAACTCTTCTTCCTTCCTTTCTGCTTTTAGCTTCTGCCAATGAGAGAATGTACTGACTTCGAACTACAAGAGCCTTTGGTTGAAGGACTGCATTCTACTTACAGTTTAAATGGCATGCTTTCGATACATTATATGCATATGTCTATTACTGCATTTATGCCTTGATATCTGACATCTTTATTTATGTCTTAGTTCCAACAAACTGATGGATGGCTACATCAAAGAGGGGTCTATACTTTAAAACTATTGCTATAATTTAAGATTCGGTACAATGCCTTACATATGTGAGGTACTCAGTAACCGAGTGTAGTCATATGACTTCAGTCTACAAACTTGATGTTATCGTTTCTTTTGGGGGCTACTGTGCTGCATTGATCTCATGATCGGTCCCCTTGTTTCTACCTGTACCCACAGAGAGAGTTGGGTTTCAGCACAGGAGTTACTTATTTAGCATGTTTGTTAACTGAATATTCACTTTGTCTAAAATATGACATTCGATCTCGTGTCTGCTCTGGAAGCCTCTGGAGTGGCTGCCTGTCCTGGCTGCTGTTCGCCAACTGTGCTGGCCCCCATGCTGTCCCCTACTGTGCCAACTCTGCCTCCATCAGGCATACACTCTGGAGCATACACTTCCCTGATCTTGCTTGCTTTTTCTTTGGGAGCTCTGCTAAGCCTCACGGTCTCAGTGTGCCCTCAGTGTGCCCTCAGTGTGCCCTCAGTGTGCCCTCAGTGTGCCCTCAGTAAAACAGCATCACCCACTCCCACCGGCACTTCCTGTTCTCCCGCCCTCACTTTCTTCCCCGTCGTGGTATCGATTTATGTTTTAGTGAAATGCTTCAATATTTACTCTCCTGCTTATTTATGGTTAAACTCCATCCGCTAGAATGTAAACTCAACAAGAGCAGGAAGCTGGAGTTATTTTATTCACTGTGTTAGTCCCAGGACTCAGTAGTTGCTATCATATGGGAGATGCACAACAAATATGTGAAGAATGAATAGGATTGCTAAATAAGATACATGGGAATAAATATTCTCATGGATATTTGGGCATACTTGTACTTAAAACTATTTGTTGTTTATTTGAAATTCAAATGTAACCGTGTTCTGCATTTTTCTTTACTAAATCTAGCAATTCTGCGAATGGAAGAAAAAAAAAACAACAACAACCAAACAACTCTCAGTGTCTTGAAGAAGGAATAGAGTTCTGGAGGAAGACAAGGGGTAAGAGAGGACGTCCTGATTGAGTTCACAAAGGCACAAAGTGTGAAAGCAGTGTCTCCCACCCGGAGAAGAGTTATATAGAAAAGCTAGCCAGAGCTGGGCATGTCGGCGCAGACCTTTAATCCCAGCACTCAGGAAGCAGAGCCAGGCAGAGGTCTGTGTGTTCAAGGCCAGCCAGAGCTACCCAGGAAAAATTCCGTCTCAAAAAGCAAAAACAACAAAAGAAAAAGCTAGCTAGTTCTTAACTCTGCCAGAAGCGCTATTCTGGAGAATACGTTTATAAAGGAGCATAGAGCCGGGCATGGTGACACACATCATGATCCTAGTACTCAGGAGGTGTTGGTGGGACGGTGGCGAGTTCCCAAGTGACACCAACTTCAGGCCTTACTGCTCTGGATGGTGTTCCAGTCTGCTCTCTGTTGCTGTGGTGAGCAGCCCGAGCAAACCCTTCTTCAAGGAGGCCAGGGTTTATTTCAGCTTTCGCTGCCAGGTCACTGTCCAGTGTTGAGGAGACCAAGGCAGAAACTCAAGCAGACATAGAGGAATCCTGCTCCCCGGCGGCCGCTGCTCGCTGCTCCCGCCTTCCCCCTGCCCCCCGCCCCCAAACACGCACCCACACAGGTCAGTTAGATGCAGGACACTGTTCTGCTGGGGCTTCATCTTCTCAGTGGAGTGAGGGTTGTGTCAGAATGGAAATAAAAAAGTAACCCTCGCAGATGGTGATAGCATAAGGTCAGGAGGAGTTCAGTAGACTGGGTTTCCTCCCTTCATCGTGTCCTTATTCCAGGGTACGCAAACCATAAAAAGAACACCCTTCGGGCCGAAGGGCTAACTTTCCCCCTTTGGATCTATGAAGTCATTCACAACGACCATACTAATAATACTACTGGTATTTTTAGGTCTAACTCGTCCGGGGTAAGTCTCCTCCTTACAGCGGAAGAGCTTATGTGTTTATTAATCCTTTTCATCTGAGGAAGAATTTGCTTTATGTGGTGGCTCTGTGGTGCGCACAGGCTTCTTGGAGACTGAGGGCCCGATTCACTCAGCTGTTGGGAGTGGTGGTGACAGACTGGTTGCACTCAGCTGAAGTATCTCCTAGGATTTGCCGTTAGCTAAAGAAAACCACTTTCCCCAGTTGCACAGTCTCTCTGAAGAGGCCCACACATAGCCCCCAGAACCCTCTGTGGGATCTGCTGAAGCCTTCGTGTGTTTGAGCGCAATTCGTCTCCTCCCTTGGCTCAGCCCTGTTTCTATTCACGCAGCTCTGGCGACTTCCCTCGCCCTTGCCCGTCTCAAAGCCTGCTCTTCTCATGGCATCTGAGGCAGCTGGCTCTGGAAATGGCCTGAGAGAGCCAACTCTCAAGTGGGTCTTACAGCTAGGTGACCTGTAGGCCACAGGCAGGGAAAATGTGACTGCTGAAACTGGGACCCTGCTCAGCAAGCCGTGGCTGCGCGATTGGTGCTTCTCTTCAACGGTCAGCTGAGATAGGCCATCGATGGTAAAGCAATGTGGTGATGTGCCCCAGACTCACTGCCCACTGATACTAGTCAAAGGATTAAGCCCGTGGTAGATTCATAATGTAGAGGCATTAATGGGAGGAGAGGCCTATTTGAAAGAGGTGGGTCACTAGGGTGGGAATTGGAGAAGTGCATCTCATGGCTTATCTTTTCTTCTCGGTCTCTAATCCCTGATTGCCGTAAAGTGACAAAGTGACGTAAAAGCGTCCTCGACTCACGCTTCTGCTGCCGTGATTTTCTCTCTCATCTGAAGCTCTAAACTGACCTTGGATTGAATCTTCTGGAAGTGGCAGCGGAAACAGATCTTTCCCGTCTTGTGTTATTTGTTTATTTCAGAGTTTTGTCATAAGCGTCAAAAAAGTATGGCTGACACAGGCTCTGAGGAACCAAGTGGAGCAGGTGGCATTGTTGGCAGTTAATTACTTGTCCTCTGTCAGGTACCCTGTGCTGCCACAGTGGGCACAGGAACATGGTGCCTATGGTGGCAGCCGGTTTAGGCTTTATCCAGGCTAGTGGCATGGACTCCCACTCAGCGATACTGGGCTAGTTGCGGTGCTGCCAAGTGTCTGGTTTCGTGTCTACACAAATCACCCCGCATATCCAGTGTGGAATCATCTTTTACTAGAGACCATTTTTGATGGCAACTTTATATCCTTTTTGTGCTGGAAAGGTCAACAATTAATACTGGTAGGAATTAAACATATGGCTATAGATTTGCTCTTCACGCCTTCTGTTGTCAGCCACCATATTGTGAGTGGTTACCAAGTGCTTGATCCACAGATATGCTCTGTAAATAGGATTCAAGGGATCCTATTTACAGCAAGGATATAGTAAAAATGAATATGAGACCATGGAACCAGCTGATTCTATAGATACTATAGCACTCAGACCCTGACAGACCACTAATAGGATGGAATGGCCTTTGAAATAGACCACGGATGCTCAGACTTGATAACATGAGAAGGGCAGGGTACCACCAACCAGGCTTCAGAACACGGCTCCAGTAAGATGCCACTGTGTGATGCTGCATCCGCAATAGAAAGAGGACTTAGGTCTAGGAAGCAAGTAGAGGTGGCTGTGCTTGTCATCACTGTCAGTCAGCCACTTTCTGCACTTGCCACTCTGAACTCTGTGAGTCTAGGGGTCATATGTGCTACAGGGGAACTAATCCCACTAGGAACACAACGCTTGGCCCTTTGAACTTTGACACTACAGGCGCTGCTCAAGTTTGTTGTAATAAACAAAAGAGGAAAGAAGTCATCGTTCTGGGGTGTGTCGCACTGGGGTTACAGCATGGGTGACTGGCTGCAGCCATCAGGAGGAAGTGGGAGTGCCAATATACACTGGTACCAGGAAAAATAGGTGTGACCCTCAGCAGGGCTCAAGGGGAGTCTCCTTCTGTTTTCTTTACTATTCTGATGGTAAGCGCACAAGTGCCGCAATTTTAGACCACAAGGACATGACCTGCAAGGTTTCAGACCATCAGTGGTGAAGGTCTAGGTCACCCTACTAGCTAACCCACTCAGAGGAGCAGAAATGCTGGCCACGCATGAGGGAAACCTGGAATTGTGGGAGAAAAGAGAACGGGTGGGTGTGTAGGGGGCGCCTCAAGATTCATTGCTGCAGCAACAGAATACTTTCAAATTTCCCCAGAACAACAAAAAGCCAGAGTCCTAGAGGAACTGTTTATAGGACATGATTCATGGAAACAGAGGCTAAGGAGTAGAAAGGGTGGACTGTGGGAGTTCTGGAAGCGCTGCTCAGAGCCAGCTGCTGAGAGCACCAGCCACTGCAGCTCTCACCAGTGTCACTCTCCAGTCCAATGCTCTGAGCTCCTATCAGGGGCAGGTGCTCCACCATTTACCAATGGATGCAGGACATGCTCCCCTGTCCTGAGTGATACGTATTCTTCACTGATGACATGAGTCGATTCAAGACAAACTTAAGTGTAGAGGCAGGTTTATTAGGGCCAGCTCCTGGACAGGTTCACCAATCCCAAGGAATGGGGCCAGGGAAGAGGCCATGTAGAGGGAGACAGAAAAGTGAGGGCTAAAGAAAAAGGAGAGAGGGCTCAGAGGTTATGAGAGAGCACTGGCTGCTCTTCCAAAGGTCCTGAGTTCAGTTCCCAGCGACCACATGGTGGCTCATAACCACTTGTAATGAGATCTGGTGCCTTCTTCTGGTGTCCAGAAACACAGGCAGGCAGAACACTATATACATAATAAATAAATAAATTTTTTTTAAAAAGAGGAGAGAGAGAACCAAAATACAGTGAAAAGCTTTTGGATGGGAGGAAGCCCAGCCCCTGGGCTGGAAAGTTCAACAGAGAAGGCAGGGCATGTCAGCCAGCCATGCCCTGTTACAGGTAGGGACTGAGGGATGCTGGGAGAGCCTTGTGGTCAGGCCGTCTTTGGTTAAATAGACACCTCAACTACATGAGCCCCAATGCTGAGACTTTCTTTGTCTGCAGCCCAGTTTTTTTTAGCATCTGCCCCAATATGGCACCTCCTTCTAGCCAGTCCTAATTCCTTCTTGTTGCTGCTAATCCCCGGTAGACTTTCTGCTCATGAAAGTCTGACTCTAAAGCTATACTGTATCTCAGGACACCTGATCTTAGACACCTTCAGCTCCAATGTATTAAAATGTATAAACGGAGAGAGTTGAATCACATGAAAAACAGCTGGAAGACATGTATCTGGTAACTCACAAAGGACTCGAAAGAGAAGCTGGACAAATTGTGTTATAAATCAGAATGAGGTTGAGTCAACTTTTACAGGTGGAGAAAAACTTGGCTTTGAGATGGTGTCCAGAGAGAATCAGAGTGACTTGAAATGAAAGAGAGGGTCTGGACAAAGGGACCGTGTGAGACAGTATGCTATAAGAGATGACAAAGACTTGTTTTGTTTATTATATCCCTATCTGTGTCTCTCTCAATCTGTCTCTGTCTGTCTGTCTGTCTGTCTGTCTGTCTGTCTGTCTTTCTCTCTCTCCATTGCTGCCCCTCTCTGTATGTGTGTGTCCTCCCCCTTCTCTCTTTCAGGTTTGGGAATGAACCCAGGGCCAATCACTGAGCTATGTTGGAGGATGTTTTGAACACACAGCACACACAGTGTGTTCAAATACTGATTTTTGCACCTAAAGATTTGATTATAGGTCTGACTTTGGCATTGTCATCTTTATGAAGCATCTCCTGTCATAAAGTTTTATAAACACTGTTCGCCATCACTTCTGATTGGTTAAATAAAGAGCTGAACAGCCAATAGCTAGGCATGAGAGGATAAAGTGGGACTTCTGAGGCCAGGGAGAGGGTCTCAGGTGGGGACCAGAGGAAGGAAGAGTCACCAATGGGACACGGATGAAGAAGGGGGTGCCAGGGCAAGACTAAGATGGCAGGTGACAGGCCACATGTCTGGGAAGTAGGCCAGGCCAGAATTGTTGGGATAAGATAGTTGAGTGTCCGCCCAGCTGTAGTGTTGGAAGCTTTTAATAAATATAAAAGTCTCTCTGTCATTATTCAGAGCATGGATGGCCATAGTGAAAACTTGCATTTTACAGAGCTGTATCTAAGACCTTTGGTATGTTAGCTCACTCTTTAACTCTCCAATTATGTGGATGTGTTTTGGGGTTACGTGGTACGGCAACCATGGCTTTCTCACTGGAGTGCAGATCTACCCTTTAATAGTGGATTGCAGCGCACCCTTTGCTCACCAGCCACCTCTACAAAATGTGTTGACAACAGGACTGGCAGATCCTAACAAACATGTAAGGTACCTTTGAGAATCCTTGGGGGAATTCTGGTTGTGGTCCACATTGCCACTCTAGTGTCCTCCTAACCAGCAGCAAGTTTGTCAGCCCAGTCCGTCAGCACGTTACCTCTGCGGGGTCACATTCCTCTTAATTTCTCTCACTTTCTGCCCTGAAGCTGCCTGTAGAAGCTGGTCAGGCATTCTAACACAACGGCTGTGCAGATTCATCTGGGGTTTCACTTCCTGCGGTGACCCTTGACCAATACAAAATGGCCATAATTTGTACAGTCTTGGCACGACGCCCAACTGATGACTTCAGTTGCCCGAAGCGGTGACTGTTAATAGTTAATTTTTATTGTTTGCTTGGTAAGATTTAGAATCATTATGAAAACATGCCTCTGGGTGTTTCTGGAACAGTGCAATGTACAGTGAAGGCAGCAGTGAAGGCTGTGGTCTTGGGCTGAATAAAAAAGATGAAGTGATCTGGGTGCTGACATTTTCTGCTCTGTTTTCTGACTGTAGATGTAAAATGACCAGTGCCACCTGCTTCTGCTGTTATGCCTGCGCCACCATGTTGTGTTGTTCTCCCAAGCTGTGCACTAAGCAAAAGTGATACTGTAGTCTCAGGAAGGGCTGTGGCAATGGGCAAAGGGATGGAAGGGTAGCAACTCCTGTCATATCACCACGCCATTCACTTGTATGAACCCTTGTCAAAGGTATATGGACCGAGCCAGGAAGCGACAGATGTAAAAACTGAGCATGAAAGAGTACCCACACTGACAGGGGCTGAGAAATGCAGGCAGAGACAGAATTCCTGAAGCTTGCTGGCCAGCCAGTTTAGCCAACTCAGTAAGCTTCAAGTTCAGTGAGAGACTGTGACCCAAAAAGCAAAGCAAAGTGGAGAGACATTAAGGAAGACACATCAGCTTCTGACCTCTGGCCTCTGACCTCTGACCTCAACATGCACCCCCATCCCTCTCTCTCTCTCTCTCTCTCTCTCTCTCTCTCTCTCTCTCTTACACACACACACACACACACACACACACACACACACACACACACACACACACACACTTTGTTTCTTTTGCCATGCCTGCAGAAATATGGTCACACGGTCATTTTCTAGCTAGGTATTTTCTGCCACCACTTCCACAGGGACCTTGGCCATCCCAATCATCTGTGGAGTTGGAACAGCACACAAACCATCTGAGTTAGGGGCGTTGGGCTCATTCTGAATCAGTGAGCAGGAAGTGGTGAGAACATCGGATGCCCTCATAAAAACATGTGTCAAGGAGTAGGAAGTAAGTGCTATGGGGATTTATGGATGGAAGTAGGTAAGTTACAGACACACCCCGAGTATTTATAGCTTAACTTCATAGCCAATCTCAGGGACACACACAAGTGGGATAAGCAGGGCAAGTGGAGGCTGGAGGGTAGAAAGTTCTAGGCCAACCTAGAACAAATTTCACAGCAGTTATGCTTGTGACAGTTGGTCCAGATATTAGTGTAATCCATCCACCAACGACAACGATCAGAAAGAGCAAAGGTCCCAGGAGGGCAGTCCACAGTTGTCTGTGTGGCTACTGGGCGTCCTCAGATTTTAGTACTGAGGACCAGCTGCAGGGTGGAAGACAACAGAAAGAACCTTAAAATGAGGATTTGTCCTTGCTGTTTGGACAGGTGGTAGGACCTACTAGTGGCCTCCACTATAAAGTAGTCAGCCCTAAAGAGTGCGGGGGCTGATATTGTCCGAGGACTCACAGACAGACACATTCAACCCTACAGCCATCTGGGATGGGCCACCACTATGCTGCTATGTTTTCCGCCTCATCTGGATTAAATGTGGTAAAGCCCCACATGTGGATCTTCTGCAGGCCAGAGACCTTGAATCTGTCCCTAACACATTCTCTTTGTTCTGCAGTGTGGTGGGATGGAAACCGTGATCTGGCCAGAGTGGATTTCAGAATTACCTGAGGCTTCCCAAAGGCACTCTTGCACACTTGTTGGGGTTCTTCAGCCCCGGTATTAGTGGATGATCTAGTTGATGTGGGTGGTGGGGAAAGGACCAAGCTATTGTTGTTTCTTTCACGGTGTACACACACAAGTGGCCCCTGGGGCTTCAGAGGAAGGTGCTTTGCTGTCACATGGTCCCAAAATGGGGATGAGCTGGGTGTGGTGGCACACGCCTTTAATCCCAGCACTCAGGAGGCAGAAGCAGACGGGTTGCCATTAGTTTGAGGCTAGCCTGGTCTACAAAGTGAGTCCAGGACAGCCAAGGCTAACACAGAGACCCTGTCTCAAAAAACAAAAAACAAAAAACAAACAAACAAAAAAACAAAAACAAACAAACAAACAAACAAACCAAAAAGAAAGAAAAAAAGAAACAAAGTGGGATGAATGCATCATTTTTACCTTCTTTCAAAGGTCGTAGATCTTGGTGTTAGGAACACCTCAGTAGAAGTGCAACTAGGTCTAGCTTGTACTTGGAATGCTAGTGATACCAGACAGGGCGGCTGCCCATGGCATATACCAGAAGCCTCATGTATGCCCATGTCTGCAGTAGTACATCTCTGTATGGGTGCGTGAGGGGACCAGGCTGTGGACCCCCAAGTGTTGTCTACTTTGTTTTGAAGACAGGGTTCTTCACTGAACTAGAACTTGCTAAATAAGCTAAGCTGGCTGACCAGCAGGCGCCAGAGACCTGCCTATTTCAGTCTCTCTAGTGCTGGCATTATAAATGTGCCATCTCACCCAGATCACACCAGAATCGTCAGTGGAAGGACTGAGTCTTCTTGTCGGGGCTGGGAGGAAACCAATGTGTGATTTCTTACACATTGCCAGTGGTCATTGTTACTGGTGAGAGAAACACACAATTGGGTGTGGATGCTGGCACTATAGGCTGTGAGAGAATGTGAAGGCCTTTAGGACAGTGGGCCCCAGGGAAGCAACGATGCCTGAGATATAAAAAGTAGAGAGAGACAGCTGGGCCAAGTGAAGCAGCAAGGCAGGGAGTGTGGGTAAGGCAATGGCTAGGGGGCCTGTGATGAAGCTCAGAGATAGAGCATTGCCTAGTGGCTTCAGGGCCCTGGGGTCCCTCCCCATCACTGCAAAAGAAAAATAAAAGGGAAGGCAGAGATACATTGCAAAGAGGAAGATACAGTGTCATGCAAGGTTGAAAGAGTTGAAAAAGTTCAACATTGAGTCTGCAACATTTTATAGGGGGGCATAGCAGGGCCCAGTGACACTGCTCTTTTTTTTTTCTTTTTCAAGACAGGGTTTCTCTGTGTAGTCCTGGCTGTCCTGGAACTCACTCTGTAGACCAGGCTGGCCTCAAACTCAAAGAGATCCTCCTGTCTCTGTGTTCTGAGCGCTGGGATTGAAGGCATGTGCTGCCACCACTTGGCTTACACCACTCTTTAAAAGGCTGATAGATCTTTAAAAGCTTTCTAGCACCTTTCCCAGATGCAAAATTGATTTCAAAAAAGAAAATGACGAATTATCCTAAATATTATTTTTAAAAATAATTTTCAAGGATGGACGTGGCAGTGCACATCTTTAATTCCAGCACTCTGCAGATAGGTGTAGGCAAATCTCTGTGAGCTCCAGGCCAGTCTGATCTACACAGGTTGTTCTGAGCCAGTCAGGGCTACATAGTGAGATTATGACTCAAAACAAAGAAAAGCAACTTTCATAATTTCTTGTTAGAAATATTAGTTTTGTGAGCCGAGCATGGTGGCGCACGCCTTTAATCTCAGCACTTGAGAGGCAGAGGCAGGCAGATCACTGTGAATTTGAAGCCAGCCTGGTTTACAAAGCAAGTTCAAGACAGCCAAGGCTACACAGAGAAACCCTGTCTCAAAAAAACAAAAAACAAAAAACAAAAAACAAACAAACAAACAAAAAGCATGCTCCATGAAAGCCTTCACTTACCAGGAAAGTGGGTCAGAGGGGAGGACATCCTATTGGGACTTTAGGTGAGGAAGCATGGGAGAATGGGGAAATAAAAGGATCCATAGGGTCCTAGAAACCTACAAGAAGAACATTATGATGGGTGGATCTGGGCCCAGGGGTCCTGCTCAAACTATGACACCAGCCAAGAACAATACGGGAAGTAAACTTTGAACCCCTACCCAGATCTAGCTGATCGACAGGACATTCTCCACAGTTGAGTGGAGAGTGGGGACTGACTTTCACATGATCTCTGCTGCTCCATTTTTGACCACATCCCCTTGACGGGGAGGCCTGGTGGCACTCAGAGGAAGGATAGCAGGCTACCAAGAAGAGACTTGATACCCTATGAGCATATACAGGGGGAGGAGGTCCCCTTCAGTCACAGACATAGGGGAGGGAGGAGGGGGAAAGTGGGAGGGAGGGCGGAATGGGAGGATACAAGGGATGGGATAACAATTGAGATGTAATATGAATAAATTAATAAAAAATTTTTAAAAATACTAGGTTTGTTCATGTTAGTTCATTTATAAAATCCATATTAGCTAAAAGAAAAGAAAGCCCATAACTCTATCCAGATAAACGTCATTACTATTTTCATATTTGCTGTCCAAAGGTTTTATGTTACACTTTCTTTTGAATACAAATAGCATCACGCTGTGTAAGATGATTTCTCTAAAAATGCATTATTTTCATCTGTGAGGAGAGCCATAGTGTTTCCTTCAAATTACATTCAATGTTTAAAAGGAATTTGATAGTAAACCTTTTTTATTTGAATATTCAATATTCTTAAATTTTTAGAAATTATTTTAATTATGTGTTTGTAAGGGTATCTCTGTACACACGTTGGTGTAGGTGTGCATGTAGACCTGAGATGTCAGCTTCCCCTTGGGGCTAGAGTTACAGGTAGTTGTGAGCTACACACACACAGACACACACACTGGACTCAGGTCCTCTGCAAAGAGCAGTAGTGCCCTTAACCACCAAGCCATCTCTCCAGCCTTTAGTATTAGCTTTCACTTTATTTTTCCTGAGAAGTGCTATATCATTCTGCCACGAATCCAGGTTCAGTTCCAATGTCGCTTGGCTTTCCTTTGCCTCTGTATAACTCTGCAGCCTCCCTCATATGACATCGTCAGCTACGGTTGACCCACATATTACATTTACCTTTATGGACCTTGTCCCAGTTAGCACTCCTAGTTAGCACCACGACCAAAGCAACTTGGGGAGGAGAGGGTTTATGTGGCTTACAGCTGACAGAGAAGAGAAGCCAGGACAGGAGCTCAAGTGGGAACCTGGAAGCAGGAACTAAGGCAGAGGCCACAGAGGACCGCTGCTTCCAAAAGCTGGCATGGTGGTGTGCTTGTACTCCCAGCACTATGGAGGCAGAGACAGGTGAATGCCTAGGGTTCATTGCCCAGCCAGCCTCACCTTCTTGGAGAATTCCAGGCCAGTTATAATAGATCCTGTCTCAAAAATCAAGATGGGCAGAACCTGAGAACAGCCGAGGTTGTCCTTTGGCCTACACACACACTCTCTCTCTCTTTCTCTTTCTCTCTCTCTCTCTCTCTCTCTCTCTCTCTCTCTCTCTCTCACACACACACACACACACATAGACACATATACACACACATATAGACACACACACACTCACACACACTCTCACACACAGAAAGACACATATACACACAGATACAGATATGCAGATACATATACACACGCAGACACACAAAAACATAAATATACACACAGACACATATACACACACAGATACATATACATATACTCAGACACACACATAGACACATACACACATACACACAGAGACACACACACACACACATAGACACATATACACACAGACACACAAACACATAAACACACACAGGCACATATACACACCCACACACTCACACACACACACATAGACACAGACACACACACACACACAGACACAGACACACAGACAGATATGCACTACACACAGACACACACACACATACATGGATGGGTGGGGCACACTTTGTATCTAATGTGAAGAAGAGAGTAAAGCTTTCCTGATCTTATTTTTGTCAATTATCTGTCCAATTACTAAAATGGAATTCTGAGTAATAAAGGATAGCCAAGTGTAATCCCTCTCTTCCACATTTTCAAACTTAACATTTATTGTAAAAGGTCATGGAAAAATAGAGTGCTCATGTTTTCCCAAGATTTGACCTTTACATAAGACCCAATAACGTTTCTTTGCTTTTGCAATAGCCTTCTGCCCTGTTTGATTCTTTGACAGAAATTTGAAGGAGAAACAACAGTAATTTTAAGAATTAAAAAAACAAAAACACTCTTCATCTTGAATCTTCTTTGAACATTAGCAAGAGCTCAAATTTCCGAATCTGTGCTGTGCTGACACAGTGACTGGATTCGGCCTTAGCGCAGCATGAGTAAGCCTTGGCCTCAGGGTGTCTTAGACAGTGACAAGGACCCAACTGGTGGAAAGCAGTGCAAAGTTGAAAAGACCAAACTGTACTCAGACAGATGCTCATGTGAATGGAACTGCCCACTTGAAGTACAGGGCACCCGCATTGTCAGTTCAGATATGCAAACACCAGGAAACCCAAGGTTATGGGATGGTCAGATTCTTATGCTGATCTAGCCACATAAGGCACTTAATACAGTGTACACCATGCCCTAGTAACATAAACCATAATGTGATGCTACGAAGAGAAAATGGAGGACCAGATCATGGCCAAAGAGAACAAATGAATGTTACTGTGACAACCTCTGGACTTCCCTCATCTGTTTCTTCTGTTTTCATCATGTGTCTCCCCCAACCTGTATGCTTCATTACTAGATCCTCCGCCCCCGCCCCACCCCCCACCCCTGGGGCTTAGGTAGACGTCATGTTAACAAAAAAATAACCATTTGTTAAGCAGAATCCTCACTTGAAAAAAACTTCAATCTGGAAGCCTGAAGTCATAGTTTTTACAAATACCCATAAAATGTTCTACTTTGTTTTTATTCTTGTCACTTAAATCTTCCCAACTTTAGGTTGGCTTCATTCCCCCTTGCTCTGATGGGAGCACATATTCCTGCCAAGTTTGAACCTTGTTACTGTCATTCCTGAATGACAGAAATGCCAAAAACCGTCTCAACCGTCTGTCTCGACAGGAAAAATTAGATTTCTTGAACTCTTGTTTTATTGCAGACATGTCTAACTATTTTTATAAAATATTTTTTTTTCACAAAGGAAGAAGTTTAATACAAATATGTTGACTTAAGGCCCAAACTAAACTTTTCTAGGAAGGCCCTCAGTGAATGAGGAAAGATGCCATTGTTTTAAATGTTATTACCTTTAAATTTTCTGGTTTCAACTTTCACTGACTTGAATGATTTGGGCAAGGCAGTTTGTCTTCCTCAATTTCTTTTTCTCATGGCAACAATGACAACAGTTTATGTAATAGGCTACTGTAGCTGTTGCTACTTTGCTTGCCCAGCAAGCTTTCCCAATACCTTTCGTTGGTTGCTACCTCCTGTCCCAGGAGTACATCTCTGGAACATCTTGGTTTGGAGATTGGACAGGAAGAGCTTCTTTCTTTCCAGAAGGGCAATTCATTCAGATTCTAGGGGCATGTGAGGTACGCATGCAAGTACAGGGTTTGAAGGGGTGACCAGCTTCCTACCACTATCTGAAGTGTCCGCAGAAGAAGAGGATAATAACTGGCAACAGCACGTAGGCTCATGGGTGATGGCAGCAGAGCTGATGTGTGCGTTCAGGAGTGAGCACAAAGGCCCCCAAATTCAGGGCTTGTAGATCCTAGTTTTTTTTTTTTATCTTACCTCATACATCAAGACATTATGTTTATGCTAACAGTTGCTGTGTCTGCCCTGATTTTACCAGCTGTACCTGAACCTGGGTGGCCTTGGTTCCAACCCACACTGCATAAAGAATTAAACGGTACCTTTTGTTAGAAATAAATAGCCCCAGAGGTGGCTGAATCACATGAAAATAGAATAATATCATCTAGGAAAGCCATTATATTTTCATCATTATGTTTATGCACAATTTGTTTCATTTCAAGACATTGTAGAGACTGCAGAATTCAAATGTAGATGATTTAATTATTTAAAAATAGTTCTTTCTAATACCTGTAGCGAATTTTTGGCAGCGTCCTTGTCAAGTTGGTTCTGTAGAGTTCTCTAACTTTAGCATGCATTAGATACACCTGGAGACATTGCTGAGCCTCAACTTAGACTTTCAGGTTTGGTGAATTGGGCATGGGGGAGGGGTGATGGCGATGGTGAATGATGTTCCTATCTAACAAAGTTCGAGGTGATGCTGTTGCTAAGTGATGGTTCAGGGGTCACACTTTCTGAGACCCTCACGTGAGGTGTTAACACAGATCGACCCTTGTAGCGCCTGGTGCTCTGAGTAAGAAATAGACTCTCTCATTAAGCAACATTGAAAATATGCAGGGAGAAGCCTGATGGTTCATTAGGGATGTACCTCTTCAGTTGTTCAAATAACACAGAAGCACTGAAACATGGTGTGGCGGTTTGAATAGGGATGGCCCCAAAGACTCATGTGCTTGAGTGCTTGGCCCATTGGGAGTGCCTCTATTCGGAGGTGTGGCCTTGTTGGAGGAAGTGTGTCACTGTGGAGGAGGGCTTTGGGGTCTCAGATGCTCAAACGAGGTCTACTGTGGCAGTCTCCTTCTGCTGCCTGCTGCCTGCAGATCAAGATGTAGAACTCTCAGCTCCTTCTCCAGCACCGTGGCTGCCTGCTTGTTGCCATGACGACAATGGACTAAACCTCTGAAACTGTAAGCCAGCCCCAGTGAAATGTTTTCCTTTATAAGAGTTGCCGTGGCCATGGTGTCTCTTCACAGCAATAGCAACCCTAACTAAGGCATTTGTCATGCTACAATTTCAGACTTGTCAATTAAGAAAGTTCTGTCATGCCAGGTAGTGGTGGCGCACACCTTTAATCCCGGCACTTGGGAGGCAGAGGCAGGCAGATCTCTGAGTTTGAGGCCAGCCCGTGTGGGAACCCATGCCAAATTCTGCCACGCCAGAAATCCTGTGCTTAGGCTGTATCCTGTGACCTTCAAGTTGCTGACCTTTACCTCATGAGGTCTTGTGTTCTAGGCTATCCTTGGACTATTTACCTTTGAAAGAAGCAGAGACGTCTCAACTTGGAACCACCCAGAGGATCTAGGAAGTTCTTACAGGGAACTACTCAGAGAACTAGGAAGTTCTACAGGGAGTGATTTAGGCTGTTGTACTCTTGCCCGGGGGCTAGGGTGAGTGAGATAAGAATAGATCCTATTGACCTTGCCCTATATATGTTCCTGCTAGTCGGCAATAAAGGGGAATCTTGACCAGAAATTTCCTAACTTGATTCGTTATTTCTTGCGTCTCTGCATCCTACTTTCAATCCCCACTCCCTCTTTCAGGTGAACTCTGACTCAATTTTTCCTGCGGCTGAGACCCGACAAGCCTGGACTGCAGAGTAAATTCCAAGACAGCAGGGCTACATAGAGAAATCCTGTTTCAAAAACCCAAAGCCCCTCCTCCCCACCAAAAGAAAGAAAGTCCTATCGCGCATTTCCATATTGACCTTGGCCACAGAATTTTGTATAAAAGCTGCAAACCCTCTACTCCACATTGCTAGGAAAGTGACTATCTTGCCCTCATTCTCCAATCTCAATAAAATAACTCTGAATGATCATGGATTACCATAGCCAGGCTTCATGCTATAGTGTATTAAAAAGTTCTAACTCGAGATGATGATCAGTTTTGTCAGCTTCTGGGGTTCAGTTCTGTTTCATTACCAACCACTACAGTGGCTTCACCAACTAGAAATCTTGAGGGGGGAAATTCTGTTTGCCCTTTAAATTTCTGACAAAGAGTAAGTTGTGTGGAACAAACAGTTATGAAGATAGTATAGCAAGGACACTGTTACGTTTTTATTGTGAAGCTGTCATCTTTTAAGATCATTTGTTATGGGCTGGGAATGATGCTCCGGTATAGAGCGCTTGTACAGTGTTCAGGAAAGTCCTGGGGTTGATTTCCAGCACCACATGATCCTGCTGTGGTTGCCCAAGTCTGTAATCCCAGCAGTGTGTGTCGGAGGCAGGAGGATCATAAATTCAAGGTCATCTTCAGCTACATAATCAGTTTGAGACCAGCCTAGGCTCTATAAGAAGATTCTTCCTTCCTTTCTTCCTTCCTTCCTTTCCTTTTTAAACATTTTTTGAGTCTTTGTGAATTTTACATTATGTACTTCAATCCCACTCATTTCCTGGTCCCTTCATATCTGCCCTCTCCCCTTGCAACCTCTCTCCAAAAGAAATTTAAAAATAGAACAAAACAAATATACCAAATCTCATTGTGGAAGCTGTAGTGTGTCACAGTATGTCCCATAGTATACCCTTTTGTTCACACATCTTTACTTGCAAATGTTCATTGCGATGAGTCCTTGGTCTGGTTGGAGGCCTCTGGCTTCTGCTACACTATCAATGTATTGGATTCTCACCGGGACTTCTCTTGGATATCTGGTTGTTCTCCTGTGTCATGGAGATCCTGCAGCTTTGGCTCTGCAGGACAGGCCCCTTCACATGCTCCAGCAGTTCATAGATAGGGTGGGTGTTGGGGTGGTTCAACTCAAAGCCCTGGATCATAGCTGAGTTGGTCAGCCTGCCTGCCTACCAGCTCTCCGCACCCATAACACCAGGGTGAGCTCTCCATCACTGCCCTAGCCTGCTCACCCAATGCCACAGCTGCCTAGGGGCAGGGCCAGCTCTCCTGCTCTCATGCCCCTGGGCTGGCTCTACTGTGTTACCCAGGTGTAGTGCAGGGCCTACTCTCCTGAGTGCCACAGCCAATGAGGGGCAGGGCCAGCTCTGCATGGCTGTTGGACATCAACATGGCCCCAGATGGCAGCCTAGACCAGGATGTCTAAATGGTCTTTGGTGGTAACATGGGTCATAGAAATTGACACAGGCCCCTGCTGTTTCATGTCCATGGGCCTAGACTTGGCCCTCAGCAGCAACACTTCACTATGGCCACAGGTGCCAGGTTAATCCTCTGTACCCGCGAGCCTCCAGTTCCACCTCTTCTTCATGATGCTCAGATGGCTCCACTTGTTTTTCACTCCTATCTGTTTACTGCATATTTGCACGTTGTAGTGGCTCTGATGATGCAGGTGAGCCATGTGTCAGATGGGCCTCTGTCCTTTCTATGACAAGGAATGTATTTTATAGTAACATGCTCAGGCACACATGAAGCTGGTAGAACCAAAACAGATGTACCAACTGTTGAGGGATGCCCATGAATAACTGGTATTAAATATATTGAAATAACCTCTGAATATACCATCTACATCAGTGTGGTGATGAATTTGTTTAAAGGAAGAAATGCAGATGAAATAAACATCAATATTTCATAGTTTTGAAATAATATATGTATATATTTTTATGGGGATCTGCACTTACTAATCTTGTCACTTCAGTGACAAGAAATCTCAAGATTCTTCAGACTCTCATGAGCTCTCCACCCCCATGTATAAAAATGCAGAGATTGGAGCGGACATTCCTTTTTTCTTTTCTTTTTTAAGTTAGCATCCTGCAGTTTGGGGAGGGTAAGGAAGATATATGATTCACAAAGATTTCTTTTATCTCTCAGTTTGTTGTCATCTCTATAATTTAAATGTTGAAGCCATTCCACGCCTTTATTTAGGGGGTGGAGACATTGAAGAAAACAAGGAGCTTACATCTAACTTCGTGGGGGGAATGAGCGCATCGTGAAAGAAGACTCGAACCGCCCGCCCGCCGTAGGCCCCTGAGGAGACACGGGTTAGAAGTGTGGACTGGAGAGAACAGTGTTTGCGGAAGACTGGTGCAGCCCCATCACTGTGGAGTCCTCCTCCTCCGACGCCACAGATCTGTGATTTCTCAGTGAATTTCACAATGAGCTCTGCGGGGGTGACACTATTTACTCTGTTATTTAAGGACAAATGGAAATTTTTTAAAAAGCGATTTGTTCAGTTTTGTGCAATGAATGAATTTAAGAATTAGACTTAAAAAGCTTGAAATTTAGGAGACTTACAGCCTTGTGCGGATCCTGGAGAATTGATCTGAAGTGTAGAAAGTCAATGGCAGCCGCTTCCTTTCCTATCAACATGAAAAGTAAATCACTTCAAAGGTGGTAATTGTGTGGGAGTGCTCCATCATTACTATTTATAAAAAGAGACCATTTGAAGTACCACGCCAACTCACTTTCCACTGCCAGTTGAAAAAAAACTAAGCAACCAGCTCAGAAACATAAATGTGACGCGGTGTGGTTAAATAGAAATCCGAACAGTTTGTGTGAGCGCACTCGGAATGACAGATGGACTGAGGGGAGGTAAATGAGAGGCACTGAGGAGTTTGTGCATGCTTGGAGTCTGAGTCGTCTGGTTTAGGAGGGATTAACCAAACCCTACAGATGGGTAGCCAAAGGAAACACACGCCTCGTCTATGGAAAAAGTCGAAAAGACTTAAATTTCTCTCGGTGGTGGTGGAGGGCTAGAGGACCATTTGATCCTTGGGAGGGCCAGTTCTCGCATACTCAGCTGATAATATAAAACAGTCTTTGCCGTTCTGTTGAGCCTGTTGGCATAATTCACAACAGACAAAAGACACACACCCTCTGGCAACTTTGGGCTTAGCATCCAGAGAGTCTGATGTCTGATATATTTAATAAAAGAGAAAAGCCTGATATTACATCTCTGCTGAGCAGAAACATTCCAAGAATGCGCACAGAGAAAATAAATACGAATATGATTCTAGCAGAGAAGCGGAGACAAATGTGGAGCTAGAGAGCCACTAAGAAAGAGCAGAACTGGGGCGCCCTGGGAGTGTAGCTCGGTGGTAGGATACACAGCCAGTATGTGTGAGGCCCGGAGCTCAGCCCCCAGGCACCGCAAAAGCAAAAACAAACAAAGAATTGGATGAGTTTCATAAACTAAACATTTTCAGCGCCTGGAAATTTATTATATGTTGACATCAATTTGGAAGATCATGCATCCATTACTCTGTACTGTAACCAAGAGTTATATTTTAACCTTAAATATGCCATGAAAGTGGGTGTGGTGTTTCATGCCTGTGATTCCAAGATCTGAGGGGCGGAGGCAGGAGGATCAGAAGTTCAAGGGTAGCCTGGCCTACGTGTGACCATGCCTTAAAAAAATTATCATGTTTGATCCAATGGACATTCCATTCTGTCATGTTTAAACATTGATTCACACACTAATTATGGCCACAGAAACTGTTTCAGTCAGGCCTGACATGCATGCATGATGAAGAGGGCAGCGGAAAGCAGGAAGATGGAGAGAGAGAGAGAGAGAGAGAGAGAGAGAGAGAGAGAGAGAGAGAGAGAGGGAGGGAGGGAGGGAGGGAGATGCCACAGGAGGAAGTGCCTGTCGTACACGGGATAATCAGCATACTCATATGGGAACAGTGAACAAGGCTCTGTAGGCCTCTTTCTACACTTCCTATAACATATCTAGTATCATCATGTGGCTGTATGCCCACCCAATTCTATGTTCTTATTTTACATATTCTTTTCTTGTTTTGTTTTTTGTTTGTTTTGAAGCACGGTCATGCTATGTTGCCCAAGCTACTTTCAATCTTACCTCCAGTGCTAATACTACTGGCATGCACCACACTCAGTGTGTTCTCTATGCTCTGGCATTGAAGGGGTCTTGTAGCATCATCCTTCCCAGGGTTAACTAAATCCCACATAGACCAAACTCATCTGTCAGCATACCTTTGATGAACAAACCAACCAACCCAGCCCTTATTTCTTATTCCATTTTCTTATGTATATGAGTGCTCTATCTGTATGCACACCTGCACCCCAGAAGAGGGCACCAGATTTCATTATAGATGGTTGTGGGCCACCATCTGGTTGCTGGGAATTGAACTCAGGACCTTTGGAAAAGCAGCCAGTGCTCTTAACCACTGAGCCATCTCTCCAGGCCCTCTTATTCCATTTTCATCAGACACTTACACTTGGGGTCACTATCCCCTGCCAGATACCAAGCATGTGTGAGCCACCCCTGTAGCCCAGAGCCTACTGGGATTGTTCAAACTCTCTGAGCATGAGCTCATAGAAGCTTCTTTGCTTGGCCCCCTCCATTCTCTGTTGCATAAACCATGCTAGAATCTTCTACCCACAGCTTCTCTCTCCCTATCTGCTTCCTCCATTTCAGCGTTTCCCATGGGGACCTTGTGTGTTATGCCATGCCTCTTGCTTCTGGAAACTCTGAGTATAGTAACGCCCTCCTTTGTGACAGTTATTTTTATGGGTCTGTGTTTCACTGTACCTACTCAATACAAGTCTCGGGCATATTTTTAGAGTAATAGTATTCTAAGTGTATCCTGCATGTCTCAATTATCCATATATACTGTTCTGACTAGCATGCTTCCTGAGGTTGCCCACTTTATCCTCGCTATATGTCTTCACTAAGTCCTTTTATGATGCTCTGGCTATGCCATCATAGTGGCTGGGTTCAGATGGCTCAGCAATTTTTTTTTCTGCTTTTTTGGAAAATAAGAAATTTCCTCTGCCCTCAAATTCCTTTGTTTAGAGCTGTGCCCTGGTTTGCCCCGGGGTGAGCATGGAATTCAGCTGGGCTAGTCAGTTTCCATGAGATTTGGCACTTGCATTGTATGAGAGAAAGGCCAGAAATGATGGGGTTGATTTATTCTACCCTTGGTACCAGGAAGACAATTTATTCTGATATTGCTATACTGATTTTATGTTGTCTCATGAACTAGTTAAGTCCTAAGTTAAAGTTAGTCCCTGTTGCTTGCAAGCCCAGAACCTCAACAGGTACTCGTGAGTAAATAAAGAACACTTTATTCAAACTTGACCATGAAAGTAAATTTCGCAGGAATTTCTGAAGGGTGCAGGTGATGTTAAGAGAACTTGACAATAATGATATTTTAAATGAATTTGTAAAGTAAGGGCTGTATCCTAGCAACTCTCCAGTCTTTTCTGCGCCTCTCTTTTGCCTAACCCATCATTCCTTAATAAATAACGTAGGCACACATGCTGAAGGACGAATTGTGGGCTCATAGGCACGGTGTTTGGTGTGTAAGCGTGGCCCTGCTGGACCCTTGCGTCCAGTGACTGCTCAGCGTACGTGGCGCTCTGGGTTTTCTCCCCACTGCAAATGAGAGACAGATGACGGCTAGATGGATAGATAGATAGATAGATAGATAAACAGAGAGACAGACACACAGAGAGATAGATAAATGATAGACAGATGATAGATAGATAGATAGAGACAGAGATAGACAGATAGAGACAGACAGACAGACAGATAGACACACTGATGATGAGAGAGCTGGACCTGTGATTTCACATTGGTCAGTGCACCATGGTAAAAGTGAGAGCAAATCAAATCCGATTGTGGACTTTTAGAGGTCTTGTGACTCTCTACTTGCTCCTTTGGAACCCTCAAATCTGTTGTGTGAGCAAATTCAAGCCGTCCTGCTAGAAAATGAGACCAGGTGAATGAGAGCTGAGTTAGCTTGCTTTTTTTTTTTTTTTTTTTTTGGTCCCAGTGAGGCTCCAGATTGGCCAAACCAGTTTGTAGCTGACCACTGATGCATGAAGGAGCCTAGCAGAAGAACTGCTATCAGAAAAGATTCTAAGTTGCTGACTCTTAGATATTTATTGTGATCATGCGTGCATGATGGTGTCTTAGTTGATGTTGGACTGCATCGAGCTCTATCACCTACTGCCACTGTGGGCATCAGGGTTCATATCAGTGCACTTTACAATGTTTACACGATGATGAGCTCATCCAATGACACATCCCTGAGTGTAGCCACCTCATTAAGCAATGCGTGACTAGGAATGAATGACCAGTCAAACCACCTGACTTTAAGGTGGCTTGTCATGCAATAGCTAACTGACACCGTATGCTATTACAGAGAAAATAGATTGCTTGAATGATTAAGAGACCCCCCCCCCATCAACCTTCACCATTGAGCTTTTCAAGTAGAAGCTTTCTGGTCCCCATACTGGGCCTGTGAGTGATTTGTCAGTTCTCTAGTTCCTGAATTCTGCAGTGTGGAGGGTTTTGTCCTGCCATCCCAAATGTAGAAGAGCATGCTGTTCTCTTCTGTGCAGGAATTAAATTTTGCCCATTAGTATTGAAGTACTCCCAAGCTAATAAAGAGTTTCTTGGACTCAGGAAGCCGACTAGTATCCAGGTGTGGTGGTTCATGCCTGCTGTCCCAGTACTCAGGAAGCCAAGTGGGAGGATTGCTTGATCTCAGGGGTTTGAGGCCAGCCTGGGTAACATAGTATGACTATATCTAAAAGCGAAAACCAAAACCATAACCACACATATATGTATGTGCATATATGTGCATGTACTTATTAGATAATCTGTTAGATCAATTTACATGTTAAGAGTAACAATGACGGACTGAATCCCCTGAGATGTCAAGGACTTGGTAGTGGCTCTATCCTAGAAGCTGGGAGCCTCAGCAGCTACAATCTAGTGCGCAAAATCTGAAAGGCTCCTAATGAGTCCACGAGGAAAGCCAAGAAATGCTAGTTCTGATGCCAGTTAAGGAATCATCATCATCATCATCATCATCATCATCATCACCATCAGCAGCAGCAGCAGCAGCAGGAAAGCAGGAAGGCCAAGCAAGCAAGAGGCCAGTAACTTTCCTTCTGCCCTGTCCCCTTTTAACCAGGACTGCTACCAGAAGGTGCTACTCAACCACAATTGGGTGGGTCTTCCCACATCAAAGAAGGCTATCTGGATGGTTTTTAATTGAGGGCCCCTCCTCAGGTGTTTCTAATTTGTGACAAGTTGACTTTAAAACCAATGCAGATAGGTGAACTAATGATTTTTCCAGTTCAGAAACTTCTGGCGCTTGCTGATTTGAATCCTGCTTATGCATCCAATACTCTTTTATTGAGTTGCCTGTGCCAGAAACCTCATGCACAGAGTTGACTGAGAGCAGCACGCTGTGGCCCTGAGTCCTCAGAGCCACTCACGGTGGTCCCTTTTTATGACTTGACTTCGTTCTGGCAAACAGAGATATTTAGTTCGGGACAGTTCTCTTTGTTCAGTCACAGTGGGCTTTGACACAGTGAGCACTGGTTCCAGCTTGGCTGCTTTTTTTTTTTTTTTCCTGTTTACTCAACTGCAGATCCATAATTCTGCCTCTCTCCTGGGTGTGTTGAGGATATCAGGAAAAATTGTGTGAGAAAATGCTCAGGACAGACTACCTGCTGAACATGCACCGATGACCCATTTTTTACTGGCCTCGTGGAAAGACCCGTGTGTAACCCCTTCCTTTATCCATCTGCCCTCACCAGCTGCCAGAAAAACACATTCCTGGCATTGTCTTCCTTCGGTGCCTGTCTCCTGTAGGTAGCTAGTGCATCCAGTCTACAGGGATGTACTGGGAAGTGCCAGCATCCTGCTGTTTGCCCCAAGCTTCATGTATCCAACAGGAACTTCCTTAAAAGTATATGTATCTTTTCTAAATAATTGAGACTGATTACATAGTAATTATTTTTTTTAATAAAATGTATTCAGCATTATGAGGAGTTAAGGGGAAAGAGGGTAATGGTGAGGTGTGGGGGGAGGGCAGAGGGCGGGAGAGAGGAGAGGGCAAAGTAGCTATGCCGGTAAGTCCCGGCTTAGGCGGGAACATTGTGAGTTTGAGGCCAGCATAGGCTACAGAGGAAGGGAGAGAGAGAAGGAAGGAGGAGGAAGGAAGAGAGAAGAGAGAGAGAACAGAGAGAAAGAGGGGGAAGAAGAGGAGGAAGAGAGATTAGAAAAAGACCACAGAGGGCGCAGAAGTAAAAGAAATTGCTAGAGAGACATATTCACAGACTGAGGTGAGGAGAGTGGGATCTGGGGAGAGCGTAAAAAAATGGGGGTGGGTTGAGGCTCACACTTCGCAGAGACTGGAAACAACTAACACACTCTTTGTCATATAGTCAGTGCTCAGTATCTGTTTGCCGAATGAGTGTGTGTGCGTGAGAGAGGTGGGGAAGAGCTGTCTGTGTAAAGTGTCACAACAGTAGCGTCCACTGCCACCTTGTTCCTTGAACAGGGTGTTATACCTTCCTTAGCTCCTCTAGTGACTGTCTCTTACAAGGCTAATTTGCTTGTAAAGCATGGCATGGTTCTCCAATGGATCTTTAGTATTTAACCTTCTGGGGTTCTACTACTTAGTCAGCTAGGGGAGAAGCCACTCTGCACTTTAGCTCCAGTGGACAAAGTCCAGCATACTTGTGGGCGTACTAGTGGGCAGGCCAACCCAAGCTTTCTCTTGAGTGCAGCTCAGATGTTCCAGGCCTTGACTTCACCCAGAGGACTGGCCGGTCTGTGACGTGTGTTGGGCATCCTGATAGAGTGGTGAGGCAGAGAGCTTTACACTGGTGGTATTTATCAGTGGCAGATGCTGTCAGTGATGACCTTCAGGTGTTACTCCGTAGAGACTGAGGCCAGGCATAGACTTGTGCTTCTCTGTAGGAGCTCTGACCAATGGGCAGCAAGATGCCTTTTTGTTTATTTGTGCGTGTTATGTTTACATATGCTCATGCGAGTGTGTGTGCATGTGTGTGTGCTTGCATCTCTCTGTCTCTCTCTGTCTCTCTGTCTCTCTCTCTCTGTCTCTCTGTCTGTCTCTCTCTCTCTTTCTGTGTGTGTGTGTGTGTGTGTGTGTGTGTGTGTGTGTGTGTATGTGTGTGTGTGCAGCTCCACACTTTGGCTTGACTGGCTGGACAGTGAGCACCAAGCATCATTCTGTCTGCTTCCACAGAGCTGGAAAGACAAGCGTGTGCTGCTGTGCCTGGCTTTTGTTTGGGTTCTGGGTATCGGAACTCAGGTCCTTGTCCCAGGCTAGCAAGCACTTCACTGACTGGTCCATCTTCCCCAGCTCTACTTGTTTTTTCTTTTGGTTTTTTTTTTTTTTTTTTTTTTTTTTTGAGACATGCTCTCTCCGTGTAGGTCAGGTTGGCTTCAAACTTGTGAGCCGCCGGGAGGCGGTGCACACCTTTAATCCCAGCACTCAGGAGGCAGAGGCAGGTGGATCACTGTGAGTTCGAGTCCAGTCTGGTCTACAAAGTGAGTCCAGGACAGCCAAGGCTACACAGAGAAACCCAGTCTTGAAAAACCAAAATTTTAAAAACAAACAAACAAAACCCCCAAACAAAACAAAACAAAAACACAAAACACACAAAAAACCTTGTGAGCCTCCTGCTTCCGGCTTCCAGGTGCTGGGGAGTGCAGGCATGCACCATCAATCTGTAAGATGCTATAAACGGCCTTTGCTCCCATAACTTGTGGAGTCACACTCGGGTCCCAGGTGCCTGAGAGAGCAGCTGGCTGATCCCTGTTCTTTCACCTGCTTGGATTGTGTATAAGCGATTTCATCTTGGTTTCTGTTCCAGTTCTGGGCTGAGATGGACCCAGCTAGGCTGAACTCTGGGTTCCTGCCACTTGACCTCTTCCTACCTCTCTCCCCTGGAATAATCACTATCATATATAACAGCCCAACCCCACCCGACAGCCATAGCTGTCTCCCCTCAGAAGTGGCTCCCCCTAGCCCTGTCCATACAGCGTTGGGCCTTTAACTATTAAATTACTCACAGGAGACACTGTTAGACACGCTTGGCTTGGTCATCTGTACCATTGTCCTCTCATAGAGGACCTGAGTCTTCCCTCTCCACTTGCTTTCTATAGCATGTATGTTGTTTTATTCTTTTCTTTGTTGGAAAGAGTCCCTCTGTCGTCTTCTTTGTTCTTTGAGTGACTTTAATGGTCAGCAAAGGATATATTCTCACTCAGCCTCTCAAGGGAAACTCTTTGCCTCATCCTTTTCTACCACCGCCTTTCCCCTTCAACTAAAAGGACATGGATAACGTGGGTGTAGGCTGGTTTATAATTCATAGGTAAAGTATGTCTTTGGGGTTTTGTGCAATGAGGTTTGGAAATCATCTACACATACGTTGTTCTCTGTACCTGACATAAACTGGAGGCTTGGTAAGTAGCTGTGGACAACTGGATGAATTAAGCTATCTTGATAATATTTATTTATGTTAATTTTTTTACAGAACTGGGGATTTTTTTAAAAACAGAATAAGGGACTCAAGCGTGGTAGATGAGCACTCCACCTAGTAGGCTATACCCTTAGCCTTTAGGAATATGTTTTTAAAAAATAACCTGGGGGCTGAGCAATGGTTCAGAGGTCAGGAGCCCTTGGTGTTCTTGCAGAGGACCCAAATTCAGTTCCCAGTACCCAAGGCCATGCGTGGTGTGTGTGTGTGTACCATAGTCCATGTGTAGAGGTCAGAGGACAACAATGAGATTTGGCCCTTTTAATTTTTATATAGAGGAAACATTTGCTTCCTAGTCACACATGATATTTTACCTTGAGGCTGTTAAATAAATCATGTCCTTATAAGGCAGAATGAGCAAAAGGATGTGGGTGGCTCATGCATTACTCAGGTCCACCACTGCTCAGAAAAGGATCCTGTAACGGACGACTGTTTATATGGGGCGGCACATTATCATTAAGAGAAACCGTTTCAGAGAACTGGAAAGCTTAATTTTTATAGTTTGGGTCTTAAAGATTCCTCCAAAGGACCCTGTGGTAGAGGCGTGTGCTCCCCAGGAAGGGGATATGAGAGTGCATAGAGCCTTTACTAGATGTGTGTAGGCTCCAACTTTCCCAAGCCCACTTTATTTGGGGTTCTTTAATGCTTAGACCTCCCTTCCACCCACCTCCCCTAGATAGGAGAGAAAGGAGGTTAATGGGAAGAGGAGAAGTAGACCTTTTTAATACTCAGCTTCTGGGAGTGATTACCCTGGCGTAGTCAGCAGGATTTCAGGAGACCAGCAATTCTACCAAAGTTGCTGCTGGAACCTGGAACAGCAGCCGGAACCTGGAGCCTCAAAGCCCTCACTGGAACAGTTCTCTCTTGGAGCATCTTGAAGTGGAATGCTGAACGTCCAAACAATACCAAGACCCCAAAAGCCCCAGCCTCCTGTTGTGGGCAAAAATCAAGACCCTCAAGAAGTGGTTCGACTTCTAAGTGAATAAACATTACCTGCTCTCTCACAAGCCTGTCCCCCATTCCATATTTGGGATCAAAACAAAAGCCTATCCCACACTTGGGATCAAAACAAAAACATGTTTATATCTACCACAGATGGGGTTTACTAGGAGGCTCTTGTAGTTTGAATCTACAATGTCCCTCCCAAGCTCATGATTTGAATGCTGGGTCCCTAGGTTGTGGTCTTATTTCGAAGGTTGTGGAACCTGTAGAAAGCAGAGCTTGCCTTGTGGAGGTGGGCATCTAGAAGGGGTTCTCTGAGGGCTGTAGCTGCCCAGGTTCAGAGCCTGCTTCTTCTGCTTCCTGGGCTATGCCAACAGCTACAGCCTGGTCAACACCGCTGCCACCATGTCTCTTTGGCACGATGGACTGAAATCCCCCTGAAACCCTGAGCCATAATCAACCTCTTGCTCCTTTTGTTGCTTCTGCCAGGCATTTTGTCATCATAGCAGCGAGCGGAGTGACTAAGAGGAAGTCCTCAGCCCCTCTGAGGGTGAGCTCTTGAAGGGAGTATGGGGCTCCAGTGCCTTCACCTTCCTCTGGTTTACTTTCCAGGCGTAAGGTGAGTAATTTTGCCATATGTTCCTGCCATGATGTGATGCCAAAACTTCCAACACTTAGGTTAACCTTTTCCCTTTATAAGGTAATTATCCTGCCGGGTGGTGGCGGCGCACGCCTTTAATCCCAGCACTCGGGAGGCAGAGGCAGGTGGATCCCTGTGAGTTCGAGGCCAGCCTGGTCTACAAAGAGAGTCCAGGACAGCCAAGGCTAACACAGAGAAACCCTGTCTTGAAAAACAACAACAATAACAACAACAACAAGTTGATATAGTGGAAGAAGCTAACACACTGTTACTGTAAAGAAAAATACTTTCCTTTTTTTTCCCCTTCTGATGTCATTCTTTGATATGATTCTCTCGGTTTTTTTTTTTTTTTTTTTTTTTGATTTTTCGAGACAGGGTCTTTCTGTGTAGCCTTGGCTGTCCTGGACTCGCTTTTTAGACCAGGCTGGCCTCGAACTCACATTGATCCACCTGCCTCCGACTCCCAAGTGCTGGGATTAAAGGCGTGCGCCACCACGCCCGGCTGATTCTCTCAGTTTTTACCCTAGCCTAAAGCTGTTCTAGTGTCTGAACAAGTGGTTAGAATAAGGTCCCACATCTATTAACTATAAATTATTTTACAGTATTTATTACCCTCTGCCTGAATTTTTCCTTATACTCTACAATGTCGGGGGGGGGGCTTTCTTATTTGAAGGAGGCCCCAGTCAAGCTCTCAGATCGAATTTAAAAAAAAATTTCCCATTCTCATAAATGACAGTTACTCGTGACATCACCCCATGTCTGGGTTTTGCCTTGGCGCTTGTTATTATTTTATTATGCTTTGTTACGTTTCTCATTGTAAAGTGCACTGCTGATGGCACAGCATTTCTTCCACTTGTACATGCTGACGCTGCAATCCTCTGGGTCAGAGAGAGGTCAGGCTCTATTCTAAATCGCCCTGGCTAGCTCCAGCATATGACTGTGAGTTTAATTAGTCCCCCATCCTGGTGTGGAGACACTGCACCTTGCAGCTGAATGGGGCCTGCAGAGAGCAGCTGTTTTCCTCCCTTTACCTTCTGGCAGGTGGCTTCTGAGCCGTCTGAAGGATGCCTGTTAGAACTGAACTGAAGTGCACACTTCCCAGCTCCTCAGGGACGGCAGTCCCACAGTCTCTGTCTGCTTTTAGAAGTCACCATGCTGTGTAGTCGAGAGTTTTCCCGAACTTTGTAAAAATAAATCTTCTCCCAATAGACGGTTCTTTTCAGCTTGCTTATCTTGAAGAAGAAAAACAGCTGACGAAAACCTCTGAAGGAAAACGTTTTCTGTGCTTCAAGGTTATGGGCAGCTCGTTTGCGTTTTCTCTTTTTTTTCAGTTCGGTAATTTGACATATTCTGATGACTGATGGCTAGCTTGTCTTTTATGTTATTATGGGGTGGATCGGAACAGTGTTTCACTCAGAGCATACAAGCTTTACTATGAAGATTTTATTTCATTTTTGGGTTGTGTGTATTACATGTATGTGTGAGTGTGGTTTGTGCATGTGAGTGCAGTGTCCCAGGAGACAGAAGACGGTGTTTGAACCCTTGGAGTTGAGGTGACAGGCGGTTGTAAACTGCCCAGTGTGGATGCTGGGACCCCCCAACTCAGGTCCTCTGCAAGAGCAGTACACACTCCTAACCACTATCTCGTCTCTCTAGCCCCACAAACTTTACTTTGATTAGTTTAATTTACTTCAGCGTTGTTTTTTGAGTTATGGGCTTGTTGCATAGCCCAGATTGGTCTTGAATTCATTATCCTTCTGTTTCAGACTCCTGAGTTCTAAGATTACAACTTTGGGCCACCAAGTTTGGTATAAATTATTTGACAGGCACATAAAAATTATACATGTTAATGAAGTACCATGTGACACTTTGATATGTGTATACGATGTACAATGTTTAAGTCAGTTTAAGCATTTTTATCTCTTTAAACTTTTATCAGTTCTTTATGGTGAAAATATTCACAGTTTTTTCCTAGTTTTTAAAAATACTAGTGCACACTCTATATATCTACAGTACATATCTATAGTCACTATTTTGTGGGACAGTGCCTCGGAGCTTCTTGCTTCTAACTTTACCTTAGCACTTACTGATCAGCCTTTCCTCCCTACTGCTTTCCCCAGCTTAAGGTAATCACCATTGTATGTTCAATGTGTGTGTGTGTGTGTGCGCCCGCGCGTGTGTTTGGTGGAGACAGGGGTGGGTAGTGGGTGCAGAAGTCAATGCTGAATACCTTTCTCAACTATGTCTCCACTTTACTTTTTGAAACAGGGCCTGGAGCTCAACAATCTGTCTTGGCTGACTGGCCAGCAAGCCCTAGTGACCCTCCTCTTTCTGTCTCCCTAGTGCTGAAGTTAAATGCACACATCTCTATGCCTGGTATTTCACATGAATGTTTGGGATCTGAGCTCAGGTCCCCACTCTTGTGTAGCAGCTACTTTTCCTCTGGAACCCTCTCCTCGGCCCTAGACTGTTCTTGAGACAGAATCTTGCTGTGTAGACCTAGGCCAGCCTTCAACTCCTGACAGTCCTAGAGTTCTGTGATTATAGGCATGTGCTCTAAAGCTCAGCCTCCGCACGCTGTAAGATTTTTAAAGAGAACTCAGTGAATGTGAACTGTCAGGTGCTTAGAGAAGAAGCTGCCCAGGGCATGCTAGTTGTTATTATTGCTGCTTGACAGCCATGGTATAAGACAGGACACTGCCAGAGCCTAGCATAACTCCTCTGAGGGGCTTCACCCAGCAGCTGACGGAAACAGATGCAGAGACAGAACTCCGGGAGTCCTATGGAAGTGTTGGGGCAACGATTGAGAGACCTGGAGGGGCCAAGGACTCCACAGGAAGACCTACAGAGTCAACTAGCCTGGGTCCATGAGGGCTCAAGAGATTAAGCCATCAACCAAGGGCACACACGGACTGCTCCTAGATCCCCTGCACATATGTAGCAGATGCGCAGCTCTTGGTCTTCATGTGGGTCCCCCAGCGACTGGAGCAGTGCTCTCTGAGTCTGATGCCTGCCTTTGGATCCTGTTCCCCTAACTGGGCTGCCTTGTCTGGCCTCAGTGGGAGAGGATGAGTCTAGTTCTGCAGTGACTTAGTGTGCCAGTGAGGGTTGGTACCTATGCGGGACCTCCCCCTTCTCTGAGCAGGAGGAGGTGTGTGTGTGAGGGGATGAACTGGGAGGAGAGAAGGAGGCCTTTGATCAGAATATAAAGGGAATGAGTGAATAAACAAACAAACAAATTGAAGAGAAAAAAAAAAAAGAAAACGAAAGTCATTGCCAATACACTTGGGTTTCCTAAACTTAAGTCTAGGGCTGGCAGTGTAGTTGAGTGGCAGAATCCTTCTTAGTATACACAAGCCCTGGGTTCCATAAGGGTAGCACAAAAGAAGCAAGCAGAAATCCTTAGAAGCCAAGCAGGGCAACAGGGAGCCTGTCTTCTCGGCCGATGAAGAGACCGACAGTGACAGCTCTTGGTTCTCAGAGGGAGTTTCCATGCTACACAAAGACCAGGACAAAGCACAGTGTGGGCAGAAGTTGCTGTGCAAACAGCATGTGTCATTTCTACCTTCACAGAGCAGAGGTTTAGGGGAGAAATCCAGGGACTAGCAGACACCCACACAAACAAGGATGCTGGGCCATAAATGCAGAGAGTTTTATGAAAAAGTCTAGGAGGCTATGGAATGGCGGGATGGGTGCGGGAGGGTGGATGAAGCGATGTTTGAGCAGAAACTTGAACAGGGCTATGCTATGTATGGGCAAAGAATCTTCCAGGCAGAGAGAATGGCGGACCACAAAGGCTGAAGGCAGAAGTACGGGTGGGGGGAGTTGATGTTAGCACAAGAAGCTGGGGGAATGGTAGTAGATGAAGTCAGAGGGGCAGTCGGGGACCAGATCACGGAAGGTCTTGTGAGCGATAGTAGGTGTGTTGGTTAGTTTTTTTTTTTTTGTCAACTTAACACAAAGGTAGAGAGATATCTGAGAACAGGGAACCTCAACTGAGAACATACCCTATCAGACTGGCCTGTAGGCAAGCCTATAGGGCATTTTCTTGATTGACGTCGAAGGGCCAAGCCCACCATGGGTAGCACCATGCCTGGCTATCATATGGTTCTGGGTTGAATAGAAGAGCAAGTTGCATGAGTTGGAGAGCAAGACAGTAAGCAGCAATCCTTTATGGGTTTTGTCTTCCATTCCTGCCTCTAGGTTCTTGCCTTGAGTTCCTGCCCTGAATTCTCTTCATGGTGGGCTCCAACCATAAGCTGAAATATACCATTTCCTCCCCTAGTTGTTTTTTGGTCATGGTGTTTTATGGAAACCTCAACTGAGACTCCATCTTGGCTCACATCCCGTCTAGTGACTGATGTTGTCTAGAGGTGGCAAATGGATGTGATTTATACTCTTTACCAGTGTGGAGCCAAGGGACAGTTGAATTTCTTACAGCTGAATGCCTTACATGTCAACTGCAAGGTTCCAATGGGCAACCTGAGGCTACATGACCTATATGGTCCAGCCTGGGCTGTTAAGTAGTCACTTCTGTTGTATTCTATCTGTGGGCCACTTGAGGGGATACAGACCTAAACTTTCTGTAGAAATATGAAATAATTTGTCACATTTTCCAAACCATGACAAATACTATTTAATGCTTTCAGTCTTTTGTTTTTAAAGCTTAGGGGCTTGTTTTGGCTCATAGCGTACAAGGTTTGTGTTCACAGTCACATGGCTTTCATGGCTGAGAGGGCTTTAGTGGCACAGAGATGTTTACTTCATGGTAGCCAAGAACGAAGGAAGAAAGCTGGGAAGGAGGGAGAAGGGAAGGAATATGCTGGGGACAAAATATCATCTTCAAAGATACACTCAGAATAGCCTAGTTCTTCCAACTCGACTCCACCTCCTAGCACTGCTACCACTTTCCAACAGACCATTAGCTATGAAGCCATCACTGAATGAATGTGCCCATTGGTGAGCCTGGAGCCCTTACGACACCATGGCTTCTGAACACTGTTGTGTGGGGAACTAGACAATGTTCAATGAGAAACCCACTGATAGGTTGAAGTACCCTGCAGCACTCCAGTGTTTGGAGACCAGGAAGGTGAGGAGGGCCCAGGAAAGGAGACCAAGAAAGGCTGAGAAGGAGGAATCCGTTGGCAGAGGCCACGTGAAGAAAATGCTTCAGCGGGGAAGCATGATTGGTGCCATCACATACTGTTCAAAGGTCAGAAGAGAGGTGGGCTGCGGATGGACCGTTGCGTCAGTGATGCAGAGGTCACTGGTTGCTGTGCCCAGAGTTTCCCTGAGCGTGGTAACTAGATCCTTCAGCTGTGGGCAGCTAGGTTCTAGCTGGTATCTTTCTACCTCTACCCCAGGACTGAGAACGACGCATTGCCTTGATACTGTCACCACACAGGAGCCTAGCGCCTTACCAAATGCACCCTGTGGCTAGAATTTATAAAAGACCTCTAGTTATCTTTTCAGTGTTCAAACTTACTAAGAGCTCCAAGGGTGGATACTGTCTATATTATGTTTACTATAAATAGTCTGGAAGATTCTGTTTGTAGGAGAGCTTGTTTATATAGGGCTTTAATGAGAGATGAAAAGAGAGTGCAAAACGGGCAAGATTTGCTGACAAGCAGGTGGGCAATATTAGTGTGTGAAGCCAAGTTAACCACATACATACATACATACATGCATGCATACATACATAACACACACACATATTCAACCTGTTTCTGTTGTTGGTGTGTATATGATTTGGGGGGGCTGACTATTCTGCACTGTACAAACCACTATGGGGGCTTGTGGGAGAGGCTAATCTCTCAGCAGTCATCCGTTGCCTGTAGTTCTCCGTCTAAGGGTAGGACCCCACAAAGACTTCCCCTTCCACGGTACGGGCCCACAAACATTGCCTTTGCGCCAGTCTTGTTTATGCATCCGTTTCTAGGAGGGACTGTTTCACAGCGGACTTCCTGGTGTTTTGGCTCTCACAATCTTTCTACCCTACCCCTCCTAGGTGTTCCCTGAGCCACAGATGCAGGAGCTATGATGTGTACGTGTCTGTTGGACCTGGGCTACCCACAATCCATTGGTCTCTGCACTGTGTCCGGCTATGGTTTTCTGGGATGGTCTCCATTCACTGTAAAGAGATGTTTCTTGGGGGGTGGGGGGGTGTATGCGGGCCACACTTATCCAGGAAAGGTAGCTCATGCACAAAGAAGGTTCATGAGTACAGGTCTGGAACTAGGCTTGTGGGTTTAAAGATGGTAGAGCATTGGGGACTATAGTTATTTCTTCGTATTTGCTGGAGATTGGTTCTAGGACCTCTCCTCATGCTAGCCCCCACCTCAGCACAATTCAACGCTGTCCAAATTCATCATATAGTATTTGTATATAACATACGCACGCCATGTCATCTTATATACTTTTCAACACCTCTAGGTTATTTTAAATACCTAATACAGTATAACTGCTGTACAATTAGTTATGATACCGAGTTTATGGAATACTGACAAACAAAAAGTGCCTACGTTGTTAGTATATTTTCCATATGTGGTTGGGTGACTGTGCAGACATAAAACCTTCAGCTATGGAAGTCTAATTTACATTAAGTCGTACTATGCACAGACCTCGTTTTTGGCCCTATTATTAATTAATGTATATGTCCCATGTGTACATTTGTGTGAAGATGTAATATGAGACCTGCCAAGTAGGCCAGTCTGGCAAACCAGTGAGCCACAGGGGTCTGTGTGACTTTACTTCCCTTGTGCAGTGGCTCCAAGTGCCTGTCATTGTGTTGAACTTATGTGGGCCCTGGAGGAATTGAACACCGGTCCTCCTGCTCGCATGGCAAGTACTTTCTTTACAGAGCCATGTCTCCATTATTGAAACTGTTTAATCTTCAGGAAGATGTACCAAGTTAAGCATAGGGCTGGTTGTTATAAATATTAGTCGGTACGTGGCTTCTTTTATTCTTAGCCCCGAATTGGAGAATTAATTGGAAAGCTTACGTTGTGGACTGCTTAATCACTTCTGTCCTTTCTCAGCCAACCAGTCTATCTTCCTGTCTTTGTCCTTTCTCTTCCGAAAGGTAGGGTCAACGTCTTGTCTTCCACTGCACTGGCTGTTTCCTGTGGTATGCATTTAGCTTTTGATTCTTCAGCTGAATTTCACAAAGACCTTCCCCCAGGCTCTTTCCCCAAAGAGCACCCTGCCAGCCAGCCTGTGTGTTGTCGTAGCACGTCAAGGGCTGTACCTCCACTGGGGCTGCCCCTTTCTTTGGCTTGAGCTCAGTTTCATTAACAAGCACGTTCACACTTCAACTAGAACATTTAAAACAGCACCCTCACAATGTGTTTAGTGTTAGTTAATTATTAAGTCTCTAAGCTTGAATTATTCAAGCAAACTTGATTGGGTTCAACCTTTTCCCTTTTCTTTGTGCTTTAAAAACAAAATAAATTCTCTCCTCTCCTCTCTAAATAATTTGGAAAGAGCTATTTAATAAGTTTCAGTACCGTGGTCTGTGGGTGGTACCCAACTGCTAATAAAATAGGTAGCGAGGACAGGCAGCTTGGGGCTTTTGTTAAAAATTGTGTTTAAGGCTGGGGTGTGGCTCGGTGGGCAGAGCGTGTTTGCCACCCTGTATTCCTTTCCAAGCCCTGAAAAAAGAAAGCATCTGCAATCCATATAGCTAGACATTTAAAGAGAACCAATAGGCTTTAGCTTCCTCTCTAATTGCTTTTAGACGTAGGGAAATTATTTTATTTATTTTATATGTGTGCATGCATGCCACAGCATGAGCGTGGGCTTGGAGGACAATGGGTGGGAACTGGTCTCTCTGCTTCTATCATGTAGGTAGCAGGGATAGAACTCAGGTGGCCTGGCTTGGCAGCAGGTGCTTTTCCTGCTGAACCATCTGGTCTGCGTGCGCTCGCTTATTTATTTATTTATTTATTATTTTATTTTTTTAATTACTTAATCTCCTGAGTAAATAAAAGTGTTAAAAATGTGTTGACTTCATTTTTAAAAACGTGGCTGCTGAAGAACATTTCTTGACCTAGATAGATTAATTGCAGAAGGTATAAAACTATCCTTTACTATGTAAGGTCTTTGTTAAAATGTGTAGGAAAAAACAAGTGTAAACATCAAAGGCAATGGAATAATAACAACAGTACTAATAATATCAAATGATATTATCTACATTAGGATTACATTTCACATTTATAATTTCATTTCTTGTACAATTATGGAACAGACACATAAAAAGATCTCATGACTGGAAATGATTAACCTTTTGTCTGAACCTATTTGGCTATCATTCACAAGTCCAGAACACATTGAAAATAATGCAGTCCTTATTTATGCCAGGCAAGAATAGACTTGGAAAGTAAAAATTTCAAAAAAAAAAAAAAAAAAAAGAGTCACGGCAACTTGAACCCGTCCCTTCGTTTTCACACTTCATGCCTAGGCCTTCCTTTCTAGTTCCGCCTCTGCGTCTGTATTACTAGGATGTAAGAAGGATTCATTACGCACATTGCCATGGAAAACGGGTGTGGGGAAGGAATATAAAATAATCACGTTTTGGAGGTTGATCACAGAGGAGGTGGCAGTTGGGGTGACGTGGGGGAGGATAACAGAACTGCAATGACCCAGTTTAGCTGTACCAAAAACTAGGCTCTTCCATGAACATTTTTGGAGGGAATGCGCTCAAAAACCAGGATCACAAAACCCTGAAAGGGGCCCCTCCGGCAGCAGGTGCCTTGGCTCTTCGGTGTCTTGCCTTTGCTGCACCGTGCTACTGGGTTGCACAGTGGCTGTGCGCGTACCTGAAAGTGTGCTGACAGAGAGGGCTCTAGGTTTGGTGTTGGTGTCACTGGCGAACTGTCTTGACTGGGGGGGTGGGGGGGAGCGGAATCTCCAGTAGGCTGTAACCTCGGGCGAAGAATAACAGGCATGATCTAGGCTATTTCTGGAGGAGAAAACGCCAGGCTTCACACTGGAAAACTTTGAGGGGGTAGGGGGACAGAAATGGGAATCTCTCCCCTGAGATGCCGCACGCACGACGTGGACGATGGACCAGACCGGTCTCTATAGTTATTTTTCAATCCTGGGGAAATGACCTAAGTGCTATGAATTAACACAAGAGATTAAGGATCTGGGGCGTGGGAAAGCCGAACGGGGGCAAGGTGGGCAGGTAAACAGCGTCGGAGAGGCTCTGTTTTCTTAGGGCGGCTGGTAGCCGACGGTACCCGTGCGGCACCGACGGCATCTCCGCAGACCTGGAAGAATCCCGGCTGGGGGCGCGCGCGGGAGGGGGGGGGTGCTCTGTAGACGCGGCGGCGAGGCAGCGTGGCGCAGTTCCCAGCCCGTGCCTCGCCGGGCCATCCCGTTCCACCCCGGCGTCCTCCGGGAGCCCGCTCCCCTCGCTGCCGCAGCCGCAGGCGCAGCGCCGCCGGCCGAGGCGGTCCCCCTCCCGCGGGGCTCGGGCTCGGCTGGGCCGCAGCGCGCCGCTCCGCGCGGGGTCGGGGGGCGGGGCGCGCCGCCATTTTGGATCCGGACGGTCGGCGAGCCTCCGCCTGCGCGCCCCGGCGCCGGGAGCGGCCTCGCGGAGCCCAGGGCGCGGGCGCGAGCGGCGCGGGCGGGCGGGGGAGGCTGGCAGAGGAGGAAGGGAGTGGTTGGGAGCCGGGCTGCGGCAGCCTCCGGTCTCCTTCAGCGGCGGCGGCTCCCCACCCCTCCTCCCGCGCCTCAGCCGCCTGCGTCCGTCAGGAAAGATGCCCTCAGCCCGGGGCTGTGAAGAAGGGACAGGAGTCGCCGCCCGAACCGCGGCTGCCGCCCGCGTCCTTTGAATTCGTCAGCGCAGCCCCTCGCCGAGGGGCGGCGGCGGCGGCGGCGGCCGCGGGGCGCGAGCGGGAGCCCGGGCGCTGCGCCCGGCGGCACGGCGCGGCCCGCCAGCGGCCTCCGGCATGGAGCGGGCTCGCGCGGCCAAGTAGCCGCCGCCCCCGGAGCCCGGCGCGAGAGCCGCCCGCAGCCCGCCTCATCCCGGCCGCGCCGCCGGCCAGGCCCCGGGAGAAGCCCGGAGGAAGATGACGCGTCCTCGCCGCAGTCCGCTGGAAGCTGCAAAGCCCTAGAAAGAAAGAGCTCGGGAGCGGAGGCTCGGCGTGCTCCGGACCGGGAGCGCCGCCTCGGGAGCTGCCTGCCCTCCCTTCCCCGCGGAGGACTCGCCCAGGCGCTATCCGAGTGGAGGTTGGGAGCATTTGCAGCAGAATTTTTGGCTCTCCCTCCCGCTCCATACACCCCCCCTCCTCCTTTTTCAATTTTTCTTCTTCTCGGGAAGTGAATTGCTGATCCAAGGGGACTTTATTCATTAATGATGCAACCGGATTCGTTTCAGGATTATGTTGCACGAATTGAATTTTGAATGAAGGAGTTTTTTTTTTTGAAAGAAGTGTTGACTCTTTAGTTCGATGTACTTTTAATTATTATTTTATTTAAGTATACAATTTAATTGTATTATTCTCTTAAAATATTAAATCTATATTTTATGGAAAACCTACCCTCGAGATATATATGTTTATGGGTGAAATTGAAGACGCTTCCGTTAAATGAGGTGACTGGCGTGTTGGATGTTTAATTCAGCACCGGCATTGCATGACAGTTGTTGAAATAACAAGTGGTTTATTTTTTAAAAACCACGTCTTTAAAACTGTAGGCTCAGACAGTAACAGTAGACATCATAAGGGCAATTAAAAGAAAACCAGCAGCAATCGAAGCAAACATGTCCGGAGAAGTGCGTCTGAGGCAGTTGGAGCAGTTTATTTTAGATGGGCCAGCTCAGACCAATGGGCAGTGCTTCAGTGTGGAGACGCTACTGGACATACTCATCTGTCTCTACGACGAATGCAATAATTCTCCACTGAGAAGAGAGAAGAACATTCTTGAGTATCTAGAATGGGGTAAGTTGGTGGTGGTGGTGTGTGTTTTAATTACTCTAAATACATAGCTGGGTATGAGCGTTATTCACTATAATAGTGAAAAACTGTATATACATATATGTATACACACACACACACTTAACAAAAGAACAGACTCCAATTAGTCAAGACTTTTCGCCCTAGTTTTTGGTAACTATTTTCCAGGAGTAAAGCTGTGCCACTTAATTGTTGCCTTGGTGTTTGCCTTTGCTGTTTGTGAACTCACTGCGTTTTCCGGCAGCAATAAGAGCTATAAAACTAATGCTGGGGTGGGCAAAGTGGATTACCCAGTTGTCTCACACCTGGCAGCGTAACAGCCATTCAGTGGGAAGGTATTTGTTGGTTGGAACATTCCTTCCCAGTCTTTGGAAATCTCTGGAGCTGGGAGGAGATGCTGAAGTCTGTGTTTAATTTAGGACAGCAGGAACGTGGAGGTGGTGGCCAGTCGGTTTAGTTTCATCTCTATATAGCACAGGCAAGGGAAACTACTAAACGCGGACTTTCCAAAAATTACTAGGTCCCTGAGAGATAATAGAAATTGTGTGTGTGTGTGTGTGTGTGTGTGTGTGTGTGTTGGTGTGGTGTGTAAAGCAGACAGTAACAGGAGTATGCTTGGAGGCAGCTCCACCTGTCTTAGATTTTATTGTAAATTGAACTTGCATCCACACTGGTTAGAGTTTCGCCTCCAGTTTTCCCAGACGACCTGACCCGTAGTAGTGGACTAGATCAGTGATGCCAGGAAACGCCACATGTGACCTTCAAGCTAGAAGGCTTGTCTGAACTGCTCCAGCCTCTGATGTCACTCAGGCGGGTGATGGAAGACTGACATCTTGCAGGGCTATCACTGCCCAGGCTGGTAGTGAGTGGTACCGCAGGTCCGAATAATTTGGGCCATCTAGAATTTCGTGTTGTTGAATGAAATACTTCTAGCTAGCTAAATGATTTTTGTGTTGAAGATCTTTATTCCCAAAGTGAAGCTTAATTCTCTGAAGTAAAAATTAAGTGCCCGTTGTTGTTTTGGTTTTCAAATTCATTCAAAATCTGTTTCTCTGGTCAACTCCCAGTTGAGGAAAACAGTTTTAATTCTCTAGCTTTTCCGGTACTGGAAGATTGATTGCCAGCAGCATGATGTTACAGGGGTTTTAAAAAACGTGTGCGTGTGAGTGGGGTGATTCTATAAAACAGTTTGCCGGCATCCTGCTGGGAATGTAAGAAATCTTAAACCATTTCTCAAGCAACTTCTCTCTTGAGAGTAGGTAACTTTTATGTTGTTATTGGCTTTGCATCCACCTGCCCTTTTTTGTGTGGGATACAGTATTTTATGAAGCCTATGGAATTTTACACCCAGTGTTTCATAAACTTAGGAATTTTGTGGTGTTTCTTTTTTTGAAGACTTAAAAGGTTTCAGTACTCTCAGAGTCCGTAGCTTATGGCTCCACAGTGACACTGTAGTCTGTGATTATGATTGTCATTTAATATCCTTTTTATTTGCAAAACAGTAGGAGAACTCTTTGTATGTACCAGTGGCAAATATAATTTAAAATAGGGTATGATATAAGAGAAAGTTGTATTTCCTTGCTATGTAGAAGTTTTATGCTATGAAGTATTTTGCTATATTATTCAAATAGCTTACTTATCTTTTCTTGGATGTTGTATTTTCTATGTTTATGAAAACACTTTGTAAATGCACATATATCTCTGCTTATATTAAAAAGTAAGAAAAGGCCGGGCGGTGGTGGCGCACGCCTTTAATCCCAGCACTTGGGAGGCAGAGGCAGGCGGATCTCTGTGAGTTCGAGGTCAGGTTGGTCTACAAAGTTAGTCCAGCACAGCCAAGGCTACAGTACAGAGAAACCCTGTCTTGAAACAAACAAACAAACGTCAAGTGTTCGGCTGCATTTACTATATTATTTTTTTCCCCCGGGAGAGGGTCTTATGTAGCACAGGGTGGTCTAGAAGATCTGAGGCTGGCCTTGAATTCCCCATCCTTCTTTCCAGTGTGGGTGTTACTGGTATGCACTGCCAGGTGCAGGTTATATAGTTCTGGAAATTGAACCAAGGGCTTTATACATGCTAGGCTGCTCTACCAATTGATTCCGATCCCCAGGCCAAATTTACCTTATGCTTATTAGTAATCTCATGTCTTACTTTTTTAGTTGTCTGATATATGGTATGACGAAATCCTACAGTCTCATAAACCATTGCTGGAATTTTAATAACCATTTATTTTTATTATTTTAAATTATGTTTCTGTGCATGGGTCTGGAATAGGTATGTGTTGTAAGTGTAAGCTCTTGAGGAGGCCCCAGATATCTGATCCCATTGGAGCTGGATGCTGGTGGGTGTGGTGTGGGCAGCCTAACATGGGTGCTGAGAGTCAACACTCAGGTCCTCCGGAACAACCATTTGCCCTCTAAGCTACTGAACCAGCTCTTCAACTCCCAAGAGAGAAGTTTAACATTTAAAAAATTCTTTAACTTTTTTAGATTATAATATAATTACATCATTTCCCCTTCCTTTTCTTCCTCCCAAGCCATTTCATAGCTCTCTTTCAAATTCATAGCCTATATATATACACATATACACATACATACACACACGTGCATACACACAAGTGCATACACACATACACACACAGGCGTGCACACATGCACTCCTAAATATGTAAATACAGCATACATGGTCTGCATAATGTTTCTTATATTTATGCTTTGGTTTTAGATAACCAATTGGCGTGCTCTTCCCTGGGGAAGAGAGACTAGAATTTTTAAGGAATTATTTTGTGTGCTTTGGGCTCTCGAGCTTCTGGCACATTCTTCCCTCCGTAGGATGTAAGAGTGGAAGTGTTGCAAGGGGAGCATCAGAAGTGGTTTCATTTACAGCCTTTCGGCTGCTGGGGACCATAGATTAGGAATGGTAGTATCTTTTCCTTTAAGTACTGCAGCGAATCATTCCTTCTTCATTTATTAGTCTGTCTATACATTTTGGGAAATGTTTTATATCATTCCCATTGCAAAAATGTATAACAGTATCTATATTTGGGTTTCGGTTGGTTAATTGACTTCAATTTAATTTTTCAATGACTTATTATTAACTTTTTGGGATGGAAATTTACATGAATATTATTAAGGTTAAATTTGACAATTTAGATTTGCCTCAAGATGGCATCTTTGGTTTGATTTGAATCATTCAGAAAGTATTGTCTTTAAATCTTTAAAAGACCTAGTAATTGAAATAGAACAGTGTAGTTAAATATTCCATATTACATGCTAAATATTTTCATTTGGTATTTGCATTAATAGAAGTGCTACCTACTGCTGCATGTTTTCCCAGGGGGTGAGTGGCTGCTTTTAAACATGTAGTCACGATTCTGTGTGTATCCCTTCGATCACTTTCATCTGATTCCTAGTTATCGTCCATGTCATTTCTGTAGTGGTCCAGCTAATGCTTTGTTCTTAACAGAGCCACAGTAAGAAAACTGATTGTTCCAAGCCGGGCATGGTGGCGCATGCCTGTAATCTAGCATTGGGGAGGCAGAGGCAGGCAGATCACTGTGAGTTTGAGGCCAGCATGGTCTACAAAGTGAGTCCAGGACAGAGAAACCCTATTTGAAAAACAAAAACAGAAAAACAAAACAAAACAGAAAAGCACAAACAAACAAACAAACAAACAAAAACAAACAAAAAAAAAGAAAGAAAGAAAGAAAAGAAAAGAAAACTGACTATTCCAAGCCAAGTATGCTGTTTTTCTTTTGTGGCATTTCTTGGTTTGGGTGCTGACAACTAGAGGAAGGAAAGCAGAGCAGGAGAGAGGAAGACAGGATTAAGTCAGTGAGTGCTGCCCACGGGATAAAAGCACCTTAGGACCATAGGTCACTTCTGAGCTTTTAATAGTGTGTATTATCTTCTAGCACAGCCAGCAAGATTCGAAAAGCCTTCTTTGATTTTTAAGTTGTTGGAAAGAGTATGGTTTCTATGTTTGTTTATATAGTTTTGCTGTCTGTAGCAGAACTCCTAAGTATAGTGGAGCTGTCGAGGTAAAGTAGTGGCGGTGTAGTAAACAAACTTGGTAGTGGTGATTAATACGTTCACTATTCATTAAGTTGTTTCTCCTCTGTTTTGAAACGGGAATTTTCTTTTTTTGAGACAGGATTTCTCTGTGTAGCCTTGGCTGTCCTGGACTTGCTTTGTAGACCAGCTGGCCTCAAACTCACAGCGATCCACCTGCCTCTGCCTCCTGCGTGCTGGGATTAAAGGCATGCGCCACCACTGCCTGGCTTGAAAGGGGAAATTTGAATGTTAAGGAATTACCAATTTATTTAAGAAGATGTAGGGTAATATTACTCAGTGCCAAAGGCACTGGCAGGGTTCTTTCTATATGGGTTACTTTCCTATGCTTTCTGATCTTGATTTTATAACATTTCATGTAAATTATCTCTCACAGATTTTATAGCTTATTCAGATTGTATGCTGCACTCAGAATAGTCTGATTATTAAACCTATTACTAGGCCATCAACAGGTAGTGTTGAATAAACATTTTCTTTTATGAGAATAGTTTTATTTTTAGTTTTAATTTTTGTTTTTGGTTTATTGAGACAGGGCTTCTCTGTGTAGCCCTGGCTAACCTGAAACTCTCTCTGCAGACCAGGCTGGCCTCAAATTCACAGCAATCTGCCTGCCTCTACCTCCCAAATGCTGGGATTAAAGGTGTGCGCCACCATGCCCAGTGTAGAGTAGCTTTAAAGTTCATTCTCTCTCTCTCTTTTCTCTTGTATGAGTTGGCATGGTGATGGCTTGATTGGAATGGACTGAATTATTTCTAGACTACTTTATTTGTTCTTTATGTCTGCTGTTCTTCACTCTTAACTTTTCCCAAGTTGAATTATTTATCATTCGGAAATGTTAAGAATACGGATGCTTAAATTAATTTTTAAATGAGTTCATTTTGGATCATTGGAAAAGTGTTTAAAATGTAGATAGGAGACTTGCTTCCTTTCCGCTAGTCATGTAGCATTGTGCTTTAGGAATGGAGGTGACATGTGACAGGAGCACACTCAGTAAGCGATAGCTGGCTCCTTTCTCTCCTTCCTTCATGCCCACTTCTTCCTGAGTTAGGTCCCAAGTAATACTGGGTACTGCAGTGACTTGTGCAGATTAACATTAAGAATTTCATATGGAAGCAAGGCATACCTTACTGTAGCATTGAAAATAAGTCCTATAACATGTTGGACATTTTATGAACTGTCCTATGACTCTTATGACCTGATCACTATTACATAGTGAGCCCAGTTTGCTTTAGGGTAAAAGAATTAAACTTGGCACACGTTTTATTGTGCTACTCAAACCTTTTCTTGTTTGGTAGACTTACTGCCAGGAAATTGTGTGTACAGCTCATTCTTTTTCATCCAGCTAGTTGTGATAGTTTTAAGAATCAATATATAAAGTCTAACCAACATTTAAAAGTTAGGCCAGAATAGAAGACAGTCAAGTTCATCACACACAGAGAGAGCAGATATTGGCATGTAAAGCATTTGTGCATTCTTGCATTTCTTACTCTTGGATCTTAAAGATGTAGACCAGAGGAGCTTGGAATGTTGTGTAGGTGCAGATACACACACACACACACACACACACACACACACACACACACACACACACATTAGCTAATAATGAAATATTCGAAGCATAGTTCCTATTTTCAGAAAGGACATGGAATAGATTCGGGACAACAAATAGGTAATTTAATGAAGGGAACTGTACATAGGGACAAGATATGGGCACCAAGACAAGAGGGAGAGAGGAGGGGCAAAGGAGAGCTTGGGCTGGGGAGAGGATGAGAATGAATGGCCAGAGTGAGAGGGAGTGAGAGTGACTCCATTCTGCTTCAGTCTGACGGAATAATTGGCTAGAAAGATGGCTCAGTGGTTAAGAGCACTGACTGCTCCTCCAGAGGACCCTGGTTCAATTCCCAGCACCCATAAGGCAGCTCACAACTGTCTGTAACTCCAAGATCTGAGACCCTCACACAGACATACATGCAGGCAAAACACCAATGCACATTAAAAAAAAATTAACCTCAGTCTTTTGTATTTTTTTAAAAAAATGTTTATTGCTTCTTTATTTTCCTTTTGTGGCAGTGGGTAGCTTTCATTGATTGTCAGAGGTGTATTAGCTTTTGAACTTGAGGGATGGGTGATAATGTTTTGGCTATTTGTTCTCGTTTCTAGGTCAACCCATTAAAATTTGTTGGATTTCTCATTCTTGTCACTCAAAGACTATCAGTGAAAATGACTTTGTGTATACGTATTGGAGACCATGAATTGCTCAGCTGTTTTTGCTGAATCTGCATAAGTTAAGTTCTTTCTAAAACGATTTTTTTTCGAGTGACCTGCACTCGTAAGGATAAGCTATTGCAAACACAAGAATGAGTGTCCTTTGTTGTCTTGCTTAGAAAACTGCTCTGAGGATGGAGAGGACTTCTCTTCTTCTCACTGATGCTGCTCTTGGCTTCAGGGCTGCTCTTCCCCCTAGTTTCTCAGACTTCGCCAGTTTTCATCTACTTTTCAGGCCATATGCGAGAATGGCTAGCCTTCAGTTGGTCAGCCTCTCATCTGTGGTCTTGCATTTGCCACTGGTGTAGAGCTTCATTTCATTGGAACAGGGACCACATGGACCTGGCTCCTCAGTCTTGATACCACAGTTTGTCTGTCTGTCTGTCTGTCTGTCTGTCTGTCTGTCTGTCTGTCTCTCTCTCTCTCTGTGTGTGTGTGTGTATGTGTGTCTGTCTTTGAAGCTTGTAAGTTTGGAAAATTAACTCACATATAATTTAAGTAAAACATTGCAGATTGTCCTAGAATTAACAAGGTTTACTGTGTTACACAGTTACCATTTGGAAGAGTATCTGAAGGTAGAGGCACGTATTCTAATGCATCTTCTTAGGGAAGCGTTGTTCCTTTCTAATTTTTTATTGGAGTTAGAAGGACATTTTGATTTGACATGAACTCTGGTGCCCCATATTTGACCACCTCCCCTTGGTGGGGAGGTCTGGTGGCACTCAAAGAAAGAATAAGCAGGATATCAAGATGAGACTTGATAGCCTGTGACCATATAGTGGGGGAGGAGGCCCCCCTAGGTCACAGACCTAGGGGAGGGGAATAAGGTGAAATCGGGAGGGAGGGAAGAATGGGAGGATACAAGTGATGGGATAACAATTGAGTTGTAATCTGAATAAATTAATAAAATTTAAAAAAGGGCATTTTGAGAAACTTGTGGTTTGCGTAAGTTATATTTTTAATTAGTGCTTGTAGACTTATAATGTGTGTGTGTGTGTGTGTGTGTGTGTGTGTGTGTGTGTGTGTGTGAGAGAGAGAGAGAGAGAGAGAGAGAGAGAGAGAGAGAGAGAGAGAGAGGTGACCTGAGAGAGTAAACTTAATTATGGTGGAATGGTAGTGATGCTGTTGATAGAAGTACATCTGAGAAACGCACTGCTTGAAGTGGACTTGGATGGTATGCTGTGCTATGAACCTGTGCTGTCAGCGCCTAGGATGACTGAGATGTTTCTATGACATTCTTCTTGTTCTAGTTGAACTTACTCTCCATGTAAAGGCATTTACACATCATTAAATACAGAAATTCTCACTTTATTTTTATAGCTTCGGTTGCTATAATTTTAACTTCTTATAAAACTTCTGCATCTGAAAATATTTTGCTCATTATGATGTTTAGGGGGAAGAAAATGCCTTGAACTCTTGCAATTTCATAATTCATTGTGTTTTCTTTTCCCCCAGGGTAACTGTTTTAGCTAAGCAGTTGGTCTCTGTCATCTCAATTGTGTGGGAACTTTTATTATTATATATAATGGTGTATGCGTTTCATGTGTCAGCATTTATTTGTTTATATGTATTATAAAGAAAGCAGACAATCTCTCCTCTTTATTAAGGAGAAACTCATGCATAACTGGTATTGTTTTGACAGCGTGTGAACAGCTAGAACTTTGTGATGACCGTCAAGTTTTGCTCTAAGATTTAGCATGGGGGATAATAATACTGGAGGACAATTCAACTTGGTTGTTCAAAAACAAGTGAAGCTCTTTGGATTTAGACTGAATCCTTTAATTATTGGCCAGGTGATCTAGGCAAGTTGCTCAACGTCTTGAATCTGTGTCATAGCAGCTGTAAAGATGTGGACATTATCACAATATTTTGCCAGAAGATGAAAGCCAGTTTAGAAGTTTTCCCATGATTTATTTTGTTGGCTTCAGTCCTATTCTGATTTTTTTCTTTTTTGATACAGGGTCTCATGGAGTCTTTGAATTTAGCATGACCTTGAACTTCTGATTCTTTTTGTTTTGTTTGTTTGGTTTTGTTTGTTTGTTTGTTTGTTTGGTTTTTTTTTTTTTTTGAGACAGGGTCTCTGTGTTAGCCGTGGCTGTCCTAGACTCATTTTGTAGACCAAGGCTGGCCTCGAACTCACAGCGATCTGCTTGCCTCTGCCTCCCGAGTGCTGGGATTCTGATTCTTTTGCTTCCACTTCCTAAGTGCTAGGACTAGAGGTGTGCACTACTGTGTCTGGTTTACACTGTGCTGGGAATTGAGCCCAGGACCTTGTGTAGATGGTAAGCAGTCTACCCACTGAGATAGATCTCTAGCTTCCATTCTGATTTTCAAAGTTCTATTCTATTTATCCTTAAAATAAAGGAAGAACTAAGATGCCACTTTGGGGATTAAGCTCAAGTGTATAGTAGTACTAATTAAATGATATTGATACAATCACTTTGCTATCAATAAGCATTTATATCTCTTTGATAATATCTTATTAAGTTATTGTTATCAGTTTTACATTTTATGTGTATGGATGTTTTACATGTCTGTGTACCATGTACATGTCTGGTGCCATGGAGGCCAGAGGAGGGCATCAGACCCTCTGAAATTACATTTATTGAAGGTGTCTTTCTCTGCATGGCTATGCAAACAGCCTTAGGCAGTTTTTAAAGGATATTTTCTAGTAAATTTTTTTGTTCTTTTTAGCTAAGCTATTGGGGGGAGGGTTAAATATTAAACTTATCCCCAGTCTTTCCTATCATATAGCAGCTATTATGCAGTGCCTCGTTTGCTTTGCTTTTGTATTTATATGCCTTCAGTCTGCAAATTAGTGGTAGAGTTCTAAACCTCAACTCAGAAGGTTAAATTTTTTATTGATGTGTTGTTTATGAAATACCGTTTATGAACTAAAATTAGGCAGCACCCACGGATTAATGCGGTCTTTCAGTAACTATGAAGAAAACGAACACTTTCCATAAGTATTTCCTAAACTGGATTTCAAGAGACACACAGAATATTCCACAAATTAAGAGTTAATTGGATCTGTAAGGCTGGGAGCTAGTGCTCTGGGTACATGCCTTTTTCCCTTATCACAGGAAAAGTTTCCAAAAGCTCTGACCAGAAACTTTAACTTAGTTGTACACAGGTGGCCTAGATCACTTTAAGCTAGGAGGGGAACACAGACTGAACTTGGGACATTGTGGCCACATTAGGAAACTGTAGGCAATGTCCAGAGTCTTTAAGCAGGTTATGTAAAAAGCACATTAAAAAATATTGTCACAGTGTACTTAGAGCACAAAACATAGGTAAGGGTTTGGCTCACCTACACCATCTAGAAACCAGTGTAGCTGAAGTTAAGGTGTGGTAGAATTCAGCATGGGACGGGAAGATGTCACCTGTGTTGCAGAGTTTATCCGTGCAGCTTCTGGATTGCAGAGGTGCGTCTCCTGACCTGGTGGTTGCTGCTGTTTTTTCAGCAGAGTGTGATCATTTTCTTTTTACTGGTACAGAGGAGCTGTGTAAAGCAGAACAAAGCTGATTGGGTTTTTATGAGAACTTTGTAAAAGTAATACAGTTGTACGGTTATCGCAGGAATCTTGTCCTTAAGCGTCAGCACTTACTTGGGTGGCTGCTACCCAGGAACCATATGTAGTGAGAAGTAGTCAGCGCTGCTTAGAAGTGTTCTGTGCTGAGATGTAAAAGTCTTGATGTGACTAAAGCCCTATTTTAAAATTGCATCACTAATGCCCTGTGATTTTATCTTGACTAAAACATTACCATAAAGAAACATTTTAAAGTAGACTAAGAGCTCAGGTGTTCGGTGAACCTGACATATTAATGTGGTACCTGAAAGCTTTTTCATACTGTATATTTACATTTTCTTAAAGTTTATGGTTAGAAACACACTATTTGCAAGATTAGCATAATTTCTGCTTCTGACTTTCTGAGCGGCATGCCTTTGTAATGTGTCATCTTTCTGACTGACGTGTGCTAAGCTAACAGCTTCTTCCTGAAGTCCACTGCTGTGCTGCTGCTTGGGCTGTGGTTGATGCTGCGTTCTTGTTTCTTTTGTCTTCCTCACTGTGAGGCAGTATCAGTTAAGCACAGCACCTCAGGAGTTACCCTGGTTTTATTCCATTTCTGTGTGCCTGGCTTAAATCACTTGTATTAAACTTATAAATATAGATTTATACATTTCTGGGTCTTACTATTTTCCTAACACATGGCAAGTTGCCTTTAACATTATGTGTCTCTAACTTATATATCCTGGAATGTAATAAAACACACATAACTTTATTTATGATTTCTTTCCTCTTCTTCCTCTTCTTTCTCTCTTCCTCCTTTTTTTTTTTTTTTTTTTTTGTATCCTTGGCTGTAGATATACCTGTCTCTGCCTTCTGAGTGTTCTGAGTGCTGGGATTAAAGGCATGTGCCACTACTGTCTATCATATACATATTTTGTCATATTCATATTTTTTAATCATGTTAACATCATGCTTAATATCTTCCAGTGACCATGGACAGCTTTTCAGGATAGTTTCACTTAAACTACTTACCATGCTACATACTTTTTCTTTTCTTTCTTTTTTTTGAAGACGTGGTCTCCCTATGGAGCTTGTGGGCCTGCACTTGTGCTCCATTTACCTCCTGAGTGCTAGAAGCACAGGCAAGTGTACCTACCAAGCTTCAACTTTCATGTATTATCCACTCCTCATACATTTACCCCTAAAAATAGCTTTTAAAGTGAAGTAACAACGATAGTACAAAAATTGCAAGTATAGTAAACTTTTTCTTCCGGAATCATGAGAATAGTTTGTCTACTGATGTCCATTCCTTCCCAATGTGTTTGTATGTACAGCTACATACTTTTATACAACCATAATACAACTTTAAAATCAAGAAATTAACACTGATGAGCTACTGTCATCTAGTTTTTAAAACTTTGTTACAGCAAGAAGATTCAGTCTGAAGTCCTGTGTCACATGTGACTATTATGTGTTGCAGTGCTGCTGAGTCAGGCCTTTAGGTTTTCCTTGATTCTGACAACTTGGGCTTTTTTGAAGAGTGCATGTCATTTGCAATAACCCCCATTTGGATTTTCTTCACAGTTAGATTTAGACATAATCTTGTTAGTATCGTAGAAATGATGCAGTGTTCTTCTGGTTGGATCCTGTCAAAGGAGGCACAGATCTCATACTGCCTCATTAGATGCTGTGCTGGTACTCACTAGGTTTCTCCACTGTAGTTACTTTCTGGGTGAGGCATGGTGGTACATGCCTGTTAATCATAACACCAAAGAGGCTGAGGCAGGAGGATCACAAATAAAAGCTCTCCTGGGTGATATAAGTGAATTTGAGGCCAACCAGAGCAACACAGTGAGCTCTGTTTTAACAACAACAACAACAACTACAACAACAACATGAAACAAAACAAAGTCATGACAAAACAAATTACTTCTTTCCCTTTTATAATTATTGGAGAGCTATTTTAAATTATGCTTCTATCTTTACCTCATAAAATTCTACTTCTATCTAGATTAGCTTATGGTTTTCATTGCTACTCATTAGGTTAGAACCTTTCACTACAAGTTGGTAGAGGAATTACCCAAGGGCTTCAGGAAAGAGCAAATTGTACTGCATCCACATTCTTCTATGTTTGAGAATGTTTCGAACAAAACAAGTGAAAACATGGTTAGGGAAGTAGACAAGGGCATACGTGAATTGTAGGTGCCATACAGAGTACTTGAATGTTACTCTGAAAGCTGTCAGTAATAGCTTTTCCCATTTTGAGGCTTGACCCAGACTTACTTAACAGGGGCTCCTTCAGATTGGCCTGTGTGTCCTTGACATGTCCCATGACGTCTTGAGCATTTTCTTGCTTTCTGGTGTGACAAGATAGTTTAAGCTTGTCCTAGTCCTTCCCTGACTCTGCCTTGAAACGAGCAAGCTTTCAAGGACTCCTGGCGTTTAGGAGAGGAAGTTAGTCTGCAGGAGACAGGGCGAGCCTCCCTCCTCGTGTGCGCATTGCAGCTCTGTTAGTGGACAGCGCTGTCTTCCACTAGTCCATCCAGATCTAGTGCACTGTCTAGTCATCTACCCATTTCATTATATATTGATATCTGTATTTCAGATCTGCACGTACTTTGGTAGAGACTTGTTTCTGTCTGATTATATAGGAAAGGTCATGAATTTGCACCAATATCCCTAATTATAGTCTAACACTGCAGGGTTAGAGTTAGAATGCTAGTTTTTTTTCCATATTGTAAATCTCCTTCCCAGCAGTCAGTGAAAAGTATAGATCCTGATGTCTTTCACATATTTACGAGAGAGAGAGAGAGAGAGAGAGAGAGAGAGAGAATGAGAATGAATGAATGAATGAATGAATGAATGCAGGTGAACGCAGGGGAGTGAGTGCATGTACTCTAGGAGGCTAGACGTTTCGGATCCCCTAGGAGCTGGAGTTAAAGGCAACTGTCCTGTAATCCCAACACGCAGGGAGGCAGATCTTTGTGAGTTCAAGGCCAGCCTGGTTTATAAAGCATCCAGGACAGCCAGGGCTACACAGAGAAACCCTGCATCCAGGGCTAGGGATGGGGAGGCAACTGTGAGGCACTTGACGTAGGTGCTGGAAATTGATCTCAGGTCCTCTGCTAGAGCAGTAGGTGCTTTTAAGTGCTGAGCCAGCTCTTCAGCTCCATTCTCTTACTTTTGAGTCTGTGAGTATTTAAGTGATCTCTCTCTCATCAGTACTCCACTCCCGCCCTCATCCAGGTAAGCTGTTCCCTATGCTGGATCGTCACCATGCTCTCATGTTGTTCTGTCTGACCACCACACCAGGCTCCTCTCTTCATCCCAGGCTTTCCCTTCACTCAAGGGTGCTTTTTGTGCTCCGCAGGCTCTGACATAAGCCCTTTTGTGGATGTCCTCCGTATGTGCTCAGCTGCTAGCACCACTGCAATCTGCTGTGACTTCCTTTTCTTTACTTTGTTCTGCCATGCCTGCTGGCCTTAGATGTGAATTGTTTAGGAAGAGAGAATGACTGTTTACCTAGGACGGGCCTTTTTTTTTTTTTTTTTTTTTTTTTTTTTTTTTAATAGTAGGAACACAGTCTGAGAAAGGTTTCATTGAGTGATTTTGTGGTATGACCATCATGGAACGTATTGACAGAAGGTTAAGATGAGCAGGCTATCACCAGATGATATAGTCATATGAGACTGCTCTTGGAGATGTCTGTCATCAAGCAGTGCTTAGCTACATACATATGTTTATATGTGTGTAATTTTATTTAAATGGCTTTGTTTTTGTTTTTGAGATAGAGTTTCACAAAGCTGGTTTTGTGGTGAAGTCCATTTCTTTCCCTCTAAGCATTTGGAGTGCTCAGCTTCCCCTGTTCACTCAAAAAAATTAAAAGAAATCCTCTAAAAATTTAAAGCATGTAACAGTCTTTTTGATGTATATCCTCTGAGCTTTAACAAAGGCATTGTCATGGGACAACTAATATGCTCAAGTTCAGGGCGGTGTGTATCAGCCCACAATTCCCTTGAGCCGCCCTTTTGTACTATGCTGAGTTATTTAGATAAACGGAAAATTGTTAGCAATTAAGGAATGACTGCTTAGTTTGTGAGGTCTGTGAGTTTTTACATACTGGTTAATGTTTTTTTGTTTTTTAAATGTTTTTAAAACCCATTCTCCTTAACTTCCCCACCCCTGTGCCTTTCATAGTAAATGCATGGGACATAGCCGTCTTAGTTGTTATATACCCAAGGCTAGAGGCTGTTTATCTGTCTAATCTTAAAATAGTGCTTGAAAATTGCGTCAGGAACTTTTGTTTTGTTTTGTTTTTCAAGTCAGGGTTTCTCTGTGTAGCCTTGGCTGTCCTGGACTCACTTTGTAGACCAGGCTGGCCTTGAACTCACAGAATGCCGGGATTAAAGGAGTGCGCCACCACGCCTGGCTTAGGAACTTGTTAAGTCTTTTATTTATTCTGCTTTATTTCAAAAGTGATTTTTTTTCTTAGAAAAAAAAAAAGAAAAGAAAACCTAATTAATTTTAATGGGCAAATAAAGACTAGAAAGTGATTTCTTAAGTGATGGCTTATGATTTCCATTCATAGCAGTTGACAGTCTATAAATAAATGCTTAGACTGAGAAAAAGAAAAAGAGTAGGGAATAGGGTTAAATGCAAATAGTCTAATTTGTCAATCAATGTTTTCTTTCATTAAGTCTATATTTAACCTTATTTGTACTGTATCCAGAATAAATTACAGAGCCTAGTATTGATTAATTAAACATATAACTAGAATTTCATTTTCTCTGCAGCCCTACTAAAACTATAATACAGAAGTTAAAAAAAAATAGTTATAAATGCTCTGAAACAAGAAGAGCAGGAAAGGAGACTTGAAGCAGTTTTGTGAGGGTGAAAACATGTGTGACACAGACCTCAGAGGTCTGAGAATGTCAGAATCTAAGTTAGCAATGGTGAAAGCTGAGAACCTGTCCAGTTTAATTGGAAGAAATTAATAGAAGAGGAACAATTGTAGAAGTTGGGTTGTCAAGCCAGGTGTGGTGGTGTATGCCTGTAATCCCAGCACTTGGGAGGCAGAGGCAGGCTGACTGATGTGAGTTTGAGGCCAGCCTGGTCTACAAAGTGAGTCCAGGACAGCCAAGGCTACACAGAGAAACCCTGTCTCAGAAAACCAAGATGTTGGTTGTCTTCAGAATACTCTAGAAGTTGAGGTGTGGGCCTAGCTGAGACCTAGGGACCAACTAAAGCTGTTCAGATGTGGGAAGTCTAGAACTACTGCTCTTTTTCTCAAGACAGGCTGCTTATGCTCAGTAAATCAAGCTCTGTTGGCTTGAGTGATATCAGACCAGTGCAGGCATCAAATGCTGGGCATCTGGGGAAGAGTTTAAAGTTGCTTAGAAAACGAAACAAATTGAAAAAGAGCAATTAAGTATAGTGGGACTTTCAGACCTGCCAGCAGTCCAAATAATGACACAGAGGCTTTTTTTTTTTTTTTTTTTTTAATATTTTAAAGCTTAGACCATTAGCGGTACAGACACCCAACAACCTATCTAGCTTGACCTGACTAATCCTGGCACTGCATCCACCGTGTGGCCAGCTCTGTCTTTTTGCTCCTGTTCATGTTTGTCTGTGTCCTGCTTGCGAATCTCCCACCTTGCTTTCTTCTTCCAGCATCCTTCTCTCTTGAAGTCCCACCTTTCACTTCTTGCTCAGCTGTTGGCCGTTAGCTCTTTATTTCAACCAATAGGCAAGTGAGGAAGGACGAATATTTACAAAATATAAGACCAGAGGTGGGTGATAGAAATAACAATACCAAGATCTGACTAGTACTTAGCTCTCTGCCAGGCTACTAATCAACAATTGAATATACAGAGACACCTTCACACAGTATACCCCAAATTCTCCTCCTGTAGTCCAATAAACGGCGTTTTCTCTAACATTGATAAACTATATACAGTAAGAACAATTATGAGACCTATCAGGTAAGAGTTACATTCACAGTGTCAGTCAGTTTGTGTTTGGCAGCCTTGGAGAAAGTGCTTCACTATCTGTCCTATCCTGATGAGTCCAAAGTTCTTACCTAAATCACTTTCTTACCACCATTAAAGCCGTCATGTCCTCTACTCTTTACAACTTGCATTTACCGGCCCTAAAACACCTTCTTAGAGCCTAAAAAGATTTCTTAGATCCTAAACAACTTAAACTTTTATGTATTTAATCTTTCTGAATCTAATGACAAGGAAAACTATAAAACTATAACTACGGTCACTAGTCTTCAGTCCTGTCAGAGACCTGAGAAGGATACATTTTGCCTTGAGAGAATAGGAAGTGCAGAGCAAGCAGCTTTCAAAACTGAAGAAATGGCAGGGAGTTCCTGGCTACCTGGATAGTCACCAAAGGTTCTTCTGTGTTGGTGGGACACTTATCTTCTGTCATCAGGCCCAGATCTGAGTGACTTTCTGTGGAACAGGAAGTTTGAAGGACTGTCCTATCTTGTTTCAGCAGAGCTGGGCCGTTGACCTCCCAGTGTCCTACTTGTGTACAGTTTAGACATAAAGGGCAGTGGTTCGCGGGCACACATTTGAAGCAAGCTCCATGTGCAGGCGTCTCAGTGCCTGTCATCTTTTTTTTGGAGTAGAATGGGGTGCTGCCAGGAGCTAATATGTCTCTCTGTCATAAAAGCTTTTTATTATGAAAACACCTTAAATGACATATTTTATAGATCTCTGAATTGCTCATCTATCTACCTACCTATCTGTCTGTCTGTCTATCCACCTATCCATCCATTTATCCATCCTTCTATCTAATATCTGAATAGACAAACATTGCTTGTTTCTAGCTATTTACTATCTTCTTAATTTGGAAAACATATAGGAGGCTAAATAAAGCTTATTTCTGTAACTAAACTAGTACCTAAGAAGACTACAAGTAACATTTATAGGTGACTAAGTACTAACTTGCGTTTTTCATTATCCTAAGCAGTTTACAATAGTAGCTTTCATAGGACTAGAACTTTCCATGACATTTTAAATGAGTTGCATATGCACATAGACCTTAAACAAGAGTTGAATATATAGAGAGTATGTTGTAACAAATACAACCTTAAGTTTCTGTCAATATACAAAAATCCATATCAATTTCAAATATTTGAGGCTTGTTGCTTTCTAGTCTAAAGGGAGATACAGTAACCCACCCCTTCTTTGTCCTTTTGTCACTGTCTCCCCACTTTCTCTCTCTAATACTAGATAGGAGAGATGACGACAACCATCTGTGACTGACCGAATGACCAAAAACTACCCACTCCACCTCTTGGGAAATGAGGCTGTCATGTTCTTTAAATTCCTCCCTGTTGTCTGAGGGTGAAGGCATCTTTTGGGGACCCTAAGAAAATTGGGATATAGCCTAAGTCCTGGGAGAACTAGAGGTATCTTTTGCTGTTCACTTTCTTGAACAGGAAACGTTCAGGGCTCATCCTGACTGAAACAGTCTGTGAGGCTGGACCATCTGAGCTAGCTGTTTTGAAGTTGACCTATACAAACTTTTGAGGAAACAGTAACTGAGGCAATCTGTGAGGCTGGATCACCTGGACTAATTGTTTTGTCTTCATTGGTGTCTAGTCCTTTAGCTCTGAAAACATACAAACTTTTAAAGGTAGCATTGTAGGTACATTTCTATATTAATTCAAGTATGGAATGTACACTCTGAACAAATCATCTAATTATGATTTTCTGCTCTATGTTTGAGCAGGTGAAAGGCATCCATCAATTTTCATAAGTTCATTTGGACAGTATAACCAAACTGTAATCTAAATCTCCATCCATGCCATATGAAGGAATGGCATGAAATAATAAGTCACGAGGACCAAGTAGTCAGAAAGATTCATTGGCTATGCAGAGACATTCGTGTCTCAGCCAGTCTCAGAGCCAGTCCCAAGTAAGGGGGTCAGCAGTCATGCCACCTGTTTTGTTGTTCTCCTGGGTCTTTCCTTCATGTCTGTAGCCCAGAGTTTTCAGGAGACCTTTCATGGTCAAATCTAATCTTTATTAATTTTGAAGGAAACCATGGCATTTCACTTCCTGTTGAAACAAGAACTTACTTGCTTCCCCATTGTAACACATACCCTGATTTTCATTCTGAGGTTAATATATCCTTAAAGTATATAGGAAGATTTAATTCAGCAGCCTTTTATAAAATCCAGCGTTTTCCAGCACCTGTGCTACCTGTCTCATTGACATTCAAAAAAGGTTAAAGTCAATGAACCATTATTTAATCTATATCTGGGAGACATTATATCCCCCTGTTTGTTTTATGAGCATTTTCTTTTTTATATAATTTTATTTTATTTTTTAAATTTATTCAGATTACAACTAAATTGCTATCCCATCACTTGTATCCTCCTGTTCCTCCCTCCCTCCCTTCTGCTTTCACCCTGTTCCCCTTCCCTAGGTCTATGACCAAGGGGGACCTCCTCCCCCGTCTATATGGTCATAGGCTATCAAGTGTCATCTTCATAGCTTGCTTATTCTTTCTTTGAGTGCCATCAGGCCTCCCCAGCAAGAGGAGGTGGTCAAATATGGGGCACCAGAGCTCATGTCAAAGTCAGCCCCAGCTCTCCACATAACTGTGGAGAATATCCTATCTATTGGGTAGATCAGAGTAGGGATTTGATGTTTACTACTTATATTGTCCTTGGTTAGTGCAATAGTTTGAGCAGACCCCCTGGGCCCTGATCCACCTGCCACGATGTTCTTCTTGTAAGTTTCTAGGACTCTCTGGATCCTTCTATTTACATGATGCTTTTTATGAAAATTTGAAGATTCTAATACATTTCCTATTAATAATTTATCTATCTCCTCATTTCCTAATGCCATCGGTCCTGGCAAACTTGTATGAGGTTAAAGATGGGTTACATACAATAGATGATCACTGTTTCGAATTACCTATTATAGCGGTATAAATAATAAAGTTAATTCTGAATCATCTGGAATAAGTTCAGTTTTTATATGCAAACCAGCCTTTTCTGCATATTGAAAATCAGTAACTGTATTAAGATGTTCTGGAAAATCTAATAGAACTATGAGAATAGCATATAATTCTTATTTTTGAGCTGAAGCATATGGACTGTGAATTACTTTATTACTTACATTTTCTGGCTTATAACCTGCCATTTCTGATTTATTGGCATATGTATAAAAGGTAGGAGTTTTAGAAATTGGTGTTCCTATTACTATATGAGGAAGAATCAAATTAGTTCTTTTTATAAACTGAAGTCACTTGCTATTAGGTATTTGTTGTTAATTTCTCCCTCCCAAAAATCACTTCAAGCTCTTTGCCAAACCTCATTGATTATCCATAATGAGGTAATTTCAGCATTAGTGCAGGGCACTATAGTCTCTGTTGGGTTTGTTCCTGCTAATTGGTGGAGTCTTAGTTTTTCCTTTTTCAATTTAGAAACCTTTTCTTAAAAAAAAAAAAGTAAGAAAAGAAAAGAAACCTTTTCTATATAGGTTTTTAATTTTTTACTCTATTTGTGTTCTAAAAATATACATCCTAAGATGATATTTTTTTCTCTGTATAAGAATTCCTGTAGGAAAATGAGTGGAAGGCAAAATAACTAAAATACAATCAAGCATTAGATCCAAAGGCCAGCATGTGCAGCCTGTAGTTTCTTTTCTTCCAGAGCCAATTCTCTTTCAGCTTCAGCTGATAGTTTTCTTGAACTATTTAAGTTTGAACCACCATGTAAGGTTTGAAATAAATTACTTAGCTCTTGGGTAGTTAATTCAACTGTGGGCCTCAACCTATTAATGTCTCCCAGTAATTTTTGAAACTCACCAAGAGTTTGTAATTGGTTTCTTCTGATTGTTACCTTTTGTGGATGAATTTTTTAAACTTATTTTTATTTATTTATTTATTTATTTATTTATTTATTTATTTATTTCTGTTTTTGTTGAGACAGGGTTTCTCTGTGTAGCCTTGGCTGTCTTGGACTCACTCTGTAGTCCAGGCTGGCCTCGAACTCACAGCGATCCACCTGCCTCTGCCTCTCGAATGCTGGGATTAAAGGCGTATGCCACCACCCCTGGCTCCTTAAACCTATTTTATATCCTAGATAATTAATAGAATTTGTATTTTTTCAGGAACAATTTGTAATTCCCAACAAGGTAAAATAACTCTTTACTTCATCAAAAGTTTTTTCTAAAGTATCTTTATCAGCCAGCAACATATCATTCATATAATGATAAATTACAGATTTAGGAAACTGTTTCCACATTATTTCTAATAGCTGTTGAACAAAATATTGATTCAAGATAGGGCTGTTGAACATTCCTTGTGTCAAGACCCTCCATTGGTACTTCTTACTTGGTTTTTCACTGTTAAATGTGGGCACAGTGAAAATAAATCTTTCTCTATCTTGTTTCTCATGGAGTATTGAGAAAAAGCAATCTTTTAAATCAATCACTATAATAGGCCATGCCTTAAGTAATAAAGAAGTTAAGGGGATTTCAAGTTATAAGGAACCCATAGGCTGAATGATTTTCTTGATTGCTCTTAGCAACCTCCATTTTTCAGATTTCTTTTTTAATGACAAATACAGGAGAATTCCAAGGTCTGGTGGACTCTTGTATATGTTGCGCCTCTAGCTGCTCTGGGACTAGGTATGCTAGGCTTGGAACTTTTTTTATTTAAGGGCCATAGTCCAGGTGTTCTTGTGCCTCTAACTTTTCTATGTTTAAGGGTCACTAATCTACCCAAACAGGCTTGTCAGTTAAACATTTTAATGGCAGGGCATTTGGTATTCTTTAAGCAGTGGCCCTCATAAATTTGGGGCACCAACATCTGTTGTGTCCTGCTTATGGACAGCTTAGACAGTCCGTAACTGTCTTTGATAACATCTTTCAAGACCTTTATCAGGAACATCTATTTTACGGCTTGTCCTTCAGTTTGGAGGACTGGTAATCTGGGCTTTCTACTGTTGGAATAGATCTCTTCCCCATAGATTCATGGCTATCTCTGCCTGAGACAATGTCCCAATCCCTAGGAGCTGTGTAGATATCTTTACAAGTAGCCAAGTTGGCTGTCATGAATCTTGTGAAATTATTGCCACATCTTCTCTGGTATACCTTTAGGCCTTCAATCTCAATTCCATGCAGTTGTTATTTCAACTTTGGTCTCTTATGTATAGCAGTTTCCCAAAATATGTTTTCTGTTATCTTCAGAATCTCTTGTTCTAGCTGTTGGAGCTGCTCTATCCCTGTTAAATGATGTGGTTAAGTTTTGAGCGGCACCGTTTGTCCTATGAGGCTTTAATTATTTTTTATTTTTTATTTATTTTTATTTTTTATTTTTAGTTGCTCTCTAGGACAGTTTCTTCTTGGGCTGACAGGAAACGAAAGGCTCATGTTTTTGTTGGGGCTTGAGCAAAGCCCCTTAGACAGCTTTCTAACAATAAGGAATTGCCTTGAATAGCTCTGGATGATCTATAGTCCTAAACCCTGTGTCTGCCCCTTCCATATCTTTTACGAATACTGGGAAGCTTCCTCCCTGGATTATCATTAGAGAAAATATTATCCTTAGAAACTGTATACAGTCTTTTAGGAAATGAATTGTTCTTCCACAGCTAGAGCATTGGACATTCTGAGCTCTCATACTTTTTGCAATTGTCTGTCCAATAACAACTGAATTGTAAGCAGTAGATCCAATATCTGTAGTTTTTTCATTAATTAATTAATTTGATCCATAGTAGTTTTAATCCATTCATAAGTAGTTTAGATCTGGCCCTTAACGGTCTATTACCATTTTTGCATTCAGCATTAGCATTCTCAAAAGCTAATGATTCAATTAAAATTTCTTTAGTATCTGGATTTGCTAATGCTTTATTTAAAGCTGAAGTTAATCTTTGTAAAAAAAAAAATCAGTGAAAGATTCCTCTGAACCGGAGGATACTTTGTAAATAATTCAGATAGTTTTCCCTGTTGTTCAGCCTTGTCCCAAATACCTAAAGGTACTATACTATGCACTAAAGTGGCATTATTAAAAATAATCTGTACTTCTTTCTTTCTTTCTTTCTTTCTTTCTTTCTTTCTTTCTTTCTTTCTTTCATTTTTGGTTTTCGAGACAGGGTCTCTCTGTGTTAGCCTTAACTGTCCTGGACTCGCTTTGTAGACCAGGCTGGCCTCGAACTCACAGCCATCTGTCTGCCTCTGCCTCCAGAGTGCTGGGATTAAAAGAGTACGCCACCACGCCAGGCTATAGTCTGTATTCTTCATTCGGAATTTTGACCTTTTCCTAGCAGCAGGTCCTTAGCAATATTACTGCCTGTAGTCCTATTGTGTCGTTCCAATTCTAAAGCCTCATCTTTCCACCACGTCAGCTATTGTAATTGAGGGCCAGGTTCTAAGATGGTTGACATCAAATTTCTCCAATCTTTTGGAATTACACAATTTTATGTGGCCCAGTTTTACATAAGGTGATGCATGCCATAAGCCATCATTGCTTCTTTAAATCTTTTTAGATCTAGATCTCTATGGCTGCCACCCGAATTCTTTATGATCTCCAAAAATGTACCCCAACAATTAAGAAAAAAATTGTGAAGGAAAGAAAAATAACTAATCTACACGGTCACAGTAATGCCAGTATAATTCTGACCAAAATTATACTGTAATTATATTGGCAGGGTGATATAGGGAGGGAGGTTTGTTAGACTCTGATAATTGCCTTAAATCCCAAGTGATAACTTTGTATAAAAGTGAAAAACTAAAACATAGTTTTAGCTTTTATAGATTTAAAAGTACAGTTCCTTTAATCCTTCCTCATTGATCTTATTTAAAAAATTTTCTCATTTTGACTTATTTCTGGGTTTTGCAACTAAGGTGTCAAAACTGGACAGTGTAAGTAGATTTGCATTATAAAGCAGATCAATGGTTTTCCTTTTTTAGTGGTTGCTCTGTTCTCGTAGATGGCAATGTAAGTATCTTGTATCTAATTTAGGAGAGTAGTTTATTCTGGGAAAAGCTATGTAGGTTAAATCCTTATATATGTTTTTAAACATTTACAAAGCTACTTCTAAAGTTACACAAGACACATATGTAATGTTCAGCTGTTTATGGAATTGAACACCCAGCAAATGAACACCAACAGAGCAGTAAAGACAAAATGAACCACATAAATGATGTAAATTGTGTTTTGAGTTATAAGTAATGGAAAATCCTGTTGCAAGATCCTGGTGACCTGCCAGCCATCAAAGTAAAGACACCGTGACCTTTTAATATTTTAAAGCTTAGGCCTTAGCTCTGCAGATTCTCAACATGACTTCCTCTCATGTCTCCTGGTGAAAAGAACCTCCTCTTTCTTCTTCCCAGAGTTCCTTTCTCTGCCCTTAAGTCCTTCCTGCCTTTCACGTCCTGTCCTAGTTATTGGCTGTCAGCTCTTTTTAACAACCAATCAGCAGTGAGATACATGTGATACAACTTTTAAACAATCTAGCAATAGAGGACAGTGTGACCTTTTCTTTAGGATTTACAAAACAGGAGGCTGGTAATGGGTCATTGTAATGACAGGTCCAGAATCTGTTAGCATTTAGCTTACTGTGGGCTCAACAATTAACAATCAAATATAGACAGACGCACACCTTAATAAAATGTAAATGAAGGCCACCTCTACAAAATCCAATGCAAATTGGTTCCAAAAGTAAGAAGAATTTTATTCTTACTGATCTATCAAGACTATCAAGAGCGAAGATGGCTTGAGCCTTTTGGTTTAGTGCTCAGCAGATATCCAGGTTCTGTGAATCTAGGGCAGTGTCTTTACCACCTCCCAAAGGCTATAGCACGGACCTGGTGCAGCATGCGCCCAAGTTAGTGGGGAAGGAGGGAGGGAGTGAGGGAGAGAAAGAGAGAGAGAGAGAGAGAGAGAGGGAGAGAGAGAGGGGGGGGGGAGGGAGGGATGGGGGTGCAAACCCAGAGAAAAGCTTCTACTCTGGTCTCAAATAGCCAGAATTACATTTCTTCTTTTTTTTTTTTTCTTTCTTTCTTTTTTTTTTTTTTTTGGTTTTTTTGAGACATGGTTTCTGTATGTAGCCTTGGCTGTCCTGGAGTCACTTTGTAGACCACGCTGGCCTTGAACTCACAGCGATCCACCTGCCTTTAGATTTCTATTTGCAGAGGAGGCAGTCATTGTGCTGGTGGTGATGCCATTGTCAGGGTACTTGGGCTGTGTGAAGGAAGATGGTTTTTTAAAAACAAATTTAGAATCTGGGGAGCTGGGGAGATGGTTCATTCATCAAAAAGCTTGCTGTGCAGATAATAGGACTTGCCTTTGGATACCTGGCACCACTTAGAAGCCAGGCCTGTGTGCGCTGCACACTCTAGCACTCAGGAATAAGGGGCTGAGGTGGGGTGGGCACAGGTTGTGCTGGTTAGGTTTTTTGTCAGCTTAACACAGACTGGGTTATTTAAGGGAAGAGGGAACCTCAATTGAAAAATGCCTCCATCAGATTGTGCTGTGGGAAAGTTGTGGGGTCTGCTGCTGTGTCTGCCCCTTCCCTCCTTTCTCTTCTTCTTCATTTTTTGAGACGTGGTCTCTCTGTGTAGCCTTGGCTGCCCTGGACTCACTTTGTAGACCAGGCTGGCCTCGAACTTACATAGATCCGCCTGCCTCTGCCTCCCTAAGAGCTGGGATTACAGGTGTACTTGAATTTTCTTGATTAATGACCAGTATGGGAAGGCCCAGCCCACTGTGGGCAGTGCTGCCTCTAGGCAGGCGGTAAGACTTGAGAGCCAGGAAAGCTAGCCAGCAAGCAGCACCCCTCCATGGCTTCTGCCTCAGTTCCTGCCTCAGCTTCCTTCAATAGTGGACCACGATCGGGACTATAAGCTCTAAGGTGAAATAAATCCTTTTTTCCTTACGCTGATTTTGGTCAGTGTCTTACAGCAACAGAAAGTAGCTAGAACACACAGTTGGACCGCTAGTTTGCTGGCTGGTTACGCTAGCCAGATTGGTGAGCTCTAGTTTCAATTAGAAGCCCTGTATCAAAAAAAGTATGGAGGGGTTGGAGGAAGGAAAGAGAAAGGAGAAAAAGTGTAATTGTATTACAATCTTAAAAATAAAAGAAAAAGATGCAAAAAAAATAAGGTGGGGAGTGACTGAGGAATACAACCTAATGTAGACCTCTGGCCTCTCCATGCATGCCGCAGACTTGCATAAGTACATATGTACATACATACACATGTATGTAGCACTTTACAAATTAGGATTTAATTAGAAAGAGAATCTGGGTTCTGGTTAGATTATAAGCAGTCTTCACTGCAGTTGACTTTTTGGTTTACCATTTATTGAAGCATTTTCATTAGAAATTATTAGTGCTACGGTAAAGTTTAAAATAACTTTTTGTTTTTTCCTGATCACCTATAGGAAATGCCTTCTCTAATAATATACTTGTGATTTAGAGATTCTGGGCCAGTGTTGCTGTGTGGAAGAGAGAATGGAATGAATTAAAAATTAAAAATATCTGTGATTAAATTTTAATTTAAAAGTTGTATATGGTCATCGAAATGTCACTTTCACAGCTTTGCCGGGTTTTTTGTTTTTGTTTTTGTTTTTTTTTTGACTTACCTTTCTTCTGATTGCCTATAAAACTTGTTTAGACTGCTGCTTTGGCCAGAGCATAAACCTTGGATTGTTACTTGCATGTGCTTGCGCACGTGCGCGCGCGCGCGCGTGTGTGTGTGTGTGTGTGTGTGTGTGTGTATGTGTGTATGTGTGAAGTTCATAGGGTTGGAGTCATTTGGGAGAAGGGAACCCCACTTGAGAAAAAGCTTCCATCACATTGGTTTGTAGGCAAGCCTGTGCAGCATTTCTTGATTAACGATTGGTGTGGGAAGGCCCTAGGCAGGTGGTCCTGGGTTGTATAGAAAAGCAAGCTGAGTGAGCCACAGAGAGCAGGCCACACACGGCTTCCTGGGCCCTGCCTTGAGTTCCTATCCTGACTCAGAAGTCATTTTCCTGAGTGTTCTAGTTGCCAGGTAGTCTCCCCCTTTCCCCCCTAGTTTAATTTTACATATATGGTTGTTTTGCCTGCATGTATGTCTGTGCACCACATGTGCGCATTTTCTGTGGAGCCAGAAGAAGCTGTTGGCTCCTCTGGAATTGGAGTTACGGAGGTGAGTGCTAGGAACTGAGATGCTCCAGCCATTTACAGCCTTTAAAAAAGAAGCACACACTGCCCAGGATTTTGTTTTTAAGAGTTCTTAGGGTTGGAAGAGTCTGGGCACTGCACACTACTCCTCTGCTTTGCTGCAGGCGTTGTCTCCACTCAGTTGTCTCAGTGGAAGCACTTGCAAAACCTACGTCTGCACAGTGTGTATGTGTGTGTGTTCACTCACACGTGTGGAATCTTTTTTAAAAATGTACTTTAAAAAATTATTTATTATTGTGTATACAGTGCTCTGCCTGCATATACACCCGCAGGCCAGAAGAGGGCATCAAATCACATTATAGATGGTTGTGAGCCCATGGCTCAGAGGTTAAGAGTGGGGACTGCTCTTTCAGAGGTCCTGAGTTCAAATCCCAGCAATCACATGGTGGCTCACAGCCATCTATGAGCCATCTATAATGAGATCTGATGCCCTCTTCTGGCCTGCAGATGTACATTTAGGCAGAGCACTGTATACATAATAATAGATGAATCTTAAAAAAAAAATAAACTATCATAGCATTTGAAAGGTTTGCGAGAACATGAGACTGACTTTCATAGTTTGGTTTGGTCTACATTTTCATATACACTCAGTGTTCTCAGCCTCATCCAGGCCATGGTATTGGCAGAGATGGAGGACAGGGAGTTGAGAGGAGGCGATGAGAAGAGGAGCAGGAATCTGGCTGGGTATCTAGGCTGTGGGGCAGGCACCAGACAGCGCGATGGGGCCTGGGCCTTTAATGATAACACATGCACAGCCCTAGATAAGGGGCACCAAGAAAATTGTTCTCGTCCATGTGAAATAACAAGCCTCACCTAGTGCCGATGTTCCTACTAGGAAACAGAACCCTCGGAATGGAGTCCATTTTTAAGGTGTTACCATTCATTTGTATTTGAGTCAGTTAAAAATTCAATTAAAATATAGACGGTCAGTTTCATCTTAAAAAGTCTACTAATGGTCAGGAGATAATTAGTGTAGTATCTTCACAGTGAAGTATTTCTACCTATGGAATGTGACAGCTTCTCAGGGCATATGTGGGTACACAGTTTCAATTTATAATCTTCCACTTCCTTAAGTACTCTTAAAAATCTCATCTGCTTGAGAATTCTCTGAAGTCAGCTGATTTTCCTTTTTCTTCCTTTTGACAATTGCCTGTCTCCCACTTTGTAAAGTAAAGTATGCTTTTCACCCATCTTGAGTCTGGGCTATAAGTGGTATCTTGCCTTGGAGCAAAATCTCTGGGTCAGTGCAGTTCAGGAATGAGCCACCGGTCTCAGCAGAGAGGAGGACACACCTGAGGCTCTGAGCCGCTCTGGGAGCCCTTGGGCAGCTACTTCTGAGACCCACATTTCTTCTGGAAGATGTGGGGTGTGAAGCAGAAGGGGCTGTTTGAAAATACTGACTCTCTAGGCAAGGTAAAACAAAAAGGAAGTGTTGTCAAGCTCTACATTATTTTACTAGTTTACAAATCCTAGCATCCATCTCCCTGGAAACTGCTACTACTTGAGATCCTGGTGATATATATGGTAATATATATATATTTTTATGTTGTATACACACACACACACACACACACACACACACACTTCTTTGAATAAAGAATTATAGACATGTTTCAATAGGATCATCTCACTTTCGCCACTGGTTTTCGAAAACCAAAGAAGCAAAATAAGATACATTTCTCCAAGTAATGTTGGTATCGTTTCTTAAAAATATTGAGAAGTCAGGTTTAGTGGTACACACCTTTAGTCCAGAACTTGGAAGGTAGAGGCATGCTGATTTCCGTGAGTTCAAGGCCAGCCTGGTCTGCACGGTGAGTTCTAGGACAGCCAAGGCTACATACATAGTGAGACCCTGTCTGAAAAAAACAAAAAAATAAAAACAAATACTGGAAAGTTTGAAAGAATTCAGTGCTAACCTTGTGTCATCCTTGACTTCTTTTTGGGAATCTAATTTGTAAATTAGATTCAGTATCTTTATTTGATATAAGGTTAATCTAGTGTTCTTTTACTTCTTGGTTATTTGACAAGTTGGAGTTTTCTAAGAAGTTGCACTTTTATTATTTAACTTGTTTGCAAATTATTTCTTCCAACACTATTTTTCTTGATTTATTTTGGAGTTTCACATCATGTGCTCTGGTTATACTCCGTTTCTAATCCTCTCATGTTGCTCCCTTGTAACCTCCCACTGCAAAAGAGAAAGAAGAAGGAAGGAAGACAAAAGAAAAAAGAAAACAAACAAAAAACCCAGTTCATTTTGTATTGTTTATATACTCACTGGAGCATGGCCAAACTCCCAGTGGACCAACTTCTAAGGAAAACTGAGTCTCTACCTGCATCCCCACCAGAAGCCGTAAGCTGTGAGGCAGAGGCAGGCAGATCTCTGTGAGCTTGAGATCAGCCCCGTTGTCATGACAGCCAAGGCTACACAGAGAAACCCTGTCTCAAACACACACACACACACACACACACACACACACCCCAAAAAGCCCCCCCAAAAAACTCAAACCCAAAACAACCCAAAATCCTGTCTTCCAAATCCAGCTTGTTGCTCAAAGTTTTGTTTGCTGTATCTGTCAGTTACTGAAAGATGTATAGTAAAATTATACCCTAATGGAAGATTTGCCAGTTTTTAAAATATAACTCTTAGAAGTTTTTGTTCATCATACATTTTGAGGCAAGATTAGTTAGATTCCTGAAATGTAAAATTATTATTTTTCCTGGCGAGTTGCACTTTTTATTTAATGGTTGTCATGTGTAGTAGGGCTTTTACCTTAAAATTACCTTTTCATCTTTATTTAAATTTAAGCAATATAACTTTATTTGGTTATTATTCATGTGGTTATCTTTTTAATTTTAGACAGGGTTTCACTGTGTAGCCTTGGCTGTCCTGGACTCGCTTTGTAGACCAGGCTGGCCTCGAACTCACAGCCATCCACCTGTCTCTGCCTCCCAAGTACTGGGATTACAGGTGTGCACCACCATGCCTGGCTTTACATGGTTTTTCTTTATTTGAACCTTTTCATTTTCATTTTTCTGTATTATTGAGTATGACTGGCATTTGGAAACAGGATATAATTTTTTTTGTTCTTCAGTATGAAAAATTTAAATTTTAGCTGGTGCATGGAAGCTATTTACATTTATTGGAAGTACAAATTTATCAGGGAGTCAGAGGGACAGACAGAGGCACAGGCAGAGAGAGTACAAGAGAGGGGAGGAGAGAGAGAGAGAGAGAGAGAGAGAGAGAGAGAGAGAGAGAGAGAGAGAGAGAGAGAGATGGATGGATGGATGGAGGGAGGGATGGATGGATGGATAGATATGAGGTGGCAGGTTGGTCCTTTTACGGCCTGGCACACACCTGGCGGCAGGTGATGATGTCAGAGGTTGTTCAGCAACTTAGAGGCAGGCTGTGTTTACTTTTGTACATATTGTCACTATCTTGGATTAATTCATCATATTTTCCAAATCCAGTGTTCCTTTCTACTTGTTTGGCATTTTCTTCTTCTAGGTGTCACGGTCAATGGAAGCTTGCACAAGCATGGTGTGTGTGTGTGTGTGTGTGTGTGTGTGTGTGTTCAGTTGCTGTCTCTTATGCTTCTCCAGAGACTCCTGGCTTGTAACTCCTACGCCATTTCTACTACGTGGGGAAACTAGAATGTGATCAGGATAGCACGGGCAGAGTGCCTAGTGTGGGATCTCAGTCTTCTCAAGGACAGAGTGAAAGAGTTACATAGCACGACCACCATGGGATTTCTCCCTTGCTCCTTACCCCACTCCACATCCACCTTCCCACCTCATGGTGTTGACTTGATCAGTTGTTTTAGGAGGTACATACAACAAACTGCTGTAGAGCCAAGTATACCTAGCTTAGTAGTCTTTCTGTAAGCTTTGAAAAAAAGTGGATTCCACCCACCTCCTCCTGTTTCCATCTCCCTCCCTTTCTCCCTTTTTCCTTTCTTCCTCCTCTTCCTATTAGATACCAGCATTCCTGCCCCTTTAACTGTGTCTTAGTGGCTAACTATTCTAAAAACTTGGGATTTATGTGTTTTCAGCAACAGAAGTAGGATTCTCTTCTCACAGAGTCCCTGTTAACTTTTCCCCTTGTATAAATTACCTCTGGATATTTGTTCAGTGGGCATCCTCCTAAGTCTCTGTCACTGTTACTACCATTAGGTTGTCTTGTTTAAGAATTACTTGTCGGGGCTGGAGAGATGGCTCAGAGGTTAAGAGCACTGTCTGCTCTTCCAGAGATCCTGAGTTCGATTCCCAATAACCACATGGTGGCTCACAACCATCTACAGTGTGATCTGATGCCCCTTTCTGGCCTGCAGATGTACACCCAGGCATAGCACTGAATAATAATAATAATAATAATAATAATAATAATAATAATAATAATAATAATAATAATAACAACAACAACAACAACAACATCAACAACAACTTGTGTTGCATTTTAAGCATTGTCTCATAGTTGAGTGTTGCTTATATTATGGTCCTTTAGAAGTAGAGTTGATTTGGGGTTTTGCTCATGCTTTTGAACTTAAAAATCTATATAGGAGATAAGTGAATATAAAATAATGAGTTCGTTAAGTAAGAACTGAGTCTGAAAATTAAGAGTTCTATTCTAAGTAAGGAGAAATTACAAAAAATGTCCAAGCATATATAGTTTCTGTTTGGGAAACATGGAGACAAATTTTTGACTAATGGTAAAGTTGCCGGAGCTCCCTCAGGTTATCTGTCACAGGAGAGATAAACTTACATTTTGAGTTTGTCTTTAGGATTTGTAACTGGATGTGCTTGGCTGTAAGTACAAAAGAGGCCAGTTGACAGTAGCTTCAAACACAGGACATTCACTACTAAGCAAGAAGCCCCAAGGCAGTCCCAGGTCAGTTCACTGGCTGAGCAGTGCCAGTGTTGGATTAGAAGGTCTCTGAAATCTCGTTTGTCCTGTTACTTGGCACAAGACAGCCAGCTCATGAAAGAGTATATCATTATCGTAGCGTCTGAAGTAGAAAGAAAGGGGCTTTGGTAAAGGCCTTAGTCCTTGCTTTGTCTCCTTAGGGAAGAGACTCCCTCCAGGCGCCCTCAAGCCCTTTTATGCCATTGGTTCAAAAGATAGAAAACAAGTTTTGTGCTTAGGCCACATTGACAAGAGGAAGGTGGTTGCTGTGGCTGGCACACGACCCACAGAGTATCAGGCTTTAAGGTAGCAGTCAAACCAGTGCTCAGCAAGATCCCCTAAATTCACGAGAATAGCTTTTCTCTTTCCCACTATTTATTTTTGGTGGTGCGGAAAGTGGGACCCAGAGCCCTACACATTCTGAGTGAGCGCTCTGTCATTGAGTTCTGGCCTCTGCTTATGCTTTTTTTTTTTGTCCCCAGGGTGCTTGTAAGTCTTAGAACTCAAAGGATCTTTCATTGGATTATCAGATTTGTTTTATTTTTGATACAGGGTGTTGTTCTGTATCCCACGTTGGCCTTGAACTCATGATTTTCCTACCTCACTCTTCTGAATGACAGAATTACCAAGGTGTATGACCATGCCTACAGAACCACTTTTGTTCATCTCTTATGGCACCTTGGCTCCATCCTGGGTGTTGAGGATCAGAATTTAAATTATTCCATTATCTGAAGAAAGACTCTTAGTCTTTACTGGAGGATACTGGGTCCCGTTCTTCCCCTCTTAGGTCACCAGCATTACCTCATTTCTCTGTGGATCTAGATTTTAGAGCTTGTGCCAGGACCAATATGCTTTAAATTAAAATGAATTTAAAAAGTTGGTCTTAATGTGTATACATGTTTTGCCTGTGTGTATGTATGTGTACCAATGTGTGCCTGGTGCCTTCAGAGGCCAGAAGAAGATGTCAAGTCCCCTGGACTGGAACTACAAACAGTTATGAGCCATCATGTGGGTGCTGAGATCGAACTCTGGTCCCGTGGAAGAGCAACCAGTGCTCTTAAACAATGAATTGTTTTTCCAGGATCCTTAAATTAAAAAAAAAAATCTATTTTAAGTGTATATGTGTATTTCTTACATATATGTCTGTATCCCATGTGCATGCCTAGAGCCAGTAGAGGCCAGAAGAGGGCATTACCCAGGAACTGGAGTTACAGATGGTTGTGAGCTGCCATATGGGTGCTAGGAATCAAACCTGCATCCTCTGGAAGAGCAGCCAGTGCCCTTAACTGCTGAGCCATTTGCTCTGTCCTTTTGTAGCATCTACTGCTATCATGGGATCTACTCCATTCTTTAAAGTTTTGATTAGATTTATTTATTTCTGATTCTTGATTGTATTGGTCAGAGTTAAAGAGAAAGAGAACTACCTTGTATTATTAGATTGGCTCACAAGGTATGTAGGAGTGTGTGTGTGTTTGTGTCTGTGTGTCTGTGTGTCTGTGTATCTGTATGTCTCTCCTGTTGTTGTTTGTTTGTTTGTTTGTGTGTGTGTGTGTGTCTGGATTTCTGTCTGTCTTGTCTTATCTGTGTCATTGTCTGGATTTGTTCAATTGGCTCAAATAATTACATACTATAGAGGCTGAAAAATTCTGTAATGGCTGCCTGCTGGCTGGCTGACTAGGGAACCCAGTCACGGTACTGTCTCTAAACTTCAAAGCAACAGAATCAAGGATGCTGACAGTGCAGTCCTGAGTCAAGGCTAAAGGCCCAAGAGCCCTTTGGGTCAGGATGGGAGGTGATGTTTTAAATTTCAGACAGAAAGATCAAGGGACCTGGAATATGATGTACTATAATGACGGTGGTGACAGTAACAGAAAAAAGTCTATTCTGGAAGTTAGAGCTAGAGAAAGAGAGTGAGAATGAGTGTGCGGGTGCATATGACACACACACACACACACACACACACACACACACACACACGTCCAGGGCTAGTTGTGTTTACTCAGTTTGCTGACTCACGTGCGAGTCTTTCAGGAAACACTCTCACAGATGCGCCAGCTTTACTAATTCAGTCAGGTCGATGCCTTAAACTAGCCTCCATGTTGAGATTCCCACATTGGGAAACTCTTTCATGAGTTTCATTGTGTATTCACATTTTCATGGCTGTCCATTTAGCATTTCTCGTGTATAGGATGTGTTTGTGAATGTACAGTGCACATGTGGCAGCCAGGGGACAACCTCAGAGGTTGGTCTTTGGCCACCATCTTGTTTGAGACAAGGTGTCTTTCTCTCAACTGCTGCATACTCCAGGCTAGCTTGCTGGTGAACTGGAGGTTGCCCTGTCTCTTGTTCCCCATCTTGCTGTAGGAACATTGGGGTGACAGATATGTGCTACCATGCATAGATTTCTCTGGGTTTTGGGGTTCTTACGTTTGTATGGCTTGTGCTTTTCCCACTGAGTCATCACCCCAGCCCCTTATTCAGCTTTTCCCATGTTGCATTGCTGTGTGTGCTGGTCTTTGTTACCTCTGCTCATCCTATTAACAAAACCATACACACATAAGGATTGTTTGCAAGCTTTATGCAGCAATTCAATCATTACCAAACAATTTTTTTAGTATCTACTCTGAAGGGTGAATAAAACAGTTTTAAGTACCATCATTGCCAAATACCTCAGAAACTTGGAACTTCATTCTTTATACAAATGATTGTGAGCCACCATTTGGATGCCGTGAGTCAAACGCAGGTCCTCTGGAAAAGGCGGCCAGTTGTAATATGGTTGGGACACATTTCAGAATCACTTACTCCCTTAGCACGGATTATTCTTTTGGTGCTTTTGTATTATCTTTAATTTTTAGCATTCCACTGAAGTTACCATCAGCAACCATAAGATAAAACAAGTAAAACATATTCTAGAAAGGATGAGAGAGAGAGAGAGAAACAAACAAACAAACAAAAACCGAGGGGCTGAAGACCTGGCTTGGTGAAGAGTGTCGGCTGCTTTTCCTGAGGACCCATGTTCCATTCTGAGCTGCTGCTGCTCCAGCTGGGGGCAGTCAGCACCTTCATCTGGCACTGCACACACACAGTATACAGGCTCCACTGCTGTGCCTGGCTCCACTGTGACTTCTTAAATGTGTATTTCAGAAGCGTCATATTCATGACATAGTACAGCCATTATTGATACTTTATTTCTAAAACGGCATCATTATACCAAAGAGAAATCGTATAATCATTCAGTGGTATTCCCTGTTTCTCCTGTTCTTCACTCCTGGTGGTAAACTCTATTTTCAACCTCTATAAATTTACCCATTTTAAGTATTTTATAGAAGGTAGATCATGTAATATCTCATACCTGGCTGTTTTACACAAAGCAAGTCCAGGGCAGCCAAGACTACACAGAGAAACCCTGTCTCGAAACCATTCCCTTCCCCTCCCCAAAAATCTCTTTTCAATTGAAAAGAAAATATTTCATTCAGTATATTCTGATCATCCTTTTCCTCTTAGAGCCTCCCCATTCATACCCACCCAATTCTATGCCCTTTGACTTTAGGTCTTTGATTTATTTCAAGTTAGTTTTGTGTGTGACGCATAGAAAGGACCCAAGTTCATCTTCTCTCTGTGTCTCTCTGTTCCTCCTTCCCTCCCTCTTTCCCTCCCATTATAATTTTGTGAGGATTGTCCTCATTCATTCAATTGCTTGGGTATCGTTGTCATTTTAGCAGACAACTATTCCAATAGAATAGCAGATTCTATTCCAATCCAGAATAGAAAAGGTCTTTCCATCCATTTAGGCTGCATTTAAATTTTTTTTTTAAAGCAGCATTTTATACTTTCAATATACAAGTGTTCCACCTCATTTGTTAAATTTACTCCTATTTACTTTATCGGTTTTTGTTGATGTTTGTTTGTTTTAAAATAAGGTCTCACTATGTAAACCTGGCTTACTTGAAACTCTTATATAGTCAAGGCTGGCCTCAAACTCAGGGTGATCCATCTGCTTTTGCCTACCAAATGCTGAGATTAAAGGCTTGCATCACCATACCTAGGTGTTTTGTTTTTTTAAAATTTCATTGCAAATGTAATTAAAATATTTTCCAATTATTCATTGCAAACATATAGAAAATTTCAATTTCTCTTTTTATTTTTGAGACAAAGTTTCATGAAGTTGTCCAGGCTAGCTTGGACTCTGTAGCCCCGGCTGGCCTTAGGTCTGTGATCCTCAGCCCCCACCCCCGTGTAGCTGGGATTGCAGGCTTGACGCACTAATCAGCCTCTACAAACTGACTTTTAAAGTAGTTTTAATGAGATATTATTTACATCTGACAGAATTCACTGATTTAAAGTATACAATTTAGTGTGTTTAGTTTATTTGTGGTTGTGTCATTACTACCACCGCTCAATTTTAGGCCGTTTTTACCACATCCTAAGAAAACCCTATATCCATTAGCTGTCATATAGACAACATTACCCCTAAGCAGCATCTAGCCTGCTTTCCGTGGCTGGGTTTGCTTGTTTTATTTAAATGGGCTCCTGTGAAGTATGAAGTGCAGCCGCTTTTGTGTACTGATTCTATATCCTGTACCTTTGCTGTGTTCCTTTGTTTACTTTGCATTTGCCACATACACCTTAGTGGTTGTTGTGTATAATATCATGTCACCTCCAAATATTTTTCTCCTGTTCTGTTTAGATAGCTTTCATTTTTATTTATTTTTTCTGATCTACTTGCTCAGGCTTTAACTTCTAGTCTTAGCTCAGTAGAAGTGGCCAGAGCCAGGCGTCCTTGCCATGTCCTGATCCTGGGGAGACTTCCCCATTGGCTGTGGTATTCTGTAAGTGTGTGAGCAGTGAGTCTGCATTTTGGCATTATTTGGTATTTCAGATTCTTAACTTTTCACATATTATTTGATGTCTTAATACTTTCTTCTTATAAACGTTGAGTCTTGTTTTAAAACTTTATATTTTGGAAATTAGCATGTTATGTATTATTTTCTTTTTAAATGTTTTCACTCTTATTTATTTATTATTATAATTTATTCAGATTACATCATGTTTGTTATCCCCTCACTTGTATCTTCCCTCCTCCTTCCACCCTGTTCCCCTCCCGGACCTCTGACAGGAGGGGACCTCTTCCCCCACCATATGACCACAGCCTATCAGGTCTCATCCAGATAGCATGTTTCCCCTTCCTCTGAGTGCTGCTGGGCCTCTCCACCAAGGGGAAGTGATTAAATTGTGGCACCAGAGTTCATGTCAGAGGCAGTCCCCACTCTCCCAACAACTGTGGAGATGAGCTGTCGGTTGGCTAGATCTGGACAGGGGGTCTAGGTTTATTGTAGGCATTGTCCTTGGTTGGTACAGCAGTTTGTGCAGGCCCCCGGGGTCCAGTGGTGTCCTTATGGGGCTCCTGAACCCACTGGGCTCTGTGTATTATTTTCTATTGAAGATTTGTGAACAGAATGTTCTGTTGAAATCAGGCTTAGAATGGTTACTTTCAGCTATGCATTTACGAGTCCTTCATGTCTTTCTGTGGCTTGATACTTCATTTCCTTTGTGTGTATGAACAATATCCCTTTGAATGGCTGTCCCACGAAATGATTATTTACGTACCACTGCAAGCAAGCTATATATATACATATGTGACAGGTAAGTAAAACAGCATTTTAAAAAGGAAAATCGAGGGGTTAGAAGGTGTAAAGACAGTGTAATGAACTTCTATATACTCTTAATGGTTTATCTGTTCGGCTTTGTATTCGGATATTTTTATCATATTTATGCTGTTCTTTGCTTTCTCTATACGCAAACATGAATACATTATTTTGGCTGACCCGTCTAAGGATAAATTATTGATATCAAAACTTTAATTGTATATATTTCCTCAGAATAAAGATACTGTCTTGCATTGCTTTGTAGTATAACTGTCAACCTATTTAACTTTGTGATAATTAAAAATTTAAAGATTACCTTTATTTAGTGTGTGCACGCGCATGCATGTTTGTGTTTGTACTCTCTATTCATGTGTGTAGTAGCTTGTGTGAGGTCAGAGGACAGCTTGCTGGAGTCTGCTCTCTCTCTCCCATGTGGTCTCTGGGGATTGACCTCAGGTCGTCTGGCTTGGTGAGGAGGGCCCTTGCCACTGAGTCGTTTTGTTCTGTTTTTGTTTGTTTATTTATTTGTTTGTTTTAGTTTTCCAAGACAGGGTTTCTCTGTGTAGCCCTCGCTGTCCTGGACTTGTTTTGTAGACCAGGCTGGCCTTGAACTCACAGTGATCCACCTGCCTCTGCCTCCCTGTTGTTGAGATTAAAGGCAGGGTGCCACCATGCTCAACCTCCACTGAGTCATTCTGTGTCCTCTGGTATAATAATTTTGTTTACTGTACATCCAATATTGAAATCTAACTATTGTCTCAATAATATTCTTACAGCAATTTTTTTTGATTGAGAATCCAATCTGTAATCATTCCCTGCATTTAGTGTCTCTTTAATGTCTTTTGATGGCCTTTATCTTTCATGTCATTGCTCTGTTCTGACCCTTGTCATGCCACAAGTCACTTGTTTTGCAGTCTTGTTCCCCGTTTGAGTTTGTCAATTGTTTGCTGGCGATTGGATTCAGATGGCTTTTCTTGGGCAAGTGCAGGGTCCTCAATGACACTGCATGGCTTCCTACCACTTACTACTGTGTTGTACTAGTTACAGCTATCTCCCTAGAACCTTGGGTCTTCTGGAACAATGATAAATAGAAAGCTTCATTTGAATGTTGTATTTTCTCTTTGCTCCTGGATGATACCTGTGTGCCAAGGATTTCTTCATTTCCTTCAGAGTGTGTCATGGCTTGTGCACTTTTTGCTAGAACTTGCGAAGTTGCTAACTATTGGTGGCTTCTTTACGGAAGACTAACATACTGATTCAATTTAGTTATTGAATAATTTAGACTTTCAGTTTTGAAAAGCAATTAGCTACTCTGTAAGAATAATTTGTCACAGTAAATTTAGCAGCAAAGGTTGCTTACGATACTTAATCTCAGTAGCACTGTAATTTTTTCCAACTTCTTACTTGTGGTATTTTTTTAAATTAATTTTTATAGTCTTTTAAAGCCCTTAAACATCATTTTGTGAACGCCTGTGTGCCTATCTGTGGGTATGTTCAAGAGAGTGCGGGTGCCCTCAGAGGCCAGAGGCATTAGATACTCCTGGAGCTGGAGTTCCAGGCAGTTGTGAGCCTGGGTGATTTGGGTACTGGGAGCCAAATCTGGGTCCTATGGAAGAGCGGTATGGGTTCTTAAACACTGAGCAACCTCTCCAGCCACAAGCCTTTCAATTATGTGGTTATTTTCAAATTAAGCAATTTCATTCATTTTGCTTTATCTTTGTTTTGAATTCTACTGGTGGGGCTGGACACAGATAGGGTTTTACTGTGCTATATAGGTTGTTTTTATGCTCTTGAGTTTAGTTTTAGTGATCCTCTTAAAGTAGACTATTTCAGACTTGATTTGTTTCTTTTTTTTCTTTCTTTCTTTCTCTCTCTCTTTCTTTCTTTCTTTCTTTTTTTTTTTTTGTAAGCGCTGGTTTAGTCTTAGTCCTCAAAATTTAACACATAGGTTTGTGTGTGTGTGTGTGTGTGTGTGTGTGTGTGTGTGTAGTTTCTAATTACTTATTTCTTCCCTTTAATTTTAGAGCTTATTGCCATTTCTGTTATCTTTTATTAATTTTCAGTTATTGCGTGATATACATACAATTTGGTTTTTATGTTTTCAGTATTTTGAGTTTTATTTGCAGTGGCTTTATGGCTTGATATTATCAAAATCTATAGAATTGAATGTGTTTGAAGATAATACTTATTGTCCAGCTGTTGCAGTGCTATCTCTGTATGTTGTTCCAATATATTGTTGTTTTGGGGTCTGTTTGAAGTGTCAGTTACAGAGAAAGATGTAGTATTTCTAGAAACTTGTAAAATTGAAGCAAACCTTTTTTAAGGCAGAGTAACTGAAATTTGATCCTGTGATTATATGGTTGTTAAAATGATGTTTTAGAAAAGGTTGAAAGGATGGGAGTCTTAGGAGGAAATGAAGGATAGTATCTTTCAACACTGAAGCATATTCCCTAAAAGTGTAAGGCAGGCAAATGCTGTAGAATTACATATGAGAAATAGGAATCCAACAAGCGTACAGATTTTGTGCAAGCAAATACTATTAACATAAATGGGCTGCGCACATCACTATTTCCTCAGGAAGTTCTGTATACTACTCATGTATTCAGTTCACTCATGACATCAAAGCTGTCCTTTCACCTCCACATGTGCACACACATGTACTTGCACATACACACAAACTACCTATTTATCTTGAGGGTATAGTGGTAACGTGCCTGTAACTCCAGTACTCCTAAATGTAGAGGCAGGAGGATTACAAACTTGTCTGGGCTACATAGTGACTTGCAGGCCAGTATGGGCTAAATCCCTAAGACCGTGTCTCAAACAAACAAACAAACAAACCCCAAATGTCAAAAGTGCAATTTGTATAAGTAAAAGAAACACTGCTTTTTAAAAATACAAGTTAATTTATACTCCTGTAGTTTGAGGAGATTTTAAAGTGCTTTGGATTAGTTCTTAATCATACTTAGAATTTTTACTGTTTAAGCTATATTCATCTATTGCACATCTAGTTTGTATTACATTTCATTAAGAAAGTAACTGATATTGCTCTTTTGTTTCAGCTAAACCATTTACTTCCAAAGTGAAACAAATGCGATTACATAGAGAAGACTTTGAAATACTAAAGGTGATTGGTCGAGGAGCCTTTGGGGAGGTAAGAACGACTTTATACAATGCTTGCTAATTGTTGGAGGTGTTCTATACAGTCTTCTAGACATCTGTACAGAGATACTTGCTGTTCCAATCTATATGGCTGAGCAGAAAATGGGTTAAAGTTGTGCATGAGACGTTTCACATGGGTTGTTTTCTATGATGCTTCACTAATGTGGACTAAATTGTGTTTCTCGGCTGTTTCCTCTTGTGCCAGGGACTTACGACCTCACGCTGCTTCATCTCCTCAGAAGTCTTGGTGTGTGTGGTGGTGTCTTCCTCCTGCTCCTGCTCTTTTTCTCAGTGTGTTTTTATATTACTTTAGAATCTTGCACATGCAAGAACGCGCGCGCACACACACACACACACACACACACACACACACACACACACACACACACACGGCGGGGGGATAGAGGGATCTAGAATTCCATTGAAACTAGAGATGAGTTTATAATTAATTGAAAATTTAACACTGAATCAGGTAATCCATGGACATGATATATTTCTTCTCTTATTTAGGGTTTTGTAGGTTTGTAGCTTTATTTAGTATAGAAGATTTCACATCTTAGCAGGTTCACTAGATGTGTGGTATTCTTGAGGTTATTTTAATTAAAATGGCCTAAGTTTCATTTTCTAATTGTTGAAAATACAGATAATTGCAGTTCAGTAATTTTATTCATTAACCTTATGCCTAGTCATTGTATTAATTTTAAAATCATGGAATGTGTTGAGTTTTAATAAAATGCTTCATTTACATCTGTTGAAACACTAGTAAGTTTCCCCTTTTACTTGCTTAATGTGTTGAACTCTACTTTTTAATTTCAAATGCTAAACTAACATTACATTTATAGAATGATTCCAGCTTGGTTGTATCTTATCCTTTTTGTGCATCAGTGGATTTGGTATGCTTTTAAAAATGTATATGTAATTTTTTTCCAGTTTTTTCCCACTTTGCTTGTGCTCTGTGCAGCCTTGGCTGTCATGGAACCCACTCTATAGACCAGTTGGCCTCAAACTCAGGGATCCACGGGCCTTTGCCTCCTGAGTGCTGGGACTAAAGGCACGCACCACTACTGCCCAGCTAATTTTTACCTATTTTGATACAGAAATTGACCTGTAATCTTCTAAAACCTTCATCAGATCTGCAAGCCCCATAGGAAGTGTCCCTCTTTGACTGTGTCTGCAAGCTTTTGAGGTGATTACTGGCTTCTTGTTTGCTTCTGGTGTTTTCTCAGGTGAAGCCTTCTGAGCCTGGAGTCTGTTCCTGAGATAGTCAATTTTTACAATGGATTTTTAAAAATTATGTGTCAGTTTTGTTGTGTTTATTCACCTCATATACCTTTTAGGACTTAGTATTATATTGATCACTTACTGATTTATATGACCATGGGTTGATCTTATTTTTAAATTTGTCTTGCCAGAGAGTCGTCAGTTCTCTTTGGTTTTCAGTAAATTAACGTTCAGCCTCTTTAGTTTCGCTGTTGTGGATTAATCCTGCTCTTTAATGTTTTATTTTCTGTAGTATTAACTTGCCATTCATTCTTCTAATTTATTGAAGTAGGTAATTTAGCACATTGATTTTTAGTTCTTTGTATAAAATGTGCACTGGGCTGGTTTCATCTAAGCAGTGTTATCTGAGGCTGGTGACTTTTGAGATGTCACCGTCACCCTTCCATTATTGTTTGCTCTTTACATTTTCTGGTTGTTTTGGTTTGTGTCCATGAGTTTAAAACTCATCACTGTTTCGAAGAGCCTTGAAGATTTTTTTTCTGTTTATATTTTTGCCATTGAATTATAATGTGTTCAGAGCTGAGATAGCATATATTATGTGATTAGAACTTATTAATAATAAATACAATTTATAATTATAAATTAATTATAATTTAGCTATTTAAAATTTTTGTTTTAATTTTTTGATTTCTCTTGAGCTGCTATTTCTTGAGAAAGGAGTTGGCTTATTTGTTTCTTTATTTCTTTCAGTTTTATTCTTGATATATTACTTCCTAGAGAATCTTTTTTCTTTCAGTTTTTGCTTATAACAAATACAGAGTCAATTTGTCTTCCTAATGATGAACTCTTATATCATTATAGAATGTCTTGTTACCTCTATGATGCTCTTTTGGCATGTGTTAGTCTGATATTAGTTATTTGAGCGGAATTCTTTTAGCTTGTTTTTTGTAACCTTATAGTATATTTGCTACTAAGTGGAATACCAATTCCTTGTTAGCCCTCTGCTAGCATGGGTTCATGTGACCTAGTTGTTAGTCTTATATTAATAGAATTATTTACTATATATTATTGTTTCTAGCTTCTGTACATTACACTTACCTGATACACCCTTGTTTTCTTTTCTCCTGTCCTTTAACTTTTATTTCTTATCTATTTATTTGTATGTGTCTCTGCTCTCTGTGTGTGCGTGTGCATGCATGTATATGTGTGGGTGTGCCGTGGCATGCATGTGGAGTTCAGAGGGCAACTCGTGGGAGTCCTTTCCCTTTTTCCAGCATGTGGGTTCTGGAAACTGAACTTAGGTCATCAGGCTTGGCAGCAAGTGCCTTTACCCACTGAGCCACTGCACTGGCTCTATATCCTGATTTTCCACTAGCTCACAGTATTTTTTATATGAATATACCATATGTTTTACTCATAATAACGTTATTGATTGCTAAGTTACTTATTTATTTATTTTTAGCTGTTCAGAATATTACTGTCAGAAGCATCTTATTTACATCTTTGATGAGGTGTAAGCACTTATTAGGTGTGGGTCCCTATGTTCTGAGGTAGGCATAGTTAGCTTTAGTAGACAGTGCCAAATCATTTCCTAAGTACTGAGTCCTACTCCCTGTAGCACTAGTCTCAGTTTCCACTGAGCCCCTGTGGTAGATGTGTAGTGGTGTTCATTGTGACTCCATCTTGTGTTTCCGGTTAAGTCTTAAAGTGCAGTAACTGTGTATCACTTCATATGTGGATATCCTTTGAACAGTGGACATTTGGGGTTAGGAGGTAGGAGTGGAGTATTGCTGGTATATTCTGGATGCAAGTGATTTTGTGGACATACAGGATGTGTGTACAAAAATTGCTTGGCCTTTTCCTGCTAGATCTTGTTTTGAGATCAAGCTCAGTAATTAAACTGTATTGATTAGTGATTTCTGTGTTTAGGAATTTTGTCCTAACCTGAAGATCATGAATATTTTCTGTTCATCTTAAAAAAAAAAAAAAAGACATTTCTTTCTGTTTTGTGTGTATGAGTGGTTTGTCTACATCTATATATGTGCACTGTGGTGCCTACTGTGTGCCTGGTACCTGAAATGGTCGAACGAAGGTGTTGAGTCCCCGAAACTAAAGTTCTTGAAGGTTGTGAGCCACTGTGTGTGGACACTGGGAGCTAAGCCCGGAGCCCTTCAAGAGCAGTCAAGTGTTTAACTCGAAGCCACTACTCCACCCCTTTTCATCGTCTTAGAAATTCTTCCTACGAAGTGCCAGGAGCGATGGTGCACGCTTGTCATCCCAGCACCTGGGAGGCCAAGGCAGGAGTCAAGCACCATTCTTGGCTACCTAGTGAGTCTCAGGCTAGCCTAGGCTACACACAACCCTGACTCTAAAACAGATGCAACCCACCTCCCAGCCCCCTTTAAAAAAGAAAATAAAAGGAAAATTCTTTCTGTGGTCTTTCAAAAAATCTTTTCCATTTAGGTCTGTGTCTGTGATCCAATTGGTATTGATTGTTTTGTGTTTTCTAAAGTATTGTTGAAACAGATTACTTTGCTTTTATTGAAATACTTTTGTTAGCATTTTAGCCAAGAAAAGAAATCCACTTGCTTTATAAGTGTGGATGGTTGTGAGCTGTTGGTTCTGTTTGTCCTTTTGCCTTGCTTTGTGTGCCAGCACACAGTAAATTGATTCCCATGGCTTTGTACTAAAAAGTTTTGAGTGTGTAGTAAATGATGTGGGAGTGTAAGCATTGTGTTAGATTCTAGGACTTTTCCATTTTAAAATCAGCATGTTCAGTTTCCATCCTGCCTACTAGTTCAGAGCTGAGTCATTGAGTGTGTAGATAGATTTGGGGAAGACCGACACTAATACTGTTAAATCTAGTCTCTCTCTCTCTCTCTCTCTCTCTCTCTCTCTCTCTCTCTGTCTCTCTCTCTGTCTCTCTCTGTCTCTCTCTGTCTCTCTCTGTCTCTCTCTCTCTCTGTCTCTCTCTCTCTCTGTCTCTCTCTGTCTCTCTCTGTCTCTCTCTCTCTCTCTCTCTCTCTGTGTGTGTGTGTGTGTGTGTGTGTGTATGTGTAAAATGTGTGTGGTTAGGTGTTGAGCCTTACCTTCCACCTTGTTTGAGATAAGTTCTTTTTGTTCATGGCTGTGTACTCAGGCCAGCAGGCCCGTGAGCTGCGGGGAATCTGTTATCACCTCCCATCTGGCTGTAGGCGCATGGGGATTACAGATTACTATCAAGCTCAGCTTTACCTGGCTCCTAGGGGTCTGAACTCAGATCCTCATACTTGCATGGTTAGAACTTTACCCAGTGAGCCGTTTCCTCAGCCTCCTCTTTGTTTCTTAAGGTCTGATTTTTTAAAAAGTTTTAGATTATAAGTATTATGCATAGTTTGTTAAATTTATTCCCAAGTACTGATTTGATGACAAATGACTATAAAATTTTTTATACTAAATATTATGTTTCTCATATGTAGGTACAATTTATTTTAAATCTGACTTGTATTTCTTGATATTTGGTCATTTGTTTAGAAGGACAGTTTCTCTTTTCACTTTGCAGACGGTACATTCCACTTCTTTGTCTTGATTTACGACATCTGCTTACGTGGCTAATGAAGAGTTGAGCATGTGTCATGAGGTAGACATGCTTACCCTCCTCTGGAATGTAGGGAAAAGGCATTAAAAATATTACAATTAAGGATTTCTAAGAATTTAAGGGTTCAATATTCACTATTAAATAAGATGCTAATTGTAGGTGCTTTGGTAGATGTGGCCTGTTTGATTAAACAATGTGGGCTAATGCTAGTTTCTGAGGTTTTAAAATTTTACTCATTAATCAATGTATCTACTGGTATAATTATATAGTTTTTCCCCTTTTATTCACTTGTTGTGATGATCTATTTTGATTTTTTTAATCCTTATTAATTGCATTATTTGTTTTTTGATGTATGTATGTTTAGTTTTTTTTGAGTTCTTTATATATTCTGGATATTAACCCCATTAGATTAATAGCTGTTACATATTTCCCCTCATTCTGGAGGTTGTCTCTTCTCCGTATTTAATGTTTCCTTTGCTGTGCAGAATCTTCTTAACTGGATGCAGTCCCACTCGTCGTTACTTATTATTTCATGAGCTGTTAGAGTCCTGTCCACAAAGTCTTTGCCTGTCAATAGTTTGAAGTATTCTGGTTGTTTTCCTTCAGAGTTTGCCTTACAGCCTTTGATCCATTTGCAGCTGGCTTTTATGTAGGACAAAAGTTAGAAATCCAGTCTTGTTTTCCCACATGTGAATATTCAGTATTCCCAGCACCATTTGTTGAAGAGACTGTCTTTCTCACCAACGTAAGTTTTGCTATCTCGGCAGAACATGGCTCTACATGCAAGGGTTTGTTGCTGGTTCCTTTAGTTTATTCTGTCAGTTAACTATGGCACTTGACCTGGCCAGTTTTATGTCAGCTTGACACAAGCTAGAGCCACGTGAAGGGAGGGAGCCTCAATTGAGAAAAGGGTTCCACAGATCCAGCTGTAGAACACTTTTTTATTAGTGGTTGATGGAGGAGGGCGCCGTCCTCTGTGGGTGATGCTATCCCTGGGCTGGTGGTCCTGGGTTTTATAAGAAAACAGGCTGTGTAAGTGTTACAGCTCTGAAGGGAAAGGTATCCTGGCATTTGGGAGGGAAGGAACACCGCACAACAAACCCCACACAAGATTCCTTGGGAAGGTGCAGGAGAGCGGCTCTGCTTGTGTGAGAAGCAGCAGGACACTGAGGCAGGCTTCCTGTAGGTTTCTTAGGGGAGGAGTTTTCTAAAGTGGAAGTTTCCAGGGTGGGGATGGGTGGGATTTCAAGCCAAGCCCAGGGATTGGTAGGCTTTTAGTAGGTTTTCAAATCCAGAATGGGCTTGGATCTTTTACCCCATAGGCTGAGCAAGCCATGAGGAGCAAGCCAGTAAGCAGCACCCCTCCCTGGCCTGTGCATCAGCTCCTACCTCCAGGTTCCTGCCCTGCTTGAGTTCCTACTCTGGCTTCCTTCTGTGATGGACTACAATGTGGAAGTGTAAACCAGATAAATTCTTTCCTCTCCAACTTGCTTTTGGTCATGGTGTTTTATCACAGCAATAGAAGCTCCAACTAAGACAACACGGTAGTGTAATTTGAAATAAGGTACTGTGATACTTGCAGCATTGATTGTTGTTGTTGTTGAAGAGTGTGTTTGTGTGTGTGTGTCATGTGAATGTCAACATTATCCTTTGTATTACAAAATGGAAGTTTTTAATTTTAATGAAACTCTTATTTATTTTCATGGATTATGTTTTTGATGTTGGTGTATAATTGATTTTTCAACTATTAAAGCAATTCCTGGTAGAGTGTGTATTAGATTCAGATCATTTTTCAAGATGTTTTTCTTTTCAGTTAATCAGTATTTTGTTAGCTAGTTTTACATCTGTATTCATGGAGAGTGTTGACCTATTCTTTTTTTTTTTTTAATCAATTTTAAGCATTGATATTAAGGTTGTGATGAATATAAGTAAGGAGTTGGGGGTTTTATTTTCCTAATGTTTGGAAGCTTTTATACAATACTACTTTTTTTCTTTTGATGGAATTTAATAATGCAACTCTCTGAACTTTGGTTTTTAATACTCATAATTGCTTAACGCTTAATAGTTCTGAGTTAGTCAGCATTTTCCATTTTAGTTAGCATCACTTTCAGTAGCTTTATTTTTCATGGAATATGGGTGCTAACATTAAGTTACAAGTTCATTGTCATGAGGTTGTTTACAATATTTTCTATTAGTTTTGCTGTCTGTAGAGTCTGAGGCAAGGTTCCTTCTTTCATGGTCGTGCTTTCTTTTTCTTGAGTCTTACTAGAGGTTTTCCAATGCAGTTACATTTCAAAGCTACTTGTGTCTGTGTATCTGTCTCTGTATATATATACACACACTCATGTGCAATGCATGTGAGTGCACATGTATGCAGAGGCCAGAGCAGGAATTGGGTACCCTTTATTGTTCTTTTCCTTATTGCCTTGAGATGGTCTCTCACAGAACTGGAAGCTTGCTTTGGGCTACGTTTGCTGGCCAGCTAGCGTATGTGTGTGTGCATGGATTCACTGAGGCTGCCTGCCCCACGATGCTGAGGTGCAGCCATGCCTTGCTTTTTAAACCTGACTGATGGGGATTCAGACTCAGCTCGTCATGCTTGCACAGCAAGTTTGCTTACCCATGGAGCCATCTCTTCAGCTCCTGTCTAAAGTTTGTCTTTTATCTTTTAAACACACTGTCCATCTGTTTTTATTTTTGTGATTCTTTTCTTTGGATTTAGTTTACTCATTTGTTTTCTACCTTTTAAGGGTAGAAACCTACGTCTTTGCTTCTCTTTTATTCCAATTTAAACACAGTAGTGTAGATGTTGTTCTTAATGGTGATTGGTTTCATCCCAAAGATTATTTTTTTTTATCATTGATTTCAAAATACTATTTAAATTTCAGTTTCAGGTGTTGTGGAGCTTCTATCTTTGCTTCAAAAAGTTAGGCTGCTTGTCTTACTGTTTTGATACAGTGAGATAATATCTTTTGATTTTTCTCTAATTTCAAATTTTATTTTTGGTCAGAATGTGAACTGTTCTTAATGAACACTTCTCACGCCCTTGAAATAGTGCTTAGTCTACACTGATCTTTCCTGTGTTTTACTAATGTCATTGAATTGAAATGGAAGAAGGGAGAAAAGATCGTAGGAGCCAGAGGAGTCAAGGACACCACAAGAAAATGGGCCAGAGAGTAAACTAACCAGGGTCCTAGGGGGTCACAGAGACCGAACCGACAGCAAGGGAGACTGTACGGATGTGACCTAGGTCCTCTGTGTAGATGGCATGGCTGTGGTGCTTGGTCTTCTTGTGAGATGCCTGACCGTGGGAGTGGGGGCTGTCTCCGATTCTTTTGCTTGCTTTTGGGTCCCTTTTCCTACTACTGGGTTGCCTTGTCCAGCCCTAATATGAGGGGTGTACCTAGTCTTCCAGCACCGTGATATGCTGTGTTTGGTTGGTGCCCTGGGATGCCTGCCCTTTCCTGAAGGGAAATAGAGTGGATCTGGGGAAGAGGAGAGATGGGGAGGAATTGGGAAAAGAAGATAGAGGGGAAACTGTGGTAGGATGTAATATATGAGAGAAGAATAAAAAAACAAAACAAAAAACCTTACTGTACTTAAGTGGTGAGATCTTCAGAGAGCATTATGAAGTTGATAAGGTGTAGGAAATGTTGTTGTTACTTGTATTTCCATCAAGGGACATTGGGAGGGATTAAGAGGCGACGTGGTGCCTGTAAACAGGAGTAATAGGACCCCCACACAGGCACTGCTTCAGTTTTGTTTTGATTTTCTTAAGTATATGGTATTTTATTCATTAACAACTATGTAACAAACTATGCAGTTTGAAGTGAATTCATCTGCAAGTTCTCTGAATCATTTTAGTAGAGAAGGAGGGACCCAGTGCCGAACCACTTTATGAGGCTAGAGCAACCAACCTTGTTCTAAAACCTGACAATATGTTGGGTGAAGGATGCAGCATAGGAGGACCACACATCTCGCAAGTCAAGGCTATTGACGACCTCTCTTGGGACCGTGGAGCTGTAGTACACACGGAGCATTTCCAGGTTGTAGTGCACGTGGGAGTGTTTCTGGGTTAGAGTGCATCTAGGAGCGTTTCTGGTTTGCTGCAAGGTTTATTTCTTGATTTGGGTTTCATTCATTGTGCACATTATAATTGTGTATAATTTTCTTTATATATATATAATTTTATATCATCTGTTTAAATTATAAAAGGCGTAGTTTTTAGTTTTTTTATTTCATTGAAAATAGTTTTTTCCATACAATATATTCTGATTACAATTTTCCTCCACCAACTCTTCTAGGTCCTCTCACCTCCCCTTCCATCTAAATTCACAGATTTTTGACTTTAGTTAGAAAACAAACAGGCATCTAAATAATAATAAAGTAAAATAAGATAAAACAAAACAAAACCAGAATAGGACAAACTAACAAACATAAGAAGAAGAGTCCAAGAAAAAGCATGAGAAACACACAGACACACGTGTTCATATGCCCAGGAATCCCATAAAAACATAAAACTAGAATCCTATATCTATATCTATATCTATATCTATATCTAATCTATCTCTACACAAAGGAACTGTGAATTTTTTTAAAAAAGCCCTGTTAAACATTATGAGATAAAGAATCTCCAAAGATGTTTGTGTTGCCCATCTACTGTTAGGCATGGGGCTCACGTTTAGGATTGGTTTGTATCTCCAGGGAGACTGGGATGGAGAGAACTAATTTTTCATTTGCTAGTGGTTATCAGTTGGAGACAACTTCTAGGTTAGGGATTGGAGCGGTTTCTACTTGATCCTCTTAGCACTGGGACCACATCTGGTGCAGACCTGTGTAGGCCCAGTGCATGCTGCTGCAGTCCCTGTGAGGTCAAGGTCTCACTCTCTGCATATTGTCTAGCTGTGGGTCTCTGTATTTGTTCCCATCTGCTTCCAGAAGAAGCTTCTCTGATGATGGCTGAGCAAGACAGTGATCTATGAGTAGAGCAGAATGTGGTTAGGAGCCATTTTACTGCTGTGTTCCTTCAGTGGAACAGTAGAATTTTGTTTTCCCCTAAGTTCCTATCCTATCTTACATGGTCTCAGATTCTTGGCCACTTGAAGCAGTGTTGAGGATGAGTTCCATCCCATGGAGTGGCCTTAAGTCCAATTAGATATTGGTTGGTTACTCCCACAAGCTTTATGCCACTATTGCACTAGTGCCTCTTGCAGGCAAAGTAATCATCATGGGTTGAAAAGTTTGTAGGTGAGTTGGTGTATGCCTTTCTCCATTGTTAGCATATAGAATACTTCCCAGTACCATGAATATTATGTCTATGGGGTGAAGGTTCTAGGTAAGCACCAGCTCAACTTTGTGTATAATGAGTTATATAAGTATTGTCTTCAGCAGTGGGCCTTACTGTCAGTTTGTGTAGAACAGCCAGTAGCCTTGGCAATAGCATGGGTTGTTTGGCGGTTTCCATGTGGTCCCTTTGGCCAACAGCTCAATAATATGTAACCCATTCTGGCCATGGAAGCTTCATTTGATGACCAGGGATATCCACTGGAGCCTCTATTTCCCCATTATTTGCCAATTTCTTTTATATCATCTTCATGCGTGTATATATTTTAGGAAGCTTCTACTGTATTCGGTTTCCATACTGCCCCATAAATGGCCCTTAGTTTTAGCCGTCACTCCCTCCCTTGCCCATTCTTACCTCTCCCCTCCCCATCTGATCCTCCATTCCTGTCCTCTCATCTATCCATTCTATCCATAGGAGAATTATTTTCTCTTCCTAGGGAGAGCCCTTCCTTCTCCCATTCCCTTACTCTCTACCTAAGCTCTGTGGCTTTATGGATTGTAGCTTGCTTATCAAAGACTTAACAGCAAATCATATATAAGCAGATATGTACCATATTTGTCTTTCTGGGTCTGGGTTACCTTATTCAGGGTGATTTTTTTTCTAGCTCCATCCATTTGCCTGTGAATTTTATGAGTTCATTAAAAAAAAAAAAGTAGCTGGGTAATACTCCATTGTGTAAATGTACCACATTTTCTTTATCTCTTCATCCCTTGACTGCTATGTAGGCTGTTTCTAGTTTCTTGCTATTAAGCATAGATTAGCAATGAACATGGTTGAGCAAGGATGTTTCTGTGTTAGAATGAAGCATTCTTTGGGTATAGGCCCAAGAGTAATTTAGCTAGATCTTGGGGTAGATAATTCCCTTCTTTCTGAGGAGCTGCCACACTGATTTCCCTAGTGGTTGTACAAGTTTGTACTCCCACCAGCAATGGATGAGTGTTCTCCTTACGCCACATCCTCACCAGCATAAGCTGTCATTTGTTTTATGATCTTGGTCATTCTGACTGATGTAAGATGAATTCTTGAAGTAGTTTTTGTTTGTGTTTCCCTGATGACTAAGGATGTTGAACATTTCTTTAAGTGCTTCTTAGTCATTTGTGCTTCCTCTTTTCAGAATTCTGTTTAGATATGTACCTCACTTTTTAATTGGGTTGTTTTCTTGATGTCCAGTTGTTTTTTAGTTATTCATATGTTTTGAATCCTAGGTCTCTATTGGATATGTAGTTTGTACAAAAAATATTTTCCAATTCAGTAGGCTGCCGCTTGGTCTGAATGATGGTGTGTTTTGCCATACAAAAGTTTTCAGTTTCATGAGGCTCCACTTACTAATTGTGTCCTTAGTGCCTGTGCTGTAGCGTGTGCTGTAGCGTGTGCTGTAGCGTGACGTTCAGAAAGTCTTTCCTGTGCTGTAGCGTGACGCTCAGAAAGTCTTTCCTGTGCTGTAGCGTGACGTTCAGAAAGTCTTTCCTGTGCTGTAGCGTGTGCTGTAGCGTGACGTTCAGAAAGTCTTTCCTGTGCTGTAGCGTGACGTTCAGAAAGTCTTTCCTGTGCTGTAGCGTGTGCTGTAGCGTGTGCTGTAGCATGTGCTGTAGCGTGTGCTGTAGCGTGACGTTCAGAAAGTCTTTCCTGTGCTGTGGCGTGACACTCAGAAAGTCTTTCCTGTGCTGAGGAGTTCAAGGTTATTCCCCAACTTCTCTGCTGTCAATCACTGAATCTGTTCTTACGTTGATGTCCTCGATCCATTTGGAGTTGAGTTGTTTTGCAAGGTGATATGTGTGCATCTACTTGTATTTTTCTACATTCACCCATCTAATTTGTCCAGCACTGTTTGTTAAAGATGCTGTCTTTTTAATAAGTATGTATTTCAGTATGTAATAAGTATGAATAAGAATTGCTACTTTATCAAAAGTTAGATACCCATAGGTGTGTGGATTTATGTCTAGGTTTTCAGTTTGATTCCACTGATCACTGTGTCTGTTTTTGTGCCAATACCATGTTGTTTTTATTACTCTATCTCTGTGGTACATTAGAGGGCAGGGATGGTGATATTATGCAGGGTGTGTATGCATGTTTCCGTATGAAGCTTAACATTGTCCTTTCACATTCTGTGAAGAATTGTGTTTGAGTATTGGTGGTAGAGCATTGGATCTATAGCTTACTTTCAGTAGAGCAGTCATTTTTACTTTATTAATCCTACCGATCCATAAACATGACACTCTTTCCATCTTCTGATATCTTCTTCAGTTTCTTTCTTCAGTATCTTAAAGCTTTTATTATACAAGTTTTTCACTTGCTTGGTTAGGATACCAAGACTTTCTTTTTTCTTTTTTCTTTTGGAGGCTATTGTGAAAGGTATTGTTTTTCTGATTTCTTTCTCAGTCCATTTGTCATTTGTATATTGATTTTTGTGTATTAATTTTGTGTCCTACTACTGTGCTGAAAGTGTTTACTGAGCTAGTAGAATTTTTAGGGTCACATATATATACAGTCATATCATCTGCAAACACAGATACATTGACTCCGTAACTCCCATTTTACCCTGTTGAGTTCCTTCAGTTGTCTAATTGCTCTGGCTAATACTTCCTGTACTCTATTGAACAGGTATGAGGAGAGTGGAAACCCTTGCCTTATTTCTGATTTTAGTGGAAACACTTTGTTTCTATCTATTTAGAATGTTGTTGGTTATGGGCTTGCTGTAAATTACCTTTATTTTGTTGAGGTATGTCCCTTGTGTACCTGGTGTGGTGGTTTGAATAGGAATGGCCCCCATAAACTGCTTGGCCCCCAGAGAGTGGCTTATTAGGAGGTGTGTGGCCCTGTTGGAGTAGGTGTGACCTTGTTGAAGAAGGAAGTGTGTCACTGTAGAAAGGGGGCTGTGACTCTCATAAGCTCAAGTACGGCCAGTGTGGTGCGGTTTCATTCTGCTGCCTGTAGATCAAGATGTAGAGGTCTCAGCTCCTTCTCTAGTGCCATGCCTTCCTATACACTGCCACTTCCAACCATGACAGTAATGGACTAAATTTCTGAACCTTAAGCTAGCCCCAGTTAAATGTTTTCCTTTATAAGAGATGCTGTGGTCATGATGTCTCTTCAGCAATAAAATCCTAACTGAGACACCAAGTCTCTTCAGGACTTTTATCATGAAGGGGGTGTTGATTTTGTCAAGAGCCTTTTCTAAATCTCGTGAGATGATCATGTGGTTTTTGTCTTTCAGTCTGTTTATATGGTGGATTACATTTATTGATTTATATGTGTTGAACCATCCCTGAATCTCTGGGATGAAGCCAACTTAATCATAGTGGATGATGATCTTTTTGATGTTTTCTTGGATTCAGTTTGCAAGTATTTTATTGAAAAATTTGTATTTATATTTATAAGAGAAGTTGGTCTGTAGTTCTCTTTTTTTCTTGAGTCTGTATGTGTCTTAGGTATCAGGGAACTGTGGTTTCATAAAAAGAAGTGAGCAATGTTTCTTCTGTTTCTATTTTGTGGAATAATTTGAGGAATATCAGCATTAATTCTTTGAAATTCTGGTAGAATTCTGTGCTAAAATAACTTGGCTTTTTTTAATTGGGAGACTTAATCACTGCTTTTAATTCACTAAGGGTTATAGTTCTGCTTAAATGGCTTATCTGTTCTTGATTTAACTTTTGTAAGTTCTATACATCAAGAAAATCACTCATTTCTTTTAGACTTTTCCAATTTGGTGGAGCACAGGTTTTTAAAAATATGGCCTTATGATTATCTGGATTTCCTCAGTGTCTGTTGTTATGCCCACCTCTAATTTTGTTTGTTTGGATCTTCTCTCTCCACTGGTTCATACAGTTGTCTACAGGTTTTCAGTCTTACTGATATTTGTCAGAGAACCAACTCTTTGTTTCGTTGATCTTCACTCTCCCTCCTCCTCTCCAATTCGTCTCCCCAGTCTTATTCTCAGTTTTGTAGCAGTCTGGTTTCTTGAGCTTCCCCTTCCTCCTCTCTCTTCCCTTCCCGGGGCTTATGCAGAACCTGGTGGCAGACCCACCTTTCCTTCCATCTGTGCACTCCCTCCCTCCCTCCATGCTCATTCTGTAGTGTCAGCTCCTGATACCTAGAAACATGTTCCTTCCAGGACCTCTAGTGGCCACATGTGGCAGCATCTCAGAAGCATTCCCTACCAGACAAACCATGGCTACCACACACTCCTAAGAAGCAGAGAAGGCAACAGAAACCAAGGAGCAGAACACCCACCCAACAAAGACAAGATGGTATCAGCACCTAGGATTACAATCATCTGAAATCCAGATGTCCAAATGCTAGCCTAAAACCATAATAGCAGCCAGCACAGTATGTCTCCACTAGAGCCACAACCCTACTACAGTAGGCCCTAGAAATGCCGTGGAGCAGAAGCTTAAGACAAGGACATCAAAATAGCTATTACGAATATGCTCAGTTGCCCTGATACCTAAACCACATACAAATCCAACAAAGAAAGAGAATTATAGACCACAAACAGTGGAATGAAATGAAGAAAACCACTCAAGAAATGAAAGTGGAAATGGAATCAATAAACCAAACCCAAACTGAGGGAAATCTGGAAATCAAAAATTTAGGAACTTGAACAGGAACCTCAGAGGCAAGTCTCACTAACAGAAGAGAGAATCTTAGGCATTGATACAAGATAGAAGAAATGGGTACCTCGATCAAAGAAAATGTTAGATCTGATAAAAAAAAAAATCCAGCCTCAAAACGTCCAAGAAGTCTGGAACACTATGAGAAGACCAAATCTATGAAAAATAGAAATAGAGGAAGGATAAGAAACCTAGGTCAACAGCACAGAAAATATTTTCATAAAAATCATAGAAGAAAACTTTCCTAACCTAAGTAAGGCAGTGTCCACCAAGGTACAAGAAGCATACAGAGCACCATTAGACTGGACCAGAAAATGTTCTCATGGCACATAATAATCAAAACATTAAACATACACAACAAAGAAAAAATATTACAGGCTGAATTAATTTTTTTAAAAGCCATAATAAATCTGAAATATGGGGCCTGGAGAGATGGCTCAGCGGTTAAGAGCACTGTCTGAGGTCCTGAGTTTAATTCCTGGCAACCACAACCATCTATAATGGGATCTAATGCCCTCTTCTGGCATGCAGGTATACATGCAGATAGAGCACTCATACATAAAATAAAGAAATCTTAAAAAAACATATTAATAAATATATAAACCTGAAATGTGTTTATTAGCAAAGTAGCTTTAAAATTTATTATCTATAAGGACTTTTGTGGAGAAGTAAAACACTTTCCCTTCCTGCTCTCCATGGTGTGTGTGTGTGTGTGTGTGTGTGTGTGTGTGTGTGTGTGTGTGTGTGTGTTTGGGCATGTAGAGGCCAGGGTTCGATGTTGGATAGCTTCCTTGGTTATCTCCATCTTACTTTGTGAGATAGATCTGTCCTTGAACTTGGAGCTAATGATTCAATTAATCTTGTGGCCAATGAGCTCCAGATAGCCACTTGTTTTCACTTGCTAAGCAGTGGTATTCTTCTGTATGTGATGCTTTGGGGTTTCCTAACTCAGGTCCTCATCCTTGCACAACAAGCCTTTATCTAAGAGCCATCTCCACAGGTACTAGGGATTGAATCTGGGGCCCTGCATATGCTAGGCCATTGTTCTGCCATTGATGTACATCAACAGACCTGTTTTTATCTTTTTAATTTTGATACAAGTTTAATTAAGTTACTGGGGCTGACTTGTTAAATGCAGTATATGGTCTTTGCTAGCCTTGAACTTGGCAATTCTGCTGTGCTACTGACTAGCTGGGATTATAGGCTGCCTTAAAGAAAAGTTTTCATGCACCAGTCTCAGAAATTAGTTAAGTAGAGCAGATAAGCAAACCAAGACTTAGAACTGTTGCATTTTTTAAATGGGAAATATTTTATGAAACAATTATTTAATATTCTATATTAAATGATTGGTAGGATAAAGTAGTGTTCTTTAAATATAGTAAGAGCTGATTTTTGCTGGAAGATTGGAAATTAGTGTCATTCAACTTTGCTTTTTAGTAGTGGCTATCCACTTTTATAATTGGAATATATAGTCTATATTTAATACATTTCTATCTAATGTTAGAATTATTATTATTATTTTACATCACCTGTAAAGCTTCTGGTTTTACAGGCCTGGTACATCACCAATAAAAGTTCTATTTACAAAATTTGTTGTTATGCTGCAGAGCAGAACAGAGAGGAGGGGGGTGCCCTTGGAGGCCCATCAGATGCAGTCACTTCAGGAGGTCCTTACTTCATTTGACAGGGTGCCTGCCATCTCTCCTCTTAACTCATTGCCATTCCAGAAAGTAAGTTCTTATTAAGAGGGACTGTGGACTTGAGTCTTCCTTTTTAGGAATTCTATTATGTACTTAGGAAACGTGAGGTCACACCCTTCTGTTCTCCTCAGTCTTGCTCTGTGGCGATGTGCTGGTAGGGCAGTGTTTGAAGCAGTAGGCACTGCTTACTAGTGTATATGAAAGTCCTTATTAGGAAATTTAAAAGTCTGCTCTGCTTTGTCAGCAGTCTGGATTTGTCCTACGAAGAGGCTGAAGGATAGCCAGGGTTTAGAGTGGGGGAAAAAAAAGAACTCTATTCCACATGAGATCAACTTAAGTTGTGTACCCAAGGCTTGGCTCAGTCCAGAGCCCTGCTCCAGAGATCCCGTTGGTCATTGCAGAAGTTCTTGAATATTATCTGAACTGAAAGAAACTGAAACAGAGCCAGGAATTGTGCTGCACGTCTTTGATTTCAGCCCTTAGGAGGCTGAGGCAGGAGAGCTTGAGGGCAGCTGGGTCTGCATTCTGAGACTGTTGGTGGGGATGGTAGGTGGGGACCAGGAATTCCCATTTTCATCACTGTGTTAATCCAACTTGTCATATTTAAGTAAAAATGCTTGGAAATCTGGTTTGGGGGCTGTCGTAGGCCCAGACTTTTTTCAGGACTGGTGTATTCTAACTAGGATCTCTGATTTTATCATATAGTAGCTTTTTTCTCAGAGACACTTTTATTATCCAGTTAGTTCCTAGGAGCAGTCAACCAGTTGACAGGACATGGCCAATGGTACGGCCTCTTGACAGCTTGTTTATATTGTATTAGATACTTCAGAATGGGCTACAGGAAGTCAGCATATACAAAGGAGGTCTCATCTGCCAGTCTAAGAAATAAGAACTTGGGGGCTGGAGAGATGGCTCAGAGATTAAGAGCACTGTCTGTTCTGCCAAAGGTCCTGAGTTCAATTCGCACATGGGTGGCTCACGTCCATCTATAGTGAGATCTGGTGCCCTCTTCCGGCCTGCAGGCATACATGCAGGCAGAATACTGTATAAATAATAAATAAATAAATAAATCTGTTTTTTTTTTTGGTTTTTTAAAAATAAATAAATCTTATAAAAAAGAAAGAAATAAGAACTTGATGTATGCATTGGAAGGAATTCTGTAATACTGTCACCAGAAAATTTATCATCTAGGAAGCAGTGTAGCTAGGCTTAGAGGTCTTGCTGCACCCACTAGCATCTTTTACTCCATCCTAAGGAATATTGAGAGCCACTGAAAAGGTGCTCATATGTGATATAAATAACTGAGACTGTGCATACCGTATAAACAGAAAGTTTGCTTTACCTCATAGTTTGGAGGCTGAAAATCTAAGATCTGTTCAATTTCTGGTAGTGAGTTTTAAAGCTGTCTCACAGTGTAGCAGAAAAGAAAGAAGGAAAAATGACGATATGATGAAAGGACTGTGTGTGTGTGTGTGTGTGTGTGTGTGTGTGTGTGTGTGTGTGTGTGTGTGTTGTTCTGAAGCTATATAGTAACCCACTAAGAGAGCAGTAACTCTGATTCATTCCTCCCATAGATGGTGCTCATCACCTCAGAAGTCCTAGTGAGATATCACCTTACTTAGAAGGGCTAGTAGCCAAGTGACGTTTACAAACACTCAGTGGATGAGGGGAGAAAGGTCTGTTTTCAACACATTTGGTTTGAATTTTATTATATAGCCATTACTGAAAACAATGTGGAGGTTGCTAAAACAAACAAACAAACCCAGGAATGAAATTATCATATTATTTAGTAATCCCACTGGATGTTTATCTAAAGGAAAAGAAATCAACATACTATAGAGATGCCTGCATTCCAGTATTCATTACAGCATGTTCACAGTAGTCAAGATTTGGATTCAATTGATGGATGGATGATTAAAGAAAATCTCTCTCTCTCCTCTCTCTCTCCCTCTCCCGCCTCTCTCTCTCTCTCTCTCTCTCTCTCTCTCTCTCTCTCTCTCTCTCCCTCTCCCGCTTCTCTCTCTCTCTCTCTCTCTCTCTCTCTCTCTCTCTCTCTCTCTCTCTCTCTCTCTCACACACACACACACACACACACAGTCATGCACATACATAAGTGGGATGTCATTCAGACACAAGAATAGTGAAAGGCTGTCATTTGTGGTAACATGGATGGAATCGGAGGACACTGTGCTTAGTGAAATACACCAGACACAGAAAAACACTGTTTTCAGTCATTTGTGGAGGCTAAAAGGTTGAAGTTCATAGAATGGGAAAGAAGGAGGGACAAGAGGAGAAGGAAAAGGAAGAAGTAGTAGTCACTAAAGCAGGAGAACAAGAGGAGGGTAGAGGAAGTTTAGCTTAGACAGTGAGAACCCACAGATGGTTGGTAAGGAGCAAGTCTCAGGTACCCAGGGTGACTGCAGCCCACCAGCTGACCATAGGTTGCAAAACTGCGGGCACATGGAAATGTTGAATGCCGCAGGTCCTAGAAATGCCAACTGCACAGCTACCACCATTTACTTGTGCTCAGGCATGCTGCTTTTGTTTGTTTTGTTTTTTGTTACTTTGGGTTTTATAGTCTGTGACCATTGTAAATCTGCTTGTTAGGCTTAGAAGTGTTTTTTATATATTTGTTCCACTTTGGATGTTAAATTTTTACTTATTTCTTGTTCCTATATGCATTATGTTCACCAAAGTTAGATTCCGCCTTGATAGAAATTGAGATGGCCAAAGCTGACTTGCAGATTTGCTAATTCTTTAGTGTTCATAGACACCTGCGGTCTCGATATTGTTTAGTTTCTTTACTCCAGCTCTCCCAGATTCTACATTTATGATGTTTAGGGAAGTAAACATTCATAGCATCTATCTAATCTTCCATGTTCAGGAACAAAGCTGTGTTCATGCTTGCACACTCTCTCCCTCCCTCTTTCTCTCTCCCTTCCTCCCTCCCTCCCTCCCTCTCTCCCTCCTCTCTCCCTCTCTCTTTTTGCTGAATATTAAAATCAGCTTGTTTGCTTTAAAAAAGTTTCTTTCATTGGGATAATATCAGATTTTCATACAGATCAACACAGTCCTCATAGCCATCCTTCTTTGGATTGACTACACTATGATTCTTAGCTTTAGAAGAGAGATGGGAACTTTGCAGATGCTTTTTGCTCTTTCCCTAGTCTCCCTCCTGGTAGGGCAGTTACATTTAAGATCTCTTTCATCACCCATCATCCCGAAGCTGCCCAGGCAAGCTTTATACTCACTTTGTAGTCCAGAGAATCCACTGTGTTGTCTACTTCTTCTCCTCCTCCTCCTCCTTCTTCTGTATGTTCATTTTGTTTTTTGTTTTGCATTTTGGCAATATTTTCTTTTTTAAATTTAAATAATTCAGATTACGTCTAGATTATTATCCCTTCACTTGTATCTTCTTGTTTTCCTCTTCCTCCCTTTCACCCTATTTCCCTCTCCTAGGCCTGTGACAGAAGGAGACTTCTTCCCCACCATATGATCACAGCCTGTCAGATCTCACCTTCTCGAATAGTTGGGATTACAGGCCAGTGCTAAAAATCTAGGTTTACTGATTTTTAATTATTCTAATTTTAAAATGCTTTTATTTATTCTTTGATAATTTTATATATTTTGGCCATATTTTCCCTCTCCTACTTTTTCCAGAACATTCCACACCTCCCTTCTCAACCAACTTAATGTTCTTTCTCCCTCTTAAAAACAAACAAACAAACAAACAAACAAAAACAAAAAAAGCCAGACATGGTGACGCAGGCCTTTATTTAATTCTGGCACTCAGGGAGGCAGAGACAGGCAGATATCTGTCATTTTTAGGCCAGCCTAGTCTACAAAGCAAGTCTGGGACAGTCAAGGCTACACAGAGAAATCCTGTCTTGAAAAACAGAACAAACAAAAAGCCAACCCCAATCCCCAAACAAGAAAACAAAACAATCTAAAACCTAACCAAACCAAAACACAAACAAAAAATGGAGTCTGATTTTCATTGGCAAGCTACTCCTGAGAGTGGGGCCTGCCCTGGAAGGCAATTGGTGTATCCGGTGTTACATCATTGAAGAAAACTGATTTCTCCCTGCCAGCGTCTCTCTCTTGCAAATAGTTCTTAGTGACGAGTGGGACTTTGTACCTTCTTCCTTCTTCCCTTAGACTTGAGCTTGTACAGCTCTTATGCATGCTGTGACAATTTTTGTGACTTCATTTGTGTGTCTGTTCTGCTGTGTTCTTGATGGCATCTACCACCTCTGGCTCTAACAGATCCTCCTCCTCTTCTGCATAAATCCATGAGCTTTGAGAGGACAAATGTGATATAGATACAGCATTTAGTACTGAGCATGCCACAGTTGTCACTTTCTGTACCTTGGCTAGCTGTGGGTCTCTGTGTTAATTACCATTTACTTAAAGAGGAAGCTTCTCAGGTGAGGCTTGACTGATGCACTGATAATGAGTATAGCAGTATGTCGTTGGGGTTATTTTATTGTTATGTTCATTTATCAGAATAATAGTAATAGATTTCTCTGTAGGGCCCATGATCTCAGGTTCTTGACCTCATTAACAGTATCAACCATGGCTTATGCTTCACAGAATAGGCCTTAAATCCAATTTGTAAAAAGTGTTGGTTAATCCCACTGTGCATCAGTGGGCAGATCTTGCAGGCAGGTCATTATTGTAGTTCACAGGGCTTATGGCTGAATGAGACTGATGATTACTTTTCTTCTCTGGTAGCTTATAGCACCTTCCAACACTATGGATGCTAGCCAGTAGAGATGAAACTTCCTGTTAGTACCAGCTCATTGTCTCCACATTTTATGCTGCAGTTATGTGTTGTCTTCAGCAATAATTACAGAGGGTAACCGGTAGCATTGGCAGTAGCCTGTCAGTGTTTGGGGGAGGTTGTCTATGGGATTCCTTTGGTCAGCTACTTAAAAAGGTGTAACCATTTCCTAGAAGTGGGCATGTGGGCATGTGATGTCAAGGTGGGGGTATTGTCTTTCCCATTATAAACTCCTTTTATATATTGTAGGAAGTTTCTACAGTTGCAGGTTTCCGTATGGTTTTTCAAAAGGCCTTCAGTGTTATTTCCATCCACAGTCCCTCCTTTTCTGGCCTCTGCTCACTACCCATTTAATCTTCGTGCTATAATTTTTCCCTTTATCCCTTTATAAAGCTATATTCTTTTCTCTTTCCTTGGAAGATGGCCTCCTCCCAACTGGTCCCTTACTACTTACCTAACTTCTGTGGGTATTCTAAATGAATCACACATATCTAAAGCATAAAGGCTAACGTCTGTACATAAGGAAAAATGTAGTGTTTGTCTTTCTGGGACTGGGTTACCTCACTCAAGATTATGTTTCTGGTGCTATTTACCTGAAAATGTCATAATTTCTTTTTTCTTTCTTTCTTCCTTTCTTTCTTTCTTCCTTCCTTTCTTTCTTTCTTTCTTTCTTTCTTTCTTTCTTTCTTTCTTTCTGTTTTTTATTTTTATTTTTCGAGACAGGGTTTCTCTGTGTAACTGTTGACCAGGCTGGCCTTGAACTCACAGAGATCCACTTATCTCTGCCTCCCAAGTGCTGGGACTAAAGACGTGCAATAATTTCATTTTTTTAATAGTCAAATAAATACCATTGTATAAAGTAGCACCTTTTCATGATCCATTCATGAGTTGGTAGGTGTATTGGCTATTTCTAGTTTTTGAAATGAAATGAAAAGAACAGCAGTAAACATGGGTGAACAAGTGTTTTTGTAGTAAGATGTAGAGTCCTTTGGATATATGCCCAAGAGTGTTATCACTGGATTGGTAGCGGACTTCCATAGTGGTTGTTTTAATGACTTTTCTATTGATGTGATAAAACACTATGAGGAAAGGCAACTTATAAAAGAAAGTGTGTAATATGGGGCTTACAGTTTCAGATGTTAGAGGAGTTCATTCATGACCAGCGTGTCATGGAGCATGGCAGCAGTCAGGCATGGCATGGTGCTGCATAAGTAGCTGAGAGCTTAGATCTTGAGACACAACCATGAGGCAGAGAGCTAACTGGGAATAGTGTGGGTTTTTGAAACCTCAAAGCACACCCCCAGTGACACATGTCCTTCAACAAGGCCACACCTCCTAGATCCTACCCAAACACTTCCACTAGCTGGAGACCAGCTATTCAAACAAGAGCTCAGGGGCCCATTCCCATTCAAACCATCATAGTACAGTGACTGTACCAGTTGGTACTCCCACCAGCAGCGAGTGTCCTCCTTTTCCCTCATCCTTACCAGCATCTGCTGTCATTTGTTTTATTAATCTTGGCCATTCTGATTGGGGTTAGATGAAACCTCTAAGTAGTTTGAATTTGCTTTTCCCTGTTGGCTGAGGATGTTGAACATTTTTTAAAAAGTATTTCTCAGTGAGTTGTGTTTCATCTTTTGAGAACTTTCTGTGGAGTTTCATAAGCCGTTTTTTGTTGGGTTATATGGTTCTTTGAAGTTCAGGTTTTTCTCTGTTCAGAAAGTACTTTCCTTTGCCAGTAGGGACTTTCTCTTCTATCAGACCCAGAGTATCAAGCCTTATGTTGAGGTCCTTGATCCATTTGGGATTGAGTTTTGTGCAGGGAGATAGATATGAATCTATTCCATTTTTCTAACATGTAACTGTCCAGTTTTACCAGCACCAGTTGTTGAAGAGGCTGGATGACCTGTCTGTTGGTGAAAGTGGAATACTGAAGTCACTCATTATGTGCTGTGGTGAATATGTGAAAGTGGAATATTGAAGTCACTCATTATCACTGTGCTGTGGTGAATATGTGAATTTGCATGTAGTAGTGTTTCTTTTACAAACATGGGTGCCCTTGTTTTGGAGTACAAATGTTTAGAGTTGTAATATACTCTTGGTGGATTTTTAAAAATGAGTATGTAACATTTTTCCCCATTTCCTCTGATTAATTAGGGATTGTTAGATATTGAAATAGCTATCCCTGTTTGCGTAGACTTGGTTCTGTTTGTTTGAAATTATCTTTTGTTTTGTTTTGTTTGTTTGTTTCGAGACAGGGTTTCTCTGTGTAGCCTTGGCTGTCCTGGACTCACTCTGTAGACCAGGCTGGCCTCAAACTCACAGAGATCTGGGTGCCTTTGCCTTCCAAGTGCTGGGATTACAGGCATGCGCCACGGCACCTGCCTATAATCTCCCCCCGCCCAATCTTTTTTACTTTAAAGTGGTTTCTGTCCTTGATACTGAGGTGTGTTTCTTGGGAGGAAGCAGAAAGATGAATCCTGTTTTCTAATCGAATCTGTGCATTTGTATTTTGGGGAACTGAGACCATTAGTATCAGTTATTAAATAGTGTTTATTAATCCCTATCATTTTGTTATATTCTTTAATACTTTTTTGGTTAATTGTTCTGAGATTACTTATTTATTGCATCTTGAATGTTGTTAATTATTTTTTAGACTGAAGTTTTCCTTCTAGTATTTTCTGGATTGGTGGACATAAACTCCTTAAATTTGTTTTTAATCAAGAAACATTTTTCTTTCTCCTACAATTATGACTGATAGTTTTGCTGTGTATGGTGGTCTGGACTGATATGTATAGTCTCTTAGGGTTTGTAGAGCATCAGTTTGGTCCTTTTGTCTTTTAATAGCCATTGAAAAGTCATGTGATATTCTAATGGCTTAGTCTTTATAAGGGACTTGGTTGTGGTGGATGTAAACATGTTTTTGTTTTGGGATGGGGACATGCCCACAACAGGAGTTAAATTGCCTTCCTCAGGGAAAATATGACAATCTGGGTAGCAGTTTCTGCAGGAAGGATATTGTCTTAGCTCATGTTTGCAGTGGAATCTGTGCATCTGGAATGAGGACATTTGTGGTGTGTCATTGGTGTGGATATCTGGCCATGGGTGGGTGTTCAGGTCTAATCCTATTCTGTTCATCCTGAATTTGTAGAATTCTTTAAAATATTGTTTTTTAACAACTGATATTAGTCTTTTTGTTTTGTAGTGTTATTGGTATTATCCTTTCAAACTATATTTTTTTGTCATTTCATGAGATTGAGGGTGAGAAGTGAAGGCATTTACTTTCTCAAAACAGTCTATAAATAATAACTTAAGGGGGCTAGAGAGATGGCTGAGCTGTTGGCTCTTCCAGAGGTCATGAGTTCAATTTCCAGCAACCACTTGGTGGCTCACAAACATCTATGATGGGATCTGATGCTCTCTTCTGGAATGCAGATATACATGCAGATAAGGTACTCATAAATAAACAAACCTTAAAAAGAACTTAAAAGGAAAACACCACTGTCAGTTTTCAGGCTCATATTCTTGGCTTGCTTTTTAATTTTCACACTTGATGTTCATCCTCTGAGAAACTGGTCCTTCCTAGTTCTGAGTCTGCTTATCATTCATAAATATCCTTGGTCCTCTGCCCTAGATCCTGGACGTTTTTGATTTTTGGGTTTCTGGCTGTAGTTGCCTCCTGTTTGACCTATATGAAGTCAAGTTGAAATAACTCTCTTACTTTCTTTGCCTCTGGGTTTTAAGTAGCACACTGGAGCTACATCGGGTTCAACATTATCAGGGTATCCTGTTAAAAGGCATCAAACAATGTGGGATCACACCGAAGACTTTGAGCTACTTTCTCTAAAAGGCTAAGTTTGGTTTCCAGCTTGTGATCTCAGTGTGTGTATCCAGTAGTGGGATTGACGTTTCAGTCAACCTTACACCCACTTCTCAGTGCAACAGAGGGATGTGGAAATAGGAGCTTTCAGGACAACTGTTCTAGGACACGTGTCAGCCCTAATCCATGTGAAACAATCATAGTGACAGAATGGAAAGAGGTTTCTCACATCTATTTTTCAACACCTGTTTTGAATCTAAGAGAGTGCATCCTTTCTTTAGAGGTACAACTTTCTCACGCGTGTGTAACTTGAGTGCCAGGTAGAGAGGGGCAGACGCCTAGTTTTAAACGGGAGAGAGAGTGGAGTAGAGTGACTTCAAGATCTAGCCCTTTGAAGAAGATTCTTCAGATACTTTGGAATGAGGGATGTATTGCATTTAAGGTGTCTGGGCAATCAGTCCAGTTGCTTGACCTCTGTGTGAGTCATCACCTCTTGGTTCTTTAACATCATTATGTTTTAGAAATCAGTGAAGGAATCGATGACAGAAAGAACCAGTGGAAGAACAGAAGCAAGGGAGGGATGCGTTTATAAAACAGAGCAGAAGTGCATGGTTCCTTCCACTGGGGATGAAGAGATACTGGACAAGTTCTTGCGAGTGTTTACGCCTGTCACCGTGGGTTTCACTTTATTTTTATTTTTTGGGTTTTTCAGACAGGGTTTCTCTGTGTTAGCCTGGGTTGTCCTGCACTCAAACTTGTAGACCAGGCTGGTCTTGAACTCACAGCAATCCGCCTGCCTCTGCCTCCCGAGTGCTGGGATTAAAGGCATGTGCCACCACGCCCAGCTAGAGAAATGGGTACTTTATAGTACCTCTCCCCACTTTTGGAATTTGGAGCACTTTTCCAATTATCTTAGATTTATCTGTTAGAGTTTTCTTACCAAATATTTTTCTTTTCCCTCTGTAAACCCGATGTTTCATGTATCTTTTTATAAAGTCCGTTGCACAGAATTTTAAAATTTACTTTTCAAACATGAGAAGAAAATAAATAATGAACAGTAGGAAGAAGCAGAAAATACTAGGCTAAAATGTGCTTTGTGGAGAAATGATATTTATGAAAAGGGGTGCGATGTCAGTTCCTTGGGGGAGGCTGGAATGGCAATAATAATTTTGTTTTATTTTTTGTTCTTGGATTTGAAAGGAGGGTCTTGTTATAGGTTTTCAGTAGACAACCAGGATCCAGGAAAACAGGAGACTAAAAACCAGAAAGGAATTTTTGTTTGTTTGGTTTTTTTGTTTGTTTGTTTGTTTTGTTTTTTGTTTTTGAGATAGGGTTTATGTAGCCTTGGCTGTCCTGGACTTGCTTTGTAGACCAAGCTAGCCTCGAACTCACAGCGATCCTCCTGCTTCTGCCTCCCAAGTGCTGGGATTAAAGGCGTGCGCCACCATGCCTGGCTGGAAAGGAATTTTTAATGGAACAAGAACAACAAAAGGGAAGATGGGCAGGGGCTGGGATCAAGATCTTGAGTGATACTGTTATCTTTGAGGAGTGGTAGGGACACTTTCCTAGAGTTCAAAAGGAGAAGAAAAGAGGTTATTAGAAAAGTAGCATTTAAACCAGTGCAAAGGAGTGTGAAAGTCTATTTATGATGCAGATATATGTGGGTAGTTGTGAGGGTCAGAGTGAGTAGGACAGCAGTAGCAGACAGCATTTCAGAAGATTGGTGACAAAGGCTGGCAGACCTGCTAGACTTACAGGTTCATCTGAGGCTGAGCTATTGAAAAAGGGACCCAATAATAAAATATTCTTATTTTACAAAATGTACTGACACAAAGTATTGTAAGATTATGATCCCTCGGGAGGGTAAGTGAGTCAGGTAGGCAGGGACAGACAGATGTGCCTATAGCCCTAGGGCCTGGAGGGTTGGAGAGTGGAGTGCAGTGCTGGGAGTTGGGAGCAGCAGACAGTCTAGTGTCAGCTGAGTCTGGCCACAGACACTGACATAGACAAATCAGACTACTTAATTCATGAGTTGATAGTGTTTATATTTAGCATGAGAATTTATCTTTCCTTTCTTTCTTTCTTTCTTTTTTTTTTTTGATATGCACTCGCTCTAGATGTATATTGATTAACGTATGTACAATAAAAACCACACATAGTTCACTGATGATTTCCTGTACTATTTTAAGACAAAGTCAACTTTACAAATAGAGGTAGTGTGCGCTGGGTTACTTCCTACTCATTCATAATGAAACCTCTGCACTGGGCACACACACTGTGGCTTTACAAGCTAAGGAACTCACAGGCCGTAAACAGGTAATGATTTCTTCTGAAGTATTTTGTTTTTTGCCAGGCTCAATGGACAGGCTCACCTCTGTCATGGATATCTGATGGGAATATTTCTGTCAGGTTAATACTTTCCCCCTATCAATTATGGTTGTTTTGTAGACTGACCAGCCACGAAAATAAATTAGTTTTAAAAACTATTAGACAAAATACATACACCATGGGAAACAAGTTGAGATTCAGCAGCTCTGTGAGTTATGAATCTTCTCTCTACAACACATTCGTGTCAGTTACTGCTTAACTTAACGCTGGGTTTTCCTTTTTGCTTTCAGGAAAACCTTTAACTTACGCCCTGGGTGTTACCTGTCCACAGTTTCCTGGTGGCTCACCGCTTCTGCCTGCTCCAGCCTTGCTCCGGCAGCTTCCAGGCTTCTGGGCTTCAGAGCTTGTTGTGAAAGCTTGCTGCTTTGGCCTGCTACCCCTGCTTCAGGTGTCAAAAGCTTTTAATTAGCTTGCTTCCTCCTAATGACCTGGTTCCTTATGTGTCCAGATAGTCTAGTAGTAGGCCTGAGAGGGGAGAATACCGTAGGCATTCAGTTTTCTTTAACCATTCTTTCACTCCGGCTCTCCTGAGTTGCTGGGAGAGGAAACTACATTCAGTACGTGCTTTGCCTCTGATGGTGCTGGTCTCCAGTCCAAAGGACCCACGGGTGTGCGCATGTCGTATTTTATAATCTGTATCTGCTTAGTTGGTTGATGGCCAGGATGTACCAGTTTTAAATTTTCTGAGTATTGCTGCTTTGTGTGTAAATTATGTTTTTTAAAAAAAGATTTATTTATTTAATGCATATGAGTGTTCATCTGCATGTACACCTGCAGGCCAGAAGAGGGCATCAGATCCTTATATAAATGGTTGTGAGCTGCCATGTGGTTGCTGGGAATTGAACTGAGGCTCTCTTGAAGAGCAGGCTGTGCTCTTACCCACTGAGCCATCTTTCCAGCCCCTAAATTATGTTTTTTATCAAGAGCACAACTTGGTTTAGTAAATGGTTTGTAGAGATTTTAGAGTTGTGTTTTGTTTTCTTTCCTTCAGTGCTGGGAATGGAACCCAGGGTCTCGTGTGTTAAGCCAGTCCTACCACAGAGCCACACCCCTAACACTAAATTTCTTTAGAAATATGATTAATCATTTACAGAATAGCTTCTAGTTTTATTGTTAGTTTGTTTGACACAGTGTCTTTCTCTGTAGTGCATGCTGGCCCAGAATGCATTATGTAGCCCAGGCCGTCCTCCAGTTTGTTTGTTTGCTGTTGAGACCATATCTTTGTGTGTAGTTCTGGCTGTATTGGAACTCCTTACGTAGACCAGGCTAGTCTTGAACTTGAAGCTATCCTCTTGCCCCTGCCTCCCAAGTGCTGGGGTTAGGCATGTTCCACCATGACAGACTAATTTCCTTTTTTTTTTAAAGTGGAGAAGGCAGAACTCCCATCTGATCGGTGTAGGGATTAAGTGTGTAGCACATGCAGTATGCTTCACATATATAGTGCATGTATAGTGTTATTGTTTCAGAAATGTTTTAGTATTATTAATAAAAATAATGGTAGGTGCTAAAAAGGAAAGAAAGATATAAAACAATAAATGGTCCATAGCAACACAGAAACATCCTATTTTCAAAGGTGAGACTTTGAAAGCCTTGTAGGGGCACAGTGTGAGCTAGACTACAGGCCCTAGAAATCATACAAAAGATGCATTATCAACAGCCTTATTTCTAGGTTTCAACATTCATTTGCAGATGAGAATATTGATTCCTTATAGTGTTCCATGTGTATTTACCCACATGTGTTACAAAGCTTTCATCTCTCCAGAATGTGTTTACTGAGCACTGTTGACTCGCAGACACTCACCATATGGTAGTGAAGAGAAGGGGTAGAAATTCCTACTCCCGACGAGCTTGTGGGGAAAGTAGTAAGCACTATGCATAGCTAGACTATTTGGTGTGTTAAGTAATTATGAAAAGTAAGGGTGAAAGGAAGCCAAGAAACATAATAGAAAGTCTCAAAGGACATATGGCATTTCAGAGAGGGAGTGAGAGAGCAGGCTTAGTGGCCCTGTAGAGATAAAGTATATTCTAGGGCAGGGGACGATCCATGCAACTGTCCTAAGGTAGGATCGTGCGAGGTGAGCATTATGGCTTGAGCAAAAGTGAGCTAAAGGGCGAGGAGGAGAGGCCAGGGAGGGTGGCAGGCCTTACAATTTATGATGAGGACTTTGTCTTTCCTTTTTCTTTTTAACTTTAACTTTTTAATTGTAGGAAATCACTAGAAGTTTGGAACAAAAGAATGATGTCATCTGAGCTACATGTTAGCATGTTGTTTTTGTACTGTTGGAAATAGACTGTGGTGAATGAGGGCAGGTAGAAAGGTGTGGTAAGGTAGGATGGCAAGGTTTATTGGGACAGAAGAGAAGGTTTGGTGAGTTCTAGCTTTATCAGAAGCAGGCTAGATTTCTGAATTCCATACAAAATAAGTAGACTGTTCCATACAAAAGGTCATATGTAATTTAGAGGCTATAGCTACACACAGGATACACAGGTTGTGTTCTACAGCTGATTAGTATAGATTTGTCATATGCTGATCATTTTTCACATTCCTGATCATTTCCTAACACCGAAGAGCATTTACTAGGAAGTATTAAAATAATCTCCAGTGTTTTAGAAATGTATCTTTTTTCTTTATAATTTTTAGTCCATACTAAATGGGATCGTGTGTGTGTGTGTGTGTGTGTGTGTGTGTGTGTGTGTGTGTGTGTGTGATGGAATTGAGAGCCTGTGCATACAATCATGTGTTCTAGTACTGAGCTGCACACCCTACTGTAAGGTAGAGAATTGTAACATGTCATGCTCTTATGTGCCAGTTGACTTTCTACCTGAAAATACAGGCTCTAAAGTGGGAGCTCTAAGACAACTTAAATTATTGTTGTTCTACTACTGCTATGAACATGGAAATGATTCATAGTTTTAACAGGGAGATGGAGGAAGGAGGGAAGGGGAGGGAGGGACAGAGGGATCAGTTGTCACTGTGGAAGCTTCATCTTTTTCCATCCTGCCATCAATTTGATAATCCAGGAATGTTTTGAGCCGACTTATTTCTCTGAGTCACAATTTATTTCAGAAAAGTTTTTAGGCAACCCTGTGCTAAGGTATTGTTGAGAATGCGCCACTCTGCAGTAGCATGGCCTTCCTCACTATGCGCACATGTGTGGACTGCGCCTCTCTTGGTCCTCACTGCATGCTACCAGAGATAGAGCTAGTGTTCATGCTATGACTAAGATGAGAGAGGTGTGGTATCTCACAGAAGAGGTAGGAAGGCAAGTAAAAATCTTACCCCTTTGAAGAACTTTAGAAGTAGCTCATCTTCTAGTATTTTGGTGTTTATCCCTTTAATATATGGCATGGACATTTATGATTTATTATATATATTTCATATAGAGATGAAAAATAATTTTGCTCTACAATGTTTTAGAAACTTATGTTTCACATACTGCAAGCTTGAGCTTTTCTTTATCAAATAATATTTTTTAACATTTCTCCAGCCATATAAGTAATTCTCTGTGGGTTGATTGTATTTTGTCTATTTCCTCTTGAAGAATAATTAAGTTAGTTGTAGTATTTTACTACTGAAAACCAAACTGTGTTGAATATTATGACTTAGCTTTTAATTTGTATGTAGATATTTTTAATTGGAGAAATTTCTGTCATAGTCATAAACTTAAAGCTAGGAAGTGAAAAGCTGTTTCTCTTTAGTGTTGAAAGATTCTGAGATATACTGCCTGCCATGATGTACTGGTGGATGAACAAGTGGCAGTTAGGAGACAAGGGAGTGGGTGTGTAGTGTACAGGTGTGGACACATGGCGACGGTTCATGCCTACTGAATATGTAACTTGACACCAGACCCTGCAGGAAGCACTTTATACACATATTATTTTGATCTTAACTGCATCTGTATACTGTTGGTATATTTATTAAACTCAAGATTGGTGAGAAAACTGAAACATTGAAAGGCAGCTGCTTTGAAGAAAAACCTAGAGTTGTACAGTCAAATGATGGTGACTTCGGAATCCAAATTGTCACCACTTCCTGACACCCCCCCAGTAAGTGCTAAGTGTTGGAGTGTTCAGTGGCTGCCGGTCACTGTCACTGCTACCACTTGTGTGGAGCTGGCTGGCGTGCAGCTCGTTCTGAGTCCAGTGTTGTGGGACTCCAAGAAGTTGATTTAGTGTACACACTTACATATCACCCTGTCAAGGCTGGAGCAACACGCCATAACACGTCTGCTCATGATGCTGAAGTTTGTTTGTTTTTACAGTAAGAGAGATTCAGACAAAAGACTAATGATCTCCTGGCTTTTCGCATATACTGCCAAGTGAGTTACCAAGGTTTTTGGCTTCTGGGATTGCAGTTGAGGGATTGTAGACCTGTGTAAAACTCTTAGCATAATGCCTGGCATTTGGACACTCACTGTTATGTTGTTGGGCATCTGGAGGTTAAGGACAACTTGAGAGTCAGCTTTTACCTTCTGCCTTGTTGACACAGAGTCTCCTGTCTGCTGCTGCTCTGTGTACTTCAGACTGCCTGCCTGGAAGCTTCTGGGTGATCCTCTTGCCCATGCCTGCCCTGTTGCCATATGAATGCTGAAATGAAATAGAGGCACCACTGCATCAGGCTGTTTACATGGGTTACAGGACCTGCTTGAACTCAGTTCGTTAGGCTTGCTGGTATGGCTGGTTTACTGAGCCATCTCCCTGACACATCTTCCACCATCTTAATTGACGATGTAACTGTTTGTGACAGCTACCGAGAGATGTTATGCACTGATTTTAATTATGTCATCATATTACTCTAATGACAATATGATCTAGATACAAATTTATTAAGTGTACATGCACATTTGCTATTAAAGCATATTAAATTAGAACTCTATTTTTTATCCTTGGAAATATTCCTTTGAATTATTCAAGATCTGTACATATGTTGTTCTTGCCTGCATGTTAGAATATTGAGATGTTAGCTTCCAACTACTATAACAAAATACTTCAAATAATCCACTTATAAAAAGATAAATTTATTTTGGCTTATAGTTTTGGAGAGTTCAGTGTGTAATCAAATAGCTCAGCACTTCTAAGGCCTGTGGTGAGGCAGCATGTTCTAGGAGTGTGTGGCAAAATAAAACCATCTGCCTTATGAGTGGGGCTGACAGGAAGAAAGGGAGAGAGGAAATAATGAAGTCAGTTTAGGGTCCACAAACCCCAGCAACCTAAGGCACCAACTATTATGAAGCCTTTTTAGACTTCTACTGTCATCCAAAGTGCTATGCTGGGGAACAGGCCTTTACCACCACATGGACATCTGAGGGGCACCTAGTATCCAAACTGTGGCAGGTAGTATTTGTTTTCTCCAGTGGTGCTTCTCAGTTACTGGGAATGTTGTCGGTGAATATTTGCCTTCCTGTTTTGTAGTTTAGTTTCAGCTCTATAACAAACACAGCCAGCTGGAAGGGCCCTAAAGAGATTATCTAGTTCAACGGAAATGTTAGAAACAGAAATGTAATCAGTTTGTTAACAGTGAGAGTAGTCTTATATTTTTCTTGGCAGTTTTTTGACCTATAACTAGATATATTAAAAATAAGCATTTGCTGCTTTTTTTGTTGGAAAAGATATTTACAGTTCACAGTTTATAAAACTGTTAGTCATGATTGCTCTTTGGTGGGACCTGGGGGCGGGAGGAGAAGAACGAGTTGAAATACATGCGTAGTGGGTAAGAGTGTGGAATGCGAGCATCGTCATCGTCAGGTCACGTGAATTACTTGATCCCCGCAGAACATCTCTCCCATGGGAGCTGCACTCCCTGTAAGACCTGCTGGAATCTGGCTTGCATTATCTCATAAGATCTACGGCTTTCATACTGTGCATCTTGGTCAATTTCTCAGTAATAGAGGCCGAGTTTAAATTCCTGGGCAGAGCACTTGGAAAGGAAGATACACTATATAAGCAGCAGCCACTGTTCACAAATAAAATCATTTGCATGGCATATGTTCCCTAATGTAACTTTTATATTTGACATTATTTAATTTAGGATCTTAGAACTAAGCGACATTGAAATAATTGGTAATTGGTGTTTACTTTTTTCTTACAGAGAGGAAATGGAAAATGGATAAAGTAAGTTTTTTTTTCATACTTTTACAGTTATATTTCCATTATCTTTTTTAGGTGGCTGTAGTTAAACTGAAAAATGCAGATAAAGTATTTGCCATGAAAATTCTGAACAAGTGGGAAATGCTGAAAAGAGCTGAGGTAAGTCTTTATACCTTATAAAAATGGATGACATTTAGGTTGGTTTTCATTTAGACTATTTTGAAACATGTTGGTAGTAAAACCTTTTGTACGTGGATATTGGAGTACTTTCGTGAGCTCATGCGTAGTCTGACTATGTAGCAAAGTGGACTCAAATTATTAGGATATTTAATTATTTCACCAAAATTAGCTTTGTGTATTTGTGAAAAAGAAGTTTCAAAATGAGAGGAGAAAGATGATCAGCACAGCCGTGTCACCCACAGAATGCAGTCGCTGTAAAGTGGCTCTCTGAGGTGGCTCAGTGGAAGTTTCATCCCTGGAGCCTACGGTGGAAAGAGAACTGGCAAGGGAGAGTTGTTCTCTGACTTCCACAGGTGTGCACCGTGGCATACATACATGTGCATGTGCACGTGTGTGCGGTAAACATTAAAAGAGGAAAAGGTAGAGGATCTATGAAGTACTCTTAACCATAGCTACTCTGTGGCTCCCCTGAGGTCACCAGTTTGTGGAAAAGGAGGTTGAAATGATCTTAGAATATTCTGAGTTTTACACAAAAGGATTTTATAGGTTGTGTGCATGTCACAACTTAAACACCTACCAAATTAAACGTTTTTAGTGATGGGGGAATACATCTAAACTTTGGAAGCTATTGCTTAAATAATATTTTAATTATTAACTCAATATCTAGCTCTGTGTGTGTGTGTGTGTGTGTGTGTGTGTGTGAGAGAGAGAGAGAGAGAGAGAGAGAGAGAGAGAGAGAGAGAGAGAGAGAGAAGGAGAAGGAGGGAGAGTTATTTTCTTGAGTGCTCACATATCCACCAATATTACTGAATTTTATACATGTATAACTACAGTCTAAAGGAGATACCTATATAGCACATAAGCCAGTGAATTTTATTTATAATTTACATGATATCTAAAGGTTTCGTAGAATTATTTGGTAATCCTGATATTGATTACAAAATTGCTTCATACTTACTTCTTTTTTTAGCACTGAAAACCAAATTTTATTTAAAATGTCTATCAATACAAATTTATCAAAATTAAACAAAAATTGAATTAAGAAAAGTCTCTTCACAAAAAAGGACATTATTAGAAAGGCCACACTCTCTCCAGTGACATTCCCCATCTTTCTATGACAAACTGGGAGATGTGAAGTGGAGGGGAGGAGAGGGAAAAGCCTGACCACCAACACAGCGTGGTCCTCAGCATCGGCTCTTAATGAAATGGCTTAGTGTGTGTGTGTGTGTGTGTGTGTGTGTGTGTGAAGCACATTTGCCAATTAAATATTATCAAATTATTTTTGTGTTATGTTAAGACATTTTTTTTGACTACTTAAAAATTAATGTACCTCATTGTTGTTTATTTTGGTTTTTGCTTTTGGCATGTGTGGCCATCAAATACATGTTAAACTGTATATTTGAAAGTTAATTCAAAAGTTCACCTAGCATTTAGGAGGTACAGAAAGATGAAGAATTCCAGTTTGTCCTTAATTATATAGCTTGCATTAAAGGCTACTCTGGGCCACAGGAGAACTTGTCACAAACAAACAAAAGATGAATTTGATGCTTTGCTATTAAAAAAAAATAATGGAGATGTAAAGATTTTTTAAAAACTTAAAATTCCTTTTAGCTTTCAAAATGAAAAAATAGACTTTAAATATTCTGTTATTTTTAAAAAAGATTTCTCTAGAACAGTATTTTGTGAATGAGAGAAGTCTTTATTTTCATTCCCAATAAATGAGAAGCCAGACTTGGTATGTTTTTGACTAGTGATTTTGTCTATTATTATGTGTGGTTGTGTGTGTGTATGAGTATGTGTGAGTGTGTGCATGTGCATGATATATGTGTGCCTATATGCATGTACTTGCCATGGTACATGTGTATGGAAGTCAGAGGGCAATTTTGAGGAGGTTAATTCTGTCTTTCCCCTTGGGATTAGGGACTAGACTTAGGTCATAAGAGTTGTATGGCAAGCACTTTTTACTACTGGTTGAGCTATCTTGAGGGCACTAGTCATACAGTTTGATATGGTTTATATGACTACTAATTTGATGAATGTATTTTATGAATGTTGTGATGAGTCATGTGACAACTTTGCAGAATTATCATTTATGAACCTCATTTAACTTCTGTTTCAACATAGGAATTCTTTAAATTAAAAAAAATAATTCTTATCTCCAATATTACATCCTGACCACAGTTTCCATTTCCTCTTGGCTTCCCAGGCCCCCCACTGCCCACATCCACCTCGCCTCCTTTCTCTTCAGAACATAGCAGGCCTCCCATGGATGCCATCCAGCCATGGCAGATCAGGTTGCAGTAAGACTAGGCACCTCCCCTCCTATTTAGGCTGGATGAGGTAACCTAGTAGGAGGGAAAAGCAAGCAAAAGAGCCAGAGACAGCCCCTCTTCTCACTGTTAGGTGTCTCACAAAGACCAGACCACACAGTCTGGTCTCCATACATGCAGAGGGATAGGTCAGACCCATATAGACCCTGATTGTCAGTTCAGACTCAGCGAGCCCCTATGAGCCCAGGTTAGTTAATTATGATTTTCTTAGTTGATTTCTGGTTTTCTTGACCCCTCTGGCTTCTACAATCCTTCCTCCTCTCCTGCAGGATTTCCTGAGCTCCACCTAATGTTTGGCTCTGGGTTTGGCCTCTGTTTCCGTCCGTTGCTAGATGAAGCTTCTCTGATGGCAGTTGTGCTAGGCTCCAGTTTATGAGCATAGCAGACTATCATTAGGAATCATTTTATCAACTTTTTTTTTCCAGTCATGGTTTAGTTCTATCCTAGGCTCTGGCCAATCCAGCCTCTAGGTCCTAGGCCTTCAGGCAGTGTCAGGGGTGGGCTCCCTCTTGTGGCATGGATCTCAAGCTGGACCAGCCATTGGTTGGCCACTTTAACAATTTTTGCTCTACCTTTATCCCAGTACAACCTGTTGGCAGGACAGATTGTGGGTTGAAGGTTTTGTGGCTGGGTTGGTACCCCAATCCCTCCACTTAGCCATAAAGTACAGGACAACCATGCTACACTCCACAGACCCAGAATAGTTAAGTAACAAGAAGGGCTCAAGAGGTGACACATGAATTTCTGGGAAGAGGAAATGGAATACATTTTGCAGGTGAACCAGGGGTTGGTGCAGTTGGAAAGAGGAGGGGTCAGGGGAGGGGAGGATGGAAGAAGAGTACTGGGAGGGACAACTGGAATTGGGGGCATTTTGGGGCCGAGCTAGAAACCTAGTACAATGGAAACTCCAAGGACTTTACTAGAGTGACCCTAGCAAAGGCTCCCAGCAATGGGTGATACAGAGCCTGAACCAGCCATTCTCCTGTAACCAGGCAAGCCTTCCAGTGGTTATAAGTGAGTATGTACCATGTTTGTCTTTCTGGGTCTGGGCTACCTCTTTCAGTATAATTTTTTCTAGTTCTGTCCATTTCCCTGCAAATTTCATGATTGTTATTTTTCTTAACAGCTGAGTAATACTCCACTGTGTAAATGTCCCATATTTTCTTTATAAGAAAAAGTGGGGAATAACCTTGAACACATTGGCACAGGAGACAACTTCCTGAATGGAACACCAACAGCCCAGGCACTAAGATCAACAATTAATAAATGGGACCTCATAAAACTAAAAAGCTTCTGTAAGGCAAAGGACACCATCAATAAAGACAAAATGGCAGCCCACAGAATGGGAAAGGATTTTTACCACCTCTATATCTAACACAGGGCTAATTTCTAATATCTATGAAGAATTCAGGGAACTAGACAGCAACAAACCAAATAATCCAATTAAAAGTGGGGCACAGATCTGAACAGAGAATTCTCAACAGAGGAATCTCAAATGGCCAAGAAGCTCTTTAAAAAATGCTGAACATCTCTAGCCATCAGAGAAAGGCAAATCAAAATGGCTCTGAGATTCTAATTACACCTGTCAGAGTGGCTAAGATTAAAAACACAAGCGACAGCTCATGCTAGTGAGGATGTGGAGCAAAGTGAACACTCCTCCATTGCTGGTGGGACTGCAGACTTCCACAGCCACTTTGGAGATCAGTATGGCAGTTTCTCAAAACACTGAGAATTGATCTACCTCAAGACCCAGCTATACTCCTGAGCATATACCCAAAGGATGCTCCATCATACCACAAGGACACTTGCTCAACAATGTTCATAGCAGTTTATTTGTAATAGCCAGAAACTAAAAACAACCTAGATGCCCCTTAACCAAAGGATGGATAAAAGATTCTTCACTGTAGTACATCAACATAGGAATTCTTGTTGCTAATTATCCCAGTAGTTCATTAAGGATAAAATTTAAAGCACATATTACTGAATATAGAAAAATATAAAGGTATATAAAGTTAAATTGCTCTGGCGAGTAAATGCTTGGTTGAAATGTGAAAATTAGCCAGGCAGTGTTATGCCTGCCTTTAATTCCAGTACTCAGGAGGCAGAGACGGGGAGCTGAGGCCAGCCTGGTCTACACGGTGATTTCCAACATAGGCAGGGCTACACAGAGAAACCCTGTTTCAAAAAGCAAAAAATAAATAAATAAAAATTAGTTGGGAAAGTGAACAACTAAACTTAAGTTAGCCTTTCAGTGTTGGTAACTCCCTGGAACGTGTCGTGTTTGTGAGGTATTGTTCTGTTGAGCGGCAGCATGCCTTCTGGCTAGCCACGGATGGCTTTCAACTCGCGCTCTTCTTGTTTTCATGTCTTACGCACCATGATTGTCGGCCTGTGCTATCCTGTTTTGCTGTTGTTTTTTAGAGACCCAAACCATGTAGGGGATTTTTAAAAATTAAAATAAAAAACTCCATTTTCTTTAGATATGATTTTTTTTCCTTCAGAAAATGATTGAATTTCTGTAGCATGTTTACACCACCAGAGTATCCATTTCTCGTGGTTTAATACTGATGAGGAGCCTTTCTTAGTATAGCCACTGTTGACAACTTGGTTATTTCTTGAGGAAGCTGTTCTGTGCTTGTATGGGGGAAGTATCTTGGCTTCTCCTTCCTAGATACAAGTAGTATCTTTTCCAGTTGGCATAACCCACTGAGGACATAGTGCATTAAATGAAAGTCTGGAGAATGCCTTATATCTAGACCTAATACCTGTGCTTTAAGAAAGAATAGCCTAATAGTTAAATATTTGCAAATGTACCACATAATATCGGAGACTGTCTTTATAAAGTATGTATGTGTGTATGCACCAGTAGACCTGAGGGGTGGGGTGCGTGTGTGAGAGTGGAACAGAGTCAGATTGGGTAAGAAAATAATTGTTGAAGTTTAGTAATGGTACGTTGGGGGAAGGAATTTATGTAAGTTTGTATATGTTTGAAATGTTATAGTTTATTATATACATTTATCTTTGAAAACTTTTTTACTGAGCAATTGAGGGTAGATTAGAACTTACAGTTTAATTTGTTGTTTTGACTAAAGTATTCAGAGTTTTGGTTAGTTTGAAGTTGCCAATCAAGTGAAGCAGCGAGCACTTACTAGATTCTAGCTGGGTTGTCTTTAAAATGTTAGGTCACTGTCCTTGTATGATAAAGCCAGGAAAGGCCTTTCTTGGCTCTGTCATCCTTCTAAACCACACACTGAGGTCCGCTAAGCTTTCTAGCAGGACTCAGAGTTAAGTAGGTAACGTGATTGTATTTTCTTCTAAAGTGAATTGAAGCATAATGTCAGATTTTAGTAATGTGATAGACAATTAAAGTCACCATTTCAGATGGTTTTCATTTACTTGTTTTAGTGTTTTATCTGATATTGCCATTTAATTCCCGGCTTTGGCAATTCTGTTTGTCCAAGTAGGTCTCATGTGCATAAACGTGAGAATACTAGGGGCAATTGTGCAATAATTTGTTTCATGTATCGTGGCTACGTAATCTTCCTTATGGGTAGCCACTACCCACTGTAAGAGCGGAGGCTCTGGCCCTCGAGTAAAAAATGTGTAGCATGCACAGATCCCGAGTTCAGTCCTTAGCACTATAAAACACAATACAAAATTCAAAAGCACTTACTATGTCCATTTTTTAAAATGTCCTTAAAACTGGTGAAGTGGATATGGCAAACTTGGGCATTTATATCATCTGGTTAATAGGTTGGTCTGTGGTTAAGTTAAAAAATTCTGCGAATTTTTCTGTTTTGAACTATAGCAGTTCTAAAAAAAATTAAACTTTTAGACTGTTTAGAAACTGTGTCAAGGTGTTAGATACACATTTTGAGCAGTTGTTTGCATAGTGTTTTCTAGGTTTATATAACGTATTCTTTAAAACGTTTTCTTTCCCTTCCAGACAGCATGCTTTCGTGAAGAGCGGGATGTGCTGGTGAACGGCGACAGCAAGTGGATAACCACTCTGCACTACGCTTTCCAGGACGACAACAACTTAGTAAGAAGCGGTCTACTTTTGTGTCCTTCGTCTCTTGTTGGCCGAGTTTAGCATTATTTTTTAAAGTGTTACTTAAATGTAGATTTTTTTTTAAATAGAAAAATTACTGCATTTCACAAACTGTAAGTTGTGCTCTTGGTATGACAGGGTTTTTTTTTTTTTTTTTTTTTTTTTTTTTTTTTTTTGTCTGAGGAATTTGATGCTTTTTATTGAATTTGCTTATGCCTTTAAATAAGAAATCCCAAACTAAATCCAAACTCTTTCATTTCCTTCTGTTAAATTCTATAGGAGTGGGTTCAGGAGTTTTTCTTTTTATGACTCTCCCAATATATTTTATTAGTAATTTTCTGTTTCTTAAAACTTTATAATTTTTTCAAAGTGACCACATGCTACATTAAGTTGAGCCTCATTTATATTGACATCATGAACCACTTCATAAAAGCTTGGGAGAAACTTAGAGAAAACTCAAAATATCAGACTCTATATCACTTGAGTAAAAATAAGAATGAATAGAGAAACTAGAAACAAGGAAGTAAAAGTCATAGGATAAATAAGGCCAAGTTTGCTGCAGTGGGTGTGTAAATCTTGGGCTGCTATTTATAGTTCTTCAGTATTGGAGTCACTGTTATTTCCAGGTTTCTATCTTTAGGAAAGTATTTGTATCTTGAGATGCTGCTGTGTACCAGACTTGACAATTGAAATAGAGAAATCAGGGGCCAGTTTCTGTTTGTTCCTAAATATTTATGGACGTGTGCTCTCGGCTGTGCACTGTTCTGTGTGTCGGGAGAGAGAATTGCCAGGGAGAGATGAAAGTTCGCTTTTCTCAGTGTTCTTTTACATAGCGTCTAAGGAGTCTAAACCCAGATAAGTCACACAGGACAAGTGTTGAGATGATGAAACGCTGCCTTCATCCAGAGGGAAGACTCTTCCAAGTCAGATAGGAGGTAGCTAAATCACGAAGGGAAGAGAGATCCAAACGATGTAGAGTTGCAGCATGTCTATTACAGTCTTTGTTTTACTCTTCATGAAGTTGTATTGGAGCACAACACCTATTGACTCACTATATGTTATCTACAAACCACCAAGCCAGTTATAACTTGATAACGTTTTGAGTTCTTTGTACATTGCTGTACCATGACATTTAATTACTTTTTATTAATAATGCATACCTATCACATCAGAGTAATGAAAAAAGACTAGTCTTCAAATGCGCTTTAATACACAGGACAGTACAGCTTTAAATGGAGTAAATAGCAAAGCATTGTGTTTATTATGAAAGCACACCACACATCTGTGCTGATAGAATATAGTGCACACATGCATTGTCAGATGCTCCACACACTACCACGTTCTCAATTCACAGGAGAAATTTGACTGGAAAGTTGGAAAATTTAAAACAGAATACTTCAATATAACTTCTGAAAATTAAATGAAAATGGGTCTAAAGCCATATAGGTGATTCCTCAGACACTCATTTATTAGGTAAGAAAGGCATTGTTTCCACTTTAGATGAGGAACCAATGACAGAGTAAAGTGCTAACCCACCAAGTCCAGCCTGGCGAGCCAGTGACTTCTGTTTGGGTTAACTACAGTAGCAGAAATGGCTCAAAGACCACCATGCATCACATGTAGCATGTGGTTTGTAGTCAGAACTGCTTCTTAAAATGACAAGCAAAAGCTTTGCATGTGTTTACTGTTCAGTGTCAGAGTGAATGCAATGATATTTTACTTACATTTAGTTTATTAACATTTTAGGGGTGAACATATCAGGCATATATGATCTATGTAGACTTATATGTAAAATTCTTAAGAGTACATTGAATACACCAGGTATTTATTTACACTTAGAAAAATTATAGTATTTATCATGGTAGTTTTCAAAAGTAATAAAGGCTAAAATCCTTTCATTGTATTCTTTTCCACATAGATTTATCATTGAATTTGTACATTGCTTGAAATCTACATTTTTTTATAAATGTAGAAATAAATATTAAAAAGTAGTTTTAAATCATGAGTCCCCAGTATGAATGCTAGGAACAAAACCTCAGTCCTCTGCCAGAGCATCAAGTGCTCTTAATTGATGTGCCATCTCTGTCCAGCCTCCCAAACGCCAGATTTCAAAATGCAAAAATTTGCCAAAAAGTGTCAAAATGAGGAAAAACATGTCTGAGCTGCTGTTGGCATCGTGTCTTTTAGTCTGACTCGAATCATTTAGTCTGTTTTACACTCTTTGTGTCAGGCTTTAGATGGACATCTCTTCTTCAGTGACTTTCTCTGAGAGAAGCAATCTGTATATTATCAGTTATACTAGTCATGCTGGAAACAAGGAGCAGTGTTTGAAGAAGTAGCAAAATAAAAATTCTTGTCGTTTACAAGCGTCAGAATTCATAGTTGTTATTCACATCCATTCTTTTAAACATTTAAACTTTTTTAAAAAAATAAATGCAATGGGACCTGGAGGGATGGCTCAGTGGTTAAGAGCACTGTCTGCTCTTTCAGAGGTCCTGAGTTCAAGTCCCAAAATGACATGGTGGCTCACAACCATCTATACTGGAATCTGATGCTCTCTTCTGGCATTCAGGTGTACATGCAGATGGAGCACTCATACATAAAATAAATAAAATCTTTTTTAAAAATTAAAAAAAAGAAAAGAAATGCGGTGTGTAACTGAATGATAACTGCTGTGCCTAGCACGCGTGAGGCCCTAGACTGCATTCCCCCTGCACCACCCAAAACAAAACAAAAAGCCACCAATAAAACCTATTTTGGAGCTGAAGCAATGGCTTAGCAGTTAACAACACTTGCTATTGTTGCAAACAATAACACCACGTTGGGCAGCTCGCAGCTGCCTGCAACTCCAGCTCCAGGGGATATACCCTTTTTTTTTTTACCTGATGGGCACCTGGACATCTGTGGTGCACATATATACACTCGGCACATGTGCCCATACATATAAACAAACAAAGCAAATCTTTAAAAGGTATTAGAAAATAAAACAATTAAAAAATGTAGACAAATCTAGTTTTAGATACCAAAACAGAATTTGGGTTAAATATTTTTATTTTGCAAAATAACTCTTACCCATTCTTTTCAGTAGCCAAACATTTACAGTGCTATGTAACTCAAGAAAAATTTTGGCAGATAATTTGGATTTTTCATTTCCAACTTTCCTAGATATTACTATACACATAGTATGAAAAGTAGAGGGTTATATCAGCAGTGCCTTTTATGCGCTTAAGCAGAAGATACACAGTTTAATGGATGATACTAAGGTCTAAATAGAATTTTTTTTTCTTAAAAAACTCACTGTATTCAAAGCTGCTATGTCACACCGACACATGAAATCCATATGTCTGAATATTATGAGTCAGTGAAATTTATCTTTTCTCATATTTTTATTCATAATTTCTTGTTTGTTTTATGTTTGAGGGGAAAAGGAAATTGTTTAAGCTTTAATTTCTTGAATTAGCATTTATTTGTAAATTATTTTGAAGTAGGATCTTATTATATATCCAGACCTAAAATCACTGTGTAACTCAGGCTGGTCTTGACTCCTCAATGCTTTCCCCTCAGCCTCTTGGGTGTGGAATGGTGGTTTTATTTTATGCTTTCAGGTGTTTCAGTGTTGTTTCCTTGTAATATTATGTGGAGTTTGGGGTGGTAGTGGGGCTCGAACCTAGGACCTTGAGCATGTTAAAAACTGATTTGTGGATGTTATAGCCTGAACTTGCTACTACTTCCTTACATACTGGACTTTTTGTTTGTTTTTGGAGCAGGCTTCCACTATGTTAGCCTAGGCTTAAATTTATGATCCTCCTGCCTCAGCCTCTCCAAAGGTTTGTGGTTGTTGGTATGTTCCACCACCCCTGGCTGAAATGTTGCTTGTAATTGGCTTGCTCAGATCAGCAATGCTAGATAGAATACGTTTATTTATAGGCTGGCCTTTGACTGGCTGTGCAGCCTGAGCAGCACCTTGAACTTCTGGTCCTTCTGCTTCTACCTCCCAAGTGCTGGGGTTATGGTCGATTACGGGTCATCATGCCCAGTCTGTGCAGTGACAGGGACGGACTCCAGACCTCAGTGCATGCCAGGCAAGCACTTACGACCGATGTACAGCCTCAGATCCTTAATTAAAGTGACTTCCTACAGCACTGTGCTGTTGCTTCTTGCTCTCCCTGAAGCCTGCTCACACTTGGTGTCTTGCTGCTGCTTTGTTTTCATTTCTTGACGCTCTGGAAGTATTATTACTTGGCTAACGGCAACTGTAAATCTGTTGGTATTTTCAGCCTAAAATTTTGTTGGGTTGTTTGTCTTCTAAACAGTTGGGAAGTGATGTTCACTTTTAAGGCTATTTTCTTCTTTATCGGTTTTAGTACTGTTTCTTCTTCTTCTTCTTCTTCTTCTTCTTCTTCTTCTTCTTCTTCTTCTTCTTCTTCTTCTTCATTTAAATGAGTTTTTTTTTTTAAGTTTAACCATATTAGGTGATATTTTTAAGTTAGTTCATGAGTAAAAACCTGCCCTACCAGACACTTAGTTTTCCTAAGAAATTATTCAGAATGATTGAACAATATTGACAGAAACATAGGCAACCAGAGCAGAAGAGAGTGCCTGGAGACGGAGATGAGTATTTTGTATTTTGAAATTTGATGAAGGAACATCTCAACTGAATGAGAGAAAATAGTAGATTATTTAGCTATTCAGTTTAGATAATAGGCATTCCATCTATTAAAAAATAGTCTTTACATCCTGACAAATAAATATTAGACAAATCAGCAAGTCAAATTCAAAGGCAGGATTCTTTTTTTGTTCCCATGTTCCTGGCACTAGGGACTGAAGCCAGGGCCTTAACGCATGGTAGGTAAGTGCTCTGATACAAAACTAGGCCTCCAGCTCTTTACTTACTGTTTGACGCTTGCAGTGATCTTGCTGAGTAGCTGCTGAGGCTGCCTTGGACTTGAGCACTTCCTGCCTCAGCTACCCCACTAGCAGGGTTACGGACCTGGGTCACCAGACCTAGCTGGATTCTTTAAGAGCACAAAGCAGTTCTCTACATTTATTCCTGCCAGAATATTTAAGGTGCTTTGAGATTGATTGTTAATTTGTGTTTCTCCATAGACTGTAAATTCTCTGAAGGTATATTCTTCTTCATTTGTTGTACTTTCATTGCATGGTGTTACCACACAGTAGGTACTCTTAAAATTTGTTTATAGAATTGGTGAATTAATTTACTTGTTCTTCTGGTTCTGGATTCTATTTTCCATTGTTGTAGAAAGCTACTCATTTTATCATAAGCCTGTAACAGTAAATGCCACCGAGAGGCAGCGGTCTGAATTAGGATGCGTTGGTGGATAAGGATAGGAGTAGATGCCATCCAGAGTTAATAGTGATAGACCAAAAGGGCGGGGTGATTGACGCCAGTGTGGGGAATTAGGTACAAAGAGCGGTTTGTTTTCATCTGTTTTTCTCTGTAGAGTTTTGTGCAGTTTTCTCCCTTTCCCCCCAACTTGATGGATTCTGTCTTATTAGCAGCTAATTTACTTGTGAGAATAAAATAAAGGGAGACTATGAGCCCAGCTTAAGAGGCTTGCATATTCATGAGGTTGTATTTGTGTTTATCTTGGAAGATATTCAGTAAAGCACATTGAAAGTTTGGGAGGAAATGGACTTGGAGTTTAAGTAAGAGCTGTGTGTGAGTTAAAGGTTCTTGCAAGGTAGATGACAACCTGGAAAACCTCATTTTGAATAAAATTGGATAATAATTTTTAAAGGAATTCGGTGTTGTATCTTTGGATATTTTGAGACTCTGGCTTAACAAGAATTGAGGCTCTTTCAAGGGAGAAGCCCTCCGTGAAGGGCCTGCCACCTCTGTAGCCCTCCGTGAAGGGCCTGCCACCTCTGTAGCCCTCCGTGAAGGGCCTTCCATCTCTGTAGCCCACGGGTCGGTGCATCCTTGGTGCTTGATACATGATAATCCCAAGTGATACTCAATAAATATGTACTAAGAAATGAGTTATGTTGTATGATTTTTCTTACATAAATTTTAGAGTCTATTTTAATTGTACTTTTTTGTTTCTTAAAATCTCTTACTTGCTACAGTTCTCATTGAACTTCTTTTAAGTTAAGAGATAGAAGTTTCTTCTCCACATCTGTCTCCATTCCTTGCAACCTGATAATGTTATAGAATTTCATTAGATTGAATTAACTTGTTAATAAGCTTCAGGCTAGACTTAGTTAAATATTAGGCCTAATAAATACAGCCAGTAAGCCATAGACCAGGGCTTGAAATACAGTATTCCTGATTTTCAAGGTTTTAAGTCTATAAAATTAATTTCTTTGACACACATTTCCTATGTTCAAAAATTTCATGTATCATAATGGAAGAATTTTAAAGCCAAATTTAAATCATAATGTCAACTCAGTGATATCCTAAAAATATTTTTATCTTGTAATAAAATTGTTGTTGGGCTGGAGAGATGCCTTAATGGTTAAGAGCAACTGCTGCTCTTGCAGAGGACCTGGTTTTTGTTCCCACCACCTCCTTGGTGGCTTATAACTGCCTGTAACTCCAGTTCCAAGGAATCCAGCACCCTTTTCTGACCTCCATAGGCACTTGGCACACATGTGGTACAAAGATATACGCAGGCACTCAAAATAAGTAAAATTTCAGAAAAAAATAAAATCATTGTAACACCAAGGCATGCCAAGTGGCACATATACATATGGGTATGTATAAGTAATATATATTTGGAAAACAATCTGGAATGTAACAAAATCTATCACATCATCTGCCATCTAACTCAGCTTGGTGAGCATTCTGATATATACCTCGCCCTCTTCTTAGGTATATACTTCTGTGTATGTATATTTGAGAAAAATCCATTCTGGAAGTGAACGATACTGTCATTTACTTGACCAAGGACAAAAACAGCAGAAACTGTAATCCTGTCTTCCATACTAAGTTTTAAAATTTTGTTTCATTGCCTATGAAATTTAGAAGTCTTACTAGTATTACTGATAACTAGCTTACCTACTTAAATGTTAGTTAGCCACACAATTAACCTCTATAAGTATTCATCCTAATCCTATTTGACCCTGGGTTGCAATAAGTCCACTAATTTTGCCCTAATTACTTATTGAGTGTATTTGATTTTTGTTCGCAGTACCTGGTTATGGATTACTATGTTGGTGGGGACTTACTTACTCTGCTCAGCAAGTTTGAAGACAGACTGCCTGAAGATATGGCCCGGTTTTACTTGGCAGAAATGGTGATAGCAATCGACTCCGTCCATCAGCTCCACTATGTCCACAGGTGAGTCAGGCAGTCTCAGTCCATTGGCTGCTGTGATGTTATATCTAGATCCAGCTCTGTTGCTACCAAATTATTACTGGTGGTCTTAGTTACACCTCATCGCAAACACACTTTATTTTGAGATTGTTTTGGGTTTGTATTTTTACTGCTACTATTCATCTGCATTACTGAAGTGATGTGTCTGCTTGTATGTCCATGTACATAAATGCTATCTACACATGCCCACTTCCAGTCAGCATTTTTTTGTGGAAAACTTTGAACACACTCATGACTGAATTTACATGTAGTGTCCTTCCCAAATGGAGTATGCAGTAGTCAATTTCCTAATAGTGGCTTTTATATACTGATATTAGTTAGAATTCTAGGCCAAAAGTTATAGACTTGTTATATGTTTTGTTTTTCTCAAGAACAGACTTGTACTGAGGAGATAGCAAAGGTGAGGGCCTGAGTTTGATTCCCAACACCATGTAAAGGCTGGACACACGGCATGTACCTGCTGGGGCAGAGGATTGCAGGTCCATAGAGATAGGTGGCTGACCATTCAATTGCTCAGAAAAGGCAGAGAGTGATTGAGGAAGATGCCCCAAATTTACCTCTGGTCTCCCATGCAAATGTACCCACATGTACACAGTATACACACACACACACACACACACACACACACACACACACACACAAAGACTTTGAAGGATTACATAGATATAAAAAAGATAATTTTTGTTTAAAAGACACTAACACTTTTGATGCTTATGGCATAATCTTATTGTATACTATTTGGCAGGTAAATAATTACTCATTTAAACTGTTTTCTACATGAGCTGCATACACCTGCATTTGTATCACTTGAGAAGTAGAGGTAGGCGGTTCTGGAGTTTAAGCCCAGCTTTTGTTGTGGAATGAGTTGGATCAACCTGGGCTACATGAGACATTATCTCAGAACAAAACGAAACAAAATGAAAAACTAAAATGTTTTTTCTATGAATGTTCATTATGTCATATACCATTTATCACTGGATTAGATACAAAGTAGTTTTTATACAGGATTTTAAAAAGTATAACAAAATATTGAAGAACATTTAATGGTTTAAATAAAGGAGCATCTTTGTTTGCCGCCGGCTGTAAAGAGCAAGGAAGCTTCTGCAGTGTTATGGCTGGTGCCAGGCTCATAGCTGAGATTGGGAGCCATAGAAGGCTTCTGTGACAGCCTCTCTCCCCCAACCACTACCCCCACCCCACCCCCCAAAAGAAACTGTCTAGACAGGAAGCCATTGGAAGGGAACTCTTAACCGTGATAAGGATGTGAAGTGTAGCCCTTCACAGTTGATGGCTTCTGGCGAGGGTTAGGGTGAGGACTGGATCTGTTATTTTTAAGGGAGTTTGACCATGCTCCAGTGAGGATACTGGCAACACAAATCGAACGTTTTTCTTCTTCTTCTTCTTCTTTCGTTTTGGGGCAAGCTCATAAGGGTGTGAGATGTGGCTAGGAAGTGGGAAGTGAGTGGGATTGGCATGCATTATGAGAAAACTTCAAATAATCAATAAAACATTAAATTAAAAAGAAAAAAAGGAAGGAAAGGAAGGAAGGAAGGAAGGAGGATCTCATCAAATCACCAGGGGTTGTTGCTGGGCAGTGCAAAGTATGAGGAAGAGGAAGATGCTAAGAATAGTAGGTAAGGGGCTACTGCTATGTTAGAAAGAAACCATCATAATTTTGAAAGTTGGGCTTCATTCATTCATTCATTCGTTCATTCATTTATTTTGAAGCAAGATTTCACTGTGTGTATGTAATTAAGACTGGCCTGGAAACCAGTCCTCTTGCATCAGATTTCCTGGGATGCTAGGCATGTTCTACCAAAGCATGACCTTTAACATGAGACTAAGTATCATGTTACAGACTGTATACTATACCTTGGTATTTAATAAGTTACCATTCATTAAATTCACTCATGTTAGAGGCTTATCAATTTATATTTTCCCCTTGAATTGTAGCTACTCTCTTAAATCAGACACATGGTGAAAGTGGAGGAAATACTATCTCTTTTTGAGGAGCTACTTGAAGCTAGAACTAATGATGGAATTGAATGAGAGTAAAAGCAGAATTTAAAAAAAATTGTAAAAACCAGATTCCTAAACATTATGGAGATGTATAGTGAACAGTAGCTAAACAAATGACTCAGAAAGACCTGTTAGAAGAAGGTGTGTCCACATGAGAACAAAGATGCTTCAAAAATTAAAATACTTTAGCTAAGGGAGAAGGGCCAAAGAAAGCAAGTTATATACAGGGAAAAACCTTTAAGGTTTGCTGGGGTGTGTGTGTGTGTGTGTGTGTGTGTGTGTGTGTGTGTGTGTGTGTGTGTGTGTGTGTGTGTGTGTGTGTGTGTGTGTGTGTGTGTGTGTGTGTGTGTGTGTGTTTTATAGGGGAAAGTGCATATGTGTTACTGGTTATGAGGGTGTGGGTGTCAGGGGACTGCCTTGGGTGTCATATATCAGGTGATTTGCCTTTTGTTTGTGATGGTCTCTTTCAGTGGGGCAGTGAGTTACACTAGCTGGCCAGCAAGCTTGCAGGAATCCTCCTGTCTCTGTCTCCGTCTCCTGTCTTCTAAGCACATGCCAGGGCTCCGGGCGTTTTATGTGGGTTCTAGAGATTGAATTTAAGTACTTGAGCTTGCAAAGCAAGGACTTTACTGACTTAGGCCTGTATTTTACTGTTTGGTTTTATTTTCTGTATGTGTGAGAATATGTACCTGCTGTGGCATGTGTATGGGAGGCGGAAGACAACTTGTGGGAGTTGGTTCTCTCTTCCTGCCATGTGGGCCCTGGGGATTGAGCTCAGGCTTAGGCTTTGTGGCAGGAGCCTTTATCTGCTGAGTCATCTCCCTGGCCCTCTTTTATCATTTTGGATGTTAAAGTCATTATTTTAATATATAGGAAATATATCCATCTTTTTCTGTGCTTGTAGCAAACTGGTTATTTCTTCCCCTTGTATTTATTAAGATACTACTTTGGCAGTTGTAAAATATTTTCTTTTCATTAATCTGTCAACTCAAGAGTTCAGACTTGCCATGAATGTGCTTTAATGCAGAGCTTGAAGCATGAGGGCCAGGCTTTTTTGATTTGCTGGTGATCAGTTTACATTTTAAGAGTACCCTTTCTTTTCAGACATCCTTGCTGAGCCAGAGAATTTTGGAGATTAGTTGGTGTTTAATGACATTAGCAGCATCATGTGGTCTGATTCAGGTTGTTAAAACTTTCTGCCAAATGTTGGGTCATGATAAAGTAAGTTCTGTGTTTAGGTTGGAAAAAACTCCAAGTTATTTCTAAACATGTTAACTAAAATCAGCAGAGATGTGCTGTTCATATTGTCAGCTACAATGCCATTTATCAAAGACACAGACTCTGACTGGAACAACAAAGGACAACAAGCTTGATCTGGTTAGAATGCTCTTTTAGTTATCATGGGCATTAGTTTTAGATGACAAGGAGGAAAGATCAGGAATTTTATGAAATCTTCTAATAGAATGTAAGTAATTTATATAGATGATGATAATGTTGATTTAGTGCCAGAATCTGAACAGCTGATACTGTGTGTAGGTCAATGACTAAAGTCTTACCCTGGCTTCTGTTCTTGTATTGTTTCCTAGGTTCTCATAGGCCAACAGTGGAGCACACTTGTCCTTCATACGAGGACCTTCTAGAAACTAGTTTGAGCTTATAGGCATATTTAGCCTTTTGTTTTGTTTTGTTAAATCTTGTTATTGAGGATAAAACTTAGGGCTTTGGGCATGTTGGGTAAATAAATGCTCCACCACTGAGGTACAGCACCAGGCAGCAGACTTTACACAGAAATATTGTTACATGATTATGAGCCAGGTGTGGTGGTGCACACCTGTAATCCCAGAACTCAGGGAGGCAGAGGCAGGGGGATCTCTATGAGTTCAAGGCCAGCCTAGTCTACAAAGTAAGTCCAGTACAGCCAAGCCTACACAGAGAAACCTTGTCTCAAAAAACCATTAAAAAAAAAGACAAGAAATATATGATTATGGCATAAACTGAGGAGTGGAAGAGCAAGTGGTTTATATGGGAAAGAAAAATAAAAAGTTTATTATTAAACTTTGCTATGACAAAGCTTTGTAACCAAAATGCATTAAATATTTATGATACCCAAAAATAAAATGTGAACAAGACAAACTTGCAGGTATAAATAGAGCATGCAGACATGTTAGAGGAATAGGCGATGCCATTGCAATGAAGTCTTCCTTTTAGTTTACTTGAAAATCAATCAGTACAAGAGCTTCTGGTGCTCATTAGCTGCTTTTAACTGAAACAGAAAAAACAAGGCCAAAAGGAAAGATAAGGTATTAATAGCTACAACAGACATTGTGCTAATTAGGAGAATTTATGTAAATCTTTTCAAATGGCTTTCAGTAATTGGAGTAGTGGCAGTATAGTTGTCATTTGAGACTGTTGTGACTGTGCTGTGAAGTGTTACATAAGAAGGCAACTGAAAGCCTCGTGGTCCTGAATGTCAAGTATCAGCATGAACGTGTGATTTTATCTTTGGCATTTTATAAAGATAAGATATATTTCATATCTTTATGTAAGAGAAAACTTGGCATGTTACCTCTGACTATGTCCCCACCCCCACCCCCCACTCCCCCACTGAAAAGGACTAGAAACAGTGGCCGTTCTACTAGTAGTGGCCGTTCCTTTGGACAGCTTGTGATTCTCACCTATTGTTGTGCCTGGGGGCTGGAGGGGATTCCGCGACCACACCAGAGGAGTTCCAGGAAGAGCCAGGGGGAAGCAGAGTTAGTGCATTTATTAAGTTGACTGGGGCTGGTAGGGGCTGCAGGGGCTGCATGGGGCTTAGGTGCCTTTACAGTAGAGGAGAGTGTGGGACCCTGTGGCTAAGTTACATTTTTAAAAACAATGTCATTTACAACAAAATCTAAAGTTTAAGTGTTGATGTTATTTTTATAAAACAGTGTTGTTTCTCTTAGTTTCTCTCTTAACCTGGCTATCGTACAGATAATTGAGACTCTTTTATATTTCTTTAAAAATAAGCTTCACAACACAATTTTGAGCAGTTTAAGTCTGTTCTTAGCCCTCTCTTATCCTGACTCCATCTTTGCCACAGTCCCCAAGGTACTTGTTTTTTAATTCTTTTGTTGCTCCAGCTGACTCTTTTTCATCTCATCCTGCACCTCAGCCTGTGCTTGAATCCCCCCCCCCCACTGAATCCTCCACTTCCTCTTCTAACTCCTCCTCCCCTGGCTGGCGCAAGTCCAGCACTGTTCTTCCCCCTGCTCTAAGCTCACTTGGCTCTCAGCTGCCTTATTGACATATCAGGGGAACAGTTGGAGAGCAGAGTTTATACACCAATTAAACAGGAAATTCTCAGAACAAGGCTTGCAAGCAGCTTACACAATACGCTGATGCCAACATTTAAGTAAGGGTTAAAAGTGAAAGAAGACATTAGCTGGAAAGATGGCTCAGTGGTTAAGAATGAGCACAGCTTTTGCAGACAATCTAAGGTCATTTCCTGGCGCCCATGTTGGTCAGCTCACTGTAACTCCAGTTCCATAGGATGTGACTCCCACTTTGGCTTCCATGTGTAATCACATGTGGACACCTGTGTGTGTGTATACACACATACACACACAAACACATGCATACACGTACCAAATAATTTCTTAGGTGCATGATTTACTTTACATATTTCTTATCCTACAGAAATTCCCTTTGTAAATAAAATTTTGAGGTGAGCTTAAGGTATACTGTAGATTTAAGGTTAAGAGAGGGAAGCTAGTATTAAAATTCAAGATTACAGCAATTGCCCCAAAGTAAGCACAGTTCATTTGCTGTTTTTAATATCTCTGAGATAACACGAATAACCAACCATCCAAGAGATAGCAGATATGTGACTTATGTGAAACACAGTGTGTATTATAGAAAAGGGATCATCAGACAATAAAACATTTCACATTAAAATTATGATAATATATTTAAAGAAAAGATATCAGAAATGTTAGAAAACAAAGTTGAGGAAATATCCTAGGAAATAGGGAAAAAACCCAAATACCCAGGCTGCTTGAGACATTGTCAGGGTTGTAGGATTGTAATAAGGCATCTAACAGGAGTTCCATGACCAAATGAATAATAATAATTTCTTTTACAGCTGAAGGACATGAAGTTCCAAATTTAAAGGGGACACTAAATGCTCACCCTGTGATAGAATGTAGACCCACTTCATTGCACACAAAATCCCAGGGGAGGGTACAGCTGAATGAGGCAAGCTCGTGTCGTCATCGTCATTATTACATTACAGTTCTTAGATGTATAAATTTTTAGAATATAATATATATTTTCCTATTTTCCAAATGTACTCCTATTTTCCAAACCAAAAACAAAACAAAACAAAACAAAAAACCCAAACCATTTAACTTATTGGTGGATTTCTGTATACTCTTATTTTCCCCTTATATAATTTGTTCCATATTCAAGGCGTAATTTGCAACTTTTATTAATCTTCTTTCCTTGATTTTAATAATATTAGATAATGCAGTTAATTTAGAGTAAAGCATATAGATCATAAGAAATAGATGAATCCTGTTTTAATAGGGTTTGTTGGGAGAAATATTCGATAATAAGTTGCATAGAAGTCTTTGTCTTTTGTCCCTTAGAATTTCATGAAGAATAAGTGTAATAAGAATAACCTTTTCCCGGGTTTTGGGCTGATATTATGTCCTTTCGTGTGGGTCTTTGGAGACAGTTGGCCAGTTATTCACTTGATACGTGAAAAATCCTTACCATTATGTATTCTCGAAAGACTTTGCAGCCGGAAGCTCAAAGGAGACATAATTTTATCAGTGTGGATTTTCCCCTTTACTATGGGCACAATAATAGTTTTGGCAAAATTAAGAGATAATTTTAATATTCAGTCCAGTTGTGTCAGAATGTCATATGTGGTATGTAAAGGAGAAGAATAGTATGATCAAAAAGTAAAAGTAAATATATTCCTTTAGAAGAGTGTCTTCCAAACCACGTGAACACTGCAAATGTAGGAGAGATTGGCATGATGCTTATGCAGAAGAGAAATGCCGGTCTTAGGCCTCAGTGCCAGGGCCTGGGCAGTGCTTAGCCGGAGTTAAAAGCTACCACTTTGTAGGTTAACTCATACCATTAAATTCACATTTCATTATTAGCAGGATAATATTTGTATAATCATGCTTCTGGCTCCCTGTCCATATATCATTGCATTTTAATGCTTTAAAAATATTTCCACGTTATAAAAATGTGTACTTTTATAAATACTGGTTTTGCTCTGTTTGGAAGTAATGCTGTTCTGAGTAGTCAAGTCTAGCCCATGGAGTGGCTGCAACATGATGCTGTTCTTTTTAAGCCCAATACTACTTACTTTTGCTTAATAAGGAAAGTTACTGCTTTTAAAAACTTTATAGAAAACTGATTAGATTCATATTCACATTAGAGTGACTGGGATAATGTAGGAATTTTACCTTTTCCAAGCACTTCTCTTGCTTTTCATGGACTGTGAAGGCTGTGACTAATTTTGTTTGTGCCTTTGCTTCCCTTTCCTTCATTTGTTGACAGTGCTTGGCATCTGGCTGGCTGGCTGCCACCTTATTTGTACAATGTCACTGACTCAGAGTTTATCTGAATGCCAGATGTCATTTTTGCTTCTTAGATCAGAAAACGTAATTTGTTGTCCTGTTGTTCCACTTCCCAGTGACTGGGTTCTCCAGGAGCGGACACGGAGTCAGTTTGTGTCATGAGGATGTTCCATAGGAATTAACTCCCCCGGCAGGGAGTTGGAGGACCAGGATGGGTGGAAAGAAGTTTGCAACTGAAAACCAAAGCTCCAGTCAGCCCTACTTACAGTTCTGGAGGATTTGTGGCCTTCTGAATCCTTGTTAATGTGGTCCAAAGTGTTTGCCCTCTGCCTTCCCACAGCAGTTATTTAGTTCATGTGGGCCATTGCGGGAAAGGGATGAGGGTTGGGAAGAGGCTGTCTGCAGCTCTGAAGGCGATAACATAGGAGTCAAAACATCATAGCATTCTTCATACTGTGTACAGAGTAAAGAAATAATTTATTTTATTAATTTATTCTTATTACATCTCAATGGTTATCCCATCCCTTGTATCGTCCCATTCCTCCCTCCCTCCCATTTTCCCCTTACTCCCCTCCCCTATGACTGTGCCTGAGGGGGACCTCCTCCCCCTTTATATGCTCATAGGGTATCAAGTCTCTTCTTGGTAGCCTGCTGTCCTTCCTCTGAGTGCCACCAGGTCTCCCCATCCAGGGGATGTGGTCAAATATGAGGCACCAGAGTACGTGTGAAAGTCATACCCCACTCTCCACTCAACTGTGGAGAATGTTCTGTCCGTTGGGTAGATCTTGGTAGAGATTTGAAGTTTACGGCCTGTATTGTCCTTGGCTGGAGCCATAGTTTGAGCGGGACCTCTGGGCCCAAATCTGCCTATCACAATGTTCTTCTTGTAGGGTTCTAGGACCCTCTGGATCCTTCTTCTTTGCTATTCTCCCATGCTTCTCTCATCTAGAGTCCCAATAGGATGTCCTCCCCTCTGTCCCACTTTCCTGGTAAGTGAAGATTTTCATGGGATATGCCCCTGGGGCTAGTATGCAGATATAAGTGAGTATATACCATTTGACTCTTTCTGCTTCTGGGTTAGCTCACTCATTATGATCATTTCTAGTTCAATCCATTTCTCCACAAATTTCGGGAATTCCTTGTTTTTAATAGCTGAGTAGTATTCCATAGTGTATATGTACCACAGTTTCTTTATCCATTCTTCTACTGAGGGACACTTAGGCTGTTTCCAGGTTCTAGCTATTATGAATAAGGCTGCTATGAACATGGTTGAGCAAATTTTCTTGTTGTGTGCTGGAGCATCTTCTGGGTATATTCCAAGGAGTGGAATAGCTGGGTCTTGAGGAAGCCCTATTCCCATTTTTCTGAGATAGCACCAGATAGATTTCCAAAGTGGCTGTACTAGTTTGCATTCCCACCAGCAGTGAAGGAGTGTTCCTCTCTCTCCACATCCTCGCAAGCATGTGGTGTCACTTGAATTTTTTATCTTAGCCATTCTGATGGGTGTAAGATGGAAGTAAAGAAATAATTTATACTGTAAAGTTGCTCCTCTCTCTTAGGCTTGCTCTGTAGCAGCTACCATATCTGGTCTCTTTAAAACTTTGTCTTTCTGTTATTGTCATGTGTCTGGTACCATGACGTCTTAATTTCAGATATTTTGGGACTTAGGAACTTCAGACAGTTTATAAGGACTCTTTCGGACTGGCTGAGGGTGTGACAGCTCTGCTTTCCCCTCAAGCGTGCTCTCAGTGATCCTACCACTGCTTAGAATGTGCAAATGCTGCTTATTGCTGAGACAGAATACTCTGCTTGTATAACTGCCTCTAGTTTTTACTTTTCTTTGCTAACACCTTCACTGTATTTTCCTTCCTTCCATACATCCAAATACTATATAACCACATTCCAGGAATTCACATAAATCAAATGATGGACTCACTGTGCTAGTTACTCATTGTTTTCAACCTTTTATACAACTATCATTCACTTCTTTTCTCTGCACTGGTTAGTGAATAATTGCTTTCCATTTCATAAAATTGTCATGCCACCTTTATCTTTTTCCTTACGTTGAAAATGAATTCTTCTCACATACTATACCCTGACTGTGCTTTCCTCTCCCTCTGCTCCTCCTAGTTTCTCCCCATCACCCCTCCCATCCAGGTCCACTCTGTTTCTGTTTCTCATTCGAAAATAAATGGTTTTCTAAGGGATAACAATAAAATAAATTGAGATAAAACTTACCTTATTTTCAATGTATTAATTATTTATTAAGTTGGGATTAAGTGTGAAGTGACTCTGATCACTTTGGATCCTTTGTATTTTATTGGTTAGCTGAGCGGTTTTGAACTAGAGTCTAGTTTCCAGTGTCTAATTTTTTTCCCCCTGTGCCAGGGATATAACCCAGGGATGTCTACCACTGATCCATAGCTCGAGACCAAAACATTGAATTAATTTACCTGTGTGTGTGTGCATGCGTGCGTGTGTGTACACTTATTTTGAATGCTAGGGATGGAATCTTGGGCCTTGTGAGGCAAAAAAACCTCTGTTCTTCTAACTGCCCCTTTGCTCATACGTTGGCTCTGTTTTCTTTCCTTCCTTATATACCAAATACTAGATCGTCACATTTCAAGTGGAAATAAATCAAATGATGTGTCATGCACGGGAGACCAGTGAGTCATGTGTACTCCTGAGCCACAAACTCAGCCCCCAAATGTGAATTTTAAAAGCTCAGCTAGACATCTTTCTGGGCCCTTTTGGTGGAGTGAGTTAGTGACAGGAATAATCAAGTGTGTGACTCAGCCCCTTGCACGTGCAGCGGCTTTGCTTCCATGGCTGTCTTAGAGCTGAGGATGCTGATGAACTTCCAGAGACACCGACCACCGCGACGTCTTTTCCCTTCCTACTTGGTTTCTGTCTTCTTGTCAAGTGGCCTATCTGAGGTTACAAGATATGCTGAGTAGGAAAAACTAGAATTTGTGGCTTTTGTAAAAAGAAAAATTAACACAAAAAATTAATGAAGTGGACCTTATGCTCCAGCCTGTAGCCCTGCACTTAGTCATCACTGATGTTACATCTTTTTTTCTCCTGAAGGAAATCATGTTTTATGTGAAGCTGCTCATTTTAGAGCTTTATATCAAGCTGGTGAGACTTGTCTGCTCTTTATTCTAGGAATTGTTCCTGACAGTAGAAAAGAAGAGGAATAACTAACAGGCAATCAAAGAATAAAGGAAAACAGAGACAATATATTTACTGAGAAATAGGGAAGTCATTGTTATGAAGTTGTAATCGAAAGCGATGTGTCAGTATTGTCAAAGCACAGGGCAGTTAAAAACTTTAAATATAACCGATAGGTTATTCCATGGACACAAATTAATAAAAGATGCAGCATAGTAATCTATGAGAATAAATAAAATATTTAATGTGACAAGTAATCAAGAAATAAGTACTGTGTGTTAATGGCAAGATTGACAAAGGCTAAAGTGATTGATGCTCCCTGTCATTATCACAGAATAAGAAACTGTGCACTTTTTCACTGTTGACTAAGTTGAGACTTTGTACTTGTGTATTTTTCTCCTGGCAATATTTGTCTGTTTTCCTCAAAAGCTTGATGTATTCTTGTCCAAATCATTTATGAATTTATCATAAGGGAATAACCTGGGATGTGATTTGTTTACATTTTGAGAACATTGATTACTGTCTTTTCCTTATGAAGATTGTTGTATAGGAGTGTCTATTGCAGTTCGCTTTTTAGTAGAAAGACTGGAGGTAATAGACCTCCCCAGCATACAGATACAGGGAGATTCTGGCAGGCACAATGATACGGTTAAATAAAATCACTAAATCTTATTAAAATTGTTTCGTTCAGAAGAAATGATTCTTTTCCATCCAGTTCCAGGCTTTGATTTTAGCTACTGAGAGGAAAGTGCTATTTATTATCATTGCAAGAAGCCTCTCTACTCCAGGCTGTCCAAGTGCAGGACAGTGTTGAATTAGGATTGTATGACATTATTAGGATAGTGGCTGCTCTGGGCAGCACAGGTCCTGGGTGCTGCAGACTCAGTGGGGACAAGAGTAGATAAATGTTAACCAAGCAGTAACACTGTTTAAAATTACAGTTGTGGTGGAGACCCTAAAGGTGGGTAGAGATTTATGAATTGAGATGTTTGCTTTCTGAGACATCAGGGAAGCCTTGTCTAAAGATTATTCTTTTTGTCCTGTGGCCCAGGTTGGCCATGGACTTCTGATTCTCCAGAGTGATGAGATAACAGGCAGTTAGTTCTAAAATGTACCTGTAAGCTATGGCTTGTGGAGATATCACAAGGGAAATTAAAAAAAAAAATATATATATATATATGTATATATATATATAATGAAGAGAAAATGAAAGTGTTCCATATCAGAATTTGTGAGACACAACTCCATAAACTGCTGCAGTAAAAGAAAATCTCTAGCCTTAAGTGAAAATATTGGAAAAGGAATGAGGTGAAAAGTGAATTAAGTCTCTAACTTGGGGAGCTAGGAAAGAAGGCAAAAACTAGCTTGAATAAGAAAAAGGTAAATGAAGTTAATTAAAACTAATGAAAAAATAGAAATAAGGGACGATAATAGGCAAATATTATATTTGAAAAATCAATAAAAACACAAAGACCTCATTAAAAGCCACTAGTTTAGTCACTGGTAAATTGTCAGTAAGATAGATACTTAGTTTGAATGTTGATACATAGTATAGACTATGGAGTCTAGAGGCAGATTGCCTGATGGTAAATCCTGACAGTGGCCTTGAGTAAGCTCAGAGTAGCTTAGCCTCCTTGTCTGTAGACAGGGTAAATGGCTGTACCCACCTGGGCAGCTGTGGATGGATTTCAAGCACTTAGGTGATATTACGGGATACAACGTTCTAAACAAGTTTTTACGGTTCTTTTGTTCGACACAGGGTTTTTCTATGTAGTCTGTAGACCAGGAACTTACTCTATAGACCAGGCTGGCCTTGATCTCAAAGATCTGCTCGCCTCTCAGAATTTTTTTTAAGAAGTTTAAGTTTTTCATGTAAAAACTATCTGATTATTTTCCAACTAAAACTTAAATATATTTATTTTTTTCAGAGACATTAAACCTGACAATATATTGATGGATATGAACGGACATATTCGTTTAGCAGATTTTGGTTCTTGTCTGAAGCTGATGGAAGATGGAACGGTAAGTAAACATGAATTATGAATTATTCTACTTAGGAGCATTTCCCTTGCCATGTCTTCTTTCTGTCCACCCAGCCATCCGTTTGTCTGTGCTCCACCTCCTTCTGCAAAGCATTGGACATACCTGCTCATAATAGGCTTGCTCATAGAGTCATTTCATCTGTTTGTGGCAGGTAGCTTGAGAATGGCGCTTTTGAGAGCCTTTTTGTCTTCTTTTTTAGCTGATAACTATTATTTTACTTAAAATGTTTCTAGGTTTTTAGGATTATGTTTCATAAAGGAAAAGAAAATATAACCTCATCCTCATTTGTACTTTTTCTGCTTATGTGGTTGTCCTAAGGGACACTATTCAGCCAGGGGATTTTCTTCTTTGCTTTTCAAGAAGACTCTAGGTAGCATTAGTTTTGTGTGTTCCCATTTGCTTGACTTTTGCTGATTAAATCCTTAAATTTTTGTTCCATTAAAGTGTATATCCTGTATGGTGTGTGGGTGCATGTGTGTATGTGTATGTGCTTGCATTTGGGTGTGAGAATGTAGGTGCTTGTAGAGGTCAGAGGACAACTAGGTCTTCGCTTTCCGCCTTGCTTAAGACAGGGTCTCTTGTCCAGCACTGTGCACATAGCCTCTGCGAGTTCTCTTGTCTTTGCCTCCCACATTACAGTAGAAGACTAAGATTATAGGCATGCTAGACCATGTCTGGCTTTACACGGCTTCTGGGGATTCAAACTTGGTCCTCACGCTTGCCTGGCAGGAGCTTTACCCACTGAACTATTTCCCCAACCATATTGCTTAAAGAAAATCCTTTTTTTTCCCCCTAATCTATTGTAGATACCCGAATGTATATCAATTTAATTGGCAGATTTTTTTTTTTGGCAGCAGGGGGCAGGGAGATTTTTGTATAATAAATTTCAAAGCCATGAATATGTCATATTCTTATTGACTAGTGTTTGACTCTGAAAATTTATCCTTAGGTGATTTTTGAAACTCATTATGTAACTTATGAAGTTGGCCATATTGAAAGGAATAATTGGTATTGAATTATCTTTCCTACTCTAAATGACTACAAAACAAAGCATGTAATTTAAAGCAACTTTTTTCAGGCAGTGGCCAGTGGTGGCACGTAACAGTCATTCCTGACAGAAACAAACTCCTGAGGTGTGCCAGGCTCCCAGCTGCCCAGAATAGCACTATTCCTGACTCTCCTGATGTGGCCAGAGTTAGAACAGAGCATAGCATTTACTCAGAGCGTGGGAGAAAGCACCCCAGTTGAGGTAGCTTTACCTGCTGGGATCTGAAAGACTTGATATTGGCCCTGTGCAAAAGTGGGGCTAGAGTCCCCCAAGTTGATTGTCAAATCTGGACCACCAGCACATTACATGTAGGTCATAGATGAGTGATACCCACCGGTTACTATCTGTAGCATCTTATTAGTTAATTTGCTGATACACTTCTGGTTTTACTTTTTCAGAAAGTAGTCCTGTCTTATATGAGGGCTCTGTTACATTTGTTGCTTTCATTGAAATTTACTTAGTAAATTCCTAACAAACATTTTTTTATGCATTTTATATTTGTTTGAAAAGGATACATTTTCTTCAACTTTTAGTGCCAGAGTTCTATACAAATCTGTAATATTAAACTGATTTTATATTCCTATGAGTTTTCTTTATTATTCATTGTTTAAAATCCTTAATATAGTAGTTTCCTTCATAATTATTAGTACTTTACACATCTTCTTCGTAGTATAGTATCTGAAAATCCTACTTTTCCCAGGATAGTTTCTTTAGAAATCTTATTGATGAATTAAAATAATCTTAATAGTTTGGCTAATATTTCTATATAGCTTTACATTTCTTTTGTTTAATGTATGTGTAATTCATGTTTTCAACTCACCACTTGTGTGCTTTCGTTTTATGTTTATTTTACTCAAATAAATTATTTAACTGATTTTTCTCTTATTTATTCATTTGGTTTCATTTGTTCCCCAGTGTTAACTCTCTGTCCTTTAACACTTGAATCTTGTGAGTAGCCTGTGCCTGTGCTATTTATTACTGTAGGTTTTGCTTGATATTTGCACAAGTGCTTTTGTTTCCCCTTTTCTTTCCTGTCACCTTCTGTGCAGCTCAATTTTAACTTTCTTACTCTCTTTATCCTTGGAAATTAACATTTTATTTTAAATGTCTTTTTAGTTTTGTATTAATTTACTTCATTCATATAGAGCTAATCATTTTTCCCATTACATTCCCAATCAGAATAATCAACTTATTTTACATTGTACTACATATAAAAATTACTTTTTTTTTGAGACGGGGTTTCTTTGTGTGGCCGTGGTGTTCTGGACTTGCTTTGTAGACCAGGCTGGCCTCGAACTCACAGGGATCCGCCTGCCTCTGCCTCCCGAGTGCTGGGACTAAAAGTGTGTGCCACCACACCTGGCAGAAATTAATTTAAAACAGGTCAAAGAACTATATAAAACACCTCTTAGAAAATATAAGAAGCAGTCTTTATGGTTGGATTTGGCAAATTTCTAGAGATTAACACAGAATCACAACTCCTCTACTCCATAATATTAATAAATTCTATGTATTGTCCTCAAAAACTTGTGTGCATCAGATGACACAGTAGGCAGAATAAACAGACAGCATACAGCACTGGACCAGTATCTGCCAGCACTTGTCTGACTGCATGCTAAGAATATGTGAGGAGCAGCTACAGATTGTAGTTGGGTCTGGCCTGCAACACCCTGACCTGTCCATCCACCTCAGAAGGCTCAGGGTAACCTGTAGTTCTTTCCAGGAGTTCTGCTCATAAACTCAACAATGGAAAAACAGCCCCAGTGAAGAATAAGAGAAAATTTCCAAAGATTTACAAAAGAGGAATGAGCATATGAAAGATGCTCAAGAAAACGTATCATTAGAGAAGTGCACATCAAAAAGCCAGTGACCCCACTGTGATAGCATCTCCTGCCCAGGGGGCAGCTGTTGCTGATCGGAAACAGCAAGTGTTGTCTATGAGTGATTTAGAGCCCCACCACTGTTAGTAAGAATGTATAGTTCTTCCAGATACTGAAAAGTAAGATGATCGTTATTAATTCATAATTTTCATTTTCATCTCTCTAATTTGCTGTAATAATATTTTCAATTTTTTAAAATTAAGAATTTCTGTTTTAAAGTCTATACTTTTTTTCAATAAGGTGATTTTTGTTTGTTTTATAGACAAGGTCTCACTAGATAATATTCTTGGCTGGCCTGGACCTTGCTTTATAGACAAGGCTGGCCACAGAGGCATGGAGATCCATCTAGTGGTGGTGTTTAAAGTGCTGGTGCAATTAAGAATTTAATGTATATAACTAATCAATCTTCAGTCTTCTTAGGAATTTAAAATTATTATCAGTATTAATAATTAATAATAAATATTAATAAGTACCTATTTTAATTTAAAGTTATTTTTCTAATATAGTATATTAATAAAAATATGAACTTCTTTAGGTCCAGTCCTCAGTGGCAGTTGGAACTCCAGACTATATTTCTCCTGAAATCCTTCAAGCTATGGAAGACGGAAAAGGCAGATATGGACCCGAGTGTGACTGGTGGTCATTAGGGGTCTGTATGTATGAAATGCTCTGTGGAGAAACACCGTTCTATGCTGAGTCTTTGGTGGAGACATATGGGAAAATCATGAATCACAAAGTTAGTATATTTTACTTTTTACAGTCTTTACAGTAAATACACATAGTACAGTAATGTTATAGTAAAGAGAAAAATACTTTTTTCAAAACAATAAGTCATATTTTTGCTTAATAGGTGATAATCATTCATAATCATAATCTGTGAAATAATTAGTTTTAACTTTCTCCTGTATTTTGTTTAGAAATGCTCCTATATAGAAAATTGGTCTATATAGTTCAATAACACAGTTCAAAAGTAGTTAGGTTTTTAAAAATCAGTTTTTACTATATAATATATACATTCATGACAAGCATGCATATAAATATCAGCATTATTAGTAATAAATGAAGTGTGAATAAAGATAAAAATGAGATTCTTTGGAGCCAGCAAGTTGACTCTGTGGCTGAGGTGCTTGCTGTGCAAGCCTGGCGACCTGAGTTCAGTCCTAAGGTGTATGGGAAGATAGAGGGAGAGAACTGACTCCAGAAAGTTGTCCTCTGACCTTCACATGGGCAGCACGTGGGTGCACGCACACGCACACGCACACACACACACATACATACGTGCGCGCACACACCACCACCACCACCACCACCCCTACCACATGGACACACACCGCAGTCATAGTTTTGTTTTGTTTTGACTGAGATTCTTCTGTAAAACTGGCAAAGACAAAATGAAGCATTGTATTCTGTACTCTTAACAAATGCAGCGTCATGGCACTCCTCAGATTTTAATGGCAGGACTACAAATTGCAATTTCCTGTCACATAGTTAACAAGTATACATCTTGAGCCTTGAAATTATGGTTAGAGTTTTTGATGGAGCAGGGTCAGGCCTAGAAGACAGCCTGGTAGAAATATCTAGAACAAAGGTGTATGTAGGATATCTGTTCCAGTGGTAATGATCACAACACACTGGCTGAAATCCAGATACACAGCAGGAACAAGATCACAAAACTCTAGTCATACAGCACTAAGTGAACCAGAATAAACAGGACAAGAGAAGGATAATTGTCCAGTATCAGAAGATTGTCAACAGTTGCAAAAGTCCCCAGAAGAATAGGATAATCTGTAGTTTTTAATTGGTTCTGATGATGCAAATGTAATTAGTTGTTTTATACATATAAGTCAATTTTATAGACTTTGTGTCTTCTACTGAGTTGCAGTGGTAGCACAGGAATTAGTTCTAAAGAGCTGGTAGATATGAAGAAGCTGAGGCTGTAAGGAGCATGTGCACAGTTGAGAAGGAAGTCACATTAGTGTAGTATGCTGCTTAGCAGACAGGTCTGGAGAGTTCAGGCCAAGGTCCTTTCCTGTCAATGCTTAGTTGTATGGCATTGGGAAAATGACTGTGCCCCTCAGCTTCCTCTTCTACCAAACATCATAGTAGCAGGTCCTATCCAAATGATGATTATGAGGATTAATGGGTTAAATAAGCAAATCACTTTGAATAGTGCTAGATACATGTTAAATTTTCAAATGTTTAACGATCAACTGATATTTTATAATATGTCTGAACATTATTAATAATCTTCTGAAATACTGAGTTAAATTCTGCCACTTTTAATAGGCATATGTTATTGTCTGTAGGAGAGGTTTCAGTTTCCGCCCCAGGTGACTGATGTGTCTGAAAATGCTAAAGATCTTATCCGAAGACTCATCTGTAGCAGAGAACATCGACTTGGCCAAAATGGGATAGAAGACTTTAAGAAACACCCATTCTTCAGTGGAATTGATTGGGATAATATCCGAAACTGTGAAGCACCGTACATTCCAGAAGTTAGTAGCCCAACAGATACATCAAATTTTGATGTGGACGATGATTGTTTAAAGAATTCTGTGAGTATGACATTATGAAGGCGTCAAGTCCTTCTGGTTCTTTTAAGCATAGTTATAAAGTAACATTTTTATTTATTAGTTTGGCGTCAGGACTGTTTTTCCCTTATCAGGCATACAGTAGTTATTAAGCTGTTATATTTTTAGTTTTAGTTCAGTACTGAATTTTATATTAATTTTATGTCACCTTTTACCCTTAGTACTATGTTCAAGGTGAATATGAACTGTTAAACTATTTAAACATCACAAGAAGGGATTAGAAGGATTTTTTTCACCTGTTTTTAAAATTATATTCAATGTTGACAGAAATTCTGAGTCATTTCAAGTTAAGTGAATAGTCAGTTGATTTTAATTTTTCACAGTAGTTATATTTTATGACATTATGGTGAACTCCAAATTAGGTGACATTGTTTATTAGAGTTTCATAGTGGCAGTGCTCAGAGTCTACCTTTTGTACCATTGACCATCTCTGTCAAACTTGCCAATGTCTCTAAATTGAACGGTTGCATGTGCCCATTCACAGTTAATATTTATATTGCAATCTATGGGTCATAGCTATAGAGTTCTTATGAGATTGATGTTCTTTTTATTTTCTCTTAGGAAACAATGCCCCCACCGACACATACTGCATTTTCTGGCCATCATCTACCATTTGTTGGTTTTACATACACTAGTAGCTGGTAAGTTTCAAAAGTCAAGATAATTTGAGTTATTTATTTTAAAAGTAAGTTGAAGCTTGAAAACTATATATATATATACACGTACATACATACATACATACATACATACATACATACATACATACATACATACGGCATAGAGCTGGATATAAATGTGAAAAATAAATGATAAGCCTACTTTGGTATTGTAAATAGAATAAACTACTCAAGAATTAACTATTGGAGGGAAAAGATGAGGACAAATGGTTCAAGAGTTGAACTTGTTGGGGACAGGGCAGAAGCCAGCACCAAGGCACTTACTGAACATTCTGTACATGTCAAGCACCAAAACTTCCAACCCACGGTACCACTTTTCACTCTGGTTTCCCCTTCCTAGTCCCATAAGAATCACTTCAGTCACCTCCTGTGCGCCATGTCGGTTCGCTTGGCTGTCTGTCAGCTGAGAAACTTTCTTTGTTGAGTGAATGTTCTTTTTTAAAAATCTAAGCAGTTGAAAGCTCTGGAAAAACAAATGGTTCCTGGCAGTCAGGCTGACTTTAAACCGAGGTTCAGCAGATCTAAGTACAGTGTCCCATGTGAATCACCCTAGTTTGTCCTGCCCTGTATGTACCAAGGCAACCACACCTCATTCTTGCCCTTGCCATCCGTGGTCACCTTCATCCTCAGCTGATGCTCTTGCCTCTTCACCCCTGAAGTTTGGCACCAGCTGCAGGTTCCTGCCACTGCTGTGTGTCCAGACTCACAGCGCTCTTCTTTTCACGCATGGACCACGGATGCCTGGCGGGGGTGACTCCTGCCGTCCCCCCTGCCTGGCTCAGTCTGCTGTTGAGTTTTATGTCATCAGCTCTTCTGCTTCTACGTGCCACCCACATCTTTACGTCTAGCCAGCCATCTTACCAGGCACATGATCACTTCTTCCATCCTAAATTATAAAGCCTTTCTGGATCTCCTACCTCACACCAGTGGTTTCTTTGCCATGTAGCAAAATTACCTCTGTTAGCTGTCCGTTATTTAAATGCTGCTCTTCCTGGAGTCCACTCACTTCAGGTTTGTGCCCCAGCCATCGCATGCCAACTGCTTTGCCGACTCGCTGTTGGCCCCTGTGTTGCTAAGTGCAGTGAGTGCTCCTTAGTCCCAGCCCAGGTGCCCTCCTCACCGCCGCCGCTGCTCTGTACCGAACACGCTTAGGTTTTTGTCTACTTCTCAGTCTCTCACCTGAGTCCTCCTCTCCCCGGTTCCTGAATGTCAGAGTGTTCTGAGGCTCAGGCACATGTTTCCGAATGACATGAAAGTGTGTCTCTCTACTGGGACCTCCTTGTCTTCTACTTGAAATCTGTCTTCATGGCCTTTGGAGCATTTTCATAACATGTTCCTCCATCTGTCAAAATTGCCCTGTTGAGCATCTGGTATTAGATAAACAGGCAGCTCACCCCTCAAAGACCAACTCCCCCTCTCTCAGCTGCCATTAGTTGCCTGTACCTCTTTGTCTGGGGTGATTCACGGATGAACATCCAGCACCTCTGTAACCTTACTGTGCATTCAAAAGAGCACCTCATTTTAAAGTCTCGAATTTCAAGTTTCTATTAATGAACACACACTGATGTTTTTGGCTACTGTTTCAGTAAACTTGTGAGATTGTTTTAAACTAATAGCCCTTTAGTAAACCTCATTTTATAATTTATGGAGTTTTAAATTTAAAGATAATTTGGTGCTACAAGTTTTCATTTAAAAATACACCTACAATAGCTTATGGTAATTTTGCAGAAAGTTTTATAGTCATTCTGTGGGATTCTAGATGTTTTACTCTAGATTTTCAAATCTATATTTTATATGAAGAAGTTTTAAATCCTTTTATTCTTCAAACTTGATTGCAATATGAACCTTTTTTTCCCATTCAGTGTTCTTTCTGATCGGAGCTGTTTAAGAGTCACAGCAGGTCCCACCTCACTGGATCTTGATGTGAATGTCCAGAGGACTCTAGATAATAACTTAGCAACTGAAGCTTATGAGAGAAGAATTAAGCGGCTGGAACAGGAAAAACTTGAACTTAGCAGAAAACTTCAAGGTAAATATTTTAATGTTTTCTTTGTTTGAGTTGAGCGTACAGCGTTCTGAGCTGCATTACAAGGGCTTGTTTTATTTTCAGAATGAGTCTTTTTGTAAATGATAAAAAGGGAACTTGTGGAAATATATGCATAACAGAGTGTAACACCATTTGTGTAAAATTCACACAGTAGTAAACACAATGATGTGTATTTCTAAGTCTAAGTGTGTGTGTGGAATGTATGTATGGAATGGAATTTCTCTCGAGACAGAAGAATGGAACTGTCGGTAAAAGCAGGGCCCTTCTCCTCCTGAAACAGCACGTCAGTGACTTTTCCAAGCATATATAATCAGGTCTTACATATTGTTTTTATCAACTCTGTGATGCTTTTAAAACACACTTTAGCATCCCCACTTTTCTTTGTTTGCAGTGATTTTGATCTTTCTCTAGTCTACTCAGTTTCACAGGGCCCCACAACCAACTTACATTGCTCTTTTTACACCCTTCTCTCTCACTCTGGCCAGTGCTGTTTCTTGTGCTCCCTCCCTCTGCTCTCCTCCTGAGGCTTTAGCTGTATTGTGTAAGGATGCCTGTGGGCCCCGTGGGCCTCTTGTGTGCATGTATGTTGTTCCTCGTTCCTGTTGACCCGACCTCTGAGTAGTCTGTGAGCTTGCTGCTGCCTGCTTTGTCCTTCATTATTGGTCATGTTCTCCTGCTGTTCCAAATGTCTTGTAGCTTTTACTATGTGGCTAATATGAAAACAAGAGACGATTGAGTTAGTATTATTTTTGCCCCAGAAAATGTTTTCCCATTCTTCATCCAACCAGGAGTTGAGCCTGAACAAGGCTGGATTGCAGTTTTTATTAAAGTCAGTCCACCTCTGGTGTCAGAAGTGAAGGGAGGGTTAGGTAGAACGTGTGGAGTCTCTTTCCTCCTTTGCTCGTACCTATGAGAGATTGGTTTATTTTCAGCCTCCTTGTCCAACAGTAGTAAGTCTCTCGTAAATATCTTGGTGAGGAGGCTACCCCTGGCTTGAAGCAATTACAACAGGTATACTAAGGATAAGAGTGCCCTTTCTGAATAGTGTGCTTGGAACTCACATAGCAGAAGAAGAGAACTGACTGCTGCAGACGGTCCACTGTCCTCTACATGAGGGCAGTGCATGTGCACCCACACATATATCACCCCTCAAACAAACAAGTGTTAGAACTATTCCTCACTTTAGGTCAAGCTTCAGCCTGCACGAAGTTCAGGCGAGAGCCCCTGAGATGGCCTTTCATCTGAGTGGCTTGCTCCTCTATGGATTCTTTGACTTGGTCTTTGCTTTTTTTTTTTTCTTCTTTTTTTTCCTCCTTTATTAATTTATTCTTGTTACATCTCAATGGTTATCCCATCCCTTGTATCCTCCCATTCTTCCCTCCCTCCCAATTTCCCCTTATTCCCCTCCCCTATGACTGTTCCTGAGGGGGATTACCTCCCCCTCTATATGTTCATAGGGTATCAAGTCTCTTCTTGGTAACTTGCTGTCCTTCCTCTGCTTGCCACCAGGTCTCCCCTTCCAGGGGACATGGTCAAAGGTGAGGCACCAGAGTATGTGAGAAAGTCATATCCCACTCTCCACTCTACTGTGGGGAGTGTTCTGTCCATTGGCTAGATCTGGGTAGGGGCTTAAGGTATACCGCCTGTATTGTCCTTGGCTGGTGCCTTAGTTTGAGCGGGACCCCTGGGCCCAAATCTGCCTATCATAATGTTCTACTTGTAGGCTTCTAGGACCCTCTGGGTCCTTCTACTTTGCCTTTCTCCCATGATTCTCTCATCTAGAGTCCCACTAGAATGTCCTCTCCTCTGTCTCAGTTTCCTGGTAAGTGAAGGCTTTCGTGGGACATGCCCCTTGGGCTAATATGCAGATATAAGTGAGTATATACCATTTGAGTCTTTCTGCTTCTGGGTTAACTCACTCATTATGATCATTTCTAGCTCAATCCATTTATCCACAAATTTCGGGAATTCCTTGTTTTTGATAGCTGAATAGTATTCCATAGTGTATCTGTACCACAGTTTCTTTATCCATTCTTCTATTGAGGGACACTTAGGCTGTTTCCATGTTCTGGCTATTATGAATAAGGCTGCTATGAACATGGTTGAGCAAATTTTCTTGCTGTGTGCTGGAGCATCTTCTGGGTATATTCCAAGGACAAATAAGATTTTTTAAGTGCTTAGTTTTATATTTCAAAAGTATTTAACATTTTTAATTTTTAAAAGGAACAAGAGAAATAGCCATTCTTATTTCATTAGAAGTGAGAGCTTTCTATACCCCTGAGTTTAGTATGATCTGAATCCTTTAATCTGTTCTTAGAGAGTGTTGTTACACCTGAGTTACAGTATTTGGGCAAAGCAAAGTTTGCTGACTAAGCTAAGTGTCCCCAAATTTAAGTGTCTTTTAAATAAACTAAAGCAGTTCATGTTATTTTCCAAATAAATACAACAGGATCAATTTGAATATGTTTTGAACCTGAATAAAAATAGGTAACTTTTAGATACTGAGGTCATGATGTCATGTAGTATATCTTATACTTTTCATCAAGGCTAAGAAATGCTTATCAATGACCATGCAAGTAAAGGTCATGATGTATTTTATCTACGTGTAATTTGTGTTAATTCCTGAAGGACTGCAGTAAGAGAGGCTTTATTTTGGAACCCTTCCATAAGTAGCAGAAAAACTGTTCTAGGACAAGGGTGGTTCCATTCTTGATGTAAATTGTTCCTCTATATCTTTTACTAGTACCTAGCAAACGCCGTATTATAGAGCTCATCTTGTTTGTACATTTCGTCTTTACATACAATTTCGAGATAAATTGATCTCTATTCTTGTCAAATGCTTTTAACTAAATTGATAAGCTAAAGTCACGATGGTCCTTTTATTTCCTATATAAAATCCAGAAGGTCTCCATGTCTACACACTGTGTAATAGGACATCTAAACCTTCCTTCATGTCTTACTCAGTTCTTTACACGTTATCTGAAGCATGATTTTCTTTTAATCTCAAGATGGTGGTCTTTTCTAGGAAAAAAAAAACATAGAAGAGTGAATAATTGGTTAAGTCTTTGTCATAGTTGATGAATAATGCTTCAAACCCCAAACTCCATATATTAGAAAGTTTCTTACAAAATTTAAACATGGCTAATGAACTGTATGCTTTAATACGTTCTTAAGCTTTTTCAGTGAGTTCTGGCCTGTAACTCTTTTAAAAAATTGTGAAGAGATATGTTGACATTAATTTTTAAAAAATGAAGTCTCTGGTTTTTATTTTTTTATTCTTTTTTCTTTTCAGAGTCAACACAAACTGTTCAAGCTCTGCAGTATTCAACTGTTGATGGTCCGCTAACAGCAAGCAAAGATTTGGAAATTAAAAACTTGAAAGAAGAGATTGAAAAACTAAGGAAACAAGTAGCAGGTAAACTTTCTGAGGTTCATCATTAATTTAGTAGATTTTAAGAAGTGGTTTTGTTCACACAACACTGTCTATTGCGTCTTGCTGATGTTAAATGTTATGAGTTAAATAACACTGGAAAAGACAAATAGAAATTAATTCTGATTTCATGGAGTTCATAATTTGATCTAGAAGGTAAATATGTAAGTCACCACTGCTGTATAGATGAAGGGTCTTTGGGGAAAGTAGATAAAGGTCGTACATAGAGAATACGTGGAAGACACACCCACCTAGAGAGAGAAAAAATTACAAACAGACCTAGTTAGTGATAGAAATTGCCTGGAAAATGGTCTATGTTAGTGGGAGTTAGATGTGAGGTTTGAAGAAGAGGGTTGCTGCAGGTAAGAGAATAGCACACATACAAACACCAAGTATCAAAGTATGAATTGAAGCTTATAAAGTTCTCTTTCAGTACTGATTTTACTGTTCCCTGAAAAATTTTAATATGTTGTATTTTCATTTTTGCTTAAATGTTTAAAAATTTTTCACTTTGACTCAAATTGAGAAGTTCTTTGTGTTTTATGTCTTATCAATTTTGTAATACCACTGTGTGATTTCAGTTCTTTTAGAGGCGTTGAGGTTTGTTTTATGCATTAGATACGGTTATCTTAACCTATATTCCCTGGGCACTTGTGACGAGTGTATGTTCCTGCTATTCTAGATTGTTTGTTTTATAAATATTGATAAGATCCTGTCATTGGAGGAGTGTTTTTGAGGTTTTTCTATAGTCGTGTTGGTTTTCTGTCTAGTTATGTTATTCATTGTTAAGACAGACATTATTTCCCTCCTGTTGAGCAGGTTTTAAGTCTAATCAGACAGCTGTTATTGCCAAGATGTGAGTGCCACTTCTACAACCTTAGACTATCTTGCATATTGGTCATTGTGTTCATAGGCACACTGACATCTCTTCATTGTTAGGTGGAGCAGAAGTCAGTTCCTAGTTTGTTCTCCACTGACACTCTGGGAATCTCTTAATCCTTAGCAGTTTTTGTCGTGTTGTTGTTTGTTTGTTTTTCTAACACCACCCTTTTGGGTACGCTTTGGCATGTCATTATAGCCTCAGGGGGAAAATTTGTATTCAGCTCCCATTGTTGACAGGGGTCAGCATGGGAATAAAGAGGTTTCCGAGGTGTGCCTGCTTCTGCCTCTTGAGTGCTGGGATTAAGGTGTGCACCACCATGATATGGGGTTTTTTGATGTTTAAGTCAAATATAATAGTAGTTTTCTAAGAGTTTTTGTTTTATTTTACTATTAGTGATGCAGGATTTTGGAGAAAGACAGGACCTTTTATGGCTCACTTAACAGGATGGATGCAGAGGTCCTAAGATGTCAGACACAGTTGTCAAAGACCAACCTGGGACAGTGGCTCCATGTTTATTCTCTCACACTAATGGAAATTAAAGATAGAAACAGTTTTTATTAACCATTATTACAGAAAAGTGAGAAATTAAGGGAAAATGGGATAAATTTTCAAGAGTTGAGAAAAGTACTGAAGAATAGAAAAAGTTGTTGAATTTCCTTTGCCCAGAATTTTTATAGAGCATTGGCAGAAAATAGACAAAGGTGGATGTAATCTCTTTTGGATTGGTTAATTGCCTAGGGGCCATCAAAGGTTAAGCCAATATGTTCTGGTCATGCTTGCCCCCACACAGGAATAGTCGAAACCTGCCTCTATCTCTGATTCTGGCAGTTATCAACATTGACTGGTTGTTGCCTGTTAAGTTACTTGGCCACCATTACTACCTTTTGACCTTGCAGGTGTCTTGTTAACTGTTCATTATATGAACTTTCTTTATTCTCAAAGCAACTAAAAAGCAGTGTTCTTGGTTAGCTTTTTATCTGTGGGATGGTCTGAAATAGGCCAAACAGGTTAGAAGCCATTCTTTCTTAGTAGTTGTTCTATTATAAGTTATTTGCTTTAGATACAATGTGTTTAAAGCAAGGATATGTAGCAAACAATAATGCTTAGCATGTTTTCCCCAAAGCACAAAGGTCTTGTGGAGGTTAAGCAGCTGGCATGCCATTACTGGCCTTGCTTCTTCAAGCCTGATTATCTCTTATCAGATCTGCTTGGCTATCTCACCTTGTAACTCATTTTACTTAGTGCTCCAAACTCTGTGGTCTTAACCATTAACCTTCCTTTTAAATCCAGCTGCTGTTCTCACTGAAATGTATAAAAGAAGCTTGCAGTTTTGCCCATGGCCCTTTTCTCTTACTCTGCCTACGAGTGCTCTCTTCTCCTTCCTCAGTAATAGATAGAATATCACACGGCTCTTTCTTGGTTCTTTGGCTAGGAAGACCATGATTTGGGTTTGGGGAGTGCTTTGTTCCCTTACGTTGTTGGCTTTTCTGGGTTGCCATCCTCTTAAGGTCCAGTTCTGGGATACATGAAAAGAAAACCTGGGCACTCACGACTTTTATCCCTCAGGTCTCATTGTTCCAGCTTGTCTCACCACATCTCATGGTCGTCTTACTTACTTATTCATTGATCATGTATTCATTTTTAAATATAAATCTAGGATTTTTATTTTTTATTAATGGAAATATATATATAGAAATATATATAGATTATCTTGCTCCAAAAATAGAAGTCACTGGAGTCAGCTTTCAGCTAGGGATCTGGTCATGTGACTGCTTTAATATGCACGCTGCAGCATCTTCAGGTGACTCTCCTTGCCACCAGGATAAAGGAAGAATCTCTCAATGCTGATCGGAGTCCTTCATCGCCAAGCGTTTGTCTCTTCAGTTTCACTTCTAGTAATTACTCCCTTTATTATGCCCCGATTGTACCCTTATCACATTATTTTTAGATCCCATTAATGCTTATCCTTTGTATATACAAGTCCCCAACTGTCTATTTTATTTTTCCCTTCTCTCACTTGTCTACCTGTCAGCCATCTGTCTGTTTTCTGCCATCTGTCTGTGTTTGCTTGTTCTTTTGTTGGAAACATTTTTGTAACCCTGTAGTCATCCATGTTTCATTATTAACATGTTTGTGTCTGTACATTGTCTTCTCCTACCTCACCACCAGAGCACAAGGTTTTTGAAAGCAGGAGCTTTAAATTGATCGATGTTTTCCATTTTATCCACTAGTGTGTTCTAAGTACCTATAGGATTATACACAGCTCATTAAAAACCCAAACCAGTATTTGTTGGTGAATAAGTGAAATATGACTTAAACCCACCTCTACCCATTTCCTAAGATTTCTGTCTTCATTGTGTTACTTCAGGCAAACCCAACAAACTTCCATTTTCAACATAGCATGGAGAGCATCACTCTATCTCGAGAAACTTGTTACTCCCAGCTCTTCTTGGCTTCCTTCCTTTTCTTTGCTCCCACTGTCTTCCTAAGTCCAACACTTGTCAGGCTGCTCCTGACTCATACTTTAAAAGTTCTTTCTCAATGCTGAAATAAAATTAGCAAAATCAGTAAAAATACTGTTAAAAGAAAGGGTTAGTCCTTTTCTTTGGAAGTATTCTTACCTTGCAGGGTTTCTTATGTTAGATATATGATACTCACTTATGTACTCTCTTTCATTCCATTTCTCCAATACCTGCTCGTCCGTCCTTCCTTCCTTCCTTCCTTCCTTCCTTCCTTCCTTCCTTCCTTCTTCCTTTATCCCTTCATCCCCTCATTCTTTCCTCATCTTTTTAAAAATTATGGTAAAATATATTGATCACAATTTACCATTTTAACAGTTTATAATACTCCATTGAGTATTATTAACCACTTTCACATCTCATACAGCTGTCATCACTATCTTTTTCATCATCTCAAAATGGAACCAGATGAAGCAGTAGCTATTTTTCTACTTCCTTAAGCCCTACTTTCTGCTTCCGTAAACTTGACTTTTTCAGAAACCTCGTACAGTAGAAGCACACACTATTCATTGTTTTGTGTTTGGCTGTTTTGCTTAGTGTAGGGTTGTCAGGGATCATCCGTGTTGTATGATGTGTTAGAAACTTCTACTTTCTAAAAGCAGAGTGATGCTCCATTACATTCATATAATAGATTTTGCCCTTGCCTTCATCTGTTCTTAGACATGTGGGTTGCTTTTACCCTTTGACTATGGGATAGTAATGCAGTTATGAACACAAATACAGTTACTGCTTAGATTCTTGTTTTTGCTGCTTTTGGATATATACCCTGTAATGAGATTGTGGGTTGTATATTGTTTAATTTTTTTCAAAGGAATCCCTATGCCATTTCCCATAGCAGCTATACAGTTGATTATTTCCACTGTTAACATGTGGCTGGCATTTGCTGCTTTGGGTCTTTATCATTAGACTACTTCCTGCTGATTAGGAGCATCAGGCTCCTTGAGGCAAGTTTGATCTTGGCCATCAGGAATCTAATTTCTTCTTTGTGCACGACTACTTAATAAACCGCAACCAACAACCACCAGCAACCAACCAACCAACAACTCACCTATGGTGCCCTAGCAGCATTTATCTACCCTCTGAAAAGTCTTCAGAATTCCAAACGTCACACAGCCACAGAAACTATCTACAGCTGGTAAAATCACGCCTCTGTTAGAGCCCACGGCAAATCAAAGTCAGCTGTTGTGAAGCGCCCTGTGTCCCCACACCTGGCATTAAAACAAAAACATATTCTTATAATACTGCTATGTGTTTTAAAGGAACCAAAATTCTCTATGTTACGATGCATGCATTTGTAAGCATTGTAGATAAATTCGCCTTATTCTAGTTAACTCACAAATAAAACACCACACAACTAGTTTAAGGAATTCATTTGAGCAGTCCCAGTTTCTGTGCATCTCAGTAAACTTGTGTACAGTTAGAGCAGCCATTTCACATAGGGCTTTACTCTTTCAGTGCCAGTTACATTTCTAGTCACTCTCCACCACACACAAAAAGGAGAAATTTGACAGGATGGGCATTCCTTATTTGGAGTTGTATTGTTATTCAGACATAAATCATTTGCTGAGTCCTAGGAACTATATTGGACACTGAAGGTATGGAAGGAAAATTGAAAGGACCTCATTTGCTGTGCAGACTCAAGCTACTTGAAATACTTTCACGTTAAAGATAGAGGTAAAATGTTAGCCTCCTCAAGACCTGCTTGACTGTGAAGGAGCAAAGTGTCAAAACCCTCACTCTAATGTTCCTCAGACCTGTGCGTACAAGACACACACCAACTAATGTCAGACATCATGTTACTTTCTCCTTCTAATTTCCAGTAAAGTTAGAATAAAATCAGGGTTAAAGGCTTTTGCTAGTATCTGATTCTTCTTCACTGTAATCTGAATTCTTAGAAGGCTGAGCTAACTTGTTTTTATACTATTGTTGAGTGTCTAAAGATAACAAAAATGAAAGTTTATACCCTTTTTGGATACTTTTGTATGAAATATGAAGGGTATTTTGTTTTCTTATTGAAATTGTATTATGTATAATATACTTTTAAAAATCATGTTATTGCCCTGGTATTGGGCATCCATACAAAACCCTGTATATTCATTTCTACTAACCTAGAACCAGCCCTGGTGGCTGCTTACTTAATTAACCAAAAATAATGAAAGAAACTCACCTGTGTTGGGTAAGTTCTATTGTGAACCTGGAACAAGGATAAGTTACTGGATGCGGATTGCCACTTTCAAAACATCTTGATCACCTTAGTAACCCTCTAATGGAATTCATATGTTCTTCCCAGATACTGTGTCTTCATTATCTTCTTCCCTCATAGAATGAAAACTTTTATTGCCCATGTTTTGCTAAGTCACTGAAAATATTAAAAGACTGGCTGTTTACTGAGGTAGATGTGAATTCTGTGTCTAAATTTTTTAAAGGATAATTAAATTAAATATGTGGAAATGGGCCAAATGAGTAGGCAAAAGAGATTCTTACAGTATGAGTAAAGGAAAAACCCACTCAAATTACATCTCTCCAAAAATCAGAAAATTTTTATCTTGCTTATAAGTAAATGTCAATTTTTGTGGAGTTGATAGATACATTTCTAGCAAAGCACTAAACTACCCAAGTGTTTTACTTCTTATATCTTTAAATGTTTAGTATGTTGTTAGTGTTTCATAGTAACATACATGTAATTGTCTTAAAGCAGACCCTTTCTTCATAAAGGAGTATGAATGACCACTATCTCATATGAAAACCAAATAGCCTGAATTTACTGGCATTTTAGAATAGGCCAGTGGTTCTCAACCTGTGGTTTGTGACCCTTTTGGAGGTCAGATGACCCTTTTACAGGGGTCACCTAATACCATCAGAAAACACAGATATATCATGATTCATAACAGCATCAAAATTACAGTTATGAAGTAGCAATGAAAATAATTTCATGGTTGGGGGTGGTCATCACAACGTGAGGAACTGTATTAAAGGGCTGCAGCGTTAGAAAGGTTGAGAAACAGTGCTCTGAGAAGTTAATTGAGGCTTCAATGTGTGAATATAAGTATTCATTTCTCTTTAGTTAATACCTAGAAATAAGATTACTAGGCGATATGCTCAGTGTATGGGATTTCAAGCATGGTTCTAATCAACATGAGGATATTGATACCTTCTGTTTTTATGAGAAAGGGTAACCATCGTTCTGTCTCAGGCTTCTGAGTTCTGTCCCACCACACCTGACTTGATAATTGATACCCTAATGATACTGCGTCTCTCAATCCATGAACATGGTATAATTTTCTACTTATTTAAATCTTTGACTTTTCATAGTTTATCAATTTATCAATCATGGTTTATATTATAATTGCATATACACTAGTTTTCTAGTATATAAAGTAAGTTATAGTGTATGCAGTAAATTTTTATTATGTATTTGAACATGGCTTCTTTTCCTTTTCTTGCATTCTGCACTTTGGAAAAGCCAATCCCCTTTGGAGCTTTTTGAGGTTGTTTTTTTTTTAATGTTTCGCGGTTTCATTTGGCTACTTCAGTGCCTTCTACACAGGGAATCAATCACTCCTTAGCCTTGAACACTTGTTTCTAATTTCTTTTTAATGTAATGATGATACTTTGTTCCTTACATTGTTACATTAGTTCTGTATTCTCCATTCCACTTTATTCTTTAAAACATCATTTTATGGGTTCATGTTTTTAACTCCAAGTAATTACAGACACTTTGATTGCTTTAGTTACATTATATTTGTGTGTGTGTGTGTGTGTGTGTGTGTGTGTGTGTGTGTGTGTGTAGAAGTTTGTATTTATAGCCAACTTTATGCAGAGTATCAAGCAGGCCTAACCATGTAGTCCAGACAAAATTCAAACTAAGCATCTTCCTGCCTCAGATTCCTAAGTGCTGGGATTACAACTGCATGCTGTATCTGCTCTTGGCTGGTTATCAGTGTAGTGTCCCTGCTTTACTCCCTACTCCTGAGTCTTATTTGTGAATTTTTTTTGTTTTCATCTTGTGAGTGTTTAGATTGTTCTGGTCAGACCAACTGCTTGCTGTACAGTGGATTGTTACTGCTCCTTTCCTACAGTATTTGAACCCAGTCTTACCCCCTCACTGAACGGTAGTTTGAGCACTGAGAATCTAAGTTTATGTTTTAATTTTTCTATCTCAGGAAGTCTAATGCATTTTAAATTATTCTCTTATTTTAATTAATGATTAAAACATTTTCCCCAGTGTCTCACCAATTTCAGCTGTGACTTAATAATTGGACTTTTTATTTATTTGGTTGACAGAGTCAGGTATTTGTGTGCAGCAATTTGGTGAGGTGAAGGCCTTAGTGTAATGGTTCTCAACCTATGGGTTGTGACTTCTTTGACAAACCTCTATCTCCAAAAGTATTTATTTTATGACTCATAACAGTAGCAAAACTATAGATATGAGATAGCAATGAAAATAATTTTATGATGGGGCTCACCACAACATGAGGAACTGTATTAAAGAGTCACCACATTAGGAAGGTTGAAAACCACTGGAATAGACCATTTTAAAATACTGTATATAATTTATGCAGAAGAAATGTATATCTTGAATTTAATAAATTATAGGCTTTATAAGTTTAAAATAATTTGCTTATAATAACTTTGATTTTAGAAAAAAATCCTGTTATTTGGAAATAATTTTCCAATTATGTAGTGTTTGTCAATTTACTCAGAATATTCTAAATCTGTCTTATATAAATTTTCCTGAATGAAGTGAACTACCAATACTTTAATCCAAAAGATGAGGAAAATAAAAATTAACTGCCGTTTCTGGATGAATACTGCTATTACTTGTTCAGCTTTTTATTTGTTTAGATTGAATATCTGATCATAGGATTTTTTTGGGTTTTATTTGTTTGTTTTTTAGAAGTAAATCATTTGGAACAACAACTTGAAGAAGCTAATTCTGTGAGACGAGACCTAGATGATGCTTTTAGGCAAATCAAGGCTTTTGAAAAACAAATCAAAACTTTGCAGCAGGAAAGAGAAGAGTTAAATAAGGTAAGCATATATGGATGGACCCTTGGAGGGGGTGTGGGTGTTTGTTCTTGTTTGGTTTTTCAAGACAGGGTTTCTCTGTGTAGCCGTGGCTGTCCTGGACTCACTTTGTAGACCAGGCTGGCCTCGAACTCACAGGGATCCACCTGCCTCTGCTGGGATTAAAGGTGCACGTCACCACACCTGGCATATGAGTGGATCCTTAAAGCTGTTTCTACATGTTTCATCTTTTATAATTAGAGGAAGCATTCCTAATAAATGACAATATATATTTTTCTATAAAAATTAAAAATGAAATTTTCATGCTAACCTAACATGTTAGCTTAAAATGGTTTTACAGCCTTTTAAGATTGATTTTATTTTCAACTATGTATTTATGTGTGAGGGGACAATATGTGCACCTCTGTTGAAGCCACAGGCATTGGACCCCCTGGCCCTGAAATTATAAGCGATTATAAGTTGGCTAATATGGGTGCTGGGACATGAGTGTGGGTCTCCTCAAGAGCAGTATGTTCTTTTAACCATCCCCTACATTTTAAATAATTATTTGGGCCTGTGACATTCTTCATTAGCTAGTAGTAAGAGAACTCAGTTTCTTGAGGCTTTAAAGTTCAAAATCATTTTTCATTTGGGAAGCTAAAAGTCTTGACTTAGAAAGGAATGTTACTCCAATCGGACTTTAGGTGAGAGAAGCATGGGAGAATGGGGAAGTAGAAGGATCCAGAAGGTCCTAGAAACATCCAAGAAGAACATTATGACGGGCGGATCTGGGCCTAGGGGTCCTGCTCAAACTATGACACCAGCCAAGGACAATACATGCAGTAAACTTAGAACCCCTACCCAGATCTAGCCGATGGACAGGACATTCTCCACCATTGAGTGGAGAGTGGGGACTGACTTTCACACGAACTCTGGTGCCCCATTTTTGACCATGTCCCCTTGATGAGGAGGCCTGGTGGCACTCAGAGTAAAGATAGCAGTCTACCAGAAGAAACTTGATATTCTATGAGCATATACAGGGGGAGGAGGTCCTCCTCAGTCACAGACATAGGGGAGGGGAGTAGGGGGAAAGTGGGAGGGAGGGAGGGATGGGAGGATACAAGGGATGGGCTAACAATTGAGATGTAATATGAATAAATTAATAAAATATTTGAAAAAGAAAGGAATGTTACTAAAAAAAGACACAAGAAAAACAAATAGCGTATCTATAACATTTTAAATATAGATTTTAGGTCTTAAATGATATTTTGTCATAATTTGTATTTTCTAATTTATAATGTGGTCATGTATCTTTGACGCATATCTGTTCATCATATATTTTCATTATAACTTGCTGGTATGAACACTAATAGGTTATAGTTTAAAATCCCCTCTGTGATTTACTTATTCTTTACATGTCACTTTCTTTTCCAAAGCAGCATGGGAAAAAAGCTAAAATCATTTTCATAAGAATTTTATGTAAGATTTAAGCACTACTAGGCATAGCAGCAAGATCTATTCATAATAAGATTATATAACAACGCGGTAGAGAAAATAACATTCAGGCAGTAGGGAAAAGACTTGAACCTCATGTTGGTAAGTACTGTGGATTTCACTGCAACCACAAAATGTTGGAACTTAGAGCAGCTATGCAGTTTCTGGCACACTATAAATCATAGCCAGTGGTTTGATATACAAAATACTTATTAATACGAATGACGTCCTTCTGTGGGTAAGTTATGAGTCTTATTAGCAGTAAGTAAATGGAGTTAAGAATAAAGTAACTTTTTGCTGATAAGGGAGCTATTATAGATTAAATTGAATCAGATGAGAACATTTTCGCTTTTCATTTAATGCAGTTTTAAGTTTTGGTTTATATAGATCCATTTCAACTGAGGGTCATATAATAACACTTGACACTTATGGCAGCCACTCTTTTTCCTTTAATAATAGTGTAGCAATGTTAGTGGTTTATGAGTTTATATTTTTGGTATTATACACAGTCAAATTTAATTAACATAATAAGCATAAAACTGTGATAACTTGACTTATAGGAACAAGTATTTTGACAAATTTTAGTACATTTTAATGCTAAAAATCCTGAAAGTATATTTTGAAAAGACATTTTTAGTGTTGAAAAGAAATAGATTTACCAGTAAGGTATATTAAATAATAAGATGTTACTTGGGTAATGGCTTACAGGCAGAAGGGGAAAAAATTCATTTTCTTTGAGTTCTAACTAATGCTTGTTTGCTTTTGTCTTTTTTATACTAAGCATTCTGACAGCTGTAAATGACATCTAACTCTGGTTTGATTTTCCCTTTCTGTAGTATTTAGTTTATCTTGAATAACATATAGTTGTTGGCTTTCTCTGTATCATCTTGGAACACTGTTCACTTAGGTCCTCTGCTGATTTTTAATTAGCTTAGAAAATACTTTGTTTTTATAATAATGTCAAAATGTTTTCCAGTATTCCAGTTTTTATATTTTTCCATGCAGTACAGAAGTTTCTGTGGTACATGCTGATTCATATGCTGCAATTATTTCCGTTAGTCAGTCTTGTCTATATTGAGACTTTGTTCTAACCCAGTGTTTCCTTCCAGTCTAACTTGCTTTATCTAACTTCTTTCATGGTTAAATATCTCTAGCCACATGGCTATTCATTGTTTTTGTTGTTGTTATTTTACAAAATATCTTAAAATGTTACAGGTTTTTCTTCTTTTTATCTTTTTTTATTTATTAGAATTCTTGAAAATTTCCAGTGTCTTTCATTAAATGTGCAGGTTAAAGATACCTGTCAGTGGCTTTTCTATTTGCTCTCCTTGACTAACCGGAGCTTGTAAGTGTAATACACATTGTCAGTGTATTTAAGTTAGTGCATTTGCTGGCTCATACATTATTAAGAAATCAGAGGTTTGATTTCTTTTTTAAACCTCCTATATTTTATCCTTATTTTTTAAAGTCTGGTCTTTGGTAGTTATGCTTCCAAACACTAGAAACTCATTTTTGCTTACATGTTGTCACTGGGCTTTACTTGTGTTCCTTTTGGTCCCTGGTCCTTGTGATCACTGTGGAAAGAATTCTTGTGAGACAGAGACACACAGCATAGTGTAGAAGACCAGTGGAATTTATTGTAGCACAACGTATAATACCTTCAAGGGGTGACGGGGCAGTGGCCAAAGGGACCTTCATAGACCATTGCTCATTCTCAAGGGATGAGGGTTGACAGTGAATAGAGGCCATTGTGTCTACCTACACTGAGGTAGGCTTTATACTATTTCTGAAGTCTTTTGAGCAGCTTTTTCTGAAGGGTGTTCTGTTGTCTGGATTGGCTCTTATGGAAAAGGATGCTTGTTCTTTTTGAGAAGGCCTTCAGCCAGACAGTAAATCTCATAAATTTTGAATGTGCATCCAACCAGGAACAGAAATGTGACTCAGAGCTGTTTTGTTTTGTTTTGTTTTGTTTTGTTTTTTTTGAAAAGGCCTTCAGCCAGACAATAAATCTCATAAATTCTGAATGTGCATCCATCCAACCAGGAACAGAAATATGATTCAGAGCTTTTTTTTTGGACCAGCGATCAAGTGTTCCCCTGCTTGTTATGAGGGAGGGGTTTGTTCCTGTCAGACTCCAAACTTGCTGATACCTAACTAACTGCCTAACAATGTTAGAAGAATTCGATTTTCCTTTCTCCAATATGGCTGACCAGTTACTTGTGTACAGAATATTTGTTCACTCTCCAGTTGTGCAGTGACACCTCTGTCATATAGCAAATTTTCTCTTTACATAAGTCTCTATCCCTTGAAAACTGTGATGGAATTTTGATTGAAATTATGTTTTATCACTGATCAATTATAAAAGAATTGTTTTGCATTATATCAAAGTGCATTCATGTTTGTTATTATTTTGAATATACACATAAACAAGAGTACAGCAGATTATTATTTGTACTTAGAAGATAACAGCCACATGGTTCCTCTCTACATGAGTTTCTATCTCCTGAGAACTGATTGGATTTAGTTAGTGAGGAGGCTGTGTTAAAGCAGAGTAACGCCCAAATGTCTATCCAGGTATTAATATACAAGAAAAAGGCAATACTGTTCTCCTACTCCTTTTTTCCCCTGAATCTCCTGGGGAGTCTGAAGAGAGATGTCTTTGACCTCTTCTCTGTGCTTTGGAATAAACATTAACTAGTCTAGGCCTCAGTTAAGCCCCAGACAACGAGCTTCACATAGTCCAGGGCATGTGCAGCCTCACCTTAAAGTAAATGAAATTTTCTCACTATCGAAATTTGTTATGAATTACCCTTTATAGCTCACATTTGGGAATGGCCTCAAGTTTCAGTGACATCTGTTCAGGTGGACTAATTCTGCAACTTGAAAGCTCTTTTTGTCCAGTGCCAAAGTCTTTTAAACCACCAATGTGATATCTTTAAAGTTATTTAAATTTTGCATTATGACCCAGTTGGTAGAATGCTTGCCTGGCATGTATAAAGCATTTTGTCCAATCCCCAGCACTGCATAAACAGACATGCTGATTCTTATGACCCCAGCAGAAGGGGATGTAGGCAGCACATCAGAAACAATAGCCTGGGAACTCTGAGTCCTTGTCTCAGTAACGTGAAGGAGGGAGGGAGGGAGGGAGTGAATTAGTGAGTGAATTAATTAATTTACATTTTCATGAAAAAGTTGTCTTTCCTTAAGTTGGTTATTATATTATTTCATATTTTAAATATCTTTAAATGTTATGCTTTCTCACTGGCTTTTGTTAGCAGCTCTGGTCCAACACTGATGAACTAACAGGATATATTTTAGATTTCTTCCAAAATGTTCTGAAAATAACAACAACTTTGTTTCTAATTTGGGGTGTTTATGGTTTCCATCTTTTGTAAGCTTACTGTGTTAGCAGGGACCTCAGTATGATGCTAAATAGAATTAGAAACAACAGGCATCTACCTGCTGATGATTTTTAAAACACCTGTAATATTTTACTACTAATGCTTGCTGTGCATGTCCTAGTAATGCATTTTCTAATATGATCATGTAATCACTTTCTATTTTTATTCTGCTACTCAATCTTTACTTTTAAGAATGAATATGAGTTTATGCAATGTTCATTCCTGTACATTTATATGATTGTTTCTGCTTAAACATGTATGGTGAATTACATCAACAGTTTTTCTAATATGAAACACATTTCTGAGTCTAAATTACCCATGTATTATTTTCTAATGAAAATATGATAGATTGCTTAGTAGCAGTGTTTTAAGTGTCATCCATATATGTTTATATATAATATATTTCATCTTCACAGCAACCCATGAGTTCTGTATTATTGTATTGTTCTTGTTTAACTAACACTGAATACTGAGATGTTAGCTTGCTCAGAGTCAGCAGAGATAGGAAGCGGCAGAGATAGCATTTTTGTATAGAGCCTAACTCAAAAGCTCATATCTAGGACTTTTATACACCGCTGTAAGTATTTGCTTATAAAATGGTTTTTATATATGAGTTAAATTGGCCTACACTTTCACTTTTCATGGTTATGTTTAATATAAGGTCATGCTGGTCTCAGAATGAGTGAAACGATATGCTTCATTCTTACTAGAAAGGTTCTCTGTTTCTTATGTGAAATCTACTCCCCTTTTCCTTTCTAGTTTAGACTATATGTTTCCCATATAGCATTGCTACAGCACAAATTCTATATATGAAACAGTTGTTACTTTTTATTTTTAAAGTTTTTAGTTTTAAGTGTTTTTTGTATTTATGGTTTTTATCATTGACAAATGATTTTCTTATGAGTATGTTGTAAAGTTTTCACTGTAATTGTAGCAGTCTCTCATTGATTTATGAGTCCATTGCAGTGCCTTGAAGCATGTCACTGAGTTTGCTTCATGCTTAGACCTTAGTGTTAATTTAACAATATTTAGTATATATTATTGAAAAGAATATATATTTCCAAAAAAGGGGCAAATTTCTATACATATAAAGGTTATTAGAACTTTTCCAAACCTGTTAGTGGAAGGGAATATAGGACAAGGTCCCATCGTGTAGCCCAGGATGGCCTTCTGCTCAGTGCTTAAACATGGCTGACCACACATGTAGCCCAAGATGGCCTTCTACTCAGTGCCTAAACCAGGCTGACCACACATGTAGCCCAGGATGGCCTTCTGCTCAGTGCTTAAACATGGCTGACCACACATGTAGCCCAGGATGGTCTTCTACTCAGTGCCAAAACCAGGCTAACCACACATGTAGCCCAGGATGGCCTTGTGCTCAGTGCTTAAACATGGCTGACCACACATGTAGCCCAGGATGGCCTTCTACTCAGTGCCTACACCAGGCTGACCACACATGTAGCCTAGGGTGGCCTTCTGCTCAGTACTTAAGCCAGGTTGACCATACATGTAGCCCAGGATGGCCTTCTACTCGGTGCCTAATCCAGGCTGACCACACATGTAGCCCAGGGTGGCCTTCTACTCAGTGCCTACACCAGGCTGACCACACATGTAGCCCAGGATGGCCTTCTACTCAGTGCCTACACCAGGCTGACCACACATGTAGCCCAGGATGGCCTTCTACTCAGTGCCTAAACCAGACTAACCATACATGTAGCCCAGGATGGCCTTCTACTCAGTGTCTACACCAGGCTGACCACACATGTAGCCCAGGGTGGCCTTCTACTCAGTGCCTAAACATGGCAGACCAAACACTGCCTCTAACCCTCCTCAGTGCTGGGTTAACAGGTGTGGGCCGTATTTCAGGTTGTTGATAATTAATGATTAGAAAATTGAAATTCTTGTCATGGTGATTGATTTTCTAATCTTCTATAGTCTGGGCAGTTTCTTTTTAATGTACTTTTAAGACTTCCTTACAGAATTTACTAAATATTAGCATGGCTTGGCTTCCTATTCTATTGAGTACTGTGATTGTTTAGGAATATTCCCTATTCCTAACAATGCTTTTTCTTCTAGGGTCTAGATTTTGTTTATCTGGTGTGACAAACTACCTTTACCTGGTGACTTTGGCCCTTTTTATTTATCTTCATTACTAATCGATATGATATGTTCCTGCTACATTATTTTTGCTTCATATTTGTCATTCTGTGTTTCTTTTGTGTCCTTATTTTAGCAAAATGTAATTATGCTAAAATAAATGTATGTAGCATAGTATTTCCTCTCTTAACCATTTTTGAGGCATAGTTCATCAGTGTAAAGTACATGTATGTTGCTATGAAACCAGTTTCCAGAATTCTTTTTGTTTTGCTCAGTCAGTTCTTATTCTAATTTTCTTGTTTATGTTTTACTCTCTACTAGTTCTGGTCTTTGGGTATTTGCATTTGAATTTTACTATCCATATTAACAAAATCTAAATGTATTAACCAGTCGCTGAAATTCTTAAGGGCCTCTCATTCTGTTACTTCTTTCCCAATTTATGTGCAGTCTCCACAGATATTTAGTATGTATATTTATTTATTAGTAACTACACATCAGGCATTTAACATAATATGATCATATGCACATTTCTTCACATCCATGCATCCTAGATTCTTAGCCCTGTTTCCCTTGTGTTCTGTTGTTATTCTAAAAACATTTTCCTTTATCCTGAAGTAAAGCTATAGAGTTTTCTTCAGTGCAGATCTGATAGTGTTAAACTCTGCCAGTTTTCACTATACTTTGGAAATAATTTTTCTAAGTATGCAGTATTATTTTCTTGTCTCTTGGCAAGTTTCCCCACCCTCTCTGTTACTACTTGCCTCTTCTGAAATTAATTATCTATTTTTTGTTTTTCTGAGAGCAGAATATAAGTGATTTACTCCCACTCCAATTTTCTTTTTAAAAAATGTATTACATTTGTATATATATGCATGTATGCACATGTGTATATTTATATGTGCACATGTGTGCATATGCTGTGGCTTGGGTGTAGAGATGAGATTAACATTTGTATGTGCACATGTGTGCATATGCTGTGGCTTGGGTGTAGAGATGAGATTAACATTTGTATGTGCACATGTGTGCATATGCTGTGGCTTGAGTGTAGAGATCAGATTAACATTTGCAGAAGTTAGTTCTCTTCGTTGACCCAGAGATCAAACTCAGTGCCTTTCTCAACTGAGTCATCTCTGGCCTCCCAAATTAATTAATTAATTAATTAAATTCTCTTTACTTCCTGGTCGTACTTCACCACCCTCCCTCTCTCTCTCCCATGCCCCTCTCCTATTCCTCAGAAGAGGAGAGCTCCCCTTCCCACCCACCCCAGCTTATCAAGTCATACCAGGACTGTGTCGTCTTCCTCTGTGGCCTGAGGCAGCCCTGCCAGGGGAACATAATTGAAATGCTGGCAACAGAGTCCATGTTAGAGAGAGCCCCCACCCCCTTACTAGGAGACTCACATGGATCCTGAGCTGCCCATCTGCTACATCTTTATAGGGGCCCTAGGTCCAGTCCATGCAAGGCCCTTGGTTGGTGCTTCAGTCCCAGCAGGCCCCTCTGGGCCCTGGTTAGTTGGCTCTGTTGGTCTTCTTGTGAAGCTCCTGTCACTTCTAGGTCCTTTTCCATGCACCCACCCCCCAACTTTCCACAAGGCTCTGTACCCATTGCCCAATATTTGGCTAAGAATCTCAGCATCTGTTTTGAGGCGCTGCTGCATGGGACCTCTCAGAGGACAGCTCTGTTTGACTACTGCTTGAAAACATAGCAGAGTATTAATTGGTCATTAATTAATACTGTCAGGGGTTGGTTCTCTCTCATGGAGTGCAACTTGGGTTGGGCCAGGCACTGGTTGGACCATCCCTCAATCTCTGCTCTAGCTCCTCTGTCTTTATCTCTGCATTTCTTGTATGCAGGGTGAATTTTGTGGGTGGGTTGGAGTTCTCCCTTTATTAGGAGACTTATTTAGTTAAAGGATGTCCTCTCAGTCTCCATGACCCTGCTACTAGGAGTCTCTACTAGAGTCCCTCTCATATGTGCCCCCCCCCTTCAGCCTACCCTGAGAGAGATGCCCCGCCCAGTTTTTCTTTTCTCTACAGGCCTTCTGTCCTCGCTCCACTTCCCACCCCACTCTCCCCAGGCCTGATTTCCTCCCTCATATCTCTCTGTGTTTCCTCTCCTACTTTGTTCTCTCTCTTCAACAACTACCTCTGTCTATTCTATTTCTCCTTCTGAATAAGGTTTAAGCACCCTCCCTTGGATCTTCCATGTCACTTATCTTTTTGGGGTCTGTGCATTGTAGTATGCTTTATACTATGTGGCTAAAATCCACCTATAAGTGAGTACATGCCATGTGTGTCTTTCTGGGTCTGGTTACCTCACTCAGGATGATCTTTTCTTGTTCCATCCATTTGCCTGCAGATTTCATGATTTCCTTGTTTTTAATAGCAGAGTACTATTCCATTGTGTAAATGTTCCACAGTTTCTTTATCTATTCTTCAGTTGAGGAGCATCTAGATTGTTTCCAGATTCTAGCTATTACGAACAAGGATGTTATAAACATAGCTGAGCAACAGTGGTATACCCAAAAGATGTTACTTTTGGGTAATAGTGGTATAGCTGGGTCCCGAGGTAGAGCTATTCCCAGCTTTCTGAGAAAGTGCCTGGTTGATTTCCAAAGTGGTTGTACAAGTTTGTCCTCTTTTATTTATTTTTAATTTTACATGTGTAAGTGTTTTGCCGGCATTATTTGCATGCCCAGTCACAAGGAAGCTAGAAGAGGGCACAGTTTCTCCCAGAATTGGAGGCACAAATGATTGTGAACTGCCTTACATGGGTGTGGAAGTCAAACCCAGGTCTTCTAGATCACCACCCAGTGCTCCTAACTGCTGAGCCATCTCTTCAGTACAAATGTCTTTGGAGATTTTAACTTTGATTTTATAGTGCTGCCCAGCTTCATTTTTACACACTTCTGGGTTTAGGTTTGAGTTTCCTTTTCTTGTTTCATAAATACAAAAATTCCCTTATTATATAAGTGTGTGTGTGTGTGTGTGTGTGTGCTTTTAATTTTGATGCATGTTTCTCTTGTGTCTACATGTCTTACAGATTCTTTTACACACCTCTGTGATAGTTTGTATTAGTCTTTTCTCATTTCCCAATTTTATGATGACTCCTTTTGTTTCTTCATACACCTCATACATGTCAACCTTATGCCAATACCTAATGATGTCCAAATACGCTTGGTGTTTATTTTTGTTGCCTGTCTTTGCCTTTGATTCCTTATAGTGGTTTTGGTTTTTGGTTCTTTGGAAATCTGTGGATAGGGGCTGTGTTTATTTGCGGTTAATGTGTGGATAAGCCAAGTTTCCTTGGAAGCTCTTTCCTCTAAAGGTAAGGCACACTTCTTTCTGTTGGGAGTCAGGGAGCTACACTGACCTGAGTCTGCAAAGCACCTCTAAACAAGTACTAAGATGGAGGGAGTTTTTCTGTGTTACTGATCTAGGGCTTATTATCCTCATTAAGAAAAATGCAACTGTTTACTTATTATTTGCAGTTATTCAATTTAATTTTTAAAATATCTCCCAAATATTTATTAAATTTTACAAATTATTTTGAGCACCATAGTTTATATTTCTACATTCTGCTCCTTCAGCTTCCTCTCTGCACTTGCCGTGTGATTGTAAAAATTTGAGAGGTGGGACTGGAGAGGGCTCACTGGTTAAGAGCACTGGCTGCTCTTGAGAGGACTCTGGACCCGCTCCCAGCACCCACCTGGGAGCTAACAACTGTCTGTTACCCCCGTTCTATAGGTCTGATGCCCTGTTCTGGACTTTGCAGGCATCAGGTGTGACACACAGTGAGTGGTACACAGATATGCATGCAGGCAAAATACCCATACACATGAATAAAAATAATCCTTAAAAAGCAGTTTGAGAAGGTAAACAAGGCATCATTTTGTTCCTTTTATGTCCTTAGCAGGCATCTGTTTCCTTCAGTATTGTCCTGAGGTGAATTATTTTGGCTCTTCATGACTTAATAATAGCTATTTTGATGGCCAGGTTTGGTCTCTAGGTTGCAGATTTAGTAACATATATTCTTTTTAAAACTGTAGGAACTAGTCCAGGCTAGTGAGCGATTAAAAAATCAATCCAAAGAGCTGAAAGACGCACACTGTCAGAGGAAACTGGCCATGCAAGAGTTCATGGAGATCAATGAGCGACTAACAGAATTGCACACCCAAAAACAGAAACTTGCTCGCCATGTCCGAGATAAGGAAGAAGAGGTGGACCTGGTGATGCAAAAAGCTGAGAGCTTAAGGCAAGAGCTGCGCAGAGCAGAAAGAGCCAAGAAAGAGGTCAGTAGCCAGGCAAATTCCATAGTACCTGTGGAATAGTGCTTTAAACTGCACTTAGACTAGTGAAGTAATGTGCATTCTGTTCTTTAAGTTTTGATAAAAGTTATTTTGTAGCTTGGTATTATTAACTAGTGTGACTCCAACCATTTAGCTACAAATACCTTGTGGAGAGGTCCTTTGAAAAACTAACCATGAAATCTGCACTTTTCCCTTTATTTTAAAGCTGGAAGTTCACACTGAAGCTCTAATTGCTGAAGCATCGAAGGACAGGAAGCTCCGAGAGCAGAGCGAGCATTATTCTAAACAGCTGGAGAATGAGCTGGAAGGACTGAAGGTACCGTTGGCGTGTATGACGCTGCCTCCGCAAGCTTAGTAGGAGTGTTAGCTTATTAACTACTTTTGGTGAAGAATGAAAATTACCTCTGCTTCTCCTCTAGTATTCTTAATTCTCACTCTTACTAGTAGGAAGCTGACATGGGTTTGCTAATCACATTCGGTTGTTTAATGAGAAGAGGGATGCACAGAGGACTGCCCACCTGAGCAAGATGTCCGGTAGCCTGAACCCATGTGTAAGAAGAGACCAAGACTCCCTCTGCTTGTCCCTTTTCTATTGTTGTGATACTATATTTAATGAAGGACTTGAGGAAAGGAGCATTTGTTTGGGCTGACAGTTTGAGAGTATTGTTCATCATGGCCAGGATGGCATAACAGCAGGAGCTTGAGGTCACACTGCATTTGCAGTCAGGAAGTGGAGAGAGATGAATGCTGGTACTTGGCTTAGGCTCTCCTGTTTATTCAGTCTGGACTGCATTGGCAGGAGACGTCTTCCCACATGCCCCAAGGTTTGTTTCTGTGGTAACTCTAAGGCCCATGACATTAACAGACAAGATGAACCATCACGCCACCTGTTTTGTAAATGACCCAAAAGAGGCCAATTCTGGCTAGATGACCTGGTTTTAAGTTCTAGACTAAGTTACTAGCTGTGTAAAGCTGAATGGAGCACTTCCCCTCCATCTGTAGCTCCTGTTCCTGGGGTATATAAACACATGAGCACACTCACACCTCATAGTGCTCAGTGACTCTTACACAGTGATGCTCTTAAACATGTTAACAGAATGTCAGAGTCGAGTTATTGGCATCTCAGGCTGTCTCTATGCTCCCTTTGTGCTGCACCACAGCCCTTGTAGGAACCATAGTGTAGTTTGATGGCTGACTCACAGACAGGCAAGTGCATTATTAAGCTGTCCTGTGTACATGGCCATTTTTTAATACTTGTTTAATACATGTGCTATTCAGTGAATCAGTCATGTGATAGAACTGGCCATAACTGTGATGACATCAGTGTTTGCAAGTGAACATTCTCCTGTTGGAGAACTAGGAACTCTGTCTGGCCTTTGTTCCTTTGCTTAATTCAGAGGAGCTAGAGTGGCGCCCTAGTCTTAGGCTTTTTCTCATCTGTAAATATTTTGTTTTGCTTTCTCACTACTATGACCAAAATACATGAGAAAACAATGTAAGGGAAGGAATTACTTGTTTTGCCTTACTGTCTGAGAAATACCATTTATAGGGCTTGGTTTATTGATTGTGGACCTGTGATAAGGCAGAACATTGTGATTGGAACATAAGAGAAGAGACTCTTCACCTATTTGCAAACAGGAGCAGAAAGGGGCAATGTAGGGAGTGAACAGGCTAAAACATGCCTTAGGAGTGTGCTCCTTCCCAGAGCCCTCCTCCCTCCAACTAGGCCCCACTTCTTTCTTTTCAGCACCTTCCCAGAGTTAATGCATGCATTAGAACAGTGTCACATGTGCTCTCACACACACATCTAGCCGGAGCTAGAAAAGCCTCATAACCCAGCCAAGGATCAACATTAACCCCCATATTATCCTTTTCTTACCCAGCTTTACCAATGGTAATGTATCTAGTTAAATATTTTTGAAGCTGGGCACAGTGGTGTATGCCTATAATCTCAACACTTAGGGAAGTAGAGGCAGGTGGATCTCTGAGTTCAAGGCCAGCCTGGTCTACAAAGCTAGTCCAGGACAGCCAAGGCTACACAACCCTGTCTTAAAAACAAACAAACAAACAAACAAACAGATGTTTTGAGATGTATTTAATTTCATGTTACATGTATAGGCGTCTTGTGTCCATGCATGCCTATGTACCACATGTGTGCAGTACCCACAAAAGTTAGAAGAGGGTGTCATATCCCTTGGGAATGGAGTCATAGATGGTTGTGAGCTGCTGTGTGGGTGCTGAAAATCAAACTCAGGTTCCCTAGAAGAGCAGTCAGTACTCTTCACTACTGAACCATCTCTGGTACCCTCTTTTTAATTTTTTAGGTTAGCATACAAATGGATATGTTTTATCATGAAATCTTCGTACATATATTTGAGAAAATGAAGCCCAGAAGAGTTAAGAGTTTTGTAGTCAGAGTGACAGTGCATACTCTAAACTAGGTTTTCTAGTTCTTAGAAATGTTCTCTATACTAGTATACTTTGTGGTATGTGGTATATGTGAACTATGGTAAAGAATGTATTTAAATGCTTTGTACTAGGGCTTGGCACTATTAACATCTCAAAAAGGTGAGTTGGGAGATGGAAGTTGTGAGAATCTGAATTTGATCCCAAGTGCCCACATGAGAAGCCAGGAGTGGGGTAGTGCAGCTGTAGCCTGAGTGCTGGGAGGTGGGCACAGGTGCGTCCCTGGGTCTTGCTAGCTAGCCAGATGGCACGGCCTCACTGTCAAACCCCAGGTTCCAGTGAGAGATCCTAAATAAAAAAGAGAATGAACAGTGCCTGAGAAAGGTTGGGGGGAAAAGCTTCTTATTGTGAAGAGTAAATTTCAAAATAGCCAAGAAAATACTTATTCCCTGCCTTTTGTCCCTCTGGGACAAATAAATCTACTTTGTGGTGAGAACTTGCCCTTGGGTGTCCTGTGCCAGTACTGGTCCCTTTAGGTGTGCCTCCATCAGAGCTCACCCCTGCCTCCATTTCAGAGACCAAGACAGGAGAGAAAGGTCAAGGGAGGGAGTGGGGGCCGACAAAGGACCGCCTCTGGATAGAGAGAAGACAGACCTGACCCATAGAGCAATGGCAGTTTATAAAGGTAAAGGGGAAAACCCCGGTCAGGATGAGGTGTTTAGTTTTAATTGGGCATGTTAATTAGGTGAAGCCAAAGAGGGCTTTTGGTTGCTGGACTTCAGTACTTTGATAGTGGGACCTTGGTGGTCAGCCTCAGAGAAGGAAGTGCCTAAATGAGGGAATGGACCTTGGGCACTGGCTTTAGGAATGTAATTTAATGATTTTTAGCAAGGCGGATGGAATGGGGAGAAAGGCAAGGCCTGCTCAAGCCGAGTTTGTTCCAATGCCGTCCTCATTGATCAAAGATGTTTTCCATGTTGAATTCAGTTACTCAGTTGGGGAAGATGTGTACAGTGATAACTGTATTACTCGGTGTATTTTAGTTGTTTGAAAAGACTATTCCTATCACTTTTCTTTTTTTAGTATTCTTTACAAATAAGAAGCTTCTTTTTTGATCCTTTCCTATACCCAGTACTTCTCTCACCTTTCAAATGGACTTTTTTATTATTAAAATTATATGGAAGACAACATGAATATTGAAAGCATAGGCATTTGATTTTCCAAGTAATTGGTATTTTCTATTTAAATATTTCATATTTATAAAGATCATTTTTTTCATTAAAATGAAGACTATCTCACTGTTATGATTCCTTAGGAGTGTTACAGTCATGTTTTTGTTTGTTTGTTTTTACTATTAATATTTTATGATGTTTTCTTATTGCTTATTTTAATGTCTATAATTATTTCTTGTTTATCTTCTTTTTATTTATTTATTTAAATAATTTATTCAGATTACATCTCAATTGTTATCCCCTCACTTGTATCTTCCTGTTCTCCCGTCCCTCCCTCTTTCACCCTGTTCCCCTCCCCTAGACCTGTCACAGAAGGGGACCTCCTCCCCAACCATATAATCACAGCCTATCAGGTCTCATCTCATTTATCTTCTATGGTCTATCATTTCTTTTTCTTTTTCTCCTTTTTTTGGGGGGGAGGGGGCCGGGGGAGACAGGGTTTCTCTGTGTTAGCCTTGGCAGCTGTCCTGGACTTGCTTTGTAGACCAGGCTGGCCTTGAACTCAAAATGATCTACGCTGGGATTAAAGGCATGCGCCACCATGCCTGGCTGTCTGTCATTTCTAATACTAGTATATCATTAGTATTTTTTAGGGAAATAATTGCATAGAAATAAAATTTTTGTTTTCCTTACAATATTCGTTCCTGTTAAGTTTGACATGCTGGTCAGACAGAATAACTGAAATCCCTGGATCAGGAGCAGGAGAGGGAGACATCCTTTCTATTAGAATATTTCTGAATTTAGTGGATGAACTTCTGATGCCTCTATTTTTATTTTGTCTGATGGCTTGAAATACTTGTCTTTAACCTGAAAAACTTACTGAGTTCCCTTATAGTTTTATTGTGGGACTTGAAGTAATATTTTGAATTACTGGATTTTATTAAATACTTTAAAAAAGCAAGGGTACCTGCTGAGAAGAGCACTTGGATTTTCAACCTGTCAAAGTAATGCATTTATCAACATATTCAACTTCCTTCATTACTGGCAAGGAAGCCTACTGCCTTGTGACCGGTTGTTTTTACTTATGATTTAATTTCATTTTCAGTATTTTATTTGACTGTTTTAATTCTTACACAATACATGATTCATCTGTAGTTTAAATTGGCGATCTTGTCAACTTTTAATTTGAGGGGAATTTTTCTTTGAAACTTCTTGTACATATTGTTGCCATCATAACAGCTAACTAAGCAGAACAGCAAAGCAAACTGTTCTTGACGTGCTTAAAACTGTGAGCAAGTAGTGTGGGTCAGAGACAGGGGGCACATCAAAGGTGTGATCAGGCACCATTTCACATGCAGAAGAGCAGGAGAGGTAAATGAATAAATGAATAAATAAATAAATAAATGAATAAATAAATTGGGTCTGGAGAGGTTCAGTGGTTAAAAGCACTCAGAGAATCCTAAGTTGGTTCCCAGCTCCAGGAGGGCCTCCATAGCACCTGAACATGTGGCATACAGACACACAGGAGTGCACATGTACTCATAAATAAATACAGACACACAGGCACACAAACACATATACATAAATACACGCAGACATACATAAATACACACAGGTACACACAGATACTCGTAAATAAATACAGACACACATATACACATAAGTATAAATTCTGAAAGAGCAAGAATCTGACATGCTCTGACTCTTCTCAGTCCAGGCAAGCTTTGACCTCTAGAAGTTACTCGACAGTCTGTGTCTGGCTCATGGTAAATACTCCTTAGTGAGTGGACACTGTACTGGGCACTCTCAAGCACTGTCGCTGGTCCACACCACTTCCTTTGGGGGCTCTTTAAATTATGTATTGCACATGAAAGAGAGAGATGGTGCTTTCTCTCTACAGGAAGTCAACAACTATCTCCAGTTGTTGTAGTTAGGGTTACTATTGCTGTGATGAAACACCAGGACCAAAAGTAACTTGGGAGGAAAGGATTTGTTTGGCTTATACTTTCACATCACTGTTGATCATCCAAGAAGTCAGGACAGGAACTCAAACAGGGCAGGAACCTGGAGACAAGAGCTGATGCAGAGGCCATGGAGAGGTGCTACTTACTGACTTATTCCTCTTAGTTTGCTTAGCCTGCTTTCTTATACAACTCAAGACCACCTACACAGGGGTGGTACTACCCACAATGCACTGGGTCCTCCTCCAATCAATCACTAATTAAGAAAATGCCCTTTAGGCTTGATAGCACAGTCTTATGGAAACATTTTCTCAATTGGGGTTCCCTCCTCTCCGATGACTCTATGTTATGCGTAGTTGACATAAAACTACCCATCACTAGTGTTTCTGCCCTAATGACTGGCTTCTTCCAAAGAACATAGTGTCCTTCAGCTCGGGACTCTTCTTGTAATAAGCCTACATGCATATAGTCATTTGGCTTTAAAACTCCTATTGCTATGCACTTCGATACACTAGGAAATGCTAATGACCCCAAGAAACTAAAAACTCTAGAACTCCTATAATTTATGCCCTGCATGTTTCTGCTTATCTTTCATATAGTAACTAGAAGAACCTTTAGGCTGCATTTCTTCTCTTTCTTTTTAAAATATTTAAAATATATTTTAGTCATACCCACCCAGACTGCCTCCCTCAGACTCCTCCCAGAGTCTCTCACTTAATTCCCAAGCCAACTTGGCGACTTTTTTTCTGTACCCACTGAGTCCAGTCAGTGCTGCCTGCACGCACACATGTGAGGCCGTCCAGCAGCAAGGGTTGACCCTCCTTTCCCCAGGAGCCACAGCTGTTGTGAGCTCATGAGCACAGTGCCCTGTCGTGGCCAGGACACTGTGGAAAGTAGTCCTTCCTAACAGCTACCTTTTCCTGATTTTCCCCTCTCTTCCTTGGTGTTCTCTAAGCCCTGTGGGGAGGGGTAAGATGTAGATGTCACATTTAGAGCTGAATGCTTCACCATCACTTATTCTGTATACATTGACCAGTCGTGAATCTCTGTATTGGCCACTGTCCACACAGTAGGGGCTGATAGCTGCAGGGGTATAAAGATAAATATTTAGAAGGCAGCTTTATATCCATTTAGCAAAACAGTATTAGGTTTTCACTAGGGCCGTGGTTTGGGCCATGTTTGCTGTATTAGGCATGAGTTCCATGTCATGAGTCAGGCCTTAAATTCAGCCAGAGTAGGGAAGAGGGGATCTTAACTGAGAAGATGCCCCCGTAACATCGGCCTGTAGGCAACTCTGTGTAGCATCCTCTCAGTTAATGGTTGATTTCTGAGGGCACAGCCCATGCGGGCAGTACTGCCCCTCAGCAGGTGGTCCTTGGTTATTTAGGAAAGCAGTCTGAGCAAGCCATGAGGTGCAGGCCAGCAAGAAGTGCTCTTCCATGGCCTCTGCTTCAGTTCCTGCCTTGACGTCCCTCAGTGATGGACTGTGACCTGAGAGTTCTAAGCTGAAATAAACCTTTTTCTCCCTAAGTTGTTTTTAGCCATGGTGTTTTTCACAGCAATAGAACCATAATTAAGACAGTAGCTCATGGCTGTAACCCAAGTACATAGGCTGTGGAAGCAGGGTACTGTAAGGTTAGCCTGGACTACATAGTGAGTTCCATCATGGCCTAAGAGTGAGACTCCATTTTAGGAAAACAAACACTTTTCTCCTTCTCCTTACTGTTTTCCCTAAAAGCTAAGAGACTTGCTTTTTCCTAATGTAGATATAAAAATATTTAGACCTTTGTCATTTTTTTTCTGTACAGTAACAAAAACCTCGTTTCTTTTCTTTTTATACATTCTAACTGAACCATGCCCTCCCTCATTTTAATCTTTTAAAGGCATGAATTTAATGATAGCTGTTTGACTGTTGCTTTATTAGGCATAAGATGGTTAGATTTTTTTCCTTAAACATATATCAACAATAATCCTAGATAAAATTTTAATGTGCCAGTTAGTTTTCATCAACTTGACACAAGCTCGAGTCATCTGGGAAGAAGAAACCTTGACTGAGAGAAGGCTTCTAGGAACGCCTGTAGGAGAGTCTGTAGGGCATTTCCTTGATAAATAGTTTATACAGGAGGCTTCAGATCAGATGAGATGGTGCCTAGACAAGTGGTCCTGAGTGCCACAGAAAGCAAGCTGAGGCAAGGCTGCCCACTCTCTCCATATCTCTTCAATATAGTACTTGAAATTCTAGCCAGAGCAATAAGATAACAAAAGGAGATCAAGAGGATCCAAATGGGAAAGGAGGAAGTCAAATTACCCCTATTTGCAGATGATATGATAGTATGCATAAGTGACCCCCAAAATTCCACCAGAGAACTCCTACAGCTGATAAACACCTTCAGGAAAATGGCTGGATACAAAATTAACTCAAAAAAGTCAGTAGCCTTCCTATATACAAAGGAGCAGAGAAAGAAATTAAGGAAACTACACCCTTCTCGATAGCTGCAAGCAATATAAAATATCTAGGAGTAACTCTAACAAGCAAGTAAAGGACTTGTTTGAAAAAAAAACTTCAAATGTCTGAAGAAAGAGATTGAAGCTGACATCAGAAGATGAAAAGATCTCCCTTGTTCGTGAATTGGAAGAATTAACATAGTAAAAATGGCCATCTTACCAACTTCAAATGTCTGAAGAAAGAGATTGAAGCTGACATCAGAAGATGAAAAGATCTCCCTTGTTCGTGGATTGGAAGAATTAACATAGTAAAAATGGCCATCTTACCAAAAGCAGTTTACAGATTCAATGCAATCCCTATCAAAGTAACTACACAATTTTTTAAAGACATTGGAAGATCAATTCTCAACTTCATATGGAAAAACAAAAACCCAGAATAGCTAAAACAATCCTGTACAATAAAAGATCCTCCGGAGGAATCTCCATACCTGATCTCAAGCTGTACTACAGAGCAACAGTAATTAAAACAGCATGGTACTGGCACAGCAATAGGCTGGTTGATGAATGAGATTGAATTGAAGACCCAGATATGAATCCACACACATATGGTCACTTGATTTTTGACAAAGAAGCCAAACCTATTCAATGGAAAAAAGGATAGCATCTTCAACATATGGTGCTGATCTAACTGGATGTCTACATGTAGAAAAATGCAATTAGATCCATATTTATCACCATGCACAAAACTAAAGTCTAGATGGATTAAAGACCTCAACATAAAACCAGAGATACTAAACCAGTTAGAAGAAAAAGTGGGGAAGAGCCTGGAACACATTGGCACAGGAGACAACTTCCTGAACAGAATACCAACAGCCCAGGCCTTAACATCAACAATCAATAAATGGGACCTTATGAAGCTGAGAAGTTTCTGTAAGGCAGAAGACTCTGTCAAAAGAACAAAGTGACAGCCCACAGACTGGGAAAAGATCTTCACCAACCCTACATCTGACAAAGGTCTAATATCCAAAATATATAAAGAACTTAAGAAATTAAACACCACCAAACCAAATAATCTAATTAAGAAATGGGGCTCAGAACTAAACAGAGAATTCTCAGCAGAGGATTATTGAATGGCTGAGAAACTCTTAAACAAATGACCAACAGCTTTAGTCATCAGAGAAATACAAATCAAAATGACTCTGATATTCCATCTTACACCCATTAGAATGGATAAGATCAAAAACTCAAGTGACAGCACATGCTGGCGAGGATGTGGAGAAAGGGGAACATTCCTTCATTGCTGGTGGGAATGCAAACTTGTACAACCACTTTGGAAATCTATCTGGTGATATCTCAGAAACTGAGAATAAGGCTTCCTCAAGACCCAGCTATTCCACTCCTTGGCATATACCCAGAAGATGCTTCACCACACAAGGACATATGCTCAACCATGTTCATAGCAGCCTTATTCATAATAGCCAGAACCTGGGAACAGCCTAAGAGTCCCTCAGTAGAAGAATGGATAAAGAAACTGTGGTACATTTACACTATGGAATACTACTCAGCTATAAAAAAACAAGGAAATCCCAAAATTTGCGGACAAGTGGTTGGAACTAGAAATGATCATACTGAATGAGTTAACCCAGAAGCAGAAAGACTCACATGGTTTATACTAACTTATAATTGGACACTAGCCCAAGAGGCATGTCACATGATAGTTTTCAATTACCAGGAGAATGGAATGGTTGTGAGGACATCCTATTGGGACTCTAAGTGAAAGAAATATGAGAGAATGGGGAAACAGAAGGATCCAGAGGGTCCTAGAAACGTACAAGAAGAACATCATGACGGACAGATCTGGGCCTAAGGGTTCTACTCAAACTACTGCACCAACCATGGGCAATACATGCAGTAAACGTTGACTCAGATCTGGCCAATGGCAAGACATTCTCCACAGTTGAGTGGAGAGCAGGGTCTGACTTGGATGCAAACTCTGGTGCCCCATATTTGAACACTTCCCCATAGTGGGGAGTTCTTGTGGCACTCAGAGAAAGAATAAGCAGGCTACCAAGACAAGACTTGATAGCCTATAACCATATAGTGGGGGAGGAGGTCCCCCTCGGTCATAGACTTAAGGTAGGGGAATAGAGGGAAAGAGGAAGGGGGGAGGAATGGGAGGATACAAGGAATGGGATAACAATTGAGATGTAATCTGAATAAATTAATAAAAGAAAGAAAGAAAGAAAGAAAGAAAGCTGAACAAGCCATGGAGAGTAAGCCAGTAAGAAGCTCTCCTTTGTAGTTCTGCTTCAGTGCCTGCCTCCAGGCTCCTGCCTTAAGTGCCTGCCCTTGCTTTCCTCTGCGATGGACTGTGACCTGTAGGATGTAATAAGTCCTTTCTTCCTCGAGTTGCGTTTGGTCATTGTCTTTATCATAGCAACAGGGAGCAAACTAGAACAAATTTAAAATGAAATCATATAAATGCCATCAAAATGTTCAGATTAATTTCTGCTCTTAGTATGCAGGCTTTCCATAATATCAGAGACATGGACCATAAAAGCATATAGATAAAAGAAAGTATGTGTAATATATAGCAGAGAAATAATAGCCTTTCATAAACATTTTTGTGTGAGAATATATATAAATGATGTACATATATAATCCCTGAGTTATTTATTTTATTTCTTTAATCTTTTGTTATGTATATAGCAAAAACAAATTAGTTACTCACCAGGAATCTGCAGCATAGAGCATCAGCAAGAGATAACTAAACTGAAAACTGACTTGGAAAAGAAAAGCATCTTTTATGAAGAAGAAATATCTAAAAGAGAAGGCATTCACGCGAGTGAGATTAAAAACCTGAAGAAGGAGCTGCACGACTCCGAAGGCCAGCAGCTTGCTCTCAGCAAAGAAATTATGGTTCTAAAAGACAAATTGGAAAAAACCAGACGAGAAAGGTAAGAATCAAATTATTTTCTCATCTAGCAAATATCTAGTTAGTGTATGTCACGCGCCAGGTCCTAGGAGACTCAGGCAATAGGCATATCCACGTTCCAGCAGGGAAAAGTCATGGTGGCTCAGTGGGAAGCTGTAGTGCAGCTAGGAAAGAGCAGTGGGAGAGAAGTGCGAAAGCAGCACAAGAGAAACGCAAGGCGGACATTTGATACGTACAGGCTTTTCAGCACAAGGAAGTACGTCTTTGCTGGACCAAAAGCGTTAGCAAGAAGTAAGAGGAGAAGTGTCCAGGGAGAGGTGGCAGCATGTGCTAAGACCTAAAGGGAAGGGAAGGTCACACACTCAGAAAATGAATACTACTTACTGTGGTGGATGCACACACAGAAAATGGGAGTGGTGAGAAATGAGACTTCGGGGTGGGGTCACAGGTAAAGTGAATTAGTAGAAGGCCTTTGCACTTTATCCTAAGTGATGGAAGGAAAGTTACATGATGGTGCTTACATGTTGGATGGTCACTTGCTACCTTGTGCAGAAGGATTTAGAAGCAGCCAAAGGAGTCTAGCTGTAAGACGAGGTAGTACTCCATTGATAGTACTGAGGTTGGAAGAAATTGTGAAATTGAGAAAATCTACTGCAAAGACAGAATCTGCAGGACAGAAGGGAGTAGCTGAGAGAAAAGAGAGAGGAGGAGGAGTTACCAGTAGCACAGAGGTTCTAGGTTTCAGGCACCTGGGTAGGTGTCGTTAGTATTTGTTCTGTGTTATTTATATTGGAAGCCCACATTTTTTTCAGTTTAGTGCATTCTTGACAAATGGCAAAGTACTGTTCTATGCACTGTGGTATCAGATTGAACAGGCTGAACAAAAGTCTCTGTCCTTATGGAACCTGCTCTCAGTCTGTGAAAGAAAATAGAGTAAGGGAGGCATAGAACACATCACATAATGATCTGTGCTAAGGACCAAACAAAGGAGGAAAAGGCTGTTAGGGGAAGACTAAATTCTGTGAACAGAAGGGAAGACGAGCTGCAATGATGGAGGAATTTTACTGAGGGGGTGACTTCCCAGTAAAGAGTAAGTAAAGTATAAAATGTATGCTGTTCTGTAAGAACAGTGTACACAGAGGAGAGCCCATCCATTCCAAAGTCCTGAGCAGACCTTGAGGGTCTAACGAGCTCGTTGTAAACGAATGTCAGATGCTTTGTAGATGCTGAGTTTTACATGTGAGGTAGGCTACTTTCAGAGTGAAAATGGAAATAACTGTAGCCGCCACTCTCTCCTCTGGTGGTCAGTGCTGTCATCTGGGTGTGGTCATTTAAAGAAGAGCATAGATAGAAGAATGTCCTGAAACTGAGCTCGGGGGCATTCCAGTCCGTAGGAACGATGGGAAGAAATCCGAGCAAGTGTAGTTTTCCAGGACCCCTCATCAAGAAAGCATGCCAAATCTCTCAGTGTGTAGGGCAGTTTGAGGTCTGAACCGAGAAAAGAACCACAGTGGCATTTGCATTTAGGACCACATGACTTTGATAAAAACAATCTGACTGGAAAAGTGGTTACAGGAGACCTAAAGGAGAGCCAGTGGAGCAGTGACGTCTGCACATGCAAGCAGTGGAACAGTAGCTGGACATGTTTATCTCCAGTCACTTGGCTCATTGTTGGTGTGGTGTGGTGTGGTGTGTGTGTGTGTGTGTGTGTGTGAGTGAGTGTCTGTCTGTGTGTATTTATTAAGTAGAAATGATAACAATTCAATAGAGTTGGGAGGAAGGTACTAGAACAGTGAAGAGCTCAGCCTTACTCAGGCATATGTGGTTTTACCTAGAGAAAAGAAGAGGATGTAGAGTAAAAGGGCACAGATGAAGTCAGCTAGAAGGTGGGTGTGGTTCTTGTGTTGAGTTGGGACGGTTGAATGTGACGTGCTCGGGAAACATTAATGTGAGGTATGCCATCAGTTTAAAGCCCTGGCAGTTTCCAGTATAGATCCCAAGCTCCACTGGTGTAGCAGGTAGTAAATAGAGCCACATGATGAGGTTAAGTGAGCACCTGAGATAGTATTCTGAGCATGCTGGCATTTACAGGAAGGCAGAAGCACAATGGTTCACCAGCCAGGAGAAGATGCATTCTCTAGAGGGAGGGTGGCCATCACTGCACAGGTAGACTGCGGGGTGTAGCACAGGGTGAATTTACAGCAAGGTTTCGTTTGTTTAGGTGGTGGAGGCAGACCTCAGCCTGCCACTTTAAAATGTACAACTTAGTTTGTTTAATGCTATTTAAGAAAACAAGAATCGTTTTATATGAAATTTCATTGCTTATTTTTTCTGAAAAGCTTCTTTGCAACTTTTCCTGATTTTGTTTTCAAAGTTACTCCTCTGTCAGGAAAGATTCCATAACATAACTAAATATATTTGGAGCTTTAAATAATAGTGACACATTTGCTTACAGACTGGATGTTTTTTCTTTGAATTATAATTTATGTTTAATAATCACGTATTATAGGAGAAGTTGAGGTCACCCATTATTCATGTCTTTTATTCACTTGAAAATAATTATATAAAATTAGCCAAGCTGATCTGTACTGAATTTCATTTTGTTGCTAACATTTTCTGTCAAACTGCCATAGACATAAGTGTATTTCTCAACGTGATAATACAGTCTTTAGAAACAGGTTCTCCCCTTTTTCTTAGGAGGCAGTTAGAATGGTTTACAGTCATAAATCAGTTTTACCTCATAAATGTACTTTTTAATATTATTTCTTGTATATGTTTGTGTCTAGATGTAGAAAGAGAGAAGTGCTGGGAATATTGAGACAAGTACTAGAAATATAATGATAAAAATATACATTTGTTGTATATGTTACACACACACACAGCCTAAAGATGAGAACTGGATATTCCATTGTGGCCCATATATCTCTGTGGGGCGTGGCCGAACAGCTGGGAAGTAGAGCACTGTAGCCTCCTTATCTCAGCTGTATACCAGATAAGTCTCACATCTGCAGCTCATTGATTCAGGCTAGCAGCGAAACTCACGTCTAATTATTGAATCGGTGCACTGAACCACAATCCCAGGTTGTACTCTTAGTAAATTTGGCTATATTTGCTCTGATTTAGCTTCTTTCTTTGGCCTCCCACTCTTGGAATTCATTCTTATGTGCTACTCCCTACTTTTCCCTTTTTAGGTTAACGAAAATGTCAGTTCTTTGTTGTGTAAGTCCCCTCCTTCACATCTTGGCTGTGTTCTTAGCTCTTCTTATCTTGGGCCTGAAGACAATAAGTGATAGTGTAGGGCTTAAAGATAATCAGCACCCCTCACCTTAAGTAGCTGTTCCTAGTGAGGCTCATGAAAGGCTCAGAGTTCATAGCTCGCAGCTTCCGCTGTTGCTGCCCACAGGTGCTTACCTGCCCGCGCCTCTGCCTTCTAAAGGATACGCTGACATGACTGTAGTGCCTCCGTCCACACATAAGTTCAGACAAACTCCAGATAAGGGTCACCCTACCCAGTGAGAGGCCTGCACTCCTTAAAGCCATGGTGAGGTCTAGAGAAGGCAAAGAAAATACTCTGGATGGAGGGAAAACGAAAAAGAAACTGCCAGGCACAGCATGTGTTTTCAACCAGCTTGGGAACTAGATAAGAAACAGTGTTGTGCTGGATTGCAGAAGTTAAGCATGTACTTGACTTTGGGAAATACGGTCTGGATTTTACAGATCAGAAGAATAACATCTGTACCTGCCTCTTAGTTGTTCAGGAGAATACTGTACACACAGAGTAATCGAGCAGCTGACGGACAGTGCTAACCATTGGGACATCTAGGCAAAGAGACACAAAGGTTCTTTGTACCTTATTTATAACATTTTCTGTTACGTTGAAATTACTTCAAACCAAATATTATTCAGTATCAAAATTTAGATATCTATTAATTTCTAAATATTAACAGTGTGTGGGATAACAGTCTTAGTGATGTTAATGAGCTAGGAAATAACTGGCTTAATCCCATGTCTTTGCATTTTATAAAAATAGATGCAGATATAAAAAGGACCTAACTTGGTCTCGTATTAGTTTTGTCTTTAAACTTAGTAAACATGAGTCAGATGGCAGTTACTATTACTTTCATTTTGGTTGCTTATTCATCAACCTTCCTGATTGTGCCTTCTCTACTTAGTCACTTCATCCTAAATAGTAATTGTGATATTACTACATTTTATTTTATTTTATTTTATTTTATTTTATTTTATTTTATTTATAGACTTACCTGAAATTAGTTCACTTACTAATTTTTTCTTCTCCTGCACTTGAATGGTAAATTCTGTAAACAGGATCTGTTTGTAAAACCCTCACAAAAATTTGTTAGCAAATATTATTTTATTTTTTAAGAGAGAGTCTCACTGTGTAGCTCTGGCTGGCCTGGAACTCATTATGCAGACCAGGCTAGCCTCAAACTCCAAGATCCCTTGGCCTCCTGAGTGCTGGGAGTAAAGGCATGCAATACCATACCCTGCATACTATAGAGTCTTGGAAAGGTTTTTTCATGAGACTTGTACTTGCATATCACCATACTGTTTTTTTGTGGCCGTGCTATAGTTCAATCTGATTACTGTGTGTTTGCTATATGACTGCTACACAAATAACTTTTTTCAGTTGTCTTTTGATCCAATTCCCTTTTCTGATTTTCTCTTTTAAATTGTGTTAGTCAAAGTGAAAGGGAAGAATTTGAAAATGAATTCAAACAACAATATGAACGGGAAAAAGTATTATTAACTGAAGAAAATAAAAAGTTAACGAGTGAACTTGATAAGGTGAGTGATTCTATCTCATTTGGTCAAGTCTATGTTAAGCACTGTGATTTATGTCATGATTGTCACTTATACTTGTTGTGTTGTTTATGGTCCTCCTTATAAGGTGTCCATGTTTGTATGACATCTTCTGTTACACCCTTTTCTTTTGACACAGTGTTTCATGTAGCCCAGGCTGGTCTTGAACTTATTTTATAGCTGAGTTTAACATTGAATTACTGATTCTCCTGCCTCTACCTCCCAAATGTTAGGATTACAGTCGTGTGTGTGTGTGTGTGTGTGTGTGTGTGTGTGTGTGTGTGTGTGTATGTGTGTAAACAGCCATATATTTTTAAATGCCAGAAACTATGAAGGTGCTAAGTTGTGGAACTGCCCAAACTAGGAACCAACATAGACTCCTAAAAGCAGCCAGAGAAGACAGGTGGTGCTTGGGGTGTGAAAAACTGAAAGCTGAACTCAGAACAGGGGAGAAGGAAAAAGCATTCCAGGAGAAAAAAGAATGACACTTTCCAAACACTGAAACAAAGTAACTGCCATTGTAAAATGGTCAGTGTTAAGTTTCACAAAGAAACCTGTAAATAACATACTTAAGGCATATCAAACAATTATGTCACATTCTCAGTGGATCATGATTTAACCTAGTTTGCTTTCTGGGTTTTTTTTTGGGGGGGGGGGTCCTTTTCTCTTTAGCATGTTGAAATAAATAGAGAATTCAACAATGGGGAATTTGTTTTAAAATGTTTGGCTGGTACATACGTGTGTTTGTGTGCACGCCCATCCATGCATAGGTAGTTGCACAGGAGGCTAGAGGTTAGGAGTGGGTATGTGTCTCGGTAGATCTTTCTCCCCTCCCTACCCCCTTTGTTAAGCTAAGGGCTCCTGCTGAAACTGGATGGAGCTCACTGCTTCCGCTGGACTGGATGGCCTGTGAGCCACAAGAATCTTTACCCCACCCCTAGACTGGGGTTGTGGGTGCCACGTTCATCCTGCCACACCTGGCCTTTTTACATGTGCACTGTGGCCCAGGTCTCAGGTGGTCGTGCTTACAAAGCAAAAATTTACTGACTGAGCCATCTTCCCTGCCCCAAATTTAAATTTAGGTACAAATGTTTATATTTAAAATGAAAGTCTCATTTTAAAATAATAAATTTTACAGATCAACTTATATGATTAAATGCATTCTTTTTCCTGGAGAACAAGTGACAGAAGATTGCTCTTGAGAGATTGGAGTTTTGAAGTTAGGTGTTGAGCTCATAAGAATTCACTTACAGAATCCTTTTTTTTTTTAACTGTTAAGTACATTATTTTATTTTATTTTCTGCATTCTGTTGGACTGATAGTCATTTGTACTCAGTTTCATTTTATTTTATATTTATATTTATATTTTAGGCATATAGATATTTTACCTGCCTGTATGTCTGTATATCATGTTTGTACAGTGCCTATAGAGGCCAGAAGAGGGCTTTGTATCTCCTGGGTCAGAGTGCTGGCTGTTCTTTCAGAAGATCTGGGCTTGATTTCTAGCACCCACATGGTGGCTCACAGCCATTTTTTTTTTTGTATATGCTTCTAATTCTTTATAAATTTTTAAAAAGCTAACAGGACATTTGCAGAAATAAAAAGGAGATGGGAATGAGGGAGTAAGAAGGAAGAGAGGATTTGGCCTGCAGAACTGGGTGATTTTTTTTAAAGTTGATGAACAATATTCACAATAGGAACCAATTTCATGTAGGGTTTGGGGAAAAGCAAAGAAAGTGGGAAAATTCAGTGAGTTCGTTATTCGTAAGCTCTTCAGTGTGGGGTGGGATAATAGAATAAACACTTTCAGGGGAAGAGTATGCACTAATAGGTGGAAAACCAGGTGTCTATGTGCCACTCATGTGTCAAACTGCCTTCCAGCTAACCACGTTGTATGAGAGCGTAAGCCTGCGCAACCAACACTTAGAAGAAGAGGTCAAGGACATAGCAGACAAGAAAGAGTCGGTTGCGCACTGGGAGGCCCAGATCACAGAGATCATCCAGTGGTGAGTGCTCCTCCACACTCTGCGGGGGCTGCGGGGGCTGTGGTGGGTTGGTGTTCCTAACACACTCATAGTCTTCATTTGCCGTGGAAATGAAGTCACTTTAAGCTTTCTAAGAATAGAAAAGGGGCCTTTAAAGAACTAGAGGAATGCTCCCTTGCTTTTGATATTCTCTAAGATCAAAACTGCTTTATTTATGATTATTTTAAGACACTAACCAAGGACAGTACAAGTAGTAAACATCAAACCCCTACTCTGATCTACCCAATAGACAGGACATTCTCCACAGTTACGTGGAGAGTGGGGACTGACTCTGACATGAACTCTGGTGCCCCATATTTGACCACCTCCCCTTGATGGGGAGGCCTGGTGACACTCAGAGAAAGAATAAGCAGGCTACCAAGATGAGACTTGATAGCCTATGACCATATAGTGGGGGAGGAGGTCCCCCTCGGTCTTAGGCCTAGGGGAGGGGAATAGGGTGAAAGCGGGAGGGAAGGAGGAATGGGAGGATACAAGCGATGGAGTAACAATTGAATTGTAATCTGAATAAATTAATAAAATTAAAATAAAAAAACAAAAAACAAAAAAACAGCCTGAGAAAAAATGTAGATGAGCAGTACTATGTTTGTAAATATAATGTGTCAGTTCACATATGGCATTTCAAAACCTTAAATGATTGGGGCTTGGCTTCACAAACTGTTTCCTATACTCTCAGAACTTATTTTGAGTGTTTGTTTAATGTGTGAGTGCTCCATCTCATGTATATCCGCACACAAGATTTTTCATGTTTTATACTACATGGAGAAAATGGATTCCAGTGAAGATTTATTTCCTAATAACTTTTATATTTATTTAAATCTTTACCTATCTCAACATTTATGTCAAAATTGATAGTTTTTTTATATAGCTACAAACCAGTTAATTATTTATTGAGGCTTTTACTTTCCTGTTATTATATCAGCCTAATAAATTTTCAACTTTCTAATAACCTTCCTTTTTTATTTTTGTTTTGTTTTGTTTTGTTTTTTCAAGACAGGGTTTCTCTGTTTAGCCTTGGCTGTCCTGGACTTGCTTTGTTAACCAGGCTGGTCTCAAGCAAGTGCTGGGATTAAAGGCGTGTGCCACCAGACCCGGCTCTCTAATACCCTTCTTAAATCAAAAGTCAATAAAGTATTATAAGTAACTTTAATAACACAAATATATATACTGAACCCGTAGAGTTCTTCTGAGAGCTAATCTTTGCTTAAAGATGTACCCAAGTTGTAGAAATTAATGTGTATTCCAGAAAACAGAACTGTTTGTTCATTAATGTTTAATTCATATCCACATCATTGGGCTTATTCTAACGGGAGTCATTTTAACATTTAGCCAAATTTATAATGGAGCTAAATAATAATAAAGGATAGAACTGAAAATGTACTTTGTAAGCTCTTTTTTCCAAAGCTTCCATTGACTATGACAGTGGAAGAGCCAAGTAAAGGAAGGAAGGAAGAATTCCTTCTTCATTCATTTATTCAGTTCATTTTTGTTCATTTTTAAAGATAGTTTTCACCATGCACTATGGCTGACTTCAAATTCTTGATCTTGCAAAAGAAAAAAGAAAAAAAAAAAGACTGGTGACATCTAAACACTGCAGTGAAATAATTGCCATTGTAAAATGCTGAGTAGTAAGAATTGTGAAGGAATATAAATAAAATATACTTAGGTCATAATGAAGTATTATGATACATTTATTTTTTGGCCTATAATTCAGTTTGAAATAGCTAGAATTTTCTGGGGGTTTGTTTGTTTGTTTTTGTTTTTCAAGACAAGGTTTCTCTGTGTAGCCTTGGCTGTCCTAGACTCACTTTGTAGACCAGGCTGGCCTCAAACTCACAGAGATCCACCTGCCTAAGCCTCCTGTGGTTGCAGGCATATGCCACCATGCTGGAGGAAATAACCAGAAATTTCAACAGTAGCAAATTTGTCTTTAAAAAGTATGTATGGGGTGGGGGTGGGTAGAAGTCAACTTTGAGTTTCTTCCACAGTCATTGTACCTTTTTATTTTTTAAAAAAATATGATTTAACAAATGTTCTGTCTAAAATCATGGTTTTTATCAGCTCTTTGACCTTAAGTTAGTAACTAGAAACTGGTCTTGGATTTCTTTAAACTTTAACCTTTATTTCATTATTTAATATTTTTAGAAAACAGGGGTGTTTTGTTATAACATAACACTGATTTCTGCAGAATATCATGTTTTAATTTTTCTAAATTCTACAGTATACATAAGCTTTAAAGAAAGTATGTGTTTTTGTGAGATAAAATGTGAGTCTCTAAATAATGAAAAATCTTAGTAGCCTTAATGTCCACGGTGAGATCTAAAGGGTCATTGTTTGTGGTTCATGGGTGATTTACTAATTTATCAGATGTACGTAACTTGGGCTTTCCTAAGCCCTGCCAGTTTCCATTTGTACATAACTGCACAGTTAGTAAATCTGTCCCCAGGCAGCGATAGTAGTGTGACGAGTCTTCTAAAGGAGTTCTTTTAAGTTTCTGGCACTTGGTTCTTCGTGAAGCTTAATTACATACATGACTGGAATGTTTCTGGTCTTTACTGTGCACTTCATGCCTGACGCTGTACGCATGTGTTCCAGGGTGAGCGATGAAAAGGATGCGCGAGGCTATCTTCAGGCCCTAGCTTCTAAAATGACTGAAGAACTGGAAGCGTTAAGAAATTCCAGTTTGGGGACACGAGCAACGGTAAGTTTTGCCATCTCACTTGAGACTCATCTCTTTTAGCAAGCAGAAAGCACATAACAAGTCTGACTGCTGTAAAAGTTTTCAATTTAAGAAAATATGTTACTGGTAGCTGTTATTGTATAGCTAGGTATTATTGAAGGAACTGGAAAGGAAAACCATTATTTATATTCATTTATGTACATTTTTATTGTTATTTATTTAATTTAATACAAAATGCATGTTCACAAATTATGTATCAGCTCCACTCAGTCATATTGATTATAAAATAGCTGCTAGATTCACTTCTATTATGAAATATAGTGTTAAGAAAAATATAGGAACTAAGACATAACCATATTATTCTATAGGATATGCCCTGGAAAATACGTCGTTTTGCAAAACTGGATATGTCGGCTAGACTAGAGTTGCAGTCTGCTCTGGATGCAGAAATAAGAGCTAAGCAAGCCATCCAGGAGGAGCTGAATAAAGTCAAAGCGTCTAACATCATAACAGAATGGTAAGGATCAATGATGTAGTCATCACATGCTCAAAACTGTTTGGACAGAGTGACGTGTTTAGTTGACTACCTGCTGGTTTTGGTTTTGCTTTTTAAACAAAAAAAAGTGATGGCCAGAAGATTGGGAGTACAGTTCAGTAGTGTCGTGCTTGCCTGCCATCTCAAGGCCCTGGGTCTGAGCCCCAGCTCTGCCCAGCACCCCCCACCCCCGACAAAAGTGATGAACAAATTTGGGGCAATAGCTCAGTCATTAAAATGCTTGCCTTATAGGCATGAAGACCTAAGTTTGAATTTTACATTAAAAGGAAAGAATGCTGGGAGCCCTGGCATCTGCCTGTAATCTCAGGGCTGAAAAGGCAGAGACAGGAGGATTCTGGAAGCTTACCAGCTAGGTGTCTACCCAGACAGACCAGTGAGCTCTAAATCCAGTGTGAAAGTATGTCTCCAGAACTCAGGTGAAGAGCTCCTGAGGAGGCCCTGAGGCTGACCTCTGCCCTTCACCTCTAGCGCACACCTAGACACACACAAAGTGGTGACCAGAAAACATCATCAGGATTTATTTGAAAAAGAAAACATAATTCTGGTCAAAATCTTATATAGCCTTGTTTTCTTCAGGCTTATCCAATAGATAGGTTATTAGTTTTAAATCCTCTGTTTTTTAAATTTTTCTCCTCGTTTTTAAAGTTTAAATAACTCAAATTTTATTCTGTTAAATCTAAAGTCCTCTCACATTCTATATAGAATTCAACCTTACATCAGAATGAAATGCAAACATCTGAGAAATGTAGCTTCTACCACAGGCCTTTTATAAAAGGTCATTTTATTGATGTTAAATTTTGTGGGTGTTTTTTGTTGGTTTGTTTATTTGGGGAGTTAAGATGTTGAGTTTTGTAACGGCAAAATAATTATGATTATTTTCCAGGTTCCTTTATTCATTTAAAAATAAGCAAATGGGGGGCTGGAGAGATGGCTCAAAGGTTAAAAACACCATCTGCTCTTCCAAAGGTCCTGAGTTCAATTCCCAGCCACCACATGGTGGCTCACAACCATCTATAACTAGATCTGGTGCCTTATTCTGGCGTGCAAGTGTATACATAATAAATAAATCATTAAAAAAAATAAGCAAATGCCTAGTATCCAGGTATGTTAGCTAGTAAATATATCCCCTCAATTCTTGTCACAACAGGAAAGCAAAATCTATTTCAGATACATAAATGATGAAATGAAACTTTTTAATTGCATTAGATATAAAGATGGTTCAAAAATAAGTCACGCAACTAGAAAGATGGCCCAGCAATAGCAAGTTCTTAATGGATTTGCATGGACCAACACCAGATTTTTAGCACCTCACAACTGCCTGTACCCCTCGTTCCACAGTATCTGAAACATTCAGGCCTCCTTACGGATTTGCATGTATGTGGTACACATAATTTCATGCAGGCACACATATATCATGTGAATAAAAATAAATAAATCAGTTAGTGGGTAACAGTAGAACAATTGTAACATTAAAAATGAAACTATAAATTTAAAAATCCATCTGGCTCAAAAGTATCAAAACTTCCAAAAGCATGAGAAGCAGCACAGGGCTACAGATTGAATTTTGGGTGGTGGTACACCTTAAGACTTAAGGTTGTAGTCATTATTTTCTTATTGAAGGACAGGCACACACTCCTGTTTAATTACGAACATTTTGTTGTAAATGACACAGGCACAAATTAAGTATGATTTGCTTAATATGCTTGTGGAGCATTAGAAGAACATTTTCTGGAGAACATGAAGTAACCCTTGCATGAGGAACTACTGAATGTCGCTTTCGGTATTGTGACTGGGGTTCGCACATATTGAAAGATAAACTCATGTGTGTGCTCTGGCTACCTGGTATTATATGAACACCATCTAACAGAATTCTAAGGTTGATCTAATAATTCAGCTCAGGGTCAGCAAACTTTTTCCTATAAAGGCCCATGCAGCCTCCTCCTCTGCTCAGCCCTGTGGTCACAGCAGCAGTAGCAGCAATAGCAGCAGCAGCAATCCTGTTCTCACATTTTTCAGTGCTGGGAGTTGAGCTAGTGCTTCCTTCACACGTGCCAGGCAAGGCTTCTGCTACCGAGCTGCGTCCCAGCCCTGGGAGCCATCCTCTTTACAGAAGTGAATGAGCCCAGCCTGCTTTATTACTTTGCATTACAGCAGGTGGGGGGCTGTATTTGTCTTGTATGCAGTAGTCTACAGCCTTCTAATTTAGCCTCACAGGCATTTAAACCAAACAAGCCCAGCTACACACAATTAACAACTGTTTTTCTTCCCCTGCTTATTTAAGTAAACTGAAAGATTCAGAGAAGAAGAACTTGGAACTGCTGTCCGAAATTGAGCAGCTGATAAAGGACACTGAAGAGCTTAGATCTGAAAAGGGTATGAGAACTGTGTGCTTGTGTCCGAGTCCGCGACTGCATGAGAGCCGCCTTCTTACTGCGTAGACAGAGAGTCTTCACATTAGCAGCCACACATACATTCACCCTTGAGAGTGCGTGCAAACAATAGGCAGGCACACACACACGTACATGCATGAAGACTGCTTGAGTTATTATATATTAGCTAATATACATCATATTAAGAATTTGTAATCACAGATATATGAACAAAGTCTTATCAGAATTCTAAAATTAACCTTTGGTTTCATAATATTATTAAATTTAATAATTCAGCTCAGGGTCATAAATTTGACTTATTTCAGTGTTAGAAAAGATTTCCTGAGTAACTTTTGAGCCTGGGATAGCAATGTTCGGTGATGTATTGATAATGTTCTCACGTGTCACAATGTAGTTACTTGAGCAGTGGTGCTGCCTGTTAACATAAGAACTTAGTGAAGAAACTTGAGAGAGAGGAGGTGGTTTTTGAGAGTCTGGCTGAGTAGCCCATGATGTTCTTGAGTTCAGAATCCTCTCACCCTCTCCCATAACTGCAAAGATTATATATTTTTTAGCACTTTCTGTGTGCCTACAGTGTATGAAGTCTTGTGAGTACAGGAAGGACAGTCAGGGAAAATATATAAAATAACTAAGATGGCTAACTCAATATCAATAGTTTCAGTAATGAAGAGTTATTTGGATATTTATTGTCTTTTTCTAGTTTGGTGCTTACATTGCTTGTCCTATGATATCTCCCAGGATTTATTACTATTTTCTTGAGAACTTTTATTCTTCTTTTTACATGGAACTAGCTCTAAGCGTGTCATATCCCTATGATATGAACTTCTAACACAGTTTTTCCATCATGTAGACCTGGAGGGTGATGATTTAGAAAAAATAAATTCAGAATATGACTTATTTTAGTAAAAAGATACTGTATATACAGTTATCCAAAACCCATGTTTCTAACAAAGGTCTCCCTCACACTGGGTTAATTAATGGGCTTTGCGTGGGCCCAGGGTTGCTCCATCATTTCCCATCTCCATAATGCAGACAAGGATGAAGCTGCGTGGGTCTCTGTGTCTGCTTACACTGTGCAGAACAGAGTAACTGCATAATGGGTTTCCACCCCCAGAAGGGTCACAACCCACAGGGTTGGAACCGCTGTACTAGATGGAGAAACGAATGTGTTAACTAGTAGCACAGAGGACTGTCATGGGGGATAGTCTGGTTTAACTGTTGAGTCTAGGAAACTCTAATGTATTTTATTTTTTTAGCTATGTAGAGTAAATACAATCAGCCTTGAAATAGTTTTTAGCTCTTTAATAGATTGAGACAGGAGAGGTTACCCATGAAAATTAGTTTTAATTGTTCTACTTTAAAAAAGAGTTGCTGCTGTCTTCTAGGTATAGAGCACCAAGACTCACAGCACTCTTTCTTGGCATTTTTGAATACGCCTACCGATGCTCTGGATCAATTTGAAGTAAGTAACTGCTCTGAATTCCTTCTGGGGTCTATTTAAAATTCACTCTGGCATCTAAAATTTACATACAGTGAAACTTGTATTGCAGCCATGTAAGAGAACCTAGTATCATATAAATAAGTGAATAAAACCATGTAAGGGAAGAATATGTTTATATTCTGGAAAGTATGCCCACACTTGTATGTCATAAAAACGTCTAAGAAAGTCTGAAACCAAAAGTTATTATTAGACCTAAAAGCAATTTCAACCCCCTAAGAAGCAGTGAGTGCAGAGCAAATGCCAACATTTGAAAGAAAATTCCTTTTCTCCAAAGCTTAGAGGCATGATAAAAATGAAAATAAGTGAAAGTGTGAGCACTCTCAGTAGCTTGCTGCTGGCCCTTGTTCCAAGTCAGTTCCTTTTAAAGAAGTATGCAGTAAGAAATGCTTTTCAATGAAAGTGTTAACCTGCACTCTGTTACCTGTACTCTGAAATAGTGAGTTTGTAGCTCTTTGTCTTTCCTTACCTTATTATTTACATATTTTGCCGGGAAAAAAAATCAGTATAATACCAAAGTATGTTTTATGTCAGAAAATGTAAGCTATTGTTTATCTCCTTGTTGGGCAGTTAGAGACCCTGGGGTGTTTGTGTGTGAGGCTCCGCTCTAAACACTGGAGCTATGCTGCAGCCTCAGTACTCAGGGTCCCCCAGGACTTCTTGTATTCCAGCACGCAGAACCAGAAGCACAGATTCTGAGGACTTGTTTCACCTGCTATTTGCAAAAACGTACCATTAATTTAATTATCAGTGACTTGCTGTAAGGTTTCATTTTATTACTTTGGGTCAGTAGTGGAATTTCATTTCTCTGGGGAAGGTAGGAAGAATCATGCTTTGAAAAGTAATCCCTAAGCTCCTTGACAACAGTGACAGTGACTACTTTTCTCACTTATTTATTTGAACAAATGCCATTTGCTTTTCAATTGTTTTTACAAGTTTTTAATTTATTATTTGTTTGTATTAAATTGCTTCATCCTTATTTTCTATTTTTTTTTTATTGCTGAATTCGTTAAATAGGATTCCTTTTCTTCTTCCTCATCCTCACTGATTGATTTTTTGGATGACGTAAGTCTTTGATTTTCAAACCAATGCATCCTTCAATAAAAGAGATCAGTGAATTGATTTGAAGAATTTGCCTAGTAATGCAACCGGTTTTAGAAATATCACTTGGAAATTTATGTGCGCCAAATGCGTCCATACCTTAAATATAATAGTCTATCATTATTAAGTGTAATAAAGTTTAAAAAGCACTAAACGCTTTGGCCTTGGGTGAATCTCTGTGTTTCCATTCTTTTCAAGAAAGACTAGAATGCTTACTTAAGTATTGTCACTATATATGATACAGTCTTCATCTTTGTTTTTCATGGCTTCTATTTTGCTTTGTCCTTTTCTTTTTAGCACCTTGCTCTTTCTATGTTGGTTTACAATAAGCCTCTGGAGTAATCAAAAAGTGACATTTTAAAAGCTAAATTCTCATGGTTTTATCATACACAGTAAGAGTATATATCTATTTTAATATGAACAGATTCTTCTTTTAATGTGGAAAGTGAGTTTAAGTAAACATGTGCACTGTATGCCCCATAAATAGGCTGCATTATTATATTCTATCTGAATTAATTCTGTAGATTTAATAACTTAAAAGTTTCTAGTAAGTGTGTGTGATGCATTTGTTTTCTATCTACCCTGCCGGTTCTGTGCATATTCTGTTCCACTTTGGATGGATCACTGATCTTTGACATAGAATGTTGATATCCTGTTGAGCATGCAGACTTTGAAAAAAATTAGAAAAAGAAAGAGTTTAAATGTAAACAATGTACACTGAAGTTTGGTTTGGTTTGGTTTTTTGAGACAGGGTTTCTCTGTGTAGCCCTAGCTGTCCTGGAACTCCCTTTGTAGACCAGGCTGGCCTTGAACTCACAGAGATTCTCTTGCCTCTGACTCCTGAGTGCTTGGATTAAAGGCGTACGCTAATACACCTGGCTTCACTAGACTGTTTTTAAATGAGGAAAAATTCATAAAATATTTTATTCCTAATATTTTGTTAAAATACAATATTAAACACAAGATTTCAGCACAATTTCTTACTTAAATTTTTTCTTTATATAATTTTTTTCAAATTCCTGAACAACAAAGAGGCTTCTGGATATGTTTGAAAATATACTAAAACCTGTTTTCCTCCAAAATGGAAATATTTTTGTTGTTCATAAAGCAATAGGTTATGCCTGACGATTCTATAGTATAATTGAAAGGTAACTATCCTTTAAAAAGACACACACACACACATTGCATGTTGCAATCTGCTACTTGATATGTTAAAAAATATATTGTATTTTCATTATTCACATTAGAAAGAATGAAGAGAAAGTTTGAGTAAATTACAGAGTTCCTTTTACTGATAAACTATTCTCACTTTTTCTAAACAAACTTGTGCTGTGCCCGCATCCTCTTCTTTCCCATAGACGCTCAGATCCTAAATCCTGAGAAAACTGTCTTTCAGCTAATGCACACTTCTCCATAGAGATCTGTGAAGTGTTCCCCTCTGCCGGCCTCCTACTTGCACATCCTCTCCAGATGTGAGGAGAGTCCAATTCCCAGCCTTACTTTCCCTTTCTGAGCCCCCCCCCCCCCCCCAGCAACTGTTCTGCAGCAAACACTCCTCTCAGACTCCAGGCTGACTTTTACAGTAGGACACGGAACTCCTAGCACACAGTGAGAAGCAGCTGAGTGCACAAACTGCTGAATCCTTCTCATGTTCTGCCTTTTCCAAGGCTCCTAGGAAGCTGCCTGTGCCACTTCCTAGCCCTGAGCTTGAAAGAGAGAGCCTGGCCTTTGAGTGCCAAGGTTTGCTCGGCTGACAAATAGCTGTAGTTAGGGAACTACTCTCATAAAGTGGTTTGACTATGTAACAAAATTGCACAATGCCACCAACAAGTTCAGGATGTCTTCTTCCGAGGTCGGCTCTCCTGTCTCCTCTGCTCTTTCACGCCATCTCTTGTCAACCAGCGTTATTTTCACTTACATGCTTTCTCTCAGGTCTTTACTCCTTAGGCTTTCACTAGCTATAATATGAACCACAGTGTCTTCTTTGGAATTGGAATCCCATTACTATTGGGAAATGACATGTTTTTATTAGAAGGAAGGCTAGCAGTAAGCTCCCATTTAAAAAAAAGGGTTCTGTTCTTAATTTATGCTTTATGATATAATCTTCTTGTTTCTTTTGTTCATTGTTCATAACATGTTTCCTAGTGTTCGCTATTTTCTGGTTTTATCATTAAAGTCATAGTAAAATTAGGTTTCAGTAGTAGCTTTGAGTCTTTATATGTTCGTATTCCACATCCAAGACACTATAAAACCCACACTCAGTAGCTCTCTTCGTTAGGTATTTAGATGTTTAAGGAATAATTGAGTCTTGATGTTCTCTATCCTGCATCTGGTTATTTGTGCATCACGCTTATAGTCTGACTGTCCCTGCATCAGGTAGGTGCTGGTGCGTAACTAGCTCAAACGCCACCCTCTTCTGTCTCCTATCATTGCTATGAAGAAGAATGCTGAGGAGCTGACATGCAGCTGGACCCTCTGCCTTTAGGACAGAGGAAGGCTCATGTTAAGCAGAATCACAGGTTGAATTTGGTGTTGTCTACATATCATCTATCGTCTCAGTAACACACGCACATGCACACACGCACACGCACACGCACACACACACACACACACACACACACAGTCCAGGGTTACCTTCAGGATTCTCAGTTTTACAGCTAGTAGCCCTCTCTTCCAATTTTACCCTCTGCTCCTCTCCTACTTTTATTCTTTTATTTGGGCCCATCTCACTGGGCATGGTGATGTGCACCTTTAATCCCAGCACTCAGGGGGCAGAGGCAAGTGGATCTCTGAGTTTGAGGCCAGCCTGGTCTACAGAACAAGTTCCAGGACAGCCAAGGCTACATAAAGAAACCCTGTCTCAAAACACACAAAAACCCTATCATTTCATTATTTAGAATGAACACAGAATCATCCTTCTAGTCACAATTTTTCCTGAGGTTGGTTGGTTTGTTTGTTTTGACTATTCATTCATAATTTATATGAATTCTGGAATTTTTATCTGGATGAGAAGATGGCAGGAGCAGGATGCCTTCCTTCAAGTTGAGCTCTGTAGTCACTGCTGTGTATAAGGACAGCTTTGGCGTAACGGAAGGAGGTTATGTAATTCCAGGCACTTTGCTCCCAGGAAAGAGAAGGATCAGGCACAGCAGGGTGTGTGCTCAGCACTCGCAGCTGTGATGCATGAGATGAGCAGATGGGCGGCCTGAGCAGGGTGTGGACATCATAGAATCCGAGGGAATAGTGCCAACAGCAGTCCTCCAGGGGGAAAAGTCTTTGTTTATCACATCTTCCTGCTATTAGAGTGACTTCAGCAAGTGTGACTTTTAGGGTTTTCATCTTTAGGGAAAAGAGAAGTGTAGATAAAGGATTTGCCTGGCATTCCTTAGGACACATAAGGGGAGGTCAGGGTCATCTTTAAAGAAATAGAGGGCACCGTGACAGGAGATTTCTTAAGGAAGGCACTCCATGTTCAAATAGCAGTAGCACAAATCACAGAACCCTTTCTTCTGTGAAAACCAGCGTCTTCTCTGCCTTTGTCTTTTCACTCAGCTCCATAAATACCATGTGACCAACCGTGTTAGTTCACATTAGGCCTGGTCTGGTGATCTGTGTAGCCAACAGAATGAGGACAAATGGAAATTAAAGTTCTAGTATCTAGAGTTTAGACGTGGAAGAAGATATTATAGCCATCATCCAGCTTTCTGCTCACCTAATACTGCTTTTCTTTTTCATATTCTAGCAAGCAGGAGAAATGGATTGTCTCAGCCAGCAGAGCTGAGTGTAGATAAAGGATTTGCCAGCGTAAACTTCAGCCTTGTGTAAAATCTTACTCTAGAATATTGAGTCTTAGTCATGGCTCCTTCTGTCACAGTGCCGTGATCTCACCGTCATCCTCACCCACTGCCTCGTTTCTGTTCTTTTATAGCCAATCTCAAGGGAAGTGTAGTCATGGTGGGCAGCATGGGGCCGTGTTTCTAGTTCACTCTGTTGTCAGTGCTGATGGTTTTAAAAGCCATCTTTGAAAAGAGTAGGAGTTGGTAGGTAGCTATATAAAGCAGAGCTGCTTAATCATATATTTCATGGGCAATGTGTGTGTGTGTTGCTAGGGTTCAACCCTATACTTATAAAATACTTATATTTTATTAAACAATTACAAACAGTAACTCAAAATTAAGTAGACCTGTTTTTGTTGTTGTTGTTGAAATTGTCCATGCTGCCATGTGGATCACTGTGCGTGTGCCAACGAAAGCCTCAGCCTTAGACCACATCTGAGCAGCTGTTTCCTTACTGTTTTTATCCTACAGTTTTTCCTGGGTATATATGTCCTTGAACATATCAAGCCAGTGGCTTTGTGCATATGTCTGTATGCTGTGTTGGCACAGAGGGCGTGGAGCCTTCCTTGTGAATATGTGTAACGTGGTGTTCTCTCTCTGTTGAAGCGCTCCCCGTCCTGTACTCCAGCTAGCAGAGGCAGACGTGTAAGAGACTCTCGCACTGTGTGCTGTCCCAGTGCCTACTGCATAGCTCTTGCCCTTTGCGCTTGGCTGCAGAGCCCTTGAGCATGTGCCGTGTGCCATTTCACTGCTGCATGCATGGGCTGCTCTTGCTACCACTCATCTCCTCCCTCTGTTTCCCTCCCTCTATATTGGCTTTGGCTGCAGAGCTTTAGGAATGTTCTTCGTGGATATTTATATAGCTAAGTCATCTAAATAGTAAGATACATTTTAAAAATATGCTTTCTAAGTATTCAGATACAAGGTAAATGAGTTCCTCAGAAAGGATCTGATACAAATGTGTAGAGTGCTGAGGTAATTTATAGACCATAGATTTTACATAGATCAGTTCCAGAAAAATTGTGACGTAGATGTGTTAATTTAATGCATGTCAAAAGAATTTCACTAAATATCTTACACAATATACATTAAGGAAAATAATTTTAATAATTAATTCTTTGTAATCTAAGATAATTTCAAGATTTAAAAAGATTCTTTCTATGCATTATTAACAGTGGAAACACCTTCCGTTGCTAATGCTGGTTCCATGCTGTGTGACCAGCCACTCCCCTGTCCTTGTGGCTCTAGGATGCCCCAGTGGGGAATTAGTACGTGGGAAGGTCTTGGGCTTTTATAAACCACCCTGTCATACACACCACAGAGAAACAGTAGTTCTCCACGACTGTTGGACTGTTGGACTGTTGGACTGGCTTTACATGCACTGTGTTAAATAGCACTAAAGACACTCACTGGGAGACACAAGCTATCAACTTTCACCTGTCAACTTCCTGATAAGCAGGCGCCTTTGTTCCAAAGTTCCTAGATAGAGAGGGGTTGAGATGAAGTACTTCCTGGTGAACATGGGAGGTGAACATAGTAGGATGGCCAGTGGTCTCGTGTTCTTTCTGAGCTCATGGCCGGCTGTTGTCACATACATGTGAGTAACCCTAGCATTGCAGATAACTTTAGACTACTGTTCAGCAGTGACTGGGTGCTTGGGCGGTCACTGTTGCCTCACTAGACCTGTGAGCTCTGTGGGCACTGTTGCTTAGGGTCCATAAACGATTCCTGCTTCTTCAGATATCTTGACTGTTCTGAAGTGTAGAGAGTTAGGCCACTAGATACTTGGACTCAGGAAATAAGAAAAAAACTGAGGGAGATGATTGCTCTGTGCTTCTTGCTCTTAATCCTGTGTCTTTATACTACAGCATCTCAATAAGCCACCATTTACCAGAACCTATGAGCTTAAAATCACCTACAGTTTGGTTTGTTTTATGATTTTTACTATTTGTACGCCTTGCTTGTCTCCTTTCCTAGCTTCCTTCAGTCCTTTCTGGTTTAGTAGCTGACTTTTTTCTTTTAATTTGTAAAGTGGTATGTTTGTAAAAGACATAATCAGAGAATTGTAAATTAGCCAGTAATTAAATGGGAACATGTCGGTGGCATAGTAAAAGTAGTCTTTGGGACAAGGTTATAGCATTGTTATTTCAGTAAGACACAACTAGTTACCATTCCTAACCGTGGCTTTGAGGCTAACCTTGACATTTGATTTTATATATATATATCCATATTTTCAAATAATTAAATGATTTTGTAAACTCAAAGTTGTTTCCCTTGAAATATCACAGAAATAAGTAAATGTCTTAGTATTGTCAATTTCTGTGCTATGAAGCCTCATTTTCATCTTGAAGACTTAAAGTTCTATTAACTAGTATTAAATTTAATTTAAGCATACTATATGAAAAACTTATAAATGGTATTATTAATGCATGGGTGCAAATGACTGGGGAGAGTTCCAGTTGACTCTTTTAATACTGAAAGACACAGACTGTCCCTTTTCAAATTGTTCTTTAGAATTTGGAGCAGACACTGTAAAGAACCAACAGTCGACGTTCAAATCAGTATACTGAAAATAACTTCAAGAGAAATTTTCCATAAAGGCTAATAAGTTATGTTATTTACAACTAGTAAGATTATAGTTGAAGCTATAACCTTAAGTAATTTATTATGACTTGTTACAGGATAATACAATATTATATTTACTGTCTTCCAGATGAAATAGCATTTCTATAATACTGAAGATTGGTCATAAGCTCAGTTAACAGAATTGACAAGTTCACTAAAAGCTTAAAGTTTTAAGTGTTCTGGATATAAAGCATTCAAGTCTTTATTTCAAGACTGCGTCTAGCTAAAAACAAATTTGATGAAAATGGATTTTTATTTCAAATTATAGTTCCTGATTCAAGCAATATATTAGATGCAAGCTGAGTTTTTACTAAGTTGTCATTCATCATCTATATCAAGTATCAGTCTGTTTTACTTTAAAGCAAGGTGCATGTGAGGGTGCTGCGGCTTGCATGGCTCTCTGGCCTTCCTGTGATGTGTGAGGCAACAGTGAGGTGTATTCGCCATGAATTGTCTTAGTTGTTGCTTACTGGAGAAGCATGCTGTGTAATTTGAGGAACTCTTGGTGAAATCATCTAAAAACCATACAGTTGCCTTGTCCTGGAAAGAAAAATATTTTGTTATACAACTTTAAAAAGTATATTGTGAGGATAATTTGCTAGAAAAATCTTAATACATTAATACATTCAGGGACCATTATGAACTTTTTGCAGGGCGCTGTCATGCATTGTGAAAAAAAAAAAAACCTCAAAATATTCAGCTTTTTGTTACACACACACACACACACACACACACACACACACACACACTTTTAAACTAGTAGAACATAATAACATTGACAGTATATTAAATGTCTCTTAATCCTTACTCATTAGAATCACTCATTAAAATATGTTTCCTTAGGAAAAATGAGTTAACAAAAATAGGAAAAAGTATTTTTATAAAAATATCCATTCTCAATGGATTATAATTTTAAAATATTGATTGTAGTTTTTATACTGTTACATTAAGATTTGTTTCTAAGGTCTTTCTTTGAACAATACCAGAGTATGTCATCCATTAATATTATGTATTGTTTTTTACTATTTACCCTTTTATTGTTGTTTTATAATCATCAAAATAACTTGACATAACTCTGCATTTTATGTAGATCATATTTGTTGGCTTTTGCTACATTAGTAATTCAATTAACTACTTAGACTTAATACTGTAATATTTTCAAGAGTGTCCATGGGCTAAATATAGTAATAATGATTACATTTCTCTTTAAGTTTTTAGAGTACTTTGTGTAAAAATGTTATCTATATGTGTATGTATGAATTGTTGTCAATTAATCTTAAATTTCTAGCATATTTCATGAATATTCTGAATTTTTAATTGAGTTAAGTGCATTTTAATGGACTTAATTACAAATTCATGGTAATGACTAGGATTTAATTACAGTTATAGTTAAAATCATTAACGTTTTGAAAACCTGTGGTGATAATCAAAACTATGATGAAGAAAATATATAATATGTTTTTTCATTTGTCTTCTTAAACTGTGTTTGAGATAATATTAATACCTGCAGCAGCCCAGAAATGATATGACAATTTGCCTTAGCTCTCTGATGTTAATAGAATCTTTTAAAAAGACTTGAAACTTTTCTTTTTAAGTTTGATGTTCAAAATCTTTTTGCCATGAGTGTTTGCATTTTTATTATGCTTTGTTCCTTGCATTTATGAGAACTACAGTAGAAAAGTAAAGTGGTAATTTTTAAACTTCATAGTTAAGAATTTTTTCAGAAATGAGGATGCATTGTAAATGATATAGTTGGACTTCTTAATATTCCTACTTAATGCCACTTCAAAACATTACTCCAATGTAGTTAACTTAGTTTCTTTTTAAAAAGAAAACTAATTTTATTTTTAAATGAAGTTGAGTTTAGTTTGAGAGCATACAACTCTAAGAAGCAATACAGTGATTCTTTGTTGTTCTGTTTTATTATAATTAGTACTGCTTTCTTTCTAAAATATAACTGTATTTTTCTATTTAGCCTGAATTAACTTTATGTATATAAGAAAGCCATTGTATTTCCTCATTTTTATTCTCTTTTATTGTCACTAATTAGTGAAGACTAGTTAAGAAGAAAAGACAAATTAATACATGGCAGAAATTCTTCAAGAAAAAGAGATTTATATTAAAGGGTTCAAGAGTTATTTGAGCTAGCAATGACAAATTAAACTGATAATGGATCTTGTCTTTTCTCTAGTGTCTCACTACCATGTCACTTTGCCTCAGTACCTGACTCTGGTTTGGTTGGTGACACAGGGACCTTGTTTAATAGGCTGCCAGTTCTGTGATGGAAACACCTATTCGCCCACATACCGGGAAAATGGTACAGGTGTATGTTTTGGTTCTGGTACTGGGCTGTATAGAATTGGGCTTCCCGTCTGTCAGCCCACGTTGTCGTGGCTCGGGGAGTAGGCCTGATGTAAATTTTGGGTTCATAATAGTGGAACACAGTAAGCTCTCTGCCCTTGGCTTTAGAGATATTTAAATCACAAGATATAGAGGTAAAAGTCACTTGAACCCAGGATTTTCTGTCTTGGGGTCAAGCACTAGGACTCCAGGCTTTCATGATAGATAAAAAAAAAATTAATTATTCGTTAAATAGCACGTCTTTCAATGTGTAACAAATCTACTTAGACATTCCATAGAAAACTTGTGTGATTGAATCAATTTTAGGTTCTTATTGTAAAATATTTCAGGACTGCTTATTCACCTTGAAGTTTATATAATTAAATAAACACTAGAAAGAGGAGAATGTAGGAAGTGAGAAGCACTCCTACTTTATGCAGCTAATAATCTGATTACCTTCTCCTTAGCTGTCCCCAAATAAAGCTGTGAACAGGGTTTGTCTCGGGCCTCACTTGATTCTTTCACTCCCCTCTTCCTTTTCACAATTCACTGTCAACAAAATTGACCTTGGCTTCTCTGACCCTTATGGATTTGGATGTTCCTGCTGTGGAGGCGCCTTGGTAGACCACAGAGGACTAGCTGGCCAGTGGAAAGGCGGATTCCTGCCTAACTCACAGCTTCGCACAGCCTGCCAATTCACGGAATCATCTGTGCCACACACAGAGCTGGGAGTTAGTGTTCCTCAGAAGTTCCAGTTTTTAAAATCTAAAAATGAAAGGCTTAAGTTGATTAGTAACTATGTTGGTCATTCTCACCAAACCCTTACCTCATGGCCTGAATGGTGGCTTATGTCCACCACCTAAGAGGCCTTGGTGGGTACCCATAAGAAGCCTGCTCTTGGTATTGGCCAATACTGGTACGTAATTCCTGCAAAGTTGCCAGATTTTAACAAGTCTCTATATTGACCAAAAGTTGACTGCTTTATATGTGCAACATTTCACAACTCCAGAACAGTATTTGTTCTGGTTTTATTTGTTTTGTGATTTTAATTAAAAAAAAAAAAAATAAACTCCCTCCCAAATCAAAATCAACACTTGAGCAGAGCAAGAAAGGACAGAATTTAGTTGGCTCACAATTCCCATTCATTATTGCGGGGAAGTCACAAAGTTGATCACACCACATTGATAATTAAGAGCAGAGAGAAACAATGCACTGGTGGTGTCTGCTTGCTCCTGTCTATCTTATTCTTGTCTTACGTAGTTCAGGACACCATGCCTAGGGAATGATGCTGCCCACAGTGGGCTGAGTCCTCACACATCCGTTAACAGTCAAAAGGGCCTCTCACTGATGTGCCCACAGCCAACCTGATCTAGATAATTCCTCGTTGAGGCTTTCATCCCTGGTGACGTAAAATTATAGCAAGTTAGCTTTTGAAACTTATCTACCACAATATTCTAACCTAACTGTACATGAAAAAAATAGACCCAAATTGAGAAAATCATATGTATACTTAGACATAGAAACCAGGTACCTGGAGCCCTAATTGGCATTTTAAAAAGGGAGCTAGAAAGTTAATGTCTGGGAAACTTTATGATCTATTTCTCATCACTAACCTAGAGTTTTAAGAGGTTTTATTTGGTTGTTTAGCTTCACGCACGCGGCTCCTTACTGCTTTAATCAGTGCTCAAATCTACTTTGTTAATTCATATTCTCATGTCTCTACTTAAATCTTTCATCAGTGACAGCTCAGAGGGACCCGTTGTCCACCATCGTGCACCCTACCCAGGTGTAGCCGTAGTGATAAGAGTAGTTTAGTTTTTTTGTTAGAGCATTGTTATTTTTTTATATACTACATTCAAAACAAATTATCTTGTTTAAACTCAGTCCTAGTAACCTAGTGAACAAACTGTCTATGAGTGTGTGTCATCCTAACTTTTAACCAAAAACACTTTCAGTTTCTGAGTATTTAGCTTTAAAGGGTGCATCTGAATGTAATATTTTACTGCTATAAAATAAGAAGATTGACAATAGTGACAAACACCATGCTCATGTTAAATCCCTTTTACTTTCAATTAATACCTGGAAAAGAACTAAATTTCATTGTCTATGACAGAATTATGTCTAACCTACAACACATGCCTTCATGAAGTACTCATTTACTTCACATATATGATGTTGGTATGTGTGAAATACAAAAGTTTTACATGGTGTGTAGATAGTATACAATGTGAGCCCAGGCTCATGAGAAGAGACGGATGGCAAGCTTGGGGCTGGAGCCTTGGTTACTGATTGAACACCTGCCTGTGCCCATTGCCCGTAGAGGGCCTCTCCTAATGTTTGTCAGTAGTCACTCCTAAGCCCCATGTAGCTGTAGATTATACCAGTTCTCCATATTGAACAAAATGTTTTTTATTAAAACTAGTGCTTTTGCATAATACCATCCCTAATTTAACATTCAAACTGAGTTATGTTTTTAATTCTCCTCAAGAATTGTTGTTATGACCATGCCTTCAAAGTTACATGTTGTTCAAAAGTGATTTCTTGGGGTTTTTTTTTTCCTTCCCTGACTTATTTTCGTAGACTGATCCCATTGACAACACTTACCTGCAGAACCTGAGCATCAAGTTTTACAAGCAGTCAAGGCCCACCTCTCCTTCCACACCCAGTGAAGCTGAGGTGCCTCCCTGGGGCAGCCTTGTTCCACAACTGTGGACTTGGGTTCCGGAAAGGGAATTGAATTTTTTAAGTGAAATCTGTCTAATTAAGTACATTGTGTAATAAGTTATGTTTCATTAGCAGTCAGTACATTTTGATAATACAGAAAGATAGAAAGTTACAGCTCACGTTCACCTGAAATAGACAAAATATAGGTAGGTAGATAGCTGACGGTAGTCTTTAGTTACTGTGAGGAGAGATGCTTATGTAAACATTACCTCCAAAATTTATGGAAACATTGGCATTGTTATATACTAACTATAGGCACATGGCATTGACAGCACCATTCTTGACCCATGTGTTTTAATTCTTCTAATCAGTTTAATAAGCCAGGATACAACTAATCGATGCATCAGAGACACAGCTTCCAAATGAAATGGTTACAGCCATTCCAATAGAGCTGCTGGGCAGCTGGGTGATGTGTTCTAACTGCTCAGCTAACCAGCAGGTGCTCAGGCAGCTAATCTTGCCTGCCGTGTTAATAGTCACGTCAGTCAAGTTCTTGAAGCAGCTCACTGGTCAGTTCTCTCCCCCACAGACTATCTGCCATTCTAGTTGGAAGAACGTGCATTTAGTTCATTAATTGTATCTGCTAGATGAGCTTTAAGCCAAAGGGGTTGCGTAATGGCCTTATCAGTCCCCACCAGGAAGAGTGACATGGGGACATCATCTCTGTGGATTGCCCTGGATCTAGAACACATTTCTTTCCATTGTTTTGTTTTGAGAAACCAACTGTGGTTTAGAGCTTTGCAAAACAAGGATAACACTAGCTTCCGCCCCTTACTGCTAACTCAGTGCTGGTGGATGATCATCTTAGCATTTTGGCATTTGCAGATGGACAGTGTGAGTGCAAACTAGTTGTATCTTTAAACTTTAACTAGATCTTCCCAGATTGTTTTCCATAGTACCTGGCTCAATTTCCCACCCCGCCCTGCCCCACCCCCAGCAGTGTGTGAGAGCTCCCCATTTCCCACACTTCTGCCAACCCTTGGTTCAGTCAGATACCCACGTTTTGCCAATGAATAGGTATGAAGGAGCATTTTTGTATTAACTTGGGTTTCTTCCTTTTCTAATCGTATTTAACATCTTTTTATATGTCCATTGGCTATTAATGATTTGCCTGTTGATGTCCTTTGTCCATTTGTTTTATTAATTTTCCCATTTTGCTTTGAAATTTTTTTTAAGCCTTGCTATGAGTTCTTTGCTGTGTATATTGGTTGCAATCATTTTCTTCCAGTCTGAAGGTAGTTTTTAAATTTTGTGTTATCCTCTTGTTTTCAAAACTTTTGGACAGCTTTGTCAGTTTTCTCTGATGACTTCTGCTTTCTGTGTTTTTAAAGTCGTTTTTCTTTATGAAACTATTGTTTTTCTTCCAAGTTTTCTTCTGAGGTTTTTAATTTCGGCTTTTATGCGCTTAAGACTTTCATCAAACTGAAATGTATCACTATGTGGAGTGTGAAATAGGACTCTCATCTTTTCTCCCCATATAAACACTTGGGCTCGGCAGTGTCTGCACTTTGCTTGCATAGGTCTCAGTCACAAAGTCTTAATCACTGTAACCCTAAAACCGTTTTGGTACTTGATTTAAGGTGCCTGCCACTCACAGCTCCTGTGCTCCTTTTCTTCTTGGCCCTTTAGTTACAGTGTTGGTGTATTAGAATTACGCTGAATTTATAGATGTACATGAGGAAAGTCCACCTGGTAGGCACGGTCGTTGCTTCTCCCATCCTTCAGGAGCTCTCCACCGCCCGCACCGAGCTCCGTGCTGCTGCTGAGTTGGTCTAGTGCCTCAGCATTGTGCTCCTGGGTGAGGAGAGCCCGTGAGGTGCAGTTTTATTGGGCAGTTATTTATCCAGCACCTTTGCTTGAGTCTTTAATTTTAGTAACTTCTCTAGACCTTCTATAGAATTCTGATGACAATTGTGTTTTATTATCTTTTGCATAAGATTTCTCATTGTTCTTTTATCTTTTATATTTATATTCTGAAATGTTAAATTGTAGCATGAGCTCAACACACTCTCAACTTGTTCAAAAGTAAACAAAATTTAAATTGAATATAAACTCACAATTCACAGAAAACTGAGACACTCGGTCAATTTCCATATCAGGGTTATAATTTAGAAGCAGAGAACTACCCAACTTTCTCTTAATATTTTAATATCTATGACTTTATACAAGGCTTAACTTGTTTTCCTTGTGCTCACTTTGCATCCTAAAAAGAAGTTACTGTATTGTTTTTTAACTTTGGTAATTAGGCCTCCTCCATCACAGTAACATCCAATAAAAAACACTGGTTCTTTTTATTCAAAGAAACATCTTATACAATACTTCATAAAGTAGACTTCATTTTACTTACAGTAAAGATATGGTTCATAACTAAACTTGAATTAAATTCATAATCCCAATATTAAGTAATTTTAACTCCTTTATTTAAAATTAATTTCTGTGTAAAAATCCCATTAATCTCCATGTGTTCAAATCTATGTAATTATATCCCTATACATAATGTATATTCTAAGTATGAAAATCAAATAGTTAAAAATAATCTTCTAGGCCTGGTGAGATGTTCAGCAAGTACTACATTTTCTGGGCAATCCTGAACTTTGTCACTGGAACCCACATAAGTAAAAGGAAAGAGGTGACCTCACAAAGTCACCCTCTGACCTCCACACATATGCGTTCATCCAGCTCACACATATACATCATCTGTACACACACACACACACAAACTCATACACAATAAAAGGTTGTTTAAGAAATCAATTCTCAGGCTGGAGAGATGGCTCAGTGGTTAAGAGCACTGACTATTCTTCCAGAGGACCCAGGTTCAATTTCTAGTACCCACATGGCAGCTCACAACTGTCTATAACTCCAAGATCTGACACCTTCACACAGACATACATAGATTAAATACCAATACACATAAAAAAAATTTTTTTAAATCAGTTTTCTGCCAGATGTGGAGGTGCACACCTTTAGTCCAAGTACTCAGGGAGACAGAGGCAGGTGGATTGCTATGAGTTCAAGGCCAGCCTGATCTACAAAGCAAGTCCAGGACAGCCAAGGCTACACAGAGAAACCCTGTTTCAAAAAACAAAAAAAGAAGGAAATCAATCAATAAATCTTCTAAATATTACCATAAGTCTTGCTGAAAGATCAATGTGACAAATTCAAATGAATGTGAAAGTATCTTCATTTTGTATGTTACATGCTGTGAATTTTGTTTTTGTCTGTAGATTTTATTATTCTTTAATTTATTTTTAAATTTACAAATTGAAATTATTGTAATTGAGAAAACACTTCATTTGTAAATATCATGAGCTCCGACTTACAGTGGGAGCTTGACCCTCAGAGAGGTGAGGCAGTGTGTCCTTAGCGTTGTTGACATGTTGTCTGGTTTTATTTACTCTGGTCTCTTTCTAGTTATTTTCTAAATAGATTGTTTCACGACATTCATTTCCTCTTTTGCCCGGGATTCAGATTGCAGACTCTGCTCCACTTCCAGTTCACACGCCAACCTTAAGGAAAAAGGGATGCCCAGCTTCAACTGGCTTTCCACCTAAGGTACTTGGTCTAAGCATCCTGTGTTCCAAAACATGGGAATAAATTTCTTCTACTTTGAATATTTGGTGTGAGTTTTGTTGCTGATTTCCTCAAGCAGCTTGACAAGAAAATTAATTCTATAATGAATATAAACACCATTCTGAGTGTTGGGAGGAGTATACAGTATTTAATTCTTAAATTCTGTGTTTCAAAGCCTATTAGAGGAACCCTCTGAGAACCCCTCTTTTTGTCACCTGATAAAAGAATTAAGTTGAGGTCCCTTGTCAGAGAATATGAGTCCAAGGTTAAATAAACATTGAGAAAGAGAGCTGCTCAGTGAAGAGTCAAAGTAGCTTTCTCCCTCCAGCTATTCTCCTGTGACTGGGCATGTTCATGACAAGTCATGAACATCCTCCTGTGACTGGGCATGTTCATGACAAGTCATGAACATCCTCCTGTGACTGGGGCATGTTCATGACAAGTCATGAAGACTGAGCTCCCTGTCTAAGCCCAATGATCCTCCTGCTCCCCAGAGCACAAACTGAATAAATCACAAATGAAATGGGTCAGTGGCTCTGAAAATTAATTTTAAAAAGTATGAAAGCACATCTACTGAAAAAAAAAAAAAGAATAACTACATAGCATTATGCAATGAGGCCAGACAGACTATTAATTTAAAATAAGCATAATAAACATCCTTACAGATACAGGTAATGTCAGACAGCATAAAGCAGTGATAAGAACTAATCTAGCAGTGCTTGACATAAGGATATAGCTGCTTAAGTCCACAAAGGGCTTTAATAATAGAGTGAGAAGAATAGATACAGTAGAAGAACACATCAGTTAGAAAATGAGGTGACAAATCTGAAAGTTAAGCTGTGTCACAGGAATGGTGTCACTGATGGCATACTATGACAGTCAATAGGAAAGAGGCGGAACTGAAGAAACAGAGAGGGTCTAGAATGGCAGCTCTGAGGTTAAGAGCGCATGCTGTTCTCCAGGGCCTGAGTTCTGTTCTCCGGCCATCCAGACTGGCAGAAAAGAGCCAGCATTTGTGAAATGAAGGTTTCTGACAAACCAAGCACAGTCAGAGTAATAGTTGCCTCTATCAGGCAGCTCACAACTGTCTAGCTCCATCTCCAGGGGTCTGATGCCCTCTTCTGACCTCCAGGCCGCCTTTGTATCTTGGCATATACAGTGATACATAAACATAATCAAAACAAATCTTTTTGTTTAAAAAACAAAAACAAGCCGGGCGTGGTGGCGCACGCCTTTAATCCCAGCACTCGGGAGGCAGAGGCACGTGGATCGCTGTGAGTTCAAGGCCAGCCTAGTCTACAAAGTGAGTCCAGGACAGTCAAGGCTACGCAGAGAGACCTTGTCTCGAAAAAACAAAAAAAAAAAAACAAAAACAAAAATTTCTTCAAATTAGAGATGAAAAGCTTCAGTAAAAGATGCAAGAAAATACTTAAAACATGTTCAAAATGCTTAAGGTTTCTGAAGAAATGTGTATGTGTATATATATATACATATATATATATATATATGTATATATATATATATGTATGTGATCAGCACATGAATCATAACCAATTGAAGATAGGAAAGCTCAGAACTGAGATGTCCGCTGTGGCTCCTGTAGAGGGCTCACTGTGATCCTGGTCACCTGTGCTGCTCCCAGAGCCCACGTAACGGGTCAGATGCCGTGCTGTGGCTCTCAGCACTCTAGGGCAGGTGGGAAGCATGGACTGGAGCTGCTGCAGCAAGCTCAGCGGTTGCGTGGCCTGGACTACACAGGACAGCCACAGAGATGGCACACAAGTGCTGGGGCACCTGCACACACCCTTGCCCCCTCCCCAAGTAGTAATTGGATTTTTAAAGAGATGAGGGAAAGGAACACTTGAAATGATAGATGAAAGAGTATAAGAGAAAACTGAAACTAAAATATTTCAGAAATACAAACTAAACTCTTAAGAAATTCAGGATCAGACAGTGACAGAGACAAAGATGAGTTTCACGTTTCAGTCAGTAACTGAGGAGAGGTAAACAGGACTCGTGTAGAAGACGGCTATAAGACTGGCAGAAAAGGGCCCGCGTTTGTAAATTAAGGACCTCTGGCAAGTCAGACACAGTCAGAAACACTAAAGACCCTGTGTTTGTAAAGTCAGGACCTCTGACAAGTCAGACAGTCAGACACACCAAAAGCTTATACTCAATAAAAACTCCTGAAACAACAGTAAACTTGAAGCTGAAAGTGTGATTATGTGCAGTGTGCGTGAGGTGCATTAGTAGTGCCTGCAACTCCATGTGCTCATGCGATAAGAGGCGGAAGGGCTAACTCTCCTGTCATTTATTTTGCAGCGCAAGACTCATCAGTTTTTTGTGAAGTCTTTCACTGCCCCTACAAAGTGCCATCAGTGTACCTCCTTGATGGTTGGTTTGATAAGACAGGGCTGTTCCTGCGAAGGTGAGAACAGCAGCTTCATTTCCTAACAGTACTGCTGCCAGCTGGGTACCCAGGGCCTAAGCAGACGGGTGGGTTTGAATTCCATCACGGGTGCTGCCCATCCCTCTGACTCTGAGTAAGTGTGTAACAGAGATGACAGAAAGTACCCAGTCAAGGTAACACTTACCCTACCTGTAGTGAAAGCATGTAGAATGCAGCTCCAAGAGCTCCCCTTTGTTTATACCTTTATAGTCACTGAAACCCTTGTTTTCAAATGATTGGTAAACACTGCTAGGGACTAGGGAGATGGCTCAATGAATAAAATGCTTAGAGGAACAGGACAGAGTTTGGGACTCCAGCCATGCCGGCTGGCCCACCTGTGGTCCCAGCCCTCAAGAGGTACAAACAGGAGAGCCTTGAGGATGCTGGCATGCCAGACCAGCTGAAGTGTTGAGCCTCAGAAAATCAAGTGCGGAGTGGTGGATGGAGGAAGATGCCTGACACCAACCTTGCACTTCCACATCTCTACACACATGTGAACATGTATTCACTCATACACATGCAAAATTACATGTATACACATTCATGCACAACACACACAGATGAATTAAACATGGCTTGCAGAGACTTTGAGTAGCTAAGTGTCCACTAGTAACTCTTGCAAGAGAATTTCAGGGTCAGTAACAAGTTGCAGTGGATAAAGAGCTAGAAAACACCTCCAGAGAACACTTCTGTGGGAGCTGTAAATTTTTAAAATCAGCCACATTACATACAAGCCTCGGGTTGGTTAGTTGTTTTTATCCATTTGCTTCTCATGTTAATCACTAATATTAAAAAGAATAATAATATAAATAATAAAAATATTCACTACTTCTCAGTGAACTTCTGACTGGCAGGCAGCTACATGTTTCCCTAGTGATAAAATGGTTGTTTAAAATAAAGCAGAAAGTCAGCATTCATCTAGCATAGCACTGTGGGTGCAGTTAGTACCCAGTGAGTGATGGTGGTGGTGGTGTTAAAATGAAATTTTATCCAAATTGTCTTTGTTTTTCTTCCAAAAGTGTGTGGATTCTCATGTCATATAACTTGTGTGAACAAAGCTCCAACTGCTTGTCCAGTTCCTCCTGAGCAGACGAAAGGTCCTCTTGGCATAGACCCCCAGAAGGGAGTAGGGACCGCGTATGAGGGTCATGTCAGGGTGAGTACCTCTGTTAGTCACTCAGTAAGCACAGTGCTTGACAAAAAGTGTAGCCAAGCAAACTCGTATACATAGTATTTTATCTAGAGTCATGATTACTTTGGAAGTGAATTCTAAATTTCACTACTATATCTTGAGATTTACAAAGTTGAAATCAACATAAAGGAATCTTTGGCCCCTGGTCTTGCCTGAGAGGTAGATTGCAGCTGAGGTGTAAGTCAGGACCATCAAGGCAGCAGCTTCCTGTCCTGGGTGACACTGGAATGTCAGTTCCATCTTATCACCACCTCTGCCTTTTATGCTGTTTCACTAAAAAGCTGTGAATAAATTCTGTTTTCTGAGTTGTCAGTTTGGAAAGTACCTATCATTAAAGCCTATAAAGACCATCTGGGTCTGAAGAGCGGTCCCACTTGCCCCTTACTGTTGGCGTCACGTCCCACTTGCCACCTTCTCAACTAGAAAACAGGCCTAGAGCAGGTGTGTGCAGCCTTCAGGTGTCACCCTGCAGTTCACATGGAACCAGAGAGCAGGTGTATGCAGCCTTCAGGTGTCACCCTGCAGTTCACATGGAACCAGAGGCGCTCACCATCATTTTCATTTGAGTTTGTTTGTTTGTCTGTCTGTCTGTCTGACTGAAACTAAACTAAGATCCCTAAGCCAGCCGGAGTGAAGAAAGGGTGGCAGAGAGCACTGGCTGTGGTGTGTGACTTCAAACTATTTCTTTACGATATCGCGGAGGGAAAAGCATCCCAGCCCAGCTCCGTCATTAGTCAAGTGATTGACATGAGGTAAGCCAAGAAATGAAGGTATATGTGTCATTGCGGCATAGGAATCAAAGTTTGTGGTCTTTCTCTTCTAGGACTATGCTTTGGTTAAATAATCTTAAGTTTGAGTCAGTTTTCAGATTCAGCCCTACGGCTACTGTGACATACTAGAAAGTTGGAAGTTAGGGGTAGTTCTGGGGCAAGTTGGTTTATGTATTGAGTATATGGAGCTGTAAGCCAAAGTTTGGGTCTAAACAACCAGTTTAAAGGTTACATAGTAAACTCAGCACCAGTGGGGCATGCCTGTAATCCCAGCACTTGGGGTGGCAGAGGCAGGTGGATCTCTGAATTCAAGACCAGCCTGCTCTACAAAGAGAGTCCAGCTAAGATAACACAGAGAAATCCTGTCTTAAAAACCAAATAGAAGGAGGGAGGGAGGAATGGGAGGAGACAAGCAAGAGGATAAAAATTTAGATGTAATGTGAATAAATTAATAAAAAAGGAAAAAGTAAATAAAGGTTACATAGTGAAGAAGTCCTGCCCTCAAACAGCCGGGACTCTGTTTCTCCAGCCCCATTGTCCATTCTTCATGTGCCCTGAAGCACCTTCTCCCTTTTCTCGGAGGCACTGGCCTGCTAGGTTTTATTTTCTCCTCCAGCTCCAGCTATTACTCCTGATTGATGGACCTCACACATCTCTCCTAATCAGATACAGCCACTGCTCAAAACGCACATTTCCAGCCATGCCCGTTGGTATCTGAAGCATGGTGACGCACGAAGGGGTTGGTACAGGGAGTGTCAGCAAAGGAGATTTGGCAGACCTGCTGGAATGAATGAAAATTGGGGGGCTAGGCAAAGGACGTCACCTTAGCCCATACAGTTAAGGAGAGCATAGACAACAGCAAAATGTGTGTTAAACAAATAGACGACAGTGTCAGTATTTTTAAAACAAAGGGAATGGCAGTACTGATTGACAGCATTACAGGACAGAAGGATAAATCACTGTTTAGGCGCAGAAGACACTGTGTCAAGTGAACTAGTTTGAGTACACATGAGATTTATTACATCAGACTAGAGAGTCCACTGGGGACTTGAGACTAACAAAAGCCCTTCTGCCTGTGTGCTTCCTGGTCTTGTGTGTCTGCATGAGTCAGCAGTTATGTCCAGTAATATGCCATTGCTAGGTTACTCCTGATGTCCTGTCAGTCGTTATGTGGGAAAATCTTGTGTTTTGTTTTCTTTTACATTCAGCTTGGGTGTTTATGCACTTAAACTTTCAGGATTGCTTCATATGTGTTTTTTGGGTATACATGAAAAAACCATACACACATAGCAACATGTAATAACCTTAAATGTTTAACTTTTATTTCAGAGATGAAGAATTCTCTGTGAGTTCAGTCTTGGCTTCTGATGTTATCCACGCAAGTCGAAAAGATATTCCCTGTATATTTAGAGTAAGTCTGTGAACGACTTGAGTACTTAATTAATTTGGGGTTTTTGTTTTTTGTTTTTTTTTATGTCTCTGTGTGCACATACATTAAAGGCCAGAGGTTGGCATCAGCTGTCTTCCTTGACTGCTCTCCACTTTACTTGCTGAGACAGGGTCTCACTGACCCTACAGCTTGCCTCTGTAGCTAGTCTAGCTAGTCAGCTTGCCCTGCAGTTCCTGGCTCTGGAACGCCAGGACAACAGACAAACCTATCTGGCTTTTACCTGGGTTCTGGGGTCTACACTGTGACCCTCAGGTTTGTGTAACATGTGCCTTATCTATTGAGCCGTCTCTCCAGCACCTGATTTCTTGTTTTTCTTTCTTTTCTTCTTTTGCTTTTTGTTTTGTTTCTCTATGTAGCCTTAGCTGTCCTGGACTCGTTTTGTAGACCAGGCTGACCTTGAACTCACAGCAATCGACTTGCCTCTACCTCCCAAGTGCTGGGATTAAAGGTGTGCGACACCGAGCCTGGCTTGATGACTTGTTTTTTAATGAGTACGTTTTGCTTCTTTGTGTAAAACAGAAGGTTACTAGAACAAGACCCAGACCCGGTGCTCATTTATGTACCCACACCATCCAGTATTTACATGAATACAAAACTGAGTTAAGACCTGTAGAATGCAGTAATGTGTTTCTAAAGTATTCTTCTTCGTGTTCTGTAATGTTCTTGAGTCCCAGTTAATCTTCAAATAAATATTACCACATGAGGCTTCTCAACTTAAAAAATAAAAAAGTTTGTTTCTGTAAAACTCTCATTTTAAAAATTGCGTTTTAGTTGTCTATTCCTTTATAACAAATATTCCAAAACTTAAGTGATGCTCATTGGTGCTGACTAATGTTCTTCCCGTGGCTGCATCCAGCTTATTTGGGACAGGAACATCCAAAATAACCTTTTTCTTACATCTGTGGCTTTGGTGCTGGGTCAGTGTCAAATCTCTTCTTATTTTCTCTCTCCTACCCCTCATAATGGCATACAAATAATTGCTGATAGCCATGTTGGTAAATTAAACAGTAAGTTTGTAAAAGTATTCTGTTGTTACATCTGTCCTACTTCCTATTGGCCTGTGAATCAGATGGACATCTAAGGAAGATCACAGATTAAACCTAGTTTCTCACTTTCCAGGCCAACTGTTTATTCTCCCCTAGCTACCAAGGGAGTCTATAAAGGCTCTCTTACTTGTATCTAATTTACAATAGAATTGTGTTGTCATTGATGTTTAAAGCATATGTGAGTATATAAAGGGTCTCTATATACGTATATATGTAATATATGTACATAATTTAAATGTGCTCTGATCAACTCGTAAACTCATTTGCATGCTGTTTCAAGTGATCTGATCTTCTGTAATGATAATATGAAGGATTGTTAGGAAGTACTAGAGACTGCCAGAACAGTCTGATGTAGTGCTTCAGAGCACAGAAACACGCTCAAGTTGCGTGCCCTTGAGAGACTACTTCTTTCCTTTACCCTGGGTTTCCATATATAAAGTTAGGATATGATCATAGTTCCTGTCTCAGGAAGCTGTTAAGAGGATTAAATGAATTAATACTTGTAAAATACTTTTCTCTCTAGTACTTGATAATTTTTAACTGTCAGTTGTTAAATTAGTATGCGTAATGTATTTTCATGGTATTATATGGCATTTTGTAATACTTGTAATGTGCTTTTCTCTCTAGTACTCAATAATTTTTAACTGTCAATTGTTAAATTAGTATGCGTAATGTATTTTCAGGCATTTTGTAACAGAGAGCATGAAATAATAGTAGCATTTTGACTTGTATCACCTCTCATTTGAATTGTAGCATTACAGTGAGACACTCTTATTTGGTGTAGCTAAAGTTTGCTAAAGGGATAATTTAATACATTTTCATTTTATGAATGAGTGCTACAAATGAGCATAATCCTGAAGCTACCATAGAGATGTCTGTTTTCTAATATTGTGGCTTTTAAATTGTTTTAGGTCACAGCTTCCCAGCTCTCAGCACCTAGTAACAAGTGTTCCACCCTGATGCTAGCAGACAGCGAGAACGAGAGGAGTAAGTGGGTCGGAGTGCTGAGTGAGCTGCACAAGATTTTGAAGAAAAACAAATTCAGAGACCGCTCAGTGTATGTTCCCAAAGAGGCTTATGACAGCACTCTACCCCTCATTAAAACAACACAGGCCGCTGCGATCATAGGTATGAATTATAGCCTCATCATCTTGTCATAACTGTTCATCAGGCTACACTGTGAGCTGACACCAGCTTGCACATAGGAGTCCCCAGGGTCTGGCACAATGTAGGATGCTTGTGGGATGTATGAGGCCCGTGTCTGGCCTGTAGTTTTAGCACTCACTTCGTGAGTAGAAGTGTGTTAGCTTCCTGAAAAGCAGTAGTGCTGAGCATCAGTCAGCTAATCTTTTTCTGCTTTGGGGAATTGAAACGAGTTGATTCCTATAGTGCATGTGTGTGCGTCGCATGTGTTACTGAGGAGCTTTGAAATCCTGGAACACACCGTGTGTGGCCAGCACACAGCAGCTTCCGTGTGGAAGTTTACCTTTTGCTCTACATTCTGCTTCTGCTACCGTTAGTAAACACCACAGCGTGATGTCTGTGACGCTCACCAATGAGGTTTGTAATTTTCTCATTATTGAACAAGCATTTACTTCTTTTGATAGGTACTGAAGCAGATGTTTAATTGTTCTGTTTTAAAGGTCATGATATGTTTACCACTGTAATCTGAGAGGAAATATAAATCATATATTTTGATTTTGTTATTCATCTTCACTATTGTACAAAATTTTCTCATTGTCTGGTTTGTTCTGTTATCTTTACATGATTATCTGATAAAAATGTTTTATGTTTGTATCTTACATAGATCATGAAAGGATAGCTTTGGGAAACGAAGAAGGATTATTTGTTGTGCATGTCACCAAAGATGGTAAGAGAAAAACCCAGTTATTCTGGAGTAATCTTAAATGATAGATTAGAAAACTCTTGAACCTAAAGCCTAGGAGGAGAGTTCTGTTACTAAAAGTTTCTAGAACGATTTGTTTTTCTTTCTCTTTTTTGAGACAGGATTTCACTGTGTAATTCTGGTTGTCCTAGAACTCACTCTGGCTGGACTCACAGATCTGCCTGCTTCTCCCGGCCCCACCCCCACCCCAAGTGCTGGGATCAAAGATTTGTACCACCACACCAGCTTTAAATCAAAAGATTTTTTCAATTCTATTACCCCTTTTAAGTTCTAAAGCCTCAATTGTGTGTTATCCCCCTCCTGTCATTTTATTGAACAGTTCCACTGTGTCTAAAGAGGGCACATAAAAGAAAACTACAAATTCCTTTTCATGCTTAATAGTGCTTAGAGAGACATGCCTAGAATGCCCTGTGGTTCGCTACAACAGGCTCCCAGCTCCCAGGGCGCAGTTAATGTGCTGAGTGACATAAAGCAAACCAGTTGAATTTGCTATTCATAAACATAGCATTTTAAGTTGTGTCTTTATATCAGGTTAGATCTTGAGAAAGCAGTTCATTTAAACTTGATGAGTTTGTTACTCATAGCTTTGAGAGGGCTTAGGAAGATCTGTGAGTTGGTAAAGTAGTTCCCATGTGAGCATTTGATTCCCAAAACCAACATAAAAAGGTGGGCGTGGTTATGTGTGCTTGTGATCCCAGCACTGGGAAGGCAAAGACAGATGGACTCCTGTTAGTCACTGGCCAGCCATTCTAGCCTAATTATTAAACCCCAGGGCCCAGTGAGAGACCCTGACTTAGTAAACAAAGGTGGAGGGTGAGCAAGATGACTCAGCAGAAAAAGGTGGAGTATGACCCCTGGAGCCCAATAAAGGGAGAGGAAGAAAACTGACCCCACAAAGTTGTCCTGTGACCACCACACCCGTGCTATGGCATGCACCCTCACACACACACAATTTAAAATTTAATTAAAACAACAACAGTTCAAAGCAGACCTTAGGCTGATTTCTGGTGGCTACATGACTACACATAGGCACACAAAAGAAACACCTGAGGAGGTGGGGCCAGAAAGAGATGACTGCCTATTCTTACAGAGGACCCACACGTTCAGTTCCCAGCACCAACATGGTGACTCACACCATCTATAACTTACGTTCCAGGAGATCTAATGCCTCCTTCCGGCTTCCATGGAGGCAGGCACACAAGTGATTTACAGATACACATGTAGGCAAAACACCTACATACATACATACAATAAAACTTTAAAAAGAAATACCCAAAAAGAACCATGAGCTATACAGTTACTTTAATTTTAAAAATAGGAAGTCCATGGTGAATTTCCTAAAATTTAGTGCCAAAACCCAGACTAAGCATGCTTTAACAGAGGGCTTCCCTGCCTTGACCGACAAAGATCTCAGTGCTGAACTTAAAACCAGCTGTCAGCTGCCCGTGGGCTAAGTGACCTGATAATGAGTTTAGTTGTCTTCATTTCCTCTCTGTGACTGTGTGTGTGTGTGTGTGTGTGCGTGCGTGTGTGTGTGTGTGTGCATGCATGTGTGTGTGCGTGCGTGCATGCGTGCGTGTGTGTATGTGTGTGTGTGTGTCTTTAATATGGGTTAGGCTATATGCTTTGGGGTTTAATTTAGATACTGTTAATACAACTGCTTTGCATTTAATGTTGTTGTTTCTTCCTGCAGAGATTATTAGAGTTGGTGATAATAAGAAAATTCATCAGATTGAACTCATTCCAAGTGACCAGCTTGTTGCTGTGATCTCAGGCCGAAATCGCCACGTGCGACTTTTCCCGATGTCTGCTTTGGATGGGCGAGACACGGATTTTTATAAACTGGCAGAAACTAAGGGGTGTCAAACCATAGCTGCTGGGAAAGTGCGCCATGGAGCTCTGTCCTGCCTGTGTGTGGCTATGAAAAGACAGGTGCTCTGCTATGAACTGCTCCAAAGCAAGACCCGGCACAGGAAGTTTAAGGAAATTCAAGTCCCATGTAATGTGCAGTGGATGGCCATCTTCAATGAGCAGCTCTGTGTGGGATTCCAGTCGGGATTTCTCAGATACCCCTTGAACGGAGAAGGAAGTCCATGCAATATGCTCCATTCAAATGACCACACACTGTCATTCATTACACACCAACCAATGGATGCTATCTGTGCAGTTGAGATCTCCAACAAAGAGTATCTGCTGTGTTTTAACAGCATTGGCATATACACAGACTGCCAGGGTCGAAGATCAAGACAACAGGAGTTGATGTGGCCAGCAAATCCTTCCTCTTGTTGTAAGATTCTCTTTGTCTGCCTTTTTCCCTTTTTGCTTTTCCATTTACTTTAAATATAATCATTTTTACTAACATCTTATTTTTTAATCATTCTTAAGTCTTCCCCCAAGTACTAATTGTGTTGCTTATGTAAAATAACCATACATTATAAAACCTAGACAGGGTCAACATCAAATGCTTGTAAGTAAAAGTAATCTTTGTATGAAAAACTTACTGAGATACATTTTTATCTCCATGTTGTTGTGTTTTAAAATAATTCCAAATGGTTCTCTTCATTGTCTGCCCTGCCTCCCATACAATGTCCTTAAGTAGAAGAGGTCCATAAGACTTATGCTGAAGAAGTTACTAAGTAGATTGTTTAGCCAGTTCTCAGAAGCTATAGTGTAGCCTTTGTTAGAATTGTTACTCCATTTTATATTTTATAGATATAGATAGATAGATAGATAGATAGATAGATAGATAGATGATAGATAGATTTAAATGTACTTATTTCACTCTTTCTATAAATATTAAAATATTGATATATAATTTAATACTTTATCGCTAAATAATAATAATCACCATTGAATGCATATTATTTTACTATATAACTCTTAAGTCATAAGTGAAATGGATGCAATGCAGTTTGCTCATCCAGAGTAGGGAAGACTCCTGGCAGAACACACACTTACTGCAGTGCATTCAGCAGAGAGAGTGTCTGATCCAGATTGCTTTGTTAGCAACAGAAGCCTCTGAGCCTGTTTAAATGCTGAGAGGAAAGAACCATTAGAGAATCGGCAGGAAAAAAATGGACTGTTGGGAAAATACAGAAAATAGAATAAGATGTCCCAAAAGGACCCAGAGGGTAGAGTTCAGAGATCTAGTAAAACCATTCCTCGAGCAGGAGGCGGAGTGCCTCCCCCTGCAGCAGGGATGATAGAGGGATGGTGGGTTAGGGCCATCTAAGTCAAGTCAAGGGAGAGACCGTGTACCAGAACACTGAGTGCGCACAGCAGAAAAACGAGGAAATCTGTTGTAAAAGAACAACCAAAAGCACTCTAACCCTACCTACCACCCAGATTTAACTATTCAAAGTGTTTTTTTCCTTCTGAAATGAACATTTTCATCAGTGACATGACAGATAAGTGAATGCTGCTCTGCATCTGAGTCAGATAATCCTGGGTGTTGTAATGTGAAGCAAAGCTCAGACTCACTCGTTCCTAGGTGTGTGAGCAGTTCAGCTGGTAACCATAGTTTGAGTGACTCACTTCTCTTTGCTTGTGTCACCATTCCTTCCACAAGTGTGTATTGAGCATCTGTTCTTGCCATGCAGCTGCAGGTGGCACATGTCTGTAGCAGAACTGTGCTATGACACATGTCTTGCACATCTTCCTTTTCCATTCTTGATTAGAACACTTAGGTAAAATTTTCTGCACTTTGTATGTTTATTTCACTGTCGACAGCTTATCTGCTTTAAAAGCGCACACTTTAAAATGCAATGAAATTTCTTATTGGACAAGGTATATTAGTTAATTGACTCCTTCTGTATTGAGCTTTATAATTTGAGCTAGGACATATCAGTTCTTTCTTTGTGATTTATGTTCTGTTCACTTCACAAATGTTCTAGCCTCATTCTTATATAATACCTGTGGGGTTGTGAAAACACTCCACTCTACGTTTGGTTGGGAAAGACCTTTCAAAGTGTTCAGGGCTTAATAGTTCACAGTAAGTAACAGGCTGTGCCTTTCTTCATCCCCCAGGTTACAATGCACCGTATCTCTCCGTTTATAGTGAAAATGCAGTTGATATCTTCGATGTAAACTCCATGGAATGGATACAGACTCTTCCTCTCAAAAAGGTAATGGAACATTAAAATGTGGGCCAGATGGTTGAGTACAGTGTGGCATCTACTGCTTTGGGTAAGTGGCTCTGAGGGAGGATACCCTTCATATGCCAATAGGCAGTGACTAATCCCTTGATTTTATGAGCTAGAAATGTGAAGTCAAAACTGTTTAAGTTCTTAAGTCTCAGTGACTTAAAAACAGTGATTTCCCATATGTCTAATAAAACATAATATTTTTCATTAGTGTTTCTATTTTCATAACAAAGAAAATATAAGAATGAAATTATTATTTTGTAGAAAAGGAAAGTAATCATTTTATATAGATGTGTTTGCTCTATATAATGCATATGCCGTTAGTCGAGGGCCAGGTTAGAGAAACCAGTGAAACAGGTCAGCCAAGATAACTTAAAAATTTAAAATAATGTCCCAATTTTAAGCCATCTTGTAGTGTAAACCCTCATTTTAAAAAAATTGCTACATTATATAATGATCCACAAATTTCTAAATTTGGCCTGGCCATAGTTTTCTACCTGGTTTTTGTCATGTAACCTTTGCAGTATGCGAATGTGTGTCCTGTAAAAAGAACAGCACTGTGAGCTTTGTTCCTTCCTAAGAATGCAACATGCCAGCATCCCTGCATGCACAGGCACCGTCTGTGTCCCACACTCGTCCTTGTCCCAGATGTGTGCTCATCATCCTGCTGCTTGCCTTAGAGGGGTGGAAAACTCAAGTATCTCTAAGTAACGTAGTACTCAGTTTCGCAACTTACTTTGTTGGAATTATCACCTTTTTGTTGCTGTCTTTGCTCATTTATTATGTTTTTAAGAATCATACATGTTGCTGTGTGTACTACATCCAGTTCGTTGATGTTTAACTACTATAAAACTGTCTTTCAAGTGAATACTCCAGTGTTCACCATTGCTACTTCTAATGCTTTGCTGTTGTCACCATTTCTGCATGTGTCTTGATATGGGTGCCTGTCACCCTTCAGACTTCCTCTTGCAGACAGTGCCTAGCCATGTTTACTCGTTTTGTTGTTGCATTTGCCATTTGTTCTTCCTCATTTACTGGACTTCGTTATGTGGATTCTCGGTTACTAACACATGGGATAAGCCCTTCACGTGTTGCTTGTGGTGTGTCTTCCTGAACAGACTCATTAACGCTAATGAAATAAGATGTTATCCCTGCTGTGCAGGTTGTCTTTTTCTCCCTTCTTAAGAAATGTTGATACAACCTTTACTTTCTTCCAAATCTTCTCTTCCTGATTCCTACAGTTGCTGTACACAGTACTTTGTGCACAATAACTTTTCCTTGCTACACATGTGTCTATGATCCACTGAGAGCTGAAGTGTGAGGTGCAGTGTGCAGCAAGGATCTGGCCATATGGCTGATATGACTGGCTGCTCCATCACTATTAACAGTCCTTTCTCTGTCGGCAATTTCCTCTCCACACATGTGGCATTCAGTGTTTAGTGATAAGAATTTATAAAGCAGATGTGTTCTTGACTACTTTAACTTTTTTGTCATTGGTGGCCTTTAAAGGGTCAGTTTTAAGGTTTATATATTACTACTTGATTGTATTTGTCCAGGATACACTTCCTTTAAAATATTGTGATTAAAGCTGGGCAGTGGTGGTGCATGCCTTTAATCCTCGTACTCGAGAGGCAGAGGCAGGTGGATCTCTATGAGTTAAAGGCTAGCCTGGTCTACATAGCAAGTTCCAGGGCCGCCAGGGCTACACAGAGAAACCCTTTAAATATATGTTTATATATTTAATATATAATATATAATATAATATATATAATATATGCATATGTATATATATTATAAGTTATTTGATCAAATTAGGTGGTAATTTCCTAGTAAAAATTATAACTTGAGACTTTATAAAGAACTATATTTTGACACAGTAAGTGAAAGGTCTTAATAGTGTATTCTTAATAAATTGAGTAAAACTTTTATAATTTGATTTTAAAAATTTTACTAAAATACTAATTTTATTTTTTATTATTTTAGGCCCGACCTTTAAACACTGAAGGATCATTAAATCTTTTAGGGTTGGAGACCATTAGATTAATATACTTCAAAAATAAGATGGCAGGTAAGAAAATATATTAATAGAATCGATTCAGTGGAAATATTACAAAAGTCCAAGGCATTTGACTGTGAAGAGACTCAGGCATATCTCACTCTGGAGTGTGTGACATCCACTGTCAAACTCTGACAAGACCATAAAGACAAGCCATAAACAGTGACCCTGTTTAAGCCTCTATGACTTTTAAGACTAAGCAAAGCAAAGTGTTTGACTCTGACACACATTATTTTCCTGAGGAGTGCCTGAGTACACAGAGAAGAGATGGCTGGCCGTGTCTTCTGTGCCTGTAACACCACAGAATCTAGTCAATAGGTCCTAAGTTACGGACACTTGTCCAGAGTCCCATTGCCAGCCATTCCACAGCACCTCTGACTGAGGACAGTGAGACGAGGCAAAGAAGCTCACAGGAATCCAAGAAACTGGCAATTGGAGAAGATAATCTATGGAAAGTGGAATTGCGGGGTCGTTTTTAAGAGTGAAATAAGTGGGGCTGGAGAAGTGAGTTAGCAAGTTAGAGGGCACACTGCTCTGTCAGGGCACTCGAGCCACTGAAACCGCTCTCCACAGGAGAAGGAAGACAGTGTGGAGATACTGAGGGTGAAGGGGCTGGTCAGAGCCATGACACCAAGACAGCTGTAGTTTTCTTCTAGCAAAGTAGAGACAAGCCATAAAGAAATGATCCTGTGTATCATCTTGTATTTATAATTAAAAGTGAGGCTGTGTTTTATAAGTTATGCCTAATTTCAGTATATATCTTTTTGCATATTCCACTGAAAATTATCGCTTGTTTTTTGATTCTTAATACGTAACTCTTAACTATCACAATTGTACATATAATACAATTGATTGCAATGTCACAGAGATTAATGGGTAGAAAGAACTTTAACAATTTAAACAATATCATTATTTTCTTTCTCACAGAAGGGGATGAACTTGTAGTTCCTGAAACATCAGATAATAGTCGAAAACAAATGGTTAGAAATATCAACAACAAGCGGCGTTACTCCTTCAGAGTCCCAGAGGAAGAGAGAATGCAGCAGAGGAGGTGTGTGCCCAGCATCTGTCTGTGCTGCCAGCATCCATCCGTACTGTCAGCACCCGCCCATGCTGCCATCGCCCAGAGGACAGGATAGAAACATTTTAGGAGGAAGATTCAGTATCTGAAAATTTGTCACTCAGCTGTGGTCACAAATTGTAGGGTTGGGTGGCTTATTGGCAGGGTACTTGCAAAGCAAGAGTAAGGATCTCCAGTATGGGTGGTACCCTTCGTGCCATTTTAATTAATACTTTCAAAGTCATGATAATACAGGGGTAAAGTACTGTATTTTTATTCATTTCTGTGTGTACATAGAATTATAACTTCTGGCACATGTAACTATAATATAAGCCATCTGTGTATGTAGTACATTTGTGTATGCTTAAGTATAGAAGCAAGGCATGGTGGCTCATGCCTATAATCTTAGCACTCAAGAGGCTGAGGCAGGAGGATTGCCTTGAGCTTGAAGCCAGCATGCCCTGAGCTAAAAGGGTAAGACCCTTTCTTTAAAAAAATTAAAATTAAAATTAAAAATAAAAGGAAACTCAGGTTAACTCTTTTCCATAAGCAAGCAGGTATAGTCATATTAAAAAACATTTCTAAAATGTTATTTATTATAAAAAAGATACACATATAATCATTGAAATTATCTCAAAGTAGAGCAGAGTTCTCTGATGTGAGGGGTATAGCTCAGTGGTACAGAACTTGCTACGTGTGTGTGTCCCTGGCTCTGATCCCCAGCACTGAACAAATTAAACAAATAAATAAAACCCTAAATCTCAAGATCTTCTTATTTAAAAATTTAAAAAAGCAGTCTAAGGAATTGAACTATTAATATATTGTTATTCTAATTATATCTTTATTCTTATAAAACAAAGTATGCTTAATTTTTTTAAGTTACATTGATTAAATGTGGGAAAACTGTCTAAACAGGTGTTCTACCTTACAGGGAGATGCTACGAGATCCAGAAATGAGAAATAAATTAATTTCTAACCCAACTAATTTTAACCACATAGCACACATGGGTCCTGGAGATGGAATACAGATCCTAAAAGACCTGCCCATGGTAAGAGGCGTGGAGAGTGGTGTGAATATGGCCGGAGTGAGGAGTCAGTGTCAGATGCCTGGGGGGATATATGTGTATAGGCTTACACACACGCACGGCTTCACAAAGTGTGTTACATAGTGAGAACATGTTCTTTCAACATGTCACAGACTGTCTCAGCTGCATGTTGGCATATCTGATAGAAGAAACTTACAACTCAGAAATCTGTCAAACCCCAAAACAAAGAGTTCATAACCCTAGAAAGGTTTCCCATTCTGCTAATACAAGCTTGCTATTGTTAGTGGAAGAAATGGCCATATTTACAAGGTTCTGTAGCAAATCCCAGATGCAGTTCCCACAATGTTAAGGTTTCACTCAGTTCGTATAGATACCTGGGTACTTTTCTCCCCAGAAGTCCACACGGGCTTCATCACTCATAGTCACACCTCTCAGCTACCTGTGAAACTAAATCTTGTTCCTTTGCTCAAATCCAAGCATGTTGCCTGGTCAATCATGTGTAAAAGGAAGTACAACATAGGAAGACTGTTGTATTTTAACAACATGGAGATTGCATCCACAGACCCATTATGCTGAGGTTAAAATTACTAGTGGAATTAGCAAGCTATTCCGTCTCTTGTTTGCTCCTAAAATGTCAGTGTCATACACTCCTAGCAAACTACTAAAATAGAGGATGACCCTTTGATCAGTAGGGATAGCTGCTCAATTGGGCAAAGGATCTTAAGGATAGTTCCTGTCCTAGGGCAGTTTTGGAGAGGACTGTGAATACTGACCCTAAGCTGTCCCTAAGGACATCTGCCTTAAACTCATTAGCAGCATCAGTGGTAGAGGAATGAGAAAGAAGTGATAAAATGTGATGAGTAATACAAATCTAGTGTAAAAGTTAGGATATAAAGAGAGCCTTTCATTTATTTCCTGGGAAGAAAAAACCAAGTCTACATTCATTTCAATCAAAATACTTGGTTGTAAACACCACAACCACATGGCCATGCTTTCTTATCTTTAAGGTGACAGTGGTGATGGCAGCCACAGCAGTATTCTTTACTGAATTCAAATCCTCCACAGGAGTTGCCCTGTGGGATTTGTCAGCTGTGGATTTATTAGTAGTGCTGGGTAAATATAAAGTGTACATGAACCAGGTCACAGTGATCACAGTGAAACCAAGTGAGAAGCTCAAAGTCAGGCATGTAAGACTCACTGCTGTGCTCATTGCTCTGTGTGTAAGGGACTCTGCTTTTCAGCTTCTGCCTGGAGTGCGAGCCCTGGCCTGTCCATTTCCCACTGCTCACATTGGTCCACAGTCCCTGACTGTGCACTTCTTCTGAGCAGTGCACACAGCAGATCCAGAGGTCCAAGGCTCTGCAGTTACTATTCTTGCTGTTTCATTTCCCTGTGTTGAAGTTCCAGTGCCAGGCACAAGATGCTTTAGTAGAGAGAATTGTTTTTGAAGTATGCCTGTGCCCAGAGGCTGTACGTGAAGGATCAAGTGTAGTGCACTGTTTTAACTGAGCTTCGTACTTTTGAGAATGGAGAGAAAACCAGCTTTAGACTCATTAATATGCTGCAGAATAGCATGCCCGCTAACTCAAAGTTAGTTGAGTAATTGCAAGGTATGAATAGATAATAACCTTTCAAAATTAAAATCTGCTTTTGTTGCATTCTGATATACAGGGTTTTTCTTAATAATATTCTTAACTATGTAAAAGGAATTATAGAAGAAATTTGTAGAAAGTCTGCTCTTACATTGCAGTATTTTTCTTCTGGTGCGATGATAGAGTTCAGTGTTGCTCTGCTCAGGTTTGGTCAGGGGAAGAGTCACCCCTGGTCTGCAGTTCCTCCCCCCTGCACATGCAATGGAGCGTGGACCCCAGTTCTAAATTAGCAGTCAGTATTCTAAGAAACTTGAAAGTGCCCCCTCATCTTTACTTTTTGTTTAATTTTTTATTTTTGTTTTTTGAGTCAAGGTCTTACTCTGTAGCCACAGCTGGCCTGGAACTCCCTATGAAGACCAAGCTAGCTTCAAATTCATAGAGACCCGACTGCCTCAGCCTCCGTCATGCTGGGAAGAGAGGCTTGTGCCACACCCAGCCCACTATGCTCCTTTCTCCATTCACGCGCTTACCACTGAAAAGAATGCTTCTGCTTGTTTTCAGATAGAGGATTTTGTTAGCTGGCCCTCACGTGCCTTGAGGTCACTGTGTAGCCTAGGCTAGCATCACATCTAAGCCTGTCTTCCTCCTGTCACCTTACCCACTAGAAATTTGTGGAGTTTGTTACTGTTGCTGAAAAGATTGTTTTTTTTTAAACTAAACAGAACCATTTCAGATGACATTTGTCATTCATTCTCCAACTGGCTCCATCTATATGACCTTCCATGCTGGCTACCAAGTCTAATTAGGCTGCTCAGTTTGGGGTATTTGTTGTCACCTTTTTATTAACTCCTCGACCTCCCCACCCCCCACTTCACCTCAGATTAACACGCCTTTTCCCTACCAGTTCAGCCATTTTTTAAATGTGCCTTCTATTCTTGTAATGTTTTTTATTGTTTAAGATAAGCACTGTTGTATTTCCTGGACAAAGTTGTTCTACATTTATATGCCGTTGCTTGAGCTGCACGTGTAGTAGGCATCAGAGAGTTGAGATTCTTTTTTGTTTCCTGTTATTTCCACATGGCTTTTCTCATTTCACATCCAAAGGACCTATGACCATGCTACAGCCATGCATTTAGTCGCCTGGCAGGTGCCTGAGCACTTACCTTGTGCCCAGGACAAAGTAAGTATCTAGGAGTAGGCGCTGTGCCCACATGGAACCGAGCGCTTGTGTTTTAATGTAATCTCACTTCAGTATTTTTTTTACTCAAATGGAATTACGAATTATTCCCCCCACTCCAAAAAGAGATGAATTACATTGATCTGGTAAGAAATGTAAGAACTTTCAAGTCCCAGGGCTGTGTTAGCATCTGTGCAAAAGAACATGTACTCTAGCTGTTTGACGTCTCATCGTGTGCAAGATCACGGTCCTGTGAAGTACGTAAGAGCTTAGAAAGCTTTAAAAAGCTCCTTAGAAGTGTAACCCTGCTTCATTTGTACCAGATATCCTGAAGTAACATTGCTTCTATCTTAAATGTGGAAGGGGCGGTAAAGCTTGGGAGAGTCCCTTTCTCACCTCTTGTCTCAGATGTGACCTTCCGTTTCCTTCTTAGTGGTGAGAAGATAAGCAGTTACTGTCAAGCAGTGTGTGAGGCTTAGAAGACAGACTGAATGAGTTTTCTTGACTCCTCTTTATCATTATTTACCTATAGGTTTTGTTGTTGTTAAGTGGTTGCTAGAAATACAGGAACATATTCTTCCAAACTAGTACAAGAGTAATTTATCACCATATTATTTATCCCCATATTCCTAGCGTAGTACATTTTGCCTGTTTCTAAAGTTGTTAATGAACACAACGTACTGAACTTTAATAATCTCTTGAGGAAGTAATTTTGGTTTTGAACTGGGGGTGCAGCCCAGTGATAAAGTGCTTCCTTGTTAGTGTGTGCGTGAAGGGCTCAGGCTCAGTCCACAATACCCTTAACACCTCCCCCTCCAGAAAGATAACTTTCTTTCTTAAAGTTACAAATAGATAGATGATATGTCAATATTATCTTCTTTTTGAAGACAACCTTAGAAAATACTGATTTTACTCACATTTCTAAAATAAAAGAGCTGTCCTGTATAGAAAGAAGCCTTTCTTTTAGGCTTAGCTAAGTCCTGGGGATTTTTTACAGAGCGCCTTACCGCCTCTGGGTGGTCACTACTGAATTCAGTAAGATGCTCTCCCAGCACTTACTTCAGCATCCCTCTAGTGAAGAGATCCTGTGCTCAGGAGCTGAGCTTTGAAAAACCTCTACTCTAGGAAGCACCAGGCCACTCAGTGCGCCTCCAAGCGCTCGCACAGAGGTAAATACTTATGAGGAAAATCATCTCCTCATACTTCTTTGAGCAATGTCATGTTATTATTTGCCTTTAAAAAACCACAGTTGAACATTCAAAGGCAAAATGCTCCCTTGTTGAAAACAGACTTTTTTCTCTGGGGCGTCGAAGTGGAGATGAGCTGGGCTGCTTCCAAGTAAACCGGGAAAAGCGTAGCCCACAGTTCTCAGCACCCGTGCTGCAGGAGATACGATCACTGGGAGCCAGGACACACCACAGATCCGGAACTCAGAAAGAAATGGTCTAACGAGGAGCCGTCGTGGGTTCCCTTGTCTATTCTCCAGCTGTTCCTTGCTGCCTCCGCGCTTGCTGTTTTTGGATAGGTTTTGAGGGCTTTTGTCGTACCACATAAGAAGATGGTGAGGACTCTGAAGCCTCTTGGATCTCTAGGCTCCATGCTGCTGCTCACTTGACTGCTAAAATGGGAATGATGTTATCGTGAAAGCAGCTTTTGAAAATCAACTGATTGTAGAATTTAACTCTCGATGGCCTGAAAGAATGTTACTGGAACTGGTTCTTCCTGGGCATGTTGTCTGGGGTCACTCACCCTGGTCCATTAGCATCACCTTACACTGGTTTCTTCTCTCTGTTGTTTTGATAGCCAGGTTTCCCTTATCCGTCCCCTCATCACCACTCCGGTCTGATCTCCTCTCCGAGCAACTTTGAGCACGTCTATCACATGACTGTCAATTCTGCTGAACAGTTTCTCTCTCCTGATTCCATAAGCCCTGGGTACCCCCCGTCCCTGCGCTCTGCCCCCGGCACACCACACTCTGTGACCCTGAGGGTATGAGCGGCTGAGCCGAGCTAACCTTGACTAACCACATGTGCATTTGCTAACCCCTGAGGTGGCGCCTTTGGTGAATGGTTGCCCTGTCCTCCTCAGCTGCCAGCATCGATTACTTTTTACCTTGTCCTGCGTATCCTCCTTTTCCTCCCCCTCTCAGTCTGTCTTGTTTATTCTTTTGAGAGAAATATGGAGGAATAAAAGGTTTCTGTATTAATTATGAAATAGCCGTAGATGATGATCTTTGTTGGACCAAGTTTTCCCGTTGTATTTTCCATTCTGGATACCATGTTAAAACAAAAACAGCTCCAACTGGATCATTAGTCTATTAAAACAAACAGAAAGGGGCTCCCTGAATTTCTGAAATTTTAACAGCTCTTTACCCTGTATATAGCCACTTCAGTTCAAAGAAATGTTTTATATCTTATATTTGATAAGATCAAGGTCTATGTAGAGCTTATTCTTAGTCCTTCCAAAAGTCCTCAAAGTAATGGTATAAGTACTGACCAAGGAGCAGGAAAAATATCCAAAGTTAAAGCCAGTTTTTACAAATCTTTGAGTTGCTGATGTGGATTTGATTGCAACCAGGACCCAAGATAAAAAAAGTTAACGACGACAACAAAAAGCTGCTGTGTCCTGGATAAGCATGGCACTGCTGTTGTCCTTTCATGCAGCCATTACCCTTGGCCATGTGTTGAAATGCCTTTAAACAAAGTATCTATTTCATCAAGTAATGTATACAAATATGAACTTCAAAGGAAGTTAGCATTATGGATATTAATGTAGTTAAGCTATACCATACAAAGGTATTGTCTGTAATGCTCCCAGGTCAGCATTAATAGTGACATTGTTTTTTTAAATTTGTTATAGTAGTACTTTTCCAGTAAGAAAATTAGAGAGTTAAATGATTATTTTTGTTGTAGTGTCAGATTACCTTAAATTATGTTTTAAATGTCACTGACATTAAATTACAATGCCATCTGAATGTCTTACTTGGCAGAATAACTGTGATTAAAAATCAGCTTTAGTTTGCTTGACAGGATTCCTTAGAATCCTCAGTAAGTCAGAGCCTTCCTGTGAGAGAAACCGCCTACCATAGCTGAGTTGAGCTGCGCCCATCTGTGGGAATTTGCCCTACTTTATGCATAGTTTTAACTAGAAAGTCCAAAAGCTTGAGTTTCTTGTTTTATTCTAGTGGAGTGTGCATCATTTTACTAAATGATAAACTCCTTAGTAGAGATGTTTTTCTGTTTATTATTCCTTTCTTATTTTAGTTTTCAGTTGTAGTTACTAGCATACTTTGGAAGCTTATCCGCCATTGTTTGATTTAGGTTAGGCTTATTTTATAGAAGAGAAAAGCAGGCCATCTTAGCTTTGAGGTGCAGCTTGATTTCTGGCAGTTGCCACCTCCAAGGAGTCCCTCTTGGCAGTGCCTGCACACATTGCTGTGTGTCATAAGGTTGCTCCTGTGTGTGCAAGTGCTAAATGCTGCCTTTGACTGTCTTGACTTTAACTTTTTTTTTAATATTCTAATATAAAACAAGGGAAAATCTTTTCTGTAAACAAATTAACACAGAGAATTACATGGACTTTGCAGATGTGGTATAGGCCCGAAAATAATGACTCTGAGTGCTTCTCTCAGGTTGCAGGAGGTTGGGAAAGCCCAGCGTGCAGACAGTTGAGAGCCACCGTCCCTTCATAGGGCTATAGTCACATGGTAACTGGGGAGTGAGTGTCCGGTTCTAGACTGGATTATCAGCCACAAGTATTTAACCACACTACTAGATTTTCCTTTTGCATCTTCTTGTTTCTGGCTCATTTTGTGGATCATGTTTTAAATGACTTGATCTTTCCCATACTGTAACAGAGATTTGTCTTGTGACAAGTGTTAGCATATGGGTCAGCTTAGGAAGATTTACAAGGACTGGGGTCCTGCGTCATGACTCAGTCGTTGAAAACGCTTACCACCAAACCTGACAGCATGGGCTTGAACCCCAGAACATACAGTAAAAAGCCGTCCACTAAGCACCTATATATGGCATGCATATGTACACGTGTGTGCGTGTGCACACACACAATTTCATTAAGTTAAGAATTGCTACCATCTTATTCGTTGGTTCCCAAACAATGCTATTTTTCCCAGTCACTATCAAGTGGACTTTGTATCTTTAAAGCTAACACACACACACACACCACACAAATAAACACTTAAAAGAAAACGTGGGTAGGAAACAGCAAGATGTTAGTAATGTCTGGTGAGTTATAGGAAAATTGTCTGCTTTATGGTTTCATTATTTCCCACATACCCTATAGTCTGGCACTACTCTCTTGACGACAAGGAAAAAGTGAACATTTTAATGAACTAATTAGTGCAGGGGAAACGGCTGCCTGGCTAGTGTATTTTTCAATCCTTTTTGGTTAGTTCATTGGCCTTGGCTATCATGGGATTTGCTGAGTATAGAAACAAGAAGGTGGAAGTGAAATAGCTTGGTGGATAAAGGAGTCTTCTGCCAAGCCTGATGACCTGAGTTCAAAACCCAGGACGCACATGGCGGAAGGAGAGAAACAACTCCACAGTGTTGTCCCCTGCCCTCCATGCATGTAGTGTGGTGTGCATGTGCCTCTGTATATAGGCACACACATAATTTACTTAAAGGAAACAAAGAAACAAAAAAGGTCTCAGGATAAAAATACGAAGCCTGGGCATTGCACAGAAGTCAGCCCCTCTCAGGGAAGCAGCATATGCTAGCCCCATCAGACTTGCTCTTCTTGGTTTTGTTTTTTGTTTGTTTGTTTTTGTTTTTCGAGACAGGGTATCTCTGTGTAGCCCTGGTTGTCTGTCCTGGACTCACTTTGTAGACCAGGCTGGCCTCGAACTCACATCCATCCGCCTGCCTCTGCCTCCCAAGTGCTGGGATTAAAGGCCACCACTCTAAGCCAGACTTGCTTTTCTTAACAAATGCATTCTTCAGGAAAGTCACAGGGCTTGAAGTTTGGAATACTTTTAATAAATGTTTCTTTGTATTTTCCCAACATCTTGCCTAATGCATACGCATCCCTTCCAGAAGATTTCTGATGTAATTAAAAAGGAGGTAACTGACACTGGTGCTCACAGATGGGCCCTCTAGTCATTACTAGATCAGAGCAGGAGAACCACATAGTGGGGCAAGGCAGGTGCTTTGCTTCTGCTGCAGATGTGACCACTGTGGTTCTCAGAACCCCATGAGGCTCACGTTAGCCTGAGGGCTGAACAAGCTAAGGCCTGCTGCCCATGGCGCCATAGTGTAGACACCTATGTGCTCTGTTTCACTTCCTGGTGCCCATCTCTCTCTCTCTCTCTCCCTCTCCCCGTCCTTCCCATCTCTCTCTCTCTCTCTCTCTCTCTCTCTCTCTCTCTCTCTCTGCATATACACGCACACACACATATAAATTTTATGTTTTCTGGTCAGTCCTGGCATCTCTTCCTTCTAGTCTGAGCAGGACATGCCCCCCGTCATGCTCCCTGGTATAAGTGTTTCTGAGCTGTGATGTGCAGCAAGGGGTTTCATGTGCCAGAGAGAGTAAGATTCTGAACAACTGGGGCATGAATATGACACATGGTGTCAACAACTTTTTTGTCATGAACATAATTTTACATGGCTCAGAGGTTAAGAGCACTGACTGCTCTTCTAAAGGTCATGAGTTCAATTCCCAGCAACCACATGTTGGCTCACAACCATCTATAATGAAATCTGTATACATAATAAATAAATAAATCTTTAAAAAAACATAATTTTAATTGATTTCCTCCAATTGGGCTCACCCAGGTCTCTTAAGTAAATCATCTCATCTGAGTCAAAGCAGTTTCCACTTTCTGCAACTGTCCATGTCATTCTGCGCTCCACTTATAGCTAATCATGTAACGTTTAACACCAGATATCTGCTTCTTGGTAAGTACTGGGCAGGGTGAGAGGCATCCCATGCCACGGCTTCAGAGTCCTGCCAGTGAGGAAGGCTGGGGCTCTGTTGCTCCCTGCCCTGTGTTGATTGCTCTGTTCAGGATCTCTTGGTTTCTTGAGATTCAGCGTGAAAGGCAGAATGTGGCTGAGACTGTGCCTCTCCTCTGTGTTTTAGAACCCACGTCCTCAGGAAAGCCGGGCAGTGTTCAGTGGCTCCGTCAGTATCCCCTCCATCACCAAGTCCCGCCCTGAGCCAGGCCGCTCCATGAGTGCCAGCAGTGGCCTGTCTGCACGTAAGTGGCCAGAAGGGGAGGAGCTTTGCAAGGTGTCGTGGTGGGGAGGTAGAGCTGAGGCGGAGAGACCACAAAGGCAATGTGTCCCTTGGAACAGTTCAGCTACCTCCCCAGGAACAACTTCCTGAGAGAGCTGATGGAGGCCCGTGTCTACTTGTTGGAAGTGTCCCCTGGTGTCCACAGCAGCATGCCTAAATGTGTGGGAACATGCATAGCCTTGTGGTGTTCGTCATGGCTGAGGCAGTTTGCAGTGGTAAGGGGGTGATTACAGACTGTGCATCAGCTTTGAGTGTCTAACAGACACTACTGTACACTGACTCCTGGGACCTCAGTAGAGCCTTCCTTACTCCCAAACCACCAATGGCTGCGGAGCTAATTACACTACATCCACATTCCTATTTCACTATTTCAGTCAGAAAACATATTTATTACCTTATATTCTTGGATTGCTCTGGTCCATTTGTTGCTGTTTATTCAGTAAACACTGATTTCTATACCTGCTCTGTTTCCAGGTATCACTGGGTTTAGTTGTGCTTACAGCATTATTACTTACATCCAATTAATTAACAAATTAATAATATATTCTTTATTACTTTCAGCATAACAAACTACCCTACAACTTAGAAGCATAAAATAGCGAACAAGCTGGAGATAGCATTACAGAGCTGAAGCAAGAGATTAGCAAGTGTCTAGTCTGGGCCACTTAATGAGACTCTGACAAGAAAGGTTTGGGGGACGGAGAAGAGAGCAGGAGAGTAGGGAGCCAGACACACACATGCACTTACTTATTGTCTCTTGTGGTTTCTGGGAGTCAGAACAGTTCAGGCTCTTTCATAGGCTGCAGTCAACTCAGAGCCACTTGGAGAACCCAGCCAAGCTCACCCTGTGGCTGCAGGAGGCTCTCCCTCTGCATTAACCCCATTGAAGGTCTCCATGCTCACAAGGCGGGCCTCGCTGAATAGTGCCAAATGAGTTTGCACTGACTTCCCCAGAGTAAGAGAGCTGAGGAACAGAGGCAGAAACAGAAATGGTGAGCAGTCGCACACCACCTAAGCATAGAGTGTGTTCTGGAAGATACCATTTCTGTGCGAGGCAACAGTTTTAGAGCCTGGAGACAGTTGTGATGTCACGATAGGACCTAAGCACAGGGACTACCAGTGTACATGCGGTTCATTGTACGCTGTCTCATCACAGGAGGGAGCCACATGTCTCAATAATTACAGGTACAGATGCCGCCTTGAGGAGTGGCCACAAAAGGAAGAGCATTTCAGGATTCTTCAGTATATTTGCAGAAGTTGAAGGGAACACATGGTAACTTGATATCATCACCTAAAATCACCCTGAACCAATGCATAATGCCAATCACAAGGCAGAATTCAGCCAGTTGGGAAAGATGGCAGTCACTTTGTTAACCTCAGTATGTGTGGAAGCCAGATGACTGTCGAAGGGTTTAAATCAAAGCTCCAGCTCCAGACCACCAGGTTGAGAGCTATTATTAACTGACCTGCACTCAAAGCAGGTGGGGCCAGGTTAATTTTCCTCAGAATTACAAACACTAATATTAATTTATGCAACAAAAATTCTGACCAGCCCATTGACACTTCCAGATGCGTCCTTCCTAAAGCCCAGCGTTGGCTCCGGGCTATTCCAAGGAGCTTCTGCATTCTGAGTTTGCATGGAACTTAAACAAACAAAACCCACTTGTCTTGCTGGGACTGGCTTTGTTAGGATTGTGGGTAAAGGTGGTAATCTTAGGGTAGCTGAGGTAGGGATCACTGTTGGCAGTATGCAAACTACAGCCTAGAGGGTCCCCTCTTCTGCAGGGTCCTTCACGCCTTTACCAAGCTAAGCCTTTGTCAGATCCCCAGCTGAAGACACTTTCAGAGGTATGAGCCGAGATCCCAGGAATGCCAAGGGGCATCTGCTGTTTTATATGTCTCCCACTGGCTTCATGTGCCATCTGTCCTGGAAGGATAGCCAGCTGGGAAAGATGAAAACTGGGCAGCTACATTGTCACTTTCTAGAAGCAGTGTAGGTCCCCCCAGACCAAGATCCACCTTGGCTGTGGGATGAATATTGGTCTTAAATGTGGTTTCCCTTGTGACCCTGTCAATGACAGGCTCATAAGGGAGCCTCTCCGCCCTCTAAGAAGGATGCCCCTTACTCCAAAAGACCCAGGACCTACCACCCACTGCACCCTAGAACCATCCTTGTCAGAGGTTGTGTCAGCAATGTGGCCTTGTCAGCCAAGACCATGTGCTCCACTACTCCCAGGCCCCTTTTACTGTCAAACCACAACAGCCCACCCCACCCCATCCCACCCTTTTTTTTAAAGATTTGAGTATTGGGTGTAACTAATCTTTTTATACAGTCCCAGTGTTTAGATGGTAGTGTCCAGAGAGATAGCTCAGCAGCTAAGAGCACATACTACTCTTACAGAGACCCAAGTTCAATTCCCAGAACCTACATCAGGTAGCTCACAGCCATCTGTAACTCTTGTTCTAGGGCCTGCAATGCCTCTAACCTCCTTGGAGACCTACACTCATGTGCACATACCCCAAAGACACATGAACAATTAAAACTAAAAGTAAAACTTGAAGTAGGCACATCTGTGTGTATCCCTGAGGTGTGGAATAAGTGCTGTGGGATAAGGAGACTGGAGGCCTCTTCCTACCCCGTCTGGCTTTGTGAGTCACTCTTCATGCAGTGAGTTCTCAAAGAAACCATAGGGTGGCGTTTTTTTCCTCATACATAGGAAACGAGATGAAGAAGGCAAAACAGTCTCGTTAAGATGTGAAGCCAAGATGGTGTGGAAGGGTTGTGATTTGGACTTTCTATTCAGTGACGATGACAACAGTGACATAACTGAACACTCACCTAGGCATTAGGGAAATGAAGTAAAAATGGCTGCCTTCTGTTAGGTTGTACTGCAGGGAAACCAGAGACCCATGTCAGAGTAAGGAGTGTGTCTCCAAAGGAATTTCCCTCCAAATGAGAAGTGGCAGGGCCAGTGGCTTTCTTGGTAGCTGCAGGGGACAGGTGTGGGCTGTGCTGTGCTGTGTGAGCCAGCACTATGCGGTGGGAGCCCCGTCAGTGACCATCAAGCTACCTGTAAGTCAGGAATGTGTGGAGAGGACCTGGCAAAGCCCTGGCCGCTGTATTTCTGGAACAGCAGGTTACAGCCAGTGCTGGTAGTCGCTGGGAGGGGCTTAGGGAGGGAAGCAGCCTGGCTGGCATCTAGGACAGTCTGCCAGGGGGACCTACTGCAGTGCCTTTCTGAACACTAACACAGCTGGTGGCCAGTAACTAAACATGCAGTCATCTGGTGACATTTTTGTTGGCTTCTTAATGTAAAAGGTATTTACAAAGTCAACAAAATGTTGAAACAGCACAGTGGCCTTGACCAATCCTGAAACTTGGTAAAATTGAAACTTTTCTTAAGCAAAAACTGAAAAATGACAAGAAACGTGGAAAGCGCTAGCAATGCTCCTCGAGTTTCCAAGGGTCCTTCCCTGTGTCCTCACTTCCTGCTGTCCCTGCTGCTGGGCCTTTCCCGTGTGTTCCCGGCTCTAAGATCAAAGCCTGTGAGTGTTCCTTTGTAGGAATGGTTGTCTGCTGCTGAGAATGCAGCCCATGTCTTCAGAGCCTGCCGTGAGTTCCGAGTAGGCAGAGATGCCCCATGTGTTGGAATAAGACCCAACATGTCTGTAGCATGACAGATGCTGAGGGAGCCCTGGCAGAAATGCCCAAAGCTGTAGCAGGTAGCTCTGGAAGGATTCTACAAGTACCACATGGCCTGGGAACCACTGTCTGAACACCAGCACTCACCGCCAGGGGGCGGCAGAAACAACCTTCAGCACTGGGCTTCCGCCTTGGCAGCCTGTTCACGTTATAGGTGTGGCCTCCTCCAAATACGTAATTCTTCCCAAACGGTGTCCTGTAGGGTCATCGGCCCAGAATGGCAGTGCACTAAAGAGGGAATTCTCTGGAGGAAGCTACAACACAAAGCGACAGCCCATGCCCTCTCCCTCAGAGGGCTCTTTGTCATCAGGAGGCATGGACCAAGGAAGTGACGCCCCGGCGAGGGACTATGATGGAGAGGTGAATGGGCCATGAGTGGTGGCTCTACCTGTCATGCATGCTTAAGGCCAGTGTTTGTCCAGCAGGCTGACCCACCAACTTGCATATGCCTCTGAAGGGACAGGCAAGGCCTGTCATGTGGGTGTAAACTACAGCTCCCCAGAAGCTCCACGCTTCTGATTGCTTTTTTAATGAAAGGCCTCAAAGGCCTCCACACTTGCCATGTGTGTGTGTGTGTGTGTGTGTGTGTGTGTGTGTGTGCGTGCGTGCGTGCGTGCGTGCGTGCGTGCGTGCGCGCGCGCGCGCATGCGCCCTCCAGTCATCTCACAGAGGAGCTGTCCACTGACAGAAGAGAAGCCCATGGTGTGGTTGGTTGTGGGTACAGGAGGGGGCCCGGGGCAGCAAGTACCTTCCCTATTGTCCCTCACCTTTTCACCAATGCCTTCTTTTACAGGACTCTGATTCTCCAAGGCATTCCACAGCTTCCAACAGCTCTAATCTGAGCAGCCCCCCAAGCCCCATTTCACCCCGAAAGACCAAGAGCCTCTCCTTGGAGAGCACAGACCGCGGGAGCTGGGATCCATGAGCCCAGGATCGCAGTGGCCGTAGGCAGGGACTCTGCAACCGGACAACGTGCCTGGCAGCAGTGTCGCCTCCGCACCGCTGTAATGAGGATTCCTCTGTAGCCAGGCCCGCTTCACCCCGCCCCCACCCCCCAGGTAGCTTCTGTAGACAGACTGCGCAGACGCAGCGCTAAGAGTAGACCGGTTGTGTTCTCACCGTAGCCCTCATGTAGCGCCCAGCAGCCTCCACGAGCGTCAGCCCGACTGTTGCCAGGAAATAAACCCTCACGAATTAAAACAATGCATATTTTACTACAATACAGAGTTTAAATAAATACATAAATGTAGAAGTTAAATACTGAATGTATATAGTCAAAGAAGCATCTTGTGTTCAATGAAAGATGGATGCGTATATAAGAAAGATCATTTAATTTAAAGAAATGTGTTGTTTCTTGTCTGTTTCCCCGATAAGTCATATACAGGGTAGAAAGGCCTCAAGTGACATTTGTAAAGAGAAAAGGCCCCATGGTGTCTGTCCTCAGGCTTGGGCAGGCTAAGGAGATTAGTGCCATCGGTGGGATGTGACCTGGACACTACCGATGACGTTGAAGCCACGTCAGCCCCTCAGAGGCACACTTGCCTCTCCTACAGCATTTCTTTCTCTAGTGATCAATTTCAACATGTCCCCCACTTACTGTATTTTAATATCTTGCACAGATGAATGTGAAAGACAATTCTGTCGCCTTCTGACCCTTCCCGTCATGAAGGGCCCAGGGAGAGAGAGGCGTGGCTTCTGATGATCATGGCGAGGTTCATCTAACTGCTCTTTGTCCTGGCCAAATCCTGTCCCTCCCTAGGCTGCAGTGAGGAGTCTGTGGCCTGGGCACAGCTTCCCTGTTTGCTTAAGGGTAGTTGTGAACTTCCTCACACACTACTGGGGGAAAGTTTCCCCTTTCTAAATCATGTGAAACCTCAGAAGCACGGGCTTGAACCGCCTTGACCAAATATGCCTTCCCACCTGAGGGGACAGTGGGCCTGGGCACAGGCCCCGGGGATGTGCTGGCCGCGTGGATTGTCAGCCAGCTTTCCCTCTGGGTGTCTGCTGCTCTTGTCCCAGGAAGCAAGATGAGGACCAGAGCTCATCTCTACGTACACGGTTCACCAGCTAAGAACATAGGAGAAAAAAGGTGGGAGCTGCAGTGCCCCGTGCAAGTCACGAGGGCCTGTCACTCTTAATTCTCACCTCTTTGAGGTTGAAAAAGCCACTATTTCTCCCCACTTTAAACCACACCTAAAACAGATTTCCAAAGTCGCTAACCTACCTGGCATGCTGACACTTGGCACAGCATGCTGCCATCCCCTGAAGGCCAGACTCCCTCCCAGGGCACTGCTTTAATGGAGGAGGTTGGAGTTGAGGGAGGGGAGGTGGGGACCGGAGCCCCTCTGATGGGGTCTTCTGAACAACAGCTTTGACAAGCCTTCTACACTGGCTCCAACGTGAGTGCATTTTCTTTTAGATGGTCATTATGTCATTCTAATCTGAATCTTTTTGCCTTTGGAAAAGAAATATAAAATTACTTTTGTACATCCAAAAACAAGGGTCAGATCCTGAGTTTGGTCAGACTCAGCACTTTGCCTGAAAGAACTGGCTCCCCTCCCCTCCGTCCTCCCCCTCCCCCTCGTTCCCAGGCAGAAACCTGACCAGGCTGAGTGAGACTGACAGAACTTTGGTTTGTAGCTCTGACAACCAGTTGGGGGTTTTGTTGCCGACAGGTGCTTGTTTTGTAGAAGGGCCCTTTTAGAGCCACAGTCTAACCATCCCTAAAGTTCAGCTCCCCTGCAGTGAGTCCCAGCCATGTTCTATCCCAAGGCCCCCTGTGGACTGGTAGATTTCCCACTGTAGTCATAGGATCCGGGGACCCTAACAGCAGCCCTGGCCCAGCGTGTGGATAGGAGCCTCACAACGACTGTCCACTGGACCCATCCCAGCCTTCCTGTCAGCTGTGGAGGATGGAAAAGATGCCGGACAGATTTCCAGGAGACAGAAATGAAGATTCCTCAGAGCAGTCAATAACCAAGACCAGAGAAAAGCCTTAGGCCCTTTTGAGATCACTCCCCCCACCCCACGCAAGGTATTTGAAAGTGGGTAGCAGCAGAACGGATCGGTTCAGAGGCATTTCTGGCATAGTGTCTATGGGTTAGTGCTTGGTGCTCTGTCTAGCCTGTTTGCTATTTACCCTTTCTGGCTAATCTGTTATGAGGGTTTTGGGTGGATATACAAAGAATATTACGGGTTTGTTTTGTTGCCAAAAACAAAAGCCTTCCTGTCAGTGATTGCTAAAGCATATTTCATGCATATTAAATATATATTTATATACATAAATATATACAAAATATATATGTATATTAAATATATATGCACACTCCCTGTGCTTAGCCATTTGCATTTTCCCCCAGTGAACACAGCTTTTAAAACCTGGGTGCAAGGGGAGTAACTACAAATAGCCTGTTCGGCTTTCCAATGACTTCCTAGTCAAGCTTAAGGGGAGCTTCTGAAATTCCTGCCATCCCCACCAGCTTTCCCTCAGCCTCTCCTCTGTCATATCAGGATCCTGTCATTTTGTTGCTTAGTGACCACATTCATTTCTGGGAAAGCTCAGCTGGCTTATGTTGGACCTCAGGTATCTTTACAAAAAAGCCAGAGTGGAGGGACAGGCTCAATCCCAGGTGCCGACGCCCACGTGCAGCCTTGGCAGTGACCACAAATTCTCCCAGCTCAGTAGACCTAGCCAAGCCCCACCCCCACACAGGTGCACTTAACAGCGTGACACCATGCTGCAGGTCATACTTTGCCATAGCCCAAGACCCCTGGTCCACTGGATAGCATCTCACTGCACCCTTGAGTAGCTCATTCCTTGTTGAAACCTTCAGTCCTCGGAAGTCCAGAATTCCCTGTGGAGCCCTGCTGCAGTGAGTGTGTCTCCTGCCTGCACCTGCACCACATTCCCCCACCCCAGGGGCAATACACAGGGGCCTACTAAAGTTTTAGGAGACTGACCATCACAAGTCAGCCTTGATGCCATTGAAAAACAAAGTGACCTGCCTTTTTATTTGATAGTGTAATACCATTTATTTTATAAATTTTTAGGATTTTTTTTCTCATTGTAATATTATTGTACAGTTTTGCATGGCCTCAGTGTAATCATTTTTGTTTAGAATATGATGCTGACCAGTGTGTGTGGAAGGGAAGATGGCCTCTTAGCACTCACTTGGTTTGGTTTCGTCCCTGATGTCTTAGGGAACTTCTTGAGAGAGTGTCTGCTACCAAACTATGACATGGATTCTTTTGCACAGAACTATTTAAGGTGGGATAGTAAAAAATGTAACAAAGGATTTCTCACCAATATTTTATGTTGGTATCACCTAAATAACCAGACTTTGATGTACTGCAATAAAATAAGGAACTGTTAGGACTGAGTATTTTGTCTTTTTCTTTCCCTATGTAAAGAGTGTGAGGAGTTCCTGGCTCCTGGACTGCTTCTTTATATACCAGAGGACACAAGTCAGTTCACCTCTGGGGTTTGATCTGAGATTTGGAGCTCAGGTAAGAATAATGTTCAAGCCCTGGAAGTGTTCAGCTCCCTTTCTCTGATAAGAACTCCACAGTCACCGCTATAGGCTCCTGGGCCACACTCTCAGGCTCAGGGTCGGCTGCAGTGTGAACCTCAGAGCTACTCGACTGTTGCCTGTGACTGGCCAGACAGCAGCTTGGAAGAGTTGGGTACCTGTTCTGCTGAGTTAGAATGGCGCAGGGAAGGCTGGGTGGCCTTATCAGAGACCCCAAAACTGAAGCTGAAGACACTCGCACCCCTCCTAGCCATTGGGACTCTTGCAGGTTCAGAAGTCACACTAGGCACCTGTTTGGCAAACTTTCTGCAGAGAAATGGATGAGAACACCATGTTCCAGTAAAACTTCGGCAGCACGTGGACCCAGTAGACAAAGAGGTGGTAGTTAGCCAGGCTGCTAAGCAGGACTGTAAGGGCATGCTGTTCCTGTCCCAACCCACTGCCACCACTTACTACCTGCAGTTCCGTAGTCACGCAACTCACAAGCCTGTTTTCTCTAAAATGCCTAAGAAGCCTAGTGGCTCAAACTTGTGATCCTAATTACTTGGGGAGGTGGGTGGGATAAGCAGGAAGATTACAAGTTCAAGGCCTGCCTGAGCAACTTAATGAGAGTCTGCCTCAAAATTAAGGGCTGAGGGTACAACCCAGTGGTAGGACACTCGCTTCATATCTGTAAGGCCTAGGTTCAATCCCCAGTGCCAATAAAGCCCTGAGTCAGACACAAAGTCATGGACATTCTCAGTGTCTGCCTATGTTGCTATGGTCTGTTCCCACCAAACGCAACTGAAACTCTGGCTCAGAGACCTTTACAGGTAAAGAGCACACCACCCAGGTCATAAGTGGAGCCACCTCATTCCCAGGATTCACGGGACACATAGGAAATGGCACTCCCCGACACACTTCTTTATTGAATGAAAAGGTATGAATGTGTAATTACAAAACAGCAAACAGCCTATGTTGATCCCCTGATCCAGGGTAGCAACCACCTGTCCTGGAACATGCTGGGGCCCTGCTCTGCTGAGATAGAGCCAGGGAGGCTGTCCTCCTGTCTTAACCTCCAGGCCACAGGGACACAAAAATTCATCCTGCGTAGCCAACTAGAGCCAAAAGGTGGCCAGGCTGGCTTTAGTCGTAGCTCCGGAGGAGACAGCAAAAGCAGCCTGCCTTTTTGTCTTGACAGTTCAGAAGGGGGGCTCTCTGCAGGGGTCTCTTCCTACTCATGGAGGCTGTGGCTCTCTCTGGCCATCCTCTGCTTGGCTGAGCCTGAAGGAGGGCACAACCCCTTGTCGGCCTGGTCCATGCCTAACCTACTGCAGCCCAGCCTTCATCCTGCAGTAGTTACTGTAGGCTTCCTCAAACATGGCCTTGCAGGGGAAGCGGGCCTTCAGCTTGGAGCAGATGAGGAAAGAGCCACCCATCTTGCGGTGCAGAGAGTAGGTCTCCTCCGGGGGCGGGACAAGGCGGTGCTTCAGCATGACCGGGATCAAGTTATGGATCTTCTCAGTGGTGCTCTGGGTGCCGAAGTCAAAGGGTTCTTCTGAGGCAAAGGCCTCCCCTAGGATGAGGATGGCGTCCAGGTGGGCGTCCTCCATGGCCTACATCAAGAAGAGGGGCAGAGATGATCAGAAGCCCCAGGTCCTACTGTAGCTCCTGATCTCAGCACCAAGTGCTTGGGTCTGAAGGACAGCAGAGGTGGTGACTCCAACCCTCAAGCACCAGGCTGCATGTGAGACAACGTAGAGTACAGAGGCCTTCACTCTTTCTACAGCATTCACTTCTGTCTAAACAAAGTTGTTCTAGCCAAAACCTGCGGATCCCACAGAACAGGCAGGGCCTCGCCACTGTGGGGATTGTTGTGGGAGCTGCCTGTTTCCTAGCATATGGCAGTAGTCACCTTCCAGGCACAGGGTGCGTAAGAAGTACCTGTCACCAGCAGAATACTGGGGGGACAAGGGGGACCTGGGCGGGGACAAATGAAGCTAGCTGCACAGAGGAAGCAGGAGGTCACCTATCCTGATGGTGTGCTCCTCCTAGGTGTGAGCCAGGTCAGGAGGGTCAGCTCTCCAGTAGCTGCTGGGTGACAAGGCTCTACAGGCCTGGGTACTCTGTCCACCGTACACACTCCTACAAAGTGGCCTCCAAGGACACCAAGGGAAGACACAGCCATGCCTACAGGGAGCTGGGCCTGAATCTCCCATGAGCCTGGGTGGGTCACTCACCTTGACCTCATAGCCAGTGAGGAACTTCATCTCTATGGATTTCTTCAGCACTCCCTCCCTGTCCTGGTCAGCAGCAGCCCGGATGACCTGGAAAGAACAGAGAGGCTCCAGCTGCCCTACCACAACCCCCCCAAAGCCCCTCCCAACCCTGGCCTGGGGTCACAGCCAGCCAGGTGGATCTGACAGGCTGTGGCCAGGGCGCCATTCCTGCACCTACCTGAATGTAGAGGTCAGTGAAGGATCTGTCATATTCCCGAGTTGCCCCGAAGTCCAGGAGAGCTACCTACAGTGAGACACAACACTGGAGCTCTGCCCTGTGGTGCTGTGAGCACATGACAGGTAACCAGCATGTGAGATTCAGAACGGGGCCTACCTTGTGTTGCTGAGGGTCATAAAAGAAATTGGACCAGTTGGGGTCAGTCTGCATGACATGGAACTCAAACAGCTCCCTCAGGCACAGCACCAAAATGTTGTAGCAGATCTGGAGACAGGGTGGGGGTCTGGGGTCAGGCAGTGCACACTGCTTCATGATCTCTAACATCTTCGCCTGATTCCCACCCTAACTGCCCCAACAGAAGGATGCGGTCACTACCCGCTCGTCTAGCCTCCCCAGGGGAGCTGTGGGAGGGCTGTTTACACCCCGAGATTCAGCATAGCCTGAGCGCACCTCATTCCGCACTTCCTGGCTCAGCCCTTCCGCCTGGTCCAAGGGGAAGCCCGTTATCAGCTCGGTGGTCAGCACGTGAGGACTGCACAGCTCATCCACAACCTCAGGCACATAGAAGAAGGGGTGGTCCTTCAGCAGCTCCCTGTATGGAGAGGGTGCTCACATCTGTCCTGGACCCTCCACAGCCTCCAAAAGGAGAGCCCTCCAGGGGAGGATGTGGCCATCCACCCTTAAAAATAGAGGAGCCCACCTACCCAGGTATCCCCTAAGCCTCTCAGGGACCCCATAAGAGCCACACCTGAACTTCTTGGCATAGGCCGCCTCCCTCTGGTAGTCACACTCGAGAACAAGCTCCCGCCTCAGCACATCAATCAGGTGCTCAGGGAACAGGCCTGTGACAGAAAGGGGGCATCAGGTGTTAGGGGGTACTCCGCAGGGCTTTTCCCTGGCACTCCTAGAACCCAACCCCGGTGCCCGCCATCCAGCCCAACCTTCTGGAAGCATGTTGCTCATGTTCAGCACAGCCATGAGGTTGTTGACATCACTGTTAATGCTTTGGGCCACACCAGGGTACTGCACAGAGGGAAGGAGAGTTACCTGAGGAGGCAGCAGGGCAGGCTGCCCTTCCCATTAGCCTTCCAGCTTGGATGAAGCAGCCCAGACTAAAACAAGGTTGCCATAGCCTGACCCATCACCACCCTGCCCTCCATTTCTCCTCACCCTACCCCCCAAGAAGAGCCGTTGGCTCCAGTCTAGGCCCCAAAAGGCCACCCTGCACCAAGAATGCCAGGAAACAGCCTCGTCCCCTAACATCTAGCAAGCACTCTCCTAGCACCCAGTACATCGCGGTGCTCAAGACAGAACGGCCGAGTATCTCAGGAGACATGGGGAAGGCCCCACCCTCTGAGGGCCTGTGAGGACAGGTAGACACCACACAGGACCATCTACCTGGATCTTCATGGCCACCTCACGGCCACCTTTCATGCGGGCCAGGTGCACCTGCCCTATGGAGGCAGCAGCAAAGGGCCGCTCCTCAAAGTACTCCAACTTGTCCCGCCAATTGGGGCCCAGGTCATTGTTGAGGGTTTTCTGGAAAGAGGCCAGGGAAGACAGGGCACAGCCTGGTTACCTGGGGTACCCTGATACGCACCCAGCTTGCCCCCAGAGCTTAGTCCTTCTATCCCCACGGTGGAGCAGTGACTCCCACCCCCGCCTCCTGCCGGCCTCACCGTCATTTGCTTCAGTGGCATGAAGTCAGCACTCTGCCGCACCCGCTCGAAGATCTTAGCCAGGTGAGGGTTGATAAATGCATCATCTAGAAGACAGAGGCCAGAGTGAGGCTTATTAGGGAAGATGCACACAGGCCGGTAGTAGGGCTGCCCAGGTATCCCTTGCTAGTGTGGCCTCCTGGGTACCCTCCCTCACCCTGGCCCCTGAAGCTCAGACACAATGATAGACCCAGCCTCAGCTTCCTCCTGGTACAGACTCCAGGCTAGGGCTCTAATGAGGACACTAGTAAGGCACAAGCCTTTATATACAGTTCACATCAGCTTCCCCTCCCCTCCCCAGGAGAGCAGCCAAGAGGCCTGAACCTATCCCTATGACCTAACAGGTAGACAACATTTTTATAACTAAGAGAAATTTTACATTGCCCATAGTCTGACTGAACCTTGTACTGTGCACTTCCTGGCTCCCTAATGTGGCAAGGCATGGACTATCCTGAATACATCTCTGGATGGTTTAAATGAGGCTCATATATTGGTCCTCCACTGGTGGAACTGTTCAGGAGGGATTAGGAGGTGTGTCACTGAGGGTGGGCTTTCAAAAGCCAGAGACATTCTCAGGTCTCTCTTTCCCCCTCTTCTCTCCCTGCCCCCATCCCTCATCTCTTCTTTTTCCCTTCCCCCATCTCCCTCTCATGCTTGTAGATCAGGATGTAAGTAAGCTCTCAGCTACTGCACCAGTGCCATGTTCCCCACTATGATGGTCATGGCTCAAACTCTTTCTCCTCTAAGTTGTCTCAGACATGTCTTATCACAGCAATAGACAAGTAACGAAGACAATGTCCTCCCCTCCCCGTGTGCTTGTTTTTCAAAAGACCTGGGAGTGCTAATAGTTGTGAGACGCTCACACATGCCCTAACATGTTTCACAACTTGCATCCTGCTTGCCCTGTAGCACAGTTCCTAACCCTACCAACCCACTGAATTTTCCTTCATTTAAATTCTCAGACACCACAGCACACCAGGCATGGTGTGAGCATCACTGGGCTTCAGGTATGTGCTGTCCACACACATTCTAGGAAGTCTATGCCCAGCTACATGGCCCCTAGGCAAGGCCCTACACCCAATACCACTCAGAGTTGAACCCAGGCAAGGGAGTAAGCCCACTTTGCTCTCACACCTTTCCATTCAGAGGAGCCCATACTGGGGAGCCCAAGGCCTCCCTTAATGCAACTCCTCTCCATCACTCTGCCAGCCCAGTCTTTTCTGAGGTCACACACTCGTCCCCAAAGCTGAACTGCAAGCTCCTCCACTAGCTCCCAGGGACCAACACAGCAGGCAGGGTGACAGGGCCAGGCTGCCATGCTGACATTAGAGACAGCTTCTGAGTTTCGTAAAACACCCTCCCAGAGACAAGAAGCATCCCCCTGGCCCCTGCTGCTGCTGACGTAAACATGTCCACGTCCCAGGACTGCCTCAGTAGACCCTTCCCACACCCACCCACTGCACCGAATGCCACCACTCCACCTGGATATCCGCAAGCCCGTGCAGGGCTGAGCCTGCCACTCACCCTGGATGCTCAGCATCTGGCCCAGCTTCAGCGCCGCCCCGCGCACCTTACACAGTGTGCTCACAATGCGCTCTGCATTCGCCTCTGACAGGAAGGGGCTAGAATCCAGCACAGCTTTCTTCCCTGTGATAAGATGGGGTCAGCATGCATTCATGATTTAGAAGGGTGATTGGGAGACTTCCTAACGTCTGGGCACAGGGACTTGGGAAATATACACAACTGTTTGGTGTCCATGGAAACAGAAAGGAAATTTCAAGTCCCTCCATCCTCCATAGCCCTCCAAAGCCAGGGAGGCCTCCCTTGCTAGTGGGGCAAGTCTGGCAGGAGGGCCAGGAGACCCTTTAGCAGTACAAAGGAGACAACAGACAAGCCTCTACCCTACTGTCCTGGCCGAAGAGTCTCTGGAACACCAAGGGACTGTGCACTTGTCACATTGGTCTTGGCTGTAAGAATAACTCCATTCTGAAGGGTCAAGGACAGCACAGCCTTTGGGTATTGTTTCTCTCCTCTGCCCCACAGCTTGGCACAGCCAACTGGCCCACAGACAACCCCTTCCAGTACACAGGGTAGTGGCAACAGCTGGGTGATGACTCCAGGGAGCTGACAGTGCCAATGAATCCTGCCACAGCCATCAGTGTGGCCAAAGGGCATCGTCGCTTCTGGCCACATACCAAGTCCAGCCATGACAAGGTAGGAACAGGTCCTAACAGGGGTCTGAGCTTCCAGGTCCCTCTGTCCTCTCAGCCCTGTGACACTCAGGGCTCCTGTCACTTTCTATGCATTTTTGGGTTAGAGAAGCCCACCTCCGGGCTCCTCAGGCCCTGGCAGCTCCTTCAGCATGTAGCCACAGGCCTGGAAGGCCAAGGGCAGGGAACTTAACAACTGCCCTTGCACCAGGCAAAGCAGCCTGCTCTGGCAAGCCTGAACATAGGAGGAGAGTTACAGAGCCCTCAGTCAGCCAGCCCCGGTGACAAACATGGTGAGGGCTTAGGCGCACTCCTTGGTCCAAACAAGAGGACAAGATATACAGACAGGATAGGAGGGTCACCCTGCAGGCAGTCTGGGCTGTCCCAAGGCCTAGCTACAACCCTGAGGTATAACCAACTCAGGACAGTGAGTCTAGACGGCAGAGCCCAGAGTGCAGCAGTCCTCCTCAGCCCTCCTCAGCCCTCCTCAGTCCTCCTCAGTCCTCCCCAGTCCTCCCCGGGCCCTGGGACTTAGGGCTAGGAAGATAGGAGAGGGAGTAAACACACACAAGGCCACTAACTCCAGGGCAAAGGAGGGAACTGTCCCTCGCCTATACATAAGCCACATCTCAGCCGAGTCACCGTCTCCTGGCACCTGGGATGGGGACAGTGTCTGGCCCAACAGGCTCTCCTAGCCATCTCCTCCCTAGTGTGAACTGATTGTCACAGGCTAGAGACATTCTGTCCCCTACCCAGAATGGCCTGAGCCAGCCAGGACAAGCCAGAAACATGGTGGCATGCCCAATGCAGGACAGGGTCTACCAGGGCAGAGCTTGCTAGCCTGGTCAAGGCATCCTAGACATCTTAGAAGCCAGAGCAGGTCATCTACCCAAGGCTAGTTAGCCTGGCCTAAGCCTCAGGACGTACTGGCAGGGATAATGGAACCTAAGCCTCAGTCACTACAGTCCTTGAAAGGACACTAGCCATGCCCTTGAAGCCAGGCTGGCTGCTTCTCCTCTTAGACAAGGGAGGGGGAGAGCAGCTGGCAGGGGTGCTGGGTCTTGGGAAAGCTAGCTTCTCATCCCAAGGTACTTGAGCACCCGCACTAAAAATACCCTTGCTAAGTCCCCTGTTCCTGGGCCCCTTCCAAGGACACACAAGCTGCCCATCCTAGGACTGTGGTCTGTGCGACTATGCCTGTGCCCTCTTTCCAGAAGAGAAAAACCCATGAATGAAGCTGATACACCTCCTCAGACCCCAAAAGAACATGGATGTGACTATGAAGAGGCCCCATGAATAGGGGTGAAAGCTGTGAGGAACCTTTGTGAGGCTGCAATCCTTGAGTAGGACGGGGCAGAGGGTACTCAGCCCAGAACCTCAAATACATGCTGGGAAGTCCACTAGCAGGGACCCCAGTGGTTCTGCTGGGTAAACTCCCAGCCACCTACCCTCAGAGAGGGTCTCACATGGTATCCCACAGCTCCTTCCCCAGCCAGCACCAGGACACCCCTAGGTTTCAGTGGGGCCGGGATGCAGAGCATTCTCTAGACTGTACAGCCTCAAGAGGCCATTCAACTTGTGGTCCAGGCAAGCTTGATGGACCCGATCCTGGGAGGCACAGAGCAGACTGAGCTATGACCTTTGTCTCCGAGGCCAAAGTCTCTGGAATGGCCCCAGATGCCTACATCCCCACTCACAGGGAAGTAGGGAGCCCTGTGCATCTGACCCAGGCAGACTACAGTGCAGAAGTTCCTCAGGAGCAGGGAAGGAAGTGAATGCAGGAATAAGCAGTGGGCATGCATGTAGGCAAGTGCTAGTGCAAGCGAGTGAGCACGGGGGTACATGTGCTGGTGGTGGCCTGGATGTGGGCAGCTGGAGGAAGCCAGAAGAGGCTGGGTGGTCAGCTGGGGCTAAGGATGAGAGCCGCCTCCAACCCCCCACCTCTCTAAAGCGAGTCAGTCTACCCAGAGGAACAGTCGCTCAACCCCAGGAACTACATTTGAGAGGGCTCCTGCAGCTGGGACATGGGGTAGTTCTCAGTGGCTGACATCCCTAGATGTAGGTGGACAGCGGGCTGACGGGCCATCCACCCTTTCTAGGCAGGGCTCTGCTCACCTGTGGAGTCCTCAGAGCGCAGACTCTTCTTGGCAACTTCAGCCAATGCCCCAAAGCCTAGACCTACAGCCAGACCTGGAAGTAAGAGAAAGGCAGGTGCTCGAGTGGCCGGGACCACCCAGCCACCAGTCCGGGTGAGCAGCAGATAGACACCCAGCACCAGGCCGGGTGAGCAGCACTGGCAATGACTGAGAACAATAGCCCTTGGGTCTTCCCTCCCAGTTGGAACTACTGAGAGGCCTTGCAGAAAGCCGGGGAGTCTGGCTCAGGGCAGGACAGGCACACCACTCCGACAGGGTGAGGTGTATAAGACTGTTCCCCAGCCTTTCTATAATAACAGTTTAAACAGAAACACTGGATTTACTGAAAAATTTATTGCGTGAAAAAATTAATTTTATCTGGTCATAGCTGCACATGCCTGTTATCCCAGCACTTGGGAGGCAGAGGCATGAGATCTGCCACAGTTCAAGGCTAGCAAGGGATACAAATCAAATTCCAGGATATCCATGAGTATATAGTGAGACCTTGCCTCAAAAAACTCTTTTAAAATGCTTTTTTAATTAAAAGGAACCTCCTTTATAGATTTAATAATATACCTTAACTGCCACTAGGTGGCAGTGCACTCTCTACTTTGTCCACCTCAGAGGTCAGTAAAAGAACTAAAAGGGTAAAGTGCCCACACTCCCAGGTTCAAGGCACTGCAAACCGGCTTGCTTATTCAAAACAATCAGCCCCGAGATGACAAGAGAAGTCTCGTGTCAATTACATGCATAATTTTAAACTTTTTGGAGGCCACTTTTTTTTTAAAGGCAGGAAGAAACACGGAGAATGAATTCTAATGTATTTAACCGAGTATATCTAAAATAGAAATGAATATAAAAATCAAAGACATTTTCCGTCTGTGGGTGTGTGCATTGTCTTCAAATGCTGTGGAAAGGCACATACATAGCACACCATGGAGCAAGGCAAACTAGAAGAAGCCACAGCTGCTGCAATGCCCAGAGGCATGATTAAAACATCCTACCAGGGACAAGCTGGGGCACTGGGATGGGGGCACTAGTATGGATGTCTGGTGAGGTAGGCACCAGCTCTGTTCTCTTTAACACCCCTCCTACCCCTGCTACTCTGGAGGGCACTGGGCACTGGGAGCTACAGTCCTGATTAAACATTAACTCCCCACCACTGTCTTGCTCACCCTACCCAGCACAATATCTAACTCAGCAAAAGAAAGGTGGACGGACAACATCACCCTTCACCAGGGTCCCTTTAGAGTCCTTTCTGCTTACAGTGAGTCTGCGACAGGTAACATCACAGGCCATCGGCTTGTCCGGCTGAGCATACAGCATTCAGAGTCCTCCTAAACATACCCTGGCTGGACCTAGCACTGTGTCAAACGGTTCCTGGTTGTTTCTGGGTTCCCAGGCAAAGTACAAACTCTACAATGAGGAGGACTGTTATTAAACAAATGCCTGAAGGAAATTCTAGGAAGGAGGCCTCACACTCATACGGGAGCCACATCAGTGCCAGGAACTGCCAACAGGGTACAAGCTCCTGCAGCAGGCAGACCGGGAGGTAAAAACAAGCTCACCCCTCCAGCAGTCAGGACCTTGGCCTCCTCAGTTCTCTGAACCCAGAATGAACTGGCTCTCCCACCCCCACCAGGTGTAACGTGATTCTTGGAACCCCCTGGCCAGCTCAGCCTTCATCCAGAGCCAGGTGGACCTGGGCTAACTAACCGTGCGGAGAGCGGAACCTCAGCTGGGATTTTCTGCCACCTTCAGGTACCCTGCTTCTGCACTCAAGGATCTCACAGCACCGCCTCTCCTACTGTGAGCCATGGTCTACAGGGCCTGTTCTCCACATGTCACCGGGAAGAGAAAACCACTGGTGGCAGCCTGGCCTTCCTCCTGACCTGTAAAACAGCACACTGCCCATACACAGAAAGTTCCCAACACCTCTCTCATGGAAGGCAGAAAGGAAGTGACAGGGCATATAGCTCTCCCACAGGCAAAGCAGAGGCACAGTGGGCCTGTGTCCAGGTTCGCAGCCTGTTCTGGGCAGCTTAGAAGCCCGGCCCAGCCTCCCCCCTCAGCTCCCTCTGGAGCTCACCAGTCACCAGAGGTGAAAAAAAGCAAAACAACTTTCAACAGCAGAGTCCTTCATGAGCAGGCCGGGTGACAGTGAGAGCAGGAACAGTAATACGTCACCATTCCCAGTGGTGCTGGCTGTGCCTGCTCAAACTCCAGGCCTCTGCAGACGCAAGGAGACAGCAGCGCTGAGCTACCAGGCACTGTGGACCAGGCCCTGCTTGTACTCAGGATGGACCCAGGGCCTTGTGCGTGCTAGGCAAGGTCTCTACTCCCTGAACCGCATCCTCAACCCTGATAGTAATTAACACACATGGCTCACACTGTTAAAAACAGTCCACGCAGAGCAGATGGACATGGGCATTGTCCTTTGCTGCTAGGTCTCACCCCCAAAGAAGTTGGGGTCCTGGGACAGGAGCTGCAGCGGAAGAGGAAGAGGAACAGAAGGGGTGGGGGTGGCACCCTGTTAGGAGGGGAAGACCTGACAGGTCTCTGCTGGCTCCATGGGGGGAAGGGAGGAGGAGCAAGTTCTAGGACAGGCGGCTCAGATGTCCCTGTACAAGCAGAGATGCAGACTCAGCGTCCTCCTCGGTAACTACACAGAACAGCAGCCTCTCCACTGGGGCTGAGCCCCCAGGGTCTGCCACTCCCAGCGCAGTCATGTCATTCTGTTTCCTGTCCAACGCAAAGCGAAGAATTTGCTCTGCCATATACTACAACCACCAGGACATACTGCTTCGCTCCAAGCCCCGAAACAGCCAGTGCCCACAGCCTGAACCTTCTGGAACCTCCTGTTGTTTCCACGTTTTGGCAACAGTGGGGGTGGGGGAGGGACTGATACAGATGGGGTACAGAAGAGGACTTAACCAGAAAACGGAGACGGAGATCCTGAGCCTCCCTGGCCAACTCGACACCAGCTTCATCATGAGCCACCAGCCTTCTTAGGTACCGAAGCATTTGTCCAAGGGCAACATGGGAAACAGGCCGCCAGAGCTGTTCTTCCATCATTTACTTTGCCTAGAGAACCTACCACGGGCAGCTAAGCCTTAATAGACTGCACCTCCAGAAGCCCCGATCAGAGCACCCCACTGCGAATGGGACTCTGCAGATGAACGGTGGGCACAAGCCTGCACTACACACGTGTCCTTCCAGAAGAGTGCAGGTGTGGTAGGGTCAAAGGCCGTTCACATGAAAGCAAGGACAAACCAAGTCCCCAACACTGCAACAAGCTGAAACAGTTCTAACTGACAGCAAAGGGCCACAGCCTGCCAACACCATCACACCAACAACCACAGACCTGTGAGATCTGACAAATGTGTTCCCTAAATGGTGGGTCCCAGAGCAGAAACTCCTCCATCTGGGGAGCTGTACTCCCCACTGGTCTATTTAGGGCAAAGACTGCCCCAAGAAGAGCCTGCCAAGTAGTCTAAGCTGTGTGTAGCTCATGGCAAGACAGCCACAAACCAGCCCCAGGGATAAGCCAAGATGGGGCTGGAACCCAGTAGCCAAGTCACCACCCGCAGGAACACCCAGACCCTCAACAGCCAGTTCATGGGCAACACTGCCACATGCCACCCAGTATGGCTGGATTCCCAACCGCTTCCACCTCCACTCAACCAGGACAGACAGGGCAGGGCAGTAGGGGAGGGGCAGCATGGGGAATGTGGCCACCTCACCTCCAAAGTTGGCCAACCGCCCAATCCGGGTAACTGGCACCTTCCGCTCCCGAGCCCGCTCACTGAGCTGGAGGGAAAAACAAAAGAGATTTATGGAATTGACAAAACTGACAAATGAGGCTCGGGCTGCCTGCATCTCCCCTTTCCATGCCACTGGCAGCAAGGCCAGTTGGCAACATGTATGGCATCCCAAGGTGGGCGACAGAATAAGGGCCAACACCAGCCCCACTGGGAGCAGAAGCCACCCAGGCCCAACCGTGAAGCCTCTCAGACCCACCATCTGTTTGTGTGGCTTGCTCTCAGGGCGAGCCTTGGCCTGCCGGGCCTTCTCAATGTCTTCAGCTGTGAGGCCCCCGACCGGGGACTGGTCCTGGTGGAAGAATCTTCGCTGGCTGCTATTGGCCACGAACAAGTCTCTATGATCCACAAAGAGCCTTCCATTGACTCTGCCCATAGGAGAGACTGTCTGTCCTGAGAGCCCAGCTTCCCTGAGGGGTCCACTGGAGACATAGGTAGGAGCTGGGCCCTCACTGTGGGCATGACCCATGGATGAAGACGATGGCTGGTCCAGCGAAGAGGCTGCAGAGAAGTCCATGGAGGCTCCGGCTGCCTGTGGTATTGAGAACTGAACCTCGGCTTCCAGATCTTCAAAGTTCTCAGTGGCATATGAATCTTCATGCTTATCCTGACCCTGCACAGAGCAAAGGCCAGGGTAAGGGGCAGGACTGGTCTGGAACGCCTCCTGGTGAGGTTACTCGCATGGGACTGCCAGCCAGCCCTCCCTAACCCTCCTACGGTGATGCTATGCCTAAGACCTGAGGTCCCCTTCAAAGTCTAGGAGGCAGCAAAGAGCTGCAACCTGCTTCCTCCACAAGTCTGCTGTGTGCTCTCAGACAGGCGGCTATACACACCACTGGGCACCTACTGTAGGCCCAGCCAGGCCCAGAAGATACAGATGACAACTGTAGCAACAAGTCCCTCACCTAGAAAGCAGGGCCAACACTGAGGCCGTGGGACTTTTAGGAGAGAAACCAGGACAGAAGATGAGGAAAGCTTACGGATGTGTAACAGACCAGTGAGTCATGAGAGGGGACCACAGACGGAAACCAATGAGGTCTGCAACACTTCACTGCAGACCCAGACCCTACCATCAGCCCTAGCATGCAGCCAAGAGATTCTTACCAGAGGTGGTCAGAGGCTGGATGTCCTGGTCAACCTGAGACACAGAGGGGTGCAGAGGACACCCCATTTTTCCTCTATTCAACCATCAAGCCCAGGTTCATCCTCATTTTTAACCTGGAATGAACTTGAACAAGTTCCTAACCATTCTCAGTGACTTCTACTTCTGAAAATAGGGCTCCCACTGTCAGGCAGGGACAGTGGAGTCACACCAAGGTCACACTAACTACTGGTAAAGGCTATAATTAAACAGCACTGTGCCCTGGGGCGGGAGGGGGGCAGGCCCATGGCCAGGTCCCCTGGTTCAAATGAAATCTGAGCAAATGGCACGGTGTACACGCTGTCCACATGTCATACAGCAACAGCGGGAGACCTGAGCCCCCATGTGCAGCCACTTGAGATCCTGTGAAGGCTGAAGAGTAAGCCTTGCTCTCCCAGGGAAGCGGGCAGCCTGGGTGCTGCTCTCACTCCCCAACGGGAAACAGACAGAGCTAGTGTGACTGGTAAAGACCAGAAGGCAACAGGCAGCAGATGGGGGTCCAAAGCCAAGGGCTTGCTCTGCTCTACCCAACGTCCCAGAGTAGAAGCGGTGAGTCACAGTGGAGTTCTGGGGACCTCTCAAGGCCTGGTATGAAGAGTCAGGCAGAACCCCCTCCTGTCCCACAGCTCTCATGATAACCTGCTGGTCTTGTGTGTCTGTTGTTACAGTAGCTGGGACCCAGCCTCTGTAAGCACCTGATGAAATGTGTGACTTAGAGCACACAGGCTCCTAGAGCAATCAGATCCCTCAGACCCCCCAAGGTGGAGAAAAACACCACAAGGCTAAGTGTCAGGGACCGAAGGGAACCCAGGCGGCCACTGTAGTCAGGGGCCTTCTCCACAGCAGTGTGTTAGCCATCTTCTGTCTCTAATGGCTAAGGGAAGATGACCCTGCCTGCTCTACACTCCAGATACATAAAGGAACAGTGGGGAGGAGGAGGCAGGAGGAAGTGCTGGGTGGGAGCTTGCTCACTGTGGAGAAGGTCGCTCCAGAACACAGTGTTACTTTGGAGTGAGCCAGAGCAGTGGGACAAGCTTGCCTTCTAGCTTTCCAGAGAACCAACAACCCCCACCGCCCAACCCCAACCCCAGGAGGACAAAGCTAGGAGAGGACATGGCTTAATATAAATCACAGGTAGAGTGCGTACATGGGCCGGTCCCATCAGCAGTAAAGGACCTCAAGTACACAGGGCATAAAGACTTAAGATTCGAGGCACCTGTAGGGTGTGTGTGGGGGGCGGGGTGCTGTGTCCCCTTACCCAGGAAGGAAGGAAGGAAGGAAGGAAGGAAGGAAGGAAGGAAGGAAGGAAGGGAGGGAGGGCCTGGGAACCTGGACCTGGAACTGAGTGGAGGCTAGCCCTGCAGCCAGAGTAGCAGCAGAGTGGTATCCGGAACTGTGAGAAGAACGAGTGCTTGTTGTGTAAGCCTGAGTCTGTGCCTTCTGTTGTAGTGACAGCGCCTCACAGAGGAACCACATCTGCCCTAGCCCCACAGCAGGACATGCCACAGCATGGAAACAGCATGGGAAAGAGACTGAGCAATCTCTGCAACACACACACTCACGCTACAGTACAGCCAGGTCTATCCTCACTACTTTGGCTTAACAACGTCCTGTGATATAAGAAGCTGAGGTTTCCTGGTCCTTGTCACAAAGAGAACCTTTGCCTGAACATCATGAGGGGAAAGGGAGAGACAGCACTGCCCTCACCAGGGCTTATAGCTGCCACCCTGGAAAGCAGCACCTTCAGTAAAAATCCAAACAGTCTTGGCTGAGGCTCGGCAAGCCTTGCCTATAGGAGGAGCCTTCTAAGGCTGAAGTTGAGCCCCGCTGTGAACTGCATGCTAGCACATGGAAGCTGAGTACATCATGAGGACAGGGCCAGGAAACCAGGAAATGGGCCTTTATCAGGTGCCAAATCTACCAGAGCCTTCATCTTGGACTCCACAGCCCCCAGAACTGCAGGAAACAAGTGTTACTTCAGCTGCCCAGCCTGAGGGGCGTTCTAGCGTAACGGCCAGGCTGCCACTAAGCGTCCTGCCTTACCCTCAGATGCTGCAGGGCACACCAGCCCCTGGGCTGTCTGGTCCCATCTGCAAGACGCCAGGCTGCCACTAAGTGTCCTGCCTTACCCTAAGATGCTGCAGGGCGCACCAGCCCCTGGGCTGTCTGGTCCCATCTACAGGACGCCAGGCTGCCAGGTGTCAGTGTCCTGGGTCATTCCCTGGTCTCATCAAGAGCTGCAAGCCTGGCTGTCGGCCACAGCACCCACACCCGTTCTGGAAGGGCCTCTCACCTGCACCTTCCCAAAGACCATGCCGATCTGCTCCACGGCGGTAGACTGCAGGGCCCTGGCCGCCAAGATGAGCTCCCCACCAAGGCCCAAGTTCTGCAGGTGGGTTTCCACAGCCGCCTGGGTCAGCTTGGCAAGGCCTTTGGCCAGCATGATGGCATCCCCCAACATAGCAGCCATCCTTCAGGGCTGGAAGAGAAGAGGCCACATTAGGAAACGGGTATCACATCGGACACAGGAGCGTACTCACGCTGACTAGGTCCCCACCAGACTCTGAGGAGAAGGCAAGACTGATGCCTTGGTTTCCCACAGATCTCCCCTTCTGACTGAGGTGAAGTGAAGACAGGAGCGGAACAGGTGCCAGGGCACTTACCAATGCCCATGCATTTCCTCACCTGGGCCTCAAATCCACCTCTGAAACCCCTCAGCACAGAAGCCAGAGGGCTGTGGCAGAACCAGCGCTTAGCACATGGACTAGTTCCTAGCCTGGTGCTCTTTCCTCTGAACCACAAGGTTGTGCTGAAGCGAAAGTGGCCCCTCCACAAGCAGTTCCTTGAGGGCCTAAGGGTCCAGTCACAACAGTGTTGCCTCTCCCCAGGCCATGACAGCTGGGGGTACCTGCCTCTTTCAAATCACTGCTGCAGTGCCCAGTGAAGCGTGGTCAGTCACCCACAGACTGAGACACTGAGAGGACGTCCTTGACCCGCCGATCAGCCAGGGATTCCACACTGCAATCCAGCGCTAGGAATAGTAGACAAGGCACACAAAGCAAGAAAAGGCACCCATACTCCACTGTAGGCCACCGCCTGCCTCTACGCTCTCTACTGGCCAAGGCAGAAAGTGTTTCTGAATGTAGGTCAGGGTCAGAGATGCTGATCCAGTATCCACAGTATCGTTAGGGCCTGGCCTAGTTGGTCATTAACTACCCCTGAGGCATGTTTATAGGTTAAGATAAGTCCTGTCAACATGCTGGAAGCTAAGGGAAAAATAGAAAGAGCCAGAAATCCCACTGCAAGGAGCACGTGACCAAGGGAGGTAGCAAAACTGGGCAGGCCAGGTAAGGAGAGGGCAGGACGGTGAATGGCACTTCAGACAGGGGACTTTCCTAAGGTATAGACTCAGCAGAGACCCTGAAGCACAGGCATTAACTGAGAGAAGCACGGGGGGGGGGGGGGGGGAACGGGACATGAGAGCCCTGGCAAGGGTCCTAACCAGAATGAGGGCACATCTGAGTATGTCAGGGATTCCAGAAGATCTGCTCAGCCCCGAGGCATGGCAGAAAAGACCTTTATTTAAAAGGAGAACTGGGGGATTGGAGGGTGGAGAGGGGGCTCAGCAGTTAAGAGTGCTTACTGCTCTCACAGAGAACCTGAGCTCAGTTCCCAGCACCCACAGCAAGTGGCATACAGCTGCCCAGTTCCAGAGGGACTGATCCCTCTGGCCTCTGCCAGTGCCTACATTACATCCACACATCCACACACAGATACGTCGTCTTTAAAAACCTTAAAAGGAGAATTGTTCTAACAGCAGAAACTCACTACCAAACAGGCCGACAGCTATGAGGCTGTGTCTCTAATGTGCCCTTGGTCGACACCTTTCCGTTGAATACTAGCAGTTAGCACACACAGGCTAAGCCTTTCTACACACTTCTTAATATTTATAAACAACCCATGGCTGTCGGTCAGTGAGAAAAGCAGAGGCAGAGAAGGAACTTAATAGCCAAAGTCACCAGCAACTCCACAGTGGCCTGTGGGGGTGGGTGCACCTCAGCCCTGGCCTGCTCTGGGCTTCCTCAGACACTTGGCTCACTGACTGACAAGGACATCACAGGTCACCCACTCTCCTGTCTCAGCCAGTAGATTTGGAGAAAACCACCATACACTGCATCACCAGGTTCCATGTCACACCCTAGGTTTCTGCTCTACACTCCTCTGGTTTTATGGCAAGAAACAGGTGAACCAACCCAAAAACCAAACAGCAAGGACTGGTAAGACAGCGTGCAGTACTCACAGGCCCGCTGGCACTGCTCACTCCCAGCCAGCACCACCCTCGACACACAGCCTGCAGTCTCGGAGAAGCACCCACCCGAGGGCCCTGGGAAACAACGAGAGGGTTTTGAAGGAGATCTGTACCAGAAATCCACTCCTACCAGTGGCCCCGAGACCATCTTTATGTGCCAAGGATCCCAAAATCAAGCCTTACCCTGGATCACCTTTAAATCATACCCAGAAATTCAGGACTTGAATCTCCCATAGACCATGACCACAGTAGTTACAAACAAGAATCTCTTGCCCATTAACTGACATTAAATCTCCTCGGAACATCTGCCTCGACTTTGACTTTAGGCCTGACACTAGGTCTGCCTGAATTTCCCACTTAAGCTACTACACACACACCCTTAACTTCCACAGAAGAAAGTCAGGCCAGTCTGGGCTCCCAGGCCCACTGCAATGATGCGCTGCATTTGTAAAAGCCATTTTAGGTCCTACACACTACCACAGGCAGCTGTAGGGCCCACCAGAACCCAGCACTGGTTTCTAGGCTTCCTGAATGCAAGTCCACTGCAGGATCAAGTTTCGCTTACTTATAAGGATGCTAAAACAACAACCAAAAATACTCATAAGTGGGAAATGATCAGTAAATGAACCAAAGGTTAAATTCCTACATTGAGAACTGTAAGTCATGGTTATCTTTTTCAATATTTTCCAAACTTTATTTTCCTAGCCTTTTTAGTTCACATATTCTTTTTTTTTATTAAGATTTATTAATTACGTAGTGTTCTGCCTGCATGTGTGCCTGAAGACCAGAAGAGGGCGCCAGATCTCATTATAGATGGTTGTGAACCACCATGTGGTTGCTGGGAATTGAACTCAGGACCTCTGGAAGAGCAGATGGTGCTCTTAACTGCTGAGCCATCTCTGCAGCCCCCACATATCCTACTTTCAAAATACCAAGTAAGTCATCTTAAAAATAAATAAATTAGGGGCTAGAAATTGCTCAGAAGTTAAGAGCACTTGCTCCTCTTCCAGAGGACTTGAGCTCAGTCCCAGTGCTTGTGTCAGCTCACAACCTGCTGTAACCCTGACGCCTCAGTGGGCACATGCATATATGTAGCATAGACATACACATACACACATATACTAAGAAAAGTAAAATACCTCTTTTTAAAAATAATGAAGTAAATTAGAGGGCTGAGGAGACACCTAGGCAAAGTGTTTGCTGTTCTTCCGGAACCACAGTTTGGTTCCCAGCACTCACGTTAGGCGGCTCACAACCACCCGCTGTAACCCAAGCTCCAGGAGCTCTGACATCCCTGATCTTGACCCCACGCACATGCACACTGACTCAGAGACATATACACATAAACAAAAGGAAATGCTTAATTAAAAAATAAATTAAGAGCTGAGTGGTGGTGGTGCTTGATGTAGTTAATCCTAGCACTCGGGAGGCTCTGAGAGGCAGGCGGATCTTTGTGAGTTTTGAGGCTAACTTGGTCTCTGTGAGTGAGTTCTGGGGCAGCCAGAACTGTTGTACAGAGAAGCCGTCTCAAACGAACAAATAAGAGCCATACTTTGCTTCCTGCCTGAACAGTTACGTATGAAACACTAGTGAAGTCCGTAGTGGTGCCAAGCCCTGCCCTAGAGCACTCTAAGTAGAAAGAAGCGTTCTGAGCACTGTGTACTCAATCAGCAATTATTGCTGGTAAGTACAGCCTCTTCTTTATGAACAGGTAGATTTCAAAACTTCGGTGGCTGCTCCACAGCCACCCCTTGGGTAAACATTATTAACCCATTGTGCAGGGTTATGCCAGGCCTCCCTCACAGTGCAAAGTGAGCCAACCGCTCACAGCCTTATCAGCACAGGCAGTTTACTGCAAAGGAGTCCCTGTCTCCGGCAGCCAAGAGGAGGTGAGAGAGCAAATGACTACCAGCAGGAAGCCACTTCCTACAGCTCTTCTCTTTTTGGTTTTCAAACTTGGGGCCTTAAAGACCCTATTCCCAATTCACCACAGTCCCAGCGACTAGTATTCAACCTTGTGAGGCACTCAGCTAAGAGACACTTATATCGTGATTTACATCAGAAAGCCAGGAACCTTTACACACACACACACATACACACACACACCAGTATTAGAGCCCTCATGGGACTCTCAGGCCCACTAACTACCCTGCCTACCCTACCCCAGCCCTGACAACAGTACCCTGCTGGCTTGGGGACCCCTTCCTGAGTAAATGCTCTCCAGCACCCTCAACCATGTAAAGCTGTGTAAGAGGCTTGTTCCGAATACCTGGGGAGTATACTAGTGAGGGACCGTGCCAACATCCTTCACTCATAGCTTGCATTGTACCTGGCTTGTCCCTGCAGGCCCTGATCAACGTGTCCTAGCCATGTGCCTATGGCACAGCAGCATGCAAGCACATCTGTAACGGCACCAGCATCAGCAGAAAAGCATCGGAGGCAGAAACAAAGGAGGTGCTGCCTAAGTGGGAAATGCTATCCTCAGAGCGCAGACAAGGGCCCAGTCCTGCCTCCACCAGCTTAGAGGCTCAGCTTCTTCCACACCTCTTCTGGTCCTAACGTTAAACTTCTATCAGGAAAGTAGACAGACTCAAAAGAGACTCAATTTCAATTAAAAAAAAACAAAAAAACAAAACTGTCCCCCTGGGGCACAGAGACTGAGAAAGAGGCCCAGGCAGCCCAGAGGCAAGTGTCCCCAAGCTCTGGGGGTTTCCTGCTGACCCCCATTTACCATCCTTCCTAAATACCTTCAGAGCCACCTCCTGGCTGGAAGTTACCTGGGGCATTAGGGACCTTCAAATACAATCTCCAGAGCTGACAAACATACCCAAGGGACACAGACCTCACCAAATACACTAAATAACACTAAAGTGGGTGTTTTTGTGTTTTAGTGTGATGTATACAATATTCAATTCCAACAAGCACAAAGCTAACAAAAGTATCAAACGCTCATCCACCAGGGACCCAGGGGGTAAGGGAGTTTTATCTGGCAGGAAAGTGGCCAAATGCACCCCACTTCACTGCCAGGACCCAGGACATGCCAACTTGCCACTGTTTTTATCAAGTGAGACGAGCTGAGGATGGTGTATGAAGATTTACCAAGATTCAGTCGATGCCCTTCACAACTACAGGACATCACAGACCAGCTCCAAGCCAGCAAAGCTGTGGTACTCACACCTCTGAAAGCCACGGTCCACTCTACTCTCGCCTCTCCTTGTCACAGCTGCCACTAATTAATTGGCATGGCTGGGGTAAAAAGCTAAACAATAGACAGCACAGAAAATCCTCAGCCCTGAGAAACCATCCCCAAATGGGCAGCTTGAGCCCTCTAGTGCACACACATGCTCAGGGTCCCTCGGGTACCTCAACCTTGACACCCTAGCCTCGCCTAACAGCCCTCCTCATCGCTCTAGCTTGGCCTTCTCATGCATCCCCAGGCCGCCAGCCAGAGCAATTCCTTTAAAAGAAACCAAAAGAAGCCAAAGCATTCCCATGGCTTCTCTGAGATTCCTCTCAGCCCTGCCAGCCTTGGGATTACTGTGTTCCCCCCACTGACGTGTTCCTGCCAGGATAAACCATTCCTGGACTTCACGGGGGTCTAATTCCTCCTTCCCCAGCGGTATCTGTCCCAGCTTCCTGCACCCTGCATGCCACTGCATGATCATGCTCTTGGAATCTGTCTAGTCACCATACTACAGGACAAGAACCACTTCCGTCTTCCTGTACGCCCTCCTGTCCCTCCAGCACCACACAGTGCTGCACGGTGACAGATACCAGGTGAACAACAAGAATGTAGCTAGTCCCTGTAAAGCTCGGGAAAGCCTGGCATTGGCAAAACTGGCTCAAACCTGTTTGCAGCTTTGACCACAAATGGCAATCAAATGTCTGAAGAGCTGCTAGGGGTGGCCTGCAGCATTGTCCCTCCAGCCTCAGTCTGCAGAAGGAACTGGAAGATCGCTGGCCAGGGCATCTGTGTTTCCAGCAAGGTGCCATGTGCCAACTTCGAGAGCCCTAGACCTTCTAGAAAGAGAAGGAAAGGGAACAGGGATGGCTGGCACTCAGGACTAAGCAGAGAGTCCCACAGAGAGGGATTTCTAAAGATCCCACCTGCTGCTTTGTCCCCCAAAGCCTGGCTTTGCCACTATACAAACCCCTCAGATGTTCCTTGTTGTTCCACTATTCCTCCACAACTCTAAAAAGGAAACCAGAAGGGATCTTACCTACAGGCCTGGGGGCCAACCCCCGAGAACTCCCAAGAGCGCCACTTCCTGCATCCTTCGCCTCTGGGAGATCCCATAGGACTGGTGAGTAGCCTTCTACCCCTTTCCAGTACAGAGCCTTCTTTTTCCTTGGGGCATAGACATGTGGATTTCAACTCTCCAAGGGAACTGAAAAGTCCTATTATATCCGTAGCATTTTTCTTTTTTGACAAAAAGGGAAAAATAAATGACTACTTCCTCCAAGGACTAAGAAGGAATGCATTGGAGTAAACAAACTTCAGAACCAAAATCCATGAATCTCTATGGACTAGATTTGTCCTTTGCCTACACCTTAAACATCACACATTAAGGGCCAGCAGTCATCGCCTGGTCACCTGACCTCTGTCTGCAGGACAGGCAAAGGCCTACATGCTATGAGCTTCCAAAGGTAGTTAATGCTCGATGCTAGAAAGAAGAAAAGGAAACGGAAGAGAAAGGGCCTGTTCTTCCCTCCAGCAAGCAACAGTAGGCTTCACCACGGAGCCAGGCCTCTGCCAGTGCTTGTTGGCCTCTGCTTCCTCAGGTCCCCACACCAGGAATCTCTGTCCCCTTCTCCTTCCCAGGCCATTCTGTCTGATAATAACCCGAAACTCCTGCCCAAATCCCTCAACCTGCATTTCTTTAAAAGTGGACTGTGGTAATTCAGCTCTAAGAACGGGAATCACAACACTTTGGAAACGGGTCAGGTGAGTGTCCTAGTTACTTTCTATTGCTGTGTTAAAGCCACCATGGCTAAAAGCAACCTGAGGAGGAAAGGTTTATTTGTCTTACACACCTGCTCACAGCCCATCACTGAGGGAAGCCAAGGCATGAAGTCAGGAAGGGAGGGAGCTGGGGCAGACACTGCAGCAGAGGCCGTGGAAGGGTTCTGCTCATGGGCTTGCTTCTCACGACTTCCTCATCTGCTGCCTCAGCCAAGGCAGGAGGACCCCCTGCCCAGGGTAGCACCAACCACACGGACCGACCCTCCTACATCAAAGAGAAACCTCGCTAGGCCTGCCTACAGGCCAGTGTCACAGAGGCCTTTCCTCAATAAAGATTCCCTCTTCCCCGATGGCTCTAGGTTTGTGTCAAGCTGACAAAACTCAGCACAGCAAACAGAAGTATATGCATTAGGTGGACCAATTCGTCAATTAAATAACACTAGAAGAAGTATTTGCTGACAAATCAGAGTATACTGCATGTTCCCATGAAGGAAGAAAACCGTCATCACAGAACAGTTAAGCAGGAGGCTTTCTGTGGGTTGTGGGACATTAGATTCTACTGAAATTTATTTGTTCTCTAAAATTTTCTACATTTGAATAATATTAAAATTGTGTTTTTTGAAAAGCCTTAAATATGTTGTTGAAAAAATGTTTTAAGTAAGCACACAAGTATGTACTTTCAAAAAGCTATTCCATACCCCTCTAGTGGGCTGGACAGAAGGCTACGGAACAGACCAAAGGCTATAATTAGCGCCTCTGGGCCCTTGGTTAGCCCTGTTCTTCAGAAGTCACCTGCCCCTAAGTGGCTGCCAGGAGCACAGCCTGTAGGCATCTTACTTTGGGGAATAAGGTTCAACTGCCCTTCTCAGAATGGTGGTGAGAAAACCGCTTGGCACAGGCCCTTCCTCCTCACTGCTGCACCAAAAGGCAGAAATAGTTAATGAGAGCTGCCGTACAAACAAAGCCCCTGGAATTCCTAATTTAGAAACAAATAACAAGTACAGTGACCATATTCTCTTAGCAGGAAAGATACATAGGACTGGTGTCCTTCAAGGCAAGGGGTAAGCAAACCAAGACTCTGGAGCCGTAGCCAGCCTCACTGTAAGCAGCAAGCCTGGAAGAAATGAGGACATTCCAAAAGGACAGTTGTACCTGTCACTACAGCTATCAGGTCTGTGGAAACAATGAACTCCAAAAAGTGAGAATCCACCTAGAAATTTTACAGCAATAAAAACAAGTGGCCAACCATAGAGGAAACTATCCTCCCAAAGATCATCTGCACCTTGTCGGCCCTTGTTGCAGGAGTGTGGACCCTAGACAGTGGACAGTCGGTGACAGGCGGAACCACACCTTGACCAGGAGAGCCTAAGCAGGCATCTCTCCCATAGTCTATTTAACTCTACCCTCACATTAGAACCCCAGCGATGGATCCGAGCGTTATGGGGAGGTGGGCCATTACTGGATCTCTTCTTAATGTGGCCACACTAAAGAAATCTCCTTTTTCTGATTTTTGCTATTACTTTTGCTCTTTTAATCTGGCTTATCAAAGCTGGGTGGCTGAGCCTGGCTTGTTAGAGCAGCCAAGGCATGAACTCTGACCCTAACTCTGATAACACTACTGCCTATTTGGTAAATAAAGCTGTACTGAGTCACAAGCATGTGCATTCACTTCTGTACTGTCTACAACCTGGTCATTAACATGTTGTATTGGTTTGGTTTGGTTGCAGAAGACCAACGGCCTACAAGCCTGAAATACCTACGTTTTGTCCTGCAGAGATGAAGTCTGTGGTCTCCAAGGTAACCAACTATGACCATGATCATTCCAGGACATCTAACGAGGTCACCAGAATCGTGTCCCAACAGGCCATTGAGGATGGTGCCAGGACAAGGATTACCACGCATCCATCAAGCGCATCTCCTGATACCCAGAAATGAACCTGACCCACTCTCCAGAGGCTGGAGGTCACCTTATACTGGATTAGGTAGGAAGGTGCCAGACACCCAAGAGCTGCTCAGGAGTAGGAGCAGGAGGGCTGTCAGGTGCCAACTTCCTGTACAGATCCACTCTCCCCGCCAGAACTCTTAGCCGCCTGCATTCTCCTGTTCACCCTACACAGAAAACCACGTCAGTCCACAGCTTGAGCTCTTACAAACCTCCCATCTCATCAGGGCTTTGTTCCTGCGCATTCATAGATTCTCCAACCAGTTCCTGGCAGACAAGCACTGAGAACAGTCATGGAGCGAGAGGTGTCTGTCAGCTGGGAGTCAAGGAGGCACACAGGGCTGCACACTGTGCCTCCCGCCAGGCTTCACACAAAGCAACTCTTGACTGTGGGACGGGGTCAAATCCTGGAGAGCCACAACGGCCGGTCAGCCTGCCCTACCCAAGAAGCCATTCCTCAGTGCCATGACCGTGAGCCCCAGCCAGACAGAGTCCTGGCACTGCTTAGTATAATTAATTCCACAGCACTCTGGAGGCTACGGCAGGAGGATTGCGAGCTTGAGACCAGCTTGAACTACAAAGCAAAATCGTATGTATGTACGTATGTATGTATGTATGTATGTATGTACATATGTATGTATGTATGTATTTTAAAAGTATTTGGCTCAGGTAGTGGCCCAGCCATAAGGTGAAGACCTCTGTATCTGGACACTTGGTCTGAACCCTGACTCTGCTGCCGACTTGCAAGTCAAACTATTTAAGCTTAGCTTTGAGCCTCAGTTTCCTCATCTGCACTTGAGAGTAGATTAAGTCCCGCACTAAAGAGTATCCAGGGTATGTATGACACGCATTGGGTATCCAAAACCAGTGCTTGGTGTGACTATTAACATTATAACCATGCAGGTGCCTTGACACAGACCTAGTGAAGACAAAGCCGACATAAATAACCCACAATACCTTTAAAACAGACAAACCCAGCTCTCCCTGTAAAGTCCAGGATTACTTCTGAGTTGGGCAGTGCTGGGAAAGGACAGGCTGGTCCTGACCAGTGTGGTTTATTTAGCAATGTGGTATGAGGCACCACCCAGGAGAGGTGGTTCCGTGTGCTGGCAGCCAACTTAAAACACTCTGGACACACACTGGACATAAACACCCACAGACACCCTTGCACCAGTGCTGAACACAAGCAAACGGTCTTCGTGTGCGTCACCTCCCTTACCCACTGGCACATACAGACACAAGCACGGCAACAGCAGACCCCGATTCAGAGGCAGTTTTTATAGGAGTCAGACTGCGTGAGGCTTCAAGCTGACTTCGTGAATCTGCAGACACAAACACGTTTTCCTCAGTTCGTCCAATTCCCATCTATAAGATGGAAGGGAGGAGGAAGGAGGCAGCAGGCAGATGTTGCACAGGATGCTAGTCTGCCCTGGCTAGTCACAGGACATTCTAGGCGAGAGGAGGGCACACACAACCAGCCCAGCCATAGCAATGCCACCCTGCCCTTTGCTGGCCCACTGTTGCGAGAGCCATCAAATTACTTTTCAATTTCTCAAAGAACTGCGATGTTTCTAAGTACCGGCAAACGGCAATCACCAGCAAACTATCGGCAATTTGTTCTGTCTCCTTCCTCCATGCCAGGGTTGGAGACAAACACACCCCTGGCATTTTGTGTGAACAGTCTCAGGACTTATCGTGCAGCCCAGTGAAAAGTAGGACTTCCAGTTCCTGGACAGCATACTTAACAGGCTGACAGACAGACAGACTGACAGCAAAGACAGGTTTCCAACTTCAGCTTGGACACCAACTACATGTGACCTTGGGGACAGCAGTTCTGCTCCTGGGGTCAATGTGCCCCATTAACTCATGTGCAAATCAAGACAGCGCCATTTACCCTTGGAGTGCAGAAGGGTGACAAGAAGCCACACGAAGCTCTTTCTGAAGTGACTTAACTAGGCAAGCCTATACCTCAGGAAAAGCCCAGTGAGGGCTGAGGTAGAGAGCATGGAAACATCTGTTTTAAACACATGCTCTCTCAGCTTTCTCTTTCAGTGCCCCCACAGGATACCCTGGCCCTCCTATTCCCTCTGAAACAGACCTCTTTGCTCCTTCTATCTACCCTAGAACATGGCAATCAGATATAAGCACCTTCTTTTTTTTTTTTTTTTTTTTTTTTTTGCCTTTCCCTTTTACAAGTCTTTCCTTTCAATCCACAATTCATGCCCAGCCTCCCTGCACCAAACGAAAGCAAGCTCCTGCAGACTCTGCTCTCCGACCCCTGAAGTGCAAGCCAGGAGGACCCCTCAACCTACCTCCACCACTAATAGCGCCACAACTGTCCCTCCTGGTGGGCCCCACCCCTCAACTTCCTTCACCAACCTCTTCTCTCCTGGTCCACACTCCACAGCTGAGCCAGCTCAAGCAGGTCCTAGCGCTCCTGCCTCCCCACTGTGTCCAGTCCTCTGGACCACTTCCTCCTCTCCGCGGGCCAGTCAAGAACTCCCATTCTCAGGCCAGGTAGGCTCTCTGAGCCAGGTTACCCACATCTGTACCACACGCAGAACTCCAAGCGACTACAAGGCACACATGGGAGCTCTGAAGGGTGATGAAACTATTCTACCTTTGACTGTGATCATGGTTAAATCATATGTTTCTTCCCAACTGTGTGGAAAACGGGTGACTTTAGTGCATGCAAACTTTTTTCTTAATGAAAAAAAAAAAGGATAGAAAAAAATAGTTCCATTGGCACTCAACCCCATTATGTCTGATACTAGCATTATCACCTTACCCCAAATTTCTTCTTCCTCCTCCTCCTACCTCTGTGTACTGACACCATGACACTCGTCCCCATGTAGGACTGGCCCCTCTATCCCACCTGCATCCACTCAGTCCACACGGTGAGTCCTACGGTTCCTCTGATTCCACCCCCTGTGACTCGGGTCACCCTGTCCTCAAAGGCTGCCTCCCCTTCCCTCCCATTCCCATCACAAATGCAATCACAGAAGAAACAGGACCTTTGAGCTCCCCCACTGCCTCCTTTCCCACTGGCTCGCCCCAATTCTTGACCACTAGCAAGAATGTTAGAACTATTCCCAGTTGCCACACCAAGACAACTCTTTAAATATTCCTGTCTAATTTTGCACACGGCTCTGGTTTCAACTGACAAAGATAATGACTCAGTGTCCGTGGCTCTTAACGGAAAATGATCCTGCCAAGTTTTGAGCTTCCCAATAATAAACCTCTTTAAGAAGGAAGTGATTGTCCTTCCAGATCCTTTCCTGTGGGTAACAAAGGGCACCCCAGAACCCCTATGTGGAATGCCACCCCCCAAGCTATGGAATCCTGACACATTCCCACAGAAATACAAATTCACAGTAGAGGCTTGGGATGTTTTTCTTTTCTAGTGCACTATCTTTCACCTTTTCTAAAAGGTCACCATTTTAGGACTTAAATTCAACACACAAACTCTGGGCTACAAAAGTGAAGCCTCTTCCTTTGCACAAACGAAGAAATGAGGCACGGTTTCTAGTACTGACCTCTATACATGTGCATACACTGCATCAAAGCACCTGCATACGTGTGCACGCATGCCTGTGTGCTGTGCAGCCAGGCACTCCCTGCAGGCAGAGGCATGCTCTTCTTCCATATTACAACACACACACACACGTCTAAGCAAAATAGGTGGCTAAGCAAAGTGGCTCCCTCAGGAAGGTCGCTCAGTCGGCACTCAGCTCCCACCTGTCTGCTCCCCATTACAGGACCATCCTGTGGTGGTTCCCTAAGCTTACCCAAGGCTCCCAAGGCTCCTAGGGGCAGAAACAACCAGTTTCCCACATCCTCGTACTTTGAGCCTACCCAGTCACGTTCATCAGGCACAAAGGCCCAGGGTTTTGGCCTCTAAGTCTCCTTCCAAAAGTCTCACCTCTACCACCCTGTGCACCCACCGTTTCTACCTTTAAGCCCCATCCCCATAGCTTACACCGTGTGTTTACAGCAGGGACATAACACTGTCCCAAACTGCTCAACGACCTGTGGGCAGGTTGCACAGAAGCCCCTGGCAGCATGGGATGACCCTGTCTGGAGTCTTGCCTGTGTAGTTCTCAGCCAAATTTGCTCTTCAGTGGGAATGCGGCAAAGTCTGGAGACATTTTAAATTGTCACAATTGGTGGGACGGGGGGAGGATGTCGTTATTTGTTTAGCAGATACAAGCCAGGATTATGCTACACGCACTACAAGACACAAGACAAGCAGACACAGTAAACAAGTATAGACCCAAAATGCTAACCGGCTGGGGCTGGGAAGCACACACTGCCTGCCTCACTTTCCCTTTGAGCCACCTGATCCAAAAATGTTCCCAATTCAGCTGCATTCGTTAACTGCAAGGCTACCTACAGCATTCAAAGCTACCTTCTTGAGTGTTATGGATGCTGCTTTGGTGAGCCAACAAACCCCTCTCGAGTCTCTTCTCAGAAGAGCCTTCTTCAGGCCAACACGGCCACTGTTCCACAGAACAACCAGAAGCCTAGCATGATCACTAATCCAAATCCTAGGGCAAGATGGTTCGCCCGACACACCCCAGCTCCAGAGTCCCTTCCCACAGATGCCAAGCCAAAGTGAGCCTTGATCAACTGATCAAGCTTCCCAGAGAGCTGCAAGCCCAACCCAGACTGCAAGTCTGCACACAGCCTCTGCCCCTTCAGGAAGCCCAGCCAATGTTGGGTCCCTGCACCCAGACCCACCCCTACAGCGTTCTCCGACCCTTCACACTTAAAACTTGGCTGAGTGATGTGACAGCTTCTCTGCAAAAGAAGGCGGGAGTTCAGCCCAAACTAGAAAAAATAAGAGGAAGGGCCAGAAAACGAAGAAAAGGAACAAGGAAGGAGCGTCTTCCTCGACTTCCCTCCAGGCCCAGCTGTGAAACCCAACAGCTGGTTCGAGCACAGAAGTCGTAGCTATGACACAAACTGCAGCCAGAGCCCGATGCACACATGTTCATGGGTCTGCAAGTTCAGAGAAACATTATTACGAGAAAGGCAGCCACGTGCGTGGACGATGCAGAGGTCAGGCACGAGGGCTCGGGACGCCTCCCGGAACCCACGGCTCCACGCGCGGCCCTCCGCTCCGCTCGCTGAGCCAGACCGGGGACTGGAGACTGCTGCACCCCAGCCTGGCCCTGAAGCTCCTTGGCTGCAAGGGAAAAGTCGCAACCCAGGCCGCACTGAACGGCCCCCGGGGTGCTGAGGCTATCCGCGGGCGGGCAGGCGGCAGCCTTACCGGGCTGCAGGAAGGTAGGCTCCTCCGGTCCGCTACGCTACGCCTCCGTGCGCCCCGCACCGCTGCGAGCGCTGCGCACACGCTCCGGATCTGTTTACCTTCTGGCCCGCGTGCGCACGCCCCGCACCGATCGCCCCGCCTCCGGCCGTTCCCATTGGCTGAGCTGCCGTTAGCTGCCCAATGCCACAAGACGCAGTGGGGAGCGTGCTTGGCCCGCGTGCGCGGCTCACAGCCAATAGGGACTGAGGGTGGAACAACAGCAACCAATGAGAGGCCGCCCTAAAAGGGCAGCGGGTTCCTTCTCAGCCCGTCGGCTGCCCTTTCTCCCGGGTTGGGAAAGTGCGGTTGTTCTGCGCCAGCGCTCTGAGGATTGGCAACCGTGTGTGTTACCTTAGGACTGGCACTAGCTTAGCCCCCTAAGGTCCTGGGCGGGAAGACCTCAGAAATTCTGCTGCGATCACCGGGGACTCACTCCCACCCCTACCCCCAGCGCCTGGATGAGGCCGGTTTGTTGACCTGCGGCGAGGGCTTATTCCTGGGTTCCTCAAAAACCACTTGATGCCCTGGCTGACACCAAGGTCCCATCCCCTCCAGTTTTGTATGTAAGGTAGTTGTGCTAGTTATGGGTATCAAAACAAAACAAGGAATTCTAACCAAAGGTGAAAAACAGCCCTAGGAGCGCTAGAGTCCCTCTGTTGACCCACAATGGCCCTCAGGGACTGCTTACCCAGAGAAGATAGGATTGCGACAGGATCTGCCCCCGCCACCTTTGTACCACATGGGAGAAAATACCTACCCTTGAGGCCTTTCCAAGATGCTTCCATGCCAGCTCAGCCCTTTCGCCCAGCTATGCCAAGCCAGCTTCTTTCTAAAATACCGAAAACAACCACAGTTTGTTTTCCATTTTCATCAGATTAGCATGATTTTGACCTTATTTCCTGGGAGAATAATGACCTGTTTTATTATAGTTAAAAAAAAAAAAAAAAAGACATTTCTCTTGGGCTGGAGAGACGGCTCAGAGGTTAAGAGCACTGGCTGCTCTTCCAAAGGTCCTGAGTTCGAGTCACAGCAACCACATCTATAATGTTGATCTGGTGCCCTCTTCTGGCGTGCAGGCATATATGCAGGCAGAACACCGTATACATAATAAATGAATCTTTAAAAAAATATCTCTTGGTCTGATACACACACACACCTTTTTCAAATATGTATACAGTATTGTGGTTATATTTTTAAGAGTCCTTATGTTTTGTGAACGAATTCTAAATTACTGGCAGACAAAAATGTGCTGTATTGAACGAGCTTCAAAATATTAAAGGGCTGAAGAAGTAAACTGGCTATGACTTGACACTGGTAGAAGGGGAGTGGTGGGTGTGTTGGCGTGCCCATTATCTGTGTGTGTCTGTAGGAGTCCATAATAAAATAGACGTTAGAAGAGGGTCGTGAATCTCGTTTTCCTACCTCCACACAGGGGTAGCAGAGGCCGACTCCCAGGTGTGGCCGACACTCCGCTTCACCCATAACCCAGCACCATAGTGGAGGAGAATCTAAGGCCAAAGGTGTCATCAAAGAGCACGTCAAAAGCAAGAAGAAAATAAATTAAAAATTGACTCGTTTAGGCCCTGCCCCTCACTGGCTGCAGCACTTGGGAGAGCAGACCCTGCACCTTGCCTGGGTAGCACTGTAGAGCTGGCCCTGGTTGCAGGGGTTCCCGAGTGAGCCAGCCCCAAAGGCATGAGAGCAGGAGAGCAGGAGAGCAGGAGAGCAGGAGAGCTGGCCGTGCCCCATGTGGGCTGCGCCATTGGGTGACCTAGCCAAGGCAGTGCTGGAGAGCTCCCCCTAGTGGTGTGGGTACAGAAGAACTAGCGGGCTGACCAACTCAACCCCAGGCCCAGATCCAGGGCTTTGAGTTGGCCCACACCAACATCTACCCCATCTATGAACTGCTGCAGCATGTGAAGGGGCTGGTCCTGCAGTTCCAAAACTACAGGATCTCCATGACACAGGATAGCAACAGAATATTCAATATGAGTCCCCATGAAGATCCAGTGTTGATAGTGTCTCAGAAGCCAGAAGCCACAAACCAGACCAATGACTCAGTGCAATGAACATTTGCAAGTAAAGTAGACAAAAGAGTATATGCTGGGTCACTCTCTAACACACTACAGCTTCCACAATGAGGTTCGTTTGTTTGTTTGTTTGTTTGTTTGTTTCCTTTTGGAGAGAGGTTGCAAGGACAGGGCCTGGATACTAGGGGATGGGAAGATAAGTGGGATTGAATACACGATGTGAAATTCACAAAGAAGCAATAGAAAGTTAAATTTTTAAAATTTGACTCATTTTTTTAAAAAAAGATATTTTCAACGAAAGCCTATGTTGAAGATATGCCTAATAATACCAACAGGTCGAGTAACAAGAAAATTACCGCCATTACAATATTTCCTTGTCAGCCTCGCTGCATCACTATCTCAGACCAAGTATTGCTGTAATTGTTGCTGGAAAGAAGATGGCCACATAATTCCAGAAAACATGAAGCCCAGGTTCCTACTTTGTCCTAATGATGGTAAGATCCCCATCTTAGGTGGTGTGATTTTTTTTCCCCAAACATCTTTAAATGTCGGAAAGTTTTCTTTTTGGTGTATCTTCACTAATGGGTGTAGTCTATTAATGCAGCTTTATGTAGAAATGTATAACTCATTGAAACAGGTATTAGACAATATTCATACACATTCTGCCTATAAGCAGAGATGCCAAGACATCACTGAGTCATGTGATGCTTCAGCATCTTCCCTCTGGTCTCGAAACTGCTTCTTTGGAGGCAGAGATGGGAGGCAGTTAGTTATCATTGCCCACGAACATACAAACCTCTTGAAGTGTCTCTTGCCCTTCACCCTCAACCTGCATTTATCTGCTCCCATTTTCAAAAAAAAAAAAAAAAAAAAAAACACTCCTAAAAGAATTCTTTATGCTTTCTTTATCCACTTTTTTTTTTCTTCCATTTTCCTCAATACTGACCTAGTAAGGCTTTGATAGTTTGCATCTTGAATGTTTTTCTCAAAGCTCACTTGTTAAAGGCTTGGTCCCCGGGGACTGCCTTGGGGAGGTGGTCAAGTGTTAGGAAGCAGGGCCTAATAGGAGGAAACTGCAGCACTGGGGCTGTGACTTTATAGGGACTATTGAGACCCACTCTGTTTGCTCTGTTTGCTCACCACTGCCATAAGGGGAGCGGTTCTACCCAGAACACCATCCTGCTATGACATGCTGCCTCCTGAGAGGATCCAAAGCAACAACCCGACAGACCGGGGCCTAAACCTCCTAAACTTGGAGCTGAAACAAACCCTTCCTACTTTTAAGTTGGTTATCTTGATTATTTTGCCACCTTAACAGAAAGTTAAGGTTTTTCCTATTTAAAATACAAGCTTTAAGAATACAGATTGATGTTTTGATCAAAACTGAGTTCCCTGCTATTATTTGATTCTTTCTGTCCAGTTTTATTTCTCCAAGAGTCCCATTGTGTATATATTTTTATATAACTGATATTATCTGAAGCTCTTCACTTTCCTTCATTTTTTTCAAGCTAGAAACTTCCTTTCCCCGCCCCCCCCCCCAAGCTAGATGTATTTCCATTTGCACTGCTTCTTTCTCTGGCCCACTCACACGTGCTGTTCAGCTCCACAGTCACTTTGTGTATTGTGCTTTTCAACCCCAAAGCATCTGATTATTCTTATCATGTCTTTGTGTCTCTATTTTGTGGGGTATCATTCTCATATTTTTTGTTTTAATTTTTTAGACACGCTTCCAATAAACTCTTTCAATATATTTGAAAGAGATGGCTTCAGAATTTAAGAATTTTGCCTAGTGAGCCCATATCTTTTTTTATTTCCTCGGTGTATAGGCTGTGTGTTCTTGTAGCTTTGTGCATCTTGTACTGTTGCTAAAATCTGGGTATCTTAACCCAACATGGTACATTTGGAAATCAGACTCCTCCCATTGTTGCTTTTATAATTATTGTTTTGTAACTTTTCAAGACTAATATGTAAGTCTGTATTTTCTTCTTGTGTGTGACTATCAATAGCTCTACCTAGCTTATTAATAAATATGGTAAGAAGATTTTCTTAGATGCCTGTAACCAATAAGTCACCTGCCCTGGGGCACTGGATGCTTGCTGGAGCATGCCTTCACCACTCAGTCAAAAAAAAAAAAAAGTTGACAACTCTGCCTTACCCTAACTCCCTGCTTGCACAATCTGCGGGTCACTAACAGGTGAAATGCAACGGCCTTCTACAGTCATTCCTGCCCACGACATGACCCAAACATGTGCATGGCGGTTAGCAGACCCTAGACTATATGGGCATCTCTTCCCCTGCAGCTCACTCTAGTCTGTTGTTTACCCAAACTACCTGAGACAGCCGAGCTGCTGCACAGCTAAAGGCGGTGGAGGAGTTCCCGCAATGGAGAACTGAGGCGAGTCAAATAGAGCCGCCTTTTAAAGCATCCTCCAGGAACCACCGATGATAAAAGAATGGCAGTTTGTATTCCCGGCTCCATTTGGCCCCTGAGGTGGTAGCCTGTCTACCAGGGACGCAGGTAGCCATTTTCAAGATCTCCCTATAGCTGGTGTGACTGAGGAGCTAAGACTGGAGCGAGCTGAAAATTCTAAACTTCAGCCATTTTTTCTCGAGTAAATGTTCTCTAGGTTGTTGCAAGGCTTCTGTTAGTTGTCGGCATTCTAAGGAAGAGAATATTCCGTCTTTGCCAGCTTCTCCATTATCTTTGTGGAGGACAGAATTTTCATGTCTTTGCCATTTTTTAATCACCTTTTTCTGTTTTGTTGTTTTGGGTTTTTTTCTGAGACAGGGTTTCTCTGCATGTGGCCCTGGCTGTCCTAAAATTCACTTTGTAGACCAGACTAGCCTCAGTACTGCTTAGTTTTGCATTCCCGGGCACTATGTTTAACCCTAAGCCTGAAGATTGACGCGGGTGGGCCGCTGGACCGCTTTGTTTCCCTTACCGCTGGGACCACACTGAATCATTCATTCTCTTCCGTTTTGCAATACATCTTGTTTGTTTAATTAGCCTACTGGCTAAGCCTGGCTTGTTAAGGCTGCCCAGCCCAGGCGCCATCCCTACCGACTCCGCACTTCTAAGAAGCAGTCATACCTTCCACTGCTCAGACCCAAAACCCTGGCACCGTGCTTGACACCTGCTCCTATCGCAGCTCACATCAAACCCCAGCACGACTTCTTCCAGCCCATCTTCGAAATGACTGCTGAGTCAACCAGTTTTCTCCCTGGGCATCACCGATGCCCTGAGCTAAGCCAGCATCACTTAGCACCTGCATCATTAAGCAGCTCACTGGTCCTCTGTTTATTCACATCCTCCTGCAGTGATCCTTTGTTTTATTCCAAAGCAAAAGGCAGGCCATGCCGTGCTTAAATCCTGTTCCTGCTGCTGACTTCTCATCTCACTCGGAGTAAAGCCCCGAGACCTCTCAGCGGGCATCCATGCATAGCGTGCAGGTCTTCCGCTGTGGCCTCCTTTTCCCACTTTACTCCAAAGGCCGCCTCAAGGTGTTTCAGTGGCCCTGGCTCTCCCCTGTCTGGAATTTCCTCGTTTCATACGGATCCCTCACAATTTGTCATCATAATGTTCTACAGAAATGGAACCCAGTCTGTGCCTTATTTGGGTATTGGGGGACTCGTCACTCCTTTACCTTATTTTTTCTCTGTCTCCAGCGCTTTTTATTACTGGATGTATTCACTTCATCACCCTGCTTGATGCCCTGTGGTCACCACATCCCTCTTAATACATGAGTTGCATGGAAACTCCAAAGGGCCTCCCAGCCCCTCACTGGGCAGTGTTGCTGAGTTTGTTCCATCCACCCAATGTGTGAATGAGTGTGTGTGTGTGTGTGTGTGTGTGTGTGTGTGTGTGTGTGTGTGATCTTTTTTCTCCTTCCTTTTCACTAGGTTGCCTGGCTACCTTCAGTAGTGTCCTATCCTACACTCACTACTATCAGTAGCAGCTGTGATCAGTACCGGTCACAATTAGTTCCGGCCTAGAGAATCAAGCTTTTTACCCTCAGAGAAAAGTCTGCTGGGAGATCAGTTGCCAACTCTACGCCCTGCCTCAATCTACCCTGCAGTGTTGAAGCTGGCCTTCAACAGCTCGCCACTGTATCTCTAGCGAGTGGCACAGATGATTGTGTTCAACAGAGACTACATAGTTTGGGATAGAATCCCAACTTTGTCTCTTACTGGATGACCCTGACTTTCTGTGCCTCAGTTTCCTTCTATAGAACACTAGTACTGATATCTAACAGGTTGTTGAGAATTAAGTGAATATATGCAAAGTGCTGAAGATTCTTTGTGCTGCTATATAGTATACATTAGTATAATTTAACTTAAATGATAACCCAGTATTATAATATACAGCATATATTCAATAAAATACTGCATTATCCAAATATTTGCAGAAGTGTTACTTTATTTCTGTAGAGAGAGACACTGAAGCTAAAAAAATTAAATTTAACAAGGTCTAATATTTTCTGCGACTTCATCTAATTCCTTAGCTATCACCCCTCAAGAACTTTTATATTATCTCAATGTCACTGATCCCTAGACATTTGACACACCAAAAATCAACTCATTTGCATTTGTCATTGTTTTTCTTTGTTTTTGTTTACTTAGTGATTTAATCTTTTGCTTTTAATAAATCAAAGTATAGTCTTGGCTCATAATACTCAGCAAATCAATTTCTATGTACTGTGTACGACAATGTCTTTTAAGACAGATTTTAAGCAGGATGGGCGTACTTTTCCATCATAACTCCCAGACCTGGAGAAAAATGTCTTGCAACCCTTTTGCTGAATTACAAATGGCAGGCTCCACATTGCCTAGTTGAGTTCAGAATGCCCTTTGATGCCTGGGCCCTTTGCCATGTCAACATGCAGCTAAGACGATAAACAAGACAGGACTGCCACATGCTCAGAACCAGCACAGGAGGAGCGGGTCCAAGAGGGAAGAACTGCCCAGTCACGGCCTGAGTCACCAACACCTGCTCTCCACAGCCCGGGCTGTCTGAGGCTCTGTAGAACAGGAACAATGGATCCTTAATAACTCCTTAATTCACTTCATACAACAGGAGTCAAAGCCGAATCCGGGGCTGGGGTCTGCCTCAGCGGCCCAGCACTTGCCTATCACACACAAGACCCCGGGTTCCAGCCTCAGCAATGCAAAACAAACAAGGTTACTAGAAAACAAACACATTAAAATTCCCAGTGTACCTCAACCAATACAAACTGCCCGAGGAAAGCTGGATTCAACAATCACAGGACTCCCACTGCCCTAAAACTTGCCTTTTTATTAAAGAATTATGAAAAATAAAATTTTCAAATTTTGTTATTTGAATTATAATATTTGAATAAATATTCAAAAAGCATTTTTGAATAAGACTTTTGGATAAATTTACTTTACTCCTTCATTAGGTAATATATTCACTGAATTTATAAAACAATTTACTTTCAAACCTCTGTTGTGGCCAGGTTTGGTGACATATACCTGTAATTCCCAACACATAAGAGTCACAGACAGATGGATCAAATAAAACAAAACCAAACAAAAGCCACTTGCTGTGAAATGTCCCCACCTCCTTACCTGTTTCCCAAATTCTTCGTCATACCCATACACTCCCACACAAACATCACCACTGCTTAATGCCTCTTGTTCCTCCTCTAAGGGATTTCAAATGCATAAGTAAATACAAACCTACACTCAAGCAACTTACTACACAGACAGACAGTGCTCTAGTCAGCTTTCTTTCTTGTTGTTCTGGTTTTTTGGTTTTTTTTTTTTGTTGTTGTTGTTTGGTTTTTAAGAGACAGGCTTTCTCTGTGTAGCTCTGGCTGTCTAGAACTCCTTCTGTAGACCAGGCTGGCCTAATATTTGGAGATCCACCTGCCTCTGCCTCCCAAGTGCTGAGATTAATGGTGCGTGACACTATGTCCAGCCCCCCTTTTTTTCTATTTAAAAATAACAGCTTTTTTTCAGACTGTCCCACAAAGAATTCTGTCTAAAAAATGGCAAGTTTGAATGCAGGCAGAGTCGATGGCCAAACTCTGCCGAGACAGAGTAAGCAAGTCCTCAATAGTTCCTGCCTCACAAATATGTCTGTCAGATATATTGGGCCAGAAGGTTGAAGAAGATGCTCCAGTGTTATAGAGAGTTTGGGGCGACTGTTGAGGTAGCAAAGTGTCCATGCCATCTTCTCATTTGGAAAGTTACTAATCTGCACTCCTGGCATACTCAGGTAATCAAGTTTATTCCTTCTCAAGTCTCTGATGGGGTGGAAGCCAGGTAGCTTAGTTTCACAATGAAGCTTAGTTGTTTAGGGGTTAAGATGTTTTTAGGTCTAGATAAATGTTTTAAGTTGATAATGACAAGATGTGATGGAGATTGATTTACATTCAGAGTTTTAGACACACCAAGATAGGAAACATGTTTTCTTCAAGGCTGTCAAATACAAATAGCCAAAACACTAAGAATGTAACATTTATATAATTCCTGGTTGTGTCATGGCTCTTCTTGCTATAGGTAGTCTATTGTATGTATGTGTAATAATATAAATGTATGTGTTAAAAATAAGAAATGTTGAATTAAAAAATGCACATTAAAAAAATTAACAGCTTTAGGGACTAGAGAGATGACCCAGTGGTTAAGAGCACTTGCTGCTCTTACAGATCACCTAGGTTTGATTCCCAGCACCCATACCGTGGTTCACATTGTTCATAACTTCAGTTTCAGGGAATCTGGTGTGTTCTTCTGACTTACATAGGTACCAGGATTTCTGTGGTACACATCCATGCAGCTAAAGCATTCATAGGCATAGCTAGGCAGCGGTGGCAGGTGCCTCTCATTCCAGCATGTGGGGGGCAGAGGCAGGTGGCTCTCTGCATATGAGGCCAGCCTGGTCTACAAAGAGAGTTCCAGGACATCCAGGGCTAAACAGTGAAACTCTGACTTGAAAACCACATAGTCACATTTTTTTTTAATTTTAAATAATAGCTTTAGGGCCTAGAGAGATAGCTCAGTAGTAAAGACGACATCACCACTCTTACAGAGATCTCAAGTTCAGTTCTCAGAACCCACATTGAGTGGCCTATACCACTGCAACTACAGCTCTTGGAGGAGTCAATGCTTTTGCCTCCATGGACACACACACACACAAACGCGCGCGCGCACACACACACACACATGCATGCATATACGCATGCACACATGCTGCATATGTGCACATCATACTTAAAAAAAATAAGGGTCTGGAAAGATGGCTCCATGGTTACAAGCACTTGCTCTTTCAGAGGCCCCAAGTTTGATTCCCAGCACCCGTGTCCTGTGCCTCACAACTGTTTATAAGTCCAGCTCCAGGTGATCCAATGCCATCTTCAGGCTTCCATGTCACCTGCACACATGGGGAATACACATAGACACATGTATGTACATATATACAAAAGTTTAAGCTAAATAAGTTTATAATATTGATGATGATGATAGCTTTAAGCATCTTCCAAATCATTGTGTAAGGCATCTTCCCTCTTTCTCCGGGTTGTGTTAATGCATGAACCATGATTTTTTTTTTCTTTCTTTTAAATGCTGGAGTTTTATTTTCTATTCCATGTCTTTTTAAAATTGTTTGTTTTTATTTTGTGCACACTGGTGTTTTACGAGGGTAGCAGATTCCCCGGAAGTGGAATTACAGACAGTTGTGAGCTGCCATGTGGCTGCTGGGATTTGAACGCAGGTCCTCTGGAAAAACAGCCAGTGCTCTTACCCACTGAGCCATCTCTCAGCCCCAATAAGGATTTCATTAACAGTCTCCTTGTCCTGCCGATGGCTTCTATTCTTTGGCTTTCATAAGCAGTGCTGCACTCTGAAGTACATACCCTGTTTTCATATTGTGACTACATGGGTCTAAGTGGGACGGATTGGTGGTCCCCCGAGGCAGGCCAGGGCAGGGCCCACAGTGTGCCTGCTACCCTTAGGGTCTGAGGATCATGATTTACTGACTCCAGGACTACTCTTCAAACCCCTGACTCTTAGAGGTGACAACACAAGGCAAACAGACCCTGTCTGGGGCCCAGGAGTTATTTTTAAATAAAATAAAATAAAATTTCATACATGTATTTTGTGTTGCTGTGTGCATTGCAGACAAACCATCGCAGGCCATAAACTGAAGTCATAAGACTTTCCCCATAACCAGCCCAGGCCTAAGAGAACAACTGAGAAATTCCCAACCCAGTTGAACTGAGGCAAGACTAATCACTGTAATTAGCTGACTGCACAATTAGGGCTGATTAAACACGTTACAGAGGAGGCTCCTACTGTGCTCCCGACAGCTGGAAATAGCCCTGCTCAGCCCAGCAACTACAAAGTGCTGCTTTTCTGTGTCTGTGCTCTCGGAGCATGTGTCTGCCTCGGGGAGGCCACTGCTCTTCTCTGTCAGGCTCACTTCTCTTCAGCATCACTGTACCACAGGAGCATCACTGTACCACAGGAGCATCACTGTACCACAGGAGCATCACTGTACCACAGGAGCATCACTGTACCACAGGAGCATCAGCCAAGGATGCCATCATCTCAGGCTTGGTTACTCTACATTTAAACTGAGATACAGTGTATATTTAGCAAAATGCAGATCTTAAGTCTACAATTTTTTTGTTTGGTTGGTTGGTTGGCTTGTTGTTGTTTTCATTTAATTGCTGAGACCAGGTCTCACTGTGTAGCCGTGGCTGGCCTCAGACTTACAGAGATCAACCTGCCTCTGCCGAGTATAGGAGTGCTGTGATTTGAGGCCAGAGCCACCACATCAGCCAGCTGGTAAATTCTTACAAATGAAATGTGTAACCATCAACACATTTAGTCAAAATAAGCTAAATTTCGGTTATTTCCTTTTGCCTTCTTAGAAATGTTGGCTTTTATTAATTCATTAGAGAAAGGCGACAAGGTGAGATACTGGTGTGTTTGGCTTCCTAGTATTAATATAGTAATTTTCCAACAGAATCATGATCACCAACTTTAATTATATTTCAAATGACATTCCCCTAAATTGCTAGTCCTTGTTTGTTGAACGTGAAACAGAAGAGCTTTTCTCCAGATTTGTTCTTTGACAATTTTATGCATGTATGAAATGCGTTCTGGTTATTCCCCCATCCTGTGCTATCTCCCTCCTAAGCCTACCAACCCCACCTTCTCCCTACCTGCTCCTCTCCTACATTCATGACTTTTGGTTTTATTTTGTGACACACTTAGTTTAACCAAGGTCAGCCAGGCACGGTGGCACACACCTGTGATCCCAGCGCTTGGGAGGCAGAAATGGGCAGATCTCTGTGAGTTCAAGGTCAGCATGGTCTACAATGTGAGTCCAGGACAGCCAAGGCTAACACAGAGAAACCTTGTCTCGAAAACAAACAAACAAAACAAAACAAAACAAAACAAAACAAAAAGCCACCTGAGGTCTTCTGTATGACAGATAGAACTATGCAGTGGCACCCGGTGGGGTCACCAGTAGCTACACACTGAAGGCAATAACTTCCTGTCGCTCTGCACCTATCTGCAGCATCTAGTTCAGCAATGAGGGTAGGGTCCCCCGAGACCCTCCTCCCCGCATGCCTGACTGCTGGCCAACCACTTGTGCAGACCCAGTGCAGGCATGCATGCATGCATGCTGGGAGTTCAGGATTGCAGTGCAGGCATGCATGCATGCTGGGAGTTCATGATTGCAGTGCAGGCATGCATGCATGCTGGAAGTTCAGGATTGCAGTGCAGGCATGCAGGCATGCTGGAAGTTCAGGATTGCAGTGCAGACAGGTGTACATGCTGGGAGTTCATTATTGCAGTGCAGGCATGCATGCATGCTGGAAGTTCAGGATTGCAGTGCAGGCATGCAGGCATGCTAGAAGTTCATGATTGCAGTGCAGGCATGCATGCATGCTGGGAGTTCATGATTGCAGTGCAGGCAGGCGTGCATGCTGGGAGTTCAGGATTGCAGTGCAGGCATGCATGTATACATGCTGGGAGTTCAGGATTGCAGTGGCTATGTCTTGCTCAGAGCATTTCTCTGCCTTGTTCCTTACTTCCCAGCTCCTTATATTATGTCCCCCTTTCCTCCGTGTTCTCTGAGCCTTTGAACAGAACAGAAGACATGTCTTGTTTTGGGCTGAGCCCTCACCACCATTTCTTCTCAGCACCTTGGACAGACACAAGTCTCAGCACCCACTGATGTTGAAAGGAAGGAGGATCCTCTGAGTGAGGATGGGAGAAGTATTTGTCAGGGGTGGTCCCTGGGTGGCAGCAGTCTGCAGACGTTCTGGTGAAGGCGGGTTGGGAGGCCCAGGAAGAGGAAAGGAAGGGCGGCATGCTGATGTGGACAGGCTCCTGGGAATGCCGGCAGGATTGCCAAGAGTTAAGGATGAAAAGAGCAGGTCCTCCCTGGGGGAAAGGTCTCAGCACCTCCTCCCATTTGAGTTTTCCCTGTGTTTTCTTTTGTGGTGTTGGTGATAGAACCCAAGGCCTTGTGTACTCTAGGCAACACTGTACCACTGAGCTATAGCCCTAGCCAAAAAGTTAATAGTAGTAGTAATAATAATAATAATAGGAAGAGAAGAAGGAGGAGGAAGAGGAGGAGGAAGAGAAGAAGAAGAAGAAGAAGAAGAAGAAGAAGAAGAAGAAGAAGAAGAAGAAGAAGAAGAAATAGTTGTTTGTCTTTCCAAACAGTCTCCGCCATGACTCTCTCCAGCCCTCTCTCCCCTACCTCGCCTCAGGGAACTGTTCTGTGTTGATTTTATTTAGGGGGAAATAACTGATTATGCCATGAACTAGGAAGTAGCGATTAACTTGGAAGGAACCTATGATTCAGCCGCATGCCTCTGAGCTCTCATTCGGAGTTAGGAATCCTAGTCACTGAACACACGCTTTCTTTGCTCTCCTTCACAAAGTCACTGGGTACTATGTAAAAAAAAGTACTTCACTTGTTTTAAATTAATTACAAATTACAAGTTTTAGAGCCGTTTCCTGACTTGGGCCCTGAGTTGCAAACTTGAGAATCAACAAACACACCAGAGGGTGGACACCAGGGACCGAGCCAAACTCTGTAGAGTCCCTGCTCACACCTCTGTGAGTAGCACATCCTTGGTTACAGAAGGGAGGTTGAACAGGAGAGCAAAACAGACAGGCCTTGAACATCAGGAGCCAAGCAGAAAGTACCACATGGTCAGAGCCCTCTGTGGACACGAAATCACTTCGTGTCCATGGTCCCACAAACTCCACAGAGGATTTCAACTTACAGAGGAGGACTGACCAGGACACTGTGACAAGGAGGCTCAAATTCAATGTGGCCATTGGATAGAGGAGAACAGGGTTGCGCAGCTCCCTCGGGTGAAGTCAGCGATCCTGACTAAGAAGCAAGAGCTACAAGCCTGGGCAGAGCACAGCGCTCCTCTGCCTTTGGGCCTTCTCTTTCTTTGCATCAATGAGGGAGGTGTCATATAGGAGCCCTGGGCATGATAGAGCACCTCAGCTAGTTGCCCTCACCTCAGTTTCCCCCCAGGAGTGTTGGGGGCCACGCAAGAACACACAAAGGGCATCTATGGAAGAGCAAAGTGAACAAGCTGTCTTGTTGCTGGGCACTGAAAAATCTGTTTTCTGAGCTGGAGATAACTTTCTTTCTGTCTTTCTTTTTTTGTTTTTGTTTTTGTTTTTTGTTTGTTTGTTTGTTTTTCAAGACAGGGTTTCTCTGTGTAGCCTTGGCTGTCCTGGACTCACTTTGTAGACCAGGCTGGCCTTGAACTCACAGCAATCTGCCTGCCTCTGCCTCCCATGTGCTGGGATTAAAGGCATGTGCCACCGCCCGGCACAGCAAGAACTTTTAACCACTGAGCCATCTCTCCAGCCCCTTAAACTGAGTTCTTAAAAAGTATGTTAAGACTCTAAGACGTGGTAATATAAAGAATTTTTCCTCTGAAAAACATGTATATTATTTGTGACGCTTCTATTAGTATTAAGAGAAATGAGGTCAGCTTTCAGCTTAATACCCAGTTTGCATTTCCAACATATTCTATAGGAGGCAAAATGGGGTTCTGATCCGTGGAAGGTAGTAGTGACTCTCTGGTGATGGCTCCATGCCGTGACCTTATTGACAACTGTGGCTGAAGGTTTTGCAGCCTACGTGTCCCTTGCTTTCTTGGCCAGCATTCCCAAGTCCTGTCTTTAGGGGCCCTTGTTCCTTATGAGCTGGGACCATGCCTTGTGCCTCTTTCATAACCCATGTGCTCCCCATGCCATGAGGAACACTGGAGCGTCCCCAGAGTTGGTGGACAGCTCATGGAAATTTCCACAACAGTTGTTCACCCCGCCCCCCACTGGGACCTGGCTTATGAGTATGACCAGCCCAAGGACACTGAGCCTGGCTCTGGGTCAGGCTCAAGGTCTATTTACGACTTTTTATCTCAGAGTTGGCATGTTGGTGCTTTGTACTCAGAAAACCTCCTGCCCTAGTCAGCATAGCAACACAAATCTGTATCTGGGAGAAAGGAGATAGTAGGCCAGGCATGCCAACCTGTCGCCCACCACGGCTGCATGGCTGGTCCGCTGTCATCCTATTCTTGTTCGTTTATTCTGGTTTAGAGTTTAAATCTTCGCTGGGAATGGAGAAAACCTTCTGATACTAGATGCTAGCGTGCTTTTTGTAATAACATAGCATCTGATGATACCTCTTCATGACAACTGAAGAATTTCTTAACGAACTCACAGCTCACACGTTTCCCCTTACTGTGCGAAAGCTGTCTCCCACACACATTCCTCTGAGGTCAGAGCACTGACAGAATCAGTCGTTGATGTACCCACAGGGAGGGGCTGCTCTGACTGCCTGGTGCCAGAGGACAGTGGGGGAGGAGCCACCCAGCCTCCACCAGAGCAGCTGTTCCCTCATCCCAGGCAAAAGCCCCAGTGCCAGAGAAGCCGAGAACAGAGCTCAACCTGGGATTCATCCTGCGTCCTGAGGTACACTGTGTGACTCTTTTGACTTCAGAAGTTCCCAAGGGGCCTGTTTACTGCGCTCCTAGCTTTATCCGATGAGCTCTGCACTATTTGCTTACCAGTGGATGTGTGTGTTACGCATCATATGCCAACTGGAGCCTTCTTAACAAAATTGGTTCAAACATCTAGCCTACCTCCCAGGAGAAGGCTAAAGTCCTTCAAAGCCCGGCCAGCTCCTGGAGGCAGGCCAAGGCAAAAGGCGGGATTAGCCTTCCATCATCACTGCCCCTGGCACTGAGCCCTGAACTGCCATATAACCATCTTACCAACTGTGCACTGTCGCTATCCAGGGCTGTGCTGGCCCCTTCAAAGGGCCACAGGGGTCTAGATGGCAGCTTCAGGTTGAGTAGATGCCTCCAAGTTCTCTCTCCTTACGTTTTGTAGCCTGACTCCCATCAAGAAGCAGCCTTGCTTGCTCTCGTCTTCCCATCCCTCCTCCTTACCTGTCTCCTCTCCACAGCCTCCTCAACTCCAAATTCTTCTCACTCTGCTCAGGAGAACAATTATTCCTCTATCGTTCCTCTGCCAAACTCAACTGTTCAGATTCGGCCATGGTCTCTACAAGTGTTTTCTACTAAATTCTTGCCAGAGGACAACTCCATGTCTCAGAAACAGGAAACAATAGAGAGAAACGCTTCCTCGGGTTCAGTCCTCACCCCGGGACCATCTGATGGAAAGGTGAAAGCGAGAGAACACCACCATCTCTCGGGAGTCTGAAATGCTCTGACTCTGCGCCGAGAACTGGGAAGGAAGGAAGGAGAATTTTGGGGTACCTGGAGAAGCGGATGCACAGCTAATCTCATGAGTCAAGATCAAAGGAAATATGGCTCACACAGGACCAAGTGATGTTGTAAATTATAAACGATCCCTCTTTACAATAAAAAAAAAAAGTGTTCTATAAACAAATACAAAAGCAAGTGGCGTCCTGGTCCTTTTTGCTGCTGTAACAAAAGGTCCGAAGACACATTCCACAGAGAAGAGATGTTTACTCAACTCACAGGTTTAGCGTCGTAGAGTCCAAGAATGGATGGCCTATTAATTCAGCCTCCAGTGATGGCTTCATGGCACATGGCAACACTGTGATGCCCACTACAGAAGCGGCCAACTGCAATGCAAAACAGAAAGCCAATGCCTGAGGGATCCGGCAGGGGTCCTTCTATGACAACCCGTTCTTGGAAGAGCTACTGTAAGATGACAGGGTCATCAGTGACCTAACTCCTTACCACTAGGTTCTGTCTCTGAAAGAGTCCATTGCCCTCCATATCACCATACTGGGGACGAGCTTCCAGAACAAAACTCTCTGGGGGAGAAACCACATCAAATCCACAGGCGTGAGTCAGGTGGTCAGCAGGGTGCTCTTCTTCCAGCCTGCCTGACAAAGGCATCATCTTTTCTCCACATGGGGTTCAATGGCCAAACCTGGTAGCGGAGTCTACTTCATTTGCCACAGCTCCACCGGCTGAAATGCAATTACATAGCCACACCAGGCTGCGAAATGCCAACCACTGGTGTACCCAGATAGCAGAAAAATACACTAATTTGTGTGACGGCTAAGTCTCCTGCCGACCCCCTTTAGTTTCCCTTAATAAGGAGAAGGAAACCACAGGCAAGGAAGAAAGTTAAAGGACAGTTTGGTTCTGAAGAGACCATAAGGAAGCTCTTTGCTGTTCCAGAAGACCTTGGTCTTTTGACCTTGGTATCCAAAGGTACTGAGTGGGTCATAGTAAGTTAAATTTTATCTTGAAGAAACCTTGGTGAGCAGAAATGCTGCTAGAAGGCTGAAGAGGCCCACATTGTCATCTCGATTGTCAAAAAGACTACAAGACCCAAATCTAAAAGGTGTACGCTGGTTAGCTAACCATCAACATGGGGGTGGGCTAAAGAGACGATTAAGTGAGTGGACTTGAGTGTTCAGAAGGGTGAAAACTGACCAATAAGAGCCAGTGTCATCCACACACGCTTCCTTCCCTCCTTTTAAAGGAGTTTTAACAACGTCCACATTCTTGAGACGTTTACCCTAAGCAAATAATTTAAAATATGGTAGACGGTACAAGAGCCTTGTACACACAGATAAACACTGGGGAAACCTGGAAAGTTAAATACAGGGGGTCATCTCTTCAAAAGAGGGAAATGTTGGCCTGTTTCCCACCTGGGATGCTGAGAATGAATGTAGTTTAGAACTTGATGACCTTTTGTTACCTGTAGGGCCAGCCTTCACCCGGATCCCCCAGACTATTATGCTTGGTTTCCCCCAGGCTTTCCCTAGATCTGGAGCATTGTTTCTCAGTCAAGAAAGCCCCTCCTTGTGCGAACTGTAACCTGTACTTCACAACAGCCTGAGTAACTCCTGTGTTATCTTAGGGCCAATCCTGACTCCCACAGGATGTGGCGTTTACCTTAGTCATTCTCTACAGACCAGCGGTTCTCAGCCTTCCTAATGCTGTGACCCTGTAATTCAGTTCCTCATGTTGTGGTGACCCCGCACCATAAAATTATTTTTGTTGTTACCTCATAACTGTGAATTGTAATGTAAATATCCATGTTTTCCAGTGGTCTTAGGTAACCCCTGTAAAAAGATTGTTCACCCCTGAAAGAGGTTACAACCCACAGGTTGAGAACCACTGTCCTGCACTCTTACCTTGAGCTTTGTTTCTGAGTCAACAGAACCCTTCTTTATGGAAGAAGCCATACATACTTTGTAAAGAATTTCAATGTAGCCAGGCGGTGGTGGTGCACACCTTTAATCCCAGCACTTGAGAGGCAGAGGCAGGCAGATTACTGTGAGTTCGATGCCAGCCTGGTCTACAAAGTCAGTCCAGGACAGCCAAAGCTACACAGAGAAACCCTGTCTCAAAAAATAAATAAATAAAAAATAAAAGTAAAAATAAAAAAAACCAAAAAAAAAAAAAAAAAGAATTTCAATGTAAACATGCCTTAAGTTTTGCTGTGTACATGGGACTGAGTTAATTGTCACCAGGAATCTTGTTTCCAAATATGTGTTGTGCATAAATATGGCTAAAATAAACTGCTCGGTATCAGACTCTAGAAGTTTGAACCAGTCTGGCTAGCTAAGTCATCTGGAACTGGATTTCCTTCTTGCCTTTTGTGTATAATTCCTCTGACAACCAGAGTGTTTGCAGGAACCCTGCAAAATATGAACAGTTATTTTATATCCAAAGAAGTTGATTGTGTGTTTATTTATAACAGCAAAAATGTTAACCTGAAAATATAGTAGTAAGTGAATGGTTATGAAAAAAAAATTTTTTCTGAGACAAGATTTCTCTGTGTAGCCCTGGATGTCCTAGACTCACTTTGTAGACCAGGCTGGCCTCGAACTCACAGAGATCCACCTTCCTCCACCTCTATGAGGTGGCGTATGCCACTGTACCAGGCTTATGAAACTTACTAATCATTGATATAATAAATTATGATGCAGCCCTTGAAATTACTTTGATAGAATGTTTAACAACACAAAGGAATATTTATGATGGGCTGTGAAGGGGCTCAGTGGGTGAAAGCATTTGCCTACAAGTGTGAAGACCTGAGTTCAAATCCCAGAACCTACATAAAGCTGAGCACAGCACACATTTGTAATCCTAATGCTCCTGAGGTGTGATAGACGGTGGAGGATTGCTGGAAGCTCATAGGCCAGCTAGCCTAGCATACACACATGAACAACCAAGACCCTGTCTCACACGAGGTGGCAGGCAAGCGCCTACTACCAACGCTGTTCTCTGGCCTCCACATGCACACCATGGCATGTGCTCACACTCGCATATAAGTATCATACACAAACATGTAAAAAAAAATAGGAAATGTTTATGAAATTCCATCATGCAGTTAAGTGAGCCAGGCACAGAAAGACAAACGCCAGATAATCTTGCTTGTTTGTGGACTCTAAACAGGTGGATTTGTAGAAGCAGAAAGCAGAAGTAGAGTCAGCAGGGATAGGGTAGGTGCGGGATCTAAAACCCCACCGGAGGAATTAGTACAGGAGACCTATTGTACAGCGTAGCGATAATAGTTAAAAACAAAACAAAACAAAAAAGCCCAGTACATCCTTTACAATGGCTAAGAGTAGGGCTGAAGATAGAGCTCAGTTGGTAAGATGCTTGCCTGGCATGCATGACGACCTGGGTTCAGTCCCCACAAATATCAGTGTGATGGTGCACACCCACAATCCCAGCACGTGGCCAGTGAAGGCAGAAGGATAAGAAATCCAAAGTCATCCTCAGCTGTGTGGCAAGTTCAAGGCCAGCCTAGACTACATGAGATCTTGTCTCGAGACAGAACATTTCAAATGCAGCAATGGGCACACATAGCCTGCTACCACATAAGCACTGACTTAATCTCTGTAGGTGCCTTATGGCCTGTGAGAATCACAATACTTTGATATTATGACTGCCTCTGGCAGTAGAGTAAACGGAGCCTCCGAGAAGTCAAGGCCATGCCCAATGCTACACAGGTTACACACAGTACAAGCAGGACCACAGCCTTGCCTCGGTCTTCAAAACCTAGATGTTCTTAGTCACCAAGCCTACATTAACAAGGACTACTGATTTTTATGTATCACTGGGGTGACAAAACCTGACCGTGAATAAACACCTAGAAAGGAGAGAGGAACACGTCGGGGCTAGAATTTCAGCAATGGAGAAAAAGCATTAGAGTGACATTTTGGAATTTTGGTTTCTTAAAACACACACACAAACACACACACACACACACACACACACACACACACACACACACACACACACACACACATACACACACAGCAATATTATAAGAATGTTTTTGTTTTTATTCCAGGTGTGGGGACAGGGGGTACTTAGCAGCAGCTGACTATGATTTACCTCGTGCTCTAGCAGAGGCATGGTTTTGCCAGCAGCAGATAGTTTCTGCAGTTGTGTGACATTTGGATTTCTGGGTGCTTTTCAGAGGGTAAATAAATGCTAGAGCCCTGATAGTTGGCATGGGGACTGGTTTTTGCTTGGTTGTTGATTGCAGGTTGTTAAGCAGGTATGCACAAAAGGGGGGGGGGGAAAGAAGAACTTAGCTTTTTGTTTTGTTTTGTTTTGTTTTCAAGATAGGGTTTCTCTGTGTTGCCTTGGCTGTTCTGGACTCTCTTCGTAGACTCTCTTTGTAGCCTCGAACTCACAGAGCTCCACCTGCTGCTGCCTCCCAGAGTTCTGGGATTACAGGCGCGAGGCACTGTGCCCGATGAAATTAGATCTCTTGATGGCAAAGATCAAACTTGCCCCAAGGAGCTCAACACCTCTTATCAGCAGGAAGAAGTAATTTAACGATAACGTTGCCCCCTTTCCAGGCCCTGACTTTATTCAGGGATATCTTTCCTTTCCTCTCTATCCTTTTTTCTCTTATCGCTGGTGGTAGGGGTATAAAAGGTGAGAAAAGGGAGGAGAACGGTGGAAGAAAGAACCCATAAAGTAGCAAACGCCGCCACCGGCCACAGACCGTGGACTAGAAAATGAGCCTTGTAGGAGCAATGTCCTTATCGTGTGACTTTACTTTCTACTACTGGCCCACATTTGATCACAGTAGGTTGCTTTAAGGCTGTTTGGGGAAGTCCCTAAGGGAAAGCTAAAGAACTCAGAGCCTTGCTAGCTATTGCTAGAGATTCCCATTACTTGCTCTGATGCCAACACTGGGCCCTGGCTATGAGTAAAATGTCACCTGTGCCCTCACCGAAGCCTGGGTAAAAAGGCAGGTAGAATGCCTGCACTCTCTCCGCTCCCCAATTCACTGCACCTGGGTGTTAAAGGCTGAGCTTCCAGTCAGTGAAGCCACTGGAGCCTGTGGGAGGACAGGCCTGGAGGATGGAGGCACGCCCTGGGGGGATGGCTGCCTTAGCCTTCCTCTCTGCTTCCTGGCAGACATGAGTTGAGTAGGGTTCTCCCATTAGTACCGATTCCTGCCATGATGAACTATGCTGTCACAAGGCCCCCCAGAACAACAAAGCCAGCAACCAGGGACCAAAGCATCTGAAACCACAACCCAAAATAAACCTTTCCTCCTCTTAAGTTGTTGACCTCACGTACACAAGGTTACTCACGGTGTTGGAAAACTTGCTGGGCCGGCATGGTAACTGTGGGCTATTAAACACCGATTGGCTCCCACTGCCCTTCCAGAAGAGAATTCGCACAAGAACCAATACTTCAGGTTAAAGGTGAGACGGAAAAGGTGGCTCTATGTGTCTCTCTGTCACAAGGAGCTAACTTGAATTCACCATATATCCCCTGCAGTGGTCAGGCTCTCTCCTCGGCCTGCACCAATATGCTGATGGTTTCTCTGGGGATTATGGGTAGGAAAACAGGGCCAAGTCTCTCACAGAGCAAGAACCTAGATTATGACTTTGTCCAGTACCTGGACCAGAAACTGGAAGAGGCTGGAGGCAGCAGACTGATTAGGGAACTGCCTGGGATGAAGGCCTATGGGGCTCACAGCAGCATCTGCTGCCCTCCTGTGGCAATGCCGTGGTGAGGGCAGCAGGAGGGACACAAAGGAGTGAAGGCCAGCCTGGCTTCAAAGCCAAGGTGAGCACAGCGGCCTTCCTAGGGACAGCAGGTCTCAGGACCTCTCACACAGGTAGGATTTCTTAAGGACTCTAAAACCCATTTTGTGGGTTAAAGTCTATCCTAGTAGACACTGCAAGTCTGACTTTTAAAAAGTAGGTACTAGCCTTTAATCCCAGCACTTGGGAGGCTGAGGCAGGAGGATCACTGTGAGTTTGAGGCCAGCCTGGTCTACAAAGTGAGTCCAGGACAGCCAAGATAAGATAGAGAAACCCTGTCTCGAAAACAACAACAACAAAAAATTAAATTAAATTAAAAAATAAAAATTAGGTACTAGTTTCTTTAAACGAATAAGCATCATTTTAACATAAATAACAGTTTTATCAAAATAGCTTTGATAAAAAAAACTTGAATGAAAAGAATGGCATTTAGTTGCATTTTCATAATTTTTTAAAGATTCATTTTTGTGACTGTGTGTGTATGTGTCTATGTGTGTGTGTGTGTGTGTGTGTGTGTGTGTGTGTGTGTGTGTGCCACATGTATTAAGTGCTCGTGGAGTCCAGACAACAGTGCCATCTCTCCAGATGCTGGGTCACAGGTGGTTGTGAGCTGCCATGTGGGTGCTGGCAATGAAACCCAGGTCTTCTGGAAGAGCAGCAAGTGCTCTTTCTTTCTTTTTTCTTCTTAATTTTATGTACATGATGTTTTGGCTGCATGTATGTCTGTGTATCATGTGCATGCCTTGTGTCCAAAGAGACCAAAGGAGGGAGTTAGACACCCTAGAGCTGGAGGGAATGACAGGTGCTGGTAAGCCTCCGTGTGTGTGTGTGTGTGTGTGTGTGTGTGTGTGTGTGTGTGTGCGCGCGCGCGCGGGCGTGTACGTGTAAGCCTGCACACTCAGTATCAAACCTGAGCCCTCTGGAAGGGCAGCTAATGCTCCTAACAGGCAAGCCATCTCACCAACCCCACTTTTGCAATTTTTTCTAAAGTTCTTTTTTTAACATTTATTTATTGTGTGTGTATGTACATATGCACATACATGTACATGCCATGGCACATGTGTAGAGGTCAGAGGACAACTGAGGCAACTCTCTGTTTCCATTATTAGGAATCCAGGGACCAAACTCAGGCCATCAGGCTTGGCAGCAAGCACCTTTACCCTTCTCATTGGCCCAGTGTAATTATTTTTTTATAGAACAAAGTAGACTTACAGAAGACAGCTTTATTCTCTTCAGCAGTCAACCCCTTATGATGTCCTGCATGACATGGCTTCTGGGAAACCTAGGGATACTGGTGAGAGGGGGAGGGTGGGAGTCTGATGTCATCCTGGGCTGTTAAGTTTGAGGTCGGCCTGAATATGACACCTTGTTCCAGCTCTCCCCCTACCCAACTCCGCCTCACCCATCCCTCCAAAAGAAAAAAGGGAAAGAAAAAAAAAAAAAGAAAGAAGAAAGAAAGAAAAAAGAACTAGATGAGATGCCAGCTAATGCAGTATTTCTCCAGCTGGGTCATGAGTTTAAACTCCCCAGGAAGAACGAGGTACAGGTCCAGGCCTCTAGGACTTTAGACTCAGGGCTCTGTTCTTGCTCACCAAGCTTTTGTCTGATGGGCCAGGAGACCCTCGGCCAATAAATAGAGGAGACCTGTCTGCCTTGCCCGGGACCCTGGGGGACTACAGGCTACAGAGGTCCTTCTCAGCCCTCCACCAGGGACTCAAGAACAGAAACGGCTACAGGAGAAGAACCCAGAGCCCCACGAATCTCCTGTAAGCCCAGCGAGCAGAGAACAGCTTCCAATAAAGGTCCCACAGTCACATAAAGGGACATGGTACGGATCCTGAGACTGGGGATGGGCTTAGTCACCACTAACATAGACAATGGATACTTTGGAAAGGATATCAAGAAACCAATACTCTCAGCAGTAGCATTGGCAAGATAAGCTACGCAGCAATAAGCCTACCCAAAGAGGGGAACTGCTTGCATGCTGAAAACCACAGACGATTGCTAGGATAAATTAAAGAAGCATGAATAAATAAAAAGGCATCCCGTGGTCATGGATTAGATGACTTAATAGTGTTGAAAGACCACACCAACCAAACTGGCCTACGTGGAAATTCGCTCACTCCCTGTCTTAGTAGGATTACTATAGCTGTGATGAAACACCATGACCAAAGCAATGTGGGGAGAAAAGGGTTTATTTGTCTCATGCTTCCACATCACCGTTCATCATCCGAGGAAGTCAGGACAAGAACTCAAACAGAAGGCAGGAGCTGATGCAAAGGCCATGGGGGGGGGGGGTGCGGCTAATTGGCTTGTTCCCCCTAGATTGCTCAGTCTGCTTTCTTATAGCCCAGGACCACCAGCCTAGGGATGGAACCACCCACCATGGGCTGGGCCCTCCTCCATCAATCACTAATTAGGAAAATGCCTTACAGCTGGACCTTTTTTTTTTTTTTTTAAGATTTATTTACTTATTATGTCTATAGTGTTCTGTCTACATGTACAGAGGGCACCAGATCTCATTACAGATGGTTGTGAGCCACCATGTGGTTTCTGGGAATTGAACTCAGGACCTTTGGAAGAGCAGCCAGTGCTCTTAACCTCTGAGCCATCTCTCTAGCCCTTACAGCTGGATCTTATGGAGGCATTTTCTCAATTAAGGGTTTCTCCATTTCAGATGACTCTAGCTTGCATCAAGTTGGCATAAGACTAGCCAGTACAATAAATAATCTCCCACAAGAGAGCCACATCCACTCAATGAAGAAAGACAGCTTCTTCAATGAATGGTGATAAGAAAACTGGTTTTTTGTTTGTTTGTTTGTTTGTTTTGTTTTTGTCTTTGTTGTTGTTGTTGTTGTCGTCATTGTTTTTGTATTTTGCTAAAGAATGCAGTGAAGCTAGGCAGAGGTAGCACACACCTTTAATCTCAGCACTAGGGAGGCAGAGGTCTGTGGGTCACTGTAAGTATGAGGCCAGCCTAGGCTACAAAGTGAGTGTAGGACAGCCAGGGCTACACAGAGAAGCCCTGTCTCAAACAAACAAACAAATATCAACTCTAAATGGATTAAAAGTCAAATATAAGATCCTAAGAAGAAAACAGAACTGATAAGCTTCATGACATTGGATTTGGCCGTACTATCTCCCGAGGTAACCGGGAACACAGGAAACAATAGATGTATGTGAACTCACCAAACTTAGGGACTTCTGTCTACAGGCAAAATGTCGATCTGTGGAACGGGAGAAAGTGTTTGCAAATCATTTGTCTATAAGGGTTTAATATATCACACACATAAAGAACTTCTACAACTAAAACTCATCAACAAAAAGGTTTGTTTAAAAAAGTGAGCCTAGGGGACTGGAGGGATGGCTCAGAGGTTAAGAGCACTGGCTGTTCATCCAAAGGTCCTGAGTTCAATTCCCAGCAACCACATGGTGGCTCACAACCACCTAGAGTGAGATCTGGTGCCCTCTTCTGGTATGTAGGCACACATGCAAGCAGAATACTGTGTAAATAATAAATAAAAATAAAATCTTTAAAAAAAAAAAAGCCTGGCATGGTGGCACACACATTTAATCCCAACATTGAGGGAAGCAGAGGCAGGTGGATCGCTGTGAGTTCAAGGCCAGCCTGGTCTCCAAAGAGAGTCCAGGACAGCCAAGGCTACACAGAGAAACCCTGTCACTGGTCACCCTGAGGAGCAGGGTAGTAAGGACATGGTTAATGTGTCTTTGGATCACATGAGCTGTGGTCTCTTCATGAAGCTCCTGTCTCACAAGTCCCTCGGGATCTTCCATGTTGGCTGTGCCCTCCTGGTGTCTAGCAGGGTAAGGAAACAAAAAAGTGAGCCTAGAGACGCGGGCACAGCAAAGTGATGTTGTGGGGCTCTCTAGGGACCTTCCTCCTCATTGAAACATCAACTTGAAGAACTATCTGCACACAAAATAGCTTTCTAGTACCAAGAAAACTAGCTGTCAAAGCCTGTGGCTCCGCATTCCCTTTGCATTTTGGTCTGGAGTCTGCCACAGTGTTTGTAGGGATCTGGTTGATGAAAAACACCTGCTTGACCTTGGCGACATATCCTCTGGAAAGCACACCCCAAAGGTGACGGAGAACTTGCAATCCATTTTTTAAAAAGATTTGTTTTGAGTGTGTATCTGTACATGCACATGCGTGTGCGTGTGTGTGTGTGTGTGCGCGTGCGTGTGTGTGCACCACAGAGATCAGAAGTAGTTATCAGGTCGCTGCTGTTAGGCTTGCAGGCAGTTGGCTGGATGTGGGTTCTGGGAACCAAGCTCTGGTCCTCTGCAAACACCCTTAACTGCTGAGCCATCACTTTGTCATCACCAAAACAAGACAAAGATCCCTTGTGGCCCTGCAGTGATGGGGAACAGGAGCACAGAGCCACACATTCAAGAGGAAGCCTGATGCTTGCAAATGAACGTAGAAGCACAAAGGCCTCTCTCCTCATGAGTTTTTTTTTTTATCCCAAGATGTGCTTCTGCAGTATGATTGGCTCCATTTTTTTCTCTAGAAAGTTTTCAGTGAGACATACCAGAATTTTCTTTCTTTCTTTTTCTTTCTTTCTTTCTTTCTTCCTTCCTTCCTTCCTTTCTTTTTTTTTGACAGGGTGTCTCTGTGTAGCCTTGGCTGTCCCAGACTCACTCTGTAGTCCAGGCTGGCCTCGAACTCACAGAGATCCGCCTGCCTCTGCCTCCCGAGTGCTGGGATTAAAGGCATGCACCGCCACACCAGGCCAGAATTTTCTTGACTAGAAGGAAAGCTGCAATGCAAACGTCAGGGTTATGAGTTGCCCATGAAACTGGGTCTGTAACATTTTCCTTACTTTAGCTGATCATCTCCTGGGGATTCACAGCAAAGCTGTTTTAGAGAAAGTAAAATAAGCATCAAGAATCCTTGGAAATGAACAACACTTAGAACTGTATCAATTGTGCTCCAGTCTCCACTGGGACACTACAACTGGAGGGCCAGTGAGATGGCTCATTGGTAGGGGCTTGCCGCCAAAGCTGACGACCTAAGTTTGAGCCCCAGGACCCACAGAACCAAAGGAAAGAAACAACTCCCCAAAGCAGGTCTTCTTCCTCTCACCTCCACACATGTGCTGTCACATGTGCCTGTGCCCACCCCCGACATACACTTAAATGGATGAAGAAATCTTTAAACTGCGGCAGGAAACGCACAGTGACCAGCATGGACATACTACTGTTAGCAGATGCCCACCGCGAACGATGTGTGTGGAGGAGACACTGACATACGGAGTCCTTACCCTGCCTGACACCAGGAGGGCACAGCCAACATGGAAGAGCCCGAGGGACTTGTGAGACAGGAGCCTCATGAAGAGACCACAGGTCATGTGATCCAAAGACACGTTAACCATGTCCTTACTACCCTGCTCCTCAGGGTGACCAGTGACAGGAATTTAGCGATGACATTGTCCCCAAGAACACAGCTGGAATGTTGCTGCAAGACCATGAAGAATCTCACAGGCTGGAGAAGTTTGACCTGGCACTTTCTGCATCAAAGAAAGGACCTGAAGAGCGACAGCCATGCCTTCCTCAGCAGGAAAGCCATGTGAGGGGGAGAAGACGGGCCCAGCCTGAGCTGCCTGTGTCCCTGATCCCTGTGACACAGACTTCACTCCGAAACCTCTGGCTGACCCAAAGGCCACTGACACCACGTTAGCTGCCAACTTGCCGGCTGTGTGCCACCCTGGGACAGTCCGCCCCTTTGCTGTCTGAAGGCAGCTGGCCCAGGTGGCATCCATGTGCCACAGTCTGTAACCCCCTCTTCTGGAACACCTCCTTCCTCCATGATGGGGGTTGGGCTCTCTAATCTCTCCCCTCTCACATGGCTCTACTACCTCAGGGCCCAGGGAACAGCACTGCTTTGTGCTAAAGCATTTCTGGGGTCAATGCATGTGTGCCTCTGTCCCCTGTGTGACATAACACCAAACTGCCCATGGAGAGCTACAATTGGCCCGGTGCTTAATTCTTACTGTCATCTCAGCAAAACATTGAGGTGATTAGAATAGGACCATTCAGAGTGGGGGACCCTAAATAGCAAGCAGTATTAGCTGCTGGGGGGACATGGATGTTTCTCTAAAGACACAAACAGCCTAAAAGCATGTGAAATGATACTCAAATCCAAAACAATCAAAGTAACTTCATACCAATCAGGAAGGCCACTCTCAACCAAACTGGCTAACAAGTGTTGGCCATGATGTAGAGAAATCAGAAACTGCAGGCACGCAGGTGGGGAGGTAAAGAGGCGCAGTCAGTATGAGAAACAGCCCCTCAGAGAACTAGAGTTCAGAATACTGCATGAGCAGCAACCCCATTGCTGGAGGCGGGAGCCTTCAAGCAGATATATATGTGCACCCACAGCTCACAGTACAGCTCACAGTAATGCCGGCCATATGGTTCAGTGGGTGAAAGAGCCAGTTGCAGCACACATGGTGGAAGAAGAGATGTGACTTCCGTGGTTGTCCTGGGATTGCCATACATGCACCATGGTATGTGCAGGCTCCCCATATAATAAAAAATGGAAAACAAAACACAAGTCACATCGGAGAGGTAGATGCAACCCAAATGTCCACCACTAGAGGGCACACAGTGAAACATCATTCAGCCTTTTACAAAGGCGGGGGTGGGATGGGGGTAGGGGGTGGGGTGGGGGTAGGGGGTGGGGTGGGGGTAGGGGGTGGGGTGGGGGCAAGAAACGCTCTTTACATTCCATGACAGGGACAGAACCCTGAATACACCGGGCTAATTTAAATAAGCAGACACATAGTGACAAATACTGCATGAGCTGGCTCACAGGATGCATCTAGAGCGGCCAAAACCACAGGGACAGCTAATAGGTTAGTCGGTGCAGGAGCCTGGAGTTGGAGCAGCAGATGGGGGACGTTTAATGAGTACAGAGTTTCAGTTTTGCAAGATAGGAAAGTTTCAGAGGTCTGTTTCACAACAACACAAATGCAGCCAACACACACACACACACATACACATCTTCTTGCTGGGCAATCCGCTAGGAAAAGCACTTTGGGGTGGTAAACACTAGGGGAAGCATATCTGGGGTGTTGGTGGAAGGGGGGGTAAAGATACCAAGGTACAAGAGTGATGGGGTGAACAGAGGCGTCTGACCTAAAGACACACTTGGGAATTAGATCAGGTTACACTGGACTTTTATGTCCTAGAAACAATACAATGGTCTAGTCAGATAAGGGTTTTGTTTTTTGTTTTTTGTTTTTATAATGTAACAAGATCGTAGAAAGCTGGGGCTGCTGCTCAAGGAAGTCCCCAAGTCACCAGCCTCCTTGTAATTTCCTTCTCCACTATGCTCACTTTGCTGGTGGCACTTCTCTTCACAGTCACAAAGAAGCTGTGACATCTCATAACATCACATTCGTGTCTCGCACAGAAGAAAATAAGAAGGCATAAGGCAGCTCACCACTTGAGTGTGCCCCCTTTTTAAATCAGAAGGCAGCTTCTCTGGGGAACCCCCATTCCCCGAGACCCGGCTTCAGCTTAGCCCTCAACGAGGGCTGAGAGGGATTTTCAGTCATGGGGGTTGAGGCAGAGAGTAACATAAACCAAGCACTCTGGGCACATGAGGGTTCTGCCACTGAGGAAGAACTGAACTGGGGGAGCCAAGGACAGATGGGACTGGATGGATCACACGGTGACAGAGTCAACAAAGAAGAAAAATTTTAAAACAGAATCCCTTCCCCCCCAAACCCCCACATTTATAGTAAAAGTAGAAAACAGTCAAGGAAAGAGTAGGGAGGGGGATTTCTAAATAAAAACAGAAACTAATTTAGTAGGGTTTTGAGTCTTATCTAAAAGGATGGCTTCAAGGCAGGAGGGGGTGTCGCGCATGGTGCCCACGATAGCAGGCGCTCGTCTGGAAAAGGTCTTTTCTTTTGTAGGGGATAAAGATGACTAGAAAGCACAGAGAGGGAAGTGTGAGGGAAGGGTGACAGGGCTGGCTGGTGTGACAGCTGAGCGGGACGAGTTTGCAGGTACACCTGCCAGCCTCCCACCCATGGTAGGGAGCTGGGGATACAGAGGAGAGAGAGGACCAGGCCATGAGTCGTGCTTTGCTTTCACTGTGTAGATCACCTTCATATAGTGGACATGTGAGCTGATCCCTGTGTCCCCATGCTGTGCAACTGAAGAGCTTGGCATCTTTAGGGTCATCCTCTGCTCAAGGCCCTGTGGTCAGGAGCTAAAGCTCCCCCCTTGCACCCTCCCTCCACCCCCCCCCCCCCCCGGCTCTATGCACCTGGCAGGCCTGGTCTCCAAAAGCCAAGGCCATGGAACAGAGCAGAGAGTCCAGGAGTTTATTACCCGCTTACGGAACTTGGCATATGCTAGGAGCGCTCTATAACACACTGGGCAACCGGATGCAAAAAACCCCAATTAACTCCCTCCTAAATACAATCATAACAATCCCAAATGAATTAAAAATCATGTCATTAGATTTTAGAAAAAAAATTTAAGGACATAGAAAAAATTTCACAAGATTCAAAGGCACATAATAAACCCCCAAAGACAAAGGCCATACATTAAGCAACACATATTTTAAACTAGTTTGGCACAGCAAAAGCCCCCTCAGGGAGGGTAGGAGGGTCACCCACACAGTCCACAAGATGTTGGCATCACATTTACAGCCAGGCCTCAAGGTGGACCAGAAAATACAAGTAGGAACAAGTGAGATGAATCAGCCTGTAAAGACAGTTGCCACAAAGCCCCATGGTCTGAGCTCAGTTCCTGGAACTGATGGAGTGGAAAGACCCAATGCCTGTATAACATCCTCCAGTGACCAGATGTGTGCCATGGTACATACACACACACACACACACACACACACACACACACACACACACACACACACACGCATGCACGCACGCAAGGGAGGCAGGGGGAGGGGAGGGAGGGAGGAAGGGAGAGGGGGTAGGGAGGGAAGGAAGGAAGGAGGGAGAAAGAGAGAAGAGGAGAGGAGAGGGAGAGAGAGAGAGAGAGAGAAGGAAAAAGGAAGGAAGGAAAAAAGAGTGTGCTGACAGGGTTTTGTTCACTGGTCAGACATCACACATCTTACTCAAACCGTGGTGGCTACGACAGCTTAACTAGCGGCTTGTGTTGGCTGGAATGCCAATGTGCTGTGGTGACTGTGAGTGACAAACAGCTAGCTAGTTCCTTCCCAGAGCATGGACGCTGCCAAGTAAAAGACGGATGAAAACGGGCAAAGGATGTGAACGGAGGGCTAGCAGAAGACGAGAACTGCAGCCAGGACACATGACGATGCTTCGTCTCACCGCGGCCACAGACCTAAGAGACAGCACCCATCCAGAAGGCTGCAAAGAAAAAAATGTGCCACTGCCAAGTGCTGGCAGAGCTGCGGGGAGGGGGGGCCTCCGAGATTACTCCTGGGAATATCAAATAGACAAAGTGCTGAGGGAGAAATGGGGAGACTCAGGCAGCAAAGGGCCGCAAGGAATTCAGAGATGTCTGGATTCACAAAATGTGACAAGCTGCTCATTGTCAAGACACTGCAAAAGCCCCAAATGTCCAGCCATGGATAAGGACACACACACACACACACACACACACACACCCTCTACAGAATGATATCATTTCTATAAAGTAACAAAAACAAGCCAACATCTGAAATAAAACCAGCTGGAGTTCGAAGTGACTTCAGGCCTACCGACAGGCCATTATGGCTGGGGGAAAGGCCGTTCAGGGCCCCACCCTCCCTGAGGAGTGGCAGGCAGCTCGGTTTTTGAGGACTCATAGTCCTTGGTCCTATAGGCACTGGCGATCTGCCCTTGCCCTGTAGATAGCTGCTCACCCACTCTCACAGGCAGCCCTATTCAAACACAACAGGCCAAAGACAAAGAACAACAAGAAGGGGCTGGAGAGGTGACTCAGAGGTTAAGAGCACTGGCTGTGCTCCCAAAGGTCCTGAGTTCAATTCCCAACAACCACATAGTGACTCACAACCATCTACAATGAGATCTGGTGCCCTCTTCTGGCCTGTTGGCTCAAATGCAGGCCAAATATTGTATAGGTAATAAATAAATAAATCTTAAAAAAAAAAAACAAAAAACAAAAAACAGCAACAACAACAAAAAACCCCAAAAGACATGAAAGTAAGAAGGGGGCTTGGTGGGAAGAAGGCTTCTTGTTGGGGGGGGGGGAAGGGATAAGAGGATAGTGGGGGAGAATATGACCAAAGTATATTATGCATGAAATTATCAAAGAATTAAATAAAAATAAACAAATTGATCTGGGGATGGGGACAGAGGTAATAGGATTGATATATCATTAAAACTTATTTCCGAGACAAATAAGGAAGCTATTAGCTGACTGGCTCAGTGGTGGAGGTGGAGGAGGTGGTGGTGATGGTGGAGGTGGAGGAGGAGGTGGAGGTGGAGGTGGAGGTGGTGGAGGTGGTGGTGGTGGTGGAAGTGGTGGTGGAGGTGGAGGAGGTGGTGGTTTGCAAACCTGCTCACTGTCCTTTCCTGATTGTTTAAATGCATCTAACCTCGTGTGTTCTTTCTCTTCTCTACTCGTGTGCTGCTCACATTGAGTCTACTCTCGGAACCTTCCTCTCCCTCCCGTGACTCTTCCACTTCATGTTGTTCACGGACATGTCTTCCCAGTCCTAGCATTCACATTAGCCAAGAGCCGCTGGGTCCTTCAGAGACCAACCAGGCTCACTCTCTAAGTGTCAGTGTGCTTACGTGGCAGTGGGGCACAACTGTATTTCCACTTTTACCTCTGTGCTCTGTCCCCAGCATCCCCTGGCTAACTGGTTCACAAAAAAACCTTCTCGAGATCAAAAAACATCATCCAACCTTCTCCATAGATGCCTCACTCCAGAACCACTCCGTTGAAAACAAACGTTTCTGTAATTGACAAATGCAGTGGGCTTTTCCGGTTCTGTCCTCCAGCCCCGGGGGGCTTTTAGATTAGCCCTGCATCCTCAGCCGCTCCCTGACCTCCCAGGCTCTGGTCTGTAGCAGTTACCAGCCACTGGATGGGGACCACTTCCCACACTAGCAGCATGCAGTCTCTGCTGGTCTCCTTGCGCCCCCGCTGTGTCTCAACACGTGGCTCATCCCTCTCTCAACACCCAGCAGTCCACGGTGTTACTTCTGGAGCTAAGAGGCAAAGATAGCACACACCTGGGTTTTCTCCACAACCCCAGCAGGGCAGCAGCCTGCTCTGCAGCTTCTGTGGCCTCAGGTCCCCGTCCAGAGGCATTTCTGAGACTTGGCAACCTGTGCCAGGCAGACTCAGAGGGAAGGGCAGAACTGCCTGCCTTTCCCAACTGGCAGGAACTGGGAGCAACTCCCTGAACCCAGGTGGTCTCCTGGCTCCCACTAAGGACAGACATCTGTCAAAGGAACCACTCAAGTGTTTTAGCAATTCCCTGTGGCATTTCTGACACTACATACGCCCTACCAGGGCCAAGGCCCGGGATCTGTGGGCTTCTGTGCCAGTACCCCCACACACAATGTCCTGCTATGAAACTTTCTACCTTAAGAACTAAGTGCAGAGGAGCAAGGCACTTAAGTCTCTCTCCCTCATGATGGGTTAAGTCCCTCCCTCCCCACACTGATGTACACAGTGTGCATCACCTGTGGAGAACCCCAGGGTGGGGGTGGGGATGTTAACAAAGGGACCAAACACCAACATTCCAACAGAAGCATCTATTTATTGGTATCAATATTAAGCCACTCCCCGCAGTCACTGCTGTAATAAGAACAGGACACAGTATCTAAAGGTACTAAAGTAACAGAGACACCACGAACAAAGCACGGGGGACAGTCATGACTGCACACTGGCTTTTCTCATTCACTCAGGATTGACAGTGCTTAGCATCTTTGCTGACCACGCCCCCTGGTCCTCATAGACACACACGTTCCTTCTAGTCAGCCCTGAAAGATGACAGACCTGGATGGGGCTTGCGTCCTCCCCAACCTGATCCACATGCGTGACCTCATCCCTGAAGATGCACTTGGCAAGCATCCCACCAGTGCCACAGATGGTGCCAAAGACGCTCCGGCAGGAAAGCCACAATCTGGTGACCACATAACAAGCACCAAACAGCAGCTTCTGCTTCCTCATCACGAGGTAAACACAACGCCTTTTTATTCTTTTTTTTCTTCTTCTTCTTCTTTTTTGTAAGGAAAGAAAAGTTTATCTTTTTAAAAAATATATGGCACTAGAGTGTAAAACTAGACACTTGCATCCAGTGAAGGTTCCTACAGTTCCTCAGAGCCACACCCTGCCTCCCGTCAGATGTAGAGCTGGTGAGAGGCCAACGTGTCCATGAAAGGACGCACCAGGTTGTCTGTGGAGAAGTAAAAGATGAGGCCGAAGGTGATGGAGATGGGGAGGGCGGGAAGGGCCTTCTTGAACACGGCAAGTAGCAGGAGAGTCAGACACAAACCCTGCAGAACATCAAGATGAGGGAAGCCGGTGACAACCACAGCAAGTGGAGCAATCCCTGAGACTAGGCTCAACTGCCTTAGCCGTGCGACTGTCTTTTCTACACATGCAACAGCCCAGGGCAGGGTCCTCTCTCACACACCCTTCAGTCAGGACATCTGTGTGTTGGCTAAGGGGTGGACATAGCCCTGGACAGGCCACGTGGCTTCTCTGTCTGGGGACAGCAGTCACAGGATGCTAGGAATCTCTCTCCAGGGGACACGCATTTACAGGACACCCAGATGGACTAAAATGAGATCCTCTGAGGTGCTCAGCAGCGGACACCAAGGAAACCATAGATGCCATGTAATCCATCCCTTGGGAAGCAGGCATGGGGGTGGCCCTTCCCACCTCCACCCTTGGTGTCCAGGGTGGGGACAATGTACCTGCCCTTGGGACAACAGGTCCCAAATCAGGCGGGAGGTGGGGGAAAGGGGGGGGCGGAACCTTAGCGGGGGGAGTCTATTATCCCATCCCTGACACACATGTGGGCAGAGAGAGACAAGGTCTTCCAGAGACTAGACAAAGCACCAGGGTTTCCACCCGAGGGCAGCACAAGGTATTATAGCCTTCTCTGGGACTCTTCTAAGATCTAAAAGGAAGCATCATCTAGGATGCCACTGCGGGATATGCCCCCTAGCCTGAGCACCAGCCACCACAGCTGCACAACTGCTGGGTTGGAGAACCCGGGATTCAGCCCTTAGCACTGAGAGCATGTAGCTGTGGAACAGGAGGGGTATCCTTCCACACTCCTCCCTGGCTGCACCCACCAGGAAGAGCCTTTAGCTATTTCATCTCCCATAACTCTCACAAGTCCCAGGAACTAAGGGACAAGGCCCCAAAGCTTTCATCCAGACCCTAGCACTAAGGTACTTGTAGTCAGTGAGATCAAAGCCTCCTGTCCCCTTCCGGGTGTGCTCTCTTCCTTCCTCCCTCCCTCCCTCCCCCCTCCTCAGTAGGGAGCATACCTTGGTGACCACACTCTGGGTTGAGCACCCCTCCCCTCACTGCCTTTGCCCCTAAGAGGGAAGACAGCAACTATAAACGCCCCCTGAGGATCCCAGAGGACGTGTCCCCTCAGCCACGCAGCCCACTCACAATGAGGATAGCGATAAAGCAGGCCAGGGTGGTGTTCCAGTCTCCATTGCCAGTGGCTGCTGCTTTGCCTACTAGGACGCTGTAGAAGATGAAGTCTCCCAGGCCGAGCTTCACGCCCCCTATACAGAGAGAGAGAAAAAAAAGAGTGGCCCCTGTCCAATCCTACCGATAGGAAACCTCAGGAGGAAGCAGGCAAAAAGGAGGAGGAGGAGGGAAGGAGAAAAGGAAGGAAGGAAGGAAGGAAGGAAGGAAGGAAGGAAGGAAGAAGGGAGGAAGGAGGAAAGGAAGGAAGGAAGGAAGAAGGGAGGAAGGAGGAAAGGCAGGAAGGAGGAAGGAAAGAGGAAGAAGGGAGGAGGAAGGAAGGAGGAAAGGAAGGAAGGAGGAAGGGAGGAATGAAGAAGGGAGGGAGGAAGGAAGGAGGAAGGAAAGAGGAAGAAGGGAGGAGGAAGGAAGGAGGAAGGAAAAAAAGTGAAGGGCCAGTGCCAAGGGACCCAGCCACAGGGCCAAGGGCCAAGATGAAGCTATCCCTCGGCAATAGCCAGTACTGCAGACTAGGGACAAGACGGACACCTAGGAAGAGTGGGGGGAGGGTACAGGGATGGGACCAAGGACTGAGTTGATTGGCAACCTAGGTGGAAGCTGGGAATTTAGGCCACTTGGTTAGAAGAGAAAGGGACAACCATTTACCCTGGGGCTGTAGGCTGCCGCGCTATTTAGCATGGAATCTGACTACAGGTATTTTTAAATAAACATAATACCACCACCACCACCACCAGAGCACGGATAACACAGTAACAGGAGACTGTGGAGGCCCACCCTGCTGCCTCGTGAGGCAGGCCATCTGAACTTGGACACCTTACTTTCCTCCTCTTCTTCCAGCTCTTCACCTGGGTAGCCAGGCAGGGGGGCTTCAAAGGCTTCAGGGTACGAGGGCTCCCCAAAACTGTCATAGGAGTCTTCTTCTGGGCGCCCAGGAACAAAGGACCACGGTCATCATCACACACCGTGAAGAGTGGCAGGGAGAGACAAGGGCTGGTCAGAAGGTACAAAAATCTGAACGATTCACCAACACCCGCCCACATCAAGGCCACATCACCTCCATCACCCACCAACACCACCCAGGAAAACTGAGGTGGGAAACTGAGGCACGGGATAGACAGTCCAACTTTCACTTACTCCCTAAGACAGGTGTGACTCTGCCATGATTAACCTTAACTCCCAGAGGGGCCGACCAAGCAGGCTGCAGATTTGGCGGTCCCCTGCGACAAGGCTGTGACCCCTGTACTCACCCATCTCTGGGTCATAGGGGAGCTGCAGTGGTCCTTGAGAGGAGGGGTCCAGCTTTGCCATCCCCACTGTCCACACCATGGCAGCTACAGAAAGAGCAAAGGGACACACGTGTCTCAGGAAGTAGTCACAGTAGCTGCCAGAAACGGAGCCAGGCTGGGTCCCCAGAAAGCCTGCACAGCCCCCTCCATCCCGCAGGGATGTGCTCGTGCTTGGCTCATAGAAGCTTCAGGGAGCAGAAGTTCAAGGTCACTGGCTAGGTAGGGACCGACATTATTCGTCTTTTTTGTCTTCCTCTCAAATAACAAGGGGTGACAATACTAATGACCAGTGAACAGCTTGGTGAGCTGCATCATTTTAAAAACTATCATTTAGCCGGGCGTGGTGGCGCATGCCTGTAATCCCAGCACTCAGGAGGCAGAGGCAGGTGGATCTCTGTGAGTTCGAGGCCAGCCTGGTCTACAAAGTGAGTCCAGGACAGCCAAGGTTACACAGAAAAACCCTGTCTCGAAAAACCAAAATAAATAAATAAATAAATATAAAAATAAAAAATAAAAACTCATTTATCTTATTCCTAGGTTTCAGTCCATTACGAAAAGGGAGGCGGTGACAGTACTGACATGACAGAAATTGCTCAGAACGTCAGCAAAATAGGTAGCTTCTTCTGGTGCCACTTCAGCATTACTTCAGTCTGCATACTTTACAAGAACGTCCCCATCTCTCAGGAAGAAATAATCCTCGTGGTCTAGCACTACGTTGGTGCCTCCATGTTCTTGGAGATAAACTTGTCTCCAACTTTCACACTGACAGGTGGAATCCCTCTGCCCTTCCCGTGGGAAACCCAGTCACACAGCTGTTACTGTTGCTGGTGAAACTCGCCCTTGAGATTTTTCTGAATGCATGCGCCACCTTTAGTTACAGTTTCAGCTGCCTTTCCTTCAAGCAAGACTCAGTCATGATTCTTACCACCACAGCTAGAACCTAATTTGTTAAAAAAAAAAAAAAAAAAAAAAAAAAAAAAAAAAAAAAGACAACATAAAAATGTAACCCTGGAAAACGAAACAAAACAAACAACAAAAAAAACCGTAGCCCTGAGGGGCTGGAGAGAGGGCTCAGTGGTTAAAAACACATACTGCTCTTGCAGAGGTCCTGGGTTCACTTCCCAGCACCCACCCACATGGCAGCTCACATGGAGACCTGGAAACTTCTGGCTCTGAAGTACTCTGAATGATGCAGACACAAACTGCAATCATTCGATGGAGTCACGCTTGGGTTCATGGACATAGCGGAAGCTGGCGGATCACATGGTGCTCTCGGAACTGTTTCTCTCCAACTTAGGCTCTCTTCAGAGTTTATTACTCCATGTTTCCAATCTCCCAGTCAGATTTCCACACTCCACACAGCCCAAAGCCCAATGTCAAGCCCATCCTACCAGCCCGGCCCTTCTCTGCAAAGGCAATGGCTCTTCCTTGTTTCTCAGACACAAAGCACCACCATTAACCTTGGCTCTGTTTTACAACCCTGGCAAGTCGTGCTTGCAAAATGCCCCATAATTCACTTCACCTCGGTCTCTATGGACCCCTCTCTCCCTTCCATGGGTTGTTCCCCAGCCTTCAAACTGGCTCTGGAGTGTGCTTTGTCCTCTCAGACTTTGCTCTGAGGCAGTGGGATCCTGTTAAACTCTTGGTCCAAATCTTACAGGGGCTTACCTCTCCTTCAGGAAGAAGGGCCACACTGCAGTCTGCAGGGCTCGCACTGCTGGGACTCTCCCCTTTACCTCTTTTCTTCTCCCATCTGCTCTAGCCATATTGGACTCTGGGGCTTCGTACTTGCTGCTGCTCCGCAAGTTCTGACCTCTGGATTTGTAACTAGTAATAACCCCTCCCTAAGCCAGGTTACTAGTCAAGTGTGACCCATGAATGAGGAATCCCTGCCCCCCTGACCAAGGACTTCAACAGAACATCTGCTTCTTCCTGGCTTACTTTTGTCTACTTCCTTAGTTTACCTCCACCCAAAAACCAATTCTCCATGGACACAAACCTCCTTTGCACATGAGGAAATGCCTGGCCACAGGCACTAAGGCTGACCAGAGCCACCTGTCCCTCATCTGTAGGACATCCCTGGGATGTGCTTTCAAGCCAAGGGGCATGCTGCTAGCAATTCTCCACTCTATGCTTAATTCCTCATTTGTTATGAGGAATTAACATAACAAATGTTATGGGTGGATGGGTTCCTGAGTACCCGAGGCACCAGCACCCCAGAATCACAGGCTTTATACTTAGATAGACACAATGTCAAAGAGAGTGGCCACTGTCACCACAGGGAGCAAACTCCATGAGGGAACACATAAAACCTCGCTTCCTGCGCGACCTCTATGCCATGAACAGGGCCTCCCAGTAGTAAGCAGGGAACCAGGTAATGTGATGGCATCTGTTAAATACATATACAAACCCACATCCCTCTGAGATGAGCCCTAAGGCCAGGGTCAATCCCTGTGCCTTCCTCTCTGAGATAACCAACTTCTACTGCCAAATCGCTGTCTATGAAACCCAGAGTGAACCAGGGGCCCTGTTCTCCAAAGCTTGCAGAACTGAGTGGTGGTTGCAAGGCTCTAAAGGTGGCAGGTTCATGGGATGTGAAGGCAGCCAGATGGTGGATAGAATACGGCCATAGTCAGGCGTGGTGGTACACGCCTGTAATCCCAGCACTTGGGGAGGCAGAGACAGGCAGATCTCTGTGAGTTCAAGGCCAGCCTCATCTACAAAATGAGTCCAGGACAGCCAGGGCTACACAGAGAAACCCCATCTCAAAAAAACAACAACAACCAGAACATGGTCATAGGACTGTGCACACCCACCTAGTACTCTGCTTCCAGAACCATGCACACCTAGTACCCTGCTTCCAGGACCATGCACACCCACCTAGTACCCCGCTTCCAGGACCGTGCACACCCACCTAGTACCCCGCTTCCAGGACCATGCACACCCACCTAGTACCCCGCTTCCAGGACCGTGCACACCCACCTAGTACCCCGCTTCCAGGACCGTGCACACCCACCTAGTACCCCGCTTCCAGGACCGTGCACACCCACCTAGTACCCCGCTTCCAGGACCGTGCACACCCACCTAGTTCCCCGCTTCCAGGACCGTGCACACCCACCTAGTACCCCGCTTCCAGGACCGTGCACACCCACCTAGTTCCCCGCTTCCAGGACCGTGCACACCCACCTAGTACCCCGCTTCCAGGACCGTGCACACCCACCTAGTACCCCGCTTCCAGGACCGTGCACACCCACCTAGTACCCCGCTTCCAGGACCGTGCACACTCACCTAGTACCCCGCTTCCAGGACCGTGCACACCCACCTAGTACCCCGCTTCCAGGACCGTGCACACCCACCTAGTACCCCGCTTCCAGGACCGTGCACACCCACCTAGTACCCCGCTTCCAGGACCGTGCACACCCACCTAGTACCCCGCTTCCAGGACCGTGCACACCCACCTAGTACCCCGCTTCCAGGACCGTGCACACCCACCTAGTACCCCGCTTCCAGGACCGTGCACACCCACTAGTACCCCACTTCCAGGACCGTGCACACCCACCTAGTACCCCGCTTCCAGGACCGTGCACACCCACCTAGTACCCCGCTTCCAGGACCGTGCACACCCACCTAGTACCCCGCTTCCAGGACCGTGCACACCCACCTAGTACCCTGTTTCCAACTCTGCTTTCCCAATCTTCTTCTAGGAATGATCCAGCCCACCATAGTCTCCAGAGGGGGAACCCTCCTGCAGGTGGCGACCCTCATAGCGTTATCATGATTTGAGCCTCATCTTTGGTTGACATAGAACGCATAACCTGTCAACTCTCAAAACCATAACCAACCTCCGTCCCTCCACAGAAGGCCACCTGCTGACCCAACTGTCTGGCAGAGGCAAGGACCACTCACATGAGTATATCAGGGCAGGAAATATCGGCTCATTTCTCTCCTGGGCAGTCTCCACCAGCATCCTCAGTGGCCCTTTGGGGCACAGCACAGCCACAAGATCTGGGAAAACAGAGACGTCCTTGTCATATTAAAGGGGACCTTTACTTCCAAGCAGTGCAGAGAGGAGCCGCCCCTCCATCACCAGGAACCTAAGTGAGCTCCAGGCCATACCTTGAGGCTGGACCCGTGTCCCAAGCCCACTAATTTAGAGTTCGCACTGGCTGGAGCCAAAGCAGGTAACTGCAAAGTAGCAAGAGCAAGGTGCTGAGACCCAGAAGACGGGCTGGGAAGTCTTCCTGAAACCTCACATCTAAAAGGGAGTCACAGCACTGGCCATGGTGCTAATGCTACTTAAACAGCAGTCAGCAGCAGAGGCGCTGCACTTCCAGGCTTCAGGAGCTTACTGACAGTTGTGGGCAGTGGGAGTGGTCACTTTGGGGCTTGTGCTTCAATTGTCACAAAGGAGAGTCTGTGGGAAGGCCTAGCAGGAGGGGAAGACCCTCATCCCTCCCCACCTGTTACAATTTGAATGTGAAACGACCCCTAGAGGCTCAGGTTTTGAATGTTTAATCCCTAGCTGGTGTCACTATTTTAGGAGGCTTTGGGATCTTTAGAAGGTGGGGGCTAGCTAAGGATGCGCATCACCAGGGGTGGCCTTTTGAAGGTTACACCCAGCCCCGGGCTCCAGTAAGTTCTCTGCCTCCTGGTCCACTGCAAGAAGCCTCTCCCTTCGTATCCCCGCTTATGATGGACTGACACCCTGGAAACAATGAGCTAAAATCAATCTTCCTTCCCTTACAGTGTTTCTGTCAATTATTTTGGTCACAGCAATGCAAGAGTAACGAAGACCTCACTCCATCAGTGAGCCAGTCACCCCGAGTTCCCACCAGACCCACCATGCTGCCTACCATACACAGAGATGGCACCCAAGATGACCCAGGCAGACCACTCTGGCAAGTACTTGATGAACACCAGGGCCATGAGGGCACTGATGACAATGAGGTAAGCCTGCTGAAGCACCAGTGGCCCCTTCCAGTGGATGCATATCATGCCCACTGCCCCGAAGTTCCAGACGGCCAAGAAGAGCGTGGGGTAGTCCATGGCCACGTTGTAGGTCTTGAGCACTTCCCTGTAGGCCCAAGGTGGAGTAGGGGAAGGGTTACTGGGGTGTGGGCAGGTGGGGGGGGGGTTGTGTGTGTGTGTGTGTGTGGGGTGCCACATCCTAAGTTGTTTGACATCCTCTGCTCCTCAGCCACTAAGTTCCAGTCTAGGCTTGATTCATGGCACTCCCATCCTCCATTTTCCATGGGCCTCACAACTAACCACTCGGTATTTTCTGGAATGTGGTCGATCAACAGCTGGGGCATGGGTCACATAACCTTGTGACAGAAAGCCCTGTGCAAAAAAACGGGCCCTTAAAAACGTGTTTCTCTTTGAGCCTCTGGGTCAGACTGATAGCCAAAATCAAAGGGCCAGAGGGCGGATACACCAAGAAGTACCCAGGCTCGGCCACCCTCCCCTCATGTAGAACATAACTCCCAGGGGTTTCCACCTGCTAAGTGTGTTTTGAGAAGGCTTTGCCAGGCCAGCTTCCTTTGCTCATTTTAAACCAGGAAGCCAGAAAGAAACCCATGACCGACCTCGGAGTCCACTCCCATGGCCGAGCCTGGAGGCTGGAGCTCCGGGAGCAGCTGACTCTGAGGAACCCAGTGTAGCCTTTCCCTGCCCAGGGCCTTCCCGCCCAGCTGTGCTCGGCCGCCAGCACTCACCCGAGGTAGATGTAGGTGAACGTGAACAGAAGCATCAGGGAGGACATGATCAGCCAGCCATGGATGAACTGGACAAGGGAAACAAGAGGGCTGCTGTAACCCCACGCAGGGCGAAGAAGACACCCCGGAGACAGATACTTCCATCTGTTCTTCCCTTTGGCTTCCAAAGGGTCGGAGTGATGGACCCCATAGGGCAGCGGTGGGGCACGCCTTTAATCGCAGCACTTGGGAGGCAGAGACAGATAGATCTCCAAGTTCGCGGTCAGCCTGGTCTACATAGTGTGTTCTAGGACAGCCAGGGCTACACCGGGAATCCATCTTGAAAGACCAAAAAGGAAATGATTGACCCCCAAGAAATCAGAATTCCCCTAGGAATTGCAAAACTCTGAAGCCTGGCACTAGCCAGAGGGACTGATCTCCAGGGACCAGCTCTCACATACTTCTGACAGGATGTCATTGGGAAGCAAGTGAAGGCCAAGCAGTGATGGGTAAGGCCATGCCGTGCCCAGGACTGCCTAGGAATGATGACCTACTCCCATGTTAGGACCGAGGAGATTGACTGAGGGGAGTCATGGATTTGGGGGTGTGGGTCACCAGATCTCTTTGTCCCAACTTTCCAGTGTGGCCATATTGAATAAATCTCCCTTTCCAGCTATTTTACTATTGATTTGGCTTTTAAAAATTGGCTTGGGGCGGGAGAGATGGCTCAGTGGTTAAGAGCACTGGCTGCTCTTCCAGAGGTCCTGAGTTCAATTTCCAGCACCCACATGGTGGTTCACAACCATCTACATTATGATCAGATGCCCTCTTCTGGTATCCATGAAGACAATATACTCATATACATAATAAATAAATATTTTTTTTTAAATTGGCTTATGGATGACAAACAGTCAAGCCTGGCTTGTTGGGGCTGCCAGAGGCACAGGTTCTCATGCGAAGCCTGGTGACACATTTGTACAGTAGCTCCATGGACTGGAGCCAGGACATCCTTCTCAGTTAGGCAGGAAAGGCAGACCCCTCAATGAGTTCTTCCTAGTCACCTACAAGTATCTGGAGGAGGCAGGAGTCCTAAGGGGCTGCTGGCACCCCACTTCACAGTCATCATGTGCAAAGAGCATGCTGGCAGCCTTTATGCACAGATACCACCCTAACTCTGAAGAGAAGCCACAAAGTTCCAGCAGAAAGGCATCACAGGCAAAATAGTTGACAGGTAGGATGAGGGTCAACCCGGACAAAGAGTCAGGGGACCCACTGTTGGACTGGGTGGCCAGGGTGAGCCTCCTCAGGGGCTCGACAGAAGGTAAATCCCTTGCCACTACTGAACTCCAGACGGGTCCTCAGGAGTATGGGGGAAGGGGCCCCTCCTTTCCTGGCTGACCACAGAGGGGTCAAGGACAAATATTAGCCACTAAAGGTAAGATGGTGCCAGTTCCTCCCAGCCTCACTTCACCTCCTCAGTCACCAGCTCAGCCCACGGGGTCTCCAGCAGAGTGTGCCTGGAGGGAGGGCCAAGCTGGACTGCACGCCTAGCCTTAAAGGAAGGGAAGGAGTTGGCCCTTATCCCAACTATGACTTGTTTGTCTGGGCTATGGCATCTCAGAACTTTCCAGTGACCTTGACTGAATGGGCCTGCCCACGTGACACATACTGACCACAGCAGGGTCACTCCCTATGCCATTTCTAGCCTGTTGTCATGTTTTCTATACGTCTAAACCAGTAGCCCCCCCCTGCCCCCCCCCCCCCCGTGTTCCCTTTCCCCTCCTCCTCCTTTTGTTCGCATGGAAGCCTTACCTCATTTGCACGGGCAGTTGTTAATGCTGATCTAAGCTTCAGTTCAGGAAATGTTCCTGATAGTCCCTCCCACGGCTCAACCCCTTATCAGCCGGCTGAGCCATGGCTGGCTCCCTCCCTGCACCATGGCATCCTCCTCTCTCTGTGCTCTGTAGACACAGCTGCCAGAACACAAAGGACCATGCTATGCCTGTGGCAGCACTTTTGAATAGGTAACGGCTAGCCCAACTTCCCGTTGGTCTTTCCGGCTTCAAAGCCTGTAGCCCAAAACCAGTGTCAAAAAGCTGATGGCACAGTTAGGCCTCGTAGCACAGGTCTGTAATACCAGTTTGGCTGGTGAAGCTGAGGCAGGTCAACTTAGCAAGACCTTGCCTACAAAAATCATAGAAAATGGGCTAGAGAGATGGCCCAGAGGCTAAAAGTGCTTGTTGCCAAGGCAGGCGAGGCGGCCTGAGTTTAACCCCTGAACCCCACATGATAAAAGGGGAGAACTGACTCTTGACCATGGCAGGCACATGCCCCCTTCCAACACAGGGGTTGAGGGTACAGTTCAGTGGTACCGCATTTGACTAGCATATTCAAGGTCAGAAATTCAGTCTCTATTCGGGGAGCTTGGTATGGAGGAGTATGACATCTTTGAGGACGATGTTGTCTATAACTGGGGTCACATGAGATGAGGAGGCTCAAGATCTACAGGAGACTCCAACCCAGAGGCTTCCCACAGGCTGGGAGACCATAATGTTGGGCTTCAGACCCAGACAAGCAGCTGAGGTGCCTTGTCAACTAAAGTGGACCTGACCTCCAGGTTCTCCCAGCATCCCTCAATCCCTGTCTGTTACAGGATGTGGCTGGCATGCCACGCCCTCTACCCTGAACTTTCCAGCCCAGGGGCAGGGGCTTCTTCCCCACTTAACTATATAATCCAGACATTTTGATGCCCTGATGCCCTTCTCTTTCTTTCTGTGTCTCTCCTCTCTCCTCTCTCCTCTCTCTCTCTCTCTCTCTCTCTCTCTCTCTCTCTCTCTCTCTCTCCCCACCTCTGCACTCACACTTTTTTTTTTGTCTCCTCCGCATGGCAACTTCTCTGGCCCCATTCTTTGGAGCCAGTGAAGCTGCCGAGAGCTACTCCCAATAAGCCTGCATCTGTATACTTGAACTTGTCTTGAATTAGCTCATCTCACCACCAGCAGAAAGAATGATAACATATCACTTAACACAGCACATGAGCATCCATATCTACAGGGAGGGTGGGGAGATTAAACATAAGCCTAGAGAGAAAGTCGTGGGGTGAGGGAAACTAAAACAGAACTTCCAAGAAAGAAAATGAACTTCAGAGCAGCAGAGTTGTGCCCGAAATACTGGGATGAGGAGCTCAGAAGACAGTGGGGGTGGGGTGGGGGTAGGGGTACGCAGTTTAAAAGTCAGTGTTAGGTCATCGACCCACAGTGCCAGAGAAGCATCAAAAAGTGACCTATTCGGGCTGGAGAGATGGTTCAGTGGTTAAGAGCGCCGCCTGCTCTTCCAAAGGTCCTGAGTTCAATTCCCAGCAACCATATGGTGGCTCATAACCATCTGTAATGTAATATGGCGCCCTCTTCTGGTTTGCAGAAGTACATGCAAGCAGAGCACTGTATACATAATAATAAATAAATAAATCTTAAAAAAAAAAAAAAAGAAGTGACCTATTCTGCAGAGAGAAGGAACCCAGGTACGGTTTTACTAAGTTGCCACATGGTAGTGGCACCAGCCCCATCGTGGCAGGGGTAGAGGGGGCAGGGCAGAGTTGGGGGAGGGGTAGAGAGCCGCCACAGTCCTCACCTTGTAGCAGCGATACTTGTAGAGTACCACCAGGAAGATGGTCATGACCACGATGACGGTGATCATGATGAGGGTGTTCAATACGGAGTTGAGGAGCCGCTGGCCCACCGAGGGCGTGTCCTCGGTGAAGGGCGTGTAGATGCTGGAGAGGTCACCAGAAGAGGCTCAGTGTCTGCTGCCCTGCGACACTCCCATCTCAGTGACCCCCTAGGCTGACCGTGGAGCTCCTAGAAACCCCACACCGCTCGCTCTGTTTGAGCCCTGGGCACTGACTCGGCTCTGACAAGGGCCATCGCTATCTTATGGGCGGCCCTCTGCATCTCGGTCGGTGGACTTGCAGCGCTCTGATAACCGGTGCCATCCTGGCAGAAAGGATAGAATACACCTCACCGAGACCTCGCTCCTTCACTTAACTCTCCCACCTGCAGGCCCTCGGCTCTGGTCCCTGCTGACAAAATTGGCTGCGTGCTTCTCCGTGTGGGAACTAATTTTGATTATCAATGTGAGTGGATCTGGAATCAACTAAGGGGCAGGTCTCAGGGCGGGTCTATGAGGGCATTTCTGGGCAGGATTAACCATCCCAGGGGTAAGCAGCCCAAATAGAAGAGTTTGGAGGAAACAGTGTTGCTTTGCCTGCCTTCTGCCTTCCTTGCTCCTTGCTAATGAGTGCATCTACTCTGTTGTTGCTGCTGCTCTTGCTGCCCTTTGCTAATAGCAGTACCTCAGCCACTGTGGACTAAAGACTAGCGGCTCTCTGAGAATCTTCCAGGCATTCAGCGACAGACTGGGGCTGCTGAGGTATCCAGCCTTATGGACCGAACAGCTATAGGGTACTCAGCCTCTTCCACACGCAAATAGCCATTGTTGGACTACCTAGCCTTTATAGCCATTGTTGGACTACCTAGCCTTTATTGTAGATGGCAATATAACCCATCTTATTTCATAATGCACGGTCATTGGTTCTGTCCCTCTAGCGGACCCCCACAACACACCCCATTGAGGTTCTGCAGCCTAGGACCCCTGCACGCTCTGCTACCCCACAGGTACTGCCCCAGCTCTGTAAGCAATTCACAGGCACCTTGCTCTTCCCAGCTCAGACTGCCAGGAGCCATGCTGGCCCTGTCCTCTCTAAGCCTTCCATCTATTGCCACTGTGAGTCCCCCCCACAGGCTACAAACCCCGAGGTGGGAACTTTCCAACCTCATCTTTTCTAAAGAATAAAAAAGAATTCAAATCCAAACTGAACATCGGATCTCTGAAGGCGATGTGTTGAGAATGTGCTGAGCAGTGAGGAGCCCAGGGAGGAGAGAGGAGAGGGCTGGGGCTAGGGAAGCTCTCAGTTCTCTGTGTTACAGTTACTAAAGTAATAAAGGGGCCTGACAAAACCTTCTCATCTGCTTGAAGTGTACTTATAAATCATCAGGCTCAACCCTGTCATCTCAGGGAGCAGAGGCTCTGACAGGGTCACCTGAGGTCACACACAGTGGGCCATGACCAGGTACTTGGTACATGGAGCTGAGTGCTACAGTGGTATCAGTGCTGGCTTGTAGTCAGATCCCACTTAGCCTTTGGTGTGTGTGTGTGACATTTCGTATGCATCAGCCCGGTTAATTTTCCAGGTATTCCTTAATTAAGCCCATGAAACAAACAAGGAAATGGAGGCACACAGGTCAGATGTGTACCCAGACAAGTCACACAACTGGAGGCAGTGAGTGTGTCAGGATGCAGCCTAGAGCACTAACCACTGCTCTCCATGGCCACCAGCACAGAGCTACAGGCACCAGAGCTGAGGCAACCTATGATGCCCCTCAAATCAATTGGTAACCCAACCTCCCAATGCCAACCAGGGCCCCAACTCACAGCTGCCCGTTCCTCTCTGTGTAGAAACGCACGGACTTGATGGTGGCCACCACCACAGTCATGCAGAGCGTGACAGGCACGAACAACATGATCACATGCTTCGCCCCGTACTTGAGGGTCAGCTCTTCCTCCAGACCCGGCGCTCGCCCAGGGACTCCACTGCAGGTGTAGCGGTCCGGCTCTTCCTCACAGTCTTCCTCGCTGTCCTGGCTCCTCTGTGGGAAACCACACAGTGAGAGCCACACAGGCCCCCCGCCTCCACCACCTCCCCCCCATTGCAGTGAGCTTCTGGCAATGCACGGGCTTTTGGAAGTAGATCTGAGAAGGCTACATACTGCTTACTTGACATGGGAAGAGCAAGCTTCGATTTAGGCCTCGGGACATTTAAAGAACCTTAGGAGGACAGTGGTGGGGAGGGTCCTGAGCTAGCCTACATAGCCACAGAAGAGTACAGCAAAGACACTTGCCCATCCCAAAGACAGGAACTAAGGTCACTAACCAACATGGCCACACTGGCCCGGGAGGAGCCAGGCTAGGTAGGAGATGAGGAAACAGATCAGACATTTTGGCTGACTGACTAGAAGAGCCAACATGGAGGGGACTTTGAGCATCAAAACACACAGCTGCTTCAGTACCAGCTCTCTGCAAGGGAGCCCCAAGCTAGCTGTTCACTTGAGACCAAAGAGTGAAAAAGACTATTAGACGGGACTGTAAACAATAAAAAGAACAAGTGTCCAGGAGATAAGAGAAGAAACAATGGAGGACAGGCTGGCAGTGACCTTGAACTGTGAACCCACTGGGCCTCAAATCTCAGCTTCAAGAGAACAGGGAGAAAGAGGGTCAGATTTCAAGGCTAAGGATTAAGGATGGCTTGAGGGAAAAAAAGCCCTCTGGACACGGAGAGGTTTTAAGTTACTACAAGGAATAAAATGTAGAGATTCAGGTATCCTCAGCTGTGGTTTGCCTGACCAGGAGGGAGACAGCCGAGCTGACTACCCATCTCCTGGCCTGAGGCTGTAGCAGTCTGGGTCACAGTGCAGCTAAGCTCCCAGCACTCTCGGCTCATGGTTACCCTGTCCGGCTACGGACCCCAACCCTTCCCGGAGGAGCTTGTCTCCTCTCCTCTCAATGCTTCTGCCCCCAAACTCACAGAACCTGGAGACGGCAGCCTGTGTTTGAGGCAGGTGAGGGGTGGGTGGCGAAGGACGATGAGCAAGCAGCCCCGCTGCATACTGTAATGTGTAGTCTACTACAAAACCTCTACAGATAGAGACACACTTGCGTTGTGGTTAGTAGATTTTGGCCAGTTTTCATGTTTATTTGCTCTTCCTGAATGGAAGAATACCTGGTTGCATCCACGGGTTAGTCAGCTTTATCTCTCTTAAGAAACATTTAGGAGGGAGGGAGGGAGGAATGGGAGGATACAAGGGATGGGATAACAATTGACAATTGAGATGTAATATGAATAAATTAATAAAATATTTTTAAAAAGAAAGAAAGAAACACTTAAGAGGGGCTGGACAGATGGCTCAGAGGTTGAGAGCACTGTCTGCTCTTCCAGAGGTCCTGAGTTCAATTCCCACAACCACATGGTCATGGCTCCCAACCATCTATAATGTGATCTGATGCCCTCTTCTGGCATGCATGCAAACATACATGCAGGCAGAGTACTGTATACATAATAAACAACTCTTAAAAGACAGACAGACAGACTGACTGACCTAAGATAATTCAACTTATAGAAGAACAGTCTTGGTCTCAATAGGTTAGCCCTGTTGCTTTGAGCCTATGGTGACCATCTGGGGCAGACATCATGGAAAAGGGCCCCAAAGTTAAGTCCCTCCCATTCCAATGCTCCACAATGCTCCCTTCTTTTGGGGTCCCACTACTTCTCAATCATAGCACACAAGAGACCAAACTTTCAGCACAAAAGGTCTTGGGGAGACATCTCAGAACCAACTTCAGCAACTCGTAAGTCACAGGAGTGGGCTGGAGAGACGGCTCAGCGGCCAAGGGTACCTGCTGCTCTTGTTGCTAACACCCATGTCAGCAAGCTCAGGAGTGACTGTTACCCCAACTCCAGGAGACATGACAGCTCCTTCTGGCTTCCATGGGTACCTTAGCTAATACCCACATACCTCCACATACATGCATTAGTACACATCATTAAAAATAGATATATTTTTTAAAAAGGCCCTGTTTTAAGGCCCACAATTGCTGGTGGGACCTACCCACTGGGCAGTGTTCTCTCCATCCTCCGGTCCCGGCCGGCCCTGCTGACAGGAGCCTGATGTGGGGCTCTCAGCTGATATCAAGGACGTCCGCTCGTCACATCCCTCTTCTTCGCTGTCAGAGGCCATGAATGTGAGCATGGTTCTGCCTCAAAAAGCACCTGGGAAAGAAACACGGGGAGCTTGTTCTTCTCTCCTGGCAGGCAGAGACAGTGAGGGAGCTGAGAGACGGCACAGTGGCTTCAACACCAGGCATAGGCCTTGCCTGTGAGAAGCTTCCTAGATACACATGTTAAACAACTGCTCAAAACAGGAGTTCCGAAAGCCAGCACGAGGTCGCAGCAGCCTTGTCTAGGCCTGGCTGGCAAAATGTCCAATCAGAGAGGTCAGGGTTACTCTGAACCGTCAACATGTTTGTTCAATCAATAAACATCTGGAAAATCTACTGTGCTTGGCTCTGGGGCTACAGCCTTGAATAAGAAACACTCTTGTCCTGTAAGAACAGCAACAAAAATCATCCAATATGACAAGTGACATTTCATCAAGGCGGTGAAGGAACTTGACCACAGAAGCAGAAATTCCATGTTTCCTACAGAGGACTCATGCAGGAATCCTCTGTAGGAAGCATGGCCACACCAAGGAGACCCATGTCATCTCAAGGAAAGTTGGGTATTGACAAGTGTCTATCTAGCTGCTGACTATAAGGGGAAGGACAGAGGTCAGGAGGAAGTGTCCTGATGGGGGAAGTGGCCCAAATTGGGGTGGGGTGGGGTGGCGGTGTTAACCTGAAGGGAAGTCATGCTTGCTAGGAGGAGCTGACATAGGGACACACTAAAGGATAAAACCGAAGATACTGGCCAGGCTAGACTAAGAGGAGGAAACAGGATGTTACCAAGGAAGGTTGACTGTGATTCAGAAACTCATAGCATGTGAGCTGAAAACGAAACACTATCTAAGCCTTGAACTATAGCCTTGAGTTCAAATGTGGCAGCTAAGTCCCAGAAGCCACCCAGCCAGTAGGGGGACATGACTCCTGGAAACACCCATACTGAGGGATGGCCGTGACCTGGCCCCGCCCCCGGCCCTGCCCCCAGGACATCTATACAGATAACTACCACAAGGACTTGCCCTCAATCTGCAATTACAGAGATGGTACAGGGCCTGCCTTTGTTGACTTCTCTGATTGGCCCTACTACAAAGGCACCCTCTGTCTTCACAGGATTTGCAAAGTGAAGAAGCCGAGAGGCCCCCAGAAGCTGCCTCTCGGGTCTACCGGACACTGGGAATGGCAACACAGCTGCAGAATACCACAGGCGCAAAAGGGAGGTGCTGAGGACCATGCCCTCTCCAAGCTCAGAGAAAACAATGTGTCGCTCTTAGAGCTGGATGCCTTGGGTCTTGAGGACTGAGAGAGACAGGGAGTGGCCAAAAAGGTGCACAGCTGAGACCGACAGAGGCAGGGGGATTCTGGAAAGAAGTAACTATTCAAGCGTATGAACAAGATGAGTGTATTACACGATCTTGCCTCAAGACCGCCAAGGGACTAATATGGTAGAATCAGGGGACCCGGTAGGGTAGACCATCCTGTAGGCCCCATTTTCTTAACCAATATATTTTACTAACAGCTTAGTCACCGAGCATACGTCACTTATAACAAAACAATAGGAAATGAGGATTAATGGACACAATAACAAAACCGTAAGGGTATCAGTTCCGAGGAACGATTCTCCTGGGACAATCTGCAGGATTTCTTCTGCTGGAACCTGGAGTAACCAGAACCCAGAACCTCAGCAGGAGCGGGAGCCCCGAAGCCTTCCCTCGAGCAGTTCTCTCTAGGAGCGCCTCGAAGTGGAGCAATGAACAACCAAAACTATCCCAAGTCTCCAAAAAGCCCCGCCTCCAGTTCTGGGCTCATTTATATATCTCCTCCCAGAGTCTGTTCACAGATCTTTTCAGCTGGCAACAATCAAGCTCCCACATGAGGTGGTTGGTCTTCTAGTGGATTAGCCTCACCTGTTCTCTCACGAGACCGTTCCAATCCCACACTTGGGATCCTAAAAAACAGGTTTATCTCTCCTTCATCATCCCTAGGAAGGGTCTAGGTGTCTGACCAAGGGGACGGGAGCTTAAGTCATCCCTGCAATCTCCTAGGAGGAAGGATGAAAAGTTCCCTTTTTCTAGGCTACACACAGCAGAGCGTGGCCTAGAGAGTGTGGTCTACAGCCCTACTACTTGGGATTCTGGAAGCTCGGCTGAGCCCAGGGCTCAGGAGTCGTTTTGCTCCCTGGAGGCCAGGCCTTGGAACCAACAGTCTAATACAAGAGAACTCAGTGTAAGGGGGCCCAGCATCACAGGGCAACTTGTCCTGAGATCTGGGGAAACTCTTAGCCAGGCAGGGGCCTACAAGACTGTCAGGTCCCCTGTCCTCTTTGAGGGCTGGCTATCTGTCATATCTTAAACACATGCCCGCAGGACCCAGTGTTCTCCTCACTCTGCCTTCCAGCAACTGTGAATTCTCTTCTCACAGACATGCAGAACAGGCAGATGCCTCAGTGGAGAGCTTGGCATGCCGGAGGCCTCAGGTTCCATCCGCCACCCCGCAGGGAAAAAAGTGACAAACCTCAAGGTTGTCCTGAAGCCTGGGTATTCTGTTTCTGGTCTCTTCAGCACTAAGCTAGGCTATTATTATGATCCACACTGGGACGAAGCAATTCAGGAGAGAGTTTATCCTGGCTCACAGCTCACTGATGATGATGATGTCAAGGTGGGAGGAGCTTAGCTAGCCAGCCGCATCCCATCTACAGTCAGGCGGAGAATGATGAACAGCTGCTGCCGCCCGACTCACACAGTGGGCTTGTCTTCACACCCCAGTTAAGGAAATCAAGATAATTCTCCCACAGGCATGCCCAGAGGCTCATCTCTGCCTAGTTCACCATTAACCATCATAGCTGTAGATTTAGAACGCAGGTCCCTAAGCTCCACTCCAGCCCAGTGTCTGGGCAATGCTTTGGAGATGGTGACGCTACACACTCGTGGCCTGCCTGAGTTGGGCCTGACTCAGGAAGGCAAGGAAGCCTCTTAGCCAGTACCTTCCCACTCCCTTGACAGCAGACATGAGGAATTAAACTGCATAGCCCTTTGTCCTGGGCACCGAACCTGGCCAGACAGCAACTGGGAAGAAAGGAGTGAGAGCTCCTCAGAGTAGCAAAGTCTCTAAACAACCCCCACTGTGAAGGAGGGCTGCAAGACCCATCCTGGTGTCAGATGCTGGGGGTACAGGTGGGTGTTATATGATAAACTATACCAAAAACAGGAAAACTCCCAAAGCTACCTAAAGACTCAGACCTTTTGATCCGGAGATGCTACATTCTTGGAATTTTATCTAAGAAAAAAAATTCATACAAAAAAATATGTGCTGTAGCTATTTGTTATCATAAAAGTAAAAATGACTGAAGTTTCTGACTTTCTTCTCTGGTACAGGAACTCACCCCCCCACCTCCTCTTATCTGCAATTCTACTTCCTGTGGTTACTGTTATCAGTGGTCAACTGAGGCCCAAAAACATACAATGGAAAATTCCAGAGCGATCAGTTCATAAGTTTTAACGGCTTTCACTACAGTACATCGTTCTCAATGCTGGCTTGTTGTTATTCATCCTTTGCTGTGCCCAATTTATAAGTTAAACTATCTCAATGTTTAGAAACCAAACCAAAACACAGTTTACACAGGACTTGGTATTTGTCATCACTTGGGTATCTGCCCATCGGATGGGGACTATAACAGGAACGCTAAAGTCTTGCCTCAAACGATACTTAGTAATAATTAGGTGAAGCTAAACTTAACAGAATATAAATGCTCTCATAATCATCTGAATTACACATATACACATATGCATGAACACACACACACACACATGCACGCACACACACACACACACATGCACACACACAGGTACACAAAGAATGACAAAATTATTACAAAACATTAAAGGTCGTAGTCTTTAGACTGCTGTGACTGTGGGTGATGTTTTGCTTTGTATTTTTCTGCATTTCTCATTTTAATTTCTTGTTCAGACAGGGTCTCATGTGTCCCTGGTTAGCTTCTAACTTACTTATGTAGCTGCAAGCACTTTATGGCGGTCTCATCCCCACCTCCATCCCCCACTCCCATCCCCCCTGCCCCTCTCCCCCATCTCCCCCGATGGTTTCATCTTCAACCTACTGATTTTGGGGGAGGGGGGTTGGGGTTTTTGGTTTGTCTTTTGTTTTTGAGACAGAGTTCCTCTTGTAGTCCTGGCTACCCTGCACTGGCTTTGTAGACCAGGCTGGGGTGCTGGGACTAAAGACGTCCGCCACCACGCCTGGCGATTTATTTTCTTTCTTTCTCTTCTTTTGAGATAAGGTCTCACTATGTAACCCTGGTTGGCCTGGAACTGGACCAAGCTCACCCAGAACCCACAGAGTTCAGCTTCCAGCTTCCGTGCTGGGATTAAAGGCCTGTGCCACCATACCTGACAAGGTACTGATCTGTAAAAGGAAATAGTAGGCATTGACACATAGAGTTTCCTCTCCCTTCTGAATTATCTGCTTAGCCTGGGGAAACAGATGAGAGTACAGGAAGTCAGTGACATTGTCCTCTCCAAGCCCTGAATGACAGACAACAGATGCCTCTTCAGCTCCCCTTAAGGCCAGTTTGCAAGGCTTCTGTGTCTGTGAGGCAGCCCTGGCACGGAAATCCTTAGAGGGAAAGATCACCAAGCAAATGAGCACAGATAAACAACCCTGCTGCAAAGAGCTCCGGAGGGAGCCTGACTCAGCACAGGTGGGCATGGGAGTGGCACCTTGCCAGTGCTAACGTCAGACAACCAGCTCCGCATCCCTAGGGTCCACAGGGAAGCTCAGAGGGGCTGACGGGAAGAGTAGGGGGACAGGCTGTTTTGGAAGCGCTGCCTGCACTGTGGCTGAGGGATTAAGGACACTCTGCTGACTTTGACTAACTCACTGACTGAAATCAAGATGTCAATTAGCTGAACTCAGGGCATCTGACCTGCAGAAGCTCCCCCAACCCGCTGATACCAGCAACTCTCATCAAAACCGGGTGACCCAATTGCCTCAATCTGCTTTCCAAAGTACAGAGAAGCAAAGGTTTGCCCTAATGTTTAAAATTAGTGGCCCTGGTAGGAAAGAGATTCTGAAATGCCACAGAAAGCTCCAGCGCCTCGTGGAAAATAATACTCCAAAAGTGAGCTGGAAAGTACTGGCCACAAACACGTAGGTCTGCGGAAAGGTTAGGGCTCTGAAGGGCCAACAGAACAATGTCCTCAGCTTTCAAATGTCACCTTCTGTGATCAAATGGCCACTTCCCAGCATTCCCAGGACTCCTGGAAAGCCCCAGTTCTCCTCAACACCAGGAAAGGGCTTTCCCGAGTCAGGCAACACCCTGTGACACCTCCCAGATTCCAGGCCTAGCTCCAACCCTCAGCACCCAGCACGTACTTGGCTGGTTCACCTGGCTCTCCTGGGCTTCGGGAGATCTGAGACAGAGCTGGAGTCAAAAGAGGCAGCTCACAGACCCCCAGACCCTCAAGTGGGGCTTCCTGACCCCTGGCTTAGCCTCTGGATTAAGCTCTGTTATCTATTTCTCTCTTGAAGTGCTTGGGTTGGTGCAACTTTCCTCATATCATAAAGTAGCCTGGGAGAAGGGTAGTTAAGGGGAAGAGACAGGCAGAGTGCCTGGTAGCATACCACCCTCAAGTGAAAAGTCAAATATTTTTTCTTTTTGTTTTGTTTGTTTTGTTTTTTGAGACAGGCTCTCACTGTGTGGCCCTGGCTGTCCTGGAACTCACTCACTGAGTAAACCAGGCTGCCCCTGCCTCCCACGTGCTAGAATTAAAGGAGTGTGCCACCACTGCCCCGTGTAGAAATTTTTTTTCCTTAAGCACAGCAGCCAGTGGTTAAGCAGATTTGTGTGACATGAACCACACTTCCTGGACAGCTTCTGCATGGTGACGGGAGCGGTTTCCTCCTCTGTGAACAGCGGAATACGCTGCCTTGTCGGGCTGGGAGAACAGGTGTGAAGCCTCTAGGCACAGCGGGGATGGAGACAGGAGGGGACACTGAGAGGGGATTGACTAAGCCAAGCAGCCAACCGGAGTCTTTGGAAGCTAGGGAACTGTTAAGCCACCAGACACGTGAACTATTACAAAGGCCGGGCCCCAGGGAGATCCTGTTTCCATCTCTGCCTGGCAATGGGAACATTTTGTCAAAGAAAAGGGCACGTCCACAGGATGATGTCATAACTGGATTGAATACCTTTGTGAGCCATCAGTTGGTACCCTATTTCATAGTTCAGGAAACCAAAGCCCAGGGCAGCTGGGGGTGAAAGGAGATTAAAGGAGTCAGGTGAGGACCAAGAGTTTACGGGTCTCCCAACTGCCCACAGAAGGATGCCGTTCCCTGTCCAATCACCCCATCAGTTTCCTGACACAGAGGCCATACAACGCACACCCACACCCCCAGGCTCTTTGGAATCGACCATACTCATGTATTTAGATGGGGTATGTCTTCGCCATGGACAAGGATGTATCTAGAAATGCCCCTTGTCCACTCCCAGATCATACCAGCTCAAAAGTCCTTAATAAAGCCTGTCTCACACTGCCCCCCCCATCTCCACACCCCAGGGTTCTGAGCCCCACTCCTGCAGGTCTGTGAGGCTCAGGTGTAGACCTGCCAGCCCATAGCAGGGAAGGAAACTGGGTACTAGTTTTCTGATTCAATTGAAATGACAAGTGAGAAAGTGTCCTGGTATGAGACTAGTAAAAGAAACAAAGACCTTCTCAATGACTTGCCACACCTATCAAATCTGGTTTTCTAGGAGGTGTCAGGTAGCTTTCTGTTACTAACACAAACACCTGAGATACGATTTACACTTTTTTTTTTTTAAAGTGGTTTACTTTGCTGCAGCATTACAACCTAAGCCAGGGTCAGTTGGGTGTCAGGCTTTGGGCTTACAGTACAGCAAAACTACTCAGTTCAGGTCCAGAAAGTGAAAGAGGCAACACCTTCACACCTCCAATGACCAGAAGGCCTTCCATCAGACCCCACCTGTGAAATACCGCCAGGTACCCAGAGCAATTATTCCCAAGCTAAGAGTAAAGTTTTTGTTGTTTTATTCAGACAGGGTTTCTCTGTATAGGCCTGGCTAGTCTCTTTGTAGATCCGCCTGCCTCTGCCTCCTGAGTGCTGGGATTAAAAGAGTGTGCTTCGATGCCCAGTCTTTTTAAAGACATGCTTTTAGAATAAGCATGTATTACTTTTATTTTTAAAAACATGAGAAAGTCTCTGGCTGAGGTGTAACGGACGGTGGGACTTTACCAACCTGTTCTCTCAATCAACAGAGCGGCTACAGAGAGCTGTTTCCCTAGCGGATGCCTTATCTTTCCTGAGGATTGACTTTGATTTATTCTTTGCCACAAGTGTTCAGGTGGCAGGGACACCATCCCTAAACCCCCAGAGGAGACTGGATGCAGACTGAGCACCACTCCCCAGTGACCACAGTCCCACAACGGGTAGCAACAGTGGCAGGAACATTTGCTCTCTTCCGGGTCCCAGCTGAGCAGGGGCCCAACCTCAAAGAAACAGCTGAAAAACAGCCACAGAGATTTTTGTTAGAAAGATCCATAGGACACACACACACACACACACACACACACACACACACACACACACACACACCTGGTGGTTCCCCTCACCTCTTCCTCTCTTGTTTTAGTTTTTTCTAATCGTGAACTCACTACTACAGCAGGATGACCTTGAACTGCAGATCCTCCCGCCTCTCTACCTTCAAGTGCTGGGGTCACAGGTGTTTTGGTTTGGTCTTGAACTCAGAGGTCGGCCTATCTCAGCCTCCCGAGTGCGGGGACTAAAGGCATGCGCCATCATGTCTGCCTTGCATTTTGGTTTCTTTAGGTGGGGGGAAGGTAAGCTGGAATGACGGTACTTGTCTAGAATCAAAAGCACTGGGAGAGGGAAACTGAGGCAGGAGGACTGCCATTAATTTAAGGCCAGCCTTTTGTACTACACAAAGAGTACCAAACCGACCAACCAGGGCTACACAGCAAAACCCTGCCTTAAAATAAAAAACATTTTTTTCCCCCTCTCAGGTTCTCAGGAAGTCCTTAGTGAAGACCTCACAGAAATGTTCTGGGTAGCAGTGCAGACACAAGTACGAGCTGACTATGACAAAACCATGTACAACTCCAAAAGCACAGACAATGTCCAAATCCTGTACTGATACACAGCAGGGCCACACAGCTGGGCAGCTGGCCTCCATCCCTGACACCCACGACCCAGAACTTAGGTTCCTGGACTTTAAAAGAGTCATAATAACTGTTCCAGTGTTCCTTTAGTTCTGTCTGGTGATATGCATTGTTGTTGTGTTTTGTTTGTTTGTTTTCTGAGACAGTGTCTCCCTATGCAGCTCAAATTGGCCTGAAACTGACTACACAGCCCTCCCCCCCCCCAACCCTCCCACCCTCCCACCACCCGGCTTGCCTTAAACTCACAGCAAACCTCCTGCCTCAGTGGTTATGCACTGGAATTACAGACAGGAGCTATCACATTGCTTAAGTTCTTAAGAAATTTGTAAAAATTATATCTTATGTATATAGGTATTTTGTCTGCATGTATGTCTGTTTAGCACACACACACACACACACACACACATATGTATCTGCGCAGCCCATGTGTGACTGGTATCCACAGAGGCCAAAAGAGGGTCCCTAAGGATTGGGGTTACAGATGGTCCTGAGCCTCCATGTTGAACACAGGTCCTCTGTAAACGAAGCCAGTGCTCTTAACTGCTGAGCCCCTCTCTCTGCCCCTCACTAAGGTTTTATAATAACTGTGATAACCACTGGACAAAACAGCTTTTTATCATGAATGCCCAACTCCTAAGACCTGGGTATGTCACATGGTTGTTACCAACAACAACCCAGAGAGGCCGAGTCTGGCAAGAGACTCTCACATGGTAAACTGCACAGTTGGCCTGAGAGCAACCACAGAAGGGCCACTGGATGGGGTCCAGCCAGGCCCTGTGTGCCGGGCCATCCACACGGCCAGCAGCAGCCTCTGGCCCCTTCTACCAACTGAAAGCACAGGACCTGACCCTGTTTCTCAGGCTCCCACAGAGCTACCTATAACCAAAGGGGAACCTGAGGCTTACACACCTGAAACAGCTTATACAGAACCTTTAATTGCTACCAGAAGTCTTGGCTGAAGGCCCAACAGGCTCAGATGTCCGCAGAGGGACTATATAGACATCAGGTGCGTCCACTCTGGATGACGGAGTCTCTCTGTACCCAACAGACTACACGGGGATGGTTGTCCATTCTGAGTTAAGTTGGTCAGCATTTGTTCTGGTTTTAGATGCTCTCTAATGCCCCATCTCTAAATGGATGCAGGTATTTCACCAACCGTTCATACCTTTAAAAGCGAATACCTTTAGCAAAGATGCTAGTACATTTCATCTGACTGGCAAAGGACTTAGTTAGGTCTGGGTAGCAGAAGTAGAGGCCCAGGCACCAGGCGCTAAGCCTGGCTCCACTGTACCTTACCCAGGAGACCCTGGGCAGCTGCACTTTTTAATTCTGAGTATTGTTCTGCCCTCCCCCAGCTCCCCCATGTCCCTTCCCTCCCCTGGCTGGCCAAGCACTCTACCATAAAGCTACATCCTCAGCCCCAGGCGCAGTTTCTTCATCAGTGGCAACTAGCTCTTGCTTTAGAGTTCCTTCAGCTTCAAAGGCTTGATTCTGGGCGGCTCCCCGCTGCTCTAAGAGACTTACAACCCCCAAACACTGGTAACAGAGTGCCAGCCTTAGAGCCAGCCTCAGGCTCTGTCGTGCGCCCCCACTCCCTTGTTATCTGTAGAAGTGCCCAAGTAGACCCGGTCAAGTCTTGGGTAACAGGGACCAAAATACTTAAACATCTCTCTCCGCGCCTACCCTGCCTGGGGCCTCGGAGGCAGGAAGGGACGCTGAGGACACCCGGACGCAGCCAAAGGCCCAGGATCGCTCCCAACGCTCCTTCCAAGCCCCAGTTCTGGACCGGCCGCACTGCCGCCTCCCAGGCGCCTTCTCCTCGCCCCCGCGCCGGCCGCAGAGGCCGAGATCGCCATAGGGGCCGCAGCCTGGAAGCCCGAACGCAGATGCCCCGAGAGGGCTGAGAAAGCAGCGGCCAGGGGTGTGCTCAAAGAAGAGCCTCGCTGCATCCGGGCTTTCCATGCTGCCGGCTACCGGTGATCGGTGACAGGTACCGGGCCGCATGTACCCAGCCCTCCTCCCTCCGCTCACCTGCTCCGCCGCGGCGCAGGGTAGTTTACGCGACGGGCGGAGCGCCTGTCGAGGGCTAGCGCCGGCCCCGCCTACTGCCCCGGTTCGCCCACGCCCCGGGCACGCCCCCGGTTCGAATACGCCCACTGCTCTGTCTCCGCCTCTGTCCCGTCCGCTGGGCGGTGCCGGTTCCCCAGTGCACTAGCGTCTCCGCGGGTTTACAGAGAAACCCTGGATACTTTCGCCCTGGAGACTGCAACATCATACTGACGCTGAAATTTGGGGTTGGGTAGCGCCTTTTCTTAGGGGCCTCGTAGCACCACGGGGACAGGGGTGGGTATTTGCTTTGTGATTTCAGGGTTCTCTACCCACCCCGCCCCCTTTTCCTTGGGTTGCTTGCACTTTAAAATGGAGTAAGCTAACCTCATGAGCATTCTCTTGATTTTCTAGAGTGCTTCAGCGACATGGGGAACTCTGGGTAAATATGAACTGGCATGAAATTGCACCGACACCTGGGAATCTGCCTGGGGGGCTGGTGGGGGGGAGGAGTTGTGATTACAGGTTCTGGGGGCTGTGGAGTGAACTGAAATTGTCAACAATTTGTCATAGTTGTCATTATCTCCGTAGCTTTATTTCTTCCTTAATTACTGTGACATTCGCATAACATAGAATTGTCATTGTAGCACTGGCGATGTAGTTCAACAGAGTGCTTGGCTAGCGCGCAGGAAGCCCTGAGTTCAAATCCGCTATACTGACGGTATATCAATTCATCGGTATACTTCTGTCACTAGGAGCCCACAGTCATCCTTAGCTGCATAGCAAGTTCGAGGCCAGCCTGGGATACATTAGGCTCTGACTTTAAAAGAAAAAAAAAAAAACGTGGCTGGGCAGTGGTGTCACACACCTTTAATCCCAGCACCTGTGAAGCAGAGGCAGGCAGATCTCTCTTGAGGTCAGCCTTGCTTACAGAGCAAGTTCCAGAACAGGCAGGGCTACAGAGGTCGAAAATCTTCCTACCCTTTCTGGGCCTTGGTTTCCTCATCTGTGAAAGAACTGTATGATATAGCCTTCAGAGGACCACAGAGCAAATTACAGAGAAATAAAGGGCACTGGGGGCTGTGCAGACACTGAAAAGGGGGTAGCTGTGTTCCTTCCTCCGCCTCCCTTCTCTACTTGAGGCGCGAGTTTCATTTTGTTTTGTCCAACATTGAAATGACAGGCAATAATACTTGTCACACGTTTCCTGCTCTGTCCAGCGCAGGTGACTCTTATCAGTGGCATCAATAGTGTCATATGGAAGTTGTGGCCAAAAGTTGTGGACCTTGGGCATGCTCAGCACACTTGAAGGAGCCCAACCCTGCTTTAATAGAGGGTGCTGCACTGAACGGGACTCACAACTGACACACACAGGCCACTGGCTCAGTCTGTTCAGGCTGTCAGCACCAGGGGCAGGTACCTTACAGTGATAGAAATGTGTTTCCCACTGTTCTGGAGGCTGGGCAGCCCTAGAGCAAGACTTTAGCAGGTTTACTGTCCAGAAGGGATTTGTGTTCTGGTTTCTGTGGTGTGTCCTCCTATGATATCTACCTGGCAGAGAGCATAGAGTCAGGGCGCCTATGTCTGAGGTCTCCCCCTTCATCTCACCCATGAGACCTCTGTTCCTCTGACTTGATCACTGCTCAAAGGCTCCACCTCTTAATTGGTAACCTTAGGGGTGTGGATTTCAGCTCAGCAACTTTGAAGAGAGAAAAAAATGCTCAGACTACAGCATATGCAATAAAACAGCAAGGCCCGAATACTGAGCCGTTATCTGTGCTCGCAGGGTAGTCCTGCCTAGTCTGATCTGGGCTGTACATTTAACATTTAGCAGCCAGACGTGGTGGCGCAGGCCTTTAATCCCAGCACTCGGGGAGGCAGAGGCAGCCTCCAGACAGTAGCCATGGACAGTAGCGTCTTCATTTGTGAGGTAGATACATGCTGTAAAGCAAGCCTTTCCTTGCTAGGGCATGATGGCTAATGTTGGTTAACCACTTCGCTGCCTAGGAAGTCTACAGAGAATACTTCTAGGGTATTTCCAGAGATGATTGACAACTGAGGGGGTTTGCAAACTGAGGGGGGAAGAACTGCCCTGAGGGAGGACAGCATTGTGCAATAGGTTGGGGGCCTGGAAAGGGGTGGAAAGGCAAAGAAGGGGGCAAGCTCACATATCTACACGCTCCTCTCTTCTTGAAAAGGTATGCTTTTTACCGGCTGTGCTAAGGAAATCTGACTCTCCAGCCTTTGACGTGGACTGGCTCATCAGGGCATCTCTTGGATGGGGCTGCATCATTGGTTCTCCTTGGTCTCAGGCAGTGGCTCTCAACCTGTGGGTCACACACACCCCTCCCCGGGAGTCACATTTCAGATATTTACATTGTGATTCATAACAGCAGCAAAGTTACAGTTGTGAAGAAGCAACACAAATAATTTTATGGTGTTGGGGGGGGATGGGTCACCACACCATGAGGAACTGTATTAAAGGGTCACAGCGTTAGGAAGGTTGAGAATCACTACTCTAAGGCTTTCAATCTAAGCAGCTACTGGTTTCCCTGGCTTTCCAGCCTGCAGACAACTATTGTAGGATGAGCCAGCCTCTGAGTCTATAGGTCAGTCTACTAAGCCCTGCCTACAATTTTGTGTGTGCATACACACACACATCATCATCATCTATATGTATATTTGCATATTTATCTACAAGCATGCATGGGGTTGTTGGCCACTGGTCCTCGGAGACAGGGGAACAGAAGCAACAAACGGGGGATTCAGCGCCCTGTGAGCAGGAGTGGAAATTCCCTTTGGGGATCAGCTTCAGGGAGGCAGGCCAATTTTATTCACTGTGAAGAAGGATCTTGGGGTGGAAGGAGGCATTTCTATGGTGAGCAAAGGCCATTGGCTGTAGGGCTCAGGTACTGAGCCGCCTCATTTACATGGAGAGGCATTCCTGGAATCCCAGGTGCTCGCTAAGTAGAGAAAAGGAGTTGGACCTGTAGTTTCTCTAAGTTCTATGAAACATTCCCCTCAGGTAGAGGGTGTTGGGATCTGGGCTCCCCAGACAGAGAAGAGGAAACCTCGCAGACAAAGGGAGTCCATTTTGTCCACCAAGGTCAGGGCTTCCTGGTCATGGCAGACTGTGACCTTAGCAGCAGGATTTTCCAAAACACATGTGTATATATGCATATGTATGCATGTTTTTATATAAACATACATACAGTTGATAGATAGACAAAATCAATTCTACTTTAGAGAAACTTGATAGAGCTTTGCCAGTAAGTCGGAGCATTGGCAGCCGTCACCAAGAGATTATAGGCAGTTCACCTGGTGCCCCTTGCTGCTGCTGCGCTGCCATTGTTTTCTTCACACAATTGCATGGTTTTGCTTCTCTGAGGAGGATGTTTGTTTTCTTTTTGAGGGGTCTGCTCTTATCATTTCAATCATTAAACCAACAGTTCTCAAACTGGATTTACAAACCGCTTAATCTCTTAAATTGAGGCCTTCACAGACACCTTGCTTTGTGTGATGTACGGCCACAGAAACTCTCCATGTGCGCTAACCGGCTCTCTCTCTGGCTGTGAGGAAGTGCCTGTGAGGATCAGCTTCAAAAGACTTGTATTTAAGGTCATGATGTCAGAAGTTTGAATCCACAGCCACTTGTGCTTGAGCCTGTAGTGAGACAGAACATCATGACCAGGACACGCGACACAGGAAGCCTGTTCGGCTCACGGTGGCCAGGCAGCAAAGAGAGGAAGGGGCGGGTTTTCCAGTGCCTCCTTCAAGGAAATGGCTTTAGTGACAGAGCTTCCTCTCACGAGGCCTCACTTCTACTCAGAACACTTTGACACCAAATGTGTGTGTGTGGGGGGGGTCTCCCACACCAACAACCAATTATCTGACCTGCTAGACTCCATCCACTGTGATGGTCTACACTTGAACTCACTTCTAATACTAACTACCTGGCGTTATCGCAGACCCCGCATATTAAGGGCTTGGTCCCTTGAGACTTAACCCCCTCCTTCAAGGACAATTTCAAGTCTTTGATAATTTTACTTCTTGGGTACAAATTGAGGGGTCCCCTGGCCTTCTAGGGTGTGAAAACTGGTAACAGCTTGTGGATGGCAGAGGGAACACCACATTGCTTTTTGGCTTAGTACAAAGAAGATTACACAAGATAGAGAAGGAGAGCCAGGGGAGGGTGGGAAGGGGCTGGACCCAAGAGCCTCTTCGTGCCTTCAGTATCCCCCTGACATATTAGGGGCCTGGGGATGGGTGGGGGCGCAGGCTGGTGCGCTGTGTATTCAGATGCTGATTTCTGTGCCTCGAGATCTGGTTGCAGTCCTGATGCAGGCGTTGCAGTGACCATTGGTCGATGTTATGTAAATACTGTTCCCCAATCATCTCTGATTGGTGAATGAAGAAGCTGAGCAGCCTATAGCTGGACGAGAGAGGCCAGGGAGGCTGGACTTCTGATCCCAGTTGAGGGGTCTCGGGGAGGTTGGGGGGGACCACAAGGCAGAGGAGAAGAGGAGAATGGGAAAGGATGTAGCAGCCACAAGGAGCTCGCCATGTGGACTGACCTGATGGAGCAGAAGCCACCCAGGAAGGACCAATATGTCAGGTAATTCGGGGCACGAGGCTGGGAAGTAGCCAGCCTAGCGCAGAGGCTTAGAACAGAGGCACATCTGCCCAGCCCTAGTGCTTTAAAGCCTGTTGAATAATCTAACAGGTCTCTCTGTCTCAGTATTTGGGAGCTAGAGTGATTGACACATGCATGCATTCACCAGCTTGGAAGCTCTCTGAATTGGGTAGTTTATAGATTCCCCACCCCACCCCCCAGTGTTAGAGACTGAACGGCCGCTAACACACTAAGATGTGTCCTGTGCAGCCAGATCTTCTGGCGGCAGATTGAGTTTCCATGGAGGTTCATCCCATAGGCCTCGCTAACTAACCTTAGCTCCAGCTCTAGATGGGCTGGGCCCGAAGTCCCGGCTCCTAAGCATGATGCCATCTGACTGCTGCACCCCTGCACCCCACAGCGTCTGCTCCCTGGCTTCCTGCGCTGACTTCCCTGGATGACCTCCATAAGTACAAAGCAAATTTCCTCCCCTGCATTGCTTGTCTTCAGAGTGTTTGAGCACAACAACAGAAAGGACACTGAAAACACCCCCACTTATGCAAAACTGCGACCTTGCCAGTGTGGAGACTGCAGATAACCGAGATACGCAGACAGTACAGGGGAGGCCGGTGATGCCGGTTCGGCTCCCAGCTCTGCCTTCCTCAGTCGACATTTATTCTCCAGATCAAGGGAAGACAGGGTTGAGGGCTACCTCACACAGTGAGGAGCATTTAGCTTTGCAAAGCAACTCTACACGACACACTGAGAGTGTATAACCAATGCAGTCATCTTCGGGCACACAGCTATAGTCCCCAGCAGGGCTAACCAGCAGCAATTCTAAGCCAGAGACTTGATGCTGAAAGCGTAGTCCATCAATAAGTGCCCCTTCCCCCAGCCGCTGCCAATGTCCAGCAAGTCTCAGCCTCACAAGGAGCTGGCACGACTGTGCCGTAAGCGGTTGCCTTTCATTCTTCCCCATTTTCCAAGGCAGCTAGTTTCATTTTAACACAGCTTTGAGTCTAAATAAGAGCTCTTACTGTGACTAAGGGGGGTTGCAGTCTCAGCAGTGGCAGGGTAGCCTATAACAACCCAAACCAGGCAGAAACAAGAGAGTATCTGACTCCGGAGGAAAGGAATTGAGTTGTTCAAGGTCTTCTTTACAGCTCTCCCCAGGAAGCATAGACTGTGATATCTTGTAGACAGCGGGTGGGGGGAGGGTGGATGGGGGGGGGTGCGTGAGTGGGTGGCTAATACCACCAGTCACAGCCATGTTGGCTCTGGGTTCCACAATGTAGCCAGAGGGTCTGGACAATGAGAGAGGCGGGGCTGAAAAGAAGGCAACTGCAAAGGGAAGAAAGATACAAATATACAGAAAATTCTCCCTGGAATCCATGGCTGCTCCGATATGCATCGCTATATTGCAAACAGGATAATGACTGATAAGAGAGAGAATTCATCAAGAAGATGTGGCCGCATCATCAGCACATGGACCGAGCCGGGAAGCTTCTGCATATGCGAAGCGAGACTTTGCATTAATGAAGGAAGTAGAAAAAGACACAACAGTAGGTAGGCAGTTTAGCAGTGCTCTCGGGATTTGCTGAAAAACATAATCTCTCTCTCCTCCTACTTCACCCCACCCCAGCAACATACACAGACATAGATTTTAACAGAAAAACGCCATGGAAATATACTGAAAATAGCAATCCTTTATCTATAAATTCAGTTATATTCATTATAGTCCCAATTAAACTTTTTGGTAGAAATTGACAGATTGGTTATAAATTTTTAACAGGCACTAGGTGTGGTGGCACATACATGCCTCAAGTCCCAGCACATGAGCAGGAGCCAGTCAATCTGTATGTCTAACACCAGTTTAGTTTAGCTAGCTAGTTTTGGACCAACTAGGGCCACACAGTGAGACTGTATATCAGAAAAGAAAAAAAGAAAAAGAAAAAGAAAGAAAAGAAAAAAGAGAAAATTTAACTTGTACATAAAACATCTCAAATGGTTAAAATAGTTCTGTAATAGTTGGGAGTCTCACGAGCTTGATTGCGAGACATCTGGAAAGCTGTGGTGATCAGGGACAGACAGTAAGTACTGGGCTAAAGGCAAATCCGAGAATAGAGAAATCCTAGAGGTGGCCAGTTGCTTCTTGCAAAGAGGCTAAGGATATTTGAGAGATAAAAGGAAGTCTTTTTTTTTCTTTAAGATTTGCTTTCACTCTTTGTGTATTAGTGTTTTGCCTGCATTTATCTGTTCACCGTGTGCATGCAGTGCCTGTGAAGGTCAGAAGAGGGCGTCAGAGTCCCTGGGAGTGGAGTTGAGGACAGTTGTGAGCTGCCATGTGGGTGCTGAGATTGAACCCAGGTCCTCTGGGAGAGTAGGCGTTGCTCTTAACCACTGAGCATCTCTGCAGCCCTAAAGAAGCCTTAACGAGTGGTGATGAAACAATTGGATAAATGTATGAGGAAAATGAATCTTGTCCCCTGTCTCATAAATCTAAATGTAAATGTTGATAATATAAAGTACCGAGGAAAAAAAAAGCATACAAATAGTCTCATGGCCTTGTGTGCACACATAAACAACAACAAAAAATAAGTCTTTTCCAGTGGGCGACTTTATGAGATAATTTGATGTTGTTCTAAACCCCTTCCCCAAGCTCCTTTCTCTTCCCTTCCTCTCTTCCGCCTTTTCTCCTATCTGCTCCTCTTCTCTCTTCTCCTCCACCCCCCATCCTGGACCATATGTGGCCTCCAAGCACATGTACCTACCAGTAATAAAGCCTTCATTTCCATCTGTGTCTTTCCTAGTCTTTGGCAGGGTGCTCTAAGATGAAAGGGATACAAAAATATGAATGCATTTCAAAAGTATCATAGTAAAAGAAATATCTACAAAAAAAAACCCCCAAAAACAAAAAAGAACAAAAACCCAGTGTCTACAGGCTAGGGTGGGGCATGTGCGTAGTGTCTGCAAGGCCTCAGCTCTGATAACTAAACAGAACAGAACTACTCCAGTTACATGACAGTTGACATTAGACATAACCTACGTGAGAGGCATTGTGATAGTGATGCTGTAGAGACTGACTGCGAGGGATACTCAGGGCACAGAAAGGCTTGTGGTATGTTTTCTCAGGGTGTAGAATACATGGATATCTGCTTAAAATGAACACAAAAAGCAAAATAAAATACATACTATTGGACTAAGATGTCTTTCCCTCTTTTTATTCCCCCACTGTAAATATGTGGTATCTTAAATTGACCAATAAAATTTTAAGTGCTCATTTTATCTATTTTTTGTTGTTGTTTATCTTTTGTCCTCCCCCACCCCCATGCAATCTAAGATGAAAGAGTTTTTCTCAAGCTAGGAATATGGGAAATTTTATTTCATTTACTGTGTGTATGTGTGTTTCTGTGTTTCTCTTTAATCCATCCAGAATACTTGGAGATAAAAATGCTTGCTTTCAATGACATACAGAAGAGACTTTCTTTTGCTCTTGCACTTCTCTGAGCCCCTTCTCCTAGGTGCCTTCTTCCTTGGGCTGAGGGGAGACCTGACAGCAGCATCAGGCAGCCCTTGGCAGGGAGTCCATCAGCCCACAAAGGGCACTTACCTCTTCTGCACATCACTTCTTTCTCTCAGTGGCCTTGTTCTAATGGATACAGCTGGAAATGGGCTCATCTTCCAACTCATTATTTAAACATACTATAGTCCTTGCGATGCTTGAAAGAAGGCGGAGCAGATAGCGAACCAAAAGAATAGGGAAGTGCTCTTACAGGAATGGCAGCCATCTTGTGATGCCTGGGAAGTGTGTGTTGGATTACAGGCGCTGTGGAGAAATGATGAGAGAGTGAGCGAGCAAGAGAGCAAGCGAGTGGGTGAGTGAGTGAGTGAGTGGGTGAGCGAGCAAGAGAGCAAGCGAGTGGGTGAGTGAGTGGGTGAGCGAGCAAGAGAGCAAGCGAGTGAGTGAGTGAGTGGGGGAGTGAGCAAACGAGTAAGTGAGTATGGCTTTAGTTGGCACCAGAAATAAAGGCCTGGGATGGTTGGAAATCTGTGCAGCAGGAGTTGCCAGAGTCTGACTTAAAGCAGTATCTAAGTGATGGGCTCTTGGTACCCACGCTTTATCCTCCAGCTAAACAGCTGATCCCGGGACAAAGCGAAGAGTCACACAGACTGATTTCAGAATTCCCTGGGATGTGCGAATGCTCAAAGTGTGAAATAAACCTAACAAAACAAGCGAACTATTGTGTCTTCTCACCTGGGGAGTGGTGGGCTGGTGGCCGGTGCCTTCTGGATTCCTTCTGTTAACATTGCTGCCTGGCTCAACATATAAGCCCCACAAGAGGAGCTCGGTTTCTTGTCCTACTTCATAATTGTTGGTTCTGAGTAACGTTTGGCCAAATTCTAATCTACCCTAGGAAGCACAAAGATTTGTCACCTGTGAGGATGTTAAAGAACATGCCACAAGTCCTTGGGATTTTGCCAGCAGAGGTGCAGAACTACATCAGTTAGTTGGTATGGAGACAAGTTCTTTGCGTAGCCTAGCTTTGGTCAGCCTCCTGAGTCTTCTAGAGCCATTGTACACAACGCCCTTATAAAGCCACTGCCCAAGCCAGTTTAGCAAGAACCTCCCAGGGCAGAAGGGACAAAATATAGAGTGGTCCTGACTCCCCCGCCCCCCACTCCAAGGACTAAGAACAGGAGCTGAGAAGAGGAAATGAAGTTGAGATGGGGAGATGCTGTTGTGTGAGGGGAGACAGGAGTGGGAGAAGTGGGGAGTGGACCTGACCAGAATACATTGTATACATGTACAAAGTCCTCAAAGAACAAACTAAATAGTATTAATATAAGATAGATAGATAGATAGATAGATAGATAGATAGATAGATAGGCAGGCAGGCAGGCAGGCAGAACAAATGGAGACTGAGACCTGCCTGCGTCCCAGGCAGGGCTGAGTTCCTACCATCTTCTCACATCCACACACCTCCCCCTCCATCCCTGATTTGCTCTTCCAAGGTACCAGGATGTTCCTTCCAGGGTACCAGGATGTTCCTTCCAGGGTACCAGGATGTTCCTTTCAGAGCTAAAGTCCTAACATGTTTGCTAGTCTCCGATTTTCTTGACACATGCCTGCCCCACATTTTCTGACTTTGCCTGAAAATCATTCTCTCAGTAGTGCTTTTATTTAAAAAAAAAAAAAAAAGTTTTTTTTTTTCAAATGAAGCCAGGTGGTGGAGGTGCATGCCTTTAATCCTAGCTTGGGAGGCAGAGGCAGGTGGATTTCTGAGTTTGAGGTCAGCTTGGTCTATAGAGTGAGTCCAGGGCAGCCAGGGTTACACAGAAAAACCCCATTTCAAGAAAACAAAATGAAACAAAACAAAAACAAAAAAGAAAATTCAAGTGATTTTTTGTTGTTGCTAATATAAAAATAATTTAAAATATATTTCAAAAAATAGTGCAGTAACTTCATCTATGGTATTTCTAAATGTGCAATTGTCTCTGGTCCCTAAATTACAACCCAACTCTGACCCATTTTCTTCTGTTTATTTATTTATGACTCCACTTTAAATAGCATTCATTGTTTCTATAATTTATTGCCTGCTTCCCCCGCTTTCTCCTTCCACTTCCCAATTGCTTTGATTCCATGTATGTATGTACCACCACGCCTGACTACTCTAGTTATTTTTAAAATTATTGCAACACACACACACACACACACACACAGTAAGATTTATCACCATTTAGTCACTTTTGGCACAGTCTTTATGGTTCTAAGAGCATGAACTTTTTAACTTTTTTAAAGTATTAAAGATTTTAGGACATTTTTTTAAAATCACAGAACAATTGAGCAGAAAGTACAGAGAATTCCTTAAATTCCCTGTCCCTGGAACTGGAGAGATGGCTCAATGGCTAAGAGCACTTTCTGTTCTTCTAGAGGACACAGGTTCAATTCCCAGCACCCACAAATGGTATAGTTTCATGTGACTGTCCATGAGCCATGAATGAGTACTGAACCATATGCTCACCTTTTTCTTCTTGTGTGCTGTACAGCACCGGCACACGGTATCAGGGCTACTCTGTCCTTGAGAGTTTGCACACTGGTGCCTTCTTTATGTCACTACGATTGGGCTTTGAGGTCATTGTATGTCAAATAAGCATCCGGGAACACAAACACTGTAGCACTGAGCCAGCTGAGCTGATGAAACGGAGAAGGCTGCTAAGCAGTGCAGGGTAGTTAGTACATACAGCATGGATGCCCTGGGGAAAGGGAAGAAATGTCTGGCTGTTCAGAGTGGGATGGTGGGAGATTCTGTCATGTTACTCAGAATGGAGAACTTGAAGCATAATCTTATTTTTGGCATTTTTCTATGTGATGTGTGTGTGTGTGTGTGTGTGTATACACCGCTGCATACACATGTGGGCTATAGTTGACTTTTGGGTAATTGAAATTCTGGAAAGTGAAACTGGGTAAGAAACTGTTTGAAGCTCCTCCCTTTCCTCCAGACCCTGGCAACCACCATCCACTCTCCACATGACTTTAGTGATTATGTATATTATGTATGTTGAGACCTGCAGTGTTTGTGTCTGGTTCACTTCATTAGCATACTGCCCTGGGGTTGCTACCTGTAGCATGGATTTGAACCTTACCGTTTTTCTTTTTTTCTTTTTTTCTTTTTTTTTTCTTTTTGGAGACAGGGTCTCTCTGTGTACCCTTGGCTGTCCTGGACTCACTTTGTAGACCAGACTGGGCTCGAACTCACAGTGATCCACCTGCCTCTGCCTCCCGAGTGCTGGGATTAAAGGCGTGCGCCACCACGCCCAGCTACCTTACCGTTTTTTAAGTTGACTACTCTTCCACTGATTGGATACACCAGAACTGTATCCTATTCATCTGCCAATGAATAGTTGAGTCTGGCAGTTTTAGCTATTGTAAACAGCACTGCTATGAGTGTGCAAATGTTGGAGATCTTGCTTTTAACTCTGAGTTACACACCCAGAAATGGAATAACTGCACCTTACAGTGATGTGATACTAGTTTTCATTTTTTAAAAAAAAGATTTATTTATTATTTATAAAGTATTCTGCCTGCACATACAACTGCAGGCCAGAAGAGGGCATCAGATCACATTATAGATGGCTGTTAGCCACCATGTGGTTGCTGGGACTTGAACTCAGGACCTCTGGAAGAGCACCTAGTGCTCTTAACCTCTGAGCCATCTCTCCAGCCCCTAGTCTTCACTTTTGAGGAGCAGTTGTACCGCCTTCCCCAAGGCCGCAGCATCCTACATTTCCTAGGTTCTCCGATCTCACCAGCACTCATTTTCCTCGCAATAGCTATCTTAATGAACATGCGATGTCACGTTCACTCCTTAACCTTTAATGAAAATCGTGGTGCCCCTCTCAAATGCTAAGCAGGTACTTCACTGTTCATTTCTGCAGTTCTCTCCTCAGGACGTGCCGCAGGGGTACATTTTTCTCTCTGATTTAAACTTAACGGGTCAGGTTGGCGTCCTCAGCTGGGAGGACAGCTTAGCCAGCAGATGTCTGAGCTTCCCGCGGAAGTGTAGACAGTTCTCACAAATTCCTTGGCTTGTGAGGGGTCTGTCTCTTACTTCCCCCAGAAAAGCTGTCCTAAGGATGTGTGAGTCCCCCAGAGTCTTGAGAACCTCGGTAGGATTCTCACAGTGTGTCTACAGGTCTTACGTTCTATGAGCATGAGCAGAGTGCTAGAAATCTTAACCTCTCTAAGAAATAATGAAGGGTCCCGAGTCTGCGATGCTGCAAGGTGGTTCTTGTGAGGATATACACACTGTCTCACACAGTAACGAAGCATCCTCAAACCACCAAAGTTAGCGAGGCGCAAGTGGCACACATTTTTTCTCCTTCTGGTCCTGGTCTTTAGGAGGTGGCGGTCCAAGGCCCTTGGGAGACAGGAAGCAGCTTCCTTGCCACTAGAGGGCGCCAGCACCCTTTGTTTCGATTTCTGTATAGACGTAGGGAGGCACGCCTTTCCTGTTTTGCTGGGCCTGCCACTGCTCTCTTTCAGCCCTTCAGAGGGGAGATCCAATTGAAGGGGACATTTCTCCCCAGGATCCGGGGTGACGCCCCCCAGGAGATCAGGGTCCTTGTGGGAGGCAGGCTAAGGGCTAAGTGGTCCCTTGCAGGTCACCACTTAGAGCTGGGGCAGGGAAAACATTCACAGGCTTTTCCTCACTTTTCTGAGTTTTCAAGAACAAAACACAATTTCAGACCAAGAGAAAGGTGCGCTGATGTCTAGGTTGCATTCTCTGTGGTACTTTCTGGAAAGCCGAGCTCTGTGTGGGAGGCCCTGGGCACCCCTTTTCTTGTCACTCCAGTGCAACCTGCCATGCATACTTGGATCATGTGAGTCTCCTAAGGGCTGCCAGCTGAAGCCCCCCCCCAAAACCCCCAACCTCCCCCCAAAGAAGTACCTACCCTTTCTTAGGAGATCCAGGCCCCCTTCTTAGGTGGCCCCAGAATCTGCCTGCCTCTGAACACTTTATCTGGTCCTCAAGTAGGCAACAGACAAACCACAAGCTGAGAAAGTTTCCATCAGAAGGCGTCCTCAAGAACCACCTCAGTTTTAACACAGTGATGAGCTGACAGTTTTCATTCTCCTGTGCAGAGTCCCGGAGATGCGGCACCTTCCAGTATCCCACCTCACTCTACCCCTTGCTTTCCAGTAAGGCCTCCCCACCTCCCAGTGCTGGTGCTGGGTGGTCACACAGGGGTTTCAGACACCAAAAACGCCCTCTGAAAGAAACAGCGACCATTGGAAAGGAATAAACAGATTACCTGGTACTTGCCCTAGTTGGGGTTTCTGTTGCTGAGCTGGAACACCACAGCTAGACTTCGGGGAGGAAAGGGTTTGTTTCATCTGACAACCCTCACGTCTCGCTCCATCACTGAGGGACGGCAGGAACTCCAGGCAGGAAGCAGAGGCTGTGGAGGAGTGCTGCTCACTGCCTCGCTCCTCCTGCCTTGCTCAGTTCAGCTCTTTTATACAATTCAGGATCTCCTGGCCAGGGGTAGCATCACTCAGAAAGGGCTGGGGGCTCCCTCACCAATCATTAATCAAGAGAGTTCTCTGAAAGGCTTACCCACTGGCCGGCCCACCTGGTGAAGGCGTTTTTCTCAATTGAAGTTCCCTCTCCCCAGATAATTCTAACTTGGGTTGGGTTGACAAGACTCTAGCCGGCACAGTGCTCTAACTTGTTCAATAGTGTCTGATGATGTGGAGCCAACATCTTTTAGTTTGGGATGTTGGTGAGAAGGATGGTTGGGGGGGGTGGACTGTGGACTATGAGCAATTGACCAGGATGGAGGCCTTTGTACAGCCAACCAACTGGCTGTTCCCTGAGATACGCTGCGTTGAATATTGGTCCAAAACACACCCATGTTCTAAGTCCCTGAGACCTGGGACTATGCTGCCTGGTGTGTAAAAGGGACTGCGCAGGTGTGTTCGAGTTAATTGTCTCAGGATAATGAGATCATGCTGGGAAGGGTGTCCTTGTGAGGCAGAGACAGGAAGAGCTGAGAGTTAACAACAGAAAACCAAGAGGAGTTGTGGACCACAAGAAACAGGTGGTGTAAGGGGACAGGGTCTCCTCTGGAAGGGATGGCAGCCTGTGTGCACCTTCGTTAAAACCCAATGAAACTAATTCCAAAACTATGACCTTTAGAACTACTGGGTTTGTGTTCATTTATTACACAAGTGACAGGAAAATAGAGACAGCAACTAACAGTGTCATCTTTCACAAGACAACAAAGAGCACCCCCCCACACACATATACACACATGCATACGCACTTATACACTTAATACATACACGCACACATAAATACACACATACACACAGAAACAGAAAGTCAGAGATAGGGAGAGAAAGAGACAGAGATATTTGTGTTCATATGTGTGTGTGTGTGGATGTGGATGAGAGAGAGAGAGGGAGAGAGAGAGAGAGAGAGAGAGAGAGAGAGAGAGAGAGAGAGAGAGAGAGAGGAGAGAGAGAACACTCTCCCTATGGATTCCCTGGCTGCAGATTCAAACAATCACAGACCAAGAATACACGAAACAAATATGTCATCTATACTGAAAGTGGCTAGACCTTTTTCTTGTCATTTCCCCTAACCAACACATGACTTAGGATTTGTGTCATGTTAAGCATTAGAAGTTATCTAGAGATGACTTGAAGAGTTTAGTGGCATGTATATAGAATATATGCAAAAAATCATGCCCTCCTCCATAGGGGACCTGTCCATTTTCTGGCCATAGTGACTAAAATGAGGAGACATGTAAGATAAACACATGTCATATTTACGCCTGCTTAACTGCTTTTCCTACTTTTAGAGATCTCCAGGCCAGGTGTTTTACAGGCAGGTCACACACATGTGACTTACCATGAGAGGCCCCTGTGGGAGCAGATTCATGTAGATGTACCTTCTTGTGGCTCAGTAGCAAAGCTCTTGAGAGCTCCAGGGCGGCCATATTGGTGGTTTCCCACCTTGGTACGCAGCTGTCGGCAGGACGTGTCCTTATGATTCTGTCAAGAGCAGCAGCTGTCACCCTTCATACCGCTGTGACCTTTAATACAGTCCCTCATGTTGTTGTGACCCTCTGCTATTGTTTTTAAATTATCTGTATTATCAGTAGGCCCAGCTAGCGATCATTTAAGACACAGACACTCGATATATTTTAAAATAGCCTTAGCTAACCTGGGGCAGGGCAGACATTAATCCTCTAAACTACTTCTCATAGTGGGGCCTCAGGCCTGGGATCTCTGCCTCAATCCCACGCCATCTACTTCTAATGACTTCTATCAAGCTACCTCCCACCCATAATCCCAAATACTTGCTAATGTTCTTCATCTGGGCCGGATTCTCCATCCACGCTGACCATGTGCTTCTCCTCCAGCTAACCCATGGCAGCCTTCCTCTCCTTCTGGGGATCCTCTGGTCTCTCTTCTGATCTTTCTTCTTCCCAGAATTCCTCTCTCTCCTTTTGGAACCTTAGCCACACCTCTATCTCCTCTGCCCTGCCCAGGTGGGATGGCTCATTATTAATCAAAAGGTGGTCACAGAGACAGCGAGCAGTAATTAGCATCAAAATACATTAGACCCATCCTCCACCACCCAGCCATCAAAGTATTTTCCTTGTTACTTCATAACTGTAAATTTGCTACTGTTATGAATCACAGTGTAAATATCTGGCATGCAGCATGGTCTTAGGTGACCTCAAGGGGTCACAACCCACAAGTTGAAAACCACTGATCAAGAGTCTTTCTCCCTAAATCTGTTTGCTGCCAAGTCTCAGTGGATTCTTCTGATCAGATGTATCACCTCTTGGCATGGGAGTAGCCTGTCTATTCTCAATATCTCTCTCTCTCTCTCTCTCTCTCTCTCTCTCTCTCTCTCTCTCTCTCTCTCTCTCTGTGTGTGTGTGTGTGTGTGTGTGTGTGTGTGTGTGTGTGTGTTTCGAGACAGGGTTTCTCTGTGTAGCCTTGGCTGTCCTGGACTCACTTTGTAGACCAGGCTGGCCTTGAACTCACAGCGATCCACCTGCCTCTGCCTCCCTGAGTGCCGGGATTGCAGCAGAGCACCAACCAATAAGCAGGCTGGCCTATTTATTCTAGGCTGGCCTATTTATTCTAATGCTGGAAGGTGATGCGTGTTCCTTTTGCAGCCAAGCAGAATTGTTCCTTGAGATCCAAAGGGCAGATGAGTTCCCAGCTACAGCTGCAGAGTGTCACCAGAGCAGCTGGACTTCATTCACCCTGAGTAGCCACAGAGGAGGAGATGGGTCCAGACAGCAACAGGGCTGTAGGTGAACGTGGAGTTTGCAGGTTGGCTTTAGAAAGGACTGTCTGGGGAGACGAGACCTGGCAGTCTCCTTGGGTGAGGTGAGAAAGATGCTCCTTTTTCTGTTTGGGGGTGAGCCGCTTGGTCTCCTGATTTTTCTCTCCTTCCTTCTCCCTCAGGAGTCTGGGCCAAGCTGTGAGAGGATCAGCCAGAAGTGAGCCAGGCCTCCACACACATCACTTCCAGGAGCTCCTGTGAGGCCCGGAGTGCTGCCAAGGTGATGACAGATGTGCCTCCGTCCCTGCCTGGGTCAGCTTCGGGTGAAGTCATCCATCCTCTCTGCACTCCATCGGGGCCTGTTCCTGGGATTTCTGAGTCACTTGACAGTTTATAACATCACTTTAGGGACCAGAAGTGTTGTGGGAACAACTCTGTAAAGGAGGCGCTTAGCCTGTGCCGTCACGTTGAGAGACGCTCTTGAGACTGAGCCAAGATGGCTGACCAGAAAAGTCATCAGCTTATAGGGAATTAGAGTATGGGTAGGGGGCAGTTGGGAAGACCTGTAGCTACTGCCAAGTCAAGGCCACACCTTTAACATGTGTTTCCACACTCTCCAGGGGATGCCCCTTCTTGCAACTTACTAGAAGGTGTCACAGTCTTGCATATGGCTTCATTTGGAGATGGCTAAGGGCAGGAGGATTTCTCCCTTCCATAGCACTGAGGAGTTTTTTTGTTGTTGTTGTTGTTTTTTTGGGTTTTTTTTTTCTATCATCACCTAAATTCTACCTTTGGATGGTATAGTGGTTTGAATAAGAATTGCTCCCATAGGCTCAGATGTTTGCATTTTTAGTCACCAGGGAGTGGCACTATTTTAGAAGGATCAGGAGGTACAGTGACCTTGTTGGAGGAGTGTGTCCCTGGGGACTGGCTTGGAGGTTTCAAAAGCGCACACCCAGCCCAGGGTGTTTCTCTCTCTTCCTGGTGCCTGTGAATCAGGATTGTATCTCAGCTATTTCCCCCGCCGGCCTCTCTGCACAGCCACGCTCCCTGCTGTGAAGATAACAGACTAAGCCTCTGAAACTGTAAGCCTGACGCCAGTTAAATGCTTTCTTTTTGTAAGAGTTGCCCTGATTATGGTGTCTCTCAATAGCAATAGAACAGTAAATAAGACAGATGGTTTGGGGGGGTTTGTGGGGACAGAACCCAGGGCCTTATGCACACTAGGCAAGCACTCTGCCATGGAACTGTGCTGCTACTTATGGCTTAAGGCTAAAACAGCCTAGTCTGAAAGTCTCGAGAGGGCCAGTGAGATGGCTCAGTGTAAGATGAATTAAATATTCTGTATGTATTAATTAACACAGATAGTTATTACAGCAGCAGTTATTCATAAGCCAGCTATTTTCCAATAAAAGACACAAAGTTGTTAGATTTATAATAAGCCTTAAAGCACTAGAGCTGGGCAGATATCAACCACCTAAGCCATTTTGTCTGTTTCCCATCCAAAATCCCAAATACGTGCACATTTTCCATTTGCGCTGCTTCTGCTCTATCAGCTGCTCTTGGCCACGTGCTCCTGGTGACCCGTGGCGACCTCCTGTCTCCTCCCTGTCTCCATGCCTCATCCTCCTTCTTCTCCTCTCCTCATGGTCCTCCTGAGACCCCAAACCCAGGAACCTTAGCTCTGCCTAATTTTCTTCTGCCCAGCCTAGGCTGTCAGCAAATTTATTAACAAACCATGGATAATTAATTGGGAGCATTCTTTATAGCAGATGGATACAGGAGATGGTTCAACATACAGAACGATGCCCGTGGCAGGGCAGTAACCAGATCTCAGGACGCTGAAATCAGCATCTGAAACACAGTGCACAAGACCCTCCTCCATCAGCTGAGTGGGAAAAGGGGCTTGATGCCAAGTCTGACAACCTTAGTTCAGTCCTTGAGACATACATAAGAGGAGAAGAGAACTGACTCTTGGAAGTTGTCCTTACACAGAGAGAGAGAGAGACAGACAGACAGACAGACAGACACAGAGAGACAGACAGAGACAGAGAGAGACAGAGAGACAGAGACTTAATGAAATATAATAAAAACATCTCCAGGAAGCTTAAGATGTCCTTGTCCTTGTCCATAGTCCAATTTAATAATAACCAACATGGCATTTAATCAGATCCTTTCAGCTGTTTCTTCACTGAAATACACTCCCAAGGAATGAGTTCTAGGGGGCTGGAGAGATGGCTCAGAGGTTAAGAGCACTGGATGTTCTTCCAAAGATCCTGAGTTCAATTCCCAGCAACCACATGGTGGCTCACAACCATTTAGAATGTGATCTGACGCCCTCTTCTGGCCTGCAGGCAGAACACGGTATACATAATAAATAAACCTTTAATAAAAATCTTTTAAAAAGAAGAGAAAAGAAGCTCTTGTTTAAAGTTTTGAAATTCTTATTGTTAAATGTAACATTTTAATGGCTGTAATAATTATTTGTATAGATATGAATATAGTATTTTATTTAAGAAAAGAAAAAAACATGAGTTCTAGCATTTAATGGCTATGTTCTCTCGGGTGGGAAGGTAAGGATAGTCACTGATAAGGGACAGCCAGCCTGTTAAAAGGAAAGCTGGAGGGCAGGCTGCTGGCAGCCCAGCCATTCTCCCTTCCTTGATGGAGTGTGGCCTTTGCCTATCACATGAGGAAGCTTAGTACCAGGGAGAGTTTGCTGTGGATCTGATCTCACTAGTTAAAAGTTCAAGTACAGTTCTGATAGAAACCAAGATTGCTACCCAGGTCAGAACACAGCCTATCGGGCTATGTTCAACTGTGCCTGCTGATAACAAATGGAGCAAATTGCTGGTAACAAATTGAAATCATGGCTGATTTGGATACAGCTAGTTCTAGCCAAACATTCACTTTTGCTTAACACTTGTGTTCCCAAGCATGTGCTCGTTTAAAAGAAAGTCCTTAACACAGCTCTGGGTCAAATTGCCTAGGACACACAGTGAACACAGGGGACTAAGGCCCATCCTCTCAACCAAGGACTTCCTGAGTGACACTCCTTGTCCCCTCTGCCATCCGATCATCCATGGAGGAGGAGCCCTGTCCCTTCCTGTTCCTGGAGTGACTGCATCACTTTTATAACAGAGACTTTCTTGGCCAGCCTCTGTATAATATGATAAAATCAAAACATTGTCTCCTCGATTTCCACAGAGATAGACTCTGATTAGACAAACAGGACTAACATATCCACCTACTGTCCTACCTCAGGCCCTCCACTATGATACTTAGATGTGTTGTTGTTGTTGTTGTTGTTGTTGTTGTTGTTGTTGAATGATCATAATGGCTAGGGATAAGAAAATGGTTACTTTCTGACATTGTTTATTATTATTATTATTATTATTATTATTATTATTATTATTATTATTATTAGTTGTTGTTGTTGTTGGTGGTGGTGGTATTATTATTGTGTGTGTTGTATATATGTGCATACTTACATGTTTCCCTTGTGCCTGTATATACGGAGGCCAGAGGTCAGCATAGGTGTCTGCCTCCACTGCTCCCCATTTTATTTCCTGGGACATTCTTTTGCTGAACCCGGAGCCCATTGTTTTGTGAACACAGGCTGGTCAGTGGGTCCCCGGGGACCTGCTGGGATCTATGGGTCTCTGTGCACCCCCAAGTGCTAGTGTTACAGATGTGTGTCTTCATGCTCAGCTGTTACCTGGGTGCTGGGAATCCAGGCTCAGGTCTTCACGCCTGTGCACCAGACACCTTGCCATCCCACCAGCCCCTCTTTTTTTTTTTTAGTTTACTTTAATGACCCCAAGTTTCACATTCTGGGGGTATCAGGACAAATCTTCCTGTCACTATAATAACATGTGAACTTAGTTTTACATGATGGACTGTGTAAACGTGACAGCATCTAGACACAACCAGGAGATAAACCTCTGGGTGTGCCTATGAGGAAGGTTTCCCTATTAGGTTAACTGAAATGGGAGGACTCACCCTAAATGTGGGTGACACCATTCCATGGCCTGGGGTCCTGGACAAAACAGGAAGGGGAGCTGAGCATCAGCAGTCACCTCTGGCTCCTTCGTGTGGCTTCACAAACAGCGGCCTTGATGTCATGACTCTCTTCACAGTGTGTCAGGTGTGTTGCTGTAAGAGGAAAGTAGCTATGACACGCAGGTTACTTGTTTCATGGGCTTTGAACCAAGGGGTAGTTTGAAAAGATCACCAATTCATTTCCTTCAAGGCTGCCACCATCACTTTCCTTCCAAGATGGCCTATCCCAAGTGACCAACAAAGTGTGTTGTTTGTGTGTGCTGTGAGGTGACCCCAGCCCTTCCTGCATTTGTAAGACCCCCGACACGGCGGTCTTAACGCGGAGACCCCCACCAAGAACCAACGAGACCAAGGCTTCGGCTGCAACAAGCAAGAGGCTTTATTATTAAGGGGACGGGTACCCGGGCGTTTCAGTCTCCCAAGAGGCTGGCGCGCCGGGCGAGTCTTTAGGGGGTCCTTTATAGGGAGTTTGGCGGGAAGCTCGATTACAGAAGCGAAAAGCATAGTTACAGGGCTCTGATTGGTAAATTTAAATGAGGCGAGGTTATAGTCCGGTCATTAGGTGGGCTCTGGGAGCAGGGGAGTTTACCCGTTCTCTGGGCCAGGTGGCCATCCATAAATATCTTGTTTGACATGGAGCGAGGTTATGGCCCGGCCATCGGATGGGAACAGGGGAGTTTGTCCACTCCCTGGGCCAGATGGCCGACCATAAATATTTTGTTTGACAAGGACAAGCACGCTTTTATCTTTCTCCTCTGAGCTCCAGGCCTTATCTTACCTCGGGAACCCATTATTTTAGTCTTGCCTTGCAAGATAACGTTACTGCTGCTATGCTTGCTATGCCGGGTGCACAGGGGAGGGGGTCTTACATTCCCCCCTCTTGTTGTAAATTGAATGAAATCTTTCATTCAATGACCTCTGGTTGTGTCTGTTGGAGCTGTTGGTATTGTCGGGTTAGAACCAAGGCCTGTACAACCGATAGGTGGCCTTGGTTTCGGATGAATTGCATCAGTCTGTTAAGAACGCAGGGCCCAAAAAGTAAGAGCAGAACAATAATTAACAAAGGGCCTGTTATGGTAGATATTAAAGTGGTGAACCAAGGAGCCTTATTAAACCAGTTTTCATACCACGTTCGTCCTGATTCGAATTGTAACTGTCGCTGTTTTAGTCTTTCTCGCAGCTTGGACATACTATCTCTAACTACCCCTGTATGGTCAGCGTAAAAACAACATTCTTCCTTGAGGGCTGCACAGAGTCCACCTTCTTTCAGGAATAAAATGTCTAACCCTCTACGATTTTGGAGTACTACCTCAGAAAGGGAGGTTAGGGACTGTTCTAATGCACTAATAGATTCTTCTAATGCTTGAAGATCTGCGTTCATGGCCTGTTGTAGCTGCTGAAAATGAGCAACCTGAGTGAGAGCAGTAGTCCCGGTTCCGATCCCTGCCGCAACTCCCCCGACTGTTAATCCTCCCAGTAGCAGTGCCAGAGTGATGGATACTGGCTCTCGGGGGTAACGATTAATCCCCTCAAAATAGCGGTATAGGTCGGAGGGGTCATGGTATGTGATCTTGGGGAAGAGCTGGACTAATACACAGAAGTCCGAAGACATTTTAAGGACGGATGTTGTGACACATGGGGTTAACCCAGTGTTACAGGCCCAGTAGGTTCCATTTGGGCCAGTGAGGTACCTGGTTTCCGAAATTTTCAGGGTGCTGGTCAAAGTGGTGTTGCACAGGGATTTATGGGACGAGGGGACGGTCCCTAAGCAAGTTCCCTTACCGGATATTTCAGACAGCGTAAGGCGGTGAGGGGTATTGGAGAGACACCTATTGTCTGGGGTGGAGGAGTTGGTAATGCTGGTCGTAAGGGCAACTCCCTCATAGTAAGGGGGTTGGGAGGTGAGACACATCCAACATTCCTTAGTCTTTTCCGGGGAAGTATAGTTTAGGGCCTGGTATGCCCCCGTTACCAAGTCCAGGAGCTGATTTCTCGTGTTAGGATGTGAATCTAGGGCAGAGGGGGTGCTAGGATTTACCGAAAATGACGTCGTCGGTGGAGCGGGTGGGGGTAGCACCTGGGGTCTAGGCTGGGCTTGAGGTGGCTCGGCCAGGACAGGGTTAGGGCCTATTGCCATGGTGGGAGCGGTAGTCAGGGTTAACTTGACCTTGAAAATTAGCCCATGGTCTTTGTTTGATTTATACAATCGCAACCCCCAAGTGTTCCCCTTAAGCCATCGGCGATCCTGCTTTCCTTTTTCTGTAAACTTGATGACTATGGGGTTGCAGTACTTTTTCTTGCAGGGCCCCTCTGGGCTATTGAAGGGGGCGCATTTAGTCTGGAGGTATTTATACTCATTTCTTTCTCCTTCTCCTGGCCTGTCATAGCTACTGTTTCTCTTTACCGTGATCAGGTCCCAACTGGAAGAGGGGTTCCAGGAAGCCTCGCCCGTGGTTTCACAGCCCCATGCGGCACAAAAGAAATCAGGGGCCCCCCCACATTGGCGCTTGAACTGCCGAGATTGGCCTTGTCCTGGGCAAACATAGAACTGAATGGACCGAAGATTAGCCCGGTAGAACTGTCCGGAGCACCCGAGAGTGCTTCCTATCCCATTTGGCACGCATAGTCTTTCAGCCGGGGGATTAGAGAGGTCAGTGTGGTCGGGAAGGTCCCATGTTAGTGACCCGGCTGCCAACTTACAGAGGTCTGGCGTCAGGTCCGGCCACCAAGTCCATGGAGGGTGTAGTGCGGTGACCGACCAGACGGTGTCTCCCTCTTCATTGGTTACCTCCCAGGTTTGTTGTACTGGAGTGTGAGGGCTGGCAGACGGGGCCCAGGGGAGGGATAGTAGGAGAAAAGTAAGGGTCATGGGGCGGATCAGGTTCGGGAAAGTCTTATCTTTAGGGGATTGTCGGTTCGATGGGCCTTCCATGTTGTCTTGTCTGGGTCTGTCTCCCTGGCTGCCTTGACGTGGGCTGCGTGGATCCAGGTGGCAATTCCGTCTACCTTGAGAGCCGTCGGGGTAGTCAGGAGAACAGCGTAAGGTCCTTTCCAGCGGGGTTCAAGGTTCTTGGTCCGGTGGCGTCGGACCCAGACGTAGTCTCCGACCTGGAATGGGTGAGGGGCCAGGGGTTTGTCAAGCTGGTCTTTATAAGCACGGGCTAGGGGCTTCCATACCTCATTTTGCACCTCTTGGAGGGCTCTTAGGTGTGCCTGGAGGGAAGGCCTGGTAGCGAAGGAGCCGATATCTGGGTCAAGGAAGTGAACAATAGGAACATGTGAACCATAGACAATCTCAAAGGGAGTAAGTCCATGTGGGCCAGGGGTGTTCCTAACCCTGTATAGGGCCAGGGGTAGCAGGGCCACCCAGTCCTTAGTGTCAGCTGCAAGCGTTAATTTAGTCAAAGTCTCCTTAATAGATCTATTCATGCGCTCTACCTGTCCTGAACTCTGGGGTCTATAAGAACAATGTAATTTCCAATTAATCCCCAGTAGTTTGGCCACCTGCTGGCTTACCTGGGAGACGAAGGCTGGTCCGTTGTCGGACCCAATTACCTGTGGCATCCCGTAGCGAGGGAAAATATCATCTAAAAGCTTCTTGGAAACCACCTTGGCCGTCTCATGTTTGGTGGGGAAGGCTTCAGTCCATCCTGAAAAAGTATCTACGAAGACCAGCAGGTACCGGTATCCGTATATACCTGGTTTGATCTCCGTGAAGTCAATTTCCCAATGGGTCCCTGGCCGGTGTCCTCGGACCCTAGTTCCTGACAAATTTAAGGACTTGTTGGTATTGACCAGCGTGCAGGGCCGGCAATTGTCAATGGCTCTCTGGAGGGCCTCCTTTTTTCCCAATAGGTAAAAGTCCGTTTCTTCTTTTTCAAGGAGGGTCTTCATCTTCTGGGCGCTTAAATGAGTGAGCTTGTGGAAGTAGTCAATCAAATAGTCAGTTTCTTTTGAGGGGACGACTACCTTGTCCTGGTATCGCCAATGGTCAGGGCCTTCAGGAAGCGCGCCCATCTTTTGAAGTCTTTGTATGTCGTCGTCGGTGAATTTCCAATTCCGGTCCTGCTGTCTTGGCGCTCCGGTGTCTCCTTGTAAGGAGAGCGCCTCGAGAGTGTCGAGGGGTCTTGTAGCGGCTTGGCGGGCTGTCTCGTCAGCCAGCCGATTACCTCGAGCCTCAGGAGAGTCCCCTTTCTGGTGGCCCGGGCAATGGATGATGCTGAGCTGCTGGGGTAAAAAGAGGGCCTTCAGGAGGGCCAGGATTTCAGTCTTATTTTTAATTTCTTTACCTTCTGAGGTGAGGAGTCCTCGGCGCCGATAAATTTCTCCATGTACGTGGGCTGTGGCGAAGGCATACCGGCTGTCTGTATAGACTGTTAGCCTTTTTCCTTTTGCCAGTTCCAGGGCCTTGGTCAGGGCGATCAGTTCAGCACGCTGGGCGGAGGTCCCTGGGGGCAGAGGGCTGGCCCATATTACCTGGTCGGTGGTGGTGATAGCCGCTCCGGCCCGTCGTGTCCCGTTATCCAGGAAGCTGCTCCCATCCGTATACCAAACGAAGTCTGGGTGAGGGAGGGGCTGGTCAGTGAGGTCAGGGCGGGTTCCGTGGATTTCCGCCAGGACTTGCTGACAATCATGATCCTCGGGCCCGTCTGGGAGAGGGAGCAGCGTGGCAGGGTTGAGATTGGTTATTGGCCCAAAGGTGACTCTGTCCGAGTCTAAAAGCATGGCCTGGTAATGTGTAACCCGGGCGTTGGAGAGCCATCTGTCTGGGGGCTGCCGGACCAGGGATTCCATGGCATGGGGCGCTAAGATAGTAATTGGCTGTCCCATGGTGAGTTTATTAGAGTCTTTAAGGAGTAAGGCGGCTGTAGCAACCATCCGTAGGCAAGGGGGCCAGCCTGCTGCCACGGAGTCCAGTTTCTTAGAGAGGTAGGCTATAGGCCTTTTCCAGGGCCCCAGTCTCTGAATTAGAATTCCCTTGGCGTAGCCTTGCTTCTCGTCAATGAACAACTCAAAGGGCTTGGTTAAATCGGGCAGCCCCAGTGCGGGGGCTGAAATTAAGGCAGTCTTAATAGCCTCGAAGGCCTGTTGATGGGTGGGCCCCCAGACAAACATCGTTCCTGGCTTGGTGAGGGGGTACAGGGGAGCTGCCAGTTCCGCGAACCCAGGGATCCAGAGGCGGCAAAAGCCCGCTGTTCCTAAAAATTCTCTGAGCTGACGGGGGGACCGCGGTGGCGGGATTTGGAGGACAGTTTGTTTCCTAGCCGGAGTGAGCCACCTCTGTCCATCCTTGATGGAGTAACCTAGGTAGGTTACTTCAGTCTGGCAAATTTGTGCCTTCTTGAAAGAGGCTCGATACCCCAGCCGTCCTAGGACTTGTAGGAGGGCGTGGGTTCCCCGTCGGCAGCTCTCCTTAGAGGGGGCTGCCAGGAGGAGATCGTCCACATATTGGAGCAATATGAGGTCTGGGTATCGTACCCTGAAGTCGGCCAAATCACGGTGTAAGGCCTCATCGAACAGAGTGGGACTATTTTTAAATCCCTGTGGCAGCCGTGTCCATGTTAGTTGCCCCGAAATCCCCAAGTCGGGGTCCTTCCATTCGAATGCAAAGAGAGGCTGGCTGGAGGGATGCAGTCTTAGGCAGAAGAAAGCATCCTTTAAGTCCAGCACAGTGTACCAGACATGGTCTGGGGATAGCCCCGTCAATAGGTTGTAAGGGTTGGGGACAGTAGGATGTATGTCTTCAACCCGTTTGTTGACTTCTCTTAAGTCTTGGACCGGCCGATAATCCCCCGTTCCGGGCTTTTTAACAGGAAGCAAGGGGGTGTTCCAGGGAGACTGACAAGGAGTCAGTATGCCTTGGTCCAGGAGTCTCCGAATATGAGGCCGTATTCCCAGGTAGGCTGCCTGTGACATAGGGTACTGCCGGATAGAGACTGGGGTGGCAGAAGCCTTAAGGTGTACTAATATGGGGGGCTGTTGGTGAGCTAGGCCCATTCCCCCAGTTTCGGCCCATGATGATGGATACAGGGCTTGCCAGTCTGGGCTAGGGGTATCGCTCCCAGGGGGGTCAGTCTCATACAATCTGTATTCATCCTCTAAATTTAATACCAAAGTCTGAATAGGCCGCCCTTGTGGTCCTGTCACACGAGTGTGCCCTTCTTCGAAGTGAATTTGGGCCTTGAGTTTGGTTAATAAGTCTCTTCCCAGGAGGGGATATGGGCAGTCCGGGACATGAAGAAAGGAATGTGAGACCTTACCGGTGGCAAGATGTACTTTTCTCTCGGTGGTCCAGCGGTAAGGCTTCCCGCCAGTCGCTCCTTGCACCCAGACAGTCTTTGTTGTCAGGGGCCCCGGTGCGGTGGTAAGGACGGAGTGCTGAGCTCCCGTATCCACCAAGAAGGTGACGGGTTGCCCCCCCACATTTAGAGTTAGCCGGGGTTCAGGGGGAGGCTCCTGACCCTGACTTCTTCAGTCTTCCAGGTTGAGGAGAGCCGCGGAGGGGGGGGTTCTACGGGGCCCTTTGGGACGCCTGGGACAGTCCCGTACCCAGTGACCTCTCTCCTTACAATAGGCACATTGGTCCTTATCCACAGGGGTTTTTCTCCGTCCTCCCTGGCCCTGACTATCCTGGCGTCCTGAAACTACGGTGGCCAAAAGTCTACTCATTTCTCTATGTCTCTTTTTATCTCTAGCATTTTCCCTCTCTTCCGCTTCTTTTCTCAATCTCTCTTCCCTTTCTTCAGACTCTTTCCTAAGCCTTTCTTCTCTCTCTTCCGGCGTCTCTCTCTTATTATAAACTTTCTCTGCCTCCTTTAAAAGATCCTGAACTGTACTCTCTTTAAGTTCCTCCAATTTCTCCAATTTGCGTCTGATATCTGGGGCAGACTGCCAGATAAAAGCCATGGCCAGGGTGGTGGCCAGGAGGGGGTCCTCCGGATCATATGGAGTATAGACCCTATAAGCCTCTTTTAGACGCTCAAGGAAAGCTGACGGCGTCTCATCTGCTTTTTGAGTAACCATCTTAACCTGGGCCAAATTGGTGGGCCGCCTGGCGGCTTTTTGGAGACCCGCTATAAGCAGCTGACGATAAAGGCGTAGGTGGGCCCTACCTTCCTCAGTATTGAAGTCCCAGTCGGGTCGTTCCAAGGGGAAGGCACTGGCTATCTCATTTGGCAGCTGGGTAGGCCGCCCATTAGCTCCTGGGACGCTCTTGCGTGCCTCCAGAAGGACGCGCTGCTTTTCCTCAGAGGTAAGGAGCGTCTGTAGAAGCTGTTGACAATCATCCCAAGTGGGTTGATGGGTGACTAGAATGGACTCAATAAGGGAGGTTAGCCGGGAGGGGTCCTTAGAAAAAGAAGGGTTATTATTTTTCCAGTTATAAAGATCTGAGGCGGAAAACGGCCAATATTGCATCTGGCCACCCGTGCCAGCCCGAAGAGGGAAGGCCTGAGAGGTCTGAGGTGGAACTTCGCGCCGGCTACGGAGTCGGCCGGCCATCGGTGAGGCCTCGGGTGCTGCGGTAGGAGCAATATCTTCAGGGCGGGGCATGATATCCCCAGGTGTCCCCGGCGGGGGAGGAGCCGAGGGAGTCGGAGGTCCGGCCGATGAGGCTGGACCTGGAACCACTAGGGCCCGGTAGGGGGGTGGTTCTTCAGTCAGGAGATCCAGGAGGGGACCCTCATCTGGCGGCAAGACCTTCTGGGCTGGACGGACAATGGCGGGATAGAGACCTGTCCCAGCGGGGGGCGGAGCGGAGTGAAGCCCGGTCCCAGCTGAATCTGCCATGGCAGGGGACACTGGCTGGGGCGGAGCGAGGGGAAGCCCGGTCCCAGCTGAATCTGCCATGGCAGGGGACACTGGCTGGGGCGGAGCGAGGGGAAGCCCGGTCCCAGCTGAACCCGCCAGAGCAGAAACTACAGGCAGGGGCATTGCGGGAGGGAGCCCGGTCCCAGCGGAACCCGCCAGAGCAGAAACTACAGGCAGGGGCATTGCGGGAGGGAGCCCGGTCCCAGCGGAACCCGCCAGAGCAGAAACTACAGGCAGGGGCATTGCGGGAGGGAGCCCGGTCCCAGCGGAACCCGCCAGAGCAGAAACTACAGGCAGGGGCATTGCGGGAGGGAGCCCGGTCCCAGCGGAACCCGCCAGAGCAGAAGGCGCCGGCTGGGGTGTTGCGGCGGGAGTCGCGGAGTGGGGCCCGGCCCCGGCGGGAGTCGCGGAGTGGGGCCCGGCCCCGGCGGGAGTCGCGGAGTGGGGCCCGGCCCCGGCGGGAGTCGCGGAGTGGGGCCCGGCCCCGGCGGGAGTCGCGGAGTGGGGCCCGGCCCCGGCGGGAGTCGCGGAGTGGGGCCCGGCCCCGGCGGGAGTCGCGGAGTGGGGCCCGGCCCCGGCGGGAGTCGCGGAGTGGGGCCCGGCCCCGGCGGGAGTCGCGGAGTGGGGCCCGGCCCCGGCGGGAGTCGCGGAGTGGGGCCCGGCCCCGGCGGGAGTCGCGGAGTGGGGCCCGGCCCCGGCGGGAGTCGCGGAGTGGGGCTGAATGAGGAAAGGTCTGACCCATGGAGGGGGGTCACGAACGAGAGATTCCCAAGTCATTATGTAGGGGACCTGGTCCGGATGACCGTGTGGTCCAGGGTCTATAATTTTGGACTTGATCTGTAGAATGAGAGAAAGGTTAAAAGTGCCATCTTGTGGCCACCCGGTATAAAGCGTAGGCCATTCAGCGGAACAAAGAGTTTTCCATCTGCCCTTGCGAACTTCTACTGACAAATTGTGCGCTATGGCACGGACCTCTTTGAAGTGCTGCAAAGTAAGGGTTAGTGGGGTGACAAGAGTCTGACCCATGGTGCCGAAAATATAGAACGAAACACAACAGAGAAACACTACACACAGAAGACCAGACACAGCCTGCGCGGGACGCTTGCGCCAAAGCAAAAATAAAGCGGCGGTTGCAGGCGGCGGCTCGGCCGCCGCAGGGGATCCGTACCCCCCGCCTTCCAGATGAGGCGAATAGCCTCTCAGATGGGCCGGAGCCCCAAATAACCCTGGAGGAGACAGGGTTCTAGTACAGAATTCCACAGGGACGTCTCCCCGGGCCACAAGGGGGGAGTACAAGCCCGTCAGCTTCCCCCGCCCTTGCCAGATTCAGAGAGTTTGCGCAAACACCGAGACACGTAACGATTAACAACGATCAACAACGACAAAGCCGGCCGGCGCAAAGACAAAGGCTTACCTCCCGAATTTGGGTCGATGGTCCCCAGGCGGGGGTCTCGATCTCGCTGGGGCCTCCAAATGTAAGACCCCCGACACGGCGGTCTTAACGCGGAGACCCCCACCAAGAACCAACGAGACCAAGGCTTCGGCTGCAACAAGCAAGAGGCTTTATTATTAAGGGGACGGGTACCCGGGCGTTTCAGTCTCCCAAGAGGCTGGCGCGCCGGGCGAGTCTTTAGGGGGTCCTTTATAGGGAGTTTGGCGGGAAGCTCGATTACAGAAGCGAAAAGCATAGTTACAGGGCTCTGATTGGTAAATTTAAATGAGGCGAGGTTATAGTCCGGTCATTAGGTGGGCTCTGGGAGCAGGGGAGTTTACCCGTTCTCTGGGCCAGGTGGCCATCCATAAATATCTTGTTTGACATGGAGCGAGGTTATGGCCCGGCCATCGGATGGGAACAGGGGAGTTTGTCCACTCCCTGGGCCAGATGGCCGACCATAAATATTTTGTTTGACAAGGACAAGCACGCTTTTATCTTTCTCCTCTGAGCTCCAGGCCTTATCTTACCTCGGGAACCCATTATTTTAGTCTTGCCTTGCAAGATAACGTTACTGCTGCTATGCTTGCTATGCCGGGTGCACAGGGGAGGGGGTCTTACACATTCCAGGAAACAGGATGTAGTTGCTCTCCAATAATCTATAAAGTACTAAGAGGGCCTACTCAGCCTCCTGAAAAAAACTGATAGCGAGCTGCTAAGTACAATTGCAGCAGGCGGACATGATCACGTTTGTTCACTTCCTGCTTTGAAACTAGGAAAACATCCCCTTCAGCTCTGTGTTTCCTTTCCCTCCCCGAAGGAATTTGCTATTGTTTGTAAATATAGTATACCCTGATATGGGCTTTATTTAACCATATTTCAAGCCCAGACTGTCTAAACATTCATTTCACGGAGGTAGAATTCACACACAATAAACTGCACTTTTAAGCATACAGTTCAATGATTTCCATCAAGTGTATATGCCTGTGTAAACACCAGCGAGGTCAAGAGAGAGAACGCCGTCCTCATCCTAAACAGCCCCCTGCTACTCTTGCTATCAACTCCTCCATCTACCCTCAGCTCTAGGCAACTACAATATTCATTCTCCTATTAGAGAGCCATTTTAATAATTTCAATTTTAATGAGAATATACTGCAATGATAACACGGAGTTCTACCGCCTCCACTTGAAACACTGCGAAAGGTCCACAAAACACAGTTTGTTTTGAGACAGGCTGTCCTATAGCCATGGCCGGCCTTGACTTGCTACGTAGTAGAGGCTGGCTGGGACTTCTGATCTCCCTGCCCCTACCTGCCAAGTACTGGGATTACTGGAATGTGCTATCATGCCTGGCAAGGACACAGTTTTAATAGGAAATTTTTTTAAAAAAGTAGTAATCTGTATGTTACAACTTATTAAGACACACAACTTTTATCTCTTTGCAGACCTTCTTTCATTAGGATGATCAATTGCTTTATTGCCTTCAGATGTGGGGTGAACGCCTGTCCTGGGTGCCAAGATGCGTACCAGGCACAACCAATCCATTTTGAGAACTCCGGCCCCATCACACCCCATTCTGCAGACCAGAAAGAGCAGCAGCAAACGAAATTTGGAGATGAATTAGACTTGGGCTTCACCCAACATGTTTCCATAGGGCAGGGCAGGCTTGAACACCCACGTAAAGTAGGTATTGCTTGCCGTTCTTTCCTGGAAATTCTCAGTTTTCTTACCTGGCTATTTTCAACTAAATCTCTAGGTTATGGAAAAATAAAGAAATAAAGGCCTTTCCTTGGGACAGCTCATTTGAATGGAGGAAGACTCCCAATGAGCACATGCAAATCATGGTTTGGGATGTTTGAATAACCGGTTGGCGTAAGCAAGGTCTCCAGCATTTCCCGATAAACACGGGTGGTCTGCGGCTAGCTGAGGCAGGTTTGAATCTGGACAAGGATGGTGAGGAGAGCACCTGAGTGCAACTTTGTGTCTACTAGGTGTCCTGTCCTTCAGAGAAAGGAGGACACGGATGGGAGGACTAGTTCCTGACCACCATGCTGTACTTAAGCACGGAGCCTAATATTTCGCTGTTTTCAGTGGTTTGGTATGTCATTTTCCCCTATGAATGCACTGGTGTGGATCTCCCCCTCCCCCCACCCCCCAGTGTCATCTCCCAAAGGAGAAGGCAGTGACACGGAGTCCTCTTTCTGTTAGAAAGGCCACAGGTATGCAACAAAGACAAGGAGGGCTAAGGATGGGCCAGCAGTGAGTTCAGAGCAACACAGCTCTGCCATCATTTCTAAAATGGTAAATCCAAAGGGTTGGCCCTGAGCTTATGCAATGTCCCTCTGCCCGCGTGCCAGCGGTTTGAGAAAGAAGCTCAGAGGGCGGCAGCGGGAGAGGTGAAATGACTTTTGTTATTCACTCTGGAACCGAAGCTGGCCACACCCTCTGGCATCTGACTGAGTAGGAAAAAGGCCTCAGGGTGTCCTGTGCTGGGGACACCAGGTGACTGTACAGACTCTATGCCAGCCAGGAGATCCCAGCAGGTGCAGGGCTGACGAAATGCGCAAGCGTGGAGGGTTTTCCTACCTGGGCGGAGCTTCCAGGTGAGTCACCTCTCCCTCGGCGCGGGGAGGGGAGCTCCGGGTTCTCCTCCTGCTCTCTTGCCTGCTCTTTCCGGCTTCCTGTAGGAGAGCTAACTGTACTAGGAACCCTTACAGCGTTTATTCCTCTTGCAGATTCCAGATCTAAAAGTTAAGGGTCAAATGCAAACACGCTGTGCTCTCCATCAGCAAGCTACCACTATTTACCAAACCCAGGATTTCAAAACCAAAAACATGGGAGTTGGGGTGCAGTCCAGTGTGGGGGTAGCTACAGAGCTTATCTTCTTAGTCCTTTTGCTGGCTGAGACATGATATGCCTAATGATGCCCTTCCAACGGAGCTTCAGACAAATTCAAAAAGTACTCTCAAAATGTTATTCATATCTCATTTGGGTGGGGATGGAACAAAGCACTAATAATAATAATAAATGCTCATGTTCAGTTTCCTTTCACAGATGTTTTGTCTTCTGTCATCTTGCAGGTTATTGAGCTGGTAGAATTTTTGAGGTGAGGGGTAGCTGCTTTGGGGAACATGTATGAATCCGTAAGGTCAGTTTAGGTATATGTATCATCATCAGAGGGGTCTGGACTGCAGATGTCTTCCTGACTTGGGAAATATCGTCTGATGATGCCTTAGGGAAAGCATATCAGTCTTTATGGTATATAGCAATGTAGCTTTGCTGGCTAGGAATATTTTTTAGGTCATTATGAAGGTGAAATTTTCCTTTGAACTCTTACAGTCACAAGATACAGATACCTCTTAATTGACTCAAGTAAATATGCCCAAGGGCAAAGGGTACTGAGCTAATCCAGGCACTGGGACTCATGACAAACACACTCATGTCAAAGGCACATCATATTTCTGGGTCTATGAGCAGGGACTCCTGGGAGCTATCCGGAGTGGACAAGGGTCTGCTCTGCTCAGTCAAAAAGTGTAACCTCCAACCTCAAAGGCACTTGGAAACTAGAAAGAAAAAAACAAAAAACCCTCATATGTGAAGGATTGAATTGGGACCAAGAAAAGTTAATAAATGGCAGATTGGTCAATTGATGCTGCCAACACCTCTTTATTCATATGCCAAAGTAAGTGCCAACCTAACTAAAGGACAAGCGATTTTAAGTGTTTTTAAAGTATACCCTAAAAACTAAAGCAGATTATGATTACTAAGTAAGGGCTTGGCAGGCAGAAGGGGTAGCTTCTAAGGCCAGAAACCATAGGGGGAATATCAAGGAAACACTGAATGAGTTTGATGTTAATGAGTTTGTTCCTTAGGAAGGAATAAAATAAAATGTGTGTATCTGTTCCTGCGTGTGAGGATGCACACGTGTATGCAACTGCCTGAATAGGTCAGAAGAGATGGTTGTAAGTAGCCCAATGCATGTGCTGAGGACTGAACTCTCGTCCTCTGGAAAGACAGCCAGGGCTCTTATCCACTGAGCCATCTGTCTAGGCCCCTCTCCAGGCCCTGGGTGTGTGTCCTTAAACACTTTGCTCACACCATCTAAAGCATCCTCCAACCTTATGAAGATGGCACTGTCTCCCCATCCCCCACCCCGACCCCCACATAGGAGCTTTGTAGATGCTAGGCAAACAGTCCCCTGCTGGCCTGTTTCTCAGTCCTAGTCTCACCTTTAAAAGGATGGAGCTGTCCGGTGTCTTGCCAGATCCTACAGGAAGTGGTAGAATCCTTATGCTCCTTAAAACCATGGGTACTTCAAGCCCTGCTCTTACCCTTTGTGTCTCTCACCTCCTGCTTAGGGATTTAGGTTAAAGGCAGGAAAGTATGCCCAGTGGTGGGGGCTCATGCTTTTAATCCCAGCACTCAGGAGACAGAGGCAGTTGAATCTCTGAGTTCAAGGCCAGCCTGGTCCAAGATGGCCAGGTGAGGGCTACACAGCTTTGAAACTCAGTTTCAAAAACAAACAAACAAACAAACAAACAAAAACAAGTACCCGGATGTGGTGGCACAGGCCTACAATCACAGCACTCAGGGGGACAGGGGCAGGCAGATTGCTGTGAGTTTGAGGCTAGCCTGGTCTACAAAGTAAGTCCAGGATAGCCAAGGCTACACAGAAAAATCCTGTCTCAAAAAAACCAACCAATACAAAACAAAAACATGTTTAACCATAAAAAGGGGGGTGGGAGTTCATCCACACACTCCTACATGCAAATGACCCTGAGCTTGACCCTTAACACTGTAATAATGGAATGATGATGATAGTATGTAAAGCCAGGTGAAACTGTACTGAAGGTGACATTATAAAATGACATAAATATTTTGGGAAGTAATTTGGCATGTATCATAAATTCTTAACATTTTTTAACCTATTTTTTTACTTTGAAATTTCAAGCATCAGGAAAAGATACTGTGTAACCTTAATATCTACTGAGTTTACACTAATAGTGAAAATTTAAAAAGAAGAAGAGATAAGACAGGTGTGGTGGCACACACCTTTAATCCCAGCACTTGGGAGGCAGAGCTAGGTGGATCTCTGTGAGTTCAAGGCCAGCCTGGTCCACACAGTGAGTTCCGAGGCAGTCGAGTTATTTAGTGAGATCCTGTCTCAAAACAATGAAATACAAATTCTGAGACAAGAGAAAGACCAGAGTAGGGAAGTGATCACACAAATTCTGATATGCCTGTTCTGGTCAAAAGTTGCAGAGCCATCGCTTATGAGGGTTTTTATTCCAAGTAACTTCCCAAGTTCCAGACTGGTTTATCCCAGCCCCCAGCAAAGTGGCTAGACTGGTCCTAATGGGAGTAGAGGCGCTTGAGGAGGATCCTGCTCAAGCACAGTCCTTTGAGGAAAAAAGTATGGTGTCCATTGCCACTGACTGGATTCCTGAGATGCCTTGGCGAGGTGAGGAGGGAGAAGTCCTGTTTGTACCTTAAGGTGTGGAATTCTGACGGTGACCTCTGTGGCCATTCTGGCCTCCCTGACGGTGCGCAATAAGCCTGTGCTGCCCCAGTAGAGAGAACAAGGTGGAACAGGAAGAGGACCCCACCCCCACCCCACCCCACCTCCACCCTCATCCCCACCCCCCATGGCTGACTTGGTCCCACTCACTACGTTTTTTTCTTAACCTCCGCTTTGTGTGGATTTTCTCCTAAAAGCACCTGGAATCACAAGCTCAGCGGCTCAAGGTCATCTCCAGTGCCGGTTCAGCGGCTCCAGGAGCTATTCAAAGGAGAGGTATTCAGCAAAGGACACAGTCAGGCAGCTGCCCCCTGTTACCAAGCAATTTCTGCGACTATGCTAAAGCCGGTGTGGAATGCCACGCAGGCTTCAGCGGTTAGCAGGAGATCAGCAGTCTTCACAGAGGGGTATTTTGTGGAGTCAAATGACCTCTTAGATTTTCCATTTGTGTAAGCAGGAGTGAGCCCAGCCACCTCCTCAGCTGCCTTTGTTAGCGCAGCCTTAGGACCCCTTGGGGCTGCCCTAGCCAAAGTCCTTCAGAAAATGACCCGACAATTTGGCCAAGGCAACTCCAGAGAGCAATTCACTACACCACAAAAAATCAGAAATCCCAGAAGCATTTCATGCTCCTTCGGCAATCCCGCCCCACCCCCCACCCCGCGCCTACTGAGAGGCTACTGTGTCCAAGGAAAACAACAAACACTAGGACAACTCCTGGATCGGGTCCAGGGTAAAGCCGCATTCCTGGGGCACCAGCATCCCTGCCACCTCTGTCTCCCTGCACACAAGGCCACCGTGAGCAGTCCTCAGCTGGTCCAGGGCTAGGGCACTGCTGGCAAGACTTCCATCCTGTGTTCTCCCCGCCTCTATCCGTTGCTAACAGCCCTCACACTCCAAGTGGCCACACCTCTGCAGCCTTGTGCCAGGCACTTGACCCAACATTCTAAGGGCCTCTCGGGTTAGTACGTGCGCCAGCTCCCAACCCCCGTAACACTGGGTGTGCTGCCTTTCTAGGTCATGGTCCTCATCTTCCTCAAACATCCACCACAGGGCAACAAGTAGAGTCCTCTTAGAAGTCCACTCACTGCTGTTATGGCCGCCACTCTGCTAATGAGGATCTACCCCCATGATCCCTTGCATAGACAGGGATTGAACCAGGTGAGGTTCCTGAACCGTCCCGACTATTGGCTGGGGCTCTGGATAGTTCATTCTGAATATGGAAAGGGAAGCACAAAAGGAGTGTTGTCAAGGGAGAGACTTGAGCTTAAGAGAAAGTAAAGGGTCAGGCATGGTGGCACACGCCTTTGATCCCAGCACTTGGGAAGCAGAGGCAAGTGGATCTCTGTGAGTTCGAGGCCAGCCTGGTTTACAGAGTGAGTTCCAAGACAGCCAGGGCTACATGATGAAAAAAGAAAGACAGAAAGTAAAGGTTGGGTGGCACAGGGCTTGGATCGCAGGCACATGGGAGGCTGTTCTTCCGGAGGACCTGGGTTCAATTCCCAGCACCCACATGGCAGCTCACAGCTGTCTGTAACTCAAAGATCTGACACCCTCACACAGACATGCATGCAGGCAAAATACCAATGCACACAAAATAAAAATAAGTAAAAATTTAAAAATAAATAAAAGGGATTGGAGTTATACCTTAGTGGTCAATAGCACTGGCTGCTCTTCCAGAGGTTTGATTCCCAGCACCGCACCCACATGGCAGCTCATAAGCATCTATGACTCTAGCTCCCTTTTCTGGCCTCTGAGGACACCAGGTATGCGTGTGGTGCACAGACATACATATAAGTAAGCAACACGCCCCCACACATTAAATAATGATAAACTTGTTTTTAAAAGTTACAAAAAATAATCCCCAGGATGTGGCTTAGTGTCTGGGGGGAAGAAGAAGAAGAAGAAGAAGAAGAAGAAGAAGAAGAAGAGGAGGAGGAGGAGGAGGAGGAGGAGGAGGAGGAGGAGGAGGAGGAGGAGGAGAATAAAAAAAAGAAAGTATGGAAGTATTGGGCAGAACAAGCTAGGTGATGGACAGGGCAGGTAAAAGTTATCTATCATGAGAGGGGTGAGAGAGAGAGAGAGAGAGAGAGAGAGAGAGAGAGAGAGAGAGAGAGAGAGAGAGAGAGAGGGAGGGAGAATGAGAATATATTTGTGTTCTTTGAAGCTGGCCTCTGGAGCTCTTCCTGTGTTTGGGTTCCCATAAAATCCCCATAATGGCTGACGTTTCTGGAAACAATCAGGCTTGGGGGAGACTGTTCCTGGCAACTACGCAAAGGCTCGAGAGGTTGTCTGAGCCTTTCCCCTGCATGCTGCCGGGAGCCTCCTCGCCTGCATTATCTCAAGAGCCAGCGCGGGTTTCCCTGATTTGCTCAGGAAGAACATCAGCTGGTGGTAAGCTCTACAAGGCGGTTGGCTGACAGGCCCTGGACCTGGCGCCTCAGGAGCCCCTCATTCACTACTCTGAGGAGCAGTGTGCAGGCCTGAGGTGGTTAAGACAGTTATGCCCAGAGGCTTGTTCTCATGGGGAGGACCATCCTGAAAAGCTAGGCTCTGTGAGGGCTGTGAGTCACCTGAGCATCAGGAAGTTTGCAAAAAAAAAAAAAAAGAAACGACGAAAGTGCTTTCCCTGGGAAACAGGAGGAAGCAGCTGGTCTCCAGGCAAATCAGTGTCAGCCCGCCAGGAGAAGACCTTTTGGGAGTGTTTTGAAGTGACCACGTCCCACAGTTCACAATACACTCTTTCTCAAGGCCCTGAACAAAAGGACATTCTAGCCAGATAACCTGTCACCTAGACAGGTGGGCCCCGTGGGTGCCCGGGCTCCTGGAGACTGCTTCTCAGGAACATCCCCATGGGTGGGCCCGACTTATTTTCAGACCCAGGAGGAGGAAGCAGAGCTTCCTGTTATTCATTCTTGGTCTCTGCCAGGTCCCTGATTGCCCACTAGACCTTCTCCAAAGGGGACAACCACCACCATGCTGAGGCCCCTGCTGAAAAAAAAAACCCACAAAGGGAGCCCCCAAGTAAGTGCCTGAAGGCAGCCATGGGAGCCTGATCCTTCTAGGCTCATCAGAAAGTGGAGGTGGAGGTAGAAAAAAGAAGGAACATACTAGCGTTTATTTAGACATTGCCCAGGGCACATCTCATGTAATTACATATAATATATGAATAATATATATGAATATATATGCATGTTTTATTGCTGTTTGTTTATTGTGATACTGAAGACGGAACCCAATGCCTTATTCATGCTAGGCAAGCCCTTCACCACTAAGCCACACCTCAGCACTTTATACTTAAAAATTGCATTTATTTATTTAATTTATTCCTCTCTCTCTCTCTCTCTCTGTCTCTCTCTCTCTCTCTTTCTCTGTGTGTGTGTGTGTGTGTGTGTGGTGATGATGATGATGATGGTGGTGATGATGATGATGATGGTGATGATGATGGTGGGGGTGATGATGGTGATGATGGTGATGATTAGCCTGTGGAAGCCAGAGGACAGCTTACAAGAAGGCAACACGTCATGCACACGCACATTTTAAAAAGCCTTTTAATAGAGAAAAGGGAAGCTAGAAAAGGCACTGCTTAGAATTTTTTCCCCTTGGTTAACAGACCATGATCCTGTTGAGAGACCCTTGGTTCTCTCTTGGCAACATCCCTCCTCCCCACCACGAAACAAAGACTGACAAAAGTGTCCCTAGAGAGAAGAATTTAAATAACTTGGCAACTACAAAATCTGACGTCGTACACGGTGACCTCACACAGTTCAATCTCCCGGTTAAACAAGCACGTGTGTGCATGGAACAGTAGACATTTACATGGAGGCCAGTGGACGAACTCAGGTCTGGGTCCTCAGGCAGTGCCCACCTTTTATAAAGACAGTGTCTTTCACTGGGCTGGTAGTGGCCAAGCATGCCAGGCTGGCTGACGGGCAAGGCCCCAGGGATCCACCAGCCTCTTTGCAAACTGGCATTTCAGGCTTGAGTCACCAGATACGGGTTTTACGCACGTTCTGCAGCTCTAACTCAGGTGCCTGTGTTTGCAAAGCAAGCCTTGGCTTACTGAGCCATCCCCCCAGCCCTAAACATCTTAAAAAAAAAAAAAAAGATGAAATAGCTTATTTTACTTCTAACCCCTGAAGGAAATGACACACAAGACAAAACTGGACTGTCGTGGTAAACTCCCAAGGGCAGAGTCAGGCCTATTTGTTTACTACTTTGTGAGCACCATTGCCAGTCATGCATTGGTGCTCATTAAAGATTTGGCAAACAAATCAAACCCCGAGCTGCCTCTGGTGCCTCTCAACCTGCCTGCACTGTCTCTTCTACTTCGTTAGCTTCATCGACCGTCTTGGCCTCTGAATTTCTGGGGTCCTATGAGGCATAAGTATTCCTTGGTTCCAGAACTTTGCAGAACTGCTTTGCTCGTTCCCCTATGCAAGGCAAATCTTTCCTGAGCCTCTGCATTTTCGGTTTTATAAATATCCTTCCACCCATTCAGATTCCCAGCCCAGGAGCTCGGGGGGCTCCTCCCAGGTGTGGGTTCATCCGCTGGGCCCAGCAGGTCTCTCTCACTCTCACCTGTCGGGCCTTAATGTCCTCTTTGCTCCTCCCCTAAGTGATACCCCTCTCCTGAGTTCTTCCCAAAGACGAACTGTTTTGATTTGACAGTGTACCCCCAACCCCCGCCGCCGCCTCTTTCAGCCCCCTCACAAGGGTTTCTGAGGTCACCAGTGTCCTCTGACCAGACCCCTCTCTGGATGCAGGGCTCAGCCTGAGGGGGAGTAAAGTACCCCCCCTCGGGGGGGGGGTACCAATGACAGATGGTTCTCAGGTGGAGAACCAAAGCGACAAGAGGATAATGGAACGAGTGATTCTTACTCTTTCTCTTGGGGAAAATGTCATACATGAAACAGAAGGAAGCAAGGCTTCACCATAAAGTGTATTTTCTCAGGCAATCGCAGCAGCTGGAGTGGTCAAGGCCTGGGCTGCTGAGCTAGATAGAAATTAAGCAGCTGCTCAGCTGACAATGATGAAGAGAACCCCCTCCTCACCCTGGAGCCCCCTGTGAGTCCTACAAGGGGATGTTCTGGGGTGGGGCATGGATCCTTCAGGTTGGGGGTGGGGTGGGGCAATGGGAGCTTCTCTCAGCAGGAAGGGTGTCTGGTGACCTGGACCGAGTAAGGATGGCACCAGCTGAGGAGGTGGAAGAACAGACAGGCTGCTAAAGCCTCGAAAGACCCACCTAGTAACCTTCCTACCACTTCTGACAGGTGCCCCAAGACATGCTTTGAAGACCATTCTGAGCGAAGCCTTCCTCAGGACTGGTGGCCTTCAAGGAGGCTGTTGGACCCACATCTCCAGGGTTTGACTGTGGCTTCAATGTGCCTTAGAGCTGTCAGAGCTGGGTAGTCATGCAGCAGGCATATTTACTGAGCCCTTATGGTGTGTACCTACTGTGTGCACAAGCCCTTGGCCCTGAGAGCTGACAGCTTATGATGTGTATCACAAGCTCAATTCAAACAAAATCCCTCAAGCCTGACCATGTCAGGATTCTCCTGTGTGTGCTGTGCATTTTCTGGGGAGATGGGGAAAGGTGCCTGTTCACCCCAGATAAGGCACCAGCAACAGACCCAGAGTTTGATTTCACCAAACTCTAGCTTGAGGAGACCAGTGAGCTTACTGGGTGTATGTACAGAGCATGGGTGAGGGGTTACATATAGGAGTGTTGGTGACTCCAAAGCACTACAAGAAAGCTCCACCCCAGAGTGAGTGATTGCTTCACCATAGCTGCAAAGACAGAGTCCCCACCTCCCCGTGCCACCCCGCTTTCAGCTAACCTTCCCCATTCTGCATACCCTAACAACTTCTGAGACTGCAAGACCATATGGAGCTTAGCAGGATTACATGCGCTCTGGAGGCAAGCATAGGAAGGAGTGGCTGGAGTCTCAGGTGAGGCACTATACTGACCTCCTCACCCTTTCCCTCTCTGGGAGTCTATGAGGGTCACTTACAAGTAGGAGCCTCTCTGATGAAGACTGTAGAAGGGGTTTCTGTAACCCATGTTTTTCACCCACGCCCCAGCTCCAAGAAATAACAACTCTGAGGCTTAAACATATTTCCCAAAGTCTAGGCCAGTATAACTAGACATGTTCCCTGACCTGCTCATGACTAACAAGGCTGATTACCTCTGCTCAGGTCTCACACGTCTTCTGTCCTCCTCATTGTCCCGGGGAAAATTTTTGGGCACCTCACTCTATCCAGCATGCACTCTCTCTACCGGAACTCCGCCCTCCTACTTCCTGCCTCAGCTATAGGCCAATCGGCTGTTTATCGACAGGTGAAGAATCCACTCAGTTCACAAGAGGTTATACCTATAGAAGATGGTAATGCCCGTCACGCTTGGAGAGCAGTAGTCTACAGCAGTGTGTGTGCAGGTACATGTCTGTGTGTGTGTGTGTGTGTGTGTGTGTGTGTGTGTGTGTGTGTATGCACGCACGAGCCCCCACGATTCTGGAGGTCACAGAATAATCATTTCTCAGGCACTGTTTACTTAAAAAAAAAAAAGCAAAACAAAAACAGGGTCTCTCCATGGCCTACAACTGGCCAAGTGGGCCAAGCTGGCTTGACAGGAGCCCCAGAGATCTCTACCTCCCCAGACTTAGGATTATACGTGTGTCACTTGGCTTTGTAAGAACTGGCTAATGAGGGTTTAACTCAGGTTCTTGCAAAGCACTTTACTGAACGAGTTGTGTCCTTAGCCCCGTGATTCTTTTTTTTTTTTTTAAATCTTTTTTGTTTGTTTGTTTTAAGCTGTTACCTGGGTCTGGAGAAATGGCAGCAGTTCAGAGTGTCTACTACTCAAGTCGGGCATGGTGGCACACAACTTTAATCTCAGCATTTGAGAGGCAGAGACAGGTGGATCTCTGTGCATTTGAGATCATCCTGGTGTACAAAGTGAGGACAGCCAGGGCTGTTACACAGAGAAACCCTGTCTCAAAAAAAAAAAAAGTGTCTACTACTCTTGCATAGGAGCAAGTTGGGTTCCTGGTAGCCCACAAACACTTGTAATTCTAGCTCTAAGGGACATAATTCCTCTTGTGGCTTTCACCAGTATGCTCACAAATGCACATACAGAGAGAGAGAGAGAGAGAGAGAGAGAGAGAGAGAGAGAGAGAGAGAGAGAGGAGAAGAAAAGAAAAAGAAGAAGAAGAAGAAGAAGAAGAAGAAGAGCAGGAGGAGGAGGAGTTATTGAGTATTTTTCCTATCTTGCACAGATTTCCTCTGAGGAGCTGGAGAGACGTCTCTGTAAAGTGTTCAGTGTCTTTAGAAATGGCTCCCTTCCCTGTAATGTCTGTGCAATAAATAAATAAGTGAGGAGGGCACACTTTACCTTCTTCTGGCGGTGTAGTAAAGGATGCTTGCAGCTCAGCACCCCTCCCCCTCCCCAGCATTCCTAGCTGCTGGCTCATTTTACACTTAGTGCCTTAGGTTCAAGGTTCCTCAGGACAGGAACCAGGCTTTGCCTTGAACTCCTTTGGCCTGTGTTGCAGAACGGCTCTAGCTTTCCAGCAGTTCCTGTGGTGGAACCTGGCTCCAGTGTGAAGGGAGCTTCGGGATGGAACAGTTCTGAGCAGTGGGACCTGGCTCCAGTGTGAAGGGAGCTTCGGGATGGAACAGTTCTGAGCAGTGGAACCTGGCTCCCAGTGTGAAGGGAGCTTCGGGATGGAACAGTTCTGAGCAGTGGAACCTGGCTCCAGTGTGAAGGGAGCTTCGGGATGGAACAGTTCTGAGCAGTGGAACCTGGCTCCAGTGTGAAGGGAGCTTCGGGATGGAACAGTTCTGAGCAGTGGAACCTGGCTCCAGTGTGAAGGGAGCTTCGGGATGGAACAGTTCTGAGCAGTGGGACCTGGCTCCCAGTGTGAAGGGAGCTTCGGGATGGAACAGTTCTGAGCAGTGGAACCTGGCTCCAGTGTGAAGGGAGCTTCGGGATGGAACAGTTCTGAGTTCGAATTCTGGTTCCATCACTTCCCCCAAGCACTGCCTCTGCAGGCAAGTCACCTCACCTCTCTAGGCTTGTTTTCTCCTCTGGAAAGCAGATCAGGATGAGGATCGGAGCCCAGATGTTGACTCTTTTTCAGCTTGCTAGGGACAAACACTGGTGCTGTCCACTCCAGGAAAGGAAGGCATGGATGGTGGGAAGACACTTTGGAGTAAGGACCTCATCCAACAGCAAGACAGGAAGCCTGAAAACAGAAGCTGGGTGCTCCCAGGGTCAGAGGTCAACTGGAAGCAGGGGTCCATGTGTGCCCACCTCTACTGAATGCATGAGTCCATTTACCATGGTCTCTGCAGGGTCTGTCTGCTCTCTCCCTGCTTGGTCTACAGTTTGGTCCAGGACAACCAAGGCTACACAGAGAAACCAAAACCAGAACAAAGCAGATTCCTTGCAGTCATTTCTTGGGAATCACTTGACCCCAAGAGTATATCTTGCCTATGTCTTCCCTCCTGCCAGCTGCCTAGGGCTACCTGGGACAGATGGATGAGGCTCCTGGGCCAGGTGATGGTGGAGTCACAGGTATGGTGGGCCCTGTGCTGAAGAAACTGTGTGAACAGCTGTCTCAGGAAGAGCCAGCCAGGGCTGCCACTTGCTGGTGCTTTTACGAGTGAGATGCCGGCCTGGCAAGGGACTCAGGATCGTGAGCAGCTGCATCACTCTCAGCTCTGTTGTCACCTCTGCTACTCTGCTTCCTGCCTCTCTTCATCCATCCCATGCCAAGGAGGGCTCTGCCTGCTCTCAGCCCGTGCCCTAATGCCACCTGAGGGTAGCCAACGCAAACTCCACCCATCCCTTACCCCTTGAAGCCCTAATGAATTATGTGGTGAGCATCCAGGCCCCTTCTCCTCCAAGCCCTATGAGCTAGCTAGCTGTCTACCAAGCAAAGGTTAGAAGAGTTGTGGTGTGAGCAGCAGGCCTAAGCATGCTCCCTGGGGCCGAGAGCTAAGGAACCTGAGGCAGAGCACACAGATGATCCTGTACTGCTGCAGGTCAGAGTGAGCAGCCTGGATGCTGGTAGGGACCAGGCACATGCGTGAAAGCCTCACTTTTTGACTCTCCGTCTCTTACAGATGTTTGAACCAACATCTGCAAGCTGACCATGTTTGGGGGCCCAAACTGGAACACATAGTTAAATAGACTTTGTGTGGATAAAGGAATCCAAATCAAAACTTCACTGGAAAACCAGAGCCTGCTGTGGGCAGCAGGCGCTTTGTCCAAACTCCATCAGACAGTCAACCACAGGTGGCAGGCGGAGTCCAGGAAGGAGATTGTGCTGGGGAAGGGGTGCAACCGGAGTAGTGGCCCCAGACGCTCACACTTCCGGTAGTGAGCCTGGTCTCAGAATGAAAACCTGTAACCTCCTCCTCTTCCTCTTCCTCCTCCTCGTTTCCTGGTATTGGCTTCATCCTCGACACTGAAGTTTCAAAGGGGCCTGACTGGACCTCTCTCCTCTGTTCCCTTGTGAACACATGCCCCTCTCCCCATGCGCAGATGACGGAGCAATGGAGGCACTGGGGAGGGTTGTGGAGCTAACGCACAGGCTAGGTGAGAAGCTCGAGAAAGATCCTACCATTTAAATATGGGTCACTGGGTGTATCGACCGTGCCCAACAGAGTTGAGCACAGAGTTCACAAAACTGCAACAAGGTGCAAATGAATGGCCAAGGGGCCTGGAGTCTTGATGTGACATGAAACAGGAGCGTGGAAAGTAGGGGCTGGAATGCCAGGCTTGGCTCTATGCTCCATCGGAGGTTAGAAAAGCCACGCCTTTAATCCCAGCCCTCAGGAGGCAGAGGCAGGCGGATCGCTATGAGTTCGAGACCAGCCTGGTCTACAAAGTGAGTCTAGGACAGCCAAGGCTACACAGAGAAACCCTGTCTCGAAAAAACAAAAAAGAAAAAAAAAAAGAAAGAAAGAAAGAAAGAAAGAAAGAAAAGAAAAGAAAGAAAAGCCACCTTTTGAAAACTTCCAGTAAGAGGGCTGCATGCGATAGTGGGAGCCAGGAAGTCCCCCAGAATGTCAAGCTACACAAAGCTCTTAATGTTCAGACAACCACAAATAGTGAGTGTGTCATGAAGTTCCTGAAGGCGGCGGCATCCCCAATGATAACGGTGGTGGGGGATGCTGCTGACGATGGACCAGGGAGGAAGGGGCAGGCCACTGTCTAGCCCAGCCAATGCAGAAACAGTGGGAGTGGCCCGGAGCTGACTGACTGGCCTGAAGTCACCTGTTTCCCCAACCAAACAAATTACCACCTGTTTTTCTGTGTCAGGCTTCAGAGGCTGATAACAGTCCTCCTATTTCTATACAACCCAAGGAATTCTTGACTTTGGGTATGCAGACCTTAAAGCCTTTGCCAATACAAGCAGAACCATATTTCAACATGATCTGGTCGTCTTGCAGTTTTATGCACTTTATTCATTTCATAACTTTACTCTGAGAAAGGGAAGCTGGGGACACTGGTGCCAAAATGGAGACCAGAATTCCCAGGCCCCTTTGACACGTGTGGGCGTGAAGAAATGGCTGTTTCCTCAAAGAGGGCTTATAAAGAAGCGGGTACTCTCTCTGTGTTTGTCCTTTCTGCTTCCTGGACTTCAGACATGATGGCTGGAGCTTCGGCAGCTCTTTGGGGCCTTAGAGATGGAAACCACAGATGACACTGTAACCAGATAGTAGCTGTGGTTTTTGGCCAGCTGGGTGCTACACCAGCCCTGAGCTGATCACTTCCAGACTTCCTATGTAGAGGAGGAAATACACTTGCAGCTTGCCTTGGCTTCTGCTTCTCTATGCTTGTCCATTACTTAGGCCTACTGCTGCAAGCCTTTCTGAAGACCAACTGAAAATGGTGGAAGTGAGCTGGGCATGGTGGAGCACACCTTTTATCCCAGCACTGGAGGTAGAGGCAGGCAGATCTCTGAAAGTCAGGCTAGCCTGGTCTACAGAGTGAGTTCCAGAACAGCTAGGGCCACACAGAGAAACCTTGTCTCAAAAAATGAAACAATTAAAAAAAAAAAAAAAAGGAAAGAAGAAAGAAAGATAGGAAGGAAGGAAGAGGAAGGAAACAAAGAGATGTCATTGAAAGAGTCTTCTGAAACAGGCATGGTGGCACATGCCTTTAATCCCAGCACTCAGGAGGCAAAGGCAGGTGGATATTTGTGAGTTCAAGGCCAGCCTGGTCTACAAAGTGAGTCCAGGACAGCCAAGGCTACACAGAGAAACCCTGTCTTAAAAAACAACAACAACAAACAAACAAAAAAAAAAAAAAAAGAAAGAAAGAAAGAAAGAGTCATCTCCAGCCCAGAAAACAGAGTTTTCAGTGTCCAGCCTTGTACCTTCTATCTAAACAGAAGTGAATTATATGGCACATTTTTAAAAATTCATTTTTGATACAATATGAACTTGATATCTCCGAAGTTTCCTTTTGTATGTCTGTGTACCTTCGGTCTTCTTCAAAGACACAGAACATGTGTGAATGCACTTGCTGTGTAACCACCAGCCCCCAATTTAAAGCAATGACTCTGTTAAGAATGCATTTTAAAATGTTTCTAAATTAAGTTGCAAAGACTGTGCTGACATTCATTATAATATCAATGAACTCAGCATATGAAATCATAATCATCATAGCGTGTCTTTTAAATGTTTCAGAGCAGTCTTGTTATGTAGCCCAGGCTGGCCTCAAAAAATCACAGGTTTTCAGCTTCAGCGATCCCAGCGCTGGGATTATTGGTGTGTGCCAACACTCCTGGGTAACGGCACCTTCAGTTTTATTTACTTATTTTTAATTTTAAACCCATGCTTTATGCGCACCAATACCACTAACACACTTAAAATAGTATAGTAGGATGGATTTATATTGTTTTAAACCAAAGAAAAAGGGATATTGTAAAAGCTGGACTTTTTCACTCTATTGAGCATTCAGTATGCTGAATACTTTTGTTACATCCACTCACTTACACCGGGTAGGGGGGATTTGTCTGAGTTAGTTTTCTATTTCTGATACATGACCAAGGCACTTTATAGAAGAAAACCTTTAGTGTGACTTATGGTTTCCAAGGGTTAGTGTTTGTGAGGGTGGATGGTGGAGGGGAGGACCAGCTGAGAGCTCACATTCTGATCCATAACTCCAGGCAGAAAAAGCACTGGGGATCATGGGAATCTTTTGAAATCTCAAGGCCCTGTGACAAAAATTGATTTTTGTTGTTGGTGGTGGTGGTGGTGGTTTTTCCGAGACAAGGTTTCTCTATGTAGCCCTGGCTGTCTTGGACTTGCTTTGTAGACCAGGCTGGCCTCGAACTCAAAGAAATCCACCTGCCTCTGCCTCCCGAGTGCTGAGATTAAAGGCATGCGCCACCACACCTGGTGCCCTGTGACACAAGTTGAAAAAGACACTCCTCTTAATCCTTCCAAAAACAGTTCCATGAACCAGTGAATAACTATTTAAATATATGAGCCTATGGAAGTTATTCTCTCTCTTTCTCTCTCTCCCTTACCCCGCCCCCTCTTTTGAGACAGGGTTTCTCTGTATAGCCTTCGTTGCCTGGGACTCACTTTGTAGACCAGGCTGGCCTCGAACTCACAGAGATCCGCCTGCCTCTGCCTCCCAAGTGCTGGGATTAAAGGCGTGCGCCACCACTCCCATTCTCATTTAAACCACTGCAAGTCTGTAACCTAAAATAATATCATGTTTTAAGACAGCACAGTAGCTGGGGTCCCAGTGGTGCACACTTTAATCCCAGCATTTGGGGAGCAGAGGCAGATGGATCTCTGTGAGTTTGAGGCCAGCCTGGTCTACATAGTGAGTTCCAGGACAGTCAGAGCTACATAGTGAAAACCCTGTCTCAGAAAAAGTAATAAACTGAAAAGGGAGATATAAGGTGCCATGGTTATTGCAGGCTATAGCAGCTACTGGCCTTGGGCAAGATTCAGTTCCTCACTGAGGTGACCTATGTGTGAAAAGTAAGTATCATCCAACACGGAAGCAGTTTTGTCAGCAGGTAGCACAAGGCTCGATAAGAGGAAACCACCAGGCCCTCAGTGGGCAGGACAGGGCGGTGCTAATAACACTTCAGGAAAGATCTGGAATGATGGAGCAACAGGGAGACCCTGGCTGGAGCAGATGTGAGCTCGGATGTGTCTTCAGTAAAATTATTTTTCCAGGTGGCATGGAGACACTCCTCCCTTATGTCCCATGCAGCTTTATGACAGCCTCTAATGCCACATGTGTCCAGGAGGGCAGGGCCACCTTCTTTTATGTCCCTCACACTTACCTGAGTCCAAGAAAGGATGGTTGGTGGGCTGCCCAAGTTCTCCTGGGTGGGTATCGTTTCTCATCCGTGTCTGTCCCATCTCTAAGCAAGCTACCCTCACCTGGTATTTCTTTAATGTTCCATAAAGGGGACTACAGTGTAGCTCAGTTGGCAGTATGTTTTCCTGGAAATTAGGGATCCCTGGGTTCAATTCCAAGCATCATATAAAACTGAGTGTACCCAGCACTTGGGAGGCAGAGGCAGGCAGATTGCTATGAGTTCGAGGCCAACCTGGTCTACAAAGCGAGTCTAGGACAGACTACACAGAGAAACCTTGTCTTGAAAAACCAACCAACCAAACAAACAAACAAACTGAGTGCAGTGGTACATATCTGTGATCCCAGAACCGGGAAAGCAGAGACAGGAAGTCACAAAGCTAAGGTCATCCTTGGCTCCATGGTCAGTTTGTGGCAGTCTGCTCTGAGACTGACCACAGCCTCAGGGAAGGAGGTAATCAAGCCACAGGCTTGACATTAGGTAAGGCTTCAAATCTTGAACCAGCCAGGCGTGGTGGCACATGCCTTTAATCCCAGCACTCGGGAGGCAGAGGCAGGTGGGTCGCTGTGAGTTCGAGGCCAGCCTGGTCTACAAAGTGAGTCCAGGACGGCCAAGGCTGCATAGAGTAAACCCTGTCTCGAAAAACAAAAACAAAAACAAACAAACAAAAAAAATCTTGAACCAATAGCATAGGGAATGTGGAGGGGACAATACTGGGAAGATTGTGAAATGCAGTTAGAAATATAAAAATAACTGTTTTGTACCATATTGCCACTTTGGTGGTTTTTGTCTTTTCTCTAGGCTGATGCCTGACTTAGTAAGGCTTTAAAATAAACTGCTTGATTTCAACATACTTAGTCTCCAGTACTCTTGTTATAGAGTCCTCTTATGTTGTTTCTCACAACCCTGTTCATAAATTCATAGTGGTAGATAGATAGACAGACAGACAGACAGACAGACAGATAGATAGAATTACATACACAAAGCCAAGTCTCACTTTTTAAAAAATGGTTTGTTTGTTTTGCTTTTTCTAAACAGTTTCTCTGTGTAGCCCTGGCTGCCCTGGAACTCTCTCTGTAGACCAGGCTGGCCTTGAACTTGGAGATCCTCCTGCCTCTGCCTCTGCCTCCTGAGTGCTGAGATTAAAGGCGTGCACCACCATGCCCAGTTTGGGTTTCATATATTTTTAAACCCAGCACTTAACGAAGAGGGAAGATTATCAAAAGTTCAGGGTTCACATTGGGAGTTCCTGGCTACCACAGCTACATAATGAGATTTTGTCTCAAAACCACAAAATCAATAAATAGTTCTACCTAAAGGGCTTGGGGGTAGAATACATGCTGTAAATGTATGGGGCTTGGGCTCCATCACCAAGATGAAAATCACATGAAAATCTCATTTATTGTGGGTGATTTTAAAATACCAGGCAAACATTTACAAAGGAAGCTGACCTTTCATCTTGAATGCCAGCATCCAAAAGCCCTGGACTTATCAGTGTGTGTCCCAGAGTGACACAAACAAGTGTTGTGGGCTTTTTGAGTATTGAAAACCTTTATTTAACCAGGTATAGTGGCACACACCTTTAATCCCAGCCCATGGGAGTCAGAGGCAGGAGGATCTCTGTGAGTTTGAGTCAACCTTTGCCTAACAGAGTGAGTCCAGGATAGCCAGGGCTACACAGAGAAACCCTGTCTCAAAAAGCAAAAAAAAAAAAAAAAAAAAAAAAAAAAAAAAAAAAAAAGACAACCTGTATTTAATGTCTCTTGAGTAGTTAGCTTCTCATCAGTAAGAGGTTCTGTGTGTGTGTATGTGTGTGTGTGAGTGTATATGTTTGTGCATGTGTGTGAGTGTGTGAGTGTGTGTATGTATATGTGAGTATGTGAATGTGACTGTGTGTTACTGTGCGAGTGTGTCTGTGTGTTTGTTAGTGTGTGTTTGAGTGTATGTGATCATGTGTGTGTGTCTATATGTGTGAGTGTGTGTATGAGTATGTTTGTATGTATGAGAGTGTGTAACTATGTGTTTGTATGTTTGTTAGAGTATTGTGTGTTTGTGTGTATGTGAATGTGTTACTGTGTGTGTGTCTGTATGTGTCTGTGTATGTGTGTATGAGTGAGTGACAGCATAGGCATGAAAGTCAGAGGGCAACCCTCAGGAATCTATTCTTTTGCCACCGTGGGGGATCTGGGAATTGAACTCAGGTTGTCAGCTTGGTGGCAAGCACCTTTATGTGCTGAGATAACTTGTCTATCCCAACTCTCTTTATTTTAAAGGAAAAAAAATTTTTGAGTGAAATCCACCCAACATAAAATTAGTCATTTTATTTCACTTTGTGTTGTGGAGGACCAAACCCAGGGCCTTGCACATGGGCAAGCAAATCTTTCTCTTGCCCTACACACACAGCCCAGATGGCCATTTTTGTAGTAAATGTCTCAGTGATGTTTAATAGTTCAAGATGCTGTAAGATCATCGGCTAGACCTGGTTCCTGAACTTACCCAGCACTGCACTCCAACACACAGTCCCTGTTACACCACGTCTTAACCTGCCGTGGTCCCCCCCCCCCCCCCCCCCCCGGCTCCCACATCTCTCTGGGTTTATCTACTCTAAATATTTTATGTATATGGACTCAAATGAGATGTGGCCTTTTGTGTCTGGCTTCCTTTAAATGGCATGTTTTCAAGATCATTTCATGTTATAGCCTGTGTCAGATCTTCTGATTTAAGGCCAACATATACCCTACCATGTGAAGCACACGCCTGGGTGTGCCTGTGAGGATGTATCCGGGACATCAAATCTGCAGAGCTAACCAATGGCTTCATCCACTGACAGATTCAGAATTTGCACAGACAGTCGGTAGGTGCTAGAACTGTGGAAGGCAGCGGTGTGGGCCTCAGGGTCTTTGAAGAGTATAAACTTGCACGGCCCCTTCCTCTTCGCTCATCTTGAGATGAGCTCTACTCTAGCATACTTGACTACCCTTATGCTCTGTCTTACACAGGACCAGTAATAATGGTGGCATCTGGCAATGGGACCGACACTTCTACAACTGAGAGCCTGTGCTAGCTTGAATGAGAACGGCGTTCATAGGCTCATGTGTTTGAATGTTTGGCCCCTGGTTAGTGGAACCCTTTGTGGAGAATTAGGAGGTGCGGCCTTGTTGGAGGAGGTGTGTCTCTGATAGCGGGCTTTGAGGTTTCAAAGGCCCATGCCAGGCCCAGTCTCTCCCTCCCTCCCTCCCTTCCCTCCCCCTGACCCCCCACCCTCATGCTGCCTGTGGATCAGGGTGTAAAGCTCTCAGCTACTGCTCCAGCACCATGCCTGTCTGCTTCTTGCCATACTGATCATGGACTAACCCTCTAAAGGTGTAAACAAGCCCCTAATTAAATGCTTTCTTTCATTAGAGCTGTCTTGGTCATGACGTCTCTTCATTAGCAATAGAATAGTAGCTAAAATAGAGCTAAAACAAATAAATCTTCTTTTTCTTTTTTTACACTATCTCAGGTATTTAAGTTAGGAAAAAGGTAACTGATATATCATAGTGTAAGGCAATTTGTTTTTCCGTCTATGCCTGATAAATATTTGGGCTGGCCTCTATACTTCTTGTAAGATCTCTGTAAAGGAACTACTTAAAGATCTGGATGTTTATTGACAAAGTCTCATGGCTAGAGGCAGAGGTTCACCTTAACTTACACTATTAGGCCACACTACCCTCAGTTAGAGAGTATGTAGTGTCTTCAAATGCCCTACTTTAGAAATGTTATAAATAGGAAAGGCTGGTTATAATTACACTCCAAAGAGTCAGGCATAGGTATAACCAGGCTTTTAGCTACTTTATTGGGTTCTAATATTTACCCACCCTTTTCCACCTAATCCCTTCCAACCCCCCAACTCTAGCCAGGAGAGAAAGAAGGTTAAAGGGGGGAAAAGATATAGACCACTTCCTGCTGATTTGAAGTGTCAAGTTCCTTGGGGCAAGACCAGTCTTCATTGTCAGAATACCAGCAATTCAGCAAACAGCAATCTAGCAATCCAGCAACAGCAAAATCAGCAGCAGGAACAGTAGCAGGGGAGCAGCAGCTGCCCCAGGCCCTCTTGGGACTCTCGCATTTATACCTTCACAAGAGTCCCTAGAGTTCTAAACATAAACTATCTGTAGCTGGCAAAAATCACACCCCTCCTAGATCATGAGATGAATTATAGTTAGGAGCTGTGGGCAAACCTTAAGCAGCCTCATACCCGACACCTGGTATTAAAACCAAAACATATTCACATAACATAACCGGGCTTTTAATGAAACCAAAGTTTTCACTACACATAGGGGTACAACCTGTCATCCCAGTAGTTAAGAGGCAGAGGCAGGAAGTTCACCCACAAGTTCAAGGTCAGCCTGGTCTACATAGTGAGTTCCAAATCTGTCAGGACTACATTGTAAGGCCCCTGTTCAAGAAACGAAACAATTATCCTCCACCTTTGCTTTCCAATCTTATATATAAGACAACCAGCTGGGGCTGTAGCTCAGTGGTAGAGCACTCGCCTTGTGTGCATCACATCCTAGGTTCAATCCACAGACAGGAAAAAGTCGAAAACAAACTATACATACAGTGAGGACAGGAGCCATACCTGTGACTCAGAATTATTCCAAGTGCCGGGGATCAGAGGTCACATGCTCTGGGCAGGAAAGAGGACAAGTCAGGAGGCACATCCCATACTTTTACAGATCTAGCCCTGCTCTGTTTACAGTCATTGCTGAGACCTCAGGGAAAGATGAACTGCAGCAAACAGCTCCAAGTCTGTGTCCACACGAAGGAGCCTGGTCCACAAGGACTAGGATGCTTTTTTTTACCCCAAAAGTTGCTGTCTGTAAATGTTGTTTTTTACTTCCTCAGATGAAGGGATGAGATGAGGGCCATTCCTAAACCATACAAATACATGAATAGACAGCTCGGGCTGAGCCCGGGGTGTTTCTTTCTCTGCTGTAACTACCCCTAGGCTTAAGCCTGGAAGCTCCAGCCTCCATACAATCTCATCTTCTGCAAGCCAGAACCTTGAAGGCTTCAGCCTCCAGCCTCCGTCTTCTATCCTAGGCCTAAAATGTTTCAGCCTCTGAGACTTACTGCTGAAAAAAAATCTCACCCTTTCTAGTTCTTTCTGAACTCTGCCTGGCTGGTTCAACTCAGCTGTTCTGGCCCAAACTCCTCTCCAAGCTGACTGACTCAAACTGGCTTCTCTTAGCTTCTGACCGAATTGCTCTGCTGGATCTCAAGCTAACTCTGGCAATATGTTCTAATCTGGCTCCTTCTCCTTCTCCGGCTCGTTCTCTCTGCAACCTGTGTCTGTAAAACCGTCCCAGTAAAACTGCCACACAGGCTTCTCACACTACACTACCCTTTCTCTCCCTGTGCCTCTCCTTCTTGCCCTGCTCTCGTGAGAGTTGGGAATCTCCTATCTCTGATTCTGTCAAATCTTTCTCTGGTTCATCACTTTGTCTGCCCTTCCATTAGATGTCACTTTCAAACATCGCCGCTTTCTTCCACAAACCAATCTTACTTTCATTGTGTACTTTCTTTCAAGGTGTGTACTAAGGGTGTGCCTACATTCCAGCCAGATCACACAGACCTAAAAGGTTTGGATGTGATCCCTTGCCAGAGTAGCCATGTTGCTGCATTAAAATTCCTCTCCAACAGTTAACTGCTGTCAGTCCACAGCCCACTCTACAAAACATTCTCCTCATTTCTCTCTGTGAATCCTGTGTCCAGCAAGATGGCTTTCCTGGCCGTGGTAGATATGAGGTAGGCAGGGAACGTTTGGTGGAGGAGGAAGACCTTGTGCTCCATGGAGATGCTACGGCAAGGAATAAATGAGAACACATCATGAGTCATGTCCCGCTCACACCCAAACCCTGAGCAAGGGCTCCTTGTTGCACACTCTCTTTGCAATGGGAACGGTGGACTTTCTGCCTGCCTTCCTGACACCCAGAAGTGAGACAGCCACATCTCTCTCAGTCATACCTACAGTCCCAGTGACTCCAGAGACCAGCCTTAGAGATCAGAGCCACTTCAGGACCTTTTTTTTTTTTTTTTTTTTTTTGGAGACAGGATCTCTCTGTGTAACCCTGGCTGTCCTGGACTCACTTTGTAGACCAGACTGGCCACGACCTCATAGAGAGCCACCTGCCTCTGCCTCCACCCCGCTGCCCCTTCCGGACTTTGAAGACCCACAAAGGCAGCTCCTGACTTTTCCACTTCATCAGCCAGGGAGAATTCCACTGTGTTCCCTGTGGTTTCCTGTCCATCTCATCCCTAAAAAGGTGATAGCGTATCTCAACAGCGTCAAGATGGAAAA